>NC_092716.1:39799869-41005335 GCF_047496885.1 Scyliorhinus torazame
CCCTCCCCCTTTCCCCCCCTCCCTCCCCTTTCCCCCCTCCCTCCCCTTTCCCCCCTCCCCCCCTCCCTCCCCTTTTCCCCCTCCCTCCCCTTTCCCCCCTCCCCCCCTCCCTCCCCTTTCCCCCCCTCCCCTTTCCCCCCCTCCCCCCCCTCTCCTTCCCCCCCTCCTCCCCTTTCCCCCCCCTCCCTCCCCTTCCCCCCTCCCTCCCTTTCCCCCCCCTCCTCCCCTTTCCCCCCCTCCCTCCCCTTTCCCCCCCTCCCTCCCCTTTCCCCCCCTCCCTCCCCTTCCCCCCCTCCCTCCCCTTTCCTCCCCCCCTCCCTCCCCTTTCCCCCCCCTCCCTCCCCTTTCCCCCCTCTCCCCTTTCCCCCCCCTCCCTCCCCTTTCCCCCCCTCCCTCCCCTTTCCCCCCCCTCCCTCCCCTTTCCCCCTCCCTCCCTCCCCTTTCCCCCCCTCCCTCCCCTTTCCCCCCCCTCCCCCTTACCTCCCCCCTCCCTCCCTTACCCTCCCCCTCCCTCCCTCCCTTGCCTCCCTCCCCTCCTCCCCTTACCCCCCCTCCCTCCCTCTTACCCCCCCCCCTTCCCCCCCCTCCCTCCCCTTTCCCCCCCTCCCTCCCCTTTCCCCCCCCTCCCTCCCCTTTCCCCCCCCTCCCTCCCTTTCCCCCCCTCCTCCCTTTTCCCCCCCCTCCCTCCCCTTTCCCCCCCTCCCTCCCTTTCCCCCCCCTCCCTCCCCTTTCCCTCCCCCCCCCTTTCCCTCCCCCTCCCTCCCCTTTCCCTCCCCCCTCCCTCCCCCCTCCCTCCCTTTCCCCCCCCCCCTCCCTTTCCCCCCCCTCCCTCCCCTTTCCCCCCCCTCCCCTTCCCCCCCTCCCCTTTTCCCCCCCCCCTCCCCTTTTTCCCCCCCTCCCCTTTTCCCCCCCCCCTCCCTCCCTCCCTTTATCCCCCTCCCTCCCCTTTACCCCCCCCTCCCTCCCCTTTCCCCCCCTCTCCCCTTTTCCCTCCTCTCTCCCCTTTCCCCCCTCTCTCCCCTTTCCCCCCTCCCTCCCTCCCCTTACCCCCCTCCCTCCCCTTTACCCCCCTCCCTCCCCATTACCCCCCTCCCTCCCTTTACCCCTCCCTCCCCTTCCCCTCCCCTTTCCCCCCCTCCCTTTCCCCCCCTTCCCCCCCTCCCCTTTCCCCCCCTTCCCCCCCTCCCCTTTCCCCCCCCCTCCCCTTCCCCCCCCCTCCCCTTTCCCCCCCCTCCCCTTTCCCCCCTCCCCTTTCCCCCCCACCCCTCCCTTTCCCCCCTTCCCCTTTCCCCCCCCTCCCCTTTCCCCCCCACCTCCCCTTTCCCCCCTTCCCCCCTCCCCTTTCTCCCCCTCCCCTTTCTCCCCCTCCCTCCCCTTCCCCCCTCCCTCCCCCTTCCACCCCCTCCCTCCCCTTCCCCCCCCTCCCTCCCTTCCCCCCCCCTCCCTCCCCTCCCTCCCCTTCCCCCCCTCCCTCCCTTCCCCCCCCTCCCTCCCCTTCCCCCCCTCCCTCCCCTTCCCCCCTCCCTCCCCTTCCCCCCCCCTCCCTCCCCTTCCCCCCCCTCCCCTTCCCCCCTCCCCTGTCCCCCTCCCCTTCCCCCCCCTCCCCTTCCCCCCCCCTCCCCTTCCCCCCCCTCCCTCCCCTTTCCCCCCCTTCCCTTTCCCCCCCCTCCCTCCCCTTTCTCTCCCCCTCCATCCCCTTTCTCTCCCCCCTCCCTCCCCTTTCTCTCCCCCCCTCCCTCCCTCCCTCCCCTTTCTCCCCCCCTCCTCCCCTTTCTCCCCCTCCCTCCCCTTTCTCCCCCCCTCCTCCCCTTTCTCCCCCCCTCCCTCCTCCCCTTTCTCCCCCTCCCTCCCCTTTCTCCCCCCCTCCTCCCCCTCCCTCCCCTTTCTCCCCCCTCCCTCCCCCTCCCTCCCCTCCCCCCCTCCTCCCCTTTCCCCCCTCCCTCCCTTTCCCCCCTCCCTCCCCTTTCCCCCCCCTCCCTCCCCTTTCCCCCCCTCCCTCCCCTTTCCCCCCTCCCTCCCCTTTCCCCCCCTCCCTCCCTTTCCCCCCCCTCCCTCCCCTTTCCCCCCCCTCCCTCCCCTTTCCCCCCCCTCCCTCCCCTTTCCCCCCCTCCCTCCCCTTTCCCCCCTCCCTCCCCTTTCCCCCCCCTCCCTCCCCTTGTCCCCCCCCTCCCTCCCCTTTCCCCCCTCCCCTTTCCCCCCCCTCCTCCCCTTTCCCCCCCCTCCCTCCCCTTTCCCCCTCCCTCCCCTTTCCCCCCCTCCCTCCCCTTTCCCCCCCTCCCTCCCCTTTCCCCCCCTCCCTCCCCTTTCCCCCCCCTCCCTCCCCTTTCCCCCCCCTCCCTCCCCTTTCCCCCCCCTCCCTCCCCTTTCCCCCCCCTCCCTCCCCTTTCCCCCCCCTCCCTCCCCTTTCCCCCCCCCTCCCTCCCCTTTCCCCCCCCTCCCCTTTCCCCCCCCCTCCCCTTCCCCCCCCCCTTTCCCCCCCCCTCCCTCCCCTTTCCCCCCCTCCCTCCCCTTACCCTCCCCCTCCCTCCCCTTACCCTCTCCCCCCCTCCCTCCCTCCCCTTGCCCTCCACCTCCCTCCCCTTACCCCCCCTCCCCTTTCCCCCCCTCCTCCCCCCTCCCTCCCCTTTCCCCTCCCTCCCTCCCCTTTCCCCCCCTCCCTCCCCTTTCCCCCCCTCCCTCCCCTTTCCCCCCCTCCCTCCCCTTTCCCCCCCTCCCTCCCCTTTCCCCCCCTCCCTCCCCTTTCCCCCCCCTCCCTCCCCTTTCCCCCCCTCCCTCCCCTTCCCCCCCCCTCCCCTTTCCCCCCCCCTCCCTCCCCTTTCCCTCCCGCTCCCTCCCCTCCCTCCCCCCTCCCTCCCCTTCCCCCCTCCCTCCCCTTCCCCCCCTCCCTCCCTTTCCCTCCCCTCCCCTTCCCCCCCTCCCCTTCCCCCCTCCCTCCCCTTTCTCCCCCCCCTCCTCCCCTTTCCCCCCCTCCCTCCCCTTTCCCCCCCTCCCTCCCCTTTCCCCCCCCTCCCTCCCCTTTCCCCCCCTCCTCCCCTTTCCCCCTCCCCTTTTCCCCCCCCTCCCTCCCCTTTCCCCCCCTCCCTCCCTTTCCCCCTCCCTCCCCTTTCCCCCCCTCCCTCCCCTTTCCCCCCCTCCCTCCCCTTTCCCCCCCTCCCTCCCCTTTTCCCCCCCTCCCTCCCCTTTCCCCCCCTCCCTCCCCTTTCCCCCCCCTCCCTCCCTTTCCCCCCCCCTCCCTCCCCTTTCCCCCCTCCCTCCCTTTCCCCCCCTCCCTCCCTTTCCCCCCCCTCCCTCCCCTTTCCCCCCCCTCCCCCCTTCCCCTCCCCTCCCCTTTCCCCCCCTCCCTTTCCCCCTCCCCTTTCCCCCCTCCCCTTTCCCCCCTCCCTCCCCTTGTCCCCCCCTCCCTCCCCTTTCCCCCCTCCCTCCCTTTCCCCCCCTCCCTCCCTTTCCCCCCTCCCTCCCCTTTCCCCCCTCCCCTCCCCTTTCCCCCTCCCTCCCCTTTCCCCCTCCCTCCCCTTTCCCCCCCTCCCTCCCCTTTTCCCCCCTCCCCCCCTCCCTCCCCTTTCCCCCCCCCTCCCTCCCCTTTCCCCCCCCCTCCCTCCCCTTTCCCCCCCCCTCCCTCCCCTTTCCCCCCCCTCCCTCCCCTTTCCCCCCCCTCCCTCCCCTTTCTCCCCCCCCTTTCCCCCCACCCTTTCCCCCCCCTCCCTCCCCTTTCCCCCCTCCCCGTTCCCCCCCCCTCCCCTTCCCCCCCCCCCCTTTCCCCCCCCCTCCCTCCCCTTTCCCCCCCTCCCTCCCTTACCCTCCCCCCTCCCTCCCCTACCCTCTCCCCCCCCTCCCTCCCTCCCCTTGCCCTCCACCTCCCTCCCCTGTACCCCCCCTTCCCCTTTCCCCCCCTCCCTCCCCCTCCCTCCCCTTTCCCCCTCCCTCCCTCCCCTTTCCCCCCCTCCCTCCCCTTTCCCCCCCTCCCTCCCCTTTCCCCCCCCCTCCCTCCCCTTTCCCCCCCTCCCTCCCCTTTCCCCCCCTCCCTCCCTTTCCCCCCCCTCCCCTTTCCCCCCCCCTCCCTCCCCTTTCCCTCCCGCTCCCTCCCCCTCCTCCCCCCTCCCTCCCCTTCCCCCCCTCCCTCCCCTTCCCCCCCCTCCCTCCCCTTTTCCTCCCTCCCCTTCCCCCCCTCCCCTTTCCCCCCCTCCCTCCCCTTTCCCCCCCCTCCCTCCCCTAACCCTCCCCCCTCCCTCCCCTTACCCTCCCCCCCTCCTCCCTCCCATGCCTCCCCCTCCCTCCCTTACCCCCCCCTCCCTCCCCTTACCCCCCTCCCCTTTCCCCCCCTCCCTCCCTTTCCCCCCCCTCCCTCCCCTTTCCCCCCCCCCCCTCCCCTTTCCCCCCCCTCCCCTTTCCCCCCCCTCCCTCCCCTTTCCCCCCCTCCCTCCCCTTTCCCCCCCTCCCTCCCCTTTCCCTCCCCCCCCCCTTTCCCTCCCCCCCCTTTCTCCCTCCCCCTCCCTCCCCTTTCCCTCCCCCCTCCCTCCCCCCTCCCTCCCTCTTCCCCCCCCCCCTCCCTTTCCCCCCCTCCCTCCCCTTTCCCCCCCCTCCCCTTCCCCCCTCCCCTTTTTCACCCCCCTCCCCTTTTTCCCCCCCTCCCCTTTTTCCCCCCCCCTCCCTCCCTCCCCTTTATCCCCCTCCCTCCCCTTTACCCCCCCCCTCCCTCCCCTTTCCCCCCCCCTCTCCCCTTTTCCCTCCTCTCTCCCCTTTCCCCCTCTCTCCCCTTTCCCCCTCCTCCCTCCCCTTTACCCCCCTCCCTCCCCTTTACCCCCCTCCCTCCCCATTACCCCCTCCCTCCCTTTACCCCCTCCCTCCCTTCCCCCTCCCCTTTCCCCCCCCCTCCCCTTTCCCCCCCCTTCCCCCCCTCCCCCTTTCCCCCCCCTTCCCCCTCCCCTTTCCCCCCCCTCCCCTTCCCCCCTCCCCTTCCCCCCCTCCCCTTTCCCCCCCTCCCTTTCCCCCCCCTCCCCTTTCCCCCCTCCCTTTCCCCCCTCCCCTTTCCCCCCCACCTCCCCTTTCCCCCTTCCCCCCTCCCCTTTCTCCCCTCCTCCCCTTTCTCCCCCTCCCTCCCCTTCCCCCCTCCCTCCCCTTCCACCCCCTCCCTCCCCTTCCCCCCCCTCCCTCCCTTCCCCCCCCCTCCCTCCCCTCCCTCCCCTTCCCCCCTCCCTCCCCTTCCCCCCCTCCTCCCCTTCCCCCCCTCCCTCCCCTTCCCCCCCTCCCTCCCCTTCCCCCCCCTCCCTCCCCTTCCCCCCCCTCCCCTTCCCCCCCTCCCCTTCCCCCCCTCCCCTTCCCCCCCCTCCCCTTCCCCCCCTCCCCCTTCCCCCCCCTCCCTCCCCTTCCCCCCCCTTCCCTTTCCCCCCCCCCCTCCCTCCCCTTTCTCTCCCCCCTCCCTCCCCTTTCTCTCCCCCCTCCCTCCCCTTTCTCTCCCCCCTCCCTCCCTCCCTCCCCTTTCTCCCCCCCTCCCTCCCCTTTCTCCCCCCCCTCCCCTTTCTCCCCCCCTCCCTCCCCTTTCTCCCCCTCCCTCCCCTTTCTCCCCCCCTCCCTCCCCTTTTCTCCCCCCTCCCTCCCTCCCCTTTTCTCCCCCTCCCTCCCCTTTCTCCCCCCTCCTCCCCCTCCCTCCCCTTTCTCCCCCCTCCCTCCCCCCTCCCTCCCCTCCCCCCCTCCTCCCCTTTCCCCCCCTCCCTCCCCTTTCCCCCCTCCCTCCCCTTTCCCCCCCTCCCTCCCCTTTCCCCCCCTCCCTCCCCTTTCCCCCCCTCCCTCCCCTTTCCCCCCCCCTCCCTCCCCTTTCCCCCCCCCTCCCTCCCCTTTCCCCCCCTCCCTCCCCTTTCCCCCCCCTCCCTCCCCTTTCCCCCCCCTCCCTCCCCTTTCCCCCCTCCCTCCCCTTTCCCCCCTCCCTCCCCTTTCCCCCCCCCTCCCTCCCCTTTCCCCCCTCCCTCCCTTTCCCCCCCTCCCCTTTCCCCCCCTCCCTCCCTTTCCCCCCCCTCCCTCCCCTTTCCCCCCTCCCTCCCCTTTCCCCCCCTCCCTCCCCTTTCCCCCCCTCCCTCCCCTTTCCCCCCCTCCCTCCCCTTTTCCCCCCTCCCTCCCCTTTTCCCCCCTCCCTCCCCTTTCCCCCCCCTCCCTCCCCTTTCCCCCCCCTCCCTCCCCTTCCCCCCCCTCCCTCCCCTTTCCCCCCCCTCCCTCCCCTTTCCCCCCTCCCTCCCCTTTCCCCCCCCCTCCCTCCCCTTTCCCCCCCTCCCCTTTCCCCCCCCCTCCCTCCCCTTTCCCCCCCCTCCCTCCCCTTTCCCCCCTCCCCTTTCCCCCCCTCCCCTTTCCCCCCTCCCCTTTCCCCCCCTCCCCTTTCCCCCCTCCCCTTTCCCCCCCTCCCTCCCCTTTCCCCCCCTCCCTCCCCTTTCCCCCCTCCCTCCCCTTTCCCCCCTCCCTCCCCTTTCCCCCCTTCCCTCCCCTTTCCCCCCCTCCCTCCCCTTTCCCCCCCTCCCTCCCCTTTCCCCCTCCCTCCCCTTTCCCCCCTCCCTCCCCTTTCCCCCCCTCCCCCCCTCCCTCCCCTTTCCCCCCCCCTCCCTCCCCCTCCCTCCCCTTTCCCCCCCCCTCCCTCCCCTTTCCCCCCCCCTCCCCTCCCCTTTCCCCCCCCCTCCCTCCCTTTCCCCCCCCTCCCTCCCCTTCTCCCCCCCCTTTCCCCCCCCTCCCTCCCCTTTCCCCCCCCCTCCCCTTTCCCCCCCCTCCCCTTCCCCCCCCCCCTTTCCCCCCCCCTCCCTCCCCTTTCCCCCCCTCCCTCCCCTTACCCTCCCCCCTCCCTCCCCTTACCCTCTCCCCCCCCTCCCTCCCTCCCCTTGCCCTCCACCTCCCTCCCCTTACCCCCCCTCCCTTTCCCCCCCTCCCTCCCCCCTCCCTCCCCTTTCCCCCTCCCTCCCTCCCCTTTCCCCCCCTCCCTCCCCTTTCCCCCCCTCCCTCCCCTTTCCCCCCCTCCCTCCCCTTTCCCCCCCCCTCCCTCCCCTTTCCCCCCCTCCCTCCCCTTTCCCCCCCTCCCTCCCCTTTCCCCCCCCCTCCCCTTTCCCCCCCCCTCCCTCCCCTTTCCCTCCCGCTCCCTCCCCCTCCCTCCCCTTTCCCTCCCCTCCCTTCCCCCCTCCCCTTCCCCCCCTCCCTCCCCTTTCTCCCCCCCTCCCTCCCCTTCCCCCCCTCCTCCCCTTTCTCCCCCCTCCCTCCCCTTTCCCCCCTCCCTCCCCTTTCCCCCCTCCCTCCCCTTTCCCCCCCCTCCCTCCCCTTTCCCCCCCTCCCTCCCCTTTCCCCCCTCCCCTTTCCCCCCCCTCCCTCCCCTTTCCCCCCCCTCCCTCCCCTTTCCCCCCTCCCTCCCCTTTCCCCCCCTCCCTCCCCTTTCCCCCCCTCCCTCCCCTTTCCCCCCCTCCCTCCCCTTTTCCCCCCCTCCCTCCCCTTTCCCCCCCCTCCCTCCCCTTTCCCCCCCCTCCCTCCCCTTTCCCCCCCTCCCTCCCCTTTCCCCCCTCCCTCCCCTTTCCCCCCCTCCCTCCCCTTTCCCCCCCTCCCCTTTCCCCCCCTCCCTCCCCTTTCCCCCCCTCCCTCCCCTTTCCCCCCCTCCCCTTTCCCCCCCTCCCCTTTCCCCCCTCCCCTTTCCCCCCCTCCCCTTTCCCCCCTCCCCTTTCCCCCCCTCCCTCCCCTTTCCCCCCCTCCTCCCCTTTCCCCCCTCCCTCCCCTTTCCCCCCCTCCCTCCCCTTTCCCCCCCTCCCTCCCCTTTCCCCCCCTCCCTCCCTTTCCCCCTCCCTCCCCTTTCCCCCCTCCCTCCCCTTTCCCCCCCTCCCCCCCTCCCTCCCCTTTCCCCCCCCCCTCCCTCCCCTTTCCCCCCCCCTCCCTCCCCTTTCCCCCCCCCTCCCTCCCCTTTCCCCCCCCCTCCCTCCCCTTTCCCCCCCCTCCCTCCCCTTTCTCCCCCCCCCTTTCCCCCCCCTCCCTCCCCTTTCCCCCCCCTCCCCTTCCCCCCCCCCCTTTCCCCCCCCCCTCCCTCCCCTTTCCCCCCCTCCCTCCCCTTACCCTCCCCCCTCCCTCCCCTTACCCTCTCCCCCCCCCTCCCTCCCTCCCCTTGCCCTCCACCTCCCTCCCCTTACCCCCCCTCCCCTTTCCCCCCTCCCTCCCCCCTCCCTCCCCTTTCCCCCTCCCTCCCTCCCCTTTCCCCCCCTCCCTCCCCTTTCCCCCCCTCCCTCCCCTTTCCCCCCCCCTCCCTCCCCTTTCCCCCCCTCCCTCCCCTTTCCCCCCCTCCCTCCCCTTTCCCCCCCCCTCCCTCCCCTTTCCCTCCCGCTCCCTCCCCCTCCCTCCCCCCTCCCTCCCCTTCCCCCCCTCCCTCCCCTTCCCCCCCTCCCTCCCCTTCCCCCCCCCTCCCTCCCCTTTCCCTCCCCTCCCCTTCCCCCCCTCCCCTTCCCCCCCTCCCTCCCCTTTCTCCCCCCCCTCCCTCCCCTTTCCCCCCCCTCCCTCCCTTTCCCCCCCTCCCTCCCCTTCCCCCCCCCCTCCCTCCCCTTTCCCCCCCCCTCCCTCCCCTTTTCCCCCCCTCCCCTCCCCTTCCCCCCCCCCTCCCTCCCCTTTCCCCCCCCTCCCTCCCCTTCCCCCCCCCTCCCTCCCCTTCCCCCCCCCTCCCTCCCCTTTCCCCCCCCCCTCCCCTTTCCCCCCCCCCCTTTCCCCTCCCTCCCTCCCCTCCCCTTCCCCCCCCCCTCCCTCCCCCCTCCCTCCCCTTCCCCCCCCCTCCCTCCCCTTCCCCCCCCCTCCCTCCCCTTCCCCCCCCCCTCCCTCCCCTTCCCCCCCCCCCTCCCTACCCTTCCCCCCCCCCCTCCCTCCCCTTCCCCCCCCCTCCCTCCCCTTCTCCCCCCCCTCCCTCCCCTTCTCCCCCCCCTCCCTCCCCTTCCCCCCCCCTCCCCTTCCCCCCCTTCCCCCCCTCCCCTTTCCCCCCCTCCCTCCCCTTCCCCCCTCCCTCCCCTTCCCCCCCCCCTCCCTCCCCTTCCCCCCCCCCTCCCCTTCCCCCCCCTCCCTCCCCTTCCCCCCCCTCCCTCCCCCTCCCTCCCCTTCCCCCCCCCTCCCTCCCCTTCCCCCCCCCTCCCTCCCCTTCCCCCCCTCCCCCTCCCCTTTCCCCCCCTCCCCTTTCCCCCCCCTCCCCTTTCCCCCCCCTCCCCTTTTCCCCCCTCCCCCTTTCCCCCCCCTCCCCTTCCCCCCCTCCCCTTTTCCCCCCCTCCCCTTTTCCCCCCCCTCCCCTTTCCCCCCCCTCCCCTTTCCCCCCCCATCCCTTTCCCCCCCCCTCCCTCCCCTTTCCCCCCCTCCCTCCCCTTTCCCCCCCCTCCCTCCCCTTTCCCCCCCCTCCCTCCCTCCACTTTCCCCCCCCTCCCTCCCCTTCCCCCCCCCCTCCCTCCCCTTCCCCCCCCCCTCCCTCCCCTTCCCCCCCCTCCCTCCCCTTCCCCCCCCTCCCTCCCCTTCCCCCCCCCTCCCTCCCCTTCCCCCCCCCTCCCTCCCCTTCCCCCCCCCCTCCCTCCCCTTCCCCCCCCCTCCCCTTCTCCCCCCCTCCCCTTCTCCCCCCCCTCCCCTTTCCCCCCCCTCCCTCCCCTTTCCCCCCCTCCCTCCCCTTTCCCCCCCTCCCTCCCCTTTCCCCCCCCTCCCTCCCCTTTCCCCCCCCCTTTCCCCCCCCCTCCCTCCCCTTTCCCCCCCTCCCTCCCCTTTCCCCCCCCTCCCTCCCCTTTCCCCCCCCTCCCTCCCCTTTCCCCCCCCCCCCTCCCCTTTCCCCCCCCCCCTCCCTCCCCTTTCCCCCCCCCCCTCCCTCCCCTTTCCCCCCCCCCTCCCTCCCCTTTCCCCCCCCCTCCCTCCCCTTTCCCCCCCCCTCCCTCCCCTTTCCCCCCCCCTCCCTCCCCTTTCCCCCCCCTCCCTCCCTCCCTCCCCCCCCCCCTCCCTCCCCCCCCCCCCCTCCCTCCCTCCCTCCTCCCCCCCCCCCTCCCTCCCTCCCTCCCTCCCTCCCCCCCCCCCCCCTCCCTCCCTCCCTCCCCCCCCCCCTCCCTCCCTCCCTCCCTCCCCCCCCCTCTCTCCCCCCCTCCTCTCTCCCCCCCCTCCCCCCCCCCTCTCTCCCCCCCTTCCCCCCCCCTCTCTCCCCCCCTCCCCCCCCCCTCTCTCCCCCCCTCCCCCCCCTCTCTCCCCTTCCCCCCTCAAGAGTATTGACAGTCAGAGAGATCTAGGTGTACAGGTCCACAGGTCACTGAAAGGGGCAACACAGGTGGAGAAGGTAGTCAAGGCATACGGCATGCTTGCCTTCATTGGCCGGGGCATTGAGTATAAGAATTGGCAAGTCATGCTGCAGCTGTATAGAATCTTAGTTAGACCACACTTGGATTATAGTGTTCAATTCTGGTCGCCGCACTACCAGAAAGATGTGGAGGCTTTGGAGAGGGTGCAGAAGAGATTTACCAGGACGTTGCCTGGTATGGAGGGCATTAGCTATGACGAGCGGTGAATAAGCTCTGTTTGTTTTCACTGGAACGACGGAGGTTGAGGGGCGACCTGATAGAGGTCTACAAAATTATGAGGGGCATAGACAGAGTGGATAGTCGGTGGCTTTTTCCCAGGGTAGTGGGGCCAATTACTAGGGGGCATAGGTTTAAGGTGCGAGGGGCAAGGTTTAGAGGAGATGTACGAGGCAAGGTTTTTACACAGAGGGTAGTGGGTGCCGGAACTCGCTGCCGGAGGAGGGAGTGGATGCAGGGCCGATAGTGATATTTAAGGGGCATCTTGACAAATACATGAATAGAGGGATACGGACCCAGGAAGAGTAGAAGATTTTAGTTTAGACGAGCAGCATGGTCGGCACAGGCTTGGAGGGCCGAAGGGCCTGTTCCTGTGCTGTACGTTTCTTTGTTCTTATTCTGGAATTGGGGATGAGGAAGAGGATAGTGAGTCTTTGGAATTCCCTTAAAAGGCAGTGGAAGCAGCATCTTTGAATATTTTTAAGAGCTAGATAGAATATTGACAAACAAGGAAGGGAAAGGCTATTGGGGATGACCAGAAGGTTACAATCGGGTCAGCCATAATATTGAATGACGGAGCAGACTCGAGGAGCCAAATGGCTGACTGCTGCTCAGAATTTGTACGTTCATATATCATCTTATGGTGCAATGTCAGTAATCAAAATCGTACAAGGCTGTGGAGAGTAGCTGTCACAGTTTAGAAACAAAACCATAACAACTTCAATTCCATATTCGGCTGGATTTCACAGGGTTCTGTATCTCCTGTACCATTTGACTAAAAGATCGGTAGGGAGCCTGCCCACGAAAAAGACAGCTGTCCTGTTGCCATTTTGCACTGGAAGAAGCACTAATTGTCTAAAGGTTGAAATTTCCACCCCCATCTGGGGGGAAAGTCCTAAGTTAGAGAGCTGCCGGCCAATCTGATTGTCTAGCAGTGCCAGGTTTGAATGGTCGCTACCGCGGGGACAATAGGCAGTCCCCGAACGAGAAACGGTTATGCAGCCAGACTTCAGCGCAAGTCCAGGGTATTGGCAGGACCTGGCTGGCAAAACCCAGCAAGGTGGGGTGGGATGTAGGAAAAACTAGAACCAGAGGACACAATCTCAGACTAAAGGGACGATCCTTTAAAGCAGAGATGAGGAGGAATTTCTTCAGCCAGAAGGTGATGAATCTGTGGAACTCTTTGCCGCAGAAGGCCGTGGAGGCCAATCACTGAGTGTCTTGAAGACCGAGATAGATAGGTTCTTGATTAATAAGGAGATCGAGGGTTATGGGGAGAAAGCAGGAGAATGAGGATGAGGAAAATATTAGCCATGATTGAATGGCGGAGCAGACTTGATGGGCCTAATTCTGCTCCTATGTCTTATGGATGTGGTGGTGCACCTCTGATAGTCCCTCAAAAGAAGTCTCCCCTGCCCCACCTTGCCAGACACCAGCCCTCGCAAAAAAGCACTGAGCTGCCCATCTGGTCTGGACCACACCCTGCAGTGGGTAAAACGGCGCAGAATTAAGCACTTAAGTTGCCATTGAACGGGCATTTAATCGCCTCAATAGGCCCAAATGTAGGCGGGCTGCTTGATGTCTACCCCGGCCTCTGCAAAATTTTGACTTCCCGAGCACGTCCCATATTGGCCTGTGTGTTAGAACTCCCGCAACGTCCTGACACGCTTTAGTCATACATATGGTCTCTGAAAATCAGGAGACCAGAAGATTTGTGGAAGGGCATGGTGGAACACTATCATGGTAGCTACATACGCCAAGGTATCATTGTTTCTTGTCATTTTCTGAGCTGCGCTTAATTTGTAGATATAAATTGACCTAATGACACTGAATACTTGGTTAACTAAGTGGAAAAGGAATTGACAAGACTTGCAATCATATAGTACCTGTCACGATCATAAGATGCCCTAAAGCACTTCACAACAGTTCAAAAGTGCTGAATGTAATGTAGGGAAGCTCAATACCCAATTTGTGCACAGCAAAGTCATCCCAAGGAAAGAGATTGTTTGCTTGATCATCATCTAATTTTTAGTCGAGCTCGTTGATGATAAATATTGGCCAATATACTGGCAGAACTTGTCCTGCTGTTCTTCAAAATAGTGTGAAGGGATTGCTTCCGTCCACCTGAGTGGGTAGATGGGGCATTTTGTAAAAACAATATTTTTATTCAAATTTTCAATACTTTAACATTTTTACAAAGCATAAACACAACCACCCCCACCTCTTGACGGAAACCAGATCCCAAAAGTGTAAAGTCATAGAATTTACAGTGCAGAAGGAGGCCATTTGGCCCATCAAGTCTGCACCAGCCCTTAGGAAAGAGCACCCCACTTAAGCCCACACATCCACCTTATCCCCATAACCCAGCAATCCCACCTAACGTTTTTGGACACTAAGGGCAATTTATCGTCGTCAATCGACCTAACCTGCACATCTTTGAACTGTGGGAGGAAACCGGAGCACCCGGAGGAAACCCACGCACACGGGGAGAATGCCATCTCTTGTGGAACCTCTCATCTGCCCCTCAGCAAATTTCACATTCGTCAAGTATAGGAACTCCATTAGATCCCCCAGCCACCCTGAGGCACGGGGAGAAGCTGACCTCAACCCCAAGAGGACCCGCCTGTGAGCAAAACAAGGCGGAGGTTTAAATATCTGCCCTCACACCCGTCTGCAACTCCGGCAGGTCTGACACCCTGAATATGGCCTCCAGGGGACCAGGCTCCAAATCTATGTGTAGGACCTCTGACGCGGTGCTACAAAAACGACCCCCAAAATTTCTCCAACTTCGGACAGGACCTGAACATATGAACACGATTAGCTGAGCAGCTCCCGCACTGTTCCGTTATTCTCCACTCCTCTCACAGCCGGCTCATCCTCGCCTTCGTTAGGTGCGCCCTGTGCACCACCTTTAATTGAATCAACCCCAGCCTCGCGCACGAGGTTGAGGTATTAACTCTCCACAGCAACTCGCACCATGATACCTCCTCCATCTCCATCCTCTGCTTCTAGAATCATAGATTTCCTGCAGTGCAGAAGGTAGCCATTCGGCCCATCAAGTCTGCACCAATCCTCCAAAGGAGCACCCTACCTAGGCCCACATTCCTGCATTTGTGAGGGCCACGAAGAATCCAGCACGAGTTTCAAAGATACAAGAAATAACATTTATTTACAATAACATATATATAAATAACACCAGCAACCTCACTTGCTGCTTACTCCTTCCTGCTAGTTCCAAACTGGCCAGTTTTATTTATACAGGGAGTCTGCTAATGATTTCTCCGCCCCCCCCCCCCCCCCTCACTGGGGAAGCTCATACTCGCACAGGATTGTGGGATTGTCATTAGTCACCAGCCAATGGTAAGCAAGCAGGTTATAACATCCCTCGCCCCCGAAGTCCAAGGAATCCACTGAAGACCCTGGTGAAGGAGGGCGTCGGACTCGTTTTGCCGCAGGCCGGACACTATTTGCACGAGGCGCTGGATCGGGCGGCGTGTAACGAGACTGAGACCGGCGCTTCCGTGATGAACGGCGTAATGGTTGTGCATCCACGGCCCGTGGGCCCGAGGATTCTCTCTCTGATGTGTCCTGTGTCTCCATCTCTGAGTCAGAGTCTGCTGCCTCTGTCATCTCGGCGTCTCTATCTCCGTGCGGTTCTGTAACGACCTGAGCAGGCTTTGAGTGCGGCACCAGAGGAAGATTGTGAGGACTACTTTCCCTTGTCTCTGGTCTCTGCGGCTGTAGAGATGATCTCCGGGGGCGGGGAATCTTTGGAATGGATAGCCTTCTGGACCGAAGGTGGTCTACATGTTTGCGCTGGAGACTACCCTGGGCTTGCACCTGGTAAGATATAGGGCCCGTTTGGCGAAAGATTACGCCAGGGACCCACTGGGCACCTCCAGCAAAATTTCGAACGAACACTGGGTCACCAGGTGCAAACTGCCGAATTGGCCAATGCCGAGAAAAACCCTGTCCCTGCCGCTCTTGTGTGCGGCGTACATTTGCGCCAATGTCCGGGAAAACCATACTAAGGTGGGTACGAAGTCTCCGGCCCACTAGGAGTTCTGCGGGAGCTACCCCAGTCACCGCATGGGGGGTGGTTCTATACGAAAAAGCGAGCCAGTCTCGTGTCCATTGACCCGGAAGACTGCTTTTTTAGGCCTCGTTTGAATGTCTGCACTGCGCGCTCCGCCAACCCATTTGAAGCCGGGTGGTAAGGGGCAGTGCGGATATGGCGTATGCCGTTCATCTTCATGAACCTCGCAAACTCCTAACTGGTGAATGGAGTGCCGTTATCCGTGACCAGCACCTCGGGGAGTTCATGTGTACTAAAAGACAAACGCATCTTCTCAATTGTTGCGCAGGACGTTGTGCCTAGCATCTTATGCACCTCTCGCCATTTAGACTGGGCGTCGATTAATAAAAGGAACATGGATCCTTGAAAAGGACCGGCGAAATCCGCATGCAAGCGCGCCCAAGGCCGCCCTGGCCATTCCCTGTGATGTAGGGGCGCGGCCGGCGGAAGCTTCTGATGCTCCTGACAAATGGAGCAGCTTTGGGCCACCTTCTCAATGTTGGCGTCGAGGCCTGGCCACCAAACAGAACTCCGGGCCAACATTTTCATTTTGGTCACGCCTGGATGCCCATTGTGCAAGTCTCTTAGTATTAGCTCCTGTCCTTTTTCCGGGACAATCACACGCGTCCCCCACAAGAGGATGTCGTCTTCCACGCTGAATTCTGACAGCTTCGAGGAAAATGTCCGCAACTCGCCTGGGAGCTGTCTATGCTGTCCGCCATACAGGACTATGTGCCGAACCTTTGACAGGATTGGCTCCGTCTGGGTCCACTCACGGGTCTGTGATGCCGTGACAGGCAAGGTGTCCATACAATTTAGGGTTGCAACCACCTCACCGGTCGTGGGGGACGACATGGGGCCGGTCGATAAAGGCAATCTACTCAGTGCGTCGGCATTCGCTATCTGCATTCCTGGTTTGTGCTCCAGAGAATACTCGTATGCAGCGAGCAACAAAGCCCAGCGCTAGATCTGTGCAGAAGCAATGGGCGGTATTGGCTTATCCTCTCTGAAAAGTCCCAGCAGAGGCTTCTGATCAGTGACGATAGTGAAGTGGCGGCCATACACATACAGGTGGAAACGTTTCACCGCAAAGACCACTGCCAGGCCCTCCTTCTCGATCTGCGCGTACTTTTTTTCCGCTGCAGTCAATGTGTGGGAGGCAAAAGCTATCGGCCGCTCTACCCCGTTCTCCATCTTGTGGGACAGGACGGCCCCAATACCATACGGGGATGCATCACGTGACGAGCAAAGGCTTTCCAGGATCATAGTGGATTAGTAACCCAGACGACGACAATTGTTGTTTTACCTGCTGGAAAGCGGTTTCTTGCGGCTGACCCCAAACCCAGGTATGATTTTTCTTTCGCAGAAGATGCAACGGGGCCAGCGTAGTTGCCAGATTGGGGAGGAACTTCCCGTAATAGTTTACGAGACCGAGAAAAGAACGAAGATGCGAAGTGTCTGTCGGGGCAGGGGCCTGTTGAATCGCGCGCACCTTCTCTGCGACGGGGTGCAAACCTTCGCTGTTTACCCGATAACCCAGGTAGACTACTTCCTTCGCCTGAAAGACACACTTTTGTGTGACGTAAACGGACTCCAGCCTCCGAAAAGCGTCTAAGGACAGCCTCCAGATTTTCCAAATGTTCCTGCTCCAACGTCCCTGTGATCAAAACGTCACCTAAGTAGACAGCTACACGTGGTAAACCTCCCAAAATGCCCTCCATAACGCGTTTAAAAATAGCGCAGGCAGAGGATACTCCAAAGGGCAAACGTGTATATTCATACAGGCCCCAGTGTGTATTAATCGTTACATATGGTCGGGAGGCAGTGTCCAGCTCCAACTGTAGGTAGGCGTGACTCATATCTAATTTTGTGAACCCAAGTCCACCTGCAAGCTTTGCGTAGAGATCCTCTATGCGAGGCAATGGATATCGGTCGAGTCGGGAAGCCGTTTTCACTGTAAGTTTATCGTCGCCGCACAAGCGAACTGTGGCATCTGGCTTCATTACAGGTACAATTGGTGCTGCCCAGTCAGCGAAACGGACGGGCTTGATGCCCAAAGTTTCCAAACGAGTGAGCTCCCCTTCTACCTTCTCGAGCAAGGCGTAAGGCACCGGGCGCGCCAGGAAATAGCGCTGCGTGGCTCCTGGTTCGACTTGGATACGGGCTACGGCCCCTTTTATTTTCCCCAAACTGGGCTGGGATACATCTGGGTATCGTCCTAGCACCTCAGTCAACCTTCCAGAAACTGTTTGGAGGATGTGCTGCCACTGCAAGCGCAAATGCGCAACCAGTCCCGACCCAACAGGCTGGGCCCATGGCCGCGCACCACGATAAGTGGAAAACGCCCCTCCTGGCGTCCATAAACAACAGGGGGCATCAGAGTTCCTGCAATGTCCAATGGTTCCCCCGTGTAGGTGGCCAACCTGGCCTGTGTGTCGGTTAATGTAAGGGTCTGTATACCCTGCTTGATGCGGTCGAATGTCCTCTGGGCGATCACTGAGACCGCTGCGCCAGTGTCCAACTCCATCTCGAGCGGGTGACCATTAACCTGTACTGTCACCTTAATGGGGGCCACACGGGGAGCTGCCACACACTGCAGCTGCAGGCAGTTGGCCTCCGTCTCCACGTCCTCAGGAGTAGTCACCGCAGGTTCATCCACATGGTAGGTACGGCCCCTGGGCTGGTCCCAGTTTCGGTCGGAACGACGGCACCTCTGGCGCCCGCAGGACCGGCGTCCGCGACGGGGTCGGCGCCTACAAGTCTGACACGGACATGGCTCCTCATCCATTGGTTCTGGAGAAGGCTCCCTTCGGGGAGGAATGTCCGACGGCCACTGGCGTTGATCCGGACGTCGTCTTGCCCAAGGTACAGCAGGAGTGCGGGGGGACATTTTCGGATGGAAGAGGTTGCGCCCCAAGGCATGCACTTCCATTCCCTGTATCTCCTGCACTCCTCGTTCTGCATTCTCTCGGGACAATACTATTTGAATGGCCTGTTTAAAAGTCAATGTTGGCTGAGCTAATAACTTTCTCTGGGTGGCCACATTGTTAATACCGCAAACCAAACAGTCGCGTAACATTTCTGACAAGGTCTCACCATAGTCACAGTACTCCGCAATCCTGCGTAACCTGGATAGAAAATCGGCAAGGGATTCTCCTGGGGTCCTCTCAGCGGTATTAAACTGGTAACGTTGGACTATCGTGGACGGGGCTGGGTTAAAATGCTGCCCCACTAAATTTGCAAGTTCCTCAAATGTTTTGGTGTGCGGCGCAGCTGGGTACGTAAGGCTCCTAAGCACCCCAAACGTATGCGAGCCGCAGGCGGTGAGCAATATGACCACCTGGCGCTCGTTTTTAGTGATATTGTTTGCCCGGAAATAGTAACGCATCCGTGGTGCATACTGGTTCCAGCTTTCCAGCGCAGCATCAAAAACATCCAAACGTCCGTACAGAGGCATGGTGTAATAGAAAACAACTTCCAACCTGTATCCGACAAAAATCCAGGGAGGTGGCTTCAGCAGTGTAGACAGCTATTCACTTTAACCCTCGTCACCAGTTTTGTGAGGGCCACAAAGAATCCAGCACGAGTTTCAAGGATACAAGAAATAACATTTATTTACAATAACATATATACACATAACAGCAGCAACCTCACTTGCTGCTTACTCCTTCCTGCTAGTTCCAAACTGGCCAGCTTTATTTATACAGGGAGTCTGCTAATGATTTCTCCGCCCCCCTCATTGGGGAAGCTCATACTCCCACAGGATTGTGGGATTGTCATTAGTCCCCAGCCAATGGTAAGCAGGGAGGTTATAACACCCGCCCTATCCCTGAAACCCCACCTAAGCTTTTGGAAACTATGGATCAATTTTAACATGGCCAATCCACCTAACCTGCACATCTTTGGACTGTGGGAGGAAACCAGAGCACCCAGAGGAATCCCACTCAGACACTGGGAGAAAGTGCAAACTCCACACGTACAGTGACCCGGGGCCGGGATTAAACCTGTGTCCTCGGAGCTGTGCGGCAGCAGTGATAACCACTATGCTGCCCCACCGTGCTTCCTCCACTTGACCTTAATCCATCCATGGACACCGTATCCTCCTCCATGATCCTACTGTAAATCGTCAAAATGACTCCAGCCCCATCACCGAAAGCACCTCCTCCAGCAACAACAAGGACGGTGCCACTGGAAAGTTCGGGAAGACCTTTCTCAAGGTGAAATTCCGCACCTGCATGGATCTGACGCCCCCCCCCCCTCACTTGCGCCCAAACGTCACCCCCAGTTCCTCCATGCTTGCGAACCACCCCTTCAAAAACAAATCCTTCATCTCCTTCGCCCCTCTCTCCTCCGATCCCCAGATCTTGCACATATCCTCCCTAGCTCGAACCCATGGTTTCCTCTTAGCAGCATCAACATCTAGCCTGCCTTCACGTGCTGCTGGAATTGCCTCCAAATCGTCAGCGTGGCGACCACCACAGGACACGCCGAATATTTCCCTGGGACAAACCATAGAGGTGCCATTTCCAGCTCCCGCAACCACTGACCCCTTGCAGGAACTTGCTTCCATTGCATCCATAAGGCTTCCATCTCCCTACTCCAGCCCTGCACCTTCTCCACATTCACCACCTCGTAATAGTATAGGAAGTTCGGAAGGGCCAAATCTCCTGACTGCCACCTCCTTTGGGGCACCACTTTTCTTATCCTAGCCACCTTCCCTGCCTATCCACCCCCTTAAAAAATGACTTCAGTAAAAAGACCGGCATACACTGAAGCAGAATCAAAAAACGTGGCAGAATGTTCATCTTCACTGCCTGCACCCGGCCTGCCAACTACAAGCGGAGACTATCTCACCACAACAAATCCTCCTTCAACCTCCAACCAAGATCATGAATTTGATCTTATGAGGCCATGCTCAATCCTGTGCCACTGCACTCCCAGATACCTAGAATGAGTTGTCGCCACCCAGAATGGCAACCCCCCACTCCCGCCCCTGTGCCTGGAGAAGACACCGCAAATTAATTGCTTTTCCTGAAATTCAATTTGTACCCCAAAATTACCCTGACTCTCCTTAGAAACCCCATATATCCCTCACCGAAGAGCTTGGATCCATGATTTACAATAGCAGATCGTCCTTGTACAGAGACACCAATGCTCCACACACCCGCACCACCATTATCCCCTTTCAGAAGTCCAAAACTCTCAATGTAATGGCCTAGGGTTATATCGTCAGCGCGAACAGAAGGGGGGACATGGGACATCCCTGCCTTGTTCCCCGAAATAGTAGAAAGTACACTGAATTCATATATTTTGTTCATTCGTACACATGCTGTCAGATCCTTGTCCAGCAATTTCACCATTGCCACAAACTTGAGCCCAATCCCAAATTTCTCCAACACCGCAAACAGGTAGCTCCATTCCACCCTGTAAAATTCCTTGTCCGCATTTAATGCCACCATCACCTCCAACTCCCTTTCTTCTGTCAGAGAAAGTACAACATTCAGCAGCCGCCACACATTCAACACCTGCCCTTAATGAACACCGTCTGGTCCTCCCCAACCACCTTTGGAAACACTCCTCCAACCTCCAAGGCAATATTTTGGCATTCGTGCTCAGTAGAGAAATGGGCTTGTACGTCCTCCACTCTACTGGATCCATCTCCTTTTTGAGTAATAGTGAGATGGATGCTGCCTCCTCATCTCCAGCAATACTCCCCTAACCATTGCATCCTCAAACATTTCTACAATTAGTGGTGCCAACTGACCCTTAAGTTCTTTTTATAAAATTCCACAGGGAACCCATCTCGCCTTACCCAACTGTATCTTCCATATCACTGAGATGAGGTATTTCTGACAATGCAACAGTTGCTTTGTATTGCCCTGATTGTCTTGAATTATGTGCTGCAGATTCTGGAGTTGGATTAGAACCCGTGAATTTTTGAATCTGACGTGTGAGTTCTACCCTGACCCAAGGGTTATATCAAACATTATATTAAACAATGCCTCGCTGCCTGATGAATAATACCCATTGCTATTATTTGTTTGGGGATAACTTTCTGGATACATTTTAAGAACTTAAGAATGGTCTGCAAGCAGAACATCGCCCTGTTGTGCTATGATGTGAAGTGCATATTGTAAGTTCATAAAGCAATTAATATATTCTTTGAACTGGGCTACAAACGATCCTTGCAGCTGGCAGGACTGTATTAATCTTTGCTGCAGCTCCCAATCTGCTTCGTTCAAAGTTACCCTATGGGAGGCTGAATCATGGTGTGTGATAGAAAATTAATGAAAAGGTTGACATTTGATTTTTATGCTGGGTACTGATAATATTAGTACATAACATAGCAAATACTGGGAGAACATTTTAATATCAGTAACATCCCTCAATGTGTTGACCACAAAGTTAACCAGATGTAAATACTTTTTGAAAAAACTATTGATTAGAAGATCTCTCCACCCATTCCCAACACATTTTACAGCAAAATGAAGAGGACTTTATGTTGTAATGAAGACAGCTGCAAGTTGAAGCAGTAATTTGTTGGGACATAATGAGTTACTGTAGAAGCAGAAATTGGAATGAGTTGACCAGTTGGCTCAAAACATTTTTGTGCATCTTCTATGCTTCTGCCAATCTTGCATTGACATTGCTTATTATTTGCTGCCTGGCCATTCTTTCTTTGCATGAATATGCTATGTTAACAAAACAAAAATAATTCTGTTAAGGTATGCTGAATTATACATTTTAAGACTGCAAAACACCGTTCGTTGTAACATTTTTAGTATAGAATAACTGTTTAGAACAAATAAATGAATTAATATATGAACATGCGTTAAGCAATCATGTGAACATATGTTAAGCAATCAATGAAAACATTACACGTACTGTATTCAGCTTAAAATATATTTATCATATTACGGCTGAAAAGATAAACCATGCAGAATCTTGACACTTTTTAAAACACTTAACAACCTAGGTAGTTAAGCTATAAGACATAGGAGCAGAATTAGGCCACTCGGCAGATCGACTCTGCTCCGCCATTCAGTCATGGCTGATATTTTCTCATCCCCATTCTCCTGCCTTCTCCCCATAACACCTGATCCCCTTATTAATCAAAAACCTATCTATCGTGGCTACGAACCGGCGGAGGTCGGAGTACTTTCGGCTGTACCGGGGGACGAGGCAGGGGTGCCCCTT
Source organism: Scyliorhinus torazame (assembly GCF_047496885.1). Taxonomy (NCBI): domain Eukaryota; kingdom Metazoa; phylum Chordata; class Chondrichthyes; order Carcharhiniformes; family Scyliorhinidae; genus Scyliorhinus; species Scyliorhinus torazame. The sequence continues at coordinate 39,821,659 of NC_092716.1, forward strand.
ATCCCCCTTGTTTGCACTGGCAATTGAGCCGTTGGCCATGGCACTGAGGGAGTCCAGGAAATGGAGGGGACTAGTCCGGGGGGGAAGAGGAACACCGGGTGTCGTTGTATGCCGACGACCTGTTGTTGTATGTGGCGGATCCAGTGGAGGGGATGGCGGAGGTCATGTGGATCCTTAGGGAGTTTGGGGACTTTTCGGGGTATAAACTCAACGTAGGGAAGAGTGATCTCTTTGTGGTGCATTCAGGGGGACCAGGGAAGGGGGATAGACGAGCTACCGCTGAAGAGGGTGGAAAGGAGCGTTCGGTACCTAGGGATCCAAGTAGCTAGGAGTTGGGAGGCCCTGCACAAGCTCAATTTGACGCAGTTGGTGGAGCAGATGGAGGAGAATTTTAAAAGATGGGATATGCTGCCACTCTCACTAGCGGTAGGGCGCAGTTGGTCAAAATGACGGTCTTCCTGAGGTTTCTCTTTGTGTTCCAGTGCCCTCCCATTATGATCCCCAAGGCCTTTTTCAAACGGGTATCATAGATGAATCATAGAATTTAAGCAGGAACATCATGATATTTGTGTAGGCGAAATAGACCCCGAGGGTGAAGAGGGTGTTTCTGGAGCGTAGCAGGACAGGGGGGGCTGGCGCTGCCGAATTTGTGTGGCTATTATTGGGCAGCCAATGTGGCGATGATCCGTAAGTGGGTAATGGAGGGAGAGGGGGCGGTGTGGAAGAGGCTAGAGATGGCGTCCTGTGTGGGCACGAGCCTGAGGGCGCTGGTGACTGTACCGCTGCCACTCTCGCCGACAAGGTACACCACGAGTCCGGTGGTGGCGATGTCGCTGAAGATCTGGGGGCAGTGGAGGCGACACAGGGGTGAGGTGGGATCCTCTGTTTGGTCCCCGATTCGGGAGAATCATCAGTTCGTCCCGGGAAGGATGGATGGGGGGGTTTCGGAGCTGGCATCGGGCAGGGATTAGAAGAATGGGGGACCTGTTCATCGATGGGACGTCTGCGAGCCTAGGGGCGCTGGAGGAGAAGTTTGGGCTGCCCCGGGAAACGCTTTCAGGTACATGCAAGTGAGGGCATTTGTGAGGCGGCAGGTGAGGGAATTCCTGCTGCTTCTGGCACGTGGGATTCAGGACCGGGTGATTTCGGGTGTATGGGTTGGAGAAAGCAAGGTTTCGGCGATTTACCAGGAGCTGAAGGAAGAGGAGGTGTCCTCGGTGGCGGAGTTAAAGGGCAAGTGGGAGGAGGAGCTTGGGGAGGAGATAAATGAGGGTCTGTAGGCTGATACCCTGAGTAGGGTTAATTCTTCCTCCTCTTGCGCCAGGCTCAGCCTAATACAGTTCAAAGTTACTCCGAGCGCATATGACAGGGGCGAGGTTGAGTAGGTCCTTTGGGGTGGAGGACAGATGTGGGAGGTGCTCGGGGAGCCCGGCAAATCACGTCCATATGTTCTTCGTGCCCGGCGCTGGATGTGTTTTGGAGGGGTTTTGCGAGGTCTATGTCCAAGGTGGTGCCCGGGTCAAGCCGAGCTGGGGATTGGCATTATTTGGTGTATCGGACGAGCTGGGAGTGCAGGAGGCAAAAGAGGCCGGTATTCTGGCCTTTGCGTCCCTGGTAGCCGCCGGCGGAGGATTCTGCTATTAGGGAAAGATGCAAAGCCCCCTAGTGTGGAAGCTTGGATCAATGACATGGCAGGGTTCATCAAGCTGAAGAGGATAAAGTTTGCCTTGCGAGGGTCTGTGCAAGGGTTCCTCAGGCGTTGGCAACCGTTCCTAGACTATCTCGCAGAGCGTTAGGAGGAGGTCAGTAGCAGCAGCAGCCCAAGGGCGGGGGGCGTCTTTTGGGGCGGCGTTTGGGTGAAGGTGGGGGGGGGGGGGTTCCCGATTTGTGTTTTTAAATGTTATGTGGGGGTTAGTGTATATGGGGGAAATCCAATGTATAATTTCTGATTGTTGTGTTCTTGTTTCCTTCTTTTTGTTGGGGGGGGGGGGGGGGGGGGGTGGTTTGTTGAAAAATTTGAATAAATATATATTTTTTTAAAACCTATCTGTCTCTGTCTTCACGACACTCCGTGATTTGACCTCTAACAGCCTTTACTTTGTCTGCTGATGAAAGATAGTTTGTCATAAAACTTTAAGCCCATTTGGGTTTCTTATTACATGGGTATCATGTGCATCCCCCCTACTGTAGTTGTTACATTATGAGTGAAGATTGGAGAAACATTAAGTTAAAATTTTCAACCAACTTGTTTTTTTTATTTTGTAGAATCTGTGTATGACCTACTGCCAAAAGAACTGCAGCTTCCAACAAGTGGGACAAGTATTGCATCAATGAGCCAGAAAAGTGGTGGTGAGGCAACATCTCCTTCTTCAGCTGCAGTTGCTCCTGGTATGCAGTTTCATTTAGTTTCCCTCTTTCCGTTTTTTAACTCCGATAGGATTGCTGGCAACTATAGTGTACTGTTGGCACAGTACAAGACAAAACTGAACTGCTCTAATTCTCAGAGAATAACACTATGTAATCAGTGAATGTTCTAATCAGCTACATAATCTGTTGTTTTACATAATATAACTGTTTTTAAACTTTATTTGCAATGCCGATTAATATTGCACCAGAAATAGCCGTAGCTATTTAATGGTGTAAGTGTTTATAATTATTTCTAGATATTATTGACATACCCGTGGGAAATATCTTTGCTTTGCATATTGACTGTTTTTGTTGTAATTCTAGTCCACCTTGCTATAAAAACCATCTTCAAGTGTGAAACTAAAAAAATTGACAATTTTCTAAACAAATTATTATATTTTCTGTATTTCTGCTGCTATATTCTTTTTTTCTGAATGTTTTTATTGAGATTTTATTAGTATACAAAATGAGGTTAAGCATGGACAAACCATTAGGAGAGGATAAAGAAAAATATTTGCACATCGGTCTGTTTCTATAATTTACATCAGTCTTACATTATCTACAGTAGAGGTTGCAATTTCCTGTTTTCCGTTCTCCAGCAGTTTTTCGATTCTGGTTCTCTCTCTCGCCTCTTCTCTCTCCCCTCTCTCCCCACCCCCTCTCGCCTCTCGCCTCTCTCCCCCCTCGCTCTCCTCTCTCTCTCTCTCTTCTCCCCTCCCCCCCCCCCCCCCCCCCCCCCCCCCCCCCCCCCGAGGTTTCTCTTGCCTTTGCTTATCTGCTCTTATACCCTTCTCCAGTTACGTTGGTGTGATGCTGTATCCCATGCATTTTGTTGGGCATGGTTGGGTTCCATGTCTCCCTGCTCCCCGCCGCTGTGTTGTGACTACCCTCTCCTATTCTTCGACTTCTTGGCTGTTGGCTACGAACAGGTCTTGGAAGAACCGATTGAATGGCTCCCACGTTTTGTGGAAGGCCTCTTCTGACCCTCAGATGGCAAATTTAATTTTCTCCATTTGGAGAAATTCCAATAGGTCAGACAGCCAGTCTGCAGCTTTGGGTGTCACAAGTAAGCTTTATTGTCACAAGTAGGCTCACATTACACTGCAATGAAGTTACTGTGTAAAGCCCCTAGTCGCCACATCCCAGCACCTGTTCAGGTACACAGAGGGAGAATTCACAACGTTCAAAATACCTAATAGTACGTCTTTCGGGACTTGTGGGAGGAACCCGGAGGAAACCCATGCAGACATGGGGAGAACATGCAGACTCCGCACAGACAGTGACCAAGCCAGGAATCGAACCTGGGACCCTGGTGCTGTGAAGCCATAATGCTAACCACTATGCTATTGTGCTGTCCATTTGTAGTACGAGAGGGCTCCGAACTCTTTCAAGAGCGGTATGATTCGTTCCATGCTGCTTCGCGGGTCTGAGATGTAGAGGAGCAGGTCATCCGCATAGAGCAAGACTCTGTGCTCTCTGTCTCCTCTCCGTATCCCCTTCCAATTCTTTGCCACCCTAAGCGTGATCGCCAGTAGTTTGATCACTAGGGCGAACAGCAGCAGGGACAATGAGAATCCCTGCCTCAATCTTCTGTGCAACTGGAAGTACTTAAGAGCTGGTGGTATTTGTCCATACACTCGCTGTGGAATCATTGTACAGGAGTTTCTCACAGGCGGTGAACCCCATTCCATGCCCGAAACAGTGCCTCTATGAGGTACTTCCATTTGACTGTTGAAGGCCTTTTCTGTATCCAGGGAGATAATCACCTCTGGTGTTCTCTCTCCAGATAGGACCATGATTACGTTCTGCAGGCATCTGATGTTCAATGTTGGCTATCTACCCTTGACAAAGCATCTGTGGTCTTCTGCTACCACCTCTGGTACCCTGTCTTCTAGCTTCTTGACTAGGAACTTGGCCAGTATTTTCGCGTCTGCATTTAGCAGCAAGATGGGTCTGTAGGAACCGTATTTTGTTGTGTCTTTGTCTTTTTTAGGTATCAGTAAGATTGAGCCTTGTGCTTGCATAGGCGGCAGGGTGCCCCTTGTCAGTGAATCTGTAAACATCTCCTGCAAGTGCGGGGCCAGTGTTGACGCAAATCTTTTATGGAAGTCTGCCAGGAAACCTTCTGTTCCTGGCGCCTTCACTGCCTGCATGAAGCTAATACTGGTCATGACTTCTCCCAATTCTGGCAGTGCTTCCAGGCCCTGTCTCCTATCCTCCCCCATGACTGGCATGTCTAATTCATCGAGGAATTGCTTCATCCTCAAGTCCCCTGCTGGGTGCCCGGAGGTATACAGTACCCGATAGAAGGTCTCTAATGCCTCGTTGACCTTTTCCGGCTCATCTACTAAGTTGCCTTTGCTGTCCCTAAGATGGGTTATTTCTGTCGTGGCTACCTGCTTTCTCAGCTGGTGAGCCAGAAGGCAGTTGGCTTTGTCTCCGTGTTCGTACAGGGTCCCCCGTGCCTGCTTTCCTTGTGGAGAGCGGGTCAAAGTCAATCTGTAGCTTTTTCCTCTCCGCCAGGAGCTCCAGGGTCATGGCCTCGGAGTATCAACGTCCACCTCCAGTATGGAGTCGACAAGGTGTTGCCTAGCTACCCTCTTCCCTATCTCACCATGTTTTAGAAGCGATAATTTTTCTCCTGATCACAGCCTTCAGCGTCTCCCAGAAGGTGGAGGGTGAGACCTCCCCATTCTGGTTCTTAGTAATATACTCGTCTATGGCCTGTGATATTTTCTCGCAGAAAGCCTTATTGGCCAGGAGAACCGTGCCCCACCTCCATGGGGGGCATTGGGCGCGGCCCGTCTCCAACCTCACAACCATATAATGTGGTCGGAGATTACGATTGCGGAATATTCCGCTCTTACTAGCCCTGGAAGCACCAATTTCCTCACTACAAAGAAGCTGATCCATGAATACACATTGTGTACTTGGGAGAAGATGGAAAACTCCTTCACCCCTGGGTGTGTAAACCGCCATTAGTCAAAGAACAAAGAACAGTACAGCACAGGAGCAGGCCCTTCGGCCCTCCAAACCTATGCTGATCATGATGCTCTAACTAAAAAATTACACCTTCTGCCCTTACACGATCGGTATTCCTATATTTCCTCCCTACTCATGTATCCATCGAGATGCCTCTTAAATGTTTCTAATGTGCCTGCTTCCAGCACATCCTCTGGTAGTGCGTTCCAGGCACCCACCACTATCTGCTTCCACTGCCCCCAATTGCTTCATGAATGCGCCGAGTTCTTGCGCCATGTTGGAGGTCTTTTCCGTTTTGGGATTCAATCTGTCCACCCGTGGATCCTGTACACAGTTAAATCTCTCCCCATGATCAGTTGGTGTGTGTCAAGTTGGGAATTTCCGCCATGGTCTTAACTCTGTGTCGTCCCAGAGCCTGTCCAGGACCGCTGACCATGATGCACCGTCCCCCTGGGTCTGTAACCATCTTCGTCGGCCTAAACATCATCCACTTATTTAACAGTATGGCTACCCCCTGGCCCTCCTCCCGTAACCGGAATGGTAGTTCTGTCCCACTCAGCCCTTCCTCATCAGCAGTCCATCCTTCTCTTATCGGGTGCGCCTCTTGGAGGAAGACTGTCGGCGTTCGAAGTTTTCAGGTGGGTGGAGACTATGGATCTTTTCACTGGGCTGTTAAATCCCTTGACGTTCCAGGTGACTATCCTGATGGCAGGTGGGGTGCAGATGGGGCCGAGTTTTTTGTCCCGCTCCTGCGGAATCAACCATACTTACCTGGTGGACGCTCCCTGCGCTCCGGGTTTCTCTTTGTCCAGGGGGCACCCAACATGGCCACCAACTGTGAGTACGCCATGTGGGTGAGCGCGGCCTTTGCCCCATTAAATTCTGTCCAACGTTTGGCCAGGTCCGCTCCCATGTCCTGATAAATCCGAATCCGGTGGCCTTCCCAGTTAGTTTTTGGTTTGTCTCGCTCAGCACAGGTTTCGTTCCCGGTCCTGGTACCGGTGCATTTTGGCGATTATCGCCCTCGGCTGTTCCCCAGCTTTGGACTTTGGGCAAAGCGACCGGTGTGCTCTGTCTGTTTCTGGTGGGTTGGGAAATCTATCCCTTCCCACCAGGTTGCCCAGCATTTCGGCCACATAGTCTGTGGGGTTCCTACCTTCGATCCCCTCCGGCATCTCGGGATCCATAGGTTTTGACACCACGACAGGTTCTCCTGGTCTTTGATTTTCTCTTTCAAGTTGCCCTGTGTCACGACCAGCCTTGCCACCTCTTTCTCCAGGGCGACAATCCTGTCACCCTGGTCTGTTGCAGCTTTTTCCAGCTCTTTGATCGTTTTCACCTGGGCTTCCAGTCATCTCTCCGCCTTATCTAGGGCCACCTGCAAGGCCGCCAGAGCTTCGGCAACCGCGGCTTGGATGTCCGATTTTGTCTCTTCCCGATGCTTTCTCAATTATCTTGAGAGAAACATCCTCCACCCATCCCCTGGTGTGGGGGGGCTTCTTGGGCAGTGGGCCGGTCCCCCTCGCTCTTGTGAGGCCCGTGTTTCGCCGGCACAGTCGTTTGTTTGTCCAGGCTCTGTCTGCTCCTGGTTTCCACACGTCCTCTTGAATGGCTGCTATTTGGTATTTTCCTCTTGTGTTGTTGGTAGTGGTGTGGGGCTGTTTTTTTTTGGTGTCGGCGGGCTTTTTCGGGCAAAGAGAGCATATGTTTCCGGTTCATGGGAGGAGATCCACCTGATGTGTGACTTGTCAGCACATCCCTGTCACCGGAAGTCCTGATGCTACATTCTAATCCGTATTTTCGATTTGTAAATTAGTATTTTGGTAAGTCTGAATTTTGAAATTATTCTGTGAACTAACCTAATTTATTTTCCTTTCAAATTGCAGTAGTTTTTGATCATCTAAAATTCAAAGCTAATATTAAGCAACATATATTCATTATTGTTAATTGAACTATTCATTTTTATAGGAATATGATTTTGCTGTTAAAGAGTAGGGATTTCTGACCATTTTATTGTTTCCACTGTCTTTCTCTCAACATTCTACTTTTCTCCTCCTCTTGACCGTTGACGCTTGACCTTTGCTAAATCGCCCTATTTCTTTTTTATTCTGCTTTATCTTCCAGTTTTTCGGTCTGTATCTTTCTGCAGCCTTGTTTCAGTGTGTTTTTGTCTTTATCTCTTATCCATCTCCTTTCTGTAAGTCCTCGACAGCAGCGTATTTCAAACATTTTTCCCCAGGATCCACTTTTACCAACCTTTGGGACCCACCCGGCCAACCTTTGCGACCCACAATTTCCGCTTACTTTTAATGCGACAGGTGAGCTAGTTTGGTCCTCATGGTCTCACTTGCTTTGTCATTCAATGTTACATTTCTGCTAAGGACTTCAGCTGATGATTTAAAGTTCTCGCTGCATCCTTTGAAAAAAATCAAGATGTTTGTCCTCAACTTGCCTTTGATGTTTTGAGGGTTTTAAACTCACATTTGCCAGTACTTTCCTGCATATAACACACAGGGGATTTGCATCTTGATTTGCACTGGCACAATAAATAAATCCAGACCTCAAGAAATCATCTTTATACTGCTTTGTTCCCGATTTCAGTTTTTCTTTGTTGGTCGTGCACCAGAGGCCCTGGAGCCCTGTACAGAGCTAACACTAGCACTGTTTGTCCTGCCTTGGACTCTCCTGACTCTCCTGATCAGCTCCCGCCAGCTGATTCAATTGTGAGTTCCTGGCCAGGAGGTACACTTCCTGTTTGTGTCTCTGGCCCTCTCTTCCTCATAACAAAACAATTGGTCTTCCTGTTCTTCACAGTTCCTTGCCTTGCTTGATTGCAGCTAGCAAATGGAGGATACTCTCCTCTGATTTCACGCCAAAAGCACAACTTATTGTGTGATGTCAGTGTATGTGCTGGGTGCATGACCTCTCTGCTACTACTTCTGGCCGTAAGACTCCATCATTCCATTTACAAACCGGTCGTGGCCATTAGGCACTTCTCATGCAATCGGGAATGCTGCAACTGATCACTCCGTGACACCCTCCCATCATCCACCAGCGGGTTGCGACTGCAGTTTGAAAAGTATGCCTCCAAAAATTCCCACTCTTATCTTTCTCCCTCTTTCTTCGTCTTCCACACTCCTTTCTCTATTTCAGGACAACCTTCTGTATATTTCTCCTTTTCCTGTCATTGTCCTTGGAGACTTCAAGGCATAATCAGAGCTTTGACCCTAAACTGCTGGCAGGAATTGTTGTGTTTCTCCCATGGTACAAACCATAGATCTCCTCTCGACCATCGATGCACTTAGTGAAAATTGAGAGAGAGTGTTTCCAGTAACTATGGAGGCATCTCCCAGTTCTGACTCCATGACCATCTGTAAGAAGTTGATCTGTTTTCAAAACTTTTTCTTGTAAAGCAGGTTAGCGAGAATAAGTGTCTGGGGTGATACCTCCTACTTTGAATCACTCCGAGGTCTATTGTAACAACAAACAGTATCAATGTCTTTTGCTATCCTGCTATAACATTTTCAAATTAGTGGAAAATTCATGGGGGAGTGACACTAGAAAGAAGCAGAATGTTCAGGCTGGAATGCAAAGGCAGGGAGGGAGTCTCTAGGATGGTCAGGCAGGACCTAGGATTGTGTTGTTATCTTGGGTTTAGGCAGACTCTGGACAGTTTGCAAGTCTGGGATTACTTGAAGGTGAACAGGGACCACTTTTGGCAATGGACTAAAAGGTAGCGTGTAATTAGTCAATTGATTATCTGCTGCTTTTGGGACACTTTGATGTTTTCTAAACTTTAATTGGCCCCCACATTCTAATAATAATCTTTATTAATGTCACAAGTAGGCTTACTTTAACACTGCAATGAAGTTACTGTGAAAATTCCCTAGCTACCATACTGCGGCGCATGTTCGGACACACTGAGGGAGAATTCAGAATGTCCAATTCATCTAACAGCATGTCTTTCGGGACTTGTGGGAGGAAACCGGAGCACCCGAAGGAAACTCACACGGACACTGAGAACATGTAGACTCCGCACAGACAGTGACCAAGCTGGGAATCGAACCTGGATCCTGACGCTCTGAAGCAACTGTGCTGACCACTGTGCTACTGTGCCGCCCTTCTTAGCTGAACAGCCATCACAAAAGTGGTTTCGGCTTAATATTGATGCAAACTGTAAACATAATTTGAGAAAAATATCACTTGAAGCAGAACTCAGCAAAATTTCATTTCACAAAGCACAGGGCTTCAAAATACTTCTGTGGGATTGGAACTTGACTTAAATTCAGGTTCTGAATTTAATCCCATAATGCATTCTGCAAGTCTGAGAGACCAACACTGGTAGTGTAAGGATGTCCTAACTCTTTGTTTATCTGATAATAAAATGTGTTCAAGAACTAATTCTGTATTTTGGGCTGATGGATATTGGGGGTGGGAGCGGCATTTATTATTGGTAAGTAAACATTTTAAAATTCAAATTCAAATTAATAAAAATAATTTGATAAGTTCCAGTTTATTGAAGCAATTTTTGAAAACATTGTTAGTTAATTTCAGTTGAAGAAACAAAGGGCTTGATTCTGTGGCTGTGTTGCGCTCAAGGGAGAGCGCAACGTGGCTAGTGAATGTCGGGAGAGGCTTCCAGTGAGCCTCCCGACAGCCTTCATGCCTCGTGGGATTCTCTGAAGTCTTAATCGGAACTTCGCCCCAAATAGGCATGGCCAAACAAAGCTCCCGGACGTAGGTCGTACACCTACTTACGACCTACTCATGCAGGATCCATACAAATGTGGACCAAATGGAACGGCACCCGGGGGGTCCCCTGGGCAATTGGGAGACCCCTGGGTGATCAGGGCAAGTGGACGGTGGCGAGGGGAGCCATGCCCCTAAAATGAGGATGGAGGGGGAGAGTGCAGGGCAGGTAAGTAGGGGCCTTTGGGAGGGGTGATGTGTGGGGGTCCTGGAATGGAGGGGGTGCTGTAAGGAGGCCTAAAGAGGGAGGGGGAACCCCCAGGGGCCCAAAGTGGGGTGTCCTCACTTGAGGGGTATGTGGTAGTGTCCATGTGTGAAGGGGATGACATTGCCCATGGGTGGGGGTGGTGGTGTGGGGGACCCAGAAGCTCACTTGGAGATCTCAAAATGGCAGCCTGATCTCGGAGTTCAGCTCCACAGTGCTAAAAATTCCTGCTCTTGGCTTTCTCTCTCTTTTTGGGCTAAACCGGTGCAAAACTCCCCAGGGCCCAAAAAAGTGACTCCGTATCATTGAAGAGCGGTGGAGAACTCTGGCAGGAAACTCCCTGAAAAACCCGGCACAAATTAACTTAGACATTTTTGGGGAAAATTGCACCCAAAAACTCTAAATCCTTTTGTGTTAAAATGTAATTTGAAAATTGTTTTCATCATGGCAAAGGACCTGTCGACATTTTCATGTATTGGTTCTAAGAGTAAGTTCACACAGCAGCATAATGGCACTTCATTTAGTTTTCTACCACTAGATGCTGCAAATGATGCATGGAAATTTTAGGGGATAAATATGCTTCCATTATATACAATGCCAGTGTTACCGTTATTTGAAGAAGGAGAAATCTTCAAAGATAGCATTTGGGTGTTGAGACTTTCAGATTCAAAGGTTTCAGAACAAGTGATTATTTTGTAAGGATTCTGCAATTTAATATATTCTACATGTTTAGGCTCAAAATAAGGAAGAACCAATCGCCCTTCTATTCAAATTTATTTTCTCTGCTATTTTTAGTGAAAAAGTAGAGTATTCTTAAAAATAAATTTAAAGTACCCAATTAATTTTTTTCAAATCCGGGGCAATTTAGCATGGCCAATCCACCTACCTTGCACATGTTTGGGTTGTAGGGGTGAGACCCCGCAGACACTGGGAGAATGTGCAAACTCCACACGGACAGTGGCCCAGAGCCAGGATCGAACCTGGGACCTCGGCGCCGTGAGGCAGCAGAGCTAACCACTGTGCCACCGTGCTACCCTATGAAAAAGTAGACTCAAAGCTACCCATAATGTCGATTTGCAACCACCGTTTCATTTCCTTGCTTGATAATTTTTGAACTGAACACGTACTCTAATTTTTTTGTTAACCTTCGTTTCCAAGGTTTTCTCAATGCTAGTTGGTGTTATTCACAAGCTTTAGTATTAAAAATAATCTGTGCACCTTTAATCATTTAATTTTGTTTGCCTCCATATGTTTGTTTTACTTCCGTATTTGTAACTGATTTTTTTTTTTCTTGCAGTCTATAGTTGCAAAATTGCATTTAATCTTTATATTAAGTTTTAATTGATGGACTTCTTAACAGCATAAATTATAATGAATACTCAGCTTTTTTTTCAAAAGGAATCAACTTCTAATATTCAAAGGGAAAGACCGAGTGTCAAGATCATGGGTATTTGTGGTCCAGAGAGAGGGAAGGAGCGGGTGACTAGTAAAATCTGAAGTTTGGGTCAGAGCATGGTGCTGAGTGATATATTAGGAAGCTTAGTTAAGGGCAGTAGAACATACTGAGGGAGAGTGATGGTAGGGTGGTAGGGGAGCTGTGGTCAAAGAACAATACAGCACAGGAACAGGCCCTTTGACCCTCCAAGCCTGTGTTGGTCATGATACCAACCTTGGCCAAAGCCCTCAGCACTTCCTTGTGCCTATCTCTCTATACCCATCCTATCCATGTCTTTGTCAAGTTGCCTTTTGAAGGCCGTTAATGTATCTGCTTCCAAAGCCTCCCCTGGCAACTCGGACCAGGCACTTGCCGCCCTCTGTGTTTTAAAAAAACCCTGCCTCGCACACCTCCTCTAAACTTTGCGCACAGACCTTAAACTTATGCCCCCTAGTGACTCGACCCCTCCACCCTGGGAAAGAGCGCCTGCCCATCCACTCTATCCATGCCCCTCATAATCTTGTAGACCTCTATCAGGTCACCCCATAACATCCGTCGTTCTAATGAAAACAGTTTGAGTCTGAAACAGTTCGAGTCTATTCAGCCTCTCTGCATACTGTGGACCTGCATGCCCAGATCTTTCTGACTTTCTATATTCCTAAGAGTTTTGCCATTTACGGTATATTTCTCCTCCATGTTAGACCTACCAAAATGCATTACCTCACATTTGCCTGGATTAAACTCCATCTGCCATTTTTCTGCCCAAGTCTCCAGCCTATCTATGTCCTGCTGTATCCTCTGACAATCCTCAACACTATCTACCGCTCCACCAACCTTGGTGTCATCCACAAACTTACGAATCAGACCACCTGCATTTCCCTCCAAATCGTTTATGTATACTGCAAACAACAGAGGCTTGAGCACAGATCCCTGTAGAGCACCACTAGTCACAACTTTCCATTCAGAAAAACACCCTTCTACTGCTACCCTTTGCCTTCTGTGACTGAGCCAGTTCTGTATTCATCTTACCAGTTGAGTAGGTTCAGCCATTAAGTATCGGGGTAGGCTTCACCTATGGTCACAGGTGTTCAGGAGGAAAGGTGGAAAGGTGCATTATGTTACACAAAGTATTGAAGCCCTGGATGTTAAGGTTGGCCGTGGCAATGATGAGTAATCTTGCTGAATTGAGTGAAAGATTTAGACTTTTGTTTCCTGAGTCACTGACCATTTTTAGCTCAACTATAATTGCTCAGGGGTCTTCAGCAACTTATTGGATAAATACACTCTATGTCCATAAAGATCAGGTGTTATCCGGTTTAATTCTTGATGAACCATAATGAGTGAGAAATAGTGCTTTTGATTTGGACGGAAAATCAGCTATGGTTTCCAGTCCTGAAGACTAGTTGGTGAATCTTTTTGCAAAGTGCACATGTATTGATGTTAGGAAAGGACTGGGTCAGGCTTTGCTATAGTGCCCTCCATTGTCACATGGGCTAGTGGGACTGAATGAACTGTACCACAGTAAGAGTGAAAAATTCGTGAGAAAATTGGAAGAAATATACACAGTGGTGTTTACAAACTGCAGTGTAGTCTTCTAACTCATTAAAATAATTATATCATTCAATATTTTAGCGCTGAAGTCCCATTTTTCTGTGTTACCAATATCTATTTAATTCAAATTATTGGTTAATTATACTTTTGGGAAGGGAAAATGACTTAATTATATTTTAATTATTCAGTGTTGAATTTGTATAAACCAAAAAGTGCTTTGTTTCATCTCAAAATTGCTGCTTCCATGTATTGTCATAAATTAATGCATTTGGTACATATTCTGCAATACCTAATTGCAATACCTAATTATATTCTAACCTATATGTAAACGTAGAATCCAGAATAGAAAATACAAAACTGTGCATGCTATAAATTTTAATTCGTATAATGTTAGTAAATACTCACTATATCTGCGGAGAAGGAAACAGATTTAATGGTTCAAGTCAATCAGAACTGGAAAAAACCGACCCCAACTCTGGGTCACTGTTCTTGTGGAGTTTGCACATTCTCCCTGTGTACCCAAAAGATGTGCAGGCTAGGTGGATTGGCCACTCTAAATTGCCCCTTAATTGGAAAAAAATTAATTGGGTACTCGAAATTTTTTAAAAGAAGAACTGGAAAAAGCTAGAGTTGTTAAAAGTTACATGTTTGAAGCAAGTACAAAGGCCGGGACAGTTGGTCTGTTATAGACTGCAATGCAGGAAAGATTAAATGGCTGAAGGGATAAAAGCGCATGGCAAAAGAAGGTGGTAATGGGACAAGTAATGGAACAAAAGATAGTTTGAGATGAGTTGTAAATGGCAATGGCAGTATCATCGCCACCTGCTGTTGTCTGAGAAACTGGGGACAGAGGTTATGATCTGAAATTAATGAACTCCATGTTCAGTCCAGAAGGTTGTAAAAGTAGCTAATCAAAGATGTGATGCTGTTCCTCAAGGTTACGTTGAGGTTTATTGGAAAAGCGTAGGAGACCAAAGGTAGAGAATTAAAATGGCAGATAACTGTACACTTGGGAACAAGCTGGTGGACTGATCGCAGGTGTTCGACGAAGCTGTCAACCAGTTGGTGTTTGGTTTCCCAATTTAGAGATGGCCACATCATGAGCAAGGCATATAGTATACTAATTCAAATGAAGTAGAATTACATTACTGTTTTATCTGGAAGGAGTAAGAAGTCTTGCAACACCAGGATAAAGTCCAACAGATTTATTTGGAATCACGAGTTTTTGAAACGTATCTCCTTCATCAGGTGAGTAAAGAGATAGGTTACACAAACACAGCATATATAATCTTATCATCTTATAATCTTTATTGTCACAAGTAGGCTTATAATAACACATGAAGTTACTGCGAAAAGCCCATAGTCGCCACATTCTGACGCCTGTTCGGGTACACAGAGGGAGAATTCAGAATGTCCAAATTACCTAACAAGCACATCTTTCGGGACTTGTGGGAGGAAACCGGAGAAGGTGCAGACTCCGCACAGACAATGACCCAAGCGGGAATCGAACCTGGGACCCTGGCGCTGTGAAACCAGAGTGCTAGCCAGTAAGCTACCATACTGCCTGGATATATCGACAAAGCCAAAGATCAGGGTGATACGTTGAATGCGAGTCTTTGCAGGTCAACTTGTGATTACCGTCTGGACCTGTAAAGACTTAATTACCTGCAAAAACTCTTGTTCAAAGTATCATCTTGCTTCATTCGCTTTGTTTATATATGCTGTGTTTATGTAATATACCTCTTCACTCACCTGATGAACGGGCTACGCTCCGAAAGCTTGTGATTCCAAATAAACCTGTTGGACTTTAACCAGATGTTGTAAGACTTATTACAGTGCCCACCGCAGTCCAACGCCGGCATCTCCACATCATATCTGGAAGGAGTGTTTAGAGCCTTGACAATGGGAAGGAAGGACGTCAAAGGGCACTCCGTGTGTTGCTGTGAGAAAGACTAAGAGTGTTGGGGGAGATTCATCAGCATCATGGCAGGATGGTTCCATTAGAATGTTGAAAACAATTGGGGGCAAAGATGTGTTTGATGATGACATCATGCTGAAGATGGTAGAAATGGCGGAGGATGACATGTGGAATATGGAGGAAATACACAGTGCAGTTCTCTAAAGTGAGTCTAACAATCGGCCTCTCTGCTCTCTATGAGCCGGATCCGGCTTCTCTGAAACCCCAAACATTGCCACCAAACGGTCCGGGTCCTCCACCTCCTCCACTATCCTGGCTAAGACCGTGAACACTCCCGCCCAGAATCTTCCCAATTTTTCGCAATCCCAAAACATGTGCGCGTGATTTGCTGGCCTCCTCCCATGCCTCTCTCACTCATCTGCTACCCCCTGAAAGTACCTACTCATTCTCGCACGAGTCATATGCATCCTGTGCACCACCTTAAACTTTATCAGGCTCATCCTTGCACAAGAGGAGGTCCCATTTACCCTACGCAGTGCCTCACTCCATACTCCTCAATTGAACTCCCATTTCTCCATGACCTTCACCCGCCCGCCCGCCTCCCTGCTCCCCCAGCCACTTGTATATATCCCCAATTCTTCTCTTCCCTTCCACATCCGGAAGCTGCAGTCGCTCCAGCAGGGTGTATCCCGGCAACCTAGGGAACCCCCTCCAGACCTTTCACGCAAAGTCCCTAACCTGCAGGTACCTGAACTCACTCCCCTTGGCATCTCTACCCTCTCCCTTAACTTCTCCAGACTGGTGAACCCTTCCTCCAAATACAAATCCCTCACCTTGACCAGCCCCACTTCCCGCCACCTTCTGTACACCCTATCCATCGCCCCCGATTCTCGCACAGCGACGTTAGCACCAACATCCCTTCCACCCTAAAATGCCTCCTCTGCTCATTCCATATCTTCATCATGGACTGCACATCGGGCTCCCTGAATCCCTACTGAATCCTAACGCTGCTGTCACCATTGCTCTCAAACTAGACCCCTTACAAGATTCCTCCTCCATCCTAACCCACTCTATCCCTTCTCCTTCCCACCACCGCAGCACCTTATTCAAATTCGCCGCCCAATAATAATGAAGCACGTTCGGCAGCGCCAAGCCCCCCTGCTGCCTCTGCCTCTGTAGCAGGGTCATCTCCACCCTCGGCACCTTCCCTGCCCATACAAAGTCCAAGATGATCGTGTCAACCTTCCAAAAAAAAGGCCTTTGGTATAAAGATCGGGAGAGCTGAAAGATAAACAAGAACCTCGGCAGAATATTCATTTTCACCACTTGGACCCTCCCCGCCAACATTAAGTGCAGTGTATCCCACCTCTTAAGATCCTCCCTGGCCTCCTCCACCAGCTTCGTTATGTTCCACTTATGGAGACCCATCCATTCCCTCGCTACCTGAATTCCCAAATACCTAAACCTATCCCTCGCTACCGTAAATGGCATTCCCCCCTAAATTAGTCCGCTGTCCCAGCTCATTCACCGGAATACATCACTTTTCCCTACATTCAGTTTGTACCCTGAGAACCCTCCAAACCTCCCCAGCAGGCCCATAATCCTTCCCATACTCCAAGCCAAACCTCCACCCCGGCCTCTGTCTCGTCCTGTTCTAAACCGAATCTCCAACCAGTGGGATGCATGATCCGAGATAACTATCCCCGCATACTCTGCCCCCTCCACCTCAACCAATATCTCCCGACTCAGTACAAAGTAATCAATCCTCGAATACACCTTATGGACGTGTGAAGAGAAAGAATACTCCCCCCTGGGTTCTGAAAACGCCATGGGTCCACCATGCCCATCCTCTCCATAAACCCCCCCCAGTTCCCTCGCCACTCGTACCCTACCCATTGACCTGGGGCTCAACCTATCCACCTTGGCTCCAGGACACAGTTAAAATCTCCTCCCGTGATCAACTAGTGCGTGGCCAAATCTGGGATCCTTGCCGCAACCCTCTCATAAAATCCACATCATCCCAATTTGGGGCATACACATCGACCAACACCACCGGTGCCCCTTCCAATACCCCCCCCACAATCACATACCTCCCACTTGGATCCCTCACTTCCTTCGCACTCACAAATCCCATTTTTAAATCGCCACTCCCCTCGATTTCAAATCATACCCCGAGTGAAATACCTGCCCAACCCATCCTTAACCTAACCTGGTCCTTCACACGGAGGTGATTCTCCTGCAGAAAGACCACCCCTGCTGAGGTGTGCGAACACTCGTGACCTTTTAACCGGCCCATTCAGACGCCGGATGTTCCACATTACCAGCCTTACCGGAGGCTTACGCCTCCAATCCCCTCTACTGTCTGTCATCTTCCCCACTTAACTCCCGACCGCTTAATTCCACCCCATACCTAGCCCATCCCAGATGACCCCTTCCTCCGCCCCTGACCATGTCATCTCTCACCTCCTGCCACTTCGCAACCCCCCCCCCAAAATGCTTTTAATAAATGAGGGACAAGTATTCCCAAGTTTCTTGTTCATTTTTAAATCAGACGTCCATTGACTCTGGCTCCTTCACATGCAAGAAGTGTGTCCAGCTACTGTTAGATCGCTTGATGGCTTTGGAGCTGCGGGTGGATTCACTTTGGAGCATCCGCGATGCTGAGGACATCGTGGATAGCATGTTTGCTGAGTTGGTTGCACCGCAGGTGAAAATTACTGACGGAGATAGAAAATGGGTGACCAAAAGACCGAGCAAGAGTAGGAAGGCAGTGCATTTGTACCCTGCAGTCATCTCCCTGCAGAACAGATATACCGCTTTGTATACTGTTAAGGGTGTTGGCTCACCAAGGGAAAGCATGAGCAGCCGGATTCATAGCACCGTGGCTGGCCCTGCTGCACAGGAGGGCAGGAAGAAGAATGGCAGGGCTATAGTGATAGGGTACTCGATCGTAAGGGGAACAGACAGGCGGTTCTGCGGACGCAATCGAAACTCCAGGATGGTATGTTGCCTCCCTGGTGCAAGGGTCAAGGACGTCTCGGAGCGGCTGCAGGACATTCTGGGGGACGACGACGGTGAACAGCGAGCTGTCGTGGTGCACATAGGCATCAACGATGTAGGTAGAAAACGGGATGAGGTCCTACAAGCTGAATTCGGGGAGTTGGAGTTAAACTAAAAAGTAGGACCTCAAAGGTAGTGATCTCAGGATTGCTACCAGTCCCACGAGCTGGTCAGAGTAAGAATGTCAGGATAGATAGGATGAATGCGTGGATCGAGCGATGGTGCAAGAGAGAGGGATTCAAAATCGTGGGGCATTGGAAACTGTTCTGGGGGAGTTGGGACCAGTACAAACCGGACGGTCTGCACCTGGGCAGGACTGGAACCAATGTCCTAAGGGGGGGTTTGCTCGTGTTGTTGGGGAGGGTTTAAACTAATGTGGCAGGGGGATGGGAACCTATGCAGGAAGTCGAAGGGAAGTAAAATGGGGCCAGAAACAAAAAGCAGTAAGGGGGAAAGTGTAAGGCAGAGAAGCCATAGTCAAAAATCAAAAAGGGCCACAGTACAGGGTACAGTGACTGAGGAGAGCTCAGTGAATAGGCCCAGTAATACTAAAAGGAATAAAACGGGAAGTAAAAACATAAATGGAAAGCGAAGCAGCAGGTTATTACATGAAGAGATGGGTTCTACGAAAAGGAAAATTAGGAGAAAAGTTAAAAGGAAAAATAACTTGGGAGAAGTTCCTGATAGAGGTGTTAAGATTCAAAACGGAGGTATAAAAGCCAACAGAAGGGTCCTTTACCTGAATGCTCGTAGTATTCGGAATAACGTAAATGAGTTGATGGCACAAATCATAGTGAATGACTTATGATTTAGTGGCCATTACTGAAACATGGTTAAAGGATGGTCATGACGGGAGTTAAATATCCACGTGTATCAAACTATTCGGAAGGACAGAGTGGTTGGTAAGGGAGGTGGTGTAGCTCTGTTATTTAAGGATAACATCCGGGCAGTAGTGAGTGATGACATCGGTGCTATGGAGGATGAGGTTGAATCCATTTGGGTAGAAATCAGGAATAGGAGGGCGAAAAAGTCACTGATAGGAGTAGTCTATAGGCCACCAGTAACATTACGGTGGGGCGGGCAATAAACAAAGAAATAACTGATGCATGTAGAAATGTACAGCAGTTGTCATGGGGGATTTTAATCTATATGTTGATTGATTTAACCAGGTTGGTCAAGGCAGCCTTGAGGAGGGGTTTATAGAATGTATCCGCAATAATTTCCTACAACAGTATGTAATGGAACCTACGAGGGAACAAGCGATCCTAGATTTGGTCCTGTGTAATGAGACAGGATTGATTAATGATCTCATAGTTAGGGATCCTCTTGGAAGGACCGATCACAATATGGTGGAATTTAAAATACAGATGGAGGGTGAGAAGGTAAAGTCAAACACTAGTGTTTTGTGTTTAACCAAAGGAGATTACAATGGGATGAGGGAAGAGTTGGCTAAGGTAGACTGGGTACAAAGACTTTATGGTGAAACAGTTGAGCACAGTGGAGAACATTCCAAGCGATTTTACACAGTGCTCAGCAAAAGTTTATACCAACAAAAAAGGATGGTCGAAAGAGGGAAAATCGACAGTGGATATCTAAGGAAATAAGGGAGAGTATCAAATTGAAGGAAAAAGCATACAAAATAGCAAAGATTAGTGGGAGACTAGAGGATTGGGAAATCTTTAGGGGGCAACAGTAAGCTATTAAAAAAGCTATATAGAGTAAACTTGCTCAGCATATAATAACCGATAGTAAAAGTTTCTACAAATATATAAAACAAAGAGTGGCTAAGGTACATATTGGTCCTTTAGAGGTTGAGAAGGGAGATTTAATAATGGGAGATGAGGAAATGGCTGAGGAACCAAACAGGTTTTTTGGGTCGGGCTTCACAGTGGAAGACACAAATAACATGCCAGTGACTGATGGAAATGAGGCTATGACAGGTAAGGACCTTGAGACGATTGTTATCACTAAGGAGGTAGTGATGGGCAAGCTAATGGGGCTAAAGGTAGTCTATGTTGGACATTTTAGTTGCTGTGAAATGAAGAGTCTAAAGTTCTTGTTCCTTTTCACCAAAACCTATTTATTTCACTTCCACAGCCTCTGCACAAAACTCTTAACAACACACCACCTCCCAGAGGCCACCTGAAGCCCCTTTACATATCAGTGTCAATTAATGGATACTTAACATAAATGAGACAACTAATTGCAATGTCTCTTAACCCATTACTTAACAGTCTCCCCTTCCTTGGAGAAAAAAAAAATTAGGTGAAAACAAAATTTCACGAAACTCAAAAGCACACACATGATGTCGTCCGCCCCCCCCCCCCCCCCTCTTTTTTTTTTTTGTTTGGACGAGAAAGAGAAAAAAACAGTCACAGAAACAAGCGCCCTTCATTAACAATATTCTGTGAACTCGCTCCTCCTTTCGTAAAACAGTCTGACAGTTGATAGCTCCTGTCGACCCATTTAATTTTTGTTATTTTCCCTCTGTCCAACATCTGCTTCAAACTTGCGATGTCTATCCGTAACCTCTTTTCATTGACACTTTTTGTTGAGTGCACATTTTCCCACAGGGATTTATTGTCAATGTGACAGTCAATAGGTATATTACCCAAATCCCCTAACCCCAAAATTTCTGTCAATATCATACTTATATAAAAAGCCATATCCACCGCCTCTACAAGGCTTAACGTCTCAGCAGCCAAAGTGCTTTTTACCACTCTCCTTATTTTCTTTGTTTCCCACACAAGTGGGCAACATTTACCATTGGTCCCCAAAAGGAAAATTATAAAACCTCCTGCGCTTGAAACCCCATCACATAAATTTGCGTAGGACGCATCACTATAAACGATGAGCTTCAAGTGCTTAAGGTCACCTAAAACTGGGAACTTCAAAACACACTCCTGCATTTTTAGTTTGGCCAACGCTTTATTTGCTCTTATTATGTCTTCCACTTTGGGATCATTCATTTTTGTACTCAACTCTAAGACATCAAAACTCACGTCCGGTCTAGCCTGTCTACCTAACCAGTTCAGTTGCCCAATTAAACTTCGCAGTTGCTCTTTTTCTACCTTTGAAACCATTGCGTCTTTTTGTGAAACTCGGCCACGACTAATTGCTATTGGGGTGATGCTTTCCAAATAAGATTGCTGACGTAAAGTTGCCCCTAACATAGTCTGTCCAATTTCCAGTCCAATATATTTAAATGCACCGGAAGCCTGACTTCCAACCCTGAATTCTTTCCTCAAACCAGAGATTACAATAGCTTCAAAATCCCTAGTTCCACCCCACAAAATAATCATCAACATGCATCATAAAAATGCCAGAAAGATTTCCTTTGTAGTGCCAGTAAAACATTGCAGGATCTGCTTTCAACTGGCAACAGCCTAACTTTAACAAAACTGACATATCCGAAAAATACCAGACTCTAGATGCATCATTTAATCCATACACATTTGTTCAACTTCCAGAGTACCCCTTCTGTGTTAGCTGCTTCTTTAGGAGGACGGAGAAAAATGTCTCTCTGGAGCTGATGCCCCTGCAAAAGGGCAGTTTTTATATCTATAGATTTGCATTCCCATGCCTTTGTGGCTAATAGAGCCAAAAAGATCGTTAAAATAACCTTTCCTGCTGTAGGTGAATCTACCCTTAAATCCTGATCTTCTAAGTTTTCTTCAAATCCCCTTGCCACGAGCCTTGCCTTTGACTTAGAAGTTCCATCCGGAAGAACCTTTTCCGTGCAAATCCATCTGTGGGATAGAGCTCTTTGTATCCTATCCGGTACTTCAGTGTATACCCCAAATTCACTCCAACTATGCAATTCTTGCTGTTTAGCTTCTTTAATAACTTTTTCATCTAATTTATTTGAAGCCACCAAAATCTCACGTGCATGTGGGCTTCTACTCCTATTAGTATTCGTAGTCTTACTCATGTTCCGAGATCTTGACAAACTATGTCCCCCCCTCCCGCTGGTATCTCATTCTGTACTGCTTGATCTTTCCCTTCTGCTGTGGGATGTCCTTTCAATAGTTCTCGACCTTTTCCTGCGGACCTGTTCACTATCCGATGTACTATCTGAACTGGCATTGCGTTTCTGTGCCCTCCATTTTTGAACTTGTTTTCCCAATCCATTGTCTTGACTCCTTCCCCTGAATGCTGTACATTCAACCAATGTTTATACTTTCCAATGGCCTTCCGTGCTCTACTAATAACAGTTGCATCCTTCCATTGACTAGACCCTTCAGGCAAGTATGTCACCTTTGTACCAACTTTTGGCAGTTGCCCTTTCGGAAAAATGGCCTGTTTTAATTCACCAGAAGTGTTATGTTCCTCTACAGAAACCCTGTCTATATCAGTTAATTGGTCCTCATAGTTTTGTAACATATGCGTACCAGGTGACTCTGGTTCCTCGTCATGTGTGTCTGCTCTATCTAAATTTGTAATCTGTACCCATTATCCTTGATGAATGGACCCTAACAGTTTGATTACCATGTTGCAAAGTAATTGTTTTGCCATCTATGCCTATGATCTTCCCTGGGCCTTTCCATTCATTAGAATTGTCTCTCTTATAGTATACCATGTCTCCCTGCTGAAAAACGGCATCTGATGGCCGTATGTGATGTCTTAAAGTTCTGCGAATTCTTTCAGAGACTTCTGCTTCCAAAAAAGCTTTTCTACTGCTATGTAATGCATTTAAATGTTCAGCAAAACCAGAGCTGATTGTAGTCCCCTCCAAAGCTGGAGGCTGGTCATCCAAAATGGACGGAATTTTAGGATTTCTACCAAACACTAATTGATAAGGACTATAGCCCCCAACCATCTGCAATGAATTCTTTGCATGTACTGCCCATGCGAAAGCTGAATTTAGCCTGCAATTTGGTCGATCTGCCAAAATTTTCCGAAGCATGTCATCGATGACAGCATGATTTCTTTCACAGACACCATTACTAAATGGGCTTTCTGCAGCCGTATTCATAACTCTGATATTCATGTTTTCACACACATCCCTAAACTCATCATTAGCAAATTCTCCCCCATTGTCCGTAAGGAATTTTGCCGGTGGACCCATTCCTGTCCCTATCCATTTTTCCACTATTTGATCCAGAATTACTCTCTTTTCTTTACTTCGTACAATCGTTGATTGACTAAATCTGGTTGCTAAATCTACAAAATGCAAAATAAATATATTATTTGCTTTATCCCAGATCTTCAGGTCCATGGCCACAATGTTGTTAAAATCCCTGGCCAAACGTAGGGTTACTATCGGTCGTGCTGGTGTCCTTCTGTACTTCCTACAAACTTCACAGCAGTCACTAACCTGTTCCATCGGTTTAGTATAGTCGTCATCCCTTACCCCTGCATCCTTTAATAAATTTTTCAGCCTCCGAGGAGACGGATGTGCAAATTGCCTATGCAGTTTTAATACCACAAGCTTTTTATCAGCTAAAGTCCCATTTTCAACTACCATTAACACATCCTTAACCACTCTATTTGAAAAATTATTTGTCAGTATTGGAATACAATAGTGTCCCGACTGTGTAAATTGTAAGTCCACAGTCTTTCCAAAAGCTGTTGCCTTATCCTGTTCCATATCCAGTTTCATGTGTGCTTTCTTCATCGATGGTCAGCTCAGAAGCAAAGGTCTCTCACTTGATACAACATCCGTGCTAATGAAATGATTCACTCCGGCAATATTGCAAGGGATCACCACTCTTTTCAGCGACTTCAGAGTATTATCATCCCCAAACCTGAAACTTGTGGAACTTTCAAATTCCTTAACCTTGTTACGATTTTCAGCATTCAAAGAGTCCAGGTAACATTTTAACCAGTCAATTCCACACACAGTAGATGTGTAGCCACTGTCCAATACAGCACAGTTGAAGGATTCTGCAACCAACACCCTCATTACCGGCGTAAAACTGCTTGTCAATAGGACAATGCCTTCTTTCTGATCGCTATCTTTTTCCTCTTCTGACTCTTCCTTGTCATGTGTCGCTTAAAACACTCTATCATAACGAGTTGGACAGTTGAAAGCATAATGGTATTGAGAGTCACATCGAAAACATCGATTTATCATGCCCCGTGCATTTCTGGGGTTCATCTTCCTATTGTAGGTTCTAACTGGGTTTCTGTCTTCATAATTTCCTTGTCTCGGTCTCCGTCTAGTCTTGAGCCCTGTTCGTAGCCATAGAATTGCGCCATCCTGTTACTAGTGTATCTTCCATATTATGTCTTATTGCAGGCTGACCTATTTGGGTCATCAGAGCCATCTGAATCGAATGTTTCCCCAGAAACTTTTGTAAAGCTTTTGTCATCTGTTTGAATAAGGTATCCATATCAGTAAACTGAACTCCTGTCAAAACCAGGAGCCTATCCATGTTGCTCACTCTAGCACAGTCAAGTAATTTAAAGGCCAACACAGACTGTGGAAATTCCAGATTGTGTTTCTGCATCCTTTTATATAGTCTGCCAAATTCCATTATATAGTCTTCCATGGAGATATCCTCCATTTTCCGGAACTTATCAAAATCCGACCATGCTTCATACGCACTTAACAAGTCATCTTTCTTCTAAATCTTATCCATATAATGTAATAAAGTCTCCAGACCTTCTTCTGAGTCTAACTCTTCCAATTCCAGCTCAGAAAGCACTTTGTTTCGGATTTTACTGCCATATGGTAGAGAAAGAGCCAATGCCATACCTTATTTTCTCTTCCCCAAAGCAGTTACTTTAGTCCACATAATTACTGCACTTCTCCATTGGTCATACGATTCCCTTTCAGAAAATAAGGGAGGATAGTCATATCCAGCCATCTTTATCCTGGGTTCAGCCATGTATCTTTTATTTTTTTCCTTCTCACTCACTCCTTGGTTTGATCAGGAAAAGTTGTATCTTTCAAACCTTCACATTTGCACAGCAACCATCCTCTGCTACCATTGTTAGATGTTTTAGTTGCTGTGAGTCTAAAGTTCTTGTTCCTTTTCACCAAAACCCATTTATTTCACTTCCACAGCCTCTGCACAAAACTCTTAACAACACCACCTCCCAGAGGCCACCTGAAGCCCCTTTACATATTAGTGTCAATTAATGGATACTTAACATAAATGAGACAACTAATTGCAGTGTCTCTTAACCCATTACTTAACAGTCTAGTCTCTTGGTCCTGATGGAATGCATCCCAGGGTACTAAAAGAGATGGCTAGGGCAATTGTAAATGCACTCGTGATAATTTACCAAAATCCACTGGACTCTGGGGTGTTCCTGGCAGATTGGAAATTAGCAAACGTGACACCACTTTTTAAAAAAGGAGGGAGGTGGAAAGCGGGTAATTATGGTCCAGTTAGCTTAACTTTGGTAGTAGGGAAGATGCTGGAATCTATCATCAAGGAAGAAATAGCAAGGCATCTGGATGGAAATTGTCCCATTGGACAGACGCAGCATGGGTTCATAAAGGGCAGGTCGTGCCTAACCAATTTAGTGAAATGTTTTGAGGACATTACCAGTGCGGTAGACAATGGGGAGCCAATGGGTGTGATATACCTGGATTTCCAGAAAGCTTTTGACAAGGTGCCGCACAAAACGTTGCTGTATAAGATAAAAATGCACGGCGTTAAGGGTAAAGTAGTAGCATGGATAGAGGATTGGTTAATTAATAGAATGCAAAGAGTGGGGATTAATAAGTGTTTCTCTGGTTGGCAATCAATAGCTAGTGGTGTCCCTCAGGGATCAGTGTTGGGCCCACAGTTGTTCACAATTTACATAGAGGATTTGGAGTTTGGGACCAAGTGCAACGTGTCTAGGTTTGCAGACGACACTAAGATAAGTGGTAAAGCAAAAAGTGCAGAGGATACTGGAAGTCTGCAGAGGGATTTGGATAGGCTGCTAGTCTTGCTACTTGTCGGTTTTATTTTCGTCTCAATTTCACTCTTAATCTTGTTAATTTCTCATATTCCTAACATCCTCCAACCACTCACCATCCTGACCTGGAAATATATCACTGTTCCTTCACTACAGCGATGTCAAAATCCTGGAACTCTTACTTCTCTCTCTCTCTCCCCCCCCCCCCCCCCCCCCCCCCCTCCCTCAAGCACTGTGGGTGTACCAACACCACATGGACTGCAGTGGTTCAAGAAGATAGCTCCCCACCACCTTGAGTGCGATTAGGGATGGCAATGAATGCTGGCCTAACCAGCGAAACCCACATCCCCTGGATGAATAAAAAATATAATCTGCCGACATGCATTCTTTTGGCTTACAGGTGAAGAATGGCCATTTGAGCGAGGTACCAGCAGAAGACCATTTATTTTTCATACTTTTTTTATTTTTAAAATATTTTTATTAAGGTTTTTTAACAACACAATTTTTTCCCCTTACAAACAATAACCCCCCCCCCCCCCGTAACAAAATAACGCAAATTCTCCCTGAGCAAGATGTATACAAGGCAAGATGGTATATTTACATAGCTTTATACACTGGCTCTTGGCCGCGCGTACCGTTTCCCCCCACCCTCCATGCTATCTCCCGCTCGTCCATCCCCTCAGACAGTCTCTCGTCTCTCCCCCCCCCCCCCCCCCCCCCCCCCCCCCCCAGGGTTGCTGCTGCTGCTGATCGACCTTCTTCTAACGCTCCGCGAGATAATCTAGGAACGGTTGCCACCGCCTGTAAAACCCCTGTGCAGACCCTCTCAAAGCAAACTTAATTCTCTCCAATTTTATGAACCCCGCCATGTCATTAATCCAGGCCTCCAGGCTAGGGGGCTTTGCCTCCTTCCACAGTAGCAAGACCCTTCGCCGGGCTACTAGGGACGCAAAGGCCAGAATTCCGGCCTCTTTCGCCTCCTGCACTCCCGGCTCATCCACTACTCAAAATATTGCTAGCCCCCAGCTTGGCTTGACCCGGACTTTCACCACCTGGGATATTACTCCCGCCACTCCTCTCCAGAACCCCTCCAATGCCGGGCATGACCAAAACATATGGACATGGTTCGCCGGGCTCCCTGAACATCTTTCACATCTATCCTCTACCCCAAAGAACCTACTCAGCCTCGCCCTCGTCAAATGCGCTCTGTGAACCACCTTAAATTGTATCAGACTGAGCCTGGCACACGAGGAAGAGGTATTAACCCTACCCAGGGCGTCGGCCCATAGCCCTTCCTCAGTCTCCTCCCCCAGCTCCTCCTCCCATTTACCTTTCAGTTCTTCTACTAGCGCTTCCCCCTCTTCTTTCATCTCTTGGTGTATTTCCGACACCTTGCCCTCCCCGACCCATACACCCGAGATCACCCTATCTTGAACTTCTTGTGCCGGGAGCAACGGAAATTCCCTCACCTGTCGCCTCACAAAAGCCCTCACCTGCATATATCTAAGTGCATTTCCCGGGAGTAACTCAAATTTCTCCTCCAGTGCCCCGTCAATGAACAGGTCCCCCATTCTTCTTATCCCCGCCCGATGCCAGCCTTGGAACCCCCCGTCCATCTTCCCCGGGACAAACCGGTGGTTACCCCTGATCGGGGACCACACCGATGCTCCCATTGCACCCCTGTGTCTTCTCCACTGGCCCCAGATTTTTAATGTTGCCGCCACCACCGGGCTTGTGGTGTATTTTGTCGGCGAGAGCGGCAGCGGTGCCGTTACCAACGCCCCCAGGCTCGTTCCTTTGCAGGACGCCATCTCCATCCTCTTCCATGCCGCCCCCTCTCCCTCCATAATTTTTCATACATTTGTGGTGCCAAGTTCCCATTGGCAACATGTAACACTGAAAACATTTAATTTTTAGTTTAGAGCTCACTATTTTTTTTGCTGAAAGTCCATTTAAGAACATTTAATTGGTAGTCCAGCACCACTGAATAGAATCAATAGAATCCCTACTGTGCAGAAGGAAGCCATTCAGCCCATCAATCTGCACTGACCCTCTGAAAGAGCAGCTGACCTAGGGCCACTCCCCTGCTCTATCCCCATAACCCCACCTAAACCACACATCATTGGATCACTCACATGCTAATAAAATATATTCCAAACATCATCTTTATAAGTTGGGTATTCCATTGTTTTAAATTGTGAACTTTGCCTTTTTTAATTTTTAGAACTATTTTCTCCTTTGACTAACATTATATTTTGATTATGTTGTTTGTGTTTGGAACATGTGGATTTTAGGGTTGAAGCAGTTTGTTCAGTTGGAAAGATAGGGTCATGCCTGCTACTGATCCTTTTGATTGGAGTTGCTGGCATGACTATGAATGGTTTATTTTTCACTATCTTTGTTATCCTTCTGAGCTGAACTGTTGTCATCTCCTGGGAGCATCGGGTGGCTTTCTAAGAATGGGCCACAAACTGCTCAGTATTTCACTTGCAACTAGATATTGAAAATCGCTTGTTTGGATGGATACATCTGGTGCGTGCTTCAAACAGGTGAAGGCTGCACCCTGCTGCAATTGAGGAATGCAACTTCTTGCAGTTATCAGTGAGAGTTTGCTAGACTGTTTGGTGAGAGGAGGTCCTTGTTTTCCAGTTGTCGACTCCCATCAAGGTGTTCGTGCTTCAAGAAAAACAGGAGAGGGGGGAATGGGAAATAAACTGGCAAAAAGAGAAAAAGTTTAGAAAAAGAACTATCCTTGCAGCAAGGCATTTAACCTTCTTCTCTAATGTGGCTGCAAGAAATGCATTTGTAAAGCAAATGCAGAAGATTGAAAATGTTAAGATTATTTGTGGAAAGATATGTAATTGATGTCATTGTTAAAATTTTAAGGAAACTAAGAGAGCCTGTCAGGTTTTTATTAATGTTTGTTGAAAGTTAAGCATTTGAGGGGGTTGGGATAGGGCAAGAACAAATTTGGTGTCACAATTTCATGCATCCAATGTCCTTCAGATATTGTGCTGTTAATAAAAAAAAAAATGTTCATGACCTGTTAAATTCAATGTATCTAAGGATCCCACACTTGGTTGTGTTTGCAACCACTTTATCTACATTGCACCTACTTCGCAGTTTACTTATTGCCTTCCCTTTTTTATTTATTCATGGTCACTTGTTCAGTTGGTCTTTCTTTCCTGACCTCTGCTGAGCCAAATACTATCATAGATTAAGAGTGTAGAGTGTCAAAGGAATTTTATTTTTTTTCTCCCCAGTGGACTATATCTTGAAGGTGAGAAGTGCATGCAACACTGGTCCCATTTTGTTTTTCCAAATTCACATTAATTAGATTAATATTTATGTATATTTCTTGTAATGATTTTTAAGAATAGACAGGTATTATGATTTTAAGTTTAGTTTAATTAATTTTTCCTTTTAGTAACAGAAATTTTCCTGTTAAGCAGGATGTCGTACTATACCCTCTCTCCCAGCTTATAAAAAAACAAAACTTTCCAGTGTTAATTGATAACTATTCACCTTTCGGAAGTTTATATATTGTTGAGTTATAGCTTTGTGAACAATTAAACAGAACACAATTGGACAATGCTAGCTAACTCAGGTTGAAATGTGTGTACTTACATTTGGATTGTACATACCACAGATGTCTCCTCCAGCGGTGGTCAAAGCAGCACCTTCACCCCATCTTCCAATCCTAGCATGCATTCTACCTCAATAACTGACAACACATCTATGCAAGTAGATAGCTGCAATCCAGAACAGGGGGTAAGTGGCCATGGGGTAAGTGAATTACTGAACTATGAAAATCAGTTAAGTAATGCCCCACAGCTGCAGTCCACGCCCAAAAGGAGGACAGTCCTCAACATCTCTCCACCACCTGAAGACTTGCTAGATGACAGCAGGATGTCTTGTCAGGATGATGCAGTTGACTCTGAACAGAGCAGTAATATTTGGATGGATGAATCGGGCTCTAACTTCAGCATTATGAGTTCCAGTTCTTACAATGACAATACAACAGTGCCACGGAAATCACGGAAACGTTCACCTAAACAACGACCAGGCTTTGTACGCGTGGATGATGAAGAGTCGAATATGGATGTCTTTGATGCGGACAGTGCAAAAGGACCTCATTATGTACTTTCTCAACTCATCTCAGAAGGCAAAAACAGCTCAAAGGGGAGCAATGGGTTGGTATATTTTAAACATTTTACTTGAACTTTTAAGGTAGTATGCAGATAAACCCACACAGGATATAACTGAAATTTATACTTTCTTTTTCCTTTGAAAATTAGAGGGATAGTCTGGTACAGAGTTCTTTCTTTTCTATCTCATCTATTATATCATTTGCATTCAAGGGCAGCAACATGCCCTCTTAAAGATAGAGATTTAAATTACCTGACACTTAAAATAGTAAAATTTAAAGGATTTTTCATCTTTATTACGAATTATGGAAACTCCCTAATTTAACAAATGTTTGCAAGTTTTCAAAAACTGATTTCCTTACAAATGTTCCCTTTATATCTCATATCTAATATATCAAGCTTCCAGTTCGCGGACCCTAACTGCATTCTATTCACCATGGATGTACAATCCCTCTACACCTCCATCCCACACCAGGATGGCCTGAGAGCTCTTCGCTTCTTTCTCGAAAAGCGGCCCGGACAATTCCCATCCACCACCACTCTCCTCCGCCTGGTTGAACTCGTTCTATCTCTCAACAACTTCTCCTTTAACTCATCTCACTTTCTCCAAATCAAAGGTGTAGCAATGGGTACCCGCATGGGTCTTAGCTATGCTTGCCTTTTTATGGGGTATGTGGAACATTCCTTGTTCCAGGCCTATCCGTGCCCCCTCCCGCAACTCCTTTACCGATATATTGATGACTATTTTGGTGCCGCGTCATGCTCTCGTCCGGACCTGGAAAAGTTCATCAACTTTGCTTCCAGTTTCCACTCCTCCATCACTTTCACCTGGTCCATCACAGACACTTCCCTTCCCTTCCTTGATCTTTCTGTCTCCATTTCCGGCAATAGACTATCCACTAATATCCACTACAAGCCCACTGACTCCCACAGCTATCTGGACTACAGCTCTTCGCACCCTACACCCTGTAAGGACTCCGTCCCTTTCTCTCAACTCCTTCGCCTCCGTCGCATTTGTTCCGATGATGCCACGTTCCAAAATGGTGCTTTGAAAATGTGTTCCTTCTTCCTCGACCGTGATTTCCCACCTTCAGTTGTGGACAGGGCCCTCAACAGTGTGCGGTCCTCTCCCGCGCCACTACACTCGCCCCCTCCACTCCCTCCCAGAACCAGGATAGAGTCCCCCTCGTTCTCACATTTCATCCCATCAGCCTCCGTATGCAAAACTTAATCCTCCGCCATTTTCGCCAACTCCAGCGTGATGCCACCACCAAACACATCTGCCGTTCACTTCCTCTGTCAGCATCCCACAGAGACCGTTCCCTCCGAGACAATCTAGTCCACTCCTCCACCATACCCTGTACCACTCCCATCACCCATGGCACCTTCCCATGCAATCGCAGAAGGTGTAACACCTGTCCCTTTACCTCTTCCATGCTCAACACCCCGGCCCAAAACACTCATTCCAGGTTAAGCAGCGTTTCACTTGCATCTCTTCCAATTTGGTCTACTGCATTCGCTGCTCCCAATGTGGTCTCTATATCGGAGAGACCAAACGCAGACTGGGTGATCGCTTTGCTGAGCATCTTTGGTCTGTGCGCATTCAGGACCCTGACCTTCCTGTTGCTTGCCATTTTAACAAAAGACCCTGCTCCCATGCCCACATATCTGTTCTTGGTCTGCTGCAATGTTCCGGTGAAGCGCAACGCAAACTGGAGGAACAACATCTCATCTTCCGGTTAGGCACGCCACAGCCTTTCGGCCTGCACATCGAATTTAAAAACTTCAGATGATCAGCTCTACCCCACCCTGACCCATTTGTTTTCATTTCATTTTAACTGTCTTTTACCATTTCTTTCTTTCTTAATATACATTTAATCCCCCCCCCCCCCCCCCCCCCCCCCCGCAATCTCATCCACCTTTCCTTCACCTGTCTCCTCTTTGCTTCCCCCTTCCCCTCCCCTCACATCTACAGTTCATCCTCTGATGTTAGTTTCCCTGCTATTTGACCTTTCACATCTTTTGTCCTCTCTGGGGACTGCCATTAGCACTCTTTCCCCTTTGTTTCTGAGGCCATTAGCACCCGGTTTCCCTGGGTTTCTGTGGCTATGACTCTTCTTTCATTCTCACTCCACAGTATAAATATTTCCCACTTTCTCTGCCTGTTAGGTTTGACAAAGAGTCATCGGACTCGACACGTTAGCTCTCTCCCTACAGAAGCTGCCAGACTTGCTAAGATTTTCTAGCATTTTCTCTTTCGTTTCAGATTCCAGCATCTGCAGTAATTTGCTTTTATCTCATATATAATTCTATTAACTATCAGGAATTTCCCCCTTATATTACGGTGCCTCCTATTAGCTGGAGACGCATCGCTTCTGTTAATGCAAATGTTATCTTCATAAATAATATACGTTCTTAGATGAAGAATATTTCTCATCCACCCACTCCCTCTCCAGTCTTCCCCTAAAGATAGCAACGTCTTTGAATTTTTTTTCTATGAGAGCTAGAACAGCTTTAGTACTTAATTCAAGCCAGCATTCTTGATGTGAGACCCTAGATAGTACCAGCAGGCTATTTGATTGCCTGATGTTGGGGGGGGAAATTGTAATGGAGTCCAATTCTTCCTTGCCCTAAGTCCCACAGTGCAATTTGCAGCAGAGATCATTGAATAATGGCCAGGAAATGAAACCCTGGCTAATTTTCACTATTAATTTACCTACTTGCAAAAGAAAACATGCTGGAAAATCTCAGCAGGTCTGGCAGCATCTGGAGGGAGAGAAAAGAGCTAACGTTTCGAGTCCAGATGACCGTTTGTCAAAGCTAATTTGCCTACTTATTTCCTTTCTTTACCGCAGGAGTAGCAAGGCCAACTGTGCACTCCTACTGTTGTCGAGCTACATGTCTTAGATCACCTATCTCAGTAAAAACTCAAGATCAATTTGTGGATCCTTCTGGCCTGTCTGGTTGAGTGTATTTAGCCATAGAGTACGTTGAAAAGATATTTGTCTCAAGTTAAATTTAACCATCAATCATGGAGCTAAATTTTAGTTTTATAGATAGACTAGGCAATTGATTTGACAGTTGACTGCATAGTCCTAGTATGTTTTCATATAATCCGTAAGATTAGTGATGCTATTAACTGGAGGTAAACCATCTGGTACAACTTGGTAATTTACAATTCCTGGTAAGGGACTGTACTGAATTTTAATTGCACTTCAAAAATAGACCTACTGTATTAAGAGAATGTGCCTTCAAGATAATGGTATTTGATCTTTATGTCCCACATCTATTTTTTTTTTAAATTACACTTTGTATTTGTCAAATAATGTTGGAAGACATGAATATAGTTTGGGAGTCCCGGATATATCTTCCAGGATTATGTGTACCAGACTTCAATTCCTTAGATTTAAAAACTTTAAAGTTGGGTCCACATCTAAAGGTGGTTGCTTAAATTCCACGGCATTGTGTTGACCTAATAGAAGATACTATATGAAAAGAAGGGGGTGAAAAACCATCATGTCTAATTATAATGAAATGACACAGTGCAATCTCATATAATCATCCGCCCAATCATCAGCAATGATAGATCCTGGGAAAGGCAAACAAAAGGAGGAAAAACATGACATTTTGGGAAATACCCAAGTCCTTAAATTTCTCCCCAATTTCCTACGGCAATCAAGTAAATGTCAGGGATCATTGTTTAGTTATGATGCATCACTCTTTGCTCTTGATTAATCTACTTAGCCTCCTCACAACAACAGGTCCTCCCCAATAAATCTAATTGTCCTGAAGAACATTGGACTAATTATGACTAGAAATTCCACTTTTCATTCATTGAGCCAGTAGCCAAAGCTCACAGGCCTCACTTTTCTTATTTGACAAGATTTAATCCATCATTAAAATTGAGTATTTTCCATTTCTAGTGCATCTTAAGAGTTTGCTATTCTACACATTTTATCACGAGCTCTATGCATAAATTCAATCTTGTCTGTCACCTTTTCTGATCTTAACTTAAATGAACCTTGTTCTCATGGCAGCCTTCCATCTCGTAAGATGATGGTTCGCACCACAGTTATCCTTTTCCCAGGATTTATGCTAATACCAGTGTGTTTCTGTAGTTCGGTACTCCTTTTCAGATCTCAAATATTCAAATAATATCATGCCTAAGCCACATTTTATTTTGCCAATTTAAATGTTCATAGATTTCTCATGTTGAAGATACTCAAGTTAGTTGCCCTTCTTTGTACCTCCAAGGCAGGATATCCCGACTCTGATACTATACCTAATACTGAATGTTGGGAGCAATCAATACTTGGTGTAAGCTGGTTAATATTTGTTGTGCATTGTGCTTTGGCTCTTGAACTTCATAGAGTCATAGATGTATACAGCAAAGAAACAGGCCCTTTGACCCAGCTTGTCCATGCCGCCCAGTTTCTATCATTAAGCTAGTCCCATTTGCCTGCATTTAGCCCATATCCTTCTGTACCCACCCTGCCCATGTAAATGTCTAACTTTTTTTAAAGGTAAGAATTGTACCCGCCTCCACCACTGCCTCTGGCAGCCTGTTCCAGATGCTCACTACCCTCTCTTTGAAAACACTTATTTCCTCTCTGGCCTCTTTTGTATCTCTCCCCTCTCACCTTAAACCTATACCCTCTAGTTCTAGATTCCTCTACCTTTGGGAAAAGATATTGACTATCTACCTTATCTATGCTCCTCATTATTTTATAGACCTTTATAGGATCACCCCTAAGCCTCCTACACTCCAGGGAAAAAAGTCCCTGCCTCTCCTTATAACTCAGACCATCATGTCCTGGTAGCATCCTCATAAATCTCTTCTGCACTCTTTCTAGTTTAACATTATCCTTCCTATAATAGGGTGACCAGAACTGAACACAGTATTCCATGTGTGGTCTTACCAATGTCTTGTACAACTTCAACAAGACATCCCAACTCCTGTATTCAATATTCTGTCCAATAAAACCTAGTATGTTGAATGCCTTCTTCACCACCCTGTCCACCTGCAACTCCACCCTCAAGGAGCTATGAACCTATACCCCTAGATCTCTTTATTCTGTAACTCTCCCCAACTCCCTACCATTAAGTAAGTGAAAGTGAGTAGGTCTTGCCCTGATTTGATCTACCAAAATGCATCACCTCACATTTATCCAAATTAATCTCCATCTAGCCATTCATCAGCCACTGGCCCAATTGGTCAAGATCCTGTTGCAATCTTATATAACCTTCTTCACTATCCACTATGATACCAATCTTGGTGTCACCTGCAAATTTACTAACCATGCCTTCTACATTCTCATCCAAATCATTAATATATATTACAAATGACAGTGGACCCAGCAACGATCCCTGAGGCACACCGCTGGTCACAGGTCTCCAGTTTGAAAAATAATCCTCCACAACCACCCTTTGGCTTCGGTCGCCAAGCCAATTTTGTATCCAATTGGCTACCTCACCCTAGATTCCGTGAGATTTCACCTTTTGCAACAACCTACCATGTGGTACCTTGTCAAAGACCTTGCTAAAGTCCATGTTGACAACGTCTACTGCACTGCTCTCATCTACCTTCTTAGTTACTTATTCAAAAAATTTGTGAGACATGATTTTCCCATTACAAAGCCATGCTGACTGTCCCTCATTAGCACTTGCCTGTCTAAATGCCTGTAGATCCTGTCCCTCAGAATACCTTCTAACAATTTACCCACTACAGAAGTAAGGCTAACTGGCCTGTAGTTCCCAGACTTATCCCTACAGCCCTTCTTAAACAAGGGCACAACATTTGCTACTCTCCAATCTTCAGGCACCTCTCCTGTGACTGTCGATGATTCAAATATCTCAGCTAGAGGGCCGGCAATTTCCTCCCAAGCCTCCCACAGGGTCCTGGGATACATTTTCATCAGGTCCCAGGGATTTATCTATCTTGATGCGCTTTAATACCTCCAGCACCTCCTTCTCTGTAGTATGTACACTCCTCAAGACATCACTTTTTATTTCCCCAGATTCCCTACATTCGTGCCTTTCTCAGCAATTAATACTGACTAGAAATGTTCATTTAGGTCCTCTCCCATCCCTTGTGGATCTACACATAGTTGAACTTGTTTATCCTTAAGAGGCCCTGGTCACCCTTTTACCCTTATGTAAAAGCCCTTTGCCTTATCTGCCAAGGCAATCTCATGTCCCCTTTTTGCCCTCCTGATTTCTCTCTTAACTCTACTCCGACAATCCCTTTACACTTCAAGGGATCACTTGATCCCAGCTACCAATGCATGTCATATGCCTCCTTCTTCCTTTTGACCATGGCCTCAATATCCCGAGTCATCCAGGGTCCCTCCTTCTACCAGCCTTACCCTTCACTCTAGGAGGAATGTGCTCACCCTGAACCCTAATTGACACCTTTTTGAAAGACTCCCACCTACCAGCTGTTCCCTTGCCTGTAAACAGGCACCCCCAATTAACTTTTGAAAGTTCCCACCTAATACCCTCGAAATTAGCTTTGCCCCAATTTAGAATCTTAACTTTTGGGCCAGAATTATCCTTCTCCATAGCTATCTTAAAACTAATGGAATTATGGTCACTGGTCCCAAAGTGATCCCACCTAACACTACTGTCACCTGTCCTTCCTTATTCCCCAAGAGGAGGTCAAGTATTGCCCCCTCATTAGTTGGGCCATCCACATATTGAATGAGGAATTCTTCTTTGCCCCCTCTCTAGTTGGGCCACCCACATATTGAATGAGGAATTCCTCCTGAATACCCTCGACAAATTTCTCTCCATCCAAACCCCTAGTGCTATGGCTGTCCTGGTTAATGTTGGGAAAGTTAAAATCCCCTACTATTACCACCCTATTTGTCCGGCAGCTATCTGTAATCTCCTTACATATTTGCGTCTCGATTGCTCACTGACTATTTGGAGGCCTATTGCCTGGTACTGCACTGAAACCCCAGATTCTTTTGCTGTGTCGTAATCTTTTTCCATTTATTTTACATTCCCAATTTTTACCACCTCTATTTCACAAACTTACTCTGCTTGGCATTAAATTATATTCATTATTTATTGGTTTACCACCCAATCCTGCCCAGATTTCTCTGGAACTGGTTCACTTAGCCATACAATTTATGGCCCTTTCAATTTGGATGTTGAACTTTGTAATTGTCCCAACACATAATGAATATATATATCTGTAAGAACAAATTGAAAGCTATAGTACTCACTCATTTCCTGTCCACTGTTGATGCTGCATCTTTAAAATCCTTCCCTTGCATCCTTTAACTCAACTAGCTTATTTATTATCCACTAGTTATCCATTTCCCAGCTATTTTCTGTTTTTCTACTTTGTAATCTTCTGCGTAGTTAATATGGATAAACACCTGGAATAAGACCAGCTACTTCCTGACAGTAATTTACTTAACTTCACTAATTATCTATTTATATTCCTGTCTTTTTCTTTGTCTTGTATGTTTGTGTTGACCCGTTATTTTCTTTTCTGTATCTGCCATAATTTAATTTAACTCTTGAGTTAGAAAATAACTGGCAAATTTTAAAGTTAAAAAAAATGCAGACTTTTAAGACTGTTAATATGTGCCATCAGTAAGGATTTCTGTGCTGGGTTTATAATTTGCCTAAAGTGAAAAGCTTTATTTTAGCAATATATTGCAAGTGCATTGGCTGAATTTACACTGACCAATTAAATTGAAATCCAAAGAGTAATCTTGTACGCTGAAAATGAATGCCTGAAATGCAATGTGCATAATTAACAGAAATCATTTGTGAAGTTTAAGGGTTCTTTATGATAATGGGAATTCCATTACAGCAATATCTTTTATAATTTTATCACGTGTTAATACAAACATTTTGGTCTTTTAAAAGCCTATATAAAATAGTGATATGCTTTTAGTCTTTGGTCTGTCCTGATGGCATTTTAAATGAGAATGTATTGTTGAATCGTTATCATTTTAATTCACACAGTCCAATTTTTATCAAAACCTTTCCCTTTCAATGCAAGTTGTGATTCTTGACCTGGATTTGGCAATAGTTTCTTGATTAAATTTGAATCCTAGATTTAAAGATGACCATGGCAATATTAGAGAGTGATTAAATCAGAAAAATAAATGACTGCAAACATAGATTGTTCAGGCTGAATGATGATTTAAATTCTCAGAGGCTGCATTTATAATTGGAATAAGTAAGGATGTCCGTGTCATTTTAATTTCACTGTTGCTTTGAAGTTAATTGAATTGATGGAACTGATGACCATTTGCTAAGCAGCAGTAGATAATTTAAAAGTGTATTTTCTAATGAGATCCCTAGTTTAAATTTAAATTAATTGTTTTGTTGTTTAATAGCAGTTTAAAGCTTAGAATTAAATAGATGCCCAGGACATATCAATTAAATTTCTCTCCATTGTTAATTGTAAAGAAAAATATGCCATGTTTTGCAATTAGCATATATAAATGAGTTGAGTTTTTCGTACTTGTATTTTAGCATTATTTTTTAAAGATCTCTAATGTATGTATCTTTTATTTATACTGCAGCTCTGTGACTTCACAAATGTATAGAAGTTAAGACATTTCCCTCTATCACTGAAAAATAATTCCAAATAATATTACCAGCATAATAATCATGTGGTGCAAATCATTTGTTACCTTATCTGGAGGTCAGCAAGTGGTTTTGGCTGTCCAATTGGTATGACACTCCCATGGAGGCGGGGGGGGGGGGGGGGGGGGGGGGGAAGAAAAATAGACTGAACAAAGTTTGCCAAGTCATTTCAGTTCCCTGCTGTCTTCTACTACATTCCAGGATCTTTGGTCCTGTGTACAATTTCCCTGTAATGTTCAGTGAAATAAATACAATAGATGGAACTTTCAAGAATCGTGGGGTTTAAAATAAGCCGCCCTTAAAGATCCTCGCCTCGAAATGCATGTGGTGTATAATGGATGGCTACCACTTTGCTCTTAAAGTTCAAATCTTGTAAAGAATAACACTGGCTGAAATATGTTTTGAGGTCTTGGGTAATGTTATTTAACTGCTTAAACTTTGCTGTTAACTGTATTACTTCATTAACTGCACCTCAATATGTTATTACCTAGTATTCCGCATTTAACACGTCAGTCTTTTTCAATTTTATGTCATCTGCAGTATTACATTGGGCTGATTTACTGACTTGACTGTGTGTACTAGGTAGTACTTTCAGTTTACCTCATTTATGCTGCCAGCATGATTCCATGTTAAAGACATATATGTTGTTGCAAATATAAATGACTAGATTCATAAAAATTGTTTAACAATTGCCAACTGATAATTTGATTTTCTAAGTTTGTTTTGTAAATGGAGCCATGAGTTTGAATTAATTTTTATTCTATATATTAAAATGGTCAACCTAAATTATTAATGAACCTGATTTGCATGATTCAAAATGGCCATTTTCCCCCACATATGTATATTATGTGTAAACCGACATTTACAATGTATGGTAACAATTTCTGCTGTGTTAAATTACCAAACCAGATGCACCCCATAAAAGAAATTCTCAGAATGGTATGAAACTAGGTAGTGTTTGGTTGTGTAAATAGGACAGGCAATAAAAGTGCTCGCTACAGAATGATAAAATGCAAGTTATTGCCGAGATGGCAACTTCCTGATCTTGGCTGTGCTGTCAAGAATAGGTATTAAGTCAAGATGAGGGGCTGGATGATGAGGTAAATTGGAGGTTGAAACTTCCTGACCCATCTTGATGAATTACCTCGTGGATGGATCAGAGGGCAATTCGAAGGGTTCATGGAGCAGGGTTGATTGTATGATGATGCAAGGGGGAGACAAGGCAGGGACCAAAATAACCTTACAATTCAATTTCACTTTATAAAATGATTTCTTCTCGAAATTTACACATGCAAATAATTGGTCTATGTTAAAGTGTGGTTACATTTCTGGCCGAAAAGGCAGGTGACGAAATGAAATGCTCACATGCCTTTTCGCGTTAGAAGACATAATCTCTTGGATGCTCAGACATGAGACCTGCTCTATTGTCGTCCTTCCTGCTGCAAAGATGGAACCATAAACTCACTGAAGTGATATTGAATGTTATCTCAACCTGTTCTCGATATTGCTGCATCACTAACTTTGTCGGTAAATCACTCAATATTTTAACAACAACATTGAAAATTTCGAGTCAATTGCTATTTTATACTTTCTTCCCTAGAGGGACATAGTGACAGAAATCAGGTGAGGTATTTTAGGAAAATGAAAAGATAAATAAATGAAAGCTGAGAAGAAATACAGTTTAAGAGAGAGTGCTATCATAAAGTATGGCAACTGAAATCAAAAGATGCATTATATATCACGGAAGTAATTTCATTGATAAATATTATTAACATTTCGCAGAACAACGGAACCACAGAAAACTTCTTTAAAAAAGGGTCCAGCACTAACTGGTCACTATCCTGTTAAAAGCGAGGGCAAAGAACTCCGGGTACTGGTTCAACCTGAGACGCAGCACAGAGCACGGTACTTGACAGAAGGTAGCCGTGGCTCTGTGAAAGATCGGACACAACAAGGTTTTCCAACAGTAAAGGTAATTGTTTTCCTTGTTTTTGAAAATAATTATTGTAAGTCAACAACAACTTTTGGTTTAGAACAAAGAGGGCATAATTTTAGAATTTGAGTTAGGCCACTTAAAAAGAAAATCAAAGAAAAATTAATCATTCCAAGTGGGGCTGCAAGAAAGACAAAGAGACAATCTGAGGTGTTCAGCAAAGAAAATCTATATTGAAATTACTGGAGAATATGAAAGGGAATTTAAAAGTCTGAGATTTGTGTGGCATCCCATACTTTCCATACAGATGACATTACGTTATGAGGTCCAATAAGTATGTACACAGGAAAAAAACGCTGCAGTCGAAAAATTGGGAAACTCAAGTTGTCCTTTTGGATCACAGAAAGACAAATCAGAAATATTTTCTTAACTCTCAGACAAAGGGTTCTGTGGAGCAAAAAGATTATGTTCATGTACACAAATCATTAAAAGTGCACAGATGTCAAAAGTAATCATTTAGGGCAGCATGGCGGCACAGTGGTTAGCACTGCTGCCTCATAGTGCCAGGGACCTGTGATTTTGACCTTGGGTGTCTGTCTGTGTGGAGTTTGTACATTCTCCCCATGTCTGTGTGGCTTTCTTCTGGGTGCTCCGGTTTCTTCCTATAGTCTAAAGATGTGCAGTTTAGGTGCATTGGTTATGTTAAATTTCCCCATAGTGTCCAAAAGGCCAGGTGGGGTTACAGGGTTATGAGGATAGGGCAGGGGATTGGGTCTAGGTAGGATGCGCTTTTGGAGGGTCGGTGCAGACTCAATGGGACGAATGGCCTCCATCTGCAATGGAGGGATTCTATGAAATGTTAATGGAATGTTTATTTATCTCAAAGTGAGGGAATGATGATGCTTCAGTTGCAATGGTCAGACCGCATTTGGAGAGTTTGTGTTCAGATTAGGCACCGACCCTCAAGAAAGATGTTGACTGGATGTATTGAGGGGATACAGCACATGTTCATCAGAATAATATCAGGGCTATAAAAGCTAAATTATGAGATTGCACAAACTTAGTTTGTATTTTTTAAGTATAGAAGATTGAGAGTTGATCAAATCGAGATACTTGTAATAAAGGAATTCAATAGGGTAGTTATCTCTGGTGGGAGCATTCAGAATAAGGGAAGTGTAATTTTAAAATTGGACCTAAGCCAATAAAATGAAGAAGCACAGTTTCACTCTAAGGGGATGGAAATGTGGAATTCTCCCAAAAGGCTGTGGATGCCTGGTTCCTTTAAAATTTTCAGGACTTAGTTTGGTAATATCCTGTTGGGGAAAGGAATCCAGGGATATGCAGAATGGATGAGTTAAATGCAGGTGAGGTACAGATCTGTCATAATCTAATTGCATTACAGAACAGGCTTGAGGATGGAATTACTTACTCCTGTTCCTTTTATGTACTTGTGCTCAACACAAATATCAACTTCCATTCGCAAAAACATGCTTGCCATAAACTGAATTTTGATCTTGTGTACATACTATCTATGAAATGGTGTGCCAAATTGGTGTGATGTTTTACATGGGCAGACACACTGAAAACACTATAGTTTATGTAGGGTCTCTTATTTTTCAAATAAGAGACGAGGGTCCAGTGGTAGTGCGAGATCGAGTTTTATTGCAAAGATTTAGTTAGTACACTTCAAAAAATACAGATCAAAAGAAACAAAAGCCCAGTGGGGCATAAGGAAGAAAACATCAGAAAGAGAACAAATGCGAAGACAGAGAGCAACACGTGCGCCAGTAACCTTGTATCTGTATGGTTTGATACCGCCCCCCTCATTGCTCCCTATTGGTTTACATGTTTTGAATTGCGACTTCTGAATAGTGGTCTTTACCATCGCTCACATTGATATCTAACTGTACACCCTTTGTTACATGATGATAATCTTTATTGTCACAAGTAGGCTTGCATTAACACTGCAATGAAGTTACTGTGAAAGCCCCTAGTCGCCACATTCCGGCAACTGTTCGGGTACACAGAGGGCGAATTCAGAATGTCCAAATTACCGAGCAGCACGTCTTTTGGGACTTGTGGGAAGAAAACGGAGCACCCACGTAGGTACGGGGAGAACGTGCAAACTGCACACAGTCAGTGACCCAGCCGTGAATCAAACCTCAAACCCTGGCACTGTGAAGCCGCAGTGCTAACCACTATGCTACCGTGCCCAGATAATAAAACGATGGATAATTAGCAGATTGAATACAGTGATAGAATAATTGATTTTAATCAGGACTTGATAAAAGTTCCAAAGTTCTGAATTTCTAACATTTTTATGTAGTTCCTATCATAACATTAATCAGTTGTATGCAATTAGAAACTTTTGTTTGGGAGCCCCTCAGTAAATTCTAGCTCATGTGGCTAACGACCAAAAAGGAATTGAAATACACAGATCTACTTCTCTTCGTTTAAACCGGGGTAGTATAAGAAAGATAAATACATGCTATCCACAGTTGATCAAAATGATTCAAATGAATTCCAAAGTTGGTAGTAATTGACTGAAGATGGATAATGTGGTACCGATGTTAAACAATCTTGTCATTCTAATGTGCTGTGCATTTTCTAACATTTGCTGAGCAATGTTGATAGCCTAGCCCTAAACAAACATGTATGTCAAAGCCAAGAGATTCAATTTCTGATGGAGAAATATAAACTTGCACAAGCCTATTGACAGTATGACGCGGTGGCACAGTGGTTACCACTGCTACCTCATAGCGGCAGGAACCCGGGTTCAATTCCAGCCTTGGGTGACTGTGTGGCGTTTGCACGTTCTCCCTGTCTGCATGGGTATCCTCGGGGTGTTCCGATTTCCTCCCAGTCAGAAGATGTGCAGGTTAGGGGGATTGGCCATGCTAAATTGCCCCGTACTATCCAAATATGTTCAGGTTAGGTAGGGTTTTGGGGATAGGGTGGGCGGAGTAGGCCTAGTTGGGATGCTCTTTCAGAGGGTCCGTGCAGACTCAATGGGCCGAATGGCCTCCTGAACTAGGAATTCTATGGTTCAATGAAAAATGGAGCTTATTTTGATATGCTGTTAGAAATTAGGTAATAATCTTTATTGTCACAAGTAGGCTTACATTCACACTACAATGAAGTTATTGTGAAAAGCCCCTAGTCGCCACCTCCGGCACCTGTTCAGGTACACAGAGGGAGAATTCAGAATGTCCAAATTACCTAACAGCACATCTTTCAGGACTTGTGGGAGCACCTGGAGGAAACCCATGCAGTCACAGGGAGAATGTGCAGACTCCGCACAGACAGTGTCTCTAGCCGGGAATCGAACCTGGGACCGTGGCGCTGTAAAGCAACAGTGCTACCCACTGTGCTACCATGCTGCTTTTTGGGCTGATAGGATAATTGCATCATGAAAACACCAGGCAGGCAATGAGCATCACCAACAAGAGAGTGTTCAGTTACTTCCTCTTAATATTCAATGGTATTACCATTCCTGACATTTTCCCAACATTTTGACTGAAGACTCAACCGTGCCAGCCACATAAATGCTAGTTGTATTCTCTAGTTGTGGAATCACCTTCTGCCGCCCCAAAGCACAAGCCAGAATTGTGATGGAATACTGTCAGTTGCCTGGATGGATAAATCCGCAACGGCGTTTAAGCTCAACAGCATCCAGAACATGGGGCAGCACGGTGGCTCAGTGGTTAGCACTGCGGCCTCACAGCGCCGATGTCCTAGGTTGGATCCCGGCCAAGGGTCACTGGCAGTGTTGAGTTTGCACATTCTCCCCATGTTTGCATGGGTTTCGCCCCCACAACCCAAAGATGTGCAGGGTAGGTGGATTGGCCATGCTAAATTGTCCCTTAATTTGAAAAAATGAATTAGGTACTCATTTTTTAAAAAACAGCATCCAGAACAAAGCAATTTGCTGCCCAATCCC
Source organism: Scyliorhinus torazame (assembly GCF_047496885.1). Classification (NCBI taxonomy): domain Eukaryota; kingdom Metazoa; phylum Chordata; class Chondrichthyes; order Carcharhiniformes; family Scyliorhinidae; genus Scyliorhinus; species Scyliorhinus torazame. The sequence goes on from NC_092716.1 coordinate 39,866,456, forward strand.
CCAGCTTAAACATCCATTCTCTCCACAGTGACTGCAGTGTGTGCTACCTGGAGAATACACTGCAATAAATTGGTTTATTTGCCAAACCAATGACCTGTACCCTCATACAAAGACAATGAGCCTATGGGAACACCATAATTGTCAAGTGATTTTATATATTCATTCCAGTAATGAATGTATAAGAATTTGAGCGTTTTTGTTTTGTTTTGTCATACTGGAAGATTAATTTCCAAGCAGAATTGCTGATTTCGCAGCACAGAAGAAACCTGTTCAGCCCATCATGCCTGTGCCAGTTTTTGAAGGTGCCATCTAATTAATCCTACTCGCCCGGATTTTTTCCCTCCAAGTATTTCCCTTTAATCATTATTGAATGTGCTTCCACTACTTTTTCAGGCAGTGCATTTCAGATCATAACTTGCCAAGTAAATATTTTCCCCCTCGTGTCACCTCTTGTTCTTTTGCCAATCTTTTGCTAGTCTTTTCATGTAATTTAATTCCAGTAAATTGTCTTAAAGTCTGACAACCAGAATTACCCACAATACTCCAGGTTCTACTCCAACAAGAACCTAACTAGTGTTTTATAAAGGTTTAGCATAACTTTTTTGCTTTTGTACTCTCTTGCCCTTATTTACAAAGCCAAAGATTATGTTTGCCTTCTAAGCAATCTTTTTAACTTGTCTTGCCCCATTCATAGACTTCTGGATGCACACCCCAGGTGTCTCTGTTCTTGCATCATCTTAAATTCTTTACCATTTTCTATTTCCTCTCCTCATTCTTCCTTCCAGAATTAACCACTTCACACTTCTCTGCATTAAATTGCATCTGCCATGTATTTGGCTTTTCAACCTATTTAGTCTTCCTGTTCCATCTGCAGACTTTGAAATTATGCCTTGTATACCTAAACCAGTCATTAATTTTGGGGCAGCACGGTAGCATAGTGGTAGCATAGTGGATAGCACAATTGCTTCACAGCTCCAGGGTCCCAGGTTCAATTCCTGGCTTGGGTCACTGTCTGTGCGGAGTCTGCACGTCCTCCCCGTGTGTGCGTGGGTTTCCTCCGGGTGCCCCGGTTTCCTCCCACAGTCCAAAGATGTGCAGGTTAGGTGGATTGGCCATGTTAAATTGGCCTTAGTGTCCAAAATTGCCCTTAGTGTTGGGTGTGGTTACTGGGTTAAGGGGTTATGGGGATAGGGTGGAGGTGTGGGCTTCGGTAGGGTGCTCTTTCCAAGAGCCGGTGCAGACTCGATGGGCCGAATGGCCTCCTTCTGCACTGTAAATTCTATGAAAGTAAGCTATCTTAAACCTTTCTCTTAAAATAAGCAAAATATTGTGGATGTTGGAATCTGAAGCAAACCGAGAATGCTGGAAAAACTCAGCAGATCTGGCTGCATCTGTAGAAAGAGCGAACAAAGTTAACGTTTCGAGTTTGTTTGGCACTTCATCAGAACAGAGAGAGAGGGATATCTGTTAACTATTATACTATACTGTAGCTGGTGGGGCACAAAGAAGAGTGTTTTTTCCATGACACAAAAATGTACGGGATATTAAATGAAAAAGGGTTAAGATTGAGGAGAAGGATGACAGTCTAAAGTTGTTGAATTTGTGCTAAGTCCTGACAGCTAAAACATGCCAAATCAGAAAATGAGATGCTGCTCCTCCAGCTTGCGCTGGGCATCACTGGAGCATTGCAGCAAGCCAAGGATGGGCATGAAAGCAAGGTGCTGAGTTAAAATAGCAAGAAACCTGATGGTTGGGGTCATGCTAGCGGACTGAGTCAGTAAATAAAGTAAAGTAAAGTAAAAGCCTTTTTGTGTTACACTGTACAATAAATAAACACTAACGTCAATGTACATAATGTTGAAAATGCCAATAAAAAGATTTTTTTTTTAAAAATGCTTGCAGACTGAGTAAAGGTGTTCTGCAAAGCACTCATCCAGTCTGCGCTTAGTCACCCATTGTAAAGGGGACCGCATGGGCAGCACCGTGGCGCAGTGGTTAGCACTGCTGCCTCACAGCGCCGTGGTCCCAGGTTCGATCCTGGGTGCAGTGGAGAAGTGGACCAGGATGTAATGAAGGGACGGGTTTCTGTGGAATGCCGATTGGAAGATATGGGGAAATGAACTTGAAATGTGAACTCTCTCCCTACAGATGCTGCCAGACCTGCTGAGTTTCTCCAGAACACACTGCTTTAAATTTGTCCCCTTTGGTTATTGATCCTTCTGTCACTGGAAACTGTTTCTCCTTACTTACTCAATCAAATCCTTCATGATTTTTAACATTTTTATCTAATCTTTTAAGATCTCAACCTTTTTAGCTTGAAGCCAGATTTCGCTAGTCTTTTCATGTAATTTAATTCCAGTAAATTGTCTTAAAGTCTGACAACCAGAATTACCCACAATACTCCAGGTTCTACTCCAACAAGAACCTAACTAGTGTTTTATAAAGGTTTAGCATAACTTTTTTGCTTTTGTACTCTCTTGCCCTTATTTATAAAGCCAAAGATTATGTTTGCCTTCTAAGCAATCTTTTTAACTTGTCTTGCCCCATTCATAGACTTCTGGATGCACACCCCAGGTGTCTCTGTTCTTGCATCATCTTAAATTCTTTACCATTTTCTATTTCCTCTCCTCATTCTTCCTTCCAGAATTAACCACTTCACACTTCTCTGCATTAAATTGCATCTGCCATGTATTTGGCTTTTCAACCTATTTAGTCTTCCTGTTCCATCTGCAGACTTTGAAATTATGCCTTGTATACCTAAACCAGTCATTAATTTTGTTAATTGTATAACTGAAGGTTAAGTGTATACAAAAGGAGACAATCATTAGGTAATTACCTGTGTGCAGACACACTCCTTTAGAGCTGTCATTTTGTTAATTTGTCCATTTGTTTAATTGTTGTACTCAAGGGGTATAAAGGGACACTAATTATTGGCTTGCTTGGTCAGTAGAGCATGAGCCACTTAATCTCAGGGTCCTGAGTTCAAGCCCCAACATTGATGAGTTTGTTTAAATCCGCCCTGGGAATGACATTTTAATTTAATCTACTAAATTTCCATTGAGATTTTTGTTTTTAGCTGCAGTGGTCCTTTATAGGGCTGTCAATTTATTAATTTGATGGTTTTTGCTCAAACGAGCATAAAGTGGCACTAGGGGCCAATTGTGACTCAATTGGTAGTGAAATAATTTGTTTGTCACCAGGTTGAGAGTTTAAGTTCCACTCCAGGGCATAAGCAGAAAAATGTTTGCTCACAATCCAATGCAATGCTGTGGGGTTGCTGTATTGTCAAGATATGTTATCTTTAAATGGCCATCAACAGATCCGACAGTGAGCAGTTAAGGGGGTCATACTGGCTCCATCTCTTCTGTGGTGACATGTGTCCGGGCATCCCTGGAAAGGGAGCACGCAGCATCCAGTTGGTATGCTTGAGATCTTCCCTGGCCAGTGTGTGCCGCAGGGGCTGGAGTCCATTATCCCCACCCAAAATTACATTTTAATTTAATTTGCCGAGTTCCCTTTGAAGTTTTCTTTTTGTTACAGTGCCTCTTTAAGCAGCAGTTAATCAGTTTATGGATTTATGTTGTTCATATGACACAAAAATAGTGACACATTGAAACTGGTGCAAGTTGTAGAGTTAGGAACTGTATCTGTGTAATGTCTCACTTTGTGAAAAAGATCTAAAATGGAGATTGACTTCTGGTCTCCTCTTTCACCAAATGGCTGTCAAATGTTTAGCACCTTAGTCCAAAGTTGTGCAGGTTAGGTGGATTGGCCATGATAAATTGCCCTTAGTGTCCAAAATTGCCCTTAGTGTTGGGTGGGGTTACTGGGTTATGGGGATAGGGTGGAGGTGTTGACCTTGGGTAGGGTGCTCTTTCCAAGAGCCGGTGCAGACTCGATGGGCCAAATGGCCTCCTTCTGCACTGTAAATTCTATGAACCCTTGTCCTTAAGTGAACATTTATTATTTGTCAAAACTACTTTCGAAGGTTTGCTGTGCCATATCAAAAATTTTAAAATAATTTTCCCTAATTATTTTATTTTAGTTGGAAGGTTACAATGAGCCTGTAATCTTGCAAGTTTTTGTTGGCAATGACTCTGGCCGAGTCAAACCTCATGGTTTTTACCAAGCATGCAGAGTCACTGGACGAAACACTACTCCTTGCAAGGAGGTGGATATTGAAGGAACAACTGTGATTGAAGTCAGCCTAGATCCTGGAAATAACATGACATTGGCGTAAGTATTTATTGAGATCTATTGATACTGCAAATGGATAGAACATATGGTGGGTACTCATTTGGATGTTAAATTGTGTGAATATTGGATTTTAATTTTATGTTCCCCTGCTATCTTAGTTGGTAAAAAATTGTCAAATTTGGATTGGAACTTCTCTGGTCTCAATGGTTCAAGTTCCATTTCTGATTCTAATAGCTGATTTCAGCTGCATTAACAGTGCAAACCAATAATCTCCCCACAACGGGGAGAGAAAATATTTCCCTTTTGGATGTAAACGTTTCAAACTATTTAATTTCACAAAGAAGACCGATGAGGAAATCAGTTAATAGAATCACAAAAAAAATACAGTGCAGAAAAGGCCCTTCGGCCCGTCGAGTCTGCAGCACCGCATGAAACGCACCTGATCTGTCGATCCTAATCCCATTTATCAGCACTTGGCCCACAGCCTCAAATGTTAAGACGTGCTAAATACTCACCTTGGTACTTTTTAAAGGTTGTGAGACAACCCGCCTCTACTACCCTCCCAGGCAGTGTCCCACAGACTGTCACCATCCTCTGGATAAAAAAAGCTTTTCCCGAAATGCCCACTGAACCTCACCTTGGACTTGTGTCCCTTCATAACTGACTCTTCAACTAAGGGGAACAGCTGTTCCACATCCGCCCTATCCATGTCCCTCATAATCTCGTACAGCTCGATCAGGTCGCCCCTCAGTCTTCTCTGCTCCAGTGAAAACAACCCAAGCCTATTCAATCTCTCTTCCTAACTAAAATGTTCCATCCTTGGCAACATCTTGGTGAAATGCCTCTGCACTCGCTCCAGTGCAATCACATCATTTGACTCAACTCATGAAATTAAATTTTTTATTGGATGTTTTCCAGTTTTACAAACCACGCAAAAAAATCTTCAAAACTGGTACAGTACAATATGAATACTTCAGTGTAACTAAATACAGAAGAAGTCCGTATACCAACACAATTCAGCTTAATCATTAATCTTGGTGCCTCCCTTTTAGAACATAGAACATTACAGCGCAGCGAAGGAACGGCGGTATATTTCCAAGTAAGGGTGGTGAATGACTTGGAGGGGAACCTCCAGGTGGTGGGGTTTGGAAGGTGCTGTCTAAGGAACCTTGGTGAGTTACTACCGTGCATCTTGTAGGTGGTACAGAAGGCTGCCACTGTTCATCGGTGGTGGAGGGTTTGAATTATAGAACATTACAGCGCAGTACAGGCCCTTCGGCCCTCGATGTTGCGCCGACCTGTGAAACCAATCTAAAGCCCATCTACACTATTCCATTATCATCCATATGTTTATCCAATGACCATTTAAATGCCCTTAATGTTAGCGAGTCCACTACAGTTGCAGGCAGGGCATTCCACGCCCTTACTACTCTCTGAGTAAAGAACCTACCTCTGACATCTGTCTTATATCTATCTCCCCTCAATTTAAAGCTATGTCCCCTCGTGCTCGACATCACCATCCGAGGAAAAAGGCTCTCACTGTCCCACCCTATCCAATCCTCTGATCACCTCAATTATGTCACCTCTTAACCTTCTCTCTAACGAAAACAGCCTCAAGTCCCTCAGCCTTTCCTCATAAGATCTTCCCTCCATACAAGGCAACATTCTGGTAAATCTCCTTTGCACCCTTTCCAATGCTTCCACATCCTTCCTATAATGCGGCGACCAGAATTGCATGCAATACTCCAAATGTGGCCGCACCAGAGTGTTGTATAGCTGCAACATGACCTCATGGCTCCTAAACTCAATCCCTCTACCAATAAAAGCCAACACACCGTACGCCTTCTTAACAACCCTCTGAACCCGAGTGGCAACTTTCAGAGATCTATGTACATGGACACCGAGATCTCTCTGCTGATCCACACTGCCAAGAACCTTACCATTAGCCCAGTACTCAGTTTTCCTGTTATTCCTTCCAAAATGAATCACCTCACACTTTTCTGCATTAAACTCCATTTGCCACCTCTCAGCCCAGTGCTGCAGCTTATCTATGTCTCTCTGTAACTTGTAACATCCTTCCGCACTGTCCACAACTCCACCGACTTTAGTGTCATCTGCAAATTTACTCACCCATCCTTCTCCGCCCTCCTCCAGGTCATTTATAAAAATGACAAACAGCAGTGGCCCCAAAACAAATCCTTGTGGTACACCACTAGTAACTGGACTCCAGTCTGAACATTTCCCATCAACCACCACCCTTTGTCTTCTTCCAGCTAGCCAATTTCTGATCCAAACTGCTAAATCACCCTGAATCCCATGCTTCCGTATTTTCTGCAGTAGCCTACTGTGGGGAACCTTATCAAACACTTTACTGAAATCCATATACACCACATCAACTGCTTTACCCTCAACCACCTGTTTGGTCACCTTCTCAAAGAACTCAATAAGGTTTTGTGAGGCACGTCCTACCCTTAACAAAACCGTGTTGACTATCTCTAATCAAATTATTCCTTTCCAGATGATTATACATCCTATCTCTTATAAACCTTTCCAAGATTTTTCCCACAACAGAAGTAAGGCTCACTGGTCTATAGTTACCGGGGTTATCTCTACTCCCCTTCTTGAACAAGGGGACAACATTTGCTATCCTCCAGTCTTCTGGCACTACTCCTGTAGACAAAGATGACTTAAAGATCAAGGCCAAAGGCTCAGCAATCTCCTCCCTAGCTTCCCAGAGAATCCTAGGATAAATCCCATCTGGCCCAGGTGGCTTATCTATTTTCACACTTTCCAGAATTGCTAACACCTCCTCCTTATGAACCTCAAGCCCTTCTAGTCTAGTAGCCTGAATCTCAGTATTCTCCTCGACAACATTGTCTTTTTCCTGTGTGAATGCTGATGAAAAATATTCATTTAGCACCTCTCCTATCTCCTCGGACTCCAAGCACAACTTCCCACTACTGTCCTTGACTGGCCCTACTCTTATCCTAGTCATTCTTTTATTCCTGACATATCTATAGAAAGCTTTAGGGTTATCCTTGATCCTACCTGCCAAAGACTTCTCAGGTCCCCTCCTGGCTGCTCTTAGCTCTCTCTTTAGGTCCTTCCTAGCTAACTTGTAACTCTCGAGCGCCCTAACTGAACCTTCATGTCTCATCTTTACATAAGTCTCCTTCTGGAAAGTTGCCAATTGCTTCACAGCTCCAGGGTCCCAGGTTCGATTCCAGCATTGGGTCACTGTCTGTGCGGAGTCTGCATATCCTCCCCGTGTGTGCGTGGGTTTCCTCCGCCTACTCCGGTTTCCTCCCACAGTCCAAAGATGTGCAGGTTAGGTGGATTGGCCATGATAAATTGCCCTTAGTGTCCAACATTGCCCTTAGTGTTGGGTGGGGTTACTGGATTATGGGGATAGGGTGGAGGTGTTGACCTTGGGTAGGGTGCTCTTTCCAAGAGCCGGTGCAGACTCGATGGGCTGAATGGCCTCCTTCTGCACTGTAAATTCTATGATCTATGATCTTCCTCTTGACAAGTGTTTCGACTGCTTTAGTAAACCACGGTTCCCTCACTCGACCACTTCCTCCCTGCCTGACAGATACATACTTATCAAGGACACGCAGTAGCTGTTCCTTGAACAAGCTCCACATTTCCATTGTGCCCATCCCCTGCAATTTTCCGATGCATCCTAAGTCTTGCCTCATCGCATCATAATTGCCTTTCCCCCAGATATAACTCTTGCCCTGCGGTATATACCTATCCATTTCCATCACTAAAGTAAACGTAATCGAATTGTGGTCACTATCACCAAAGTGCTCACCTACCTCCAAATCTAACACCTGTCCTGGTTCATTACACAGTACCAAATCCAATATGGCCTCGCCTCTCGTTGGCCTATCTAGATACTGTGTCAGGAAACTCTCCTGCACACATTGGACAAAAACGGACCCACCTGATGTACTCGAACTATAGCGTTTCCAGTCAATATTTGGAAAGTGTAAGTCCCCCATAACAACTACCGTGTTGCTTTCGCTCCTATCCAGAATCATCTTTGCAATCCTCTCCTCTACATCTCTGGAACTTTTTGGAGGCCTATAGAAAACCCCGAACAGGGTGACCTCTCCTTTCCTGTTTCTAACCTGAGGCCATACTACCTCAGTAGACGAGGCCTCATCAAATGTCCTTTCTGCCACCGTAATACTGTCCTTGACTAACAATGCCTCCCTCCCTCTCTTTTACCACCTTCCCTGAGCTTACTGAAATATCTGAACCCCGGCACCTGCAACAACCATTCCTGTCCCTGCTCTATCCATGTCTCCGAAATGGCCACAACATCGAAGTCCCAGGTACCAACCCATGCTGCAAGTTCACCCACCTTATTCCGGATGCTCCTGGCATTGAAGAAGACACACTTTTTAAACCTCCTTCATGCCTGCCGGTACACTCCTGCAACTTTGAAACCCTACTCATGACCTCACTACTCTCAACCTCCTGTACACTGGAGCTACAATTCAGGTTCCCAAGCCCCTGCTGAACTAGTTTAAACCCTCCCGAAGAGCATTAGCAAATTTCCCCCCCAGAATATTGGTACCCCTCTGGTCCAGGTGCAGACCATCCCATTTGTAGAGGTCCCACCAACCCCAGAATGAGCCCCAATTATCCAGAAATCTGAAACCCTCCCTCCTGCACCATCCCTGTAGCCACGTGTTCAACTCCTCTCTCTCCCTATTCCTCGTCTCGCTATCACATGGCACGGGTAACAACCCAGAGATAATAACTCTGTTTGTCCTAGATCTAAGTTTCCACCCTAGCTCCCTGGATTCCTGCCTTACATCCCTATCCCTTTTCCTACCTATGTCGTTGGTACCTATGTGGACCACGACTTGGGGCTGCTCCCCCTCCCCTTAAGGATCCCGAAAACACGATCCGAGACATCACGCACCCTGGCACCTGGGAGGCAACACACCAACCGTGAGTCTCTCTCATTCCCACAGAATCTCCTGTCTATCCCCCTAACTATGGAGTCTCCAATAACCAATGCTCTACTCCTCTCCCCCCTTCCCTTCTGAGCAACAGGGACAGACTCTGTGCCAGAGACCTGTACCCCATGGCTTAACCCTGGTAAGTCCCCCCCCCCAACAGTATCCAAAGCGGTATACTTGTTACTAAGGGGAACGGCCACAGGGGATCCCTGTACTAACTGCTTCCTCCCAGCCCCTCTCACCGTCACCCATCTATCTTTATTCTTCGGAGTAACTTCATCCCTGAAGCTTCTATCTATGACCAACTCTGCCTCCCGAATGATCCGAAGTTCATCCAACTCCAGCTCCAGTTCCCTAACGCGGTTTCTGAGGAGCTGGAGATGGGTGCACTTCCCACAGATGAAATCAGCAGGGACACTGACGGCGTCCCTCACCTCAAACATTCTGCAGGAGGAACATTGCACTACCTTCCCTGTCATCCCCTCTAGATTAAAAAAAGAAAGAGCTTACCTGTTATTCACTCCCCTTCTCAGCAAGCACTCACTCAGCAACCTCTGCGCCCCGCACAATAACACCTGAGGAAAAATAAATATAAACTACTTACCAGTCACCATCCAATCCCTTACCTGCAGGCTGTGACGTCACGGTTCAACTTACCACTTCTACCTGCCCTCGAGCCTTCCTCTTGATCCTTACAGCGGTTGTTTTTTTTTTAGTTAGAGGAGGGGGTAGGGAGGGAAACACTGTTGAAGTGTTTCGGGTTTCAGTGTCACTTGACAAGAGCTCCTCCACAAACCACCTCCAAGTTAGGGTGAGCACATGGACGTATGCAAATTTCCCCTGCAACGGCCAATCAGCAGCTCCGCTCTACTGCCCTCTGCTGGATGGGGTTATCTTTTACACCAGAAAAGATGGTAAGTGGGTGAAGTCGAGAAAGAGGGATAAGACGATAAAGCCATGAAAACATGGTAAAGTGACTTACACCTTCACGTGTATCAGAAGCACTGTTCAAGCCTTGCCAACACTGCAATGGCCAAACCACTCCTCACCAACAGGGGAGAAGAACCCCACCGACAGGGAGAGGAAGAATCATCAAGACATCCATCAACAGGATGTCTCGGAGAAATACAACTCTCCTCCCAACAGGATAAGGGACACCCCCTCGCATACAGTCCACAATAATAAAGGATAGGATCTCCGGGTCAAGTTCGGGCTTGCACTGAAACATACTTCCCCCAACTCCAATTATACTAGAGGTACCAATGACACATTTTAAAGTTTTTTCATCAGGATACCTTGCCTGTACCTTTGCCGCAGCCAGTTAAGGATTCTTTAACCACAAAGTAAAGAAATGCAGAAAAGATTTGTGAAGACATAATTCTGTAGTACAGGACGGAGTAATAGCCATTCCACGTAATTATACAAAGAAGCCCAACAAATATTCATAAAATTGAAATGAAAAATGAAATGAAAATCGCTTATTGTCACTAGTAGGCTTCAAATGAAGTTACTGTGAAAAACCCCTAGTCGCTCCATTCCGGCACCTGTTCGGGGAGGCTGCTACGGGAATTGAACCGTGCTACTGGCCTGCCTTGATCTGCTTTAAATGCCAGCTATTTAGCCCAGTGTGCTAAACCAACCCCTGAAATTGATTCCGATTGTGGTCGGCGTCACCCTTCACATAGACACTGACAGGATAAAAAGTCACCAATCGGAGCAGGGGATCTGAGGATACCAAGATAAAGCCACAAACGCATGGCTCTATGGTGCACGCCACAAGACAAAGCTATACGTTCAAAACCCGACTTGGCTTCCCAAGGTCTCCAGTCGTTGAAAGGGCATCCCGAGCAAAGTGAAACAACAAAGGATACCGCCCTCCATACAAGACATGGCTTGGTGACGAAAATCAAGGATACTAACACATGCCAAGACCTGCCACACAACACACCTCCCAGCACACCGCTTGTGCCCCTGCCGACACTGGAAGACTCGAACCATCCTCCACCAAGGAAACCCCACTGATGAGGCGAAGAAGAGCCATCAAGACACTGATCAATAGGATGTCTCAGGAGAGGATGTGACTCTCTCACTCACTCACTCTTTCCCCCCCCCCCCCCCCCCTCCAAAACGAAAATGGAAACCCTCTAAAACTTAGAGCCTTTATCAATACCGCACCTACCCAGATAAAGTAAGGAAATCCCAGAGTGAGAAGAACACAAGGGTTAGCCACTAAATGTCAAACAAAATCTAACTTGGGGAGGGGGGGGGCTTTTCTCACCCACAATGAGGACTTACAAAGCCGAAAAAATAATTGTACTCTATTGTAAAAGCAAGGATTACAGCACCTATATGAAAATGAAACGAAATGAAAACCGCTTATTGTCACAAGTAGGCTTCAAATGAAGTTACTGTGAAAAGTCCCTAGTCGCCACATTCCGGCACCTGTTCGGGGAGGCTGGTACGGGAATTGAACCGTGCTGCTGGCCTGCCTTGGTCTGCTTTCAAAGCCAGCAATTTAGCCCAGTGTGCTAAACAGCCTCTGGTTTTTAAAAGCTGCACAACCCTCCGGATAATATCACCATCCACAGAGCTTGGAAAGGCCAAAGCCATAAGGAATCGGGAGTAACATCACATGGGAACAAAGTTCAGGATTAATGATGAACTGCAGGATAATATAACCATTTGTGGAGCTTGGAAAGGCCACAGCCATGACAGTATTGTTGAACAGCAACCAGGATCCATCCAGAGTTTCATCAAACTCTTGCACCTCCACCATGTCACCATCCCGAAGCCCCAGTAAAAAGACACTATACCCTGCAGGTGACAAAGACCCATCCTGTTCAACCGTCTCTAACCCTGCTCAATAAACACCACAGACAAAAGTAAGACCAGTGGTTGGGGTCTCTAACCAACTCCAGCCTCGAAGACCGGATACAATGTGCTCTGTCGAGAATGCCCAACCTTCAAATCGAGATTGTGAAAGCATGGCAGCCAGTTCTCAAATTCGGCTGTGACTTTATCCCCAGCTCTCCTCGGGAGACCGACGCACAGATACTCCTCCTCTGGCTGCAGCTCCCTGATTCAACCAACCAGGATATTTGACATACCATTTTCAGTTTTATACACATTGCAGTTTGTGTTTGTTTACTGTATAGTGCAAAAGTTTTTCTTGTGTCAATCTATTTACAGTTTGTCGTCGTTTGACTCTGCGTGCTGTACTCCTTCCCCCCCCCCCCCCCCCCCCCCCCCCCCCCCCCCAATGCCCTCCAGCCAGTCTGCAGCTGTGGGTGATGCTGCTGATCGCCAACCGAGCAGGATTCTCTGGCATTCGATTAGGGAAGTGAAAGCTAGGGCATCGGCCCTCTTTCCCCATGTGTAGCTCTGGCTGCTCTGAACCCCGAAGATTGACACATTTGGGCATTGGTTCACCCTCGCCCCCACAGCCTTGGGCATCACCTAGGAGAACGCTGTCCAGACCCAACAAGTTTGGGGCAGGCCCGATGGTGGCATGTGGCGCAGTGGTTAGCACTGGGACTGCGGCGCTGAGGATCCGGGTTCGAATCTTCCTGGCCCTGGGTCACTGTCCATGTGGAGTTTGCACATTCTCCCCATGTCTGCGTGGGTTTCACCCCCACAAACCAAACATGTGCAGGTTAGGCGGATTGGCCATGCTAAATTGCCCCTTAAATGGGGAAAAAAATAATAATTGGGTATTCTAAATTTATATATAAAGAACAAAGTTTGGGGCAGGCCCAAAAACATATGGGTGTGGTTGACCGGGCCTCTCGGGCACCGTTCACATTTGTTCTCCACCTCCGAGAAGAACCTGTTCATTCAGGTTCTGTCAGGTGTGCTCTGTGCACCACTTTGAACTGCATGAGCCTTGCGCAGGAGGAGGTGGAGTTGGAGTTGGCCCTGCTCAGTGCTTCACTCCAGAGTCCCCAACCCACTTCTGTCCCCAGTTCGTCCCCCTATTTCCGTCTGGTCTCGTCTGATGGCATTCGGGCCCTGTCCAGTAGCTTTCCATATATTTTCCCACAGAGTCCCCCTTCCTTACTGTCCGTATCCATCAGGTCCTCTAATAGTGTGGTCTCTGGGACCCCGGGGCTACTGTCTCATTGCGGAGGAAGCGCTTTATTTGTAGGTGTCCCATTTGCTGTCCAGTCGGTAGTTACCATTCCTCTGTCAGTTCATTCAGCGTCGCTAGTCTGTTTCCTACATAGAAGTCCCTAACTGTCGGAGTTCCCCTTCCTGTCTCCATTCTTTATAGGTGATGTCTAGCATGGCTGGTGGGAACCCGTGATTTCCGCAGATGGGGTCCATGGGGGACATCTTGGTCAGTCCGGAATGTTGCCTTAATTGGTTCCACGTTATCAGTGTGGCCGCTACCACTGGGCTGGATGTGTATTTTGCCGATGGGGATTGGAGTGCTGCTGTGGCTAGGGCCCAGAGGGTCGTCCCCTTGCAGGAGGCCCCCTCCATCCACACCCACTTCGAGTTAGGTTTGTGTACCCATCCCCTCACTCTTTCTGCTGATGCTGCCTAGTGGTAGTACTGCAGGTTTGGTAGTCCCAGGCCACCCTTAATTTTTCTCCTTTGCAGTGTTGGTTTGGGGACTCTTGGATTCCTACCCTTCCACACAAACGCCATGATTAAGCTGTCGGCATGGATTTAAACAGGAAGACGAACCTCGGCCGTTCGTTCATTTTGATCGTCTGCACTCTTCCCGCCAGAGAGAGTGGGAGTGTGTCCCAAATGTTGCAGATCCTTTTTGACTTCCTCCACCAGGCTCGTCAGGTTCTACGTGTGGATCTATGGCCAGTCTCTGGCTATTTGGATCCCCAGGTACCGGAATCTATTTTGGGCTATTTTAAACCGGAGCCCCTCCAGCTCTGTCCCTCCCCCATTTGGGTTCACAAGAATGCCTCATTCTTGCCCAGGTTGAGCTTGTAACCCGAGAAGGTTCCAAATGCTTTCAGGATCTGCATAATTGCTTTCACTTCATCCTGTGGCTTTGTGTAAAGGAGCAGGTCATCCGCATAGAGTGAAACTCTGTGTTCTCTGTCTCCTCTTTGAATGCCCTTCCAGCTTTTAGCGTCCTGCAGAGCTATCACTAGGGGTTTGATTGCGAGGGCAAACAGGAGCTGGTCAGTGGGCATCCCTGCCTTGTGCCTCTTTGCAGCTGGAAATATTCAGAGCTGGTGGTATTGGTTCAAACGTTCACCTTGGGGCATCGTAGGAGTTTCACCCAGGAGGTGAATCATGCTGTCATGCTCCCAGCCCAAACCGTTCCAGTACCTCAAGGATGTACTTCCATTCGACACTATCGAAGGCCTTTCCAGCATCCAGGGAGACGAACATATCTGGTGTTCTCTCCCCAGGGGGGGTCATTATTATGTTTGTTGGCCGCCTAGGCAGTGAGCTGCCTACCTTTGACAAAGCCCATCTGGTCCTCTGCGACCACTTCTGGTACACAGCCCTCCAGCCTTTTGGCCAGGACCTTTTGCGAGTATTTTTGTGTCCACATTTAGCAGTGAAATGGGTCTGTATGATCCACATTCTGTCGGGTCTTTATCTTTTTTGGGTATCAATGAGATTGTGGCCTGCGCTAGTGTTGGAGGCAAGGTGCCCCTTGCCAGTGAGTCTGCGAACATGTCCCTTAGATGTGGGGCCAGGGCCGGTGTAAATCTTTTATTGAGGTCCACTGGGAATCCATTGGGTCCCAGCGCTTTCCCCACCTGCATGGAGCTGATGCTCTCCAGGATTTCTCCCAGATCTATTGGTGCTTCCAGTTCGCCCTGCCTGTCCTCCCCCACAATCGGCATATTCATTCCATCGAGGAACTGTTCCATCCCCATCAGGAGGCCGGAGCTGTACAGCCGTCGATAGAAGGTCTCGAATGCTCGATTGACCTCATTTTGTTCCGCTACCAGTCTGCCTCTGCCATCTTTTATCTGCGCTATTTCCCTCGTGGCTGCTTGCTTTGTCAGCTGGTGAGCCAGTAGGCGGCCAGCCTTTTCCCCGTGTTCGTAGAAGGTCCCCTGTGCCTGGCTGAGTTGGTGCACTGCTTTCCTGGTGGACAGCAGGTTAAAGTCCATGTGTAGCTTTTTCCTCTCCGTCAGCAACTCTGTGGTCGGGGCCTCAGAGTACTTTCTGTCGACCTCCAAGATGGAGTCGATCAGCTGTTGCCTGGCTGCCCCTCTCTTCCCTGTCTCTATGTGCCTTGTAGGGTATGTGGGTGAGACTTCCCCATTAAGTTGTTACTCACATAGTCGCCTGTGGCCTATGATGTTTTCTGGCAGAAGGCCTGTAGGACAGGAGGTCCGTGTCCAGCCTCCATGTGGGGCGCTGGGCACGGCCCGTCTCCAACCTCACATCCTTCCCCTTCAAGTTCCCCTGGGCCGCCACCAACTTCTTCACCTCTGCCTCCAGAACCATGATCATGTCGCTCTGATCCGACGATGCCTTTTCCAGGTCCAGGATCATTCTTTTCTGCGCCTCCACCTTCCTCCCCAGGCCGTCTATCATGCGCTGGAGGGAGGCCACCGCTTCTGTCATCACCTCCTTCACCACCACCTGGAACTCCATTTTTATCGCCACCCTCATGGCGGCCAGTCCTTTTTTAGGAAACTCTTCCATCCATCCCCGGTGTGGACGCAGATGCTGACATTCGCTGTGGTTCCGCTGTTCGGGTTGTCGGTCTTCCCTGCTCCTGGTTTGCCTGGGCTTCCACCTCGCCTCGTTGGTCCGCTGGTCCGTCCGCCTATTGCTCGGGTCCCTTCTGCCTTCTTGTCGACTCTTTGAGCTGCCATTCGCCAGCATCATCTTCTCCACTGTGTTGTTCTTCGTCTCGTCTAGGTTTGGGAAGGTTTTGGAGGCTTTTTTGAGCCAGAAATCTCAGAAAATTCACTCTTTTGGGTTTGGTTGGGAGGAGAGCCACCTGACGTGCATCTGCTCAGCACATCACCGCCACCGGAAGTCTCCTGCAGCAGGATATTTAAGGGCTGAAGGCGAGCCCCTGCTGAAGAAACGACTGACAGGATTCTTTTCTCCACTTCATCCATTCTCTTTAGGATATCTCTCAATTCATCAAAGAGAGCACCAATAATGCCGGGGACACCAGACCATCGCCCACAACATCACTCACAATGGCAGCCATCATCTTGACAGCATTGCTGAGGTGTAGTCCCGCTCACCGGCAAAACCACCACTGCAAACGGCCACACCGCGGCCATCTTCGCAGCCTCAATCAACCAAGGATTTTCCTGATTTCACTCCACTCTCCATCACCATAATTTAACCAGGCTCTTCCAGAAACATAGCACAGATCATACATATCAGGATCAAATAATTATAAGTTGTGCATCAAGATCAAGAAAATGATTAAAAGATGAGTAGTGCCAGAGCCTATGAAACACAGCCGCTCCTGCGCTTGTATCATGGCCCCCCACGCTAAAATTGTATATTTTTAAATAAATATTTTATTCAAGGCATTTTTATATAAACAAAAGCAGAAGCACAACCAAACCACATTATGAACCCCCCCCCCCCCCCATGCTCCTCTAATACCACCCTCTCCTCATCTCCCACCGTCCCCAATTTAACCACCTTACCTACCCCGCTGACCCTTCAAACCTCCTTAAGGAAATCAATAAACTGCTTCCACCTCCGGGTGAACCCATCCACCAAACTCCTCAAGATGAACTTGACTTTCTCCAGCCTCAGATATTCCGCTGGGTCGCTCACCCACACCCTACTTTCGGCGGCTCCAAATCCCGCCACCCAAGCAAAATCCGTCTCCGGGCTATGAGGGAGGGCAAAGGCCAAAACATCGGGCTCTCTCACCCCCTGGTGTCCTGGGTCTCCGACACCCTGATTGTCACCACCTCTGGTTTTGGGATCACCTACACCCCCAGTAACTCAAACATTACATCCACAAACCCCTGCCAGAACACTTTAGCCTTGGACATGCCCAAAACACGTGGGTGTGATTCACTGGCCTCCCCGCGCACTTCCTACACCTACCCTCGACCCCCTCAAAGAACTTACTCACCCTTGCTACTGTCATATGCACCCTCTGTATCTCTTTAAACTGGATGGGACTTAGCCTAGTACACGACGAGGATGCATTCGCACTCCGCCGGGTCTATGCCCACGTCCCGGCCCCTACCTCCCCTCCCAGCTCCTCCTCCCACTTGCTCTCTGTGTACCCCATCAGGGCCACCTCCCAATCCATCAACTCCTGATAAGCATCGGACCTGTTTCTCCCCCCCCCCCCCCCCCATCTTGTCCCTCGACAGCACCTTGGCAGCCCAGGAAAGGATGGCACCTCTCTCCTTACAAAATCCTGGACATGTAGGTATCCGAAACCGTTCCCCCTGGGCAACTCGTACTCTTCCTCCAGATCCTCCAACCTTGCAAATGAACAGGTCGCCAAATCGCTCAATCCCTGAAGCCGCCACTTCCGAAACCTCGCATCTAACCCCACCGGCACAAACTAAGGTGTCGTAGATCAGTGCCCACACTGAGGCACCCTCCAGTCCTAAATTCTGCATCCACTGCCCCTACACCCTTGGGGCCGACATCACCACGAGGCTCAACACGTACGTGGCCTGCGAGAATGGCAGAGGCGCTGACAACAGAGCCCTCAAATTTGTTCTCTTAGATGATGCTGCCTCCATGCAACCCTGCGCCAACTCCTCGGCCATGATCCACTGCCTAACCATAGCAATATTCACCACCCAGTAGTAATTCATCATGTTTTGCAGCACTAGCCCCTCTCCCCTGCTCCAGGAAAACCCTCTTAAATCGCAGGATTTTCCCCGTCCACACAAACCCAGAGATCAGCACATTAAGGTTCTTAAAAAACAAATTGGGGAGGTTCTGAAACACAAACAGCACCGTCTACTGTCTGCACCCGCCCTGCCAACGGCAGCGGCGCACATCTCACTTCTTGAAATCCACTTTCATCTGCTCCACAAGCCGAGCCAGGTTCAACTTGAGCAGCTGCTCCCAGCCTCGAATCACCTGGACACCCAAATATCTAAAGTTCGTCTCCACCACCCTAAAAGACAATTCCCCCAACCTCATTTCCTGTACCCTGAAAGCTGGCCAAATCCTCTAAAATCCCCATGGTGTCTCCGATACTGCCCAATGGACCTGAAATATACAGCAGCAGGTTGTCTGCAAACAATGAAACCCTGTGCTCGAACCCCCCCCTCAACCCCCTCACCCCCGATCCCCCTCCAGCCCCTCAATGCCCTAAGCCATTTCCAGCGACTCTTACCAAGGCGAAAAGCACCAGGGAGAGCGGCACCCCTGCCTCATCCCCTGATGCAGCCCCAAATATCCAAAATTCACTCGGTTCGTCTGCACACTCGTGACTAGCGCCTTATACAGCAACTGGACCCAGCCCACAAACCCTGTTCGAACCCAAACTGGCACCAACACCTCCAGAAGATACTCCCACTCCGCTCAGTCAAACGCTTTCTCTGCGTCCACCACCTCCTGCCCCTACATTAAGCAACCTCCTCAGGTTAGCCATCAACTGCCTCCCCTTCACAAAACCCGTTTGATCCTTGCCTATCACCCCAGGATGCAGTCTTTTAAATCATGCGGCCAACACCTTCGCCACACTGCTCATGGACCTTATCCTTCTTTAATATCAGGGAGATGGAAGCCTGCGACAATGTACCTCCAATCTCCCCTGCTTCATTGTACGTCCTCACCAGCGGTGGCCCCTGGTCCACACCAAATTTTTGTAAAGCTCCACTGACAACCCGTCCGGCTCCGGGTCCTTCCCCGCCTACATTGACCCCATAGTGTCCATCACCTCCCTCACCCCAGTTTGGGCCCCCCAGTCCCTGACCCAGCTCCTCTTCTACTGTGGGAAACTCCAGCACATGCAAACACCGCCGCATCCCCCCCCACCGGCTGGGGGCTCAGACTAGTAGAGCCTTCTCTAAAACGCTTCAAACATGCCATTCACCCCCTCCGTGTCCATTACCACCTTTCTGCTTATCATCCCTCACTCTGCCAATCTACCGCGCCGCCCCTTGCTTCCCCTCAACTGATGGGCCAACAGCCTGCTCGCTTTCTCCCTGGACTATATTTCCCCTCTGGCCCTCCGTAACTGCCCCACCACCTTCCCTGTAGACACCAGCCCAAACTCTATCTGGAACCTCTGCTTCTCCTTCAACAGTCCTGCCTCCGGGGCCCCTGAGTACCTCCTGTCCATCCTCAAAATCTCGTCCAACATCTCCGCCCACTCTGCTTTCTCCCTGTGGGCCTGAATTTTTTTTTAAATTTTAGAGTACCCAATTTTTTTTTCCAATTAAGGGGCAATTTAGCATTGCCAATCTACCTAACCTACACATCTTTGGGTTGTGGGGTGAAACCCACACAGTCACCGGGAGACAGTGACCCAGGGCCAGGACTCGAACCCAGGTCCTCAGCGTTGTAGTCCCAGTGCTAATCACTGCGCCACTGTGCTGCCCTCCTGTGTGCCTGAATTGCAATGAACTCCCCCTAACTAACTACCGCCTTGAGCACCTCCCACAGCGTGGCGGCAGTAACCTCCCCGTGCCATTTAGTTCCACGTAGCCCAGAATGGCTGCCCTCACCCGCTTGTGCATCTTCTCCGCCAACAACCCCACATCCATAATAGTGCGGGGGGGGGGGGGGGGGTGGTGTAACATAGGGTGTCTCTGTACGCGGATAATTTATTACTGTATGTGTCAGAGCCGAGTGTGTCGATGGGGGTATAATGGAGCTTCTCCGAAGGTTTGGGTCCCTTTCGGGGTATAAATTAAACCTGGGAAAAAGTGAATACTTTGTGGTGCCCTGGGTGAGGGCGAGGGGAGGGGGGTGAAAGGTGGCTGTCATCCCGCAGGGCGGCAACCCACTTTAGATATCTGGCCCCGGTCACTGGGGGGGGGGGGGGGGGGGGGGGGGGGGGGGGGGGAGGGGCTTGATGGGGAGGGTAAAGTGGCAGGTCGGGTGGAGGCGATTTAAAATGAATGTATTTCAGTGCAAGCCGATCTTTTTGCCGAAGGCATTTTTCAGCGAGGTGGATAAGTTGATCACCTTGTTTATTTGGGTGGGGGGGCGGGGGTGAGGAGTTGGGTTAGAATGGAGGTGTGTCTGTGCAGGGGGTGGGGACTGAGGGCATTGGCAACAGCGCCACCCCCGTTGGCCCCGGGTAAATATTCTGGGAGTCCGGTGCTGGTGGTTGAAGATTTGGAGGCAGTTGAGCCAGCATTTTAAGTTGCGGGCGGGGTGAAGAGAGATGCTGAATAAGGGGGAAACCATGGCCAGGATTCTTCTAAGTGTTGACGCCGGCATAAACACCGGAGTGATTCACTCCGGCGCCAGCAGGCCTCTTGGCCCAGCGATTGCGTGGCCCACAGGGGTCAGCACAGCGCAGGAGTGCTCCACGCAGCTCCGGGTGACGATAACGCAGCTCTTCACTTCCGGCCGCGGGTCCGCGCATGCACACGGCGGCCCGCTGTGTGGATCCGGCAAGTTGCGTGGGGCTGGCGCGGAAGAGGTAGGCCCCCAACCCCCCCAGATTGCGCGCGCCTGCCAATCGGTAGCCCCTGATTGCGGGCCTGGCTGTCATGGAGCCTCCCCAAGAGACTGATCCCCCCCAGCCCCCCACCAGGACGGCCACCGCAGCCGCAACACCGAGCTCCCGCTGGGTGCAACCATATGTGAACCATGCTGGCAGGAACTAGACCGGTCGACCGCGGGCAATCGGCGCGGGGGCCTCTTTCAATGGCCCCCGACCGGCGCGCGACTGGCACCAATTCTCCGGTCGGCGGAGGTTCTCGTCCCGGCGTCGGACCCGATCGTGGGTCTGACGCCCCATTCTCCGCCCCGGCGCCAAGCGCAATTTCAGCGCAGAGGCTCGGAGAATCCCGGCCATAGGTTTGAGCCTGGGAAGTTGGATGGGGGGTTTCTGAGATGGGAGGAGAGGGGAGTCATGGTATTAAATGACCTGTTCCTGAGAGGTCGTTTTGCGAGGCTGGAGGAGTTGGAACAGAAATATGAACTGGGGCAGGGTGATGCATTTAGGTACCTGCAGCTCCGGGACTTTGTGAGGACGGAGGTTCAGAGCTTCCCAGAGGCACTGGCCTCCATGTTGTTGGAAGAGGTATTGAAGGCAGGGAGAATGGAGAAGCAGGTGGTGTGGGCGATCCATGGGAGGTTTTTGGCGGAGGATAAGGTATCCTTGGAGGGGATTAAAGCCAAGGGGGAGGAAGAGTTGAGGGAGGTTATAGGGGATGGGCTGTGGTGTGAGGTGCTCCGGAGGGTAAACACCTCAACCTCGTGCACGAGGTTGAGGTTGATCCAGGTGAAGGTTGTGCATAGGGTGCACCTCACTAGGGCGAGGATGAGCAGACTCTTTGAGGGGGTGGGGGGGTGGGGGATGTATTTGAGCGCTATGGGAGGAGCCCCGCAAACCATGTTCACATGTTTTGGTCCTACCCGAAGCTGGAGGGGTATTGGAGGGAGGTATTTAAGGTAATCTCGGGCATGATGCATGCGAGTTTGGAACCAGGGCCTCAAGAAGCCATTTTCAAGGTGTTGGACCAGTCCGGGCTGCGGGCGTGTGCGGGGGCAGATGTTTTAGCCTTCACCTCACTGATTGCCCGGAGATGGGTCCTGCTGGGGTGGAGGTCAGCTTCTCCGCCCTGTGCCTCGGTTTGGCCGGGGGACCTGCTGGAATTTCTGACGCTCGAGAAGGTGAAGTTTGAGCTGAGGGGGAGGATGGAAGGGTTTTCCAATTCATGGGCATTGTTTATCGTGCACTTTCAAGAATTGGATGCCATCAAACATTAGGGGGGGTGCTATTGGGGGGGTTGAGCAGTTTGTTTATGGGATGACCGTTGATTCTCTTTTGGTCTTTTTGTTTTGTTGTATTTGGAATGTTTGGGCTTGTATGTTGGAAGTGAATGCTGGTTGGGGGATTGATACTGTATTTGTTGTTGGTTATCTTTTGTTGTGCATTGGATGAAAATGAGAATAAATGTTTACATTTTTAAAACAACCCACATCCAGTCTCCACTGCAGGCGCTGCCCCCCCTCCAACATGCACACAAACCCACGTAGTGAAGCGCGTAGTCAGAAACCACAATCGCCAAATACGACGAGTTGACCACCCCTGCCAGCAACGTCTTGTCCAGAACAAAGCAATCAATCCTGGAGTATACCCAGTACACATGAGAGAAGTATGAAAATTCCTTCGCCCTCGGCCTCCATTGGTTCTCTTCTCCTCCTTCTCTTCTCTCTCCCCCCCCCCCCTTGCAATTTGGGGCATAAAAGTTTACCAGAACCACCGGCATCCGCTCCATCTCTCCACTAGCCATTGCACCCCCCAGGATCGGCCACAGTGCTCCCCCCCTCAAACGCCACCCATTTACTCGCCAACACTGCCACACCCCCTCATCTTCATATCTGGCCCCAAATGAAACCCCTGCCCCAACCAACCCCTCCTCAACTTCGTCTGGTTCCCTATCCTTAAGTGCATCTCCTGCAAGAAGGTCACGTTCGCCTTGATTCCCTCAAGTCATAGAACCATAAAATTTACAGTGCAGAAGGAGGCCATTCAGCCCATCGACTCTGCACTGCCCTTGGAAAGGGCACCCTAATTAGGCCCACACCTCCACCCTATCCCCATAACACAGTAACCCCACCTAATCTTTTTTTGGACACTAAGGGCAATTTAGCATGGCCAATCCACCTAACCTGCACGTCTTTGGATTGTGGGAGGAAACCGGAGCACCCGGAGGAAACCCACGCACACACTGGGAGAACGTGCAGACTCCGCACAGACGGTGACCCAAGCCAACATATCGAATATGGGACCCTGGAGCTGTGAAGCAACTGTGCTAACCACTGTGCTAACGTGCTATGAACACGCGCCTGTTTAACCGGCCCATTCAGCCCCCTCGCGTTCCATGTGACCGATCCGCCATATCCCTTTTTGCGCTGGCCCGTGTCACGCGACCCTCCAGGCCTGCCCTCTGATGTCCACCACCATCTATCCTTTTCCAACTGCGCCACACCAACCCCCAAAATTGTATTTTATTCTGAAGGGAGTGTTTTTGTTTGTTCTTGAAACATGTGTAATACCAGCAGGGCAAAAACTAGTGTCTATGCGAGTGACCCTGAGCGTATTTAACCACATCGTGTTGGATTGAAGTTACATCTGGCAGACTGGGTGTGTATGGAGGTTCCTTTCTCCAAAGGATATTAGTGAGCTAAAATTGGGTTTCTGCGGCAATGTAGCAAGCTTTCTTCATTGTTTTCCAGTGAGATTTGAACTTGTGACCTCTGGGTACAGTACAAGATGCAGTACAACGTGGCTAAATGTGAAGTTATACACTTTGGTGTGAAAAACAGTAAGGAAAAGCTGTTTAAATTGTGATATAATAATAAATTGATATATTGGGAAGTTTGGATATACAAAGGGATCTGGGTGTCCTTGTACACCAGTCAATGAAAGTGGAGAGGCAGGTGCAGCAAGCAATTGGGAAGGCAAACGGTACGTTGGCCTCCATTGCAAAAGGATTTGAGTTCAGAAATAAGGATCTCTTACAGGGCCTTGGGTGAGACCACGCCTAGAGTATTGCATGCAGTTTTGTTCTTCCTACCTAAGAAAGGATATACCTGCCATAGAGGGAGTGCAGTGGAGATTCATTCAGCTGATACCAGAGTTGACAGGACTGTCCTAAGAGGAGAGATTGGGTCACCTGGGCTTGATTTCACCGGAGTTTAGAAGGATGAGAGTAGATGTAATTGTAACGTACAACAGGGCTGAACAAACGATGCAGGGAGTTTGATTTCCCTGATTGGGAATCTCAAACTGGGGACACTGTCTCATAATGTGAGGTATCCCATTTAGGACTGAGATGAGCAAAGGTTTCTTCACTCATAAGGTAGTGAACCTGTGGAATTCACAGCCACGGAAGGCGGTGGAGGCCAAGTCACTGAATGTATTCAAGAAAGAGACAGATAATTTGTTAATATTTTAATGGTGTCAAGGGGTAGAAAGCGGGAATATGGCATTCAAATAGAGGAGCAGCCATGATCATATTGAATGGCAGAGCAGGGTCGAATGGCCTTTTCCAGCTCCTAATTTCTATTTTTCCACATACTCGCCCAGAATCATAGCTAACACTACATTGGCACTGCTATTACATACACAGCCAAGTTGAAATTGCAGGATGTGATGCATTACATCTTTATAATCTTTATTGTCACAAGTCGCCTTACATTAACACTGCAGTGAAGTTACTGTGAAAAGCCCCTAGTCGTCACACTCCGGCGCCTGTTCGGGTACACAGGAAGAATTCAGAATGTCCAAATTACCTAACAATGTGCCATCCTGAGAATGACCTTTATATTCTTACTGTTTTCTCTTGCCCCGTGCCTTTATCCCAACAGTGGGTTCTGTTTCATTCCCTGCAGTGATACCTTTTACAGATCTTGCTTTAGTCCTCGCCTCTTCCTTATCGAAATACTTCTCCCTGGTTATATGGTCTGCAGCTATGAAGTCAGCTTACAGGGTTAAGCTGAAGATAGGCAGCTCTACCTCTCCTCCACTTCTCCAGCAGTTGATTACCTCAGTTGTCTAACTGGTCCAATACCAGGACTTTGATTAATCACAACTTTCTAAAATCAAATGCAATATGTTAGAAGCCATCATCTTTGGCCCCTGCCACAAAATTCATATACATCCTGTTTCCTTGCTGGACAATTTGCATTCTTGCCATTTTGTTTGATTATAATCTTGAGTTTCAAAGCCCTCATTCTATCCATTGGCATTAATTCAGTTGTTTTTTCCACCACCACACCCACCCTCTGCACAGATGGCAAGCTAATTCCACTTCCCTCCAAAATACTCAATTTTTCAGCCTCTGACCTCTTATGATTCACCTCACCTCTTTGCTCCACCAAACAAACATATGAATATGAAACACACAGCCCCTCGAGCCTGCCCCGCTCACTGTTCAGTAAAGTGATGGCTGATAGATGGCAGAGCCTTGAGGCTCATTGGTCCAAGTCTCTAACAGTCCTTTCTGAACCTCTCATCTTTAACAGCACCTTTATAAACCCGGCACTTTAACCAAGCTGTCATCCACCCCTCCTGATCATTGCTTACCTGGTGCACAGTTTGTTTTTCCGTACATGTATTTGTGAAGTGACTTGGACTATTCTTCATTTTAAAGGACCGATATAACCAGAAGTTGTTGTACATGGTCAGGGGAGTAACAGTGGCAGCTTGAATTGGAAACTTTGAGATTATTCAGTTTAAAACAATTAGTGTTTTAAATTATTCACTCTATTTTTGTATTTGCAGGGTTGATTGTGTGGGAATTTTAAAACTCAGAAACGCTGATGTTGAAGCACGGATTGGCGTTGCAGGTTCCAAAAAAAAAAGTACTCGTGCACGATTGGTGTTCCGAGTGAATATTATTTGTGCTGATGGGTCGATCTTAACTCTGCAGGCACCTTCATCATCCATCCTATGCAGTGAGTAATATTTTCTTTAAAAGTGTAGTTTTCTTTTAGTTGGTTTGTCCGCCACAGATGGAAACCCATCACCATGCTTAAAAATCTCCGACCAAGCTATTGCGAAATTCACACTCTGCAAAATTTAATGCGGGCAACAGTAGCCTTGAGAACTGGCTGTCTCTCTTTGGGAAGGCCCACTGGGTTGGGCACTTAACTGGGCTGTGGCAGGTCTTTTCTGGAATCAAGGACCCCGGGAGTGGAAGTTCCTCTAGCCAAGAGCTGCTGGCTAATCTTCGTTTCTCATCAACACCACCATGGAAGCAGTGGCTGCTGCCAGATATACACCCATCTGAGGCCTAGGCCCCAGAACACAAGTAAGTGATGGGACAGAAGAGGGATTGTGGGGGAGGGAGGCTGGCAGCAAGAGAAGGGGCGGCCCTCGATGACATCCAGCCCACATCAATGCTAGATCCCTTAATCAGGTACGGTGTGCCTTTGAATGAGGGGCCCTACGTGGAAGCCCATAAGCAATCCCGGCACGATTTGCTTTTAGGGCTTCTCACATGGTGTCCGTTGCCTGCTCCTGAGTGAATGACAGAGGCAGCAGGATGAGGATGAGGCCTTAAATGGGCATTAATTGCCAACCTATGGGCCTCAATTAGTGGTGGGGGAGGAAGACTGTTCACGAGCCTTCTTGCCACAAACTTTATCAGGGCAGAAGCAGGAAGGTGGCAGGATCCTCACCACATCCTCCCAGCTGATTAAATGCCGTCCCTCACTCTCTCTCACACACACACACACACACACACACACACACACAAATCAGGGAGGGCGATACATTTCAGCCAGTTAGCTCATGATAGATTGCATGCTTCCTCTTCATAGAGGGACACCTATTCTCCAAGGTTGAGAGAGCTTAGATGTTAAAGAACAAACAAAGAAAAGTACAGCACAGGAACAGGCCCTTCGGCCCTCCAAGCCTGCACCGACCATGCTGCCTGTCTAAACTAAAATCTTCTACACTTCCGGGGTCCGTATCCCTCTATTCCCAACCTATTCATGTATTTGTCAAGATGCCCCTTTAACGTCACTATCGTCCCTGCTTCCACCACCTCCGGCAGCGAGTTCCAGGCACCCACTACCCTTTGTGTAAAAAAAAAAAAAACTTATCTCGTACATCTCCTCTAAACCTTGCCCTCTCACCTTAAACCTATGCCCCCTGGTAATTGACCCCTCTACCCTGGGATCGTCTCTGACTATCCACTCTGTCTATGTCCCTCATAATTTTGTAGACCTCTATCAGGTCGCCCCTCCACCTCCTTTGTTCCAGTGAGAACAAGTTTATTCAACCTCTCCTCCTAGCTAATGCCCTCCATACCAGGCAACATCCTGGTAAATCTCTTTTGCACCCTCTCTAAAGCTTCCACATCCTTCTGGTAGTGTGTTGACCAGAATAGAGGACTATACTCCAAATGTGGCCTAACTAAGGTTCTATACAGCTGCAACATGACTTGCCAATTTTTATACTCAATGCCCCGGCCAATGAAGGCAAGCATGCCTTCTTGACTACCTTCTCCACCTGTGTTGCCCCTTTCAGTGACCTGTGGACTGTACACCAAGATCTCTCTGACTGTCAGTACTCTTGAGGGTTCTACCATTCACTGTATATTCCCTACCTGTATTAGACCTTCCAAAATGCATTACCTCACATTTGTCAAGATTAAACTCCATCTGCCATCTCTCCGCCCAAGTCTAAATCCTACTGTATCCTCTGACAGTCCCCACCGCTATCAGCAATTCCACCAACCTGTGTGTCATCCGCAAACTTACTAATCAGACCAATTACATTTTCCTCCACATCATTTATAGATACTACGAACAGCAAATGTCCCAGCACTGATCCCTGCGGAACACCACCAGTCACAGCCCTCCAATCAGAAAAGCACCCTTCCATTGCTACTCTCTGCCTTCTATGACCTAGCCAGTTCTGTATCCATCTTGCCAGCTCACCACTGATCCCATGTGACTTCACCTTTTGTACTAGTCTACCATGAGGGACCTTGTCAAAGGTCTTGCTGAAGTCCATATAGACAACATCCACTGCCCTACCTGCATCAATCATCTTTGTGACCTCCTCGAAAAACTCTATCAAGTTAGTGAGACACGACCTCCCCTTTACAAAACCGTGCTGCCTCTCGCTAATACGACCACTTACATCCAAATGGGAGTAGATCCTGTCTCGAAGAAAGAATGTTGGTTGTTAACGATGAAGGATTAGGGCTTCCAAAGCCTCTACAGGAATATTGCTGAATTGCACCTGATTAAAAAAAATTGCTGCTCACTAATGAACTTTTTCTTTAAATTATTTCATGGTGTTGAGGTTTCCATATCACAGTTGTAGAATGGCATAGGCACTAGAAAGGAGGAGAAAAAGCACTCTTGAAATGGATCGTTTGGAATCCGTTATTGGGTAACTCTTCAAATCGTGGTTGGAGAGTGAGGAGGTCATTTTTTTCAGAGCTTCTATTAAAGGAATTTAACATCAATCTTATGTATGTGGAAGAGCTGTATACTAGCCAGTAATGGACACAATATCTTTATCCTATATTTGATCCATTCTTGTGTTTCTACCCAAAACTGTCATTCTGCATCCATTTTACAATACTGTGGTTACTTGGAGTAGAG
Source organism: Scyliorhinus torazame (assembly GCF_047496885.1). NCBI lineage: Eukaryota > Metazoa > Chordata > Chondrichthyes > Carcharhiniformes > Scyliorhinidae > Scyliorhinus > Scyliorhinus torazame. The sequence goes on from NC_092716.1 coordinate 39,894,835, forward strand.
AAAACTGGATAAAGGGGATCTGTGATCGTAAAAACTTGGGCTGGTGAATGGGGATAGTGAGTGAGGTATTTGGGGAAGGTTAGTGCATGTGGGAGCAGTGGATAATTGGGGTAGGAGTGAGGTTTCTGGATTGTTGGTATTTAGAGTTCCTCTAGGGACAACTCCTACCACTGAAGCAACCTCTCCTCTGCAATCCTTTTCAAGGCCTTTCTTCTATCTCCACGTATTTCTAAATGCCCATACATTCTTCCACTATCTCTTGCCCCCCACCCCTCCAAATCACCACTGCATTACAAAAACCCAATAGTCACCACATCACTCCAAATTCCAGTTTTGATGTCATCAACCTGAAACATTAACTTGGCTTTCCTCTCCACAGATGCACCCAGACCTCCTAAGTATCTCCAAGACTTCATGTCCCTACCTCCAAATTCCTTACTGTGACCCATCCTCATCTGAAATACTAATTAGCCTCGTCCCAACTACTATCTGTTCCAACCACCACACGCAAAACCATAATTTCTCCAATCTCCTGAAGTCATCCATGACCTTTGTAAATCCTCAAAATAGAGCATCCCCTTTTTCTTTGGAAATGCTTTTTATTAATTTTTTTAACATTTTATACAGAAGTTACAAAAGACATAAACACTTTTTAGTAAGTACCAATAGCAACCCCACTCCCCCACCCCATCCCCAAACCCACAAAACTAACCCACAAAAGGCAAAAAACACACACCCCAAAAGCTAATAGTGACCAATTCTCTGGCCAGCATCTTCAATAGACTTCCTCAGTGTATTTGACCTTCTCAAAGTACAAAAACCCCATCAAGTCCCCTAGGCACGCTGGAGCACTTGACAGTGTTGCCAACCTCCAGCCCAATAGGATCCGCCTCTGTATCATCAATGAAGCGAAGGCCAGGACATCTGCCCCAGTCCACAGTTTCCAGCCGCCACCACTGGATTTGTTGAGTACTTCCGCGCCATCGGAAGTGGCGCTGTTACCAGTGCTCCAGGCTTGACCCCTAACTGATTCCAACTCCATCTGGACCCAGATGGGTCCCCCCACCACCGCAAGATCTTATCCGTGTTGGCCACCCATTAATAGTACGACAGATTTGGCAGGCCAGGCCCCTGCCTGTCTCTCCTTCTGAAGCATCCCCTCTGAATCCTTGGCACCAATAATAAGTCGGTCCACCTCTCTGAAAAATGATTTTGCCAGAAACATCAGGAGGCACTGGAATAAAAATAGAAATCTCAGCAAGATATTCATCTTAACTGACTGGACATGGCCCGCCAGCGATAAAGGGAGACTATCCCACCGTTGCAGATCCGCCTTGACCTTTCCTACCAAGCTCGTGTAATGCAGCTTCTGTAGCCGTCCACAATCCCCCTCCACCTGTACCCCCAGGTACGGAAAGCTAGTCCCTGCCAATCGAAACGACAATCCCCTCAACCCAGTTCGCTGCCCCATTACAAAGTATTCGCTCATCCCTGTGTTTAGACAGTAGCCTGAAGAACCGCAGAATCCCCAAAATAATCCCATCAGACACCTGAGTCCATAATGTATAATTGCAAGTCATTGGTATATACCCTGTGTTCCACCCCACCTCTAGCGATCCCATTCCATTCCTTCGAGGTCCTCAACTCCATGGCCAGTGGCTCAATTGCCATCGCAAACAACAAGGGAAACATCGGACACTCCTGCCTCGTATCCTGATTCAGCCAAAAGCCCCAGAGATCATATTGTTAGCAAAGACACTAGCAAACGGAGCCGCATGCAGCAGCCGCACCCAGGACCCAACCCAAATGTTTCCAATACCGCAATAACAATCTTCATTAGAGTCACAAATAGGCTTACACTGCAATGAAGTTACTATGAAAATCCCCTAGTCACCACACTCCGGTGCCTGAGGGAGAATTTAGAATGTCCAATTCACCTAACAAGCACGTCTTTCGTGACTCGTGGGAGGAAACAGGAGAAAACCCCACGCAAACACTGGGAGAATGCGCAGACTCTGCACAGACAGTGACCCAAGCACAAATCAAACAGAGACCCTGGCTCTGTGCTACCGTGTCGCCCAAAGAGGTACCCTCACTCCACCCGGTCAAACGCCTTCTCCGCTTCAAGCGGTACAATGACCTCCAGCATCAGACCGGCCACAGGAGTAAGCACCACATTAAGCAACCAGCACACGTTCACGGACAACCTCTGCCTCTTCATGAACCCCGTCTGATCATTTCTTACCACCGCCGGGAGGCATGGCTCTAGTCTTAATGCCAGCAATTTGGCATTTACGTTCAGCAGGGAAATGGGACGGGACAACCACCACTCCATAGGGTCTTTGCCCTTCTTAAAGAGTAGTGAGATGGACGTCAACCCCAATGTTTCCGAGAGGGTGCCCCGCTGCAAGGACTCCCATGAACATGCCCAACAGCAGAGGGCCCAACTGATCCACAAACCGGGAACCCAACCGGCAGCGGTGCCTTCCCTGCCTGCATCTGTTTCAGCGCTACCTGGATCTCCTCCAAACCAGCGGGATCCACAACTCCTCCTGCAGCTCCTCCCCCACCTTGGGAAACTCTAGATTTCCCCCCAAAACTCCACCATTCCCTGTTCATCCCCTGGCGGCACTGACTTATTTAACTCCTCACTCACCTTCTCTGGGGCAGAGACCAACCTACCCTCCCGGTCCCTAACCTGAACAATCTCCCTGTCTGCCTCCCACTGCGCAATTGATGAGCCAAGAGCCGACTTGCCTTCTCCCCATATTCATATACCGCCCCTTGTCCACCTCATCTGCTGCCATGCCTTGGCCGTGGACATCAAATCAAATTGCATTTGCAGTTTCTTCCTGCATGCCTAAAGTTCTGGGATTGGGTCACTTGCATACCTCCGATGCACACTTAAGATCTCATTCACACAAGGCCGCGACAGGAGCTGCGCCAGAGGGGGTGGGGCAGACTTTGGAAAGCGCGGTTTTTTTTTCCCGCGCGCGGGAAGGGGAACGAAGGAACGTATATTGATTGGGAGACTCCCACACGGGGGGGTCAAAGGGACGGCGGGGGAAGCCGGTGTCAGCTGACTTACGGGAATGATATGGGGGGAGCCCCTCCAATCCGGCTGATAACGTGGAACGTGAGGGGCCTGAATGGGCCGGTGACGAGGGCTTGAGTGTTCGCGCACTTGAAGGGACTGAAGGCAGACGTGGCTATGCTCCAAGAGACGCACCTGAAGGTGGCGGACCAGGTTAGGTTAAGAAGGGGATGGGTAGGACAGGTATTTCACTCTGGACTGGACGCGAAAAATAGAGGGGTGGCAATTTTGGTGGCAAAGCATGTGTCATTTGAGGCCAAGACTATCGTAGTGGATAATGGAGGGAGATATGTGATGGTGAGTGGTAGGTTGCAAGGGACGTGGGTGGTGTTGGTAAATGTATACGCCCCGAACTGGGATGATGCTGGATTCATGAAGCGCATGTTTGGGCGCATTCCGGACCTGGAGGTAGGACGCCTGATAATGGGAGGGGACTTCAATACAGTGCTGGACCCAGCACTGGACCGCTCCAGATCAAGGACGGGAAAGAGGCCGGCGGCAGCCAAGGTGCTCAGGGGGTTTATGGATCAGATGGGGGGAGTGGACCCCTGGAGGTTTGCCAGGCTGCAGGCCAGGGAATTTTCTTTTTTCTCCCACGTGCACAAAGCCTACTCCCGGATAGATTTCTTTGTTCTGGGCAGGGCGCTCATCCCGAGGGTGGAGGGGACGGAGTATTCGGCTATAGCCGTTTCGGACCACGCCCCGCACTGGGTGGAAATGGGGCTGGGAGAGGAGAGGGACCAACGCCCGCTGTGGCGGCTGGATGTGGGACGTCTGGCAGATGAGGTGGTGTGTGGGAAGGTGAGGGGGTGTATTGAAAGGTACTTGGAGGCCAACGACAACGGGGAGGTGCGAGTGGGGGTGGTATGGGAGGCGGTGATCAGGGGAGAGCTAATCTCCATCAGGGCTCATAGGGAGAAGACAGAGGGCATGGAAAGGGAGAGGTTAGTGGGGGAGATTTTGAGAGTAGACAGGAGATACGCAGAGGCCCCGGAGGAAAGATTACTGGGGGAAAGACGACGGCTCCAGACGGAACTTGACCTGTTGACCACGGGGAAGGCGGAGGCACAGTGGAGGAAGGTGCAGGGGGCGACCTATGAGTACGGGGAAAAGGCTAGTCGGATGCTGGCACACCAGCTCCGTAAGAGGACGGCAGCGAGGGAAATAGGGGGAATCAAAGATGGAAGGGGAGCCACGGTTCGGAGTGTAACGAAAATAAACAAGGTATTCAAGGCCTTCTATGAAGAGCTGTACAGATCCCAGCCCCCGGGGGGGGGAAGAGGGGATGAGACGATTCCTAGACCAACTGAGGTTCCCGAGGGTGGAGGAGCAAGAGGTGGCTGGTTTGGGGGCACCAATCGGGTTGGAGGAACTGAGCAAGGGTTTGGGGAGTATGCAGGCGGGGAAGGCCCCGGGGCCGGACGGGTTCCCGGTGGAGTTCTACAGAAAGTACGTAGACCTGTTGGCCCCGCTACTAGTGAGGACCTTTAACGAGGCAAGAGAGGAGGGGACCCTGCCCCCGACAATGTCGGAGGCGACAATTTCCTTGATTCTAAAGCGAGACAAGGACCCACTGCAATGTGGATCGTACAGGCCGATTTTGCTCCTCAATGTGGACGCTAAGTTATTGGCAAAAGTGCTGGCCACGAGGATTGAGGACTGTGTCCCGGGGGTGATTCATGAGGACCAGACGGAATTCGTAAAGGGCAGGCAATTAAACACTAATGTGCGGCGACTCTTAAGCGTGATAATGATGCCATTGGAGGAGGGAGAGGCGGAGATAGTGGCAGCTATGGACGCGTAAAAGGCCTTTGACCGAGTAGAATGGGAGTACCTCTGGGAGGTGCTGCGTAGGTTTGGGTTCGGGGGCGGGTTTATCAGCTGGGTTAAGCTCCTTTACAGAGCCCCGGTGGCGAGTGTAGTGACGAACCGGCGGAGGTCGGAATACTTTTCGGCTGTACCGAGGAACGAGGCAGGGGTGCCCCCTGTCCCCCCTGTTGTTCACATTGGCGATCGAACCATTGGCCATGTCATTGAGGGAATCTAATAAATGGAGGGGGGTGGTCCGAGGGGGAGAAGCGCATCGGGTGTCGCTATACGTGGATGACCTGTTGCTGTACGTGGCGGACCCAATGGAGCGGATGGTGGAGGTCATGCAGACTCTGAGGGAGTTTGGGGAGTTCTCGGGCTATAAGCTCAATGTAGGGAAGAGTGAGCTTTTTGTATTACAGGCAGGGGACCAAGAAAGAGGGATAGGGGACCTACCGCTGAGGAGGGCGGTGGGGAGTTTTCGGTATCTGGGGATCCAGATAGCCAGGAGGTGGGGGGCCCTACATAAACTGAATCTGACGAGGTTGGTGGACCAAATGGAGGAGGACTTCAAAAGATGGGACATGTTACAGCTCTCGTTGGCGGGTAGAGTGCAGTCGGTCAAAATGGTGGTCCTTCCGAGGTTTTTGTTTGTGTTTCAGTGCCTTCCCATCGTGATCACCAAGGGCTTTTTCAAGAGAGTAGGTAGGAGTATTATGGGGTTTGTGTGGGCGAATAAGACCCCGAGGGTAAGGTGAGGGTTCCTGGAACGCAGTAGGGACCGAGGAGGGTTGGCGCTGCCAAACCTAGGGAGCTACTACTGGGCAGCAAATGTGGCGATGATCCGCAAGTGGGCTATGGAGGGAGAGGGGGCGGCATGGAAGAGGATGGAGATGGCGTCCTGTAAAGGAACGAGCTTGGGGGCGTTGGTGACGGCACCGCTGCCGTTCTCGCCATCAAAGTATACCACGAGCCCGGTGGTGGCGGCAACGTTAAGGATCTGGGGCCAGTGGAGACGGTGCAGTGGGAGCCTGGGTGTGGTCCCTGATCAGGGGTAACCACCGGTTTGTCCCGGGGAAGATGGACGGGGGGTTCCAGGGCTGGCATCAGGCAGGGTTTAGAAGAATGGGGGACCTGTTCATTGACGGGACAGTTGCGAGACTAGGGGCACTGGAGGAGAAGTTTGAGTTACCCCCGGGAAATGCATTTGGATATATGCAGGTGAGGGCTTTTGTGAGGCGACAGGTCAGGGAATTCCCGTTGCTCCCGGCACAAGAAATTCAAGACAGGGTGATCTCGGGTGTATGGGTCGGGGAGGGCAAGGTTTCGGCAATACACCAAGAGATGAAAGAAGAGGGGGAAGCGCTAGCAGAAGAGTTGAAGGGTAAATGGGAGGAGGAGCTGGGGGAGGAGATCGAGGAAGGTTTGTGGGCTGATGCCCTGGGTAGGGTTAATTCCTCCTCCTCATGTGCCAGGCTCAGCCTGATACAATTTAAGGTGGTTCACAGAGCGCACTTGACGGGGGCGAGGTTGAGTAGGTTCTTTGTGGTAGAGGACAGATGAGGAAGGTGTTCAGGGAGTCCGGCGAACCATGTCCATATGTTTTGGTCATGCCCGGCACTGGAGGGGTTCTGGAGAGGAGTGGCGGGAGCAATATCTCAGGTGGTGAAAGTCCGGGTCAAGCCAAGCTGGGGGCTAGCAATATTTGGAGTAGTGGACGAGCCGGGAGTGCAGGAGGCGAAAGAGGCCGGCATTCTGGTCTTTGCGTCCCTAGTAGCCCGGCGAAGGATCTTGCTAATGTGGAAGGAGGCGAAGCCCCCTAGCCTGGAGGCCTGGATAAACGCCATGGCTGGGTTCATAAAGCTGGAGAGGATTAAGTTTGCCTTGAGAGGGTCTGCGCAGGGGTTCTACAGGCGATGGCAACCATTCCTAGACTATCTCGCGGAGCGTTAGAGGAAGATCGGTCAGCAGCAGCAGCAACCCTGGGGGGGGGCGGGGGGTGGGGATTGCTTGGGGGGGATGGATGAGCAGGAGATAACATGAAGGGCGGGGAAACTGGCATGTGCGGGAGAGAGCCAGTGTATAAAGCTATGTAAATATACCATTTTGCCATGTATATATCTTGCTCAGTGCGATTTCGTGTTATTTTGTTAAGGAGGGGGGTTATTGTTTGTAAGGGGAAAAAATTGTGTTGGTAAAAAACTTTAATAAATATATTCTTTTTAAAAAAGATCTCATTCACCAATTTCTGTCGCTCCTCCCTAGCCTCCGTGTACACATGTGCCTTAAATGCTATGATCTCTCTCCTGATCACTGCTGTCAATACCTCCCCATTATCATTATTTGTATTGTACTCCTGTATGGCCCTCGAGATTCTCACACAGAACCCTCAAGTCCAATAACAATCCTACTTCCAGCCGCCATTCCCTGTAGCATTCTTGATCAACCTCCAGCACCGACCTTCAGCGCCAGTTGCACCCAATGCAGGGTGTGATCAGTGATCACCACCACTGAAAATTCAGCTTCTCTTTCTCCCTCGCTCCCTCTTCTCCCCCTCCCACACACTGCCAGAAGTCCGACTCAGAATAAAGTAATCAATCTAATAATAATCGTTTATTGTCACAAGTGGGCTTCAATGAAGTTACTGTGAAAAGCCCCTAGTCGCCACATTCCGGCGCCTGTTCGGGGAGGCCGATACGGGAATTGAACCCGCACTGCTGACATTGTTCTGCATTGCAAGCCAGCTATTTAGCCCACTGTGCTAAACCAGCCCCAGTAAAAGGCTCATGGATAGCCGGTCCAAAGTTAATAATAATAACCTTTTATTGGGCGGCACGTGGCCTAGTGCTTAGCACTGCAGCCTACAACGCTGAGGACCTGGGTCCGAATCCCGGCCCTGGGTCACTGTCCGTGTGGAGTTTGCACATTTCCCCCATGTCTGCGTGGGTTTCACCCCCACAACCCAAAGATGTGTAGGTTAGGTGGATTGACCACATTAAATTGCCCCTTAATTGGAAAAAAAAAATTTATTGGGCGCTCTAAATTTATTTTAAAAATTAAAAGAATAACCTTTTCTTGTCACAAGTATGAAGTTACTGTGAAAAGCCCCTAGTCGCCACATTCCGGGGCCTGTTCGGCTAAGCTGATACGGGAATTGAACCCACGCTGCTGGCCTTGTTCTGCATCACAATCCAGCTGTCTAGCCCACGGCACGTCGCCAACGACACATCGTTCGGGGCATAAATGTTCATTTGAATCACTTGTTCCCCTCTTACACCCTATCCCTGTCACATATTGCCTGCCCCGGATCAGTTGCCACCCTCTCCACATGAAACCAAACCCTCTTATTAATGAGGATTGCCATCCGTCGGGACCTGCAGTCAAAGCCCGAGTGGAACATGTGACTCACCCAGGCCTTCCGGAGTCTAACCTGGTCTCGTTCCCACGCGAGTCTCTTGTAAAAACACCACATTGGCTCCCAGACTCTTTTTAGCTGGGGAAAACATTCACTCTTTTAGCTGGCCCCTCCAGGCCCTGCATGTTCCAGGAGATCAACCTCGTCAGGGACTTCTCAACCCCCCCCCCCCCCCAAATTGAGTCGGCCATTATCACCATGATAGGTCATACACTCGACGACAATTCCAGGCCCCCGGCCTACCAAAGATGGCAACCTGCTCACTCCAAGGTTGAGACAAAGAAAAACTTCTGATCACTGCTCGCTTCGGTGGTCATTTTCCAAAATTCTTTGACAGAGTATGATGATGATCAAATTCAATGGCACATTGAAGTTCAAAACTCTGACCCCCATAGCAAGTAGTGAGCGATGTTTTAATATTTTGGAAGATCAAACCTTATTTTGTCATAATTCAACTTGTTTAATTTAACAAAAAGGAAATTGTTTATTCATAACTTACCATGGCTATTTCTTTCAAGGATGTTGTCTTTCATGTTACACAACAAAGCATAAACCTGGATTTAGCATTGAAGATAAAAGTAAAATGGTGTAATGTTGTCTGTTAAATGTGAACTGGACAATAATTGTACATTTGCGTTGTACCAAGGACTAAAACATATAATGCATGCCCGTGGAGTTTAATTGCTATAATTGGTATAATTAATGCCTGCAGGCATTAAGTTTTACTTTACGGAGGGTAAAAAGAACTGTTGCAAGTTTGTGTTTGCTACCTGCAGCTGGTTGTTCAAAATTGGTCCTGGAAATTTTACTAATCCATCCAAAGACACAAGAGTAAACTAGGTTTTTATTTCAGTTAGATTGTATACCAACATGGCTTGTAATGAATTGCTTCTCTTGCAGCTTTCAAAACTGGCAGGATTATTGGGCAACCTAGGAATTTGACCTGTTTATACTTATAATGTTAGCCTGAAAGAAGGGCTTGCAACTGTGTTTGCCTTTTCCTGTATTTATCATGTACTTTTAGGCTTGCATGACATTTCCTGCATTCCGTTACGAAAGTTGCCTAATATATAATATGAAAAGAACAGTAAACAATTCCTCACAAATGTGGAACTGTAGCTCAACAGTAGACACATTATCTGCACTGTTGGCCTAATTACACTATATATACGCAGATTTACAACCACTTGTTTACATATTGACTCAATCTCTTATTTACCTACCTACACAGAGCTGTATCTGTTAGATGTTCAGAAAATGTTATTGGTAAGCTCACTTATTTCATAAAATTGTTCACAATGTTGCTTAAGACATATTTTTGGCTTTTTCATACCAGTTATTTTCATGCGAGCATGGCACTTTTGTTTAATTATGATTAAATTTATGTTGAGTTTTTTTTAAAAAAAAGTGTTCCTTTGGGCGAAGTCCAATTCTTTCTGATATTATTAGTCCATGATCTTTCATTCTGTTTGTCTGTTTTGTTGGCAAAGTCGCTGGCTTGGTTTTGTGTAGCCCCGACCTTAAGTCACAGTATGTTGGTCTTATTTTCCCAGTCTTCCTTATTCCCCCCCATGTATCAGCTTTGAGCTCCACTGATGTATTATTCTTGAGATTCCCACCTAAACCCCTAAGTTGAAAAAAAAGTATTTCTACCACATTAAATAAAAAGTTGCACTTATTCCAAGCATTTCAGAAGAGCAATTTGAAAATTTTAGCAGAGCTTTTTGCAGGTTTATGAGATAAATGACTGAGTAATGACTCCGTATAATATTTTTGAGATGATGTTTGCGGGATAAATATTGACCAACACGAGAATTCTTCAGCTCCTCTTTGAATAGTGTCATATGACTTTTAACGCTCACTGAGTGCACCTTGGGCCTCAGCTTAATGCCTCATCTGCGGGGAAAAAAAGCACCCCCAACAGTGCAGGACTCCCTCAGTACTGCACTGAAATGCAAGTCTAGATTATGGACTTGGAGTGGGGCTTGTATCTTAGATTCATTGACAGGAGTGCTAATACTGAGACAAGACTAGCATTCTCATTGTTAATTCTCAGGGTTACGTAGCTGGGCAAGGCCTGCTCCCTGAAGAGATACAGTTTTCAGATTATAGTGGACAAGATCCACTTCTGGAACTTTGTGAAACCATTCAGATAGGAAAGGTTCTTTAGAATCCAAAAATTGTAACACTGGGCGCGATTTAACGGAAACGTTTCCAAGTGTAATTTTGGGTGCGTTTGGTGTGGTGTTTATCGTCGGCTTTTTTGGTGCGATCCACAAAACCATAAGACGTAGGAGTAGAATTAGGCCATGCGGCCCATCGAGTCTGCTCTGCCATTCAATCATGGTTGATATTTTTCTCATCCCCATTCTCCTGCCTTCTTCCCATAACCCCTGATCCCCTTATTAATCAAGAACCTATCTATCTCTATCTTAAAGACACTCAGTGATTTGGCCTCCACAGCCTTCTGATTTGGCTTCCACAGCCTTCTGCAGTAAAGAGTTCCACAGATTCACCACCCTCTGGCTGAAGAAATTCCTCCTCGTCTCTGTTTTACAGGATCGTCCCTTTAGTCTGAGATTGTGCCCTCTGGTTCTAGTTTTTCCTACAAGTGGATGCATCTTCTCCACGTCCACTCTATCCAGGTCTCACAGTATCCCGTAAGTTTCAATAAGATCCCTGCCTCATCCTTCTAAACTCCAATGAGTACAGACCCAGAGTCCTCAACTGCTCCTCGTATGACAAGTTCTTCATTCCAGGGATCATTCTTGTGAACCTCCGCTGGACCCTTTCCAAGGCCAGTACATCCTTAGATACGGGACCCAAAACTGCTCTCAATACTCCAAATGGGACCTGACCAGAGCCTTACACAGCCTCAAGTGCATCCTTGCTCTTGCATTCTAGCCCACTCAACATGACTACTAACATTGAATTTGCCTTCCTAACTGCCGACTGAACCTGCACATTAACCTTAAGAGAATCTTGAACCAGGACAGCTTAGTCCCTTTGTGCTTCTGATTTCCTAAGCATTTCCCCATTTAGAAAATAGTCTATGCCTCCATTATTCCTTCCAAAGTGCATAACTTCACACATTGTGTTCCATCTGCCACTTCTTTGCCCACTCTCCTAGCATGTCCAAGTCTTTCTGAAGCTTCCCCTGCTTCCTCAATATTACCTGTCCCTCTGCATATCTTTGTAACATCTGCAAACTCAGCAACTGTGCCCTCAGTTACTTCTTCCAGATTGTTTATGTATATTGTGTAAAGTTGTGGTTCCAGTACTGACCCCTGATGCACATCACTAGTCACTGGCTGCCATCCTGAAAAAGACCCCTTTATCCCCACTTTCTGCCTTCTGCCAGTCAGCCAATCCTCATATCTATGCAAGTATCTTAACCATGGCAAGTATCTTAACCATGGGCTCTTAACATATTTAACAGTCTCCCATATGGCACCTTGCCAAAGGCCTTCTGGAAATCTAAATAGATCATGTCCACTGATTCTCCTTTGTCTAACTTCCGTGTTACCTCCTCAAAGAACTCTTAACAGATTTGTCAGACGTGACCTCCCCTTGACGAAGCCTAGCTGACTCAGTCGTATTTTATCATGCTCTTCCAAGTACTCCGCAATCTCATCTTTAATAATGGACTCTAAAATCTTAATGAATGAAGTCAGGCCAACTGGCCTATAATTTCCCGTCTTCTGCCTCCCTGTCTTCTTAAACAGGCAAGTTACATTAGCCATTTGCCCAACCTCTGGGACCCTCCCTGCCCCCAGTGATTCCTGAAAGATCACCATCCCTGTCTCCACAATCTCCTCCGCTATCTCCTTTAGAACACTGGGGTGTAATCCATTAGGTCCAGGTGATTTATCCACCTTCAGACCTTTTGGTTTCCCAGAACCTTCTCCTTTGTGGTGAGCACTCACCTCCGCCCCTGATTCTCCTGGAGTTCTGGTGTCTTTCACCATGAAGAATAATGCAAAGTAACTATTCAGTTCCTCTACCATTTCTTTGTTCCTATTAATACTGCACCAGCCTCATTTTCCAGTGGTCCAATGTCTACTCCTGCCTCTCTTTGGGGGAATGAAAAACTCTTACTATCATCTTGTATAATACTAGCTAGCTTACACTCATATTTCATCTTCTCCTCCCTTCTTGCTTTTTTAGTTGTCCTCTGCTCGCTTTTAAAGGTTTCCCAATCCTCTGGCTTCACTCTAATTCTCGCCACTTCGTATGCTTTTGCTTTTGCTTTTATGCTGTCCTTGACTTCCCTCGTCAGCCATAGATGCCTCGTCCTCCCTTTAGCACGTTTCCTCCTCCTTGGGATGATGGGCAGCATAGTAACATAGTGGTTAGCACTGTTGCTTCACAGCGCCAGGGACCTGGGTTCGATTCCCGGCTTGGGTCACTGTCTGTGCGGAGTCTGCATGTTCACTCCGTGTCTGCGTGGGTTTCCTCCGTATACTCCAATTTCCTCCCACAAGTCCCGAAAGACATACTGTTAGGTGAATTGGACACTCTGAATTCTCCCTCAGTGTACCCGAACAGGTGGTGGAGTGTGGCGACTGGGGAATTTTCATAGTAACTTCATTGCAGTGTTGATGTAAGCCTACTTGTGATACTGATAGAGATTCTTATTATAATTTCTGTTGTGCCTCCCAAATAACCCCCCAAATCTCCTGCCATTGCAGTTCCACTGTCTTCCCTGCTAGACTCTCCTTCCAATCAGCTCTGGCCAGCTCCTCCCTCATGTCTTTGTAATTACCTTCATTTAATTGTAATACCGTTACATCAGATTCCAACTTCTTCGCCTCAAACTGCAGGAGAGATTCTATCCTATTGTGGTCACTGCCTCCTAAGGATTCCTTCACCTTAAGTTCTCGAATCAAGCCTGCCTCATTATACATCACCAAATCCAGAATTGCATATAACCTCGTAGGCATTGTCACAAGATGCTCCAATAAAACATCTCTTAGACATTCCACAAATTCCTTTTCTTGGGATCCGCTACCAACCTGATTTTTCCCAGTCCACCTGCATGTTGAAGTCCCCCATGATCATTGTAATATTAACTTTCTTATATGCCTTTTTTATCTCCTGATTTATTTTCTACCCCACATCCTGGTGACTGCTAGGGGGCCTGTACATAATTCCCATCAGGTTTTTTTGCCATTGCGATTTGTCACATGGATGTACCTTTAAGAAATGGGTGTTTATCAAATAGCTGCAGTGATGTCAGAGTGTGGCTGGAGCTGGGCTGTCTTTCTGTCTTTCACTTTCATTTTGAGCTGTACAGCTGCTTTGTGGCTGTGTTTTTGGTTTCGTTTTCAGAGTTGGAGAGCTGTATTCTAGGCAAGCTGATGTGTAATGATCTTTCTAAAGAATGTCCTCAGGTCACTTGATGATTGTAAAGTAATACCTGTTTCTGCAGAGAATTTAAACCTGCTGTCTTTGTTAAAAAAGGGTTTAACTTGTGGATGTTGCTTGGAAAGGCATTAAGGGTTACCAAAAAGTATTGTATCTGTGGGGTTACGTGTCTTGGTAGTTGATGAACTGTTTACTGTGTGTTTATAAAATGTTAACTGGATTCATAGAATAAACATTGTGTTTGTTTTTAAAATACTTCAGGTCTCTGTTGCATAACACCTGGAGAGTGGACCCTTGTGCTCCCATAACCAAAATCTATGAAAGGTCGTGGGTCAGGTGAACTCCATGATATACTTTGGAGTTTTCTAAACCCTGGCCCATAACATTCCTCAACTCTACCCACGGAGATTCTATGCCTTCCGATCATATATCGTTCCTTGCTATCGATTTGGCTTCATTCCTTACTAACAATGCAACTCCACCCCCTTTGTCCATCTGCCTGTCCTTTTGATAGGACACATATCCTTGGATATTTAGATACCAGCCCTGATCCCCTTGCAGCCACGTCTCTGTGATGCGCACAATATCGTATTGGCCAATTTCAATGTGTGCAACACGCTCATTTAATTTGTTCCGTATGCTGCGTGCATTTAGGTACAACACACTCAGTGCTGCATTGACCACCTCCCTTCTCATATTTGTCACCTTTTTTGCTCTGCCTGAAGTTAGCTTCCAGCCACCTTCTATACTCTCTGTTCTATTATGTGGTCTGGAAACTTTACTAACCGCTCCGGAGCCCTTGGCTTCATTAACTAGTTTAAAGTCCTTGCCATTAACCTGCACTTGCACCTTTTCCTTTAACAATTCTCCTCAGCTCTAGTTATGTGATTCGCCAGGACTCTGGTCCCAGCATGATTCAGATGAAGACCGTCCCATCGGAACAGGTCCAATCTTCCCCAGTACTGGTGCCAATGTCCCATCCCATGAATTCAAACCCATTCTTCCCACACCAATCTTTAAGCCACACATTTACCACCTCAATCTTATTGACCCTATGCCAATTAGCTCATGGCTCAGGTAGTAATGCAGAGATTATTACCTTTTTGGTTCTGCTTTTTAATTTAGCTCCCAGCTGTTCATACTCCCTTAGCAGAACCTCTGTTCATAGTCTATCTATGGCCATTGGTACCTACGTGGACCACTACAACCGGATCTTTACCCTCCCACTCCAGCCCACTTAAGATATCCCGAACACCAGACAGGTAACGCAACCTTCGAGATTCTTGATCCTGGTCACAGAGAACAGTGTCAATGCCCCTAACTATACTATCCCCAATTACGACTACATTTCTTTTCTTTTCTCCACACCCCCATCCCACGATCCACAACACTATTTTACCCACACTTAGTCATTTTTTTGGGCCTTGGGGAGTTTACCCCCAGTCTAGCCCACACAAACTCTTTCCTGCAATGAGGAACTGAACTCGTCGACAAGACAGCTCCTCCAAGATTAGGCCGCCGTTTTGAAAAGGTGCCCTGATCTGCTAAATGAGATTGAGGCCACCCCTCCCAACCTTTAGGAGGCCCCTTCATACCACCTTGCATTCCCCCCCCCCCTTTCATGGGCATGGCCCCATCCCATAGGCCCTGGCCCTTGGCAGTGCAACCATGCCACCTTGGCAGTGGCAGTGACAAGGTGCCTGCTTGGTACTGCCAAGGTTCCCGGTTGCCAGGGGGGAAACCGGGGTGCCACCCTGCCCTGTCCCTGACTACCCAGGGGTCGCCAATGGCCTGGGAGACCCCTTCCAGGTGCTGTTATCCCTGGTCCACGTTTGCGTGAACCAGTGCTAAATGGCACCATGGCAAGGTCTCCCAGGACTGGCTTTAGTTCCCAGGGATAATTGGGAACCGATATATTTAAATGAGCCCAGCAAGGGCAAGATACAGATTACGATGTTTCACTTGAGCTTGTTCGATCTCGCGAGGCGTTACGATCATCACATCTTGAGAGACCTCAAGATTTAACTGTCTCAGGCGCAACAAGGCCATTCAATCACACCCACTACAGTTGAGAGGAAATATTGCATGGCTGATCTCCTTTTCCAGCATTGCACCTGACTATCTTTTAAGAGATGTATAGAAGCACCTTTGTGATGCTTCCCATGGAGTTTTCTATTTTCTTTCGGGAGCTGTCTAACCATTATTCCATGTCATCCAGCAGAGTGTGATTTGGATCTTGGTAGAATGAAGTATCAAACTTGTTTTCATTATTACATATGTTTAATTTCTTAGTTTTCTTACCCTTGCGTTTATGTCAGTAAAATCACTGAGACCTAATCATAGAATTTCATAAAATTTACAATGTAGAAGGAGGCCATCGAGTCTGCGCTGGCCCTTGGAACGAGCACTCCACCCAAGTCCACACCTCCACCCTATCCCAGTAACCCCACCTAACCTTTTTTTTTGGACACGCAGGGCACTTTATCATGGCCAATCCACCTAATCTGCACATCTTTGGATTGTGGGAGGAAACTCCAGGGCACCCGGAGGAAACCCACGCAGACACTGGAGAATGTGCAGACTCTGCACAGACAGTGACCCTAGCGGGGAATCGAACCTGGGACCCTGGAGCTGTGAAGCAACTGTGCTAACCACTGTGCTAATGTGCTGCGAACACATGCTAACCAATGTGCTACTGTGCTTCCCAAAGTATAAAGTAGTTTAACCTTTATTTCAACCAATTTAACCTACACATCTTTTAGAACTTCACTAATGTGAGTGCGATGAGCTTAAAACTGAAAGCCATTTTGAGTTGTACAATTTGATCCTTGATTAAAAACCAATGTGAGGAAGATTACCAAACTAACCACTTTAAAAAAGATCACTGTGCATATTTTAAAAGTGATCAATAGTGGTAAGGTTTCTTTCTCATGCTGGATTAGCCAGAACAGATTATTCAGATTTTTTAATTAATCTCCTCAGCATAAATCATTAGTTGTTTGATTGTTTGTGTTATTTAGATTTTTGATACTGAGATAATGGACAATTTAAAGCACTAAAGAAACTTGTTCGGATTTCATACTGTTACGCTGCAAGTCCTTCAGGATTTTGATGCATTAGTCTTACTGTGTAATTTTGATGGAGCTACTTTGCAGATTATAAACTTGTTTTTGATTTTGATTTGTTAAAGCTCAACCAGCAGGAGCACCAGAGATCTTGAAAAAAAGCCTGCATACTTGCACAGTGAAAGGAGGAGAAGAGTTATTTCTGATAGGAAAAAACTTTTTGAAAGGCACCAAGGTTATTTTTCAAGAGAATAATTTGGGTAAGTCGTGCTCTGTATCTAAAATCAAACATTTTAAAGTTTGTTATTACTATGAAACTACCATTATTATGTAACAGTTATCAGCTTCATCTATATAGTATGATATACAGCTGAGATTAACTGCTGGGTACACCTCTGTTTGAGTGCAGTAACAGAGCAGCACTAGATGTCTTATACAGTCTTTTAGTCTTCAGGTTTCCATCGATGGCTAGCTGCAACATTTCCAGATGGCTAGCTGCAACACTTCCAGAGACTACATACACTTGTAACCTGCACAAATGTGTATTAAAACTGTTTTCACATGAGATGTGCTGACACAAAATAAAATCCAAATAATAGCACATAATGGGACATCACATAAAATTAAACCACCAGTGAATCAAACTTGTATAAGTAGCTTCAGACTTAAGAACAAAGAAAAGTGCGGCACAGGAACAGGCCCTTCGGCCCTCCAAGCCTGCGCCGACCATGCTGTCCGTCTAAACTAAAATCTTCTACACTTCCTGGGTCGATATCCCTCTATTCCCATCCTATTCATGTATTTGTCAAGATGCCCCTTAAACGTCACTATCGTCCCTGCTTCCAGCAGCACCTCCGGCAGCAAGCTCCAGGCACCCACTACCCTCTGTGTAAAAATAAAAATAAAAATAAATAAATAAATAAATAAACCTGCCTCGTACATCTCCTCTAAATCTTGCCCCTCGCACCTTAAACCTCTGCCCCCTAGTAATTGACCCCTCTACCCTGAGAAAAAGCCTCTGACTATCCACTCTGTCTATGCCCCTCATAATTTTGTAGACCTCTATCAGGTCACCCCTCAACCTCCTTCGTTCCAGTGAGAACAAACCAAGTTTATTCAACCGCTCCTCATAGCTAATGCCCCCCATACCAGGCAACATCCTGGTAAATCTCTTCTGCACATTCTCTAAAACCTCCACATCCTTCTGGTAGCGTGGCGACAAGAATTGAACACTATACTCCAAGTGTGGCCTAACTAAGGTCTGATACAGCTGCAACATAACTTGCCAATTCTTATACTCAATGCCCCGGCCAATGAAGGCAAGCATGCCATATGTCTTCTTGACTACCTTCTCCACCTGTGTTGCCCCTTTCAGTGACCTGTGGACCTGTACACCTAGATCTCTCTGACTTTCAATACTCTTGAGGGTTCTACCATTCACTGTATATTCCCTACCTGCATTAGACCTTCCAAAATGCATTGCCTCACATTTGTCCGGATTAAACTCCATCTGCCATCTCGCCGCCCAATCTAAATCCTGCTGTATCCTCTGACAGTCCTCATCGCTATCCGCAATTCCACCAACCTTTTGTGTCGTCTGCAAACTTACTAATCAGACCAGTTACATTTTCCTCCAAATCATTTATATATACTACGAACAGCAAATGTCTCAGCACTGATCCCTGCGGAACACCACTAGTCACAGCCCTCCAATTAGAGAAGCACCCTTCCATTGCTACTCTCTGCCTTCTATGACCTAGCCAGTTCTGTATCCATCTTGCCAGCTCACCCCTGATCCCGTGTGACTTCACCTTTTGTACTAGTCTGCCATGAGGGACCTTATCAAAGGCCTTACTGAAGTCCATATAGACACCATCCACTGCCCTACCTGCATCAATCATCTTTCTGACCTCTTCGAAAAACTCTATCAAGTTAGTGTGACACGACCTCCCCTTCACAAAACCATGCTGCCTCTTGCTAAAACGTCCATTTGCTTCCAAATGGGAGCAGATCCTGTCTCGAAGAATTCTCTCCAGTAATTTCCCGACCACTGACGTAAGGCTCACCGGCCTGTAGTTCCCTGGATTATCCTTGCTTCCCTTCTTAAACAAAGGAACAACATTGGCTATTCTTCAGTCCTCCGGGACATCACCTGAAGACAGTGAGGATCCAAAGATTTCTGTCAAGGCCTCAGCAATTTCCTCTCTAGCCTTCTTCAGTATTCTGGGGTAGATCCTGGGGACTTATCTACCTTAATATTTTGCAAGACGCCCAACACCTCGTCTATTTGGATCTCAATGTGACCCAGGCTATCTACACGCCCTTCTCCAGACTCCGCATCCACCAATTTCTTCCTTTGGTGAATACTGATGCAAAGTATTCATTTAGTACCTCGCCCATTTCCTCTGGCTCCACACATAGATTCAAGTTAGTGTGACACGTCCTCCCCTTCACAAAACCATGCTGCCTCTTGCTAAAACGTCCATTTGCTTCCAAATGGGAGTAGATCCTGTCTCGAAGAATTCTCTCCAGTAATTTCCCGACCACTGATGAAAGGCTCACCGGCCTGTAGTTCCCTGGATTATCCTTGCTACACTTGTTAAACAAAGGAACAACATTGGCTATTCTCCAGTCCTCCGGGACATCACCTGAAGACAGTGAGGATCCAAAGATTTCTGTCAAGGCCTCAGCAATTTCCTCTCTAGCCTTCTTCAGTATTGTGCAAGGGCTGGCCGAGACCCAGGACAGGGCTGCCCTCTTACAGGCAGCCATGTGCCAGTGCCACCTGGACATTGCAGCTTCTGAGCATGGCCCTGTCACAGCAGGCCATGGCTGAGAATGTTGGCAGCGAGACATCCGGGTGCGGCGATGACCAGCTGAGTCGCACGTTTCGGCAGCTCCCGGTGAAACGGACTTTTGGGCTCTTGATAGGAGCCCCAACGGCAATTTTGACGGCTAAAAACACTGTGCGGTAAACCAGAAGGGAATCCCCCCTGGACACGGATGAAAAAAGGAGGAGAAAGTGGCCGGATTGCAGTGGATCCTTTAGAACAGCGGCAAGGAAGGCAAGCCAAAACCAAGATGGCGTCGGAAGGTGGCAGTTTAACATGGGGCCCTGAACAACAAGAGTTCTTGAAATGCTGTGTGGAAGAGCTCAAAAAGGAAATGAAGAAAGAGCTGTTGGCCCCGATACTACAGGCGATCGAAGGGCTAAAGGAGGAACAAAAAACCCAGGAGCGGGAGCTTCGGGTCGTGAAGGCAAAGGCAGCCGAGAATGAGGACGACATACAGGGCCTGGTGGTGAAGACGGAGACGCATGAGGCACATCAGAAACGATGTGTGGAAAGGTTGGAGGCACTGGAGAACAACGCAAGGAGGAACAACCTGAGGATTCTTGGTCTTCCTGAAGGTGTGGAGGGAGCGGACGTCGGGGCATATGTGAGCACGATGCTGCACTCGTTAATGGGAGCGGAGGCCCCGGCGGGTCCGTTGGAGGTGGAGGGAGCATACCGAGTGATGGCGCGAGGGCCGAGAACAGGAGAAATTCCCAGAGCCATAGTGGTGAGATTCCTCCGTTTTAAGGATAGAGAAATAGTCCTGAGATGGACAAAGAAAACTCGGAGCAGTAAATGGGAGAACGCGGTGATCCGCGTTTATCAAGACTGGAGTGCGGAGGTGGCGAGAAGGAGGGCGAGCTTTCATCGGGCCAAGGCGGTGCTTCATAAAAAGAAGATAAAATTTGGAATGCTGCAACCGGCAAGACTGTGGGTCACATATCGAGGGAGGCACCACTACTTTGAGACGGCGGATGAAGCGTGGACTTTTATTGTGGAAGAAAAACTGGAATGAGCGGGTTATTAAAAAGAACGTTTGAACAGAGTGGTGGGGCGAATGTGGGGGGCAAAGAGGGGGGTTAAAAAGGGGTGAAAGAGGAGTTTTATGTACTAATCCTGCGATGTGGTAACTTTTCTCTCTCCCACAGGTGGTGATGGGGGGAGGAGGGGAGGTGGAGGAGATGGGGCGTTGGCCATTGGGGGCGGGGCCAAGGGAGAAGCGCGGGCTTGGTTCCCGCGCTATGATAATCATGGCGGGAATAGAGAAGCAGGAAGGAGGGGGCGTCGCACGGTGCGAGCCGAGGTCACGGGGGGAAGCCGAGGTCGGCCAGAGTTTGCTGACTTCTGGGAGCAACATGGGGGGAGTAATTACGCTAGCGGGGGGGGGGGGGGGGGGGAGGGGGGAATTACTGGGTTGCTGCTGCTGGGGAGAGGGGGGAGCTGGTATGGGAGGGGATGGGCGGGGGGGCACCTCCTGGGGGAGATACAGCTGCGTGGGAACCGGGTGAGGAGCTGGAAAAAGGTGATGGCTAATCGACAAGGGGGGGGGGGTAGGAAGCCCCCCAACCCGGCTGATCACGTGGAACGTGAGAGGGCTGAACGGGCCGATAAAGAGGGCACGGATACTCGCACACCTTAAGAAACTTAAGGCAGATGTGGTTATGTTACAGGAAACGCACCTGAAACTGATAGACCAGGTTAGGCTACGCAAAGGATGGGTGGGGCAGGTGTTCCATTCGGGGCTAGATGCGAAAAACAGGGGGGTGGCTATATTAGTGGGGAAGCGGGTAATGTTCGAGGCAAAGACTATAGTGGCGGATAACGGGGGCAGATACGTGATGGTGAGTGGCAAACTACAGGGGGAGACGGTGGTTTTGGTAAACGTATATGCCCCGAACTGGGATGATGCCAATTTTATGAGGCGGATGCTAGGACACATTCCGGACCTAGAGATGGGAAAGCTGATAATGGGGGGAGATTTTAATACGGTGTTGGAACCAGGGCTGGATAGGTCGAAGTCCAGGACTGGAAGGAGGCCGGCAGCAGCCAAGGTACTTAATGATTTTATGGAGCAGATGGGAGGTGTAGACCCGTGGAGATTTAGCAGACCTAGGAGTAAGGAGTTCTCGTTTTTCTCCTATGTCCATAAAGTCTACTCGCGAATAGACTTTTTTGTGCTGGGAAGGGCGTTGATCCCGAAGGTGAGGGGAACGGAGAATACGGCTATAGCCATTTTGGATCACGCTCCACACTGGGTAGACTTGGAGATAGGGGAGGAAACAGGAGGGCGCCCACCCTGGAGAATGGACATGGGACTAATGGCAGATGAGGGTGTGTGTCTAAGGGTGAGGGGGTGCATTGAAAAGTACTTGGAACTCAATGATAATGGGGAGGTCCAGGTGGGAGTGGTCTGGGAGGCGTTGAAGGCGGTGGTTAGAGGGGAGCTGATATCAATAAGGGCACATAAAGGGAAGCAGGAGAGTAAGGAACGGGAGCGGTTGCTGCAAGAACTTTTGAGGGTGGACAGACAATATGCGGAAGCACCGGAGGAGGGACTGTACAGGGAAAGGCAAAGGCTACATGTAGAATTTGACTTGCTGACTACGGGCACTGCAGAGGCACAATGGAGGAAGGCACAGGGTGTACAGTACGAATATGGGGAGAAGGCGAGCAGGTTGCTGGCGCACCAATTGAGGAAAAGGGGAGCAGCGAGGGAAATAGGGGGAGTGAGGGATGAGGAAGGAGAGATGGAGCGGGGAGCGGAGAGAGTGAATGGAGTATTCAAGACATTTTATAAAAAATTATATGAAGCTCAACCCCCGGATGGGAGGGAGAGAATGATGGGCTTTTTGGATCGGCTGGAATTTCCCAAGGTGGAAGAGCAGGAAAGGGTGGGACTGGGAGCACAGATCGAGGTAGATGAAGTGGTGAAAGGAATTAGGAGCATGCAGGCGGGAAAGGCCCCGGGACCGGATGGATTCCCAGTCGAATTCTATAGAAAATATGTGGACTTGCTCGCCCCGGTATTGACGAGGACCTTTAATGAGGCAAAGGAAAGGGGACAACTGCCCCCGACTATGTCTGAAGCAACGATATCGCTTCTCTTAAAGAAGAAAAAGGACCCGCTACAATGCGGGTCCTATAGACCTATTTCCCACCTAAATGTAGATGCCAAGATCCTGGCCAAGGTAATGGCAATGAGAATAGAGGAATGTGTCCCGGGGGTGGTCCACGAGGACCAAACTGGGTTTGTGAAGGGGAGACAACTGAACACGAATATACGGAGGCTGTTAGGGGTAATGATGATGGCCCCACCAGAGGGGGAAACGGAGATAGTAGTGGCGATGGATGCCGAGGAGGTGTTGAGGAGATTTGGTTTTGGAGAGGGGTATGTTAGATGGGTGCAGCTGTTGTATAGGGCCCCAATGGCGAGCGTGGTCACGAATGGACGGGGATCTGCATATTTTCGGCTCCATAGAGGGACAAGGCAGGGATGCCCGCTGTCCCCATTATTGTTTGCACTGGCGATTGAGCCCCTGGCGATAGCGTTGAGGGGTTCCAAGAAGTGGAGGGGAGTACTTGCAGGAGGAGAAGAACACCGGGTATCTTTGTATGCGGACGATTTGCGACTATACGTGGCAGACCCGGCGGAGGGGATGCCAGAAATAATGCGGATACTTGGGGTGTTTGGGGATTTTTCAGGGTATAAATTGAACATGGGGAAAAGTGAGTTGTTTGTGGTGCATCCAGGGGAGCAGAGTAGAGAAATAGAGGACCTACCGTTGAGGAAGGTAACAAGGGACTTTCGTTACCTGGGGATCCAGATAGCTAAGAATTGGGGCACATTGCATAGATTAAATTTAACGCGGTTGGTGGAACAAATGGAGGAGGATTTCAAGAGATGGGATATGGTATCCCTGTCACTGGCAGGGAGGGTGCAGGCGGTTAAGATGGTGGTCCTCCCGAGATTCCTCTTTGTGTTTCAGTGCCTCCCGGTGGTGATCACGAAGGCTTTTTTTAAAAGGATTGAAAAGAGAATCATGGGTTTTGTGTGGGCCGGGAAGACCCCGAGAGTGAGGAAGGGATTCTTACAGCGTAGCAGGGATAAGGGGGGGGGCTGGCACTACCGAGCCTAAGTGAGTATTATTGGGCCGCTAATATTTCAATGGTGAGTAAGTGGATGGGAGAGGAGGAGGGAGCGGCGTGGAAGAGATTAGAGAGGGCGTCCTGTAGGGGGACTAGCCTACAGGCTATGGTGACAGCCCCATTGCCGTTCTCACCGAGGAACTACACCACAAGCCCGGTGGTGGTGGCTACACTGAAGATTTGGGGACAGTGGAGACGGCATAGGGGAAAGACTGGAGCCTTGGGGGGGGGTCCCCGATAAGAAACAACCATAGGTTTGCCCCGGGGGGAATGGATGGGGGATATGGAATGTGGCAAAGAGCAGGAATAACGCAACTGAAAGATCTGTTTGTGGATGGGAAGTTCGCGAGTCTGGGAGCGCTGACCGAGAAATATGGGTTGCCCCAAGGGAATGCATTCAGGTATATGCAACTGAGGGCTTTTGCGAGGCAACAGGTGAGGGAATTCCCGCAGCTCCCGACACAAGAGGTGCAGGACAGCGTGATCTCAAAGACATGGGTGGGGGATGGTAAGGTGTCAGATATATATAGGGAAATGAGGGACGAAGGGGAGACTATGGTAGATGAACTAAAAGGGAAATGGGAAGAAGAGCTGGGGGAGGAGATCGAGGAGGGGCTGTGAGCAGATGCCCTAAGCAGGGTAAACTCGTCGTCCTCGTGTGCCAGGCTAAGCCTGATTCAGTTTAAGGTATTACACAGGGCGCATATGACTGGAGCACGGCTCAGTAAATTTTTTGGGGTGGAGGATAGGTGTGCGAGGTGCTCGAGAAGCCCAGCGAATCATACCCATATGTTTTGGTCATGCCCGGCACTACAGGGGTTTTGGATGGGGGTGACAAAGGTGCTTTCAAAAGTAGTGGGGTTCCGGGTCGAACCAAGCTGGGGGTTGGCTATATTTGGGGTTGCACAAGAGCCGGGAGTGCAGGAGGCGAGAGAGGCCGATGTTTTGGCCTTTGCGTCCCTAGTAGCCCGGCGCAGGATATTGCTAATGTGGAAAGAAGCCAAGCCCCCGGGGGTGGAGACCTGGATAAATGACATGGCGGGGTTTATAAAGCTAGAGCGGATTAAGTTCGTCCTAAGGGGGTCGGCTCAAGGGTTCACCAGGCGGTGGCAACCGTTCGTCGAATACCTCGCAGAAAGATAGATGGAATGGAAAAAAGAAGGCAGCAGCAGCAGCCCAGGATCGGGGGGGGGGGGGGGGGGGGGGGGGGGGGGGGGAGGGGGCGAGTGGGGGGGGAGGAGGAGGGGGGGGAGGGGAGGGGGAGGGGGAGGAGGAGGGGGGAGGGGGAGGGGGGGAGGAGGGGAGGAGGAGGGGGGAGGGGGAGGGGGCGAGGGGGGGGGGCGAGGGGGGGGAGGCGAGGGGGGGGGAGGAGGTGGGGGGGGGGGGGGGAGAGGAGGAACCAGAAGGACTCTCAGGGTTGTTAATATATACTGTATAATATGTATAGGTCGTTGCTACAGATTATTATATATTGGACTGTTAAATTATATTTTTGGAGAGTGTTACTTGTGATAAGGCAGTTGCCAATTAGGGTTAGTTTTCATTTTTGTTATTTATTATTTATTCATTTTTTGTTTATAAAATAGGTCATTGCTATTAGTGTTGTTATAATATTGTGTAAAGGATGCACAATGTACTGTGTTGGTTGACCAAAAATTTTCAATAAAGTATTTATAATAAAAAAAAGAGAATGTTGGCAGCATTGCCCAGGTGCTGGCTGACGAGGCGCAGTCCCAGAGGGAGATGGCACGTCACGCTGCTGTGGCACAGACCCAGAAAGTGGTGTAACAGTCACAGTATGATGTGGCACAGTCCCATCCCCTGTGCTCCATGGCCATGAGCATGCAGACACTGGTCGAGACCAGAGCGGGTTTTCAGGACAGAAAGCGGCAGGTGGCGGGGATTCCTCAGGGAATAACTCCACTCACATCCTGTCCCATGGAGTAGCCCAGGGACTGCATGGCACCCTGGGGGAAGAGGAGGCGATGGGACTCGTGCCGGTGACTCCGCAGGGGTGGTGCCGGGACACCACAGCATCTCAGACTCCCCTCCTCCTGTCCCTAGCCCTCCTGGTGGGCAGCGGGCTGAACAGGGCGGCACCATGACACCTGAACAGCAGCCGGGCCCAATTTCCCCAGAAGATGGCCGCCAAGTCACAGGGCGGGAATCACAGCAGGCTGCCTCTACTCCTGAAGTACTGTCTGGGGATCCACCTAGGCATAGCGTTGGGGCTCGTAAGACCAGAAATTTAGACACCAGTTGAGTTGGCACGGGTGCAGGGCACAGTATAGTGATTGGGGCTAGGGCACATATATGTATATATTTGTTTGTGCAGGGTAGGTGGATCGGCCACGCTAAATTGCCCCTTAATTGTAAAAAAAAAAATTGGATACGCTAAAATTTATTTTTTAAGCATTGTATATATTTGTTCATATTAAACACCTGTTCGGACTGTTACAAGCTGCCTCGGTACTCTGTCAGATGGGTGTGAGGTGTGGGCTGGTCTGGGCTGGCCAAAAATGGGGGGAGAATGGCGGCCGTTGTAGATTGGTCCCCACCACCCCAGGGATTCGATGGTACCGTGTGATGGAATGACCATCTCGCATGCAGGGATCACCCAGGTGGACGGTGGGAAGTGCTACCATGATCAAGAGTCCGTCATTGTCAAATGATGCAGAGCACCAGAGCGTATCCCAGAACAGTTGTCGTCATCCTCCATTCCATGGACCAGACCCGCTGTTATTGCCAACCCAGAGCCCATACCCCCGTAGTGCAGCAGGTATGTATCACGGAGGGGGTTGCCTGGGGGCAGGGGGGAGATACCCTCTGGCCAGTTTTCACGCTCTCTCTCTTTCTTTTTCTCGCTCTCTCTCTCTTCTTCCCCCACCCCCCACCCCAACCAGTCAGTGAACCTGGAGGCGATCAGAGCGTCCCATTCGCGTTGGTCCTGGCGCACACGTCGTGTGGACTCCCATGCCTGCCTGGGACATATGTCGTGCCCATCCTCCCCCTCCCCTGCATCGTCCTCGTCGGACGAGGCATTCATCCGCCTCCTCCAGCACATCGCTTCTCTGTTCCATGATGTTGTGTTGGACGCAGCAGGCCACCACAATGCAAGCGACCTCTTAGCATCACTGGAGAGCCCCTCCAGAGCGGTCCAGGCACCTGAACCGCATCTTCAGGATGCCGAAGCACTGCTCGTACATGCCCCTGGTCGGCGAATGGCTGTCGTTCTAGCAGGTCTCCACGTCGGTCTGTGGCCTTCGGATAAGCGTCATCAGTCATGACCTCAGTGAATAACATTTGTTGCCCAGAAACCAACCCCCCAGCCGTGAATCGTGCCAGGATGAAGTTGTGGTGCTCATTGCCCGGGTATTGGGCGCAGTTGTTCATGATGCACGTTGATGGTCACATATCACCCCCTGGACCCGGGGCATGGCAATGAACCCCACTGCCCTGGAATCCTGGTGGGCTTGGTCCACATTGAATTGGATATATTGTGCCGATTGGGCATATAAGGCCTCCGTGATGGCGCAGTTGCACCTGTGCACCTAGCTCTGTGAGATCTCGGACAGGTCCACACTCAGTGCCTTCAAGGACCCCGTGGCATTAACTTTCTGGGTGGCCATCACCTTGGAGGCCACCAGGAGCGGATGTCCTCCCCCTCTCCCCCATGGTGTCAGGTGCACCAGATTTTGCAGATATGTCACACTGTCCTCCTGCTGGGCCGTAGTCTTTGGCATGCCCGGTCCGGCAGGTCCTCTAATGGCAGGCATTGCCGGTATATGCGGCGCCTCCTTTGCACCTCCTCGGCCTGTTGGGCAGCTGGCTCTCCATCTTCAGCGTCTGCTTCTCCATCTTCAGCGTCTGCCTCCTGTTCCGCTGCTGCACGCACCGCTGCTGCATGCACTGTGGCTGCAGCTTCTTCCTCCTCCTCGAGCAGCTCCAGCTCGTACAGCCACAGGGCATCCCCCAGGGCTGCGCTGCCCAGCAAGAAGACCACCATTGCTGGTTGAATTCTAATGTCCCTCGGCTGCAGGGGTGAAAGGCCTACATGTTAGCATGGTGCATACCCTCATGCTTAAACAGGTCCAACGGGCTACATGGTGCCCCTGTTTGGCCTTGCAGACTCTGCCCCTACATGTTTTCCCATCCCCCTCCTCTCATGCCCTCACTCCTGGGTTACTGTGGGCATTGCCCTGGAACGGCTGTCTGATGCCCTGCTGGTGGGTGGCGGCCAGGTTGGGGTGTTTTGGGGGGGGGGGGGGTGGCGATGGCGATGGCGATGGCAGAGGGTGGGTGTGGGCACTCATACGGCCAGTGTCACTCTGCAGAACCAAGGCCAAGGTGGATGGTCAATGGGATGCACAGCAAGATGACTGCCTTGCAGACCGCGGCACTGGCGGACTGTGTCCTACCTCCTCTCTCTCCCTCATCAGCCACTGCGCTGGTTTCACGATATTTAAAAGCACAAGTGAATTTTGCCATCGGGAATTCGCCCCAATGAAGGTGGAGAATCAAGGAGGCCCCGGAGAATACGAGGTCAGGCCCACTAATTTTATGCCAATGTTCTGGAATGCATTGATGCCACTGTCGAGGCGACGGAGAATTGCGATTTGGTGTGAAATCGCCGCCCACAACGATTTTGGCGTCGGAACCGATTCTCTGCCCAATCGCGATTTCTGCCGTTGGCTGACTGAAAATCCCATCCTATAATTTTTATGTTTTTGTTCAGAGACATGGATGGACTGAGTCACAGGACTGCCAAGTAACTTTTAACATCAGAAGCGAGAGCACAGCGCGGCCGGAGAAGGCCGGGAGAGGCTTCTAGCGAGCCTTCAGACAGACTCCGCGCCTCGTGGGATTCTCTGAAGTCCCACAAAACATCAGAATCAGAACTTCACCCCAAATGGGCGTGACCAAACGGCGCTCCCAGAAGTAGGTCATAAACCTACTTACAAACTACTCACGGCATCCCCAGGGAGGCTGTAACCGGGTGCCGATCAGTGCTAGTCACTCAAACGTGGACCAGGTGGAACGGCACCTGGGGTGGGGGGGGGTCTCCCGGGCCATCGGAGAGCCCTGGGTGGTCAGGGTAAGTGCCGGGTGGTTCCCTGACCCTCTCCCTGTAATGCGGGCACCTTGGCATTGTCACCCTGCTGCTGCCAAGGTGGCTGGATGGTACTGCCAAACCAGCAGGGGCTCTGCCTGGGTGCCAGGATGGCGATGCAAGGGTGCCTGAGTGCCAGGGTAACACTGCTAGGGGGTGAGGGGGGCCATGTCCATAAAATGAGGGTGGAGGGAGGAATTGGATGATGGGGGAGTGCAGGGCAAATAAATAGGGACTTATGGGAGGCAGGAGGGGTGATGGGTGGGGGTCTTGGAAGGAGGTGGTGCTGTCAGGGCGCTTGAGGGGCCTGAATAGGGGCGACCCCCAGGAACTTCATAGTGGGGTGTCCTCGCATGGGGTGTGGGATAGTGTCCATGTGTGTGGGCGTGACATTGCCCATGGGTAGGGGGTATGGGGGACCCACAAGGTCACTTAGAGATCGGGGCACCCTTTCAAAACGGCGACCCAATCTCTGATTTCAGCTTCCCAGTGCTTAAAAAAAATTCTAAGTGGGGCTAAACCGGTGTAAAACTCCACAGGGCCCAAAAAAAGTGACCAAGTGTCATTGGAATAGTGGTGGGGAACCCACCGGCAGAGCTGACGGGAAACTCCCTGAAAACCCGCCACAAATTAACTTAATTTTGGGGGGGAGAATCACGCCCTCTATCTTCACTGATGTACACAGATTTTAACGATAACACAACTTAGAAAATATCTTAAATTTTAATGTTCTCAGTAAGTACACAGACCATGTAAACCAATAAGCTGACTGGTCAGTCACACCCACTCTGAAACCAAGTAGCAGGCACCGCCCAATACAACTTCTGTGGGTTTCTCATCAAATCCCACACCAAAAGGCTTATCACACTGTGAGCCAACAGGTCTCACCAGAACTCTGATTTCCACACAAGTGTTTCCAAACTCCACTCTCAAAAAAACATGTCTCAGAATCTTCTCCCAAACAACACTTTCTCTTTGATGCGTTCACCAAGGATCAACTTCCAGGATTTCAATCTCTCCTTTTGAGCATTGCTTTACCTTGCATTCAAGATTCCACACCGCCTCGCAGTTACCCAGCCATGCTAACAGAACATACCTTAATACAGCCTCTGAAACAGTAATCACCAACGTTAGGATTACTTCAGATAACAGACGACTCACTAGCCAACTTCACAAGGTCTACACCTTTCAACTCTTGTCTTTAATTGGGAGCCTTTCTCTGTCCCTGTCTTTAACTTCAGTGAACAGTACCTTTTTCAGATTCCAGGTCTCTGACTGTTTCACTTCAGTCTTCCTGGAACTTCTTTCATTCTCTGGTTTCTAAAATTATAAGTTCTTTATCGTCTAGGACCTGCTTTCTGCCCTTCACTCCACTGTCCTGCCCCCCTCTGTAATTTTCCATGAGAGCTTCTTCACAGGTACATGGTTCCAAACTGAACTACGAGTGCTTACTTTCCCGTGTGGGCCCCTGGCTGCTAAGCAACAGCCAAGTCTTTCTTTAACCTGCTTGTGTTTATAAACCCTATGCAGGCACAGTTTGAAATGAAACTAAAACCCACTGACATGCAGGCACCTTTGTTTAACATTGCTAACTGAGGTTTTAACCCTTACAGAAAATGAAATTTACTTAAAGCTATATCTTGTTTCTTATACCCACAAATACAAATATTGATGACTTAAAATGATCTGTTTCCTAAAAGAATAAAGATTGGTCGCTGTTTTATTCATAGCAGTGAATCACTAATGAATCCAGTCTACAATTTATTACTATTTGCCCCATAACACTGATGTTACCGGTAGACTTTCTCCATAAACTACCAATCTTTAGCAAGGGTTTCACACATTTATGGAGAGGGTCTAATAATCAATTAACTGGGAGAAGAGTTGATCATCTTTTATATGATAATTCCTATGTATCTGCTCAACTGGATTCAAAGATGTTTCTTGCTCAGAAAAAATATTGATTTCTGTTTTCAAAGAGATTTGTGTACCAGTTCCATGTGAAGTGGACAAACTAAAATTTTAACTTTAAATCCAGATGATGGGTGGAAGTGTTTAACATCATAGTTAATTAATCATTTCCAGAAAAACACCTACATTATGCCTTCATAGTCATAGATGTTTACAGCACAGAAACAGGCCCTTCGGCCCAGCTTGTCAATGCCCAGTTTCTATCACTAAGCTAGTCCCTCTTGCCCACAATTAGCCCATATCTCTCTCTACCCACCCTGCCCATGTAGCTGTCCAACTTTTTTTAAAGGAAAAAACTGTACCCGCCTCCACCACCGCCTCTGGCAGCCTGTTCCAGATGCTCACCACCATCTCTGTGAAAACATTTCTCCTCTGGTCTCTTTTGTATCTCTCCCCTCTCACCTTAAACCTATGCCCCCTAGTTCTAGATTCCTCTACCTTTGGGAAAAAATGTTGACCATCTACCTTCTCTATGCTCCTCATTATTTTATAGACCTTTATAGGATCACCCCTAAGCCTCCTACACTCCAGGGAAAAAAGTCCCCGCCTCGCCTTATAACTCAGACCATCAAGTCCTGGTAGCATCCTCATAAATCTCTTCTGAATTCTTTCTAGTTTAACATTATCCTTCCTATAATAGGGTGACCAGAACTGAACACAGTATTCCATGTGTGGTCTTACCAATGTCTTGTACAACTTCAACCAACAAGACGTCCCAACTCCTGTATTCAATAGAATGCCTTCTTCACCACCCTGTCCACCTGCAACTCCACCTTCAAGGAGCTATGAACCTGTACCCCTAGATGTCTTTATTCTGTAACTCTCCCCAACTCCCTACCATTAAGTGAGTAGGTCCTGCCCTGATTTGATCTACCAAAATGCATCACCTCACATTTATCCAAATTAAACTCCATAACAACTTATCACATATAAACAATTATGTGCATGCAATAAGATGTTACAAAGGTACAGGGACTGCATAGACAAACACACAAACCATTCGAGGTGTGAAACTTCTGAACAGAATAGTTCATGTTTTTTTGTGGTATTTGTTGAAGAAGGAAATGTTGACAAAGGAAACAGGACAAACTATGCTTTTTTTTCTTCAAATAGTGTCATGTGATCTTCAAAGTCCTGAAAAACTGGAACAGAGACACAGCCTAAATTTAATGTTTTGTTTTGAAGGATGGCATCTCCAACAATCTAGTACTCATTTGCTACTGAAGCACTAGCCTAAAATATGAGCTGCTATAGGTTCAAATCCACGACCTTCTGAACAGGAAGAGCTACGAAACCTGATACACAGACATAATTTTTAAGAGCCTGTGGGGCAGGCAGGTGGCCTCAAATAGGAAGAAAATCCCATTAGGCCACACCACACAGGAAGAAAATTCCATTGAGCCACCTCAATTACATGTTCCCACTTCTTCAAGATTCTGCAGGAGATGGGAGTGATGCTGGATCTAGTTACGAACTTTGACGGCTTAATTAAGGGAAGTGTTCCAATTCCATCTGGGTTTTTCAGCTGGTGTACAGAGTAATTGTAGAGTCAGGAGAGCGACCTTGAAATGGTGGCAGCTGCCCAGTGGCCTCCAGGTAGCTATAAGAATTAAGGCTCCATTCAGTGGGGAAAGTGATTTGCTAATTAAGAGCTGCAACCCTGGAGGTGCTTGTTACAGTCGGACATTTTCCCCCTCCTGTCCGAAGGGCCTAACTCTTTTTGCCCTTCTTAAAGCCCACATTTGTGGCTAGCGAATGGGGATGCTCTCACATCTTACTACACACTTCAGCAATTTCTGTCTCTGATAGTGGAACTGAGGATCTTGTAGTAATATACAAGTAAAGTAAAGTGCTGGAAATACTCAACAAAAATGGTGTGGAGATATGGGGCGAAATTCTCCGGTATCAGCGCGATGTCTGCCGACCGGCGCCCAAAACGGCGCAAATCAGTCGGGCATCGCGCCGCCCCAAAGGTGCGGAATCCTCCGCATCTTGGGGGGCCGAGTCCCAACCTTGAGGGGCTAGGCCCGCGCCGGACTAATTTCCACCCCGCCAGCTGGCGGAAAAGGCCTTTGGTGCCCCGCCAGCTGGCGCGGAAATGACATCTCCGGGCGGCGCATGCGCGGGAGCAGTAGCGGCCGCTCACGGCATCCTCGCGCATGCGCTGTGGAGGGAGTCTCTTCCGCGTCCGCCTTGGTGGAGACCATGGCGAAGGCGGAAGGAAAAGAGTGCCCCCACGGCACAGGCCCGCCCGCGGATCGGTGGGCCCCGGCGGGCCAGGCCACCGTGGGGCCACCCCCCGGGGCCAGATCGCCCCGCCCCGCCCCAGGACCCTGGAGCCCGCCCGCGCCGCCTTGTCCTGCTGGTAAGGTAGGTGGTTCAATCCACGCCGGCGGGACAGGCATCCTAGCAGCGGGACTTCGGTCCATCCGGGCCGGAGATTCGCGGGGGGGGGGGGGGGCCCGCCAGCCGGCGCGGCGCGATTCCCGCCCCCGCCGAATCTCCGGTGCCGGAGAATTTGGCAACCGGCGGGGGCGGGATTCACGCCAGCCCCAGGCGATTCTCCGACCCGCGGGGGGTCGGAGAATCTCGCCCATGATCTTTCATCACAACTGGGAAAAGTTAGAAATGTGATAGCTTTTAAAGAGGTGGAATAGAGGAGGGTGGAAAACAGCAGACGGCAAATAGGATGGGAGATATTAATAAAATAATTGGTGGAAATAGTGGTTATGGGACTAGTAAAGAAGCAAAGGGTGGGTCCAGATGGGTTGTTAATGGCAGAATAATGAAAAGCTGCCGCTGGAAAACAAAAACAAGAAAGACAAGGTTAGGACTGAAACTTGTGAAGAGAATGAGACAAAATAGGGGAAAAGAGATTGCAGTCTAAAACTGTTGAACTTCGTGTTCTGGACTCAAGGTAATCAAACAAGAGATAAACTCACATGGAAAAAAATCTGGACATTATTCATGTTATATTTGAGACTTTCAAAAGTCCTAGTGGTTAAAATAATTATATTTCTTATGTTACTTAGATTATTTTCACACTAATTTTTCTGAAGCAATTTTATCCCCTCTTTGTTGAAAACATTGATTCACCAAATGTCATGATTCATGTATGAACCTTGACTTGGAATATCAAGAGACCATTTAACTGTGGGGTGCTGATCTCGTTTCTGTTTGTCATCTGACATGTACGCGTGCACAATTCATGTAAGGCTCACGGAAGAGCAAACATGAGCAGGAATTTCATCTTGTCATCCACTCTGCCATTTCAACCAAAATAAATTAGCTCAGCAGAGACAAGAGATTAAACTTGGGACCTACGCAACCAATGACAAAACTACTCATTGGACACGAGTAAACTTCCACAGCCATTTGGGCTGCTTGGTGTTTCTTATTTTAATTTGCCAATATTGGATATGTGGGCAGCACGGTGGTGCAGTGGGTTAGCCCTGCAGCCTCACGGCGCCGAGGTCCCAAGTTCGGTCCCGGCTCTGGGTCACTGTCCTGTGGAGTTTGCACTTTCTCCCCGTGTTTGCGTGGTTTTGCCCCCACAATCCAAAAAATGTGCAGGCTAGGTGGATTGGCCATGATAAATTGCCCTTAGTGTCCAAAATTGCCCTTAGTGTTGGGTGGGGTTACTGGGTTATGGGGATAGGGTGGAGGTGTTGACCTTGGGTAGGGTGCTCTTTCCAAGAGCCGGTGCAGACTCGATGGGCTGAATGGCCTCCTCCTGCACTGTAAATTCTATGATAATCTATGATTGGCCACGCTAAATTGCCCCTTTATTGGATAAAATGAATTAGGTACTCTTAAAAAAAATTTTTTTTTTTAAATATTGGATATGTTGGATTTCTTGGGCAGTATTCACTTTCCCGAGAATAAGACTGCTGTTGAGTTCTATCTCATTGGGCAATAAACTCCAGGATCCCCAGGCCGCATTTGGGGGGTACCCCAAAGATGCGTTAGGGATTCCCTCTTGAAAGTTCCCACATAAGGGTTTACCTGGAAATTGTCCAGAAGGGTTAACTTCCCCATGACAATTGTGCTGGTCTGGGGACCATCCAATAAAGCGATTTAATCTGCTAACTTCAGGTAGCTCTTCCAGTTTTACACAATAGTCACTCTGAAAGTGTTAGAAGGGGAAAAAAGCATTTCTACTTCAGCTGAATTATTTTAAACACCCAGACTGAACCTCGCACGGGGCACCCCACCCCCCAACCCACATGTACAGCCCAACCTAGCTCAAGCAAGGGGTGTGTCCGCCTTTGCTCAGCTCCTGTTACATTTCGTTACTGGAGCCACTGATCACCAGCCCTTCTTCAGTCTTACTGCCTTGAGTCAGGTAGGTTGGGCTATAATGGGCGCTTCTGATTTGCTACTGATTGCCACTCCAAGGAAGTTATGGCCCACTGTGTTTGCATTATAATCCACAGGGTAATTTTAAGAAAATTTATTTGATTTGTTTCTGATCAAAACCTGTGTTACAGAAGCAACATGTCTGCAAAACAAGCCATTGATAGCATGTTTATTAATTTCTAAAAAATGTTCTGATCTTGACTAGATGAGAATAGTCCTTGGAAAGCAGAAGCTGAAATTGACATGGAACTTTTCCATCAGGTGAGTTTAGACACTCTTAAAGCATTTTTTATGTAGAGTAAATTTACACTCTCTATCACAATTGTTTCCTTAATACTTTCTTGTCATACCTATTCCCATTGTATCTTTTCAATATCTTCTGCCTAACTGTCATCATGAACAATATATATCATTGTTTTATTTCTTCACACTACCATCTTCAGGTTAGAATGGCACAGGCCTCTTGGGTTCTCCCAACAGTTGCCTCCTGAGACCAAATAAGATGGTGCCTATAGTTCCTCATCAGACAAAGAAATAATGTCAAATTTGGACTTTAAAAAGTAAAGGTGACATTTGTCTCTCCTGCCCTGCAGTACCCCAACAGTAAATATAGCTGATGCAGCTGCACAGAGTCTGAACAATCACTGGAATGTCAAATTATCTTTTATTGCCTTCACTTCTCTGGTCCACACAATCCTTCTGAAATCTTTTTTTTAAAAACATTTTATTAGGGAATTTATAGTTTTTATAATAATAACATGAACATAGTATACAAGACATTTCTAGCCCTGACACGTTCCTTACACCCCCAACACAGAAACAATAGCCTAACCCTCTCCCCCCTAGATTTCTGCCTTTGCTGACATTTAATTTCCCCCGAAAAAGTTGACAAACTGCTGCCACTCCAGACGAACCCAAACATTGACCCTCTTAGGGCGAACTTTATTTTCTCAAGACTGAGAAACCCAGCCATGTTGCTAACCCAGGTCTCTGATTTTGGGGGCTTCAAGTCCCTCCACATTAACAGTATCCATCTCCAGGCTACCAGAGAGGCAGAGGCCAAAACGTCAGCCTCTCTCGCCCCCTGGACTCCCGGCTTTTCCGACACTCCAAAGGTCGCCACCTCTGGTCATGGCACCACCCTTGTTTTAAGTACCGTGGACATGAAATCTGCGAAACCTTGTCAAAATCCTCTTAAACTTTGAGCATGCCCAAAACATGTGGACATCATTTTCTGGCCCTCCCTCGCACATCTGTCCTCTATCCCAAAAAAACTTGCTCATCCGGGCCACCGTCATGTGTGCCCGGTGGACTACCTTAAATTGTATCAGACTGAGCCTGGCACATGAGCATGTGTTAACCCTGCCTAAGGCATCCGCCCACAAACCCGCCTCCATCTCTCCCCCTAGCTTATCTTCCCACTAATGTGTTAAGTAAGTTGGTTCAACGTTGACTGCAACTGGATGCAGTGAAACTTGAAACAGGCTTCTGACACAGGAGATGGTCCAACACTGTTTTATTGAACTTCCTGATTGCTGTACATAGTCTGCTGTGAGTTGACACTCTATCAATCTAACTGATAACCTCCTACTGGCTTGACCAGACTAACACTCTACCTGATGGTGATAGTGCTCACAGGCTTGTGCACTCTTACTATCTCAGTAGCTGTGTCCTGTAGAGAGAGAGAGAGAGTCTTAATGCCCTGTGTGCCTTATAGTGGTGGTGTCCTGTCTGGTGATTGGTTGTTATGTTTCGTGTGTGTTCATTGGTTATCCTGTGTGTCAATCACTGCCTGTCTGCATCTCATTATATACATGAGTGGATATTATGACATCTCCCCTTTTTGAAGTAAATTTTGTAACGAGGCGATATATATACATGCATGATTATATACAAGTGGTGAGTGAATGAATATATGTACATGGGAAGGTGTCTACACCTTCCAGAGCAAATACAGAGCAAACTGAACAAAATTTACAAGATTTAAGTCTGTAGATTCAGTCTTTGTGGCGGGTGACAAATTCTTGTCGATCGCCTCAGAGGTGGAGGGGGGGACGCCGGTACTTGGACTGGCGGGATTGCTGCCATGTCAGTGGCCTCATGGAGAGGCGGGATCGCTGCCAGATCAGTGGCCTCGTGTTGCGAGATGTCCGGAGGAAGCATGATGACATGCGGAGAAGTGCGGCCAAGCGGTGGGCAGGGAACCTTTCGTAGGGCCCTCCTGTTGCGCCGTAGAATGGAGCCATGAGCCATTTGGACAACGAAAGATCTGGGGGCAGCCTGCCTGACGACAATAGCTGTGGCTGACCCACCTCCCTCAGGCAACTGGACGCGAACAACATCGTCTGGAGCCAGCGCAGGTAGATCCTTGGCATGAGCATCATACGTGATCTTCTGCTGGTCCCTGGATCGCTACACTTTCTGCAGCACCGTGAGGTGGTCAAGGTCTGGAACATGGATGGCTGGAACAGTCGTCCTTAGGTTACGGTTCATGAGCAGCTGCGCCGAAAACAAACCAGTCGACAAAGGGATTGCCCTGTATGCCAACAGCGCCAATTTTAAGTCCGAGGCTGAGTCTGCAGCCTTGTACAGCAACCGCTTGACAATATGGACCCCTTTTTCGGCCTTCCCCTTTGATTGCGGGTAATGGGGACTGGATGTGATGTGACTGAAGTGGTAGGATCGTGCAAAGTCGGACCACTCTTGGCTGTAGAAACATGGGCCGTTGTCACACATTACTGTGAGTGGTATGCCGTGCCTGGCAAACGCCTCTTTGCAGGCTTTAATCACTGACTTCGACGTGAGGTCCGACAGTTTCACCACTTCCGGGTAGCTGGAGAAGTAGTCGACCAAGAGCACGTAATCACGCCCATTTGCGTGAAAGTGGTCTATCCCCACCTTGGACCACCGAGAAGTCACGATCTCGTGCTGTTGCAGTGTTTCCTTGGGCTGAGCTGGTTGAAACTTCTGGCATGTTGTGCAGTTGAGGACCGTGTTGGCAATGTCCTGGCTGATGCCAGGCCAGTAGACTGCCTGCTGAGCTCTGCGTCGACATTTGGCAACCCTGAGGTGACCCTCATGAATCTGTCTGAGCACCATGGTTTGCATGCTTTGGGGAATGACGATTCTATCTCGTTTAAGAAGGATCCCCTCGACAATCGTTAACTCGTCCTTAACGTTGAAGAACTGGGGGCACTGCCCCTTTTGCCAGCCATGGGCAAGGTGTTGCATCACACGCTGCAGGAGAGGATCTTTGGCAGTTTCTTCGCATATCTGTACAACTTGTTCATCAGTGGCTGGGAGGTTGCTGGCACACACCTGCACCTGTGCCTCGATGTGGCAAATGAAGTCGCCCGGTTCACACGGCATGGTGATGGATCGGGATAGGGCATCCGCGACGATCAGCACCTTGCCCGGTGTATAGACGAGTTCAAAGTCATACCGGTGGAGACGAAGAAGAATTCGCTGCAGCCGAGGTGTCATGTCATTTAAATCCTTCTGGATTATGTGGACAAAAGGCCTGTGGTCTGTTTCCACCGTGAACTTCGGCAGACCGTATACGTAGTCATGAAACTTGACTATTCCTGTCAGGAGACCAAACACTCCTTTTCGATCTGGGACTACCATTGTTCGGTCGGAGTCATGGCCCTGGAGGCATATGCCACTGGAGCCCAGGACGAGGAATTGTCTCACTGGAGGAGCACCGCCCCAATGCCGTCCTGGCTTGCATCTGTGGATATCTTGGTATCCTTGGTTGGGTCAAAGAACGCCAGTACTGGGGCTGTGGTAGCTTCGCCTTCAGCTCAAGCCACTCCGCTTGATGTGCGGGAAGCCACTGGAACACTGTCGACTTTTTAACGAGATGCCGGAGGGCCGTGATGTGGGATGCCATGTTGGGAATGAATTTTCTGAGAAAATTTACCATCCCGAGGAAGCGGAGGACTGTCTTTTTGTCCTCTGGTGTCTTCATGGTATTGATTGCCAGCACCTTGTTGGCGTCAGGTTGCACACCTTGCTGTGAAATGTGGTCACCTAAAAACTTGATAGCAGACCTCCCAAACAAACATTTGGCCCTGTTGAGCTGGAGGCCATTTTCATGAATCCTCTGGAAAACCTGTTTGAGACGAGCAATGTGATCCTCTGGCGTCGTGGACCAGATGATCACGTCGTCCACATAAACTCGCACCCCCTCGATGCCCTCCATCATTTGCTCCATTATGCGATGAAATACTTCGGAAGCTGATATGAAACCAAAAGGCATGCGGTTATAGCAATACCTGCTGAACGGAGTGTTAAAAGTGCACAGCTTCCGACTGGACTCGTCCAGCTAAATTTACCAGAAGCCACGGGAGGCGTCCAGCTTGGTAAAGAATTTGGCGTGAGCCATCTCACAGGTCATTGCTTCACGCTTCAGGATCGGGTAATGCTCTCGCATGATGTTGCGATTCAGATCTTTGGGATCAATGCAAATGCGGAGTTCGCCAGAGGGTTTCTTGACGCAGACCATGGAGCTGACCCAGTCTGTGGGTTCCGTGACCTTTGAGATGATGCCCTGGTCTTGGAGCTCTCGTTGCTGCGTTTTCAGACGATCCTTGAGAGGAGCCGGCACCCGGCGTGGTGCATGGATGACTGAGGTGGCATTCGGCTTGAGCAATATCTTGTCGCGTGCCCATCCCATCAAACACACTGTGGTATTATGTGAGAATGTCGTTTATCTCAGCCTGGAGATTCGTATTGGGCGAGGCCGTCGCCGGTGTCGAGGACATGGCATGAACTCGCTGTACCAGATTTAGGAGTTTGCATGCGTGAGCACCGAGCCGGGATGCCTTGTCAGGCCGGCTGATCTCGAATCTCAACGTCGCCTTGATTTCCTTGTGGGAGACACCTAGCTGACACGACCCACTGGCAGCTATGGCATTACCATTGTAGTCAAGGAGCTGGCAGGCTGGTGAAGAATGCTAAGTTGGTGTCGGATGCTGTCGAGGTCCGACTGTGATATGAGGTTCACAGACGCGCCAGTGTCCAATTTAAATTGGATGCGAGACTGGTTGACCGTGATGACGGCACACCACTCGTCGTCAGGATCCACACTGAGGATCGAAAGGCGGTTGGCAGGCACGGAAGAGACCAACTCGCGTGTGGTGATGATGCCCACCCGAGACTCGAGGCAGTCAGCATCGGGGTCATTGGGCTGTCTGGCTCAGAATCCTGCATGCCTTGTTGTATGCAGCGGACACGTCTGCGCTGCAGCTGGGATCGCTGGCTATTGTTCGGTGGAGCGGACCTGCAGAAGGCCACGTAGTGGCCAGGCTCTCCACACTGTTGATATCGCCTGCCTTTGGCTGGACATTGCCGCTTTAAATGGGCGGAGCCACAATTCGAACACGTCATGACACTGACGTCAGCACGTTCTGTGTGCCATCGCGCATGCTCCGTGCGATCGGCCGACGTCCGCGCATGCACATCAGGGTCTTCGGCCTCATCGTCCACCCGGTCATGGCGCGCATGGGGACCCGAGAAAAGGGCGCAAAGTGGCCACTCTCCTCGATGCTCAGGTCTTGCATTTTCGCTATGGCCTGCACCCTTTCTGACTCGTGGGAGACCTGTTTTGCAGTTTCTGCCGCCCTGATGCGGGAGTGGCGATTTCTGGCATGCTCATGGACAACGCACGTTTCGATGGTGACGGAGAGGGCCAACTGTTTGATTTTGAGGAGCTGCTCCCGCAGGGAGTCGGACTGGACCCCAAAAGCGATCTGATCCCGGATCATGGAATCAGTCGTCGAGTCATAATTACATGACTACGCTAGGATGCGGAGATGGGTCAAGAAGGACTGAAAAGGTTCATCCTTACCCTGAAGCCTCTGTTGGAAGATGTACCGTTCAAAGTTCTCATTCACCTCAATGTCGCAGTGGCTATCGAATTTCAGCAGAACTGTCTTGAACTTTGTCTTGTCTTCACCATCGGCACACGTAAGCGAGTTATAGATGTGGATGGCGTGATCCCCCGCAGTCGACAGGAACAGTGTGATCTTTCTGGCATCCGATGCTGCCTCGAGGTCGGAATCCTCGATGTACAGGAGGAACTTTGGTTTGAAGACTTTCCAGAGGCGCCGAGGTTGCCGGAGATCCGAAGTTGCGAAGGAGGCTGGATCCTTTCCATGCTGCTGGATGGCTGCTTGCTGGTCGTTGCAGATGCACTCGAGGTAGGTTCGTTCGGATTAATAGCACTCTGGTACCATGATGTGTTAAGTAAGTTGGTTCAACGTTGACTGCAACTGGAGGCAGTGAAACTAGACACAGGCTTCTGATACAGGAGATGGTCCAACACTGTTTTATTGAACTTCCTGATTGCTGTACATAGTCTGCTGTGAGTTGACACTCTATCAATCTAACTGATAACCTCCTACTGGCTTGACCAGACTAACACTCTACCTGATGGTGATAGTGCTCACTGGCTTGTGCACACTTACTATCTCAGTAGCTGTGTCCTGTAGAGAGAGAGAGAGAGTCTTAATGCCCTGTGTGCTTTATAGTGGTGGTGTCCTGTCTGGTGATTGGTTGTTATGTTTCGTGTGTGTTCATTGGTTATACTGTGTGTCAATCACTGCCTGTCTGCATCTCATTATATACATGAGTGGATATTATGACACCCACTTGCCCTTTAGCTCCTCTATCTGAGTTTCCTCCGACTCCATAAGTTCTTTGTAGATATCCGATATCTTCACCTCTCCCACCCCTGTTCTGGAAACTACCCTGTCCTGTATCCCCGGTGGCGGCTGGAGAGGAACGGTCGACACCTGCCTTCTCAAAAAATTCCGTACCTGCAGATACCTAAACCCGGCTGGCAGTTCAAATTTCTCCTCCAAATCCTTCAAACAGGGGGAGCACCCATCTAGAAATAAATCTCCCATCCTCTTGATCCCTGCTTTCTGCCATCTCCGAGACCCTCCATCCAGCCTTCCCGGTGTGAACCGATGCTTATTAGTTACAAAAGTTCAGCAGTGGCAACCCATTTTCATGTCTGTACCCTCGCCGCCAGTGACAGTGGGAGCATGTCCCATCTCCTAAAGAGTCCTCCGTCATTTGCTCTACAAGCGGGACAAGTTTAGCTTGTGCAACGTCTCCCATTTCCGTGCCACCTGGATTCCCAGATAGCGAAAGCATCTTCCCACCACTCTCAACGGCAGCTCTCGCAGTCTCCTTTCCTGCCCCCTCGACTGGATCGTGAACATCTCTCACTTTTCCCCATATTCAATTTATACCCCGAAAACCAACCAAATTCCCCTAGGATCCACATAATCTTCCCCCATCCCCCCGAATGGGTCAGAAATATACAGGAGCAGGTCGTCCGCGTAAAGCGAGAGGGTGTTCCACCCTCCCCCGGACCAGCCCGTTCCAGTTCCTAGAAGCTATTAACGCCATCACCAGTGGCTCTTGCGGGGTGATGGGACATCCTTGCCTTGTCCACCGGTGCAGCTTAAAATAGCCCAACATCAGCCGATACGTTCGCACGCTTTCCATGGGTGCCTGATATAGCATCTGCCTCAATCGATGAAGCCCACTCGACCCGGTCAAAGGCCTTCTCCGCGTCCATCGCAACCACCACCTACATCTCTCTCTCCAACGCCGCCCCCCCCCCAGGGCATCATGATAACGTTTAGGAGCCTTCTAACATTGGCCGTAAGTTGCCTGCACTTCACAAACCCCGTCTGGTCTTCTCCTATCGCCTATGGAACACAGTCCACTATCCTTGTGGCCTAAATTTTAGCCAGCAGTTTGGTGTCCACATTCAATAGGGAGATTGGCCTGTATGACCCCCATAACTCAGGGTCCTTCTCCCGCTTCAGAATCAATGAGATCGAGGCCTGCAACATTGTTGGGGGAAGGACACCCCGCTCCCTTGCCTCATTAGATGTTTTCACCAGCAGCGGGCCCAACATCTCCAAGAACTTCTCGTAAAATTCCACTGGGTAGCCATCCGGTCCCGGGGCTTTACTCGACTACATGGCCTCCAGCCCCTCCATTATTTCCTCAATTTCAATTGGGGCCCCCAACCCTTCCACCAGTCCTTCCTCCACCTTTGGGAACTTCAACTGACCCAGGTACTGCCTCATCCCTTCCAACCCAGCCGGGAGTTCCCGACTCATCTAGCATGCTATAAAAATCCATAAACACCCCATTCACCCCTACTGGGTCCAAGACTGCGTTCCCACTTCTGTCCTTTACACTCCCTGTCTCCCTGGCCGCCTCCCTTTTACTCAGCTGATGTGCTAGCTTCCTACTGGCCTTCTCCCCATACTCGTATACTGCCCCCCCCTTGCCTTCCTCAATTACTCCACCGCCTTCCCTGTAGATAACAGCCCAAACTCCATCTGTAGCCTCCGCCGCTCCTTCAGTAACCCCGCCTCTGTAGCCTCCAAATATCTCCTATCCACCTGGAGTATCTCCCCAACCAGCCTATCCACCTTTGCTCGTTCCATCTTTTCTCTATGGGCCGTACCGAGATTAACTCCCCCCTAACCACTGCCTTCAGAGCTTCCCACACCGTTGCTGCCGAGACTTCCCCCTCCTATCATTTATTTCCAAATAGTTCTGGATGGACTTGCTCACCCGCCCGCACCCCCCTCATCTGCTAATAGTCCCACATCCAACCTCCAT
This sequence comes from Scyliorhinus torazame, assembly GCF_047496885.1. Classification (NCBI taxonomy): domain Eukaryota; kingdom Metazoa; phylum Chordata; class Chondrichthyes; order Carcharhiniformes; family Scyliorhinidae; genus Scyliorhinus; species Scyliorhinus torazame. Next base: position 39,938,663 of record NC_092716.1, read on the forward strand.
AGCGGGCGCTGCCCTCTCTCCTTACTCACCCGTAAATCCACTCCAATGTGGGGCATGATCCGACACAGCGATCGCCGAATACTCTGTATCAAACCACCCCCGCCAGTAATGCCCTGCTCAGGATTTTAAAAAGTCGATCTGAGAATATACTTTGTACACATGGGAGAAAAAAGAAAACTCCTTCACTCTTGGCCGTCCAAAATCCTTCTGAAATCTTAATTGTAATTGTTAGCTCCACGGCTACCCAGTGGAATTGTACAAGAAGTTCAATGTCCCATGGATGTAATATTTGATAAGATTAGTTCAATAATATTTTAAACATATTACACCAACGTTCCCCCAACAATGACGCTCAAGTGTAGGAAGTTCTTATTTTTTTATTCAACCAAACTAAATATGATCTTCAACTCTGCTGGAATGTGGAGATCTCGTGCTTACATGGCCTGCTCCTCCTCACCAGCCCTATTTGGAGGTCTATAGTACACTTCCAGTAGTGTGATTGGCCCTTTGCTGTTCTTCAATTCAATCTGTATGGCTTAGTTGGATGATTCTTCTCGCATACCATTTTTGTTCACAGCTGTAATTGTTCCTTCTACCAATCTTGTGATCCTCCTTTTTCATCTCTTCACTAAACTGTCTGAAAATCCTAAAAACAGGAATGCTCAGGTGTAATTCTTGCTCCCCTTTGCATCGAGTTATCTCTAAATAGACAAATACTTAATTTGTTTACACATTTTTTTTAAGGATTTGAGATTATTTATCTGGCCTGCATTCATCACAGGTGTTATTTTGTTTTCCTATCTTCTTTTCACAGAATCATCTTATTGTTAAAGTACCCCCATATCACAATCCACATATCACAACCCCAGTTGCAGTTGGAATATATGTTGTTACCAATGCTGGAAGGTCACATGAAGTACAGCCTTTTACTTTCACTCCTGATCCAGGTTAGTGAAGGTCAATACCATGTTTTTGTATCGTTGTCTATTTAAATTTTTGAACTGGAAGCGCAAAACCCTGACAAATGCTTGCCAGCAGGAATATATTTGACGTCTGTTAATCAAGTAGTAGCTTTGCTGAAAGCTGCTGTTCAAGGCTGACCTCTAGTCAGCCCTTGAAATGCTGCCGGTTGGGAAAATCTGGTGGTAGAAGTTTGTTGGCATAATAAAATTATAGCAACATTAATATTAACTGCTATATAGCGACAACAAACAAAACTATGGTTGTTGGGTTAGGTAGTGCTGCTTGTGCTAATAAATGCATATAAAAGTGTATAAAGATTGAGTTTGGTTCTATCCTTCACCAACTAGCTTTTGATTATAAAATGGTCGCAGAGAATTGTTGCCGAAAGGTCAAGATTGGAAACGAAAAGAAGATTCAGACCGAAAACAATCCTCATGACTATTGTGCAAAATGGCAAAAATGTTAGAAGGCAAATGTAAATTTTTGGGGAATGATTATCTTCAATATTCTTGAAAAATAAACCATATGGCCTATGGAAGAATGAAGCGAAAATGTGAACACTGATTACTGCCCTTCCACAGAGGAAACAAGATGTGGTTTTGGATTGCTGCTTTTTGTGAAGGAAATCAGAATTAACATATTTTGTGAGATGGATGCTTATCAGTTTGTTGTGATGAAGATTTGGACCACCTTTAGAGTTATTGAATGAAATTTGCAAGAAAGATGATCTGTTAAATGCTAATGAGGCACAATCAGTCTTTGATGCATTTCAGAAAACAGATGATCATTCCATGGAAGAATATATCATGGACTTTAACAGATTGAATCTATCAATCTTTCACACAGTTTGGGGATCCTGGATCAGTACTAGCACTAAATTGCTGGATTTTGTTAGAAGTGTCTCAAGTGGAAGGCTACTGATTTAGTCGCACCGTTGAAGACTGCTGGACCGATCATTGCCTTAGCCGATATACCATCTCCATCAGCCTGTCCTCAAAAAACGGAGGCAACAAAATTAATGCCACAAGAAAAGTAACATTGATAGCCTGAAAGAACTCACCAAGGCAGTCCTTCTTGGTCAGTGCTTTACTGCCAACCTCTCAACCTCCAGCCACCAGGAGTTGCAATGTGACCTAATGCCTAGTCAACCCTAAAATCCTCCACTCTCAGGTGGCCCCTCAGAGTTGAGGATGACTTGCTTCCACCTAAAAAATGAGTTTGCAGGTGACTTGAGGTGGATGGATGCTCAGGTTGCCACATGTTCCTTTTGTTGTTGATACCTGGCATCGGCTTGCTCTCAGCGATGAAATCCAAGGTCCACAGCTCCTGCCAGATGATTTTCCTACTCTTCGGATGGTCTGGGATTCCCAGGTGTCGGTCGGGATGTGGCACTTTGTCAGGGAAGTTTTGAGGATGTCCTTGAAGTGTTTCCTCTGATCTCCTGAAGCTCATTTGCCGTGTTGAAGCTTTGATTAGAGCACTTGTTTCAGGAGTCACATGTCTGACATGTGGATGATGTGGCCTGCCCAGCAGAGCTGATCGAGTGTAGTTGATGCTTGCTTCAAGTAGAGCACTTGTTACAGTAAATCTCATGTCTGACATGTGGACGATGTGGCCTGCCCAACAGAGCTGGTCAAGCATGGTCAAAGCTTTGTTGCTGGGGATGTTGGCCTGAGTGAGAATACTGACATTGCTGTACCTATCCTGCTAATGGATTTGCAGAATCTGTGAAGGTAACACTGGTGGTACTTCTCCAAGGCTTTAAGTGTCTGCTTTACATATCTCTGAGCCACAGAGGAGGGCAGGTATCACTACTGCTCTGTGGACCGTGAGCTTGGTGCCGAGTCCGAGGTCCAGGTCTTCAAACATTCTCTTCCTCCGGTGAGCAAAGGCTGCTTTGGCAAACTGAAGGTGGTGTTGAACCTTGTCATCAATGTCTGCCCGTGTGCCAGTAAGTTCCCAAGCTATGGAAAGTAGTCCACATTGTCCAAGGCCTCATCATGGATTTTCGTAACCAGGGGGCAGTGCTGTGTGTTGGGGCAGATTTGTAGAGGACCTTTATCTTCTGGGTGTTTAGTGTAAGGGCCATGCTCTCATACACTTTGGTGAAGGTGTTGACAATGGCTTAGAGCTCAGTCTCCAACTGTGTGCCGACGGAAGCTTCGACTGAATATGAAAGAAGATGGGTTGACCTAGGATGTGGCATGCAGGCGGTGGAGTTTCAACAGATTCCTGTTTTTTTTCTGTAGCTCGGCTCTGCTAGTGAGCAACTTGCGGAAAGTAAGATGGAGCATTGCAGCAAGGAAGATCGAGAAGAATGTTGGTGCGATGACAACTTTGACTGACTTGACCCCAGTCCGAACATGAATTGGGTCTGTGGTTGATCTGACGGTCAGCATCATGGCTTGCATGTCATCGTGGAGCAGATGGAGGAGGATGGTGACAAACATTTGGGGGTAGCTGAAACGGAGGAGGACCCTCCATACCCCTTGCGGTTGTGACGTCAAAGAAGGCCATGTACAAGAGTTGGTGCTGTTCCCTGCATTTGTCTTGTAGTTGCTGTGTGGTGAAGATCATAACCGTTGAGCCACATAGTGGGTGGAATCTGCATTATGGCTCTGGGAGGAGCTCTAGCCACAGGGAGAAAGTGATTTAAAAAGACTCTTTGTCATTATCTTCCCTGTGGCAGACAGCAGGGCAATTCCTCTGTAGTTATTGCAGTCGGACTTGTCACCTTTCTTGAAGATGCTCACAATTACATATCTCTGAGATAGTGTTGCTCCACAATGTTTTGGTTCTTTGACAGGGACTGCATCTTTCCCTGATGCCTTGTTGTTCTTCAGCTGTCTGATCTCTTTTTCTAATTCATGCAGGGTTGGGGTTGTGCTGAAATGGTGGTGGGTAGCGTGCTGCAGGATGGAGTCAAGGACACTCGCGTTGAAGACAGAGACTCTGTTAAGGAGGTCTTCAAAGTGCTCCTTCTAGTGGTCACTGACTACCTCTCTATTCTTGATGAGCATCTCTGTTCTTGGCCAGCAGTGGGGTGGGTCATCATGTTTGGGCCGTAGGTGGTCTTGATTCTACTAAAGAAACATCTTGCACCATGCATGTTAGTTATCTGCTGGATCTCCTGCACTTTCTCCACCTGTTCCTTAGGTCACAGGTTTTTTTGCTGGGCCTCCACTTTCAGCCGTCTGCAGAGCTGTTTTCCTGCTCTTGAGTGGGTTGCTGTTTCAGGTTCAGAAAAGTCTTGCGCTTGTGGCTTTTTAAAAAATAAATTTAGAGTACCCAATTATTTGTTTTTTTCCAATTAAGGGGCAATTTTAGCATGGCCAATCCACCTACCCTGCACACCTTTGGATTGTGGGAGTGAAACCCACGCAGACACAGGGAGAATGTGCAAACTCCACACAGACAGTGACCCAGGGCCGGGATTCGAACCCAGGTCCTCAGCGCCATAGGCTCAGTGATAACCACTGCACCACCATGCTGCCCTACGCTTGTGGCTTTTAACAATGCCATACAATAATTTTATCAAACTGACCCTTGTTTCTGTTGTCTTCTAGAGAACTAACTCATGTCGATGAATGGTTAAAATGTTTGACAAGGGAAAACAGGACAAAATGTTAATTTTTGAAAATTTCAGTGTGTATTGTCTTTGTGCTTCAGCAAATTCATCAGATGTCAGTGTGAAGAAAGAAATTCCTGTACAGCCATGTTCCTTTGAAGACGCAATGAAAGGTAAAATGGTACTTGTACACAAAAGAGACAAAGTAATATTGGGTCTCTGGTTTCCCATGCTCAACAAATTATTGAGCTTAACTGAGTTGTCGAATTCAGAAACACATGTAAAGCTTAGAAGGCAGTGTGTCAGCTGAGGGGGTTGAAGGAGGTGGTGTATGAGTATGGGGAGAAGGCCAGTCTCTCATGGCTCACCAGTTAAGACAGCTGGAGGCTGCTAGGGAGGTTGTTAAGGTTAGGGATTTCAGGGTAGGCTGGTCTCTGCCCCAGACAAGGTGAGTGGGGCATTAAGAGTCTTTTACAAGTGGCTTTGTAGGTCAGTCACAGGTGATGAGCGGGGAATGGCAGAGTTTTTAGAGGGTCTGGAGTTTGCCAAGGCAAGGGAGGAATTGCAGGAGAAGCTGGAGTCGCCTCTGGGATTAGAGGAGGTCTGAACAATCCTAGGAAAGATGCAGATGGGAAGGCAAGGGTTCCCGGTAGAATTTTTAAAGAAGTTTGCTGATCAGTTGGTTCCGTTATTGATAAGGGCGTATAATAATTCCCTGGAGTGGGGGGGGGGTCTCCCTGAGATGTTGGGGCAGGCATCCATCTCCCTTCTCCTGAAAAAGGTTAAGGATTCCACGGAGTATGGGTTTTCTGCCCAATTTCACTGCTCAGTGTAACGCAAAGCTTTTGGCCAAGATCCTGCTGTTGTGGTTAGAACCTTGTCTCCCGGAGGTAGTTGGGGAGGACCAGGCGGGATTTGCGAAAGGCCAAAAGTTGTCAACCAACATGAGGCAACTGGTCAATGTGGTTCTTATCCCAGCAGCTGGGCTGGAACCGGAGATCATCAGGTTGCTAGATGCAGAAAAGTGTTCAGCAGGGTTGAGTGGAGGTAACTTTTCGCAGTCTTGGATAAGTTTGGGTTGGATCCTGGGTTTGTGTCGTGGATACACAGCTCCTTCGGCCAGCGTGCGAACCAGCACTATGAATTTGGGGCTGTTTTGGCTACATTGGGCATGAGACAAGGGTGCCCTATGTCTTCCCTCTTGTTTGTATTGGAGATTGAGTCAATGGCGGTTGCCCTGATGGCCTCAAATAAGTGCAGAGGAATTGTTAGAGGTGGGGTGTCCTTGTATATGGATGATCTTCTGCTATATGTGAGGTACCCGGGGCCAGTTATGGGGGGCATGTTGGGGATATTGAAGAGTTTTGGCTCCTCCTTGGGATACAAGTTAAATTTACGAAAGAGTGTGTATTTTGTGATCAGCCCTTCTGGGAGGTGAGCCAGTTTGAGAGGTTTGCCTTTCCACCTGGCAGAGACTAGCTTTCGGTATTTGGGGGTCCAGGTAGCTCCGTATTGGGCGCGGCTCTGTAAATTGCACCAACCTAGTGGGGAGGACCAAGGCAGACCTACAAAGGTGGGACAGCCTTCCACTGCTCTTGGCAGGCCGGGTACAATCCGTCAACAACTTGCCAAGATTTTTGTTTTGAATTCTGCCTACCGGTATTCCTACCCAACTCTTTTTTCGGGGGTTAAGCAGCTTATATCTGGTTTCATATGGGCAGGGAAAACACCCGAGGATTTGGAGGGAGGGGGGTCGTACAGAGGGATAGACCGTTGGCGGGGGGTGGGGGGCATGCGCTGCCAAATGTGATGTTTTGCTACTGGCTGCCAACGCGGAGGTGTTGACGATTCCACTTTAAAAATATGGAGGCAGCTCCAGCAGCATTTAAAGCTGGGGTCAGCGTCCAGGTGGGTTTCTATTTGTATGAACCACTTGTTCGAGCCCGCAAAGTTGGATGCCACATTGGGGGGGTGGAAGAGGAAGGGACTGGACAGAGTAAGGGATTTATTATTGGAGGGACGGTTTGCCAGCCTGGAGGAGCTGTAAGAGAAAGATGGGCTCTTGAGCTCGGACGTGTTTAGGTATCACCAGATTCAAAATTTTGTTTGATGCGCATTTCCGGTGGCGCCGCCTTCAACCTTATTGGAAAGGACTTTTTTTCTGTGCGGGGTCGGAAGAGGGAGTAGTCTGGAATCTGTGGATGGATTTTGGGAGAGGATCTGGTCTTGGTGGAGGGGGTGAAGGCTAAATGGGAGGAGGAGCTGGGGCGGATACCCTGGCATTTGCCTTGCTAGTTGCTCGGAGGCAAATCCTTTTAAATCAAGACTGGCAATGCCACCTAGCGCCTCGGTGTGGCTAGGTGACTTAATAGAACAAAGAACAAAGAAAATTACGGCACAGGAACAGGCCCTTCGGCCCTCTCAGCCTGCACCGATCCAGATCCTTTATCTAAACCTGTCTTCTATTTTCCAAGGATCTACTTCCCTCTGTTCCCCGCCCGTTCATACATCTGTCCAGATGCATCTTAAATGATGCTATCGTGCCCACCTCTACCACCTCCGCTAGCAAAGTGTTCCAGGCACCCACCACCCTCTGCGTAAAAAAACTTTCCACACACATCTCCCTTGAATTTTCCCCCTCTCACCTTGATATCGTGACCCCTTCTAATTGACACCCCCACTCTTGGAAAAAGTTTGTTGCTATCCACCCTGTCCATACCTCTCATAATGTTGTAGACCTCAATCAGGTCCCCCCTCAACCTCTGTCTTTACGACGAAAACAATCCTAATCTACTCAACCTTTCTTCATAGCTAGCACCCTCCATACCAGGCAACATCCTGGTGAACCTCCTTTGCACCCTCTCTAAAGCATCCACATCCTTCTGGTAATGTGGCGACCAGAACTGCACGCAGTATTCCAAATGTGGCCTAACCAAAGTCCTATGCAACTGTAACATGACCTGCCGACTCTTGTACTCAAAACCCCGTCCGATGAAGGCAAGTATGCTGTATGCCTTCTTGACCACTCTATCAACCTGCGTTGCCACCTTCAGGGTACAATGGACCTGAACTCCCAGATCTCTCTGTACATCAATTTTCCCCAGGACTCTTCCATTGACCGAATAGTCCGCTCTTGAATTAGATCTTCCAAAATGCATCACCTCGCATTTGCGTGGATTGAACTCCATCTGCCATTTCTCTGCCCAACTCTCCAATCTATCTATATTTTGCTGTATTCTCTGACAGTCCCCCTCGCTATCTGCAACTCCACCAATCTTAGTATCATCTACAAACTTGCTAATCAGACCACCAATACCTTCATCCAGATCATTTATGTATATCACAAGCAACAGTGGTCCGAGCACGGATCCCTGTGGAACACCACCATTCATCTTTCCCCATTTTGGGACACTCCCTTCCACCACTACTCTCTGTCTCCTGTTGCCCAGCCAGTTCTTTATCCATCTAGCTAGTACACCCTGAACCCCATACAACTTCACTTTTTCCACCAACCTGCCATGGGAAACTTTATCAAACGCCTTACTGAAGTCCATATATATGACATCTACAGCCCTTCCCTCATCAATTAACTTAGTCACTTCCTCAAAGAATTGTACTAGGTTTGTAAGACATGACCTTCCCTGCACAAAACCATGCTGCCTATCACTGATAAGTCTATTTTCTTCCAAATGTGAATAGATCCTATCCTTCCGTATCTTCTCCAACAGTTTGCCTACCACTGATGTCAAGCTCACAGGTCTATAATTCCCTGGATTATCCCTGCTACCCTTCTTAAACAAAGGGACAACATTAGCAATTCTCCAGTCCTCCGGGACCTCACCCGTGCTCAAGGATGCTGCAAAGATATCTGTTAAGGCCCCAACTATTTCGTCCCTCGCTTCCCTCAGTAACCTGGGATAGATCCCATCCGGACCTGGGGACTTGTCCACCTTAATGCCTTTTAGAATACCCAAAACTTCCCCCTTCCTTATGCCGACTTGACCTAGAGTATTTAAACATCCATCCCTAGCCTCAACATCCGTCATGTCCCTCTCCTTGGTGAATACCGATGCAAAGCACTCATTAAGAATCTCACCCATTTCCTCTGACTCCACGCATAAATTCCCTCTTTTGTCTTTGAGTGGGCCAATCCTTTCTCTAGTTACCCTCTTGCTCCTTATATATGAATAAAAGGCTTTGGGATTTTCCTTAACCCTGTTAGCCAAAGATACCTCATGACCCCTTTTAGCCCTCTTTATTGCGCATTTGAGATTTGTCCTACTTTCCCGATATTCCTCCAAAGCTTCATCAGTTTTAAGTCGCCTAGATCTTATGTATGCTTCCTTTTTCATCTTAGCTAGTCTCACAATTTCACCCATCATCCATGGTTCCCTAATCTTGCCATTTCTATCCCTCATTTTCACAGGGACATGTCTGTCCTGCACTCTCATCAACCTTTCCTTAAAAGACTCCCACATTTCAAATGTGGATTTACCCTTAAACAGCTGCTCCCAATCCACATTCCCTAGCTCCTGCCGAATTTTGTTATACTTGGCCTTTCCCCAATTTAACACTCCTCCTTTAGGATCACTCTCGTCTTTGTCCATGAGTATTCTAAAACTTACGGAATTATGATCGCTATTCCCAAAGTAATCACCGACTGAAACTTCAACCACCTGGCCGGGATCATTCCCCAATACCAGGTCCAGTATGGCCCCTTCCCGAGTTGGACTATTTGCATACAGCTCTAAAAAACTCTCCTGGATGCTCCTTACAAATTCTGCTCCATCTACGCCTCCAACATTACATGAGTCCCATTCAATGTTGGGGAAGTTAAAATCTCTCATCACGACCACCCTATTGCTCCTACATTTTTCTATAATCTGTCTACGTATTTGTACCTCTACTTCACGCTCGCTTTTGGGAGGCCTGTAGTAAAGTCCCAACAATGTTACTGCACCCTTCCGATTTCTTAGCTCTACCCACATTGCCTCAGTGCTCGAATCTTCCATCGTGCCCTCCTTAATCACAGCTGTGATATCATCTCTGACCAGTAATGCAACTCCTCCACCCCTTTTACCTCCCTCTCGATCCCTCCTGAAACATCTATACCCTGGGATATTTAGTTGCCAGTCTTGCCTTTCCCTCAACCAAGGCTCAGTAATTCCAATACCATCATATTCCCAGGTACTAATCCAAGCCCCAAGTTCATCTGCCTTACCTGCTACACTGCTACACTTCTCGCATTGAAACAAATGCACCTCAGACTGTTGCTGATTTTCTCCTTGGTTCAATTGCTCTGTTTTATTACCTTTGCTCTCGAGTCGCCAGGTATCTTTATGATACCGTCATGAGGTTCAAGTCCGAGTGGTGATCAATAACCCAATACACCGATTAGTAAGATTTAAATCAAAGCACATTTACTATACACAGTAATCGCTACTCATGCACAAATTCTACGTCTAAGCTACTTCTACAACTAACAGGCCTATACTTAACTTTGAACTGGCCCACAAGGTCAGGGGAACAAATGGCCTTTCGTTCGGGTTCTGAGTCTGTGAGATTCGAAGTTGGTACGGATTGGTAGCTAGGAGCGCCTATCTCGTAGCGAGCGTTGAGTTAAGACTTACGATTTTGATGATCACTGGAGTCACTGCACGGGTCACGGTCAATGTTGATTCGTGTTGCTGGGTGACCCGGGCAGGAAGAAGAGCGTGAAGAGCGCGATTTGAACTTGGGGCTCAACTCTTATAGTCCCCAGGGGCTTCCCGCCTTTCGAGGCGGACCCTGTACCTGGTCCCAAGTGATTGGACTTTGTCCCAATCGCTTGGTTCGATTTTCTCCAATACTGGAGCGGTTCCCTGATCGATGGGCGGTCTTGAGGTGCTCGTTCACCTCCTTTGTGTTGGCTCCTGCTGGTGCCGAGGAGTCTGGCTTTGCTTTGTGTGTCAAAAATGTTACTTATTGTTCCCGGGGATTGCTCATCAGTATGCAGATAGCTGTCACTTTGTTATGCTGATGGTCGCTGGTATCGATGTTGTCTGGTTTTTGCATAGGTAAATACACAGCAAACCTGCAGCTGTTGGTTTTTGTCTTGTTGGCTGACTTTTCCATCAGTCTTTGCCGTTCGCCATTTTAAATCGGGAGTTGGCCACTTTAGGTGCGTTCATCATCTCTTCCCTGTCTACTCTTCTCCTCAGTCACATTGAGTTTATTATCTAGTACCTGGCTTTAGTTGCTGCCTCTTTACTGACCCCTAATTTCCTAATCTGGTTCCCATCTCCCTGCCACATTAGTTTAAAACCTCCTTAACAGTGTTAGCAAAAGCAACCCCTAGGACATTGGTTCCAGTCCTGCCCAGGTGTAGACCATCCGATTTGTAATGGTCCCACCGCCCCCAGAACCGGTTCCAACGTCCCAAAAATCTGAACCCCCTCCCTCCTGCACCATTTCTCAAGCCATGTATTCATTCTGACTATTCTTGAATTTCTACTCTGACTGTCTCGTGGCACTGGTCGCAATCCTGAGATTACTACCTTTGAAGTTCTACCTTTTAACTTATCTCCTAACTCCCTAAATTCTGATTGTAGGACTTGATCCCGTTTTTTTACCTATATCGTTGGTGCCTATATGCACCATGACAACTAGCTGTTCACCCTCCCCCTTCAGTATGTCCTGCAGCCAATCTGAGACATCCCTGACCCATGCACCCGGGAGGCAACATACCATTCGGGAGTCTCGTTTTCGACCACAGAAACACCTGTCTACTCCCCTTACGATTGAATCCCCTATGACTATAGCCCTGACAGTCTTTTTCCCGCCCTTCTGTGCAGCAGAGCCAGCCACGGTGCCGTGAGCCTGGCTACTACTGCCTTACGCCATCTCCTCCAACAGTATCCAAAACGATATACCTGTTTTGGAGGGAGATGACCGTAGGGAAAACCTGCACTGCCTTCTTGCTCTGCCTTTTGGTCACCCATTCCCTGTCTCCCTCACCAATCCTAATCTGCGTTGTGTGACCAACTCACTGAACGTGCTATCCATGACCTCCTCAGCATCACGGATGCTCCAAAGTGAGTCCATCCGCAGCTCCAGAGCCGTCATGCGGTCTAACAGGAGCTGCAGTTGGATACACTTCCCGCACATGAAGGAGTCCGGGGCATCGGCCACGTCCCTGAACTCCCACATTGAGCACGAGGAGCATAACACGGGTCTGGGATCTCCTGCCATTTTTACACTTTACCGTAACTGATTACAAATATACTATCAAATAATGAATAACTGAAAGGAATAAAGATTTTTTTTTTAAACTTACCAATCACAATACTTAGCAACACACGAAGTGTTAAATTTCTCCCAGCTACTGCTAATTGGAGCACTTCCCTTATCAGCCAATCAGTCACTCTTCAAGGTAGGTTTTTAATGAGGGAAAGTTACCTTCCCGACAGACCCCAGGCCACTGTTCCTGCCGAAAATCTGAAGGCCGCTTATCCGGCAGCTGTGTCCCCGCCGCTCTCCTCGTGCTCTTTTATCCTGTGTCCTCGCCGCTCTCCTCGCGCTCTTTCACTGAGTCTCCGCCGCTCTCTCTTTCACTGCAGGCTGTGACGTCACGGTTCAACTTCTTTCTACTTCTACCTGCCCTTGAGCCTCCCTCTTGATCTTTACTCGGCTGGGATCCTTACAGTGATTGTCTTTTTTGTTTGGTTAGAGGAGGAGGTAGGGAGGGAAACACTGAAGAAGTGTTTCGGGTTTAACTGTCAGTTGACAACAGCTCCTCCACAAACCACCTTCAAGATACGGTGACCGCAATGCACTGATGCAAATTTTCCCTGCAACAGCCAATCAGCAGCTCCGCTCTACTGCCCTCTGCTGGATGCTTGCCTTGACTTGAACACCGAGGGTGTCTTGCTCAGGTACACTTTCTGGATGCAGTGACCGCAAGGTACTGATGCAAATTTTCCCTGCAACAGCCAATCAGCAGCTCCGCTCTACTGCCCTTTGCTGAGTTTTTGCACCTAGCAAAGGTCAAATGAACTGTGAGGGGGTCAAGTAAAGACTTCTACCTTCAATTGACCCACCTAATTTTAGGGCGGCATGGTAGCACAGTGGTTAGCACTGTTGCTTCACAGCGCCAGGGACCCGGGTTCGATTCCCGGTTTGGGTCACTGTGCAGAGTCTGCACGTTTTCCCCGTGTCTGCATGGGTTTCCTCCGGGTGCTCCAGTTTCATCCCACAATCCAAAGATAGGTGGATTGGTCACGCTAAATTGCCCTGTAGTGTCCAAATGTTAGGTGGGGTTGTTGGGTTATGGGGATAGAGTGGAGGTGTTGGCTTAGGTAGGTGCTCTTTCAGAGGTGGTGTAGACTCGATGGGCCGAATGGCCTCCTTCACTGTAAATTCTATATGATTCTATACCGTAGATGGCATCCGTTCATATTGTACTTTAAGAAATTGGATACTATTAGAAACGTACATAGAAACATAAATAGAAAATAGAAGCAGGAGGGGGCCATTCAGCCCATCGAGCCTGTTCCGCCATTCATTATGATCATGGCTGACCATCAAGTTCAATACTCTGACCACGCCTTCCCCCCCCCCCCCCCCCCCCATACCTCTCAATCCCTTTAGCCCCAAAAGCTATATCTAATTCCTTCTTGAAATTAAATGTTTTCACCTTAACTACTTTTTGTGGTAGTGAATTCCACTCTCTGGGTGAAGAAATTTCTCCTCGCCTCAGTCCGAAAAGCTGCTTTACCCTATCCTCAAACAATGACCCCTAATTCGGGACTCCACCGCCATTGGAAACATTCTGAATCTATCCTATCTAATCCTGTTAGAATTTTATAAGTTTCTATGAGATCCCCTTTCACTCTTCTAAACTCCAATGAATATAATCCTAACTGACTTAGGCATTTAGTTCCCTCGTCCAAATCATCAATATATAATGTGAACAGTTTGGGTCCTAGCACAGATCCCTGCGGTATCCAACCGGTCACTGCTTGCCAACCGAAAAAAGACCCATTTATTCCAACATTTTGCTTCCCCCTCTGCTAACCAGCTTTATATCCATCACAAGACACTATCCACCATCCCATGCCCTTTAACTTTACACAGTAATCTGCTGTGTGTGTGTGTGAGGGGGGAGGGGGAGGGGTGGGGGGGGGGGGGGGGGTTAAACCAGTTTATTCTTATTATTTGGTTTACTGTTGTGGTTTGTACTTTTTGTACTTCTGTATTTAGTATAAAATGATAAACTTTAAAAAATATATATTTTTTTTAAAGTTAGGAACTCAAATATAAAGAGATATCCTTTTTACGAAGTTGAAAGATATAAATGTTAGATATAGAACAGTGATGAATAAATTGAGGACCCCTGTGATCCCTCTGTCTTGATGGTAAATCTGCAGGTTTTCCACCTTGAACGCTTCAACTTCATCAGCGTTATACTGTTGAAGATTTGAAAACAATGTCTGCTGTCATCCACCTCTTCTCTTACCAGAATCCAGAAGCGTCCTCTGAGATTAAGAAGGAAAGAAATTGGAGAGGAAAAAATGTTTAATTAATAAGAAGCAAACCGTGCAATAGTGGGCTGAGGATAAAGATTTATCCAAGAATATTAGTATGTTAGGAGCAGTATGGATGTAAATTGTATCCTTCTAGCTACTACCATTTGATGAAAGGAATTGAGTTGCAGATGAAAGTTAGACTTTATGTACTGCTTTGCGTGTGTGATGTGCACTCAATAGTTTTATGTTTAACGCTTAATGTTTTTGTTTTTATCAACTCTTCTTCATCCTGTTGCTCGCCTCTGTGACCTGCATATAAAGCAGTCTTAACATTCATGTATCTCAGAAGATTACTAATTTAATTTCTTAACACAAGAATAATTCTCTTTAACTGCCGTTTAATATACCTCTGTTGCATATATGATCATTTCAGAGAAACCCACTACACTGATCATACCAAACTGTCTACTGGACAACGGGGAAGCCCATAGAACTTGATGCAGATGCTTTATCTCTTGTCATACACATGAAATGCCAAAATGTTTGCTTTGATGTTAACCATTTTGTCACTTGATAGGTGTGAAATTAAAATCTTCCAGCATGGTTGAGTTTTTCGAAATTTTAAGTTAATAGTTCTTATCAGCTAAGTGCACTGTACAAATCATTATTTATGTGAGCATTATAGAGTTTTATGGAACAAAAGGAGGCCTTTCGGAGACTTCCACAGGCGGCCATGGAGTGAGTGGTCACACATTTGGTGGCTCCTGCTCGAGGTGGATTTTTTTGGTCCTTCCCCACCCAAATTGTGTGGTTTTTGAGGGCAAACGGTGCACGAGTGTCCAGGAAATGTAATACTCCTCTGGTAGGGCTAGTGTGTGGCTCATTGGATGAGGAGTGCCACGAGGAAGAGAGAGCAGTTGGAGCAGGACCGCTTTTGTGGTGCGACACATGTGAAGATGGCGAAGGGCAAGGGGGTTGTGCTGCCCTCACAGTGGTCGACAGAGCAGCTGGTGGAGTTCCAAAATGGCACATTTGAGCAACAGGGGAAGGAGGCCTTAGAGAATTTGGCCATGGTGGTGGAGCTGTTCAGGGCAGCGATCTAGCGGATGGAGCAGAGGCAAGAGGCTCAGGGCCTGGCGATCCAGAACATGGAGGAATCGGTGGTAGAGTATGAGGATTTGCTGACCTCGCTGGAGGCGGAGATGGGAATGGTGATGAGCAGCCAGAAGAGGCTGAAAGAACCTAGAGAACTGCTCCAGGAGGAAGAAACTGAGGATCGTGGGGATGCCCAAAGACATCGAAGGTGTGGAGGCCACTAAGTTTGTGGCAAGCAGGTTGGAGAAGCTTATGGGGGAGGGAGCCTTTGGCTATCCCCTCTGGGTGGATTGGGTGCACAGGGCATCGAGAAGGAGGCTGCAGGTGGGGGAGCTGCCAAGGGTGATGGTGGTGGGGCTGCATCGGTTCTTGGATAACAAGGTGGGCGAGGCAGACCAAGAAGAGCACATGCGAGGGGAGTGAGCTGCGGATTTACAAGACCTGGGTGTGGAGCTGGCCAAGCGGAAGGCCGGGTGTAATCGGTAAAGGCCACCCTCGACAAGAAGGGGGCGAAGTTTGGGGTGTTGTACTCTGCCCGCTTGTGTGTGACACATCAAAATCAGGAATTTTATTTTGACTTGCCAGAGGAGGCGATGGACACCATGGATTGGGAGGACATTGACCTTTGAAGAGGCGTTTTGTGTATATTGTGGGGCACATTAGGTGGGTGGATTGAGGCAGGTTACGAGGGGGAGCAGTGATGGTAAGTGTGCCTTTTATTTTTCTTGGTTTGTTGGTAGTTGGGAAGGTTGGGGGGGGTGGGGGTGGATTGTGAGAGTGAGGGAGTAGTTGGGAAGGTTGGGGGGAGGGGTGGATTGTGTGGGTGAGGGGAAATTGGGCCTTGTGCAGATGCCACCATGCTAGCTGGGCGGGCTAGTTAACGGGAGTGAAGTGGGGGGTTGTCAGGAGGAAGGTCTGGGGAGGGGGAATGGGTAGGTTCTTTGTTGGGTGTGTGGGGAGGGGCGGGTTGCTGACATGGGCGTGGCTGGTGTGACACCGTTATGAATGGAGAGATGGAGGCAGATATGGGGGGTGGGCCTAAAAAGGGGTATGGCTAATCTGCAGGGGAGGGGGATAGGGAGAGCACCTCCCCACTCGCGACTAGACTGGTTACGTCATACATGCGAGGGCTGAATGGGCCGGTTAAGCCGCAGGAGTTCCTCAGGATAGTATCCTACGTCCAACCATCTTCAGCTAATTCATCAATGACCTGCCTTCCATCATAAGGTCAGAAGTGGGGATGTTTGCAGATGACTGCACAATGTTCAGCACCATTCACGACTCCTCAGATAATGGAGCAGTTAGTGTCCAAATGCAGCAAGACCTGGACAATATCCAAGCTTGGGCTGACAAGTAGCAAGTTACATTCGCGCCACACAAGTGACAGGCAATGACCATCTCCTACAAGAGAGGATCTAACCATCGCCCCATGACATTCAATGGCATGACCATTGCTGAATCCCCCACAATCAACATCCTGGGGGTTACCGCTGATCAGAAACTGAATTGGAATAGCCATTTTAATGCTGTGGCTACCAGGGCAGGTCGAAGACTCGGAATCCTACGGTGAGTAACTCGCCTCCTGACGCGCCCCCCCCCCCCCCAAGCCTGTCAACCATCTACAAGGCACAGGTCAGGAGTGTAATGAAATACTCTCCACTTGCCTGGATGAGTGCATCTCCGACAACACTCGAGAAGCTCGACACTATCCAGGACCAAACAGCCTGCTTGATTGCTCCTCCTTCCACAAACATTCGGGAGGCATAGATCGAAGCTTCAGGGATGTAGTTACTCCGAAGAATAAAGATAGATGGGTGACGGTGAGAGGGGTGGGGAGGAAGCAGTCTGTACAGGGATCCCCTGTGGTCGTTCCCCTAAATAACAAGTATACCGCTTTGGATACTGGTGGGGGGGGGGACCTTACCAGGGGTAAGCCATGGGGTACAGGTCTCTGGCACAGAGTCTGTCCTTGTTGCTCTGAAGGGAAGGGGGGAGAGGAGTAGAGCATTAGTCATTGGGGACTCCATAGTTAGGGGGACAGATGGGAGATTCTGTGGGAACGAGAGAGATTCGCGGTTGGTGTGTTGCCTCCCAGGTGCCAGGGACCATGATGTCTCGGATCGTGTTTTCGGATCCTTAAGGGGGAGGGGGAGCAGCCCCAAGTCGTGGTCCACATAGGCTCCAAAGACATAGGTAGGAAAAGGGATGGGGATGTAAGGCAGGTATTCGGGGAGCTAGGGTGGAATCTTGGAGCTAGAACAAACAGAGTTATTATCTCTGGGTTGTTACCCGTGCCACGTGCTAGCGAGACGAGGAATAGGGAGAGAGAACAGTTGAACATGTGGCTACAGGGATGGTGCAGGAGAGAAGGATTCAGATACCTGGATAATTGGGGCTCATTCTGGGGTAGATGGGACCTCTACAAATGGGATGGTATACACCTGAACCAGAGGGGTACCAATACTCTGGGGGGGGAAATTTGCTAATGCTCTTCGGGAGGGTTTAAACGTATTCAGCAGGGAGATGGGAGCCTGAATTGTAGCTCCCGTGTACAGGAGGTTGAGAGTAGTGAGATCATGAGTAAGGTTTCAAGGTCGCAGGAGTGTACCGGCAGGCAGGAAGGTGGTTTGAAGTGTCTACACTTCAACGCCAGGAGCATCCGGAATAAGGTGGGTGAACTTGCAGCATGGGTTGGTACCTGGGACTTCGATGTTGTGGCCATTTCGGAGACATGGATAGAGCTGGGACAGGAATGGCTGTTCCAGGTTCCGGGGTTTAGATGTTTCAGTAAGCTCAGGGAAGGTGATAAAAGAGGGGGAGGCGTGGCATTGTTAGTCAAGGACAGTATTATGGTGGCAGAAAGGGTGTTTGATGAGGACTCATCTATTGAGGTGGTATGGGCTGAGGTTAGAAACAGGAAAGGAGAGGTCACCCTGTTGGGAGTTTTCTATAGGCCTCCGTAAAGTTCCAGAGAGGTAGAGGAAAGGATTGCAAAGATAATTCTGGATAGGAGCGAAAGTAACAGGGCACTTGTTATGGGGGACTTTCACTTTCCAAATATTGACTGGAAACGCTATAGTTCGAGTACTTTAGATGGGTCCGTTTTTGTCCAATGTGTGCAGGAGGGTTTCCTGACACAGTATGTAGATAGGCCAACAAGAGGCAAGGCCACATTGAATTTGGTACTGGGTAATGAACCAGGCCAGGTGTTAGATTTGGAGGTAGGTGAGCACTTTGGTGATAGTGACCACAATTCGGTTACGTTTACTTTAGCGATGGAAAGGAATAGATATATACCGGAGGGCAAGAGTTATAGCTGGGGGAAAGGCAAGACTTAGGATGCATAGGATGGGGAAGGAAACTACAGGGGGTGGGCACAATTGAAATGTGGAGCTTCTTCAAGGAACAGCTACTGCGTGTCCTTGATAAGTATGCACCTGTCAGGCAGGGAGGAAGTGGTTAAGCGAGGGAACCGTGGTTTACTAAAGTAGTTGAATCACTTGTCAAGAGGAAGAAGGGGGCTTATGTAAAGATGCGACGTGAAGGTTCAGTTAGGGCGCTTGAGAGTTAAAAGTTAGCCAGTAAGGACCTAAAGAGAGAGCTAAGAAGAGCCACGAGGGGACATGAGAAGTCCTTGGCAGGTAGGATCAAGGAAAACGCTAAAGCTTTCTATAGATATGTCAGGATTAAAAGAATGACTAGGGTAAGAGTAGGGCCAGTCTAGGACAGTAGTGGGAAGTTGGAGGTGTTTGCAATTCTGGAAAGTGTGAAAATAGATAAGTCCCCTGGGCCGAATGGGATTTATCCTAGGATTCTCTGGGAAGCTAGGGAGGAGATTGCAGAGCCTTTGGCTTTGATCTTTATGTCGTCATTGTCTACAGGAATAGTGCCAGAAGACTGGAGGATAGCAAATGTTGTCCCCCTTGTTCAAGAAGGGGAGTAGATACAACCCCAGTCCGTGAGCCTTACTTCTGTTTTGGGCAAAGTCTTGGAAAGGATTATAAGAGATTGGATTTATAATCATCTAGAAAGGAATAATTTTATTAGGGATAGTCAACATGGTTTTGTGAAGGGTAGGTCGTGCCTCACAAACCTTAGAGTTCTTTGAGAAGGTGACCAAACAGGTGGACGAGGCTAAAGCAGTTGATGTGTATATGGATTTCAGTAAAGCGTTTGATAAGGCTCCCCACGGTAGGCTATTGCAGAAAATACGGAGGCATGGGATTGAGGGTGATTTAGCGGTTTGGATCGGAAATTGGCTAGCTGTAAGAAGACAGAGCGTAGTGATTGATGGGAAATGTTCAGCCTGGAGTTCAGTTACTAGTGGTGTACCACTAGAATCTGTTTTGGGGCCACTGCTGTTTGTCATTTTTATAAATGACCTGGAGGAGGGCGTAGAAGGATGTGAGTAAATTTGCGGATGACGCTAAAGTCGGTGGAGTTGTGGACAGTGCGGAAGGATGTTGCAGGTTACAGAGGGACATAGATAAGCTGCAGAGCTGGGCTGAGAGGTGGCAAATGGAGTTTAATGCAGAAAAGTGTGAGGTGATTCATTTTGGAAGGAGTAACAGGAATACAGAGTACTGGGCTAATGGTAAGATTCTTGGTGGTGTGGATGAGCAGAGAGATCTCGGTGTCCATGTACATAGATCCCTGAAAGTTGCCACCCAGGTTGATAGGGTTGTTAAGAAGGCGTACGGTGTGTTAGCTTTGATTGGTCGAGGGATTGAGTTTCGGAGCCATGAGGTCATGTTGCAGTTGTACAAAACTCTTGGAGTATTGCGTGCAGTTCTGGTCGCCGCATTATAGGAAGGATGTGGAAGCATTGGAAAGATGCAGAGGAGATTTACCAGGATGTTGTCTGGTATGGAGAGAAGATCTTATGAGGAAAGGCTGAGGGACATGAGGCGGTTTTCGTTAGGGAGAAGAAGGTTAAGAGGTGACTTTAATAGAGGCATACAAGATGATGAAAGGATTAGATAGGGTGGACAGTGAGAGCCTTTTTCCTTGGATGTTGATGGCTAGCACGAGGGGACTCAGCTTTAAATTGAGGGGAGATAGATATAGGACAGATGTCAGAGGTAGGTTCTTTACTCGGAGAGTAGTAAGGGCGTGGAATGCCCTGCCTGCAACAGTAGTGGACTCGCCAACGTTAAGGGCATTTAAATGGTCATTGGATAAACATATGGATGATAATGGAATCGTGTAGATGGGCTTTAGATTGGTTTCACAGGTCGGCGCAACATCGAGGGCCGAAGGGCCTGTACTGCGCTGTAATGTTCTATAATTCAAACGCTCCATCACCGATGAACAGTGGCAGCCTTCTGTACCACCTACAAGATGCACGGTAGTAACTCACCAAGGTTCCTTAGACAGCATCTTCCAAACCCCACCACCTGGAGGTTCCCCTCCAAGTCATTCACCACCCTTACTTGGAAATATACCACCGTTCCTTCGCTGTCGCTGGGACAAAATCCTGGAACTCTCTCCCTAACAGCATAATGGGTGTACCGACACCTGAAGGACTGCAGCGGTTCAAGAAGGCAGCTCATCACCATCTTCTGGAGGGCAACTGGGGATGGACAATAAATGCTGTCTTTACCAGCGACGCCCACATTCCTTAAATTAATTTTTAAAAAGCGGTCGCGTATATCCGTGCACTTGAGGAGTTTTAAGGCGGGCATGGTGTTCTTGCAGGAGATGCACCTGAAGTGGGGGATCAGACGAGGCTGAGGAAGGGGTGGGTAGGGTAGGTGTTCTACCCTGGGTTAGACATCAAGACAAGGGGGCGTGACTAGATTGGTTAATAAGAGAGTGGCATTTGAGGTGGGGAGCATTGTGGCCGATCCAGGATGTAGATATGTAATGGACAGTGGGAAACTGGAGGGGATGCCGGTAGTCTTTGTGAATGTTTATGCCCCGAATTAGGATGACGTGGACTTTGAGCTGGGTGTTGGGGAGCATCCCGGATCTGGACACTCATAGGCCAATTATGGGGGGGTGGGGGGGGGGGGGGGGGGCAGTGATCCAAGGTTGTATATCAGGTGTACTGGATTAATTTTTTCATGATGGATAAGGCGCTGCTGGCGGGGGTGGTCGACTCGGCGTACTCGGCGATCGTGATTTCCAACCACACACCGCACTGGGTGGATTTGGGGGTGGTTCGGGGAGGCCCAGCGGCCGCAGTGGTGGTTTGATGTGGTATTGTCAGATGAGGGTGTGTGTGAGCGGATGAGGGCCGCCATTTGGGGTTATGTGGAGCTGAGTGATATGGGGGAGTCCAGGTCCGCCAAAGTGGGCAGCATGGTAGCACAGTGGTTAGCACAATTGCTTCACAGCTCCTGGGTCCCAGGTTCGATTCCGGGCTTGGGTCACTGTCTGTGCGGAGTCTGCACGTTCTCCCCGTGTGTGCGTGGGTTTCCTCCGGGTGCTCCGGTTTCCCCCCACAGTCCAAAGATGTGCAGGTTAGGTGGATTGGACATGCTAAATTGCCCTTAGTGTTGGGTGGGGTTACTGGGTTATGGGGATAGGGTGGAGGTGTTGACCTTGGGTAGGGTGTTCTTTCAAAGAGCCGGTGCAGACTCGATGGGCCGAATGGCCTCCTTCTGCACTGTAAATTCTATGAAAGTGGGAGGCACTTAAGGCGGTGAATTTATTTTGATCCAGGCGCATCGGGAGAGGGTGGAGCGAGGGGAGAGAGCTAGGTTGGTAGATGAGATTCTGAGGATGGATTGGAGGTATGCTGGGGCGTCAGAGATGGGGTTGATAAAAGCTTCAGATGGAGTTTGGGTTAGTGTAAACTGAGATGGCAGTAGGGCAGCTGCGGAGGGTCGGAGGGGCAATGTATGAGTTTGGGGAAAAGGCAAATAGAATGCTGGTCCATCAGCTGAGGTAGCAAGCAATGGCGAGAGAAATTGATAGGGTGAGGGATGAGAAGGTTATAGTTGAGACGGACCCAGAGGGAGTGAATGGGGTATTTGAGGCCTTCTATAAGAGGCTGTATGTGTCTGAACCTCCACCTGGGAGGAAGGGACGAAACGGTTCTTGGATGGGTTGGAGTTTCCCAGGTTGGAGGAGAAGAAGGTGTAGGGTCTGGGGGCACCGAGGGAGGTATAATAATTTATAATCTTTGTTAGTGTCACAAGTAGGCTTACATCAACATTGCAATGAAGTTACTGTGAAAATCCCCTAGTCGCCACACTCCGGCGCCTGTTCGGTACACTGAGGAAGAATTCAGAATGCCCAACTCACCTTACGAGCACGTCTTTCGGGACTTGTGGGAAAAAACCGGAGCACCTGGAGGAAACCCATGCAGACACTTGGAAAGCGTGCAGACTCCTCACAGACAGTGACTCAAGCTGGGAATCGGTCCCTGGTGCTGTGAAGCGACAGTCCTAACCACTGTGCTACTGTGGCGTCCGTGATGGATGGTGTGGGTGCGATGCAGCCAAGGAAGGCCCCGGGGCCAGATGGGATCCCAGTGGAGTTTCAGAAGACGTTTGGTGCAGAGCTGGGGCCACTACTAGTGAGGATGTACAATGAGGCGAGGGGCATGGCGGGGGGGGGAGCGAGGGAGAGGTCTCCCACATTGTCATAGAGATATCAGTGGCAATGGATGCAGAGAAGGCCTTTTGATCTGGTTGAGTGGGCATATTTGTTGGAGGTGTTGGGCTGGTTTGGGTTTGGCCAGGTTTTGGGGACTGGGTTTACCTGCTATACAGGGCACCGATGGCGAGCGTTCGGATGAACCGGCCGAGTTTGGGATACTTTGGGCTACACCGGATGGTGAGGCAGGGGTGCTCGCTCTCCCCGTTGCTTTTCGTCTTGGTGATTGAGCCATTGGCAATGGCACTTGGGGCATCGAGTGGTTGGAAAGCAATTGAGTGGAGGTTGCTGAGTTTCGCTGTACATGGACGATTTGTTGCTATACATTTCAGACCAGGTGGGCAGCTTTGAAAGGATCATGATGCTCTTGAGGGAATTTGGCCGGGTTTCTGGGTACAAATTGAACATGGGGAAGAGCGAGGTATTCCTGATTAATGCTAGAGTGCAGGAGAGGACGTTTTGGCGAGTTGCCGTTCCAGGTGGTGGGGGAGAGCTTTTGCTATGTAGGAATCCAGGTAGTGCGGAGTTGGGCCCAGCTACACAAATTGAACTTGGCACAGCTGGTGGAGAGAATGAAAGCGGATTTCAAGAGGTGGGATGTGTTGCCGATGCTACGTGTACAGGCGTTTAAAATGGCGGTGCTGCCCAGGTTCGTGTTTGAGTTCCAGAACCTCACCATCTTTGTCCCCAAGTCTGTTTTTAGGAAGGTAAATAGGAAAACCTTGGGGCTTATTTGGGTAGGGAAGACCTCGAGGGTGAGGAGGGTGTTCTTGGAGAGGGGGTGGCTTTGCCAAGTTTGAATTATTACTGGGTGACAAACATCGCAGTGGTGAGGAAATGGGCTGTGGAGGAGGGGTCGGTGTGGAACGGATAGAGGCAACGTCGTGTTGGAGGATGAGTTTGAGGGCACTGCTATTGGTGTCCCTCCTGTTCTCACCGGTCAGCTACTCCATAAGCCCAGTGGTGGTTTCGGCATTATGGGTGTGGAACCAGGGAGCATTTTGGGTTGGAGGGCATGGTGTTGTGGGCACTGATATGTGACAATCATAGTTTTTGCCGGATGGGAGATTCCGGGCGTGACAGCAGGTGGGGATTGAATACTTTAGGGACATGTTTATAGGGTGCAAGTTTACAGGTTTGGAGAAGTTGGAGGAAACATATAAGCTGCCCAAAGGAAATGGTTTCAGATACCTGCAGGTGAGGGATTTTGTGAGGAGAGAGGTGCCATTCTTCCCGGGGCTGCCGCCTCCAGTGTTGAAGGACAAGTTATCGGAGGATTATATTGGGGAGGGCAGGTGTCGGATATCTACAGTGAGTTGATGGAGACGGAGGACACTCCACTAGAGGAGATTAAGCGCTAATGGGAGGAGGAGTTGGGTGGTGAGGTGCGAGCCGGGATGTGGAAGTAGGCCCTGCGGAGGTTGAACGTATCCTCGTTGTGTGCGAGGTTAAGCCTCATCCAGTTTAAACTGGTGCATAGGGCCCACATGATGGTTATGAGGTTCTTTGCAGGGTTGAAGGGTAGGTGTGTGTGGTGTGCGGGGAGGCCCGTGAATCACGTCCACATGTTTTGGGCTTGTCCACAGCTGAGGGTGTTCTGGCAGGACGTTATGTAGGAGATTCTGGGGGTGGCCCCAAGTCTGGGGGTGGCGATATTCGGTGTGTTGGCCAATCCGGGAGTCCAGATGGAGAGCAAGGCCGATGTATTGGCCTTTGTCTCCCTGATAGCCCGGAGACGGATCTTGTTGTGTTGGCGGACTTGAAGCCACTGAATGTGGGGGTATGGGTGAGCGACCTGGCAGAATTCCTGCGGTTGGAGAACGTAAAGTTGAGTTTGCAGGAGGTCGGAGGAAGGATTCACCCGGAGGTGGAAACCGTTCAAGGTGAATTTACGGTAAGGGGGTGCGGGTGCACGTGTTGGTATTGGAGGAGCTTGGGGGCTTGCGGTTTCTGTGCATGTTAATGTTTTGGTCTTCTGATATTTTTATGTGCATATGTAAAAAGCCTTGAATAAAAGTATTTTTAAGAAGTACAAAAAGGGGCCTTTCGGCCAATCGCATATGTGCAATCACCCACCTATTCTTTTTTTTTTTAAATATTTTTATTCTCCTCCTTTTTCACATTTTCTCCCAAATTTACACCCACCAACAATAAACAATAAGCAGCAATGAATACAATGTCAATCCTCATAACAACAACAATCCCATCCTCCCACCAAACCCCCAAACAGCAGCCGCATGTTAACGTAAACAAATAACAAAAAGGAATCTGGAATCACACATGGTCACCATTAACACATACAGTCCCCCTCTCCCAACGCCCCCCCCACCTCTAATGTTCGATGTTATCCAATTCTTGAAAGTGCATAATGAATAATGCCCATGAATTGTAGAACCCCTCCATCCTTCCCCTCAGTTCAAACTTAACCTTCTCAAGAGTCAAGAATTCCAACAGGTCCCCCCGCCACGCTCGGGCACAGGGTGGAGAGGTTGCTCTCCATCCCAACAGGATTTGCCTTCGGGCGATCAACGAGGCGATGGCTACAACATCTGCCTCCGCACCAGTTTCCAACCCCGGCTGGTCCAACACCCCGAATATGGCCTCCCGAGGGCCCAGGTCCAGTTTCACCTGCACCACTTTAGTGATTACCCTAAAAACCTCCTTCCAGTAATCCTCCAGCTTTGGACAGGACCAAAACATATGAACGTGATTCGCGGGGTCCCCCCCGCAACGTTCACATACATCTTCTACCCCCCTCAAAGAGCCTGCTCATCCTCGCCCTCGTGAGGTGTGCTCTATAAACCACCTTCCGCTGTATCAGCCCCAACGTTGCGCACGAGGTGGAGGCATTCAATCTCCGGAGCACCTCACACCAGAACCCCTCCTCCATACCCTCTCCCAATTCTTCCTCCCACTTTGCTTTGATCCCTTCCAGTGGTGCCTGCTCCTAGTCCTGATAAACCGCTGACACTACCCCTTCTCCAGTCCGCCTGTCGTCAGCACCACCTCCAGCAATGTGGAGGCCGGCTCCACCGGGAAGCTCTGTATCTCCATCCTGTCAAAATCTCGAACCTGCATGTATCTAAACATTTCCCCCTGCTCCAGTTCATACTTTATCACCTTCCTATTCTAATCCCATTTTCCAGAACTGCACCCACTACTCTGTGCTCTAACAAGCATTTTGTACAGCACCATCAGAACCTCCCTACTCTATATGCCTGGGGAATGGAAACTATCCCATATGACTTTTTTTAAATAAATATTTTATTGAAAATTTTTGGTCAACCAACACAGTACATTGTGCATCCTTTACACAATATTATAACAACACAAATAACAATGACCTATTTTATAAACAAAAAATGAATAAATAATAAATAACAAAAATGAAAACTAACCCTAATTGGCAACTGCCTTATCACAAGTAACACTCTCCAAAAATATAATTCAACAGTCCAATATATAATTATCTGTAGCAATGACCTATACATGTTATACAGTATATATTAACAACCCTGAGAGTTATTCTGGTTCCTCCTCCTCCTCCCCCCCCCCCCCCCCCCCCGGATCCTGGGCTGCTGCTGCTGCCTTCTTTTTTCCATTCCATCTATCTTTCTGCGAGGTATTCGACGAACGGTTGCCACCGCCTGGTGAACCCTTGAGCCGACCCCCTTAGGACGAACTTAATCCGCTCTAGCTTTATAAACCCCGCCATGTCATTTATCCAGGTCTCCACCCCCGGGGGCTTGGCTTCTTTCCACATTAGCAATATCCTGCGCCGGGCTACTAGGGACGCAAAGGCCAAAACATCGGCCTCTCTCGCCTCCTGCATTCCCGGCTCTTGTGCAACCCCAAATATAGCCAACCCCCAGCTTGGTTCGACCCGGACCCCTACTACTTTTGAAAGCACCTTTGTCACCCCCATCCAAAACCCCTGTAGTGCCGGGCATGACCAGAACATGTGGGTGTGATTCGCTGGGCTTCTCGAGCACCTCGCACACCTATCCTCCACCCCAAAAAATTTACTGAGCCGTGCTCCAGTCATATGCGCCCTGTGTAATACCTTAAACTGAATCAGGCTTAGCCTGGCACACGAGGACGACGAGTTTACCCTGCTTAGGGCATCTGCCCACAGCCCCTCCTCGATCTCCTCCCCCAGCTCTTCTTCCCATTTCCCTTTTAGTTCATCTACCATAGTCTCCCCTTCGTCCCTCATTTCCCTATATATATCTGACACCTTACCATCCCCCACCCATGTCTTTGAGATCACTCTGTCCTGCACCTCTTGTGTCGGGAGCTGCGGGAATTCCCTCACCTGTTGCCTCGCAAAAGCCCTCAGTTGCATATACCTGAATGCATTCCCTTGGGGCAACCCATATTTCTCGGTCAGTGCTCCCAGACTCGCGAACTTCCCATTCACAAACAAATCTTTCAGTTGCGTTATTCCTGCTCTTTGCCACATTCCATATCCCCCATCCATTCCCCCCGGGGCAAACCTATGGTTGTTTCTTATCGGGGACCCCCCCCAAGGCTCCAGTCTTTCCCCTATGCCGTCTCCACTGTCCCCAAATCTTCAGTGTAGCCACCACCACCGGGCTTGTGGTGTAGTTCCTCGGTGAGAACGGCAATGGGGCTGTCACCATAGCCTGTAGGCTAGTCCCCCTACAGGACGCCCTCTCTAATCTCTTCCACGCCGCTCCCTCCTCCTCTCCCATCCACTTACTCACCATTGAAATATTAGCGGCCCAATAATACTCACTTAGGCTCGGTAGTGCCAGCCCCCCCCCTATCCCTGCTACGCTGTAAGAATCCCTTCCTCACTCTCGGGGTCTTCCCGGCCCACACAAAACCCATGATGCTCTTTTCAATCCTTTTAAAAAAAGCCTTCGTGATCACCACCGGGAGGCACTGAAACACCAAAGAGGAATCTCGGGAGGACCACCATCTTAACCGCCTGCACCCTCCCTGCCAGTGACAGGGATACCATATCCCATCTCTTGAAATCCTCCTCCATTTGTTCCACCAACCGCGTTAAATTTAATCTATGCAATGTGCCCCAATTCTTGGCTATCTGGATCCCCAGGTAACGAAAGTCCCTTGTTACCTTCCTCAACGGTAGGTCCTCTATTTCTCTACTCTGCTCCCCTGGATGCACCACAAACAACTCACTTTTCCCCATGTTCAATTTATACCCTGAAAAATCCCCAAACTCCCCAAGTATCCGCATTATTTCTGGCATCCCCTCCGCCGGGTCTGCCACGTATAGTCGCAAATCGTCCGCATACAAAGATACCCGGTGTTCTTCTCCTCCTCTAAGTACTCCCCTCCACTTCTTGGAACCCCTCAACGCTATCGCCAGGGGCTCAATCGCCAGTGCAAACAATGGGGACAGCGGGCATCCCTGCCTTGTCCCTCTATGGAGCCGAAAATATCCAGATCCCCGTCCATTCGTGACCACGCTCGCCATTGGGGCCCTATACAACAGCTGCACCCATCTAACATACCCCTCTCCAAAACCAAATCTCCTCAACACCTCCTCGGCATCCATCGCCACTACTATTTCCGTTTCCCCCTCTGGTGGGGCCATCATCATTACCCCTAACAGCCTCCGTATATTCGTGTTCAGCTGTCTCCCCTTCACAAACCCAGTTTGGTCCTCGTGGACCACCCCCGGGACACATTCCTCTATTCTCATTGCCATTACCTTGGCCAGGATCTTGGCATCTACATTTAGGTGGGAAATAGGTCTATAGGACCCGCATTGTAGCGGGTCCTTTTTCTTCTTTAAGAGAAGCGATATCGTTGCTTCAGACATAGTCGGGGGCAGTTGTCCCCTTTCCTTTGCCTCATTAAAGGTCCTCGTCAATACCGGGGCGAGCAAGTCCACATATTTTCTATAGAATTCGACTGGGAATCCATCCGGTCCCGGGGCCTTTCCCGCCTGCATGCTCCTAATTCCTTTCACCACTTCTTCTACCTTGATCTGTGCTCCCAGTCCCACCCTTTCCTGCTCTTCCACCTTGGGAAATTCCAGCCGATCCAAGAAGCCCATCATTCTCTCCCTCCCATCCGGGGGTTGAGCTTCATATAATTTTTTATAAAATGTCTTGAACACTCCATTCACTCTCTCCGCTCCCCGCTCCATCTCTCCTTCCTCATCCCTCACTCCCCCTATTTCCCTCGCTGCTCCCCTTTTCCTCAATTGGTGCGCCAGCAACCTGCTCGCCTTCTCCCCATATTCGTACTGTACACCCTGTGCCTTCCTCCATTGTGCCTCTGCAGTGCCCGTAGTCAGCAAGTCAAATTCTATATGTAGCCTTTGCCTTTCCCTGTACAGTCCCTCCTCCGGTGCTTCCGCATATTGTCTGTCCACCCTCTCAAGTTCTTGCAGCAACCGCTCCCGTTCCTTACTCTCCTGCTTCCCTTTATGTGCCCTTATTGATATCAGCTCCCCTCTAACCACCGCCTTCAACGCCTCCCAGACCACTCCCACCTGGACCTCCCCATTATCATTGAGTTCCAAGTACTTTTCAATGCACCCCCTCACCCTTAGACACACCCCCTCATCTGCCATTAGTCCCATGTCCATTCTCCAGGGTGGGCGCCCTCCTGTTTCCTCCCCTATCTCCAAGTCTACCCAGTGTGGAGCGCGATCCAAAATGGCTATAGCCGTATTCTCCGTTCCCCTCACCTTCGGGATCAACGCCCTTCCCAGCACAAAAAAGTCTATTCGCGAGTAGACTTTATGGACATAGGAGAAAAACGAGAACTCCTTACTCCTAGGTCTGCTAAATCTCCACGGGTCTACACCTCCCATCTGCTCCATAAAATCTTTAAGTACCTTGGCTGCTGCCGGCCTCCTTCCAGTCCTGGACTTCGACCTATCCAGCCCTGGTTCCAACACCGTATTAAAATCTCCCCCCATTATCAGCTTTCCCATCTCTAGGTCCGGAATGCGTCCTAGCATCCGCCTCATAAAATTGGCATCATCCCAGTTCGGGGCATATACGTTTACCAAAACCACCGTCTCCCCCTGTAGTTTGCCACTCACCATCACGTATCTGCCCCCGTTATCCGCCACTATAGTCTTTGCCTCGAACATTACCCGCTTCCCCACTAATATAGCCACCCCCCTGTTTTTCGCATCTAGCCCCGAATGGAACACCTGCCCCACCCATCCTTTGCGTAGCCTAACCTGGTCTATCAGTTTCAGGTGCGTTTCCTGTAACATAACCACATCTGCCTTAAGTTTCTTAAGGTGTGCGAGTACCCGTGCCCTCTTTATCGGCCCGTTCAGCCCTCTCACGTTCCACGTGATCAGCCGGGTTGGGGGGCTTCCTACCCCCCCCCCCCCCCCTTGTCGATTAGCCATCACCTTTTTCCAGCTCCTCACCCGGTTCCCACGCAGCTGTATCTCCCCCAGGCGGTGCCCCCCCGCCCATCCCCTCCCATACCAGCTCCCCCCTCTCCCCAGCAGCAGCAACCCAGTAATTCCCCCCTCCCACCCACCCCCCCCCGCTAGATCCCCCGCTAGCGTAATTACTCCCCCCATGTTGCTCCCAGAAGTCAGCAAACTCTGGCCGACCTCGGCTTCCCCCCGTGACCTCGGCTCGCACCGTGCGACGCCCCCTCCTTCCTGCTTCTCTATTCCCGCCATGATTATCATAGCGCGGGAACCAAGCCCGCGCTTCTCCCTTGGCCCCGCCCCCAATGGCCAACGCCCCATCTCCTCCACCTCCCCTCCTCCCCCCATCACCACCTGTGGGAGAGAGAAAAGTTACCACATCGCAGGATTAGTACATAAAACTCCTCTTTCACCCCTTTTTAACCCCCCTCTTTGCCCCCCACATTCGCCCCACCACTCTGTTCAAACGTTCTTTTTAATAACCCGCTCATTCCAGTTTTTCTTCCACAATAAAAGTCCACGCTTCATCCGCCGTCTCAAAGTAGTGGTGCCTCCCTCGATATGTGACCCACAGTCTTGCCGGTTGCAGCATTCCAAATTTTATCTTCTTTTTATGAAGCACCGCCTTGGCCCGATGAAAGCTCGCCCTCCTTCTCGCCACCTCCGCACTCCAGTCTTGATAAACGCGGATCACCACGTTCTCCCATTTACTGCTCCGAGTTTTCTTTGCCCATCTAAGGACCATTTCTCTATCCTTAAAACGGAGGAATCTCACCACTATGGCTCTGGGAATTTCTCCTGCTCTCGGCCCTCGCGCCATCACTCGGTATGCTCCCTCCACCTCCAACGGACCCGCCGGGGCCTCCGCTCCCATTAACGAGTGCAGCATCGTGCTCACATATGCCCCGACGTCCGCTCCCTCCACACCTTCAGGAAGACCAAGAATCCTCAGGTTGTTCCTCCTTGCGTTGTTCTCCAGTGCCTCCAACCTTTCCACACATCGTTTCTGATGTGCCTCATGCGTCTCCGTCTTCACCACCAGGCCCTGTATGTCGTCCTCATTCTCGGCTGCCTTTGCCTTCACGACCCGAAGCTCCCGCTCCTGGGTCTTTTGTTCCTCCTTTAGCCCTTCGATCGCCTGTAGTATCGGGGCCAACAGCTCTTTCTTCATTTCCTTTTTGAGCTCTTCCACACAGCATTTCAAGAACTCTTGTTGTTCAGGGCCCCATGTTAAACTGCCACCTTCCGACGCCATCTTGGTTCTGGCTTGCCTTCCTTGCCGCTGTTCTAAAGGATCCACTGCAATCCGGCCACTTTCTCCTCCTTTTTCCATCCGTATCCAGGGGGGATTCCCTTCTGGTTTACCGCACAGTGTTTTTAGCCGTCCAAATTGCCGTTGGGGCTCCTATCAAGAGCCCAAAAGTCCGTTTCACCGGGAGCTGCCGAAACGTGCGACTCAGCTGGTCATCGCCGCACCCGGAAGCCCCCATATGACTTCTTAACCACTTTTTCTACCTACCTGATAACCTTATGTTAAGCTCAAGTTACTCACTTAGCTCTACCTTCTTAAAAAAAAAAGGCTTAAATTTAAGTGTTGAGATAGAATAGTTTCCCCAAGCACTAGCAAATTGTAGTTAATAGGAATTGAGGAGAAAACTCTTCACTTGTTGGAGCCATACCTAGCTCAAAGGAAGATAGTTGTGTTTATCGCAGCACAGGACATTACTGCAGGGGTTCTTCAGGGCCACATCAAGGCTCAAGCATCTTCGACTGCTTCATCAATGGCCTTCCCTCCATCATAAGGTCAGAAGTGAGGATGACTGCAGTTTTCAATACCATTCTTTGTTCACAACCCTTCAGGTACTGAATTGATCCATGTCCGTATGCAGCAAGACCTGGACAGCTTTCAGATTTGGGCTAATAAGTGACGAGTAACATTCATACCACACAAGTGCTCGGAAGTTACCATTCCCAACAAGAAAGAATCTAACCATCTCCTTGACATTCAGTGACATTACCGTTCCTGAAACTCACATCACCAACATTTTGGGAATTACCATTGACCAAAAAATGAACTGGACTAGTCATATAAATAGTGGCGGCAAGAGCAGATGAGAGGTTGGGAATTCGAAAGCGAGTAATCCAGTTCTCTACTTCCAAAGGCTTTACACCATCTACAAGGTACAAATCAAGAATGAGATGGAGTGTGACTCCAAAAGTACTTGAAGCTCAACACCATCCAGTACAAGGCTGGTTGATCACCACCCAGGATTCCAAAGTCCAAACCTGAATCACCATCTCTATGGTAGCTGAACAGTTGGGCAGCACGGTGGCATCAGTGGTTAGCACTGATACCTCTCAGATCCAGGGACCAGAGTTCAATTCCGGCATTGGGTCACTGTCTATGTGGAATTTGCACTTTCTTCCCATGACTCTGCACTCCGATTTTTTTTCCTATGGTCCAGAGATGTGCGTGTTAGGTAGATTGGACATGATAAATTGCCTCTTCGTGTCCAGGGATGGGTGGACATGGGTAAAGTTCTCATTTGATGGGTCGGTGCAGACTTGATGGGCCGAATGGCCTCCTGCACTGTAAGGATTCTACGATATCAAATAGATACTTAAATTCTTTTAGCTTCAAAACAAAACCTTTGACCCGTAGGTCTCTAACAAAGATAGGCAATCAAACCAAGGCTCCTTGGGCAGTACCATCCAAACCCATGAGCACTACCATCTAGAAGGGCAAGGGCAGCAGATACCTGGGAACACCACCACCTGGAACTTCTCCTCCAGGTCACTCACCATCCTGACTTGGAAATATATCACTTCCTTCATTGTCGCTGGGTGAGAATCCTGGAACTTCCTGCTTAATAGCATATTGGGTGTACCTACACCACATGGACTGCAGAGGTTCAAGAAGGCAGCTCACCACCTTCTCAAGGGCAATTAAGGATGTGCAACAAATTATCGGCTAGTCAGCGAAGCCCATATCCTGCAAAAAATTATTTATTTATTTCTTTTTTTAAATCCTCGTTGTACTATATCCGGTTCTACAGCTAAATGAGCCCAATTGCCCTTTTGTGGCTCTCTTCATTCTAGTTCTGCCCTTGTACATGTAGAAGACCCTTTGTGTAAATTCCTTGGGTATCTTATTATGAGCTAGGGTTTAGAGAACACCAAAGTATATCATGGAGTTCACCTGACCCACAACTTTTAATAGATTTTGGTTATGAGGAGCACAAGGGCCCACTTTCTAGGTGTTATGCAACAGAGATCTTAAGTATTTTTAAACACAACAATGTTTATTCTACAAATCCAGTTAACACTTTATAAACACACAGTAAACATCTTATCAACTACCAACACAGACCCCCCCCCCCCAAAGATACTGTACTCTATAGGTAACCCTTAGTAACTTTTCTAACAACATCCATAAGCCAAACACCCTTTTTTCCTACAAAACAGTAGGTTTGCATTCCTTACAGAAACAGGTATTACTTTGAAGTTATCACGTGGTCTGGAGACATTCTTTAGCTGAGAGAGAGACCAAAATACACCACCTTGGTTTGAATGCAGCTCCCCAACTGAAAACAAAACCGGAAAAAACTCAGAGCCACAAAGCAGCATCCAGCTCAAAACAAAAGTAAAAGACAGAAACACAGCCCAGCTCCACCCACACAATGATGTCACTGCAACCATTTGATAAAACACCCTTTTCTTAAAGGGACCCTCACATGACAATCTGAAAACTTTAATTGCATTTATAAATTTAATTTCACCAAAATTGTGTAAGAACAAAGAAATGTACAGCACAGGAACAGGCCCTTCGGCCCTCCAAGCCCGTGCCGACCATGCTGCCCGACTAAACTACAATCTTCTACACTTCCTGGGTCCGTATCCCTCTATTCCCATTCTATTCATGTATTTGTCAAGATGCCCCTTAAATGTCACTATCGTCCCTGCTTCCACCACCTCTTCCGGTAGCAAGTTCCAGGCACCCACTACCCTCTGCGTAAAAAAACTTGCCTCGTACATCTACTCTAAACCTTGCCCCTCTCACCTTAAACCTATGCCCCTTAGTAATTGACCCCTCTACCCTGGGGAAAAGCCTCTGACTATCCACTCTGTCTATGCCCCTCATAATTTTGTAGACCTCTATCAGGTCTCCCCTCAACCTCTAAAATACTAATATAAACCATGAAATTACATGATTGAATAATTCAACCTTTTGTTTGCTTAGAAATCCAGTTCCATCAATTATTCCAGTTTTCCTGACCTGTGACAACTCCAATCTCCTGCCTAACTTGACTAAAGCATATCATTTACTAGCGAAGATCTTGTGAGTCGGTCACTATTTTTAAAGTCTCAGGTCCTCTGGTGTCCTGATAAATAAAAATTCAATTTTAACTTGATTTAATTTCTTGATACTTTTAGTGGATTTTAACCCCAAAATTGGGTGAGGGGTTTGAAGTGTTAAAAGTTTGAATCCTGACCCCGTAAACTGCATCGAACTTGTCCACTCATAGTTTTCACGGAAGGGTTAGTGATGAAGGGATGGACAAGCAACCAGCTCAGAGGAGGAGGGTTGGCATTTTAACTATTATATTGCATCTGTATGCTTCATATTTATCCCCTTGGGGAAGGAACATCACTGGTATGGCCAACATTTATTGCTCGTCCCTAACTGTCCCTGAGAAGGTGGTGGTGAGCTTGAAGAGCTACAGTCCATGTGATGGAATGGTGATATAGTTCCAAGTTAGGACAGTATGTGACTTGGAGGGGAACATGAAGATGCTAGTATTTGCATGAGGCTGTTGCCCTTGTCTTTCTAGATGTCAGAGGTCATGGGTTTGGAGCTTGCTGTCAAAGGAGCCTTGGTTGGGTGTTGTCGTGCATTTTATAGATGGTGCACTCTGCTACCAGGTGCACCAGTAGTGGAGGACTGAATGCTTAATGCGATGCATAGGGTGCAAATCATGTGGGTCACTTTGTCTTGGATGATGTGATGCTCTTTGGTGTAGAACTGTACTCATTCAGGCAAGTTCCATCACATTCCTGAGCCTTGTAGATGTTGAATAGGTTTGGGGAGCCAGGAGGTGAATTATTCGCATCAGAATTCATCTGACCTGCTCTTGTAACAACAATATCTATATAGCTGTTCCAGTTAAATTTCTATAGAGTGGTGACCCCCAAGCTGTTGACGTTGGAGGATACAGTGATGATAATGGCATTGAATATCAAAGGAGATGGTTAGATTCTCTCCTGTTGGAGATTGCCATTACCAGGCACTTGTATGCACAAATGTTTCTTGCCACTTATCAGTCCAAATCGGGGATGTTGTCCAGGTCTTGCTGTATGCAGACATGGACTGTTTCAGTATCTGAGCGGTTTCTAATGGTAAATTCAATTTTGCTAGGGCACCTTGATGCTGCATATGATCAAATACTGCCTTGATGTCAAGCGCAGCCAGAGTTCAGCTCTGTTTGGAACAAGGCTTAATGAGTCTGGAACTGAGTGACCCTGGCAGAACCCAAACTGAGCATCTGAGCAGGTTATTGGTAAACAAGTGGTGCTTGATAGCACTGTCAACGTCTTTTATCACTTTGTTGATGATTGAGAGCAGGCTGATAGGTAATTAGTCAAATTGGATATGTCCTGTTTTTTGTGGACAAAACTTAGCTATGCAATTTTCCACATTGTCAGGTAGATAGATGTTGTTGCTTGTAGCTATATTGAAACAGATAGGTCTGGGCTATGGCAAACTCTGGAACACAAGTCCATAGCCTTTGCAGTATCCAGTGTCTTCAGCCATTTTTTGATATCACGTGGGATGAATCAAATTGTCTGAAGACTGGCATGAAATTTAACCCCTAGCCTCAAGAAACCTGCCTG
Organism: Scyliorhinus torazame; assembly: GCF_047496885.1. Taxonomy (NCBI): domain Eukaryota; kingdom Metazoa; phylum Chordata; class Chondrichthyes; order Carcharhiniformes; family Scyliorhinidae; genus Scyliorhinus; species Scyliorhinus torazame. The sequence goes on from NC_092716.1 coordinate 39,974,697, forward strand.
TTAAACCCATGTGAGGGACTGCTGGATCAGCAAGTAAATAAATGCCTTTCCTTTTAACTGCTTTCTACTTTGCCGCCGTCCCTCACAAATGGAATATTTCCGACCCACTCCTGACCTCGGCCTCCGAACTTCTCCACTCTCTGGAGCATGGACCTAGATTCTGGACTCCTCGCCACCCAACTGGGAGTCAACCCTTGTCAGTCAGGCTGGCTCCCAGTCAGGGAATCTGTCCCCAACTCCGCAGCATTTAGGGAACCCACTTCTCTGTTCCCCGCTCTACCAGGATGCCGGTGTTGAGCCACAAGAGGCTGATCCAGTAAACATGAATTTGCGTGTTAGTCGAATGAACTGGTGGATTCAGTGTACCAGCAGAGGATCAATGAGTAATGCAGGTGAAACCAAAGGACTAAGGACAGTGACATCCAGGGAGAGTGAAGTTTAAACTCACAGGTTTATCGTAGATAATGGAGCAGATCTGAGGAGTTGAGGAGCTCATTGGAACTGGAGAGGTTGGAACAACCAACTACAAGAAAGAATGACTGAGAAGCTCTGAAGGATCAGTTGAGGCTGGAACCATAGGAAGCAAATGGCAAACAGCAAAGCTGGCATCATACATGATCATGAAGATCAACACAGCCTCAGCCTGTCTTCTCTCTGTAATTCATCCTCTCCTGTGCCTCCTTTCTCCCTCTGTTCCACAGTGACAGAGCCATCTCAATCCTACTATCTGGCACGCACTCAAAACCTTACTATTTATTAGCTCTCAGCCTACTTAAGAATGTGTCTTTTTGGCTACAATTGCAAATGTCTTTGCATATTTTCTAAATAAAAGATTCCACCTAAATGAAAGTTGTTTCAGTTGGGAATTTCTAGCTCTTTAATCTGATACATATTGGCTTCAGGTGTGAATCAGGGGAAGAATTAAGCTAAACATGAGGTGGCTATAATACTGAATGGAGGTTGCTTGAATCCTACTGAAAAATCATTAGATTTGGTTAATTGATAATCTTTACAAAAGCATGAGATGTACTAGATTGAAATTGGGTTCACCTCGATAATGTTAGCCAAGATGATGGTTGCATTATATCCCAACAGTAAAGATGATGGTTACATTACCAGCATTCTACCCAAAAGTAAATTGGTTTCTAAGGCATATGTTAAAGTTCTACTGAGTATGAATAGAAAAATTCCGGATGATTTGGCATCAATATAATTACTGTGGTACATGTTATAAACGCATTAGAGCACCGAACTTGGTGTTCTTTTAGTGCATGCATTATTTAATTTTGCTGAGGAAGGGATTATCAAAGTTGATGTATAACTTTTTTTTCACAGCTTCAGGAATGAAAGTCACTTGCTGTAACCTGGATGAAACAAATCTTCCCAGTGCCTTGTTATCACCCCTTCTGCCATCTGTTGTGGTAAAGAAAGAGGCAACGACTCCAATGGATGTGGTATCGAATCAGGCATCATCTACAATTTTTGAAGTATGATTTATTTCTCTCTCACGCACCCCCCACCTCCCAAAAGGCCCAACCGGCAGAAATGCAGGTTTTTAATGAGGGATAAAGCTACAAAGTCCTTATGTAATCCTGTTCTCTGATGCCTTATTTTGGAAGAAGACCTCAGTTCCCTCTTCCTCCACCGTTAGTAGCAGCTTGAATGTTGGCATTTTCTTCACTTTTAATTTTGCCTTCTCATGTTTATTCTTCATTTGATAAATTTGCAGTAATTCTGTGGTGATCTTAAAGCTTTTGATTTTTGTGTAGCTATTGGAAATGTTGAACTTTTGTACCAAGGTATGTCACTGTGATTAATATGCTCAGCTAGCCTTTTCCTTCTAACATTTGTTAATGTTGACATTTGGTTTTGCATGTACTGTATACATTTGCCCTATGCCATAACACTGCAAATGGTGTAACAAATTATAAAACCGGTTCAACACTGCAAGGGTGTAATATGTAAGATCTTTCAATTATTTTTTAAATTAGTAGTCATGTAAAAAGTTTAAGGATGCTTATATTGATATTGCTTGAGTTAGTTTTATATTTTCTTTTGTTCAGACTCAAGAGATGGGAGCAGGACATCAACCTTTGGAAATCTCTTCAAATGCCAAAGCAGGTGTTCCATTCTCTGCATCTCATCAAGGGGGAGACGCTGATCAGCGCCAGCAAATTCAAACAAATATGTTTCCAAATACAGATGCTCTGACTACTGTACAGGATATTTCTCAGCCGTGTGCTTTTCAAGCATCCAAATGTTCCAGCCAGCTCCAGAATAATGAAGGTTTGCTTCAACAAACAACCCAGTTTCACAATGCTCACATATTGCTCGATTCAAGGGATGTACAACCAAGAGAAATTTTGCAGTCTGGCTTAGCCAAGATATCCTTATCTCAAATGCCTGAGTCTGCACTTCAGCAAAAGCAACATCAGCAGCAGAAACAACAGCAATCACAGACACAGGCACTGCAGGAGCATTCACCCAACGTGTTTCAATCAAGCGGCAATGTGTCACAATTGCGGAATGCTTTGCACACCATGCAGCCAGGCAACTTTCAAACAAATGCCGACAATGGCAGAAGTGACAATGGTAGTCTTGTTCACCAGGCTTTGGATGCTACTCAGCAGCAGTTGACCTCTGTCTTGTATTCTGGATCTGGCCCATCTGAGACAATGCAACAACCTGTGGAGCATGTGCAAGACCAGATGAATGCAGATCTGTTCCACCAAGTAAATGCTATGCAGAGCAACCTCACTCAAAGTCTGTTCTCAAGTTCAGAAAACACATCGCTCCCTACATCTGACGGTGTTCTGTCTGGACCTGAGAATTCCTTGTCAAATCAACAAGTGTTAGAGTCCTCAACAGGCATGTTGATAGAAATGCAACAGAACATTTGTCCTGGCTCAGGACAACTCCAGCCTGACATCTACCAGTCCTCTAAAGTAATGAGTGGCCAAGGTTCTTTAAATGGAAATCTCCAGCAAGCTGATATTTTTCAGCAGACCGCTCGTGTTATGTCGAGTTTGCAGTCCAGTGATGAAAACCAGCATCAAATATCCCACAGTGCACTGTTTTCACCCACTGCAACTGTTGCAGGAAATGAAAACAAAGGGAATCCTCAGCAGCAAACTTCATCCTCAAATGTCTTTCATTGTTCTAACTCTATGGTTACTGTGGAGGAGGGCTCTATGCAGGCAAGCCAAAGACAAACCAATATGTTTGAGTCTATTGTGCAGATGCAACAGAGTGGAGACAGTCCACCTCAAGTAACTATGTTTTCTAATACAGATGGGATGATGCACGTCAAAACTGGTGGCTCTTCACAGCAACCTGGAATTTTTCAGCAGAGTGGGGAAATGATGTCGATGCAACCTGGAAACTTTTTGCAGCAATCTCATCCATCATCTGAATTGTTTCATCCACAAAATTCCCTAAATCAAGTTCAAAGTTCACAAGAATCACAGTCTGGACTTTTTCGTTGCACGAGCACTGTCCTACAACATCAGAACACTGCTGCTTCCCAGGATCAAGTACAATCAGCATTGTTTCATTCTCAAAACTCACTGGCTGTTCTTCAAGGCTCCTCAATTGGCCAAGATCAGCAACAAAGCACTCTTTTTCTTTCTCCAAACTCCTTGTCTTCACTTCAAGATAACAACATGTCACAAGAAAAGCAACAGATGAGCTTTTATTCACCACAGAGCTCGATTCGAACACTCCAGAGTTCAGGAAATCCTGAGCAGCAATCTGTGAATGTCTTTCAGGCCCAGACACAAATGTCTCAGATTCAGAATACTATGATTCCTCAAGAGCAGCAACATCAACAACAGCAGAGCCTTTTTCAACATCAGGTCACTTTGTCCTCTTCCCAGGCTAACAGTTCTCCCCAAAATCAGCAAGCCTCAATCTTTCAGACTCAACACACAATGGCTGCACTTCACAACAGCACTTCGCCTCAAGACCAACCTCCAAATGTTATTTTTAACTCTCAAAATACCATTTCTCCTATAAATAGCAACATGACTTCCCGGGAACAACAGAATGTGCTTTTTAATTCTCAGAATACCATGACTCAGATGAATACAAATTTGGCTTCCCAGGAGCAGCAGAACCAAACACTTTTTCATACTCGGCCCAATATGCTGTCAGTTAATCAAGAACAGCAATCATCCATGCAATTCCAAAGTCAGGCTGCAGTTTCTTCACTTCAAAATAGTGGGGCACCTCAGGGAGATGAGCAACAGTCATCAGTTTATCATGGTCAACCCCAAATGCAATTGGTTCAAAGTTCAGGAGATTCCCAAGATCAACAGGTCACTCTGTTCATTTCCCAGACTTCAATGTCTGCATTGCAGAATGATATGAATCAACAAGAGATACAACAGTCCACTATGTTTAATCCCCAAAATAATGTGCCTGTGCTTCAGACCAACACATCTGTGTCAAGTCAACAACAGAGTACACTTTTTCACCCTCCAGGAGCTATGAATCAGCTTCAAAGTGCACCTGCGTCAGCTCCACAACCGACTGGCTTGTATTTGTTTGGTATTCAAAATGGTAAGTGAAACTTAACAACTTTATTGATTGAGTGACGACTATTTCTCTGCCTACTTTAAATGTTTTACAAGGTGTATTTCTTCCCCAAATCAGTGTTTTTTTAAAATCTCACCCACTCTTTGCTAACTCTCACCTCTGAATCAAAAGATTCTTGGTTCAAGTCTCACTCCAGAAATTGAGCACAAAAATCATAGTTGACAAACTGTGCAGTACTGAGGGAGTGCTGCATGTTCATCCAAGTAGTGAGACTCCAGGAAGTCACAAAGATGAAAATCCGTCTCTGTGGATAATTTGTGCAGTTCCAGAAAACTCTGCAATACTGAGGGAGTACTGTACTGTTAGAGGTGCTCTCTTTTAGCTCTGACATTAAACTGAGGCCCCCCTTCTGCCTGCTTGGGTAGATGTAAAAGATTCCATGGCACTATTTGAAGAAGAGCAGGGGCGTTATTCCAGTGTCCTGGCAAATATTTATCCGGCAATCAACAAATCTGATGAACTGGTCATACCTTGAATTCAGCCAGTGTTCAGGGACAGGAGGATGTGAATGGCGCAGGTAGAGGGATCCAGGAAGTAGGATAGCAGTAGCCTCGGCCCTTATCCTTGGGAGTAATCTGTAGGTCCCCAAACAGTAGTTCCGCAGTGGGGCACTGTATAAATCAAGAAATACTAGTGGCATGTAAGAAAGTTACAAGAATAATTATAGGTGATTTTGTAATATGCATATAGACTGGATTAATCAATTTTTTTATACTTAATTTTTTCAGGATGTGGGCTTCACTGCCTAGGTCAGCATTTGTTGCCCATCCCTAATTGCCCTTGAGAAGGTGGTAGTGAGCTGCCATCTTGAACCGCTGCAGTCCATGTGGCTAGGTATACCCATTGTGGTATTGGGGACAGAGTTCCAGGATATTGATCCAGCGACAGTGAAGGAATGGCAGTATATTTCCAAGTCAGGATGGTGACTGACTTGGAGGGGAATTTACAAGTGGTAATGTTCCCAAATATCTACTGCCCTTGTCCTTCTAGATGGTAGTGGTCACGGGTTTGGAAGGTGCCGCCTGAGGATCTGAGGAACCTTGGTGAGTTCCTGCTGTGTGTCTTGTAAATGGTACACACTGCTGCTTTATGCGTCGGAGATGGAGGGAGTGAATGTTTGTGGAAGGGGTGCCAATCAAGCCGGCTGCTTTGTCCAGGATGGTGTCAAGCTTCTTGAGTGTTCTTGGAGTTGCACTCATCCAGACAAGTGGGGAGTATTCAATCACACTCCTGACTTGTACTTTGTAGGTGGTGGACAGGCTTTGGAGAGTCAGGAGATGAGTTACTCGCTGCAGGATTCTTAGCCTCTGACCTGCTATTGTAGCCACATTATTTATATAGCTAATCCAGTTCAGTTTGTGATCAGTATTAATCCTCATTATGTTGATATTGGGGGATTCAGTGATGGTAATGCCATTGAATTTCAAGGGGTGATGGTTTGATTATCTCTTATTGGAGATGGCCATTGCCTGGCATCTGTGTGGTGTAAAAGTTACTTGTTAACCCAAGCCTGGATATTGTCACATTCATGCTGCATTTGCACATAGACTGCTTCAGTGACTGAGGAGCCACAAATGTTGCTGAACATTGTACAATCATCAGTGAACATCCCCACATCTGACCTTAGGTTGGAAGGAAGGTCATTGATGATGCAGCTGAGGTGGTTGGGCCTAGGGCTCTACCGTGAGGAACTCCTGCAGTGATGTTCCAGGACTGAGATGACTGACCTCCAATGACCAGAACCATCTTCCTTTGTACTAGGTATAACTCCATCCAGTGGAGTGTTTCCCCCTGATTCCCATTTGCTAGGGCTCCTTGATCCCATACTCTTATCAAATGATTCCTTGATGTCAAGGGCATTCACTCTCATCTCACCTCTGCCGTTCAGCTCTCTTGTCCATGTTTGAACCACTGCTGTGATAAGGTCAGGAGCTGAACCTGACCGAACCCAAACTGACTGTCAGTGAGCAGGTTATTGCTAAGTAAGTTCTGCTTGATAACACTGTTGATGACCCCTTCGATAACTTTGCAGATGGATTGAGAGTAGGTAACTGGCTGGGTTGGATTTGTCCTGCGTTTTGTATACAGGATATACCTGGGCAATTTTCCACATTGCTGTTTAGATGCCAGTGTTGTAGCTGTACTGGAACAACCTGGCTAGGGGTGCAGCAAGATCTGGAGCTCAAGTCTTCAGTATTATTGCTGGAATATTGTCAGGGCGCATACCCTTTGCAGTATCTGGTGCCTTCTACCGTTTCTTGGTGTCACGTGGAGTGAATCGAATTGGCTAAAGACTGGCATCTTTAGTGGTGCTGCAGAGACCAAGATGGATCATTCACTCAGCACTTCTGGCTGAAGATTATTGCGAATGCTTCAGCCTTGTCTTTTGCACAGATGTGCTGGGCTCCTCCGTCATTGAAGATGGGGATATTTGTGGAGCCTCCTCCTCCAATGAGTTGTTTAATTGTCCACCGCCATTCATGACTGGATTTGTCAGGACCAAAGAGCTTATATCTGATCTGTTGGTTGTGGGATCACTTGGCTGTCTATCACTTATTGCTCATGTTGTTTGGCATGCAAGTAGTCCTATGTTGTAGCTTCACCAGGTTGACACATTTTTTGGTCTGCTTGGTGCTGCCCCTGGCATGCCCTACTATACTCTTCATTAAACCAGGGTTGATCCACTGGATTGATGGTAATAGTAGAGTGAGGGATCTGCCAGGCTATGAGGTTACAGATTGTGATGGAGTACAATTCTGCTGCTGCTAATGGCCCACAGCACCTCGTGGATGCCCAGTCTTGGGTTGCCAGATCTGTTTTGAACCTATCCCATTTAGCACAATGATAATCAGCCACACGCCATGATGGAAAATATCCTAAATGTTAACACAGGACGTTGTCTCCACAAGGACTGTGCGATGGTCAATCCTACCGATACTGTCATAGATAGATGCATCTGCGGCAAGGCAAGTTGGTCAGGTCTAGTATGTTTTTCCCTCTTGGTTCCCTCACCAGCTGTCGCAGACCCAGTCCGGCAGTATGCCTTTTAGGGCCCGGCTAGCTCAGTCGGTAGTGGTGCTACAGAGCCCCTGTTTGTGATGGACATTGAAGTCCCCTACTCAGAGTTCTGTGCCCCTGCCACCCTCAGTAATTCCTCTTAAGTGGAGTTCAACATGGAATACTGATTCATCACCTGAGGGTGGACATTACATGGTAACCAGCAGGAGGTTTCCTTGCTCATGTTTGCCTGGAGCTATGCGACTTCATATGTCCAGAGTCAATGTTGTTGACTCCCAGGGCAACTCCCTCCTGACTGCATACCACAGTGCCGCCACCTCTGCTCTGTCCTGTCAGTGGGACATGACATACCCAGGGATGGTGATAGTGGTGTCTGGGACTCTACCTGTAAGGCATGATGATTCCATGAGTATGACTACGTTAGGCTGTTGCTTGACTATTCTGTGAGACAGCTCTCCCAATTTTGGCACAAGCCAGATATTATTAAAGAGGACTTTGCAAGGTCAACAGGGCTGGCTTTACTGTTGTCGTTTCCAGTGTCTAGGTCGATGCTAGGTTGTCCGTCCAGTTTCTTTCCTTTTTATCGACTTTGTAGCGGTTTGATATAACTGAGTGACTTTCTAGGACATCTCAGAGGGCTTTTAAGAATCAACCACATTGCTGTGGAACTGGAGTCACATATAGGCCAGACCAGGTAATGATGGCAGATTTCCTTTCCTAAAGGACATTAGTGAACCAGCTGCGTTTTGTACGGCAGTCAACAATGGTCACCATTTGACCTTTTAATTCCAGATATTAATTGGATTCAATTTCCATCACCTGTCATGGCGGAATTCGAACCCAGGTACCCATAGTATTACCCTGGGTCTCTGGACCACATGTCCAGTGACAATGCACTGCCTCCTCAAAAATTGGCACGAGTAGCCTTCATGGAGTTTTTTGAATGTATTCGAGATTGGTTCTACAACATATTGCTCCAAGAAACAACCAGGGGGCAGGCTGTTCTGGATTTGGTATTGTGTAATGAGGAAGGATTAATTAATAATCTCCTAGTTGAAGATCCTCTCCAGAAGAGTGACCATAAGCATGCTCGAATTTCAAATTCAGTTTGACGGCAAGAAACTGGAGCCCTGCACTAGCATTCTGGAGTTAGACAAAAATAATTACTTAGGCATGAGGACAGATTTGTCCTCGTGGACTGGGCAGGAAGACTAAAAGGTAAGGCAATTGATGAGCAGTGGTAGATGTTTATTTAAATAGATATTCAATCCCTCCCAATTAAAATACAATCTTTCTTCCTCTCTGGAATGTAAGAGGGGAAAAAACATCCATGGCTAAACAAGAAGTTAAAGATAACATAAAGACAAAAACTAAGGCATACCACATTGCATAGGCCAGTGGCAGGCTGGAAGATTGGGAAACTTTATAAAGATCAATAAAGGGTCACTTAAAAAGTAATAAAAAGAGCAAAGATAAATTTATGAAAGAAAACTAGCGCAAAATATAAAATGGATAGCAAAAGCTTCTATAAATATATCAAAGGGAAGAGAGGAGCTAAAGTGAATGAGAGCCCTTTGGAGGACCTGACCAGGGGGTTAACAGTGGGGTAATAGAAATGGTGGGGACATTAAATCAGTATTTTGGCTCCATTTTCATGATGGAGAACACTAGTACCATCCCAATAGTAACAGCTAATGCAGCGGTAATAGAAAGGCAGGAACTTAGAGCAATCATAACAATAATCTTTTTTAGTGTCACAAGTAAGCTTACATCAACACTGCAATGAAGTTGCTGTGAAAATCCCCTAGTCGCCACACTCCGCCGCTTGTTCGGGTGCACCGAGGGAGAATTCAGAATGTTCAGTTCACCTAACAAGCACGTCTTTTGGGACTTGCGGGAGGCAACCAGAGCACCCGGAGGAAACCCACACAGGCACGAGGAGAACGTGCATACTCCGCATAGACAGTGACCCAAGCTGGGAATCTAATCCGGATCCCTGGCACTGTGAAACAGCAGTGCTAACCACTGTGCTACCATGCCGCCCTTATCATTAATGGGGAAAAGGTACTGAGCAAACTGTTGGGATTCTAGGCAGACAAATCCCCAGGGCCTGATAGCCTACGTCCTAGCATCTTAAAGGAGGTGGCAGCAGAGATGGTGGATCCATTGGTTATAATTGGGGCAGCAAGGTAGCACAGTGGGTAGCACTGTAACCTCACCGCTCCAGAGTCCCAGGTTCAATTCCCGGCTTGGGTCACAGTCTGTGCAGAGTATGCACGTTCTCTTCGTGCCTGCGTGGGTTTCCTCCGGGTGCTCCAGTTTCCTCCCACAAGTCCCAAAAGACGTGCTGCTAGGTAATTTGGATATTCTGAATTCTCCCTGTGTACCTGAACAGACGCTGGAATGTGGCGACTAGGAGCTTTTCACAGTAATTTCATTGCAGTGTTAATGTGAGACTACTTGTGACAATAAAGATTATTATTATTAAGATTGCAAAATTCCGTGGATGTGGAAAATATGCCAGTGGATTGGAAAAATGCTAACATAATGCCCTTATTCAAAAAGGGAGGGATTTGAAATTCATCTAGATTATAAATTTCAGATTCATCTATATTAAGATGCAGGGTTAGAAGGTACTGTAGCCAAATTTGCAGACGACATGAAAATAGGTGGATAGTGGGCAGCACAATGGTTAGCACTGCTACCTCAGCATCAGGAATCCAGGTGACTGTGTGGAGTTTGCACTTCTTACTGTATGGGTTTCCTCTAGATGCTCCGGTTTGCCCTCTCTGTCCAAAGTTGTGCAGGTTAGGTTGATTGGTCATGCTAAATTGCCCCTTAGTGCCCAAAGGTGCACAGGTTATGTGGGGTTACGGGGTTGGGTGGGGGAATGGGCCTAGGTAGCGTGTTCTTTCAGATGTGGTTCAGACTCGTTGGGCCGAATGACCTATTTCTGCTCTGTAGAAATTCTATGGTTCCACAGTAAGTTGCAATAATGAAACCTACAAATGGATGTTGATGAGTTAGGCGAGTGGGCCAAATTTTGGCAGATGGAACTGAACAGTTTTTGTCCTCTTTCTTGAGGAGGAATGTGGCAGCATTGGATGCAGTTCAGAAGACGTTCACTAGATTGATTCCAGAGAGGTGGGGTTTGTCTTTATGAAGAGAGATTGAGCTGTTTAGGCCTATACAGCTCCTTCAACTTCGCAAACAGACTTCCCAGAAACAAATCCTTTAATACCCTAACTACCCTCTCCGAAAATTCCCATCCCACCTTCCTGGCTCAAATCTATGATTCCCTTGAATTGGCATTTCCCTTGACTCTGCCCAGTAAAATCTGGCGCAACTGCCTCCAGATCTTCAGCGTCGCCACCACCACCGGACTCCCTGAATATTTTCCCCGGGCCATTGAGAGCGGTGCTGTTGCCAACGCCCTTAACCCCGACCCCCTGCATAGACTCTCCTCCAATCTAACCCACTGGGAGTCCCCCCTCTAACCCCGCCGCTCACCTTCTCAGCATTTGCCACCCAGTAATAATTCAGTAAATTTGGGAGACCCAATCCCCCTGACTGCCGTCCTCTCTTCTGCAACAGCACCACCTTAATCCTAGCCACCTCTTCCCCCCCACCCCCCTGCCCAAATGAACGAGGTGATCACCTTTCTATGTCCTTAAAAAAAATTGAAAAATGAACAAAAACCGCGGCAATATATTCATCTTAATTGCCTGCACCGACCTGCCAGCGACAAAGGAACATAATCCCATCTTGCCAAATCCGCTTTCACGCTCCCCACCAGACTAGTAATGTTATATCTATGGAACGCCCCCCAATCTCGTGCCACTTGCACCCCCAGGTATCCAAAAGACCACTGGCATCCCCTCCAATTTCCCACTCAGTCCCCGCCCCCTATGGCAGCCCCGCCCCCGGCCAGGACACCACAAAATATTCATTTTTATCCAAATTTAGTTTATACCCTGCAAAATACCCAAATACTCGAAGCAGCTCTAGTATACCACCCATCGATGCACTCGGTTCCGACCCATATCAAGTTGTCTGCTACAAGAACACCCTATGCTCCACACCCGCTGATTTCTCAGCATGATGGACAAAGGCAAGTACGAACAATAGGGAGGGACATAGAGGCACGCCTGCCTGGTCCTTCGATGTAGAGCAAAATACCCAGAATTCATATTAGCCGTGCGGATACTCTCGCTCGGCTCCCTGTAGTCGTCATTTTTCTTTCTTGTAGGGCTCTTTGGTGGGATGCTGGAGGATTGTGCTGGGTGAGTGCACCTTTTTTCTTATTGTTATTGTTGTTTGCACCAAAGAAGTATGTGAGTGGGGGGGGGGGGATCAGTGGGGGGTAGGATGTTAGGCGCCGTGGGCCGGGGTTGCCAGGCTAGTTGGGCAAACTATTTCACGGGAGCGCAGTGGGAGGTGAGCAGGTGGTTAGAGTGCTAGAGGGGGTTCGGATTGTTGTTTGCTTGGGTTGGGGGGACTGCTGACGGGGGTGGTGATGTTGAAATGCTTTAAGGAGGGTGACTGTGGGCATCCGAGTGCGGACCTGAAGGGGTTGCGTGATGCGGGCTGGCGGCTGATCGGCCGGGGAGGGGGGGGGGGCACGACCAGGCTGATCACAGGGAATGTGAGAGAATTGAATGGGCCAGTCAAACTGTCACGCATCTTCGCGCACTTGAGGAGATTAAAGGCAGATGTGGGATTTTTACTGGAAACGCACTTGGAAGATTGGGGAACAGACTAGGCTAAGGAAAGGGTGGGTAGACCAGATCTTTCACTCAGGATTAGATATGAAGACGCGTGGGGTGGCGGTGCTGATAAATAGGTGGGTAGCGCTTGAGGTGGGGAATATCGTAGCAGATTCGGGGTGAAGGTTCGTGATGGTGAGTGGGAAATTGGAGCGGATGCCAGTGGTCTTGGTGAACGTTTATGTCCCGAATTGGGATGACATCGAATTCATGAGGCAGGTGCTGGGGAAGATCCCGGACCTGGACTCGCACCGGCTGATTATGGGGAGGGATTTTAATCCGGTTATCGATTCAAGATTGGAGTCCGTGGTCGGGGAGGGTGTCGGCAGTGGTGAGGGGCGCTAAAGGGGTTTATGGAGCGCATGGGGGGGGAGTGGACCCTTGGAGGTTTGGGCGGCCAAGGGCGAAGGAATTTTCGTACCTTTCCCGGATCGATTACTTTGTGATGGATAAGACTCTGTTGGCGGGCGTGGTCGGCTTGGACTATTCGGCGATTGTGGTCTCGTTGGATGGACTTGCACGTGGACCGGGGGTGGTCCCAGCACCCGCAGTGATGGTTAGACTTGGGGTTGTTAGCAGATGAGGTGGTGTGTGAGCGGGTGAGGGCCGCTATTCGGGGGTATGTAGAGCTGAACGATACGGGTGAGGATTCGGCTGCCACGTTATGGGAGGCGCTTAAGGCAGTGGTCAGGGGGGAGTTTATATTGATACGGGCACACAGGGACAACACAGAGCAGGCAGAGATGGCTAGGCTGGTGGATGGGATCCTAAAGGTTGACAGGTACTCTGAGGCCCGGAGGCTGGGTTGTTGAAAAGTGACAGAAGCTCCAGATGGAGTTTGGGAATGAAACATTTTCTGGACAGGTTGGTGTTCCCCAAGGTGGAGGAGGACCTGGTAGAGGGATTGGGAGCACCCTTGGACTGATGGAGGTGATGGAGGGTATGGGAGCGATACAGGCAGGCAAGGTCCCGAGCCCAGATAGCTTCGCGCAAGAATTTTATAAAAGTTTTTGGGTGACTTGGGGCTCAGCTGGTAAGGACATTTAATGAGTCGAGGGAGAAGTGAGAGCTACTCTTCCCCCACCCCCCAAACGTCATTGCAGGCCTCAATATCCTTAATTTTGAAGAAGGACCCGGAGCAGTGTGGTCCTACCATTCGATATCACTGCTGAATGTAGATGGCAAGTTGTTAGCAAAGATCATGGCGCCGCGGATTAAGGACTGTGCGCCGTGGGTGATGGGGGAAGACAAGACGGGGTTTGTGAAGGGGAGGCATCTGTCGGCTAATGTTAGGCATTGTTGAACATTATTATGATGGCCTCGGAGGAACGGAATGTAGAGGTGACTGTCGCAATGGAGGCGGAGGAGGCCTTTGATCGGTAGAATGGGAATATTTGTGGGAGGTACTGGGGCGGTTCTGGTTAAGGAAGGGGTTTGTGGATTGTTGTTTCGGGTTCCAGCAGCGAGTATAAGGACGAACCGGGTGAGTTCAGGGTATTTCAGGCTGCATCGTGGGATGAGGCAGGGATGCCCACTCTCCCCGTTGCTCTTTGCCATGGCGATGGATACACTGGCAATGGCGCTTAGAGCGTCATGGGGTTGGCAGGGGATAGTGTGTGTGTGTGGGGGGGTGGGGGGAGAGGAGCAAAGAGTCTCGCTATATGTGCATGATCTGTTGCTTTACATAGCGGAACCATTGGGGGGGATCATGGATATTTTTGAGTAATTCGGCTGGTTCTCTGGGTATAAGTTAAACATGAGGAAGAGTGAGGTCTTTCTGATCCAGGCGAGGATGCAGGAGTGGAGTTTGGGCGAGCTGCCATTTCAGGTGGCGCAGAGATGGGAGCAGATACATAATTTGGCATGGTTGGTGGAGCAGACGAAGGAGGATTTGAAGAGATGGGAGGTACACTGGCTGTCGTTGACGTGTGCAGTCCGTGAAGATGATGGTACACCTGAAGTTTTTATTCATATTCGTGTTCCAGAACCTTCCGATTTTCATTCCTAAGGCCTCCTTTAGGAAGATTAGTGCATTGATCTCGGAGTTTGTGTGGGTGGGGAAAGCTCCATGGGTGAAGAACGTGCTGCTGCAGCAGGGACTTTGGGGGGTGGGGGTGGTGCTGGCCTTGCCAAATTTCATAAACTACTGCTGGGTAGCAAATATAGCTATGGTCGGGAAGTGGAGGAAAGGTCGGTGTAGGAGCGGATGGAGGCAATCTCTTGTACGGACACGAGCTTAGGAGCACTGTTGACGCGCCTGTCATTCTCGCTGGCCAGGTACTCCACAAGTCTGATTGTGGTGGCGGTCCTGAGAGTGTGGGGACAGTGGCACCAGTACCTGAGGCTGGGGGGTGCCTCAGTTTGGGCACTGATTTGCGGGAATCACAGGTTTGCCCGGGGGTGCGGTTTGGAGATCTATTCATGGGGAAGCTTTTCGAGAATGGAGGGATTGTTCAAGGAGTATGAGCTGCCCAGTGGGAATGGGTTCTGGTACTTATAGGTGCGGGACTATGTGAGGAAACAGGTGCTGTCCTTTCCCGACCTGCCGCCCTGCAGGACAAGATGGTGTCGAAAACGAGGTTGGCAAGGGTAGGGTGTTGGATATCTACAAGGAATTAATGGACTGGGAGGGCACCCCAGTAGGAGAAGTTAAGTGGGAGGAAGTTCTGGGGAGGGAGTTGGAAGCTGGGCTGTGGGAGGAGGCTTTGAGGAAAGTGAATGCATCCTCTTAGGTGTTAGGCTTAGCCTTATTCCATTCAAAGTAGTCCACAGGGCGCATATGACGGTGGCCAGAATGAGCAGGTTTTTTGAGGGGGTGGAGGATAGATATGAGCGGTGCGCGTGTGGGCCCGCGAATCATGACTTCATGTTTTGGGCCTGTCCGAAACTGGAAGGATTCTGGCGAGGGTTCGCTGACGTTATGTCTGAGGTGCTGAGGGTGAAGGTTGTCCCAAGTCCAGAAGTGGCGATTTTTGGAGTGCCAGAAGATCTGGGTGTCCAGGGAGCAAGAGAGGCCGACGTCTTGCCCTTTGCCTCCCTGGATGCCCGGAGACAGATCTTGTTGGAATGGAGGGACTCGGGTCTGCCGAAACCGGAGGTGTGGATTAGCGACCTCGCAGAATTCTTTAGGTTGGAAGAAATCAAGTTCTCCTTGAGAGGGTCTATGGAGGGATTTGACTGAAGATGGAAACCGTTTATCGACTTCTTCCAGAATAGTTAAGAAGTCAGCAGGGGGGTAGGGGGGACTCTGGGGTTAAAAAAGGAGACCGGGTGTGTGGGGCGGTGGGGTTTTAGTTATTTATTGTTTATGTGATTTCCTGATTGTTCTCTTTTGATCTTCCTTTTGTAATAGGCACAACTCCAACAATTCCCATTGACTCTGGTTTTGCCAGAGCTTCTTGATGCCATACTTGATCAAAGGCTGCTTTGGTGTTGAGGGCAGTCCTTGCCTCTTGTTCAGCTCTTTTGTCTATGTTTGAACCAAGGTTGTAAATGAAGTCAGGAGATGAGTGGCCCTGGCGGAATCTAATTGAGTGACAGTGAGCAGGTTATTGTTGAGTAAGTGCCGCTTGATAGCACTGCTTATGACACCTTCCATCATTTTACTGATGATCGAAAGAAGACCGATGGGGCAGGAATTGGCTGAATTTGTCCAGCTTTTTGTGTACATGACATAGCTCGGCAATTTTCCACATTGCTGGGAGGATGCCAATGTTGTAATTGCACAGGAACAGCCTGGCTAGAAGTGTGGCTAATTCTGGAACACAAGTCTTCAGTACTATTCCCAGAATGTTGTCAAGGCCCAGAGTCTTTGCAGTAACTAATGCATTCGTAATATCAGTTGGGTGAATTGAATTTGCTGAAGACTGGCACCTGTGGTTCTGGGGACCTCAGGAGGAGGCTGAGAAGGATTCTCCACTCGGCACTTTCTGGCTGAAGATGTTCACTAGTGTGTCTGCTTTTTCTTTTGCATGTGCTGGGCTCCCTCATCATTGAGAATGGTGATTTCTATGGAGCCAGTTAATTGTCTAATTGACCACCACCATTCATGACCAGATGTGACAGGACTGCAGAGCTTAGATCTGGGGCTGGATTCTCCGAAGGGCAGCATTCGTTGACTTTCACGACAGCAAAACTGGCTTCGGACCGATTCAGTGACTGTGGAGAGACTAGTACCGGTGCCACGTGGAACACAATCCATTCCAATGAAAAACGGTGCAGGATTCGCTGGGTCCGTGATTGACGCTCCGGAGGCTGACGCGCTGCAACCACATTTACACAATACAATCCCCACACACACACATCCCAGCCAACAAGCTGGCACTGGTTCCGCTGGAGCGCGCTCATCCCACTGATGGGTCGGCTGGCAGAGGGTACCTAGGGGAGTGCCCTGAGGGGACACCCATATGACCTGTGGCCCTAAGTTCACAATGGACAGTCAGTGGCATGCGCAGATGCATGGCTCCCTGCCCGTCCACCCCGACTCCACAGTCCACCACCTGGCCAGCCCACGCGACTCCCCCCAGCCTCCTGGCCATCGGCACAACTGTCAGCAAACTATGATGATGTTGGACGCTTTCTGTACCCCTCTCTCTCCCTCAGCAGCCATGACGCCGGTTTCACTATTTTTAAAAGCACAAGTGAACTCGCCGTTGAGAATTCGGCCCATCAGAGGCAGAGAATCGTGGAGGCCCTGGAGAATACCAGGTCAAGCCCGCTAATGATATGCAAATGGTATTTACTGTATATGAATTCTGGAACGCATTGACGCTGTGGACGAGGCGACGGAGAATTGCGGTTTTCTGTGAAATTGGCCCCGCCGTGATTTCGGCGTTGGAACCGATTCTCCGTCCAATTGTTTTTCGCGATTCCGGCGTCGGCCGACAGAATTCCGCCCCTGATCCATGAGTTGTTCGATTGCTTCATTTATTGCATGCTGCTCAGCATGCCAGTAGTCCTGTGTTTTAGCTTCACCAGGTTAGGACGTCTCCTTTAGGTCTGCCTGGTACTGCTCCTGGCATACCCTCCTGCATTCGTCATTGAAGCAGGCTATATCCACTGGTTTGATGTTAGTGGTAGAGAGAAATATGCCGGACTATGAGGTTGCAGATTGTGGTTGATTTATGATCGCTGTTTTTCTTGATCTATATTCATGACAGACCTGGGTATGTAGGATACAATTTCAAAGTTTGCAGAAGATATAAAACTTAGTGATAGCCTGGAGGAAATGTTAAGCAGAGAAGTACGAAGGGTACGTTTTTGGTAGGGGGAAGAGGCAATGTAAAATAAAGGATACCATTCTGAAGGGGATGCAGGAACAGAGACTCATGGGGGGGTGGAGAATGTGCACAAACCATTGAAGGTGACAGGGTAGGTTGAGAATCAAGTTATTAAAGCATACGAGATCCTGAACCTTATAAATAGATATGTAGAATTCAAAAGCAAGCAAGTTACAGTAACCTGGCTTGGCTTCAACTGGAATATTAAGTCCAATTCTGATCACACCTTATGAAGGATATGAAGAAAACGGAGAGGATTCAGGAAAGATTTATAAGAATGAAGAATTTCAGTTACATGAATCAATTAGAGAAGTTGGGGCTGTTCTTCGAAAAGATTTGACAGAGGTATTCGTGATCATGAGGGATCTGCACGAGGGGCTGGTTTAGCTCACTGGGCTAAATCGCTGGCTTTTAAAGCAGACCAAGGCAGGCCAGCAGCACGGTTCAATTCCCGTACCAGCCTCCCCGAACAGGCGCCGGAATGTGGCGACTAGGGGCTTTTCACAGTAACTTCATTGAAGCCTACTCGTGACAATAAGCGATTTTCTTTTCATTTCATTTCATACAGAGTAGCTGAGGAGGGCAGCACGGTAGCCCAGTGGTTAGCACAGTTGCTTCACAGCTCCAGGGTCCCAGGTACAATTCCCGGCTTCGGTCACTGTCTGTGCAGAGTCTGCACGTTCTCCCCATGTGTGCATGGGTTTCCTCCGGGTGCTCCGGTTTCTTCCCACAATCCAAAGATGTGCAGGCTAGGTGGATTGGCCATGCTAAATTGCCTTTGTGTCCAAAAAAGGTTAGGTGGGGTTCCTGGGTTACGGGGATAGGGTGGAGGAGTGAGCTTAAGTGGGGTGTTCTTTCCGAGGGCCGGTGCAGACTCGATGGGTCGAATGGCCTCCTTCTGCACTGTAAATTCTATGACTCTATGAAACTGTTCCCTTGGGGGAAAGAGTCGAGAAGCAGAGGACACAAATATGGGATAATTGGCAAAACAACCAAAAGCTACATAAGGCAAAACTTCTTTATTCATCAAATGGTTAAAACCTGGAATGGTCTGGCTGTGTGGTGGAAGCAGATTTAATTGTCACTTTCAACAAAAAGAATTGTATAATTATTTGAAGAGGAAAAAACATGTCTATGGGAAAAGGCCAGGGAATGGGATTTGGTGGGTGCCACAGTAGTACAGTGGTTAACACTGTTGTTTCATAGTGCCAGGGACCCGGGTTTGATTCCTGGCTTGGGTCACTATCTCTGCGGCGTCTGCATGGGTTTCCTCCCACAAGGTCCTGAAAGACGTGCTTGTTAGGTGAATTGGATATTCTAAATTCTTCCTCCGTGTACCCGAACAAGCGTGGTATTGTGGCGACTAAGGGATTTTCTTCATTGCAGTGTTAATGCAAGCCTACTTGTGACAATAATAAAGATTATTATTATTGCTGAGCTCTTGCAATGAGCTGACCGAGGAATATGATGGGCCTAAATGCCTTTTTTTTAAAATATATTTTATTGAAATTTTTTTCCCAAACAACAATTTTCCCCCTCTTACAAAACAAACGTAACAATACAGAAATGTTTAACAATACACAAATAACAAAACCCCATTATCTTTTGACCTTAACTAAACTAACCCCCCCCCCCCCCCTCCCTCCCCCTCCCCCCTGGGTTGCTGCTGCTGGTCATCTGTCTTCCCTCTAACGTTCCCCGAGGTAGTCGAGAAATGGCTGCCATGCTTGGTGAACCCTTGAGCCGATCCTCTCAGGGCAAACTTTATCTGCTCCAATTTAATGAACCCCGCCATATCGTTTACCCGGGCCTCCAGTCCGGGGGGTTTCGCCTCCTTCCACATGAGTAGGATCCTGCGCCGGGCTACTAGGGACGCAAAGGCCACGACATCGGCCTCTTTCGCCTCCTGCACTCCCGGCTCATCCGCAACTCCAAATAGAGCTAACCCCCAGCCTGGTTTGACCCGGGCCTTCACCACCTTCGAAATTACTCCCGTCACTCCCTTCCAATACCCTTCCAGTGCCGGGCACGCCCAAAACATATGTGCGTGGTTTGCCGGGCTCCCGCCACACCTCCCACATTTGTCCTCCACTCCAAAGAACCTGCTCAATCTTGCTCCCGTTATGTGTGCTCTATGTAGCACCTTAAATTGAATCAGGCTAAGCCTGGCGCATGAGGAAGAGGAATTTACCCTGCTTAGGGCATCAGCCCACATACCCTCCTCTATCTCCTCCCCTAGTTCTTCTTCCCACTTTCCTTTTAGTTCGCCCACCGATTCCTCCCCCTCTTCCCTCATCTCTCGGTAAATCTCTGACACCTTGCCCTCTCCGACCCACACCCCTGAAAGCACTCTGTCCTGTATTCCCTGCGTCGGGAGCAACGGAAATTCCCTCACCTGTTGTCTAGTAAATGCCCTCACCTGCATATATCTCAAGAAATTTCCTCGGGGCAACTTATACTTTTCCTCCAATGCTCCCAAGCTCGCAGAAGTCCCATCTATAAATAAATCTCCCACCCTCCTAATTCCCAACTGGTACCAGCTCTGAAATCCTCCATCCATTCTTCCTGGGGCGAACCTATGATTGTTCCTGATTGGGGACCCCACCAGGGCTCCCCACACCCCTCTCTGTCGCCTCCACTGACCCCAGATATTCAAAGTTGCCGCCACCACCGGGTTCGTGGTAAACTTTTTAGGTGAGAGCGGTAGCGGCGCCGTCACCAGCGCCTCTAAACTCGTTCCTTTACAGGACTTTCTCTCCAGTCTTTTCCACGCCGCTCCCTCACCCTCCATCATCCATTTACGTATCATTGCCACATTAGCGGCCCAATAGTAATTGCCCAATATTCGGTAGTGCCAATCCTCCTCTGTCCCTACTACGCTGAAGGAACCCCCTCCTTACTCTCGGCACTTTCCCTGCCCACACGAAGCTCGTGATGCTCCTGTCTATTTTATTAAAAAAGGTCTCGGTAATTAGTATAGGGAGACATTGAAATACAAATAAGAACCTCGGGAGGACCATCATCTTAATTGCCTGCACCCTGCCTGCCAGCGACAGGGGCTGCATGTCCCACCTCTTGAAGTCCTCCTCCATTTGTTCTACCAGCCGTGTCAGATTAAGTCTGTGCAAGGTTCCCCAGCTCCTAGCGATCTGAATCCCCAGGTATCGGAAGTTTCTTTCCACTTTCCTTAGAGGCAAGCCTTCTATCTCTCTACTCTGGTCCCCTGGATGTATCACAAATAATTCACTCTTCCCCATGTTTAGCCTATACCCCGAGAAATCCCCGAACTCCCTCAACATTCGCATAACTTCTATCATCCCCCCCGCTGGGTCCGACACGTATAACAATAGGTCATCTGCGTATAACGAGACTCGGTGTTCTTCTCCCCCTCTAATCACCCCTCTCCATTTCCTGGAGTCTCTCAACGCCATGGCCAGAGGTTCAATTGCCAACGCGAACAACAATGGAGACAGCGGGCATCCCTGTCTTGTTCCCCTATATAGTCGGAAATACTCCGATCTATGTCGACCTGTAACTACACTTGCCGTTGGAGCCCCATAAAGAAGTCTAACCCAGCTAATAAACCCATTCCCGAACCCAAACCTCCTTAACACTTCCCACAAATACTCCCACTCCACCCTATCAAATGCCTTCTCTGCATCCATTGCCGCCACTATCTCTGCCTCCCCCTCCACTGGGGGCATCATTATCACCCCTAGTAGTCGTCACACGTTAACATTCAGTTGTCTCCCTTTTACGAACCCTGTCTGGTCTTCGTGCACTACCCCCGGGACACAGTCCTCGATCCTCGATGCCAGTACCTTTGCCAACAATTTGGCGTCCACGTTCAATAATGAGATAGGTCTATAGGACCCGCACTGCAACGGATCTTTATCCCTCTTCAAAATTAACGATATCGTCGCCTCCAACATCGTCGGGGGTAGAGTCCCCCCTTCCCTGGCCTCATTGAACGTCCTCACCATCAACGGGGCTAACAAGTCCACATATTTTCTGTAATATTCCACCGGGAACCCGTCTGGTCCCGGGGCCTTCCCTGCTTGCATGCTTCCCAGTCCCTTAATAACCTCGTCCACCCCAATCGGTGCCCCCAGGCCCACCACCTCCTGCTCCTCCACTTTCGGGAACCTCAATTGGTCCAGGAACTGCCGCATCCCCTCCTCTCCCCCTGGGGGTTGAGACCTATACAGTTCCTCGTAGAAAGTCTTGAACACCTCATTTATCTTTCCTGCCCTTCGCACCGTGTCTCCCCTTTCGTCTCTAATTCCTCCTATCTCCCTCGCTGCTGCCCTCTTTCGCAATTGATGAGCCAGCAGGCGACTAGCCTTTTCCCCATATTCATACCTCCTCCCCTGTGCCTTCCTCCACAGTACCTCCGCCTTTCTGGTGGTCAGAAGGTCAAACTCCGTCTGGAGTCGTCTCCTCTCCCTGTACAATTCCTCCTCCGGGGTCTCTGCAAATTCCCTCCACCCTTAAAATCTCCCCCAGTACTCTTTCCCTTTCCTTGGCCTCTGTTTTCCTTTTGTGGGCCCCAATGGAGATCAGCTCTCCTCTGACCACCGCTTTTAGTGCTTCCTATACCACTCCCACAGGGACCTCGCCGTCGTCATTGACCTCCAGGTATCTCTCAATACACCCCCGCACTCTTGCACGCACTCCCTCATCCGCCATCAGTCCCACATCTAATCGCCAGAGTGTTCTCTGCTCCCTTTCCTCTCCTAATTCCAGGTCCACCCAATGTGGGGCATGATCCGAAACCGCTATGGCTGAGTACTCAGCTTCTTCCACCCTAGAGATCAACGACCTTCCTAAAACAAAAAAATCTATCCGGGAGTACACTTTATGGACATGGGAGAAAAAGGAGAACTCCCTAGCCCTAGGTCTAAGAAATCGCCATGGATCCACTCCCCCCATTTTGTCCATAAACCCCTTAAGTACCTTGGCCGCTGCCGGCCTTCTTCCGGTCCTTGAGCTGGATCTATCTAGCCCCGGGTCCAGCACCGTATTAAAGTCCCCTCCTAAAATCAAGTTTCCTACCTCCAGGTCCGGTATACGCCCCAGCATCCGTCTCATAAATCCCGCATCGTCCCAGTTTGGGGCATACACATTAACCAACACGACCTCCATTCCCTCCAGCCTGCCACTCACCATTACATATCTACCTCCGCTATCTGCTATGATGTTCTTTGCTTCAAATGCTGCCCGTTTCCCCACCAAAATGGCCACCCCTCTATTCTTTGCGTCCAGTCCTGAGTGGAACACCTGTCCCACCCATCCTTTCCTTAGCCTAACTTGGTCCGCCACCTTTAGGTGCGTCTCTTGGAGCATAACCACGTCTGCCCTTAGTCCTTTCAAATGCGCGAGCACTCGGGCCCTTTTTATCGGTCCGTTCAGGCCTCTCACGTTCCACATGATCAGCCTCACTAGGGGGCTACCTGCCCCCCTCCCATGTCGACTAGCCATTACCTTCTCTAGGCCAGTCCCATATCCCGCCTCCGCGCTCCCGCTCGCTCCCCCAGCGTCGCACACCATCCCCGCCCACCCACTCTTTAGCCATTTCCTCTTGGATTTCCGCAGCAGCAACCCAGTTGTCGTCCCCCGCCCTAGATCTCTTTCTAGCGTGATTGCTCCCCCCATATTACTTCCGTAAGTCAGCTGACTTCAACTGACCCCGGCTTCTCCTGCTCACTCCTCGACCCCCCCGTGTGGGGAACTCCCATCCGCCTTGCGCCTGTCTTCCCGCCTTATTCTTTCTGGCGCGGGAACATCCCTTTACCTGACCCGCCTCTTATGGCGCAGCTCCCTTTCCCCTCCCCCTCCCCTTCCCCATTCTCCAACTATGTCCCGTCTTTCCCCCCTCACCGGCGCCCACATTTCCCCAATGTCTCCCCCCCCTTCCCAATTTACTTCTCAATTAACTTCAACCATAACATTAACAATAACATTTCCTGCAGCATCAGTCCCTCAGTTCCGATCCAATTTCTCCTCTTTGATAAAGGTCCATGCTTCCTCCGCCGTCTCAAAATAATGGTGTCTCTCCTGATATGTGACCCATAGTCTTGCCGGCTGCAGCATCCCGAACTTCACCTTCCTTTTATGTAACACCTCTTTGGCTCGGTTAAAGCTCGCCCTCCTTCTCGCCACCTCCGCACTCCAATCCTGGTACACCCGTACCACTGCATTCTCCCATCTGCTACTCCGCACCTTTTTAGCCCATCTCAGGACCTCTTCTCTATCCTTAAGGCGGTGAAATCGCACGATTTCTCCCGCTTTTGGACTTCTCGCCGGGATCCGATGTGCCCACTCCACCTCCAAGGGGCCCGTAGGGGCCTCAGCACCCATCAGTGAGCTCAGTATCGTACTTGCATACGCTCCACAGTCCACTCCTTCCACACCCTCAGGGAGACCCAGTATCCGAAGGTTCTTCCTTCGCGCTCCGTTTTCTAGGGCCTCGATCCTTTCAGTACACTTTTTATGAAGTGCCTCGTGCGTCTGTGTCTTAACTGCCAGGCCCAGGATCTTGTCCTCAATATCTGTCACCTTCTGCTCCACCACGCGGAGCTCTGTCTCCTGGGTCTTTAGTGTCTCCTTGAGCCCCTCAATTGCCTGTAGCATCGGAGTCAGCACCTCCCTCTTCAGCAGCTCCACGCACCGTCTCACGATTTCATCCTGCTCAGGCCCCCATGTCGCCTGCGCTTTCTCCGCCGCCATCTTGTACTTCTCTCTTTCTGACCCTTTGGTCGACGATTCCTCGCGCTGCAGCCACCGCCGCTGGTTTTTTCCTCCTTCGTTGGGGGGGGACTCCCTTCTTACACACCCCACACCGGGTTGCGTGGTCAAAAAATTCCCCGTTGGGGCTCTTAAAAGAGCCCGAAGGTCCGTCGGAGCTGGAGCCGCCGAAACGTGCGGCTAGCAAGGCATCACCGCAACCGGAAATCCCTAAATGCCTTCTGATGCAAGATCAGTAAAGCGTGCTGGACTCTGATGTTGAGATCTCCCACACACTGTGGAGTTTTAAGTTTCAGTTTCCACTCGGGTGGGGAACAGATTTCTGGAGGCCGCAGGGCAGATTAACTGCATTCCACCATGGAGGGTTGATCTCTGGGCAGGGAGAACAGTCCCAGAATGAGGAGGAATTGGAGAGTTCAGTGGACAAATGTATGGGATGGGAGGGGTTGGAATCTGAATATGGCTGGTGGGGTTAAATCAGAAGCCTGTGGTGGAGGTTGGAATTGGGCTGGGATAGAAGGTGGGGTAGTGGAGGGTGCAGTTGGAATCGGCTGGGGGCAGGAGGAATTGGAATTGGATAGCAAGGAGGTTGCTGGAATTGAAGGCCTGTTGTTGATGGTAATATTTATTGGAAGCCTGGGTTGGGGGGTGTTGTGGAGAGACAGCGAGGTGCGGTGATGTCGTTGGAATCCGAGACCTTGAGTGTGGGGGAATCGGAGATTTGGAGTGGGGGGGGGGGGGGGATGCTGGCGGGGGGCGAAATAGGTCAGAGAGCCCATATCGAATGTCATGTGGTGGTTGCCTGCTTGCGGGGTTTGCCCAAACTGGCATGCATGCTGAATCCAGCAGATGGATCTAAAGAAACTCACCTCCTGTATCTTGTATAGCTTACAGGTTTCCTGAGCAACCCAGCTTTGTACAACTAAATTTGAAAACTTTGCAGCCTCATTGTAATATTTAACATGCCAACGCTCCACTTTGGAGCAGGTTGGCCGTCTATCCATCTTAACCCCCCCCCCCCAAATAAAATCAGAAGTCGGCAGGTCGGTGTCAGGATTCTAATTTTAAAGATTTTTAATACTTGAAGCCGAGTAACGTCGAGGGCAGTGAGATTAAATGTGGGAAAAGGAAACAAGGTGGCTGGCTGTATTTTGATCAATAAATGTATGGAAAAAATGGGTATGAGCAGGAATAGGCCATTCAGCCTGTCGAGCCTGTTCCACCATTCAGTTAGATCATGCCTCATCTTCTACCTCACGATTTCTATCTTGAACATGCTCAATCTTTGAGCTTCCACAGCCCTCTGGATAGAAAATTCCAAAGATTGACCGCCCTCTTGAGTGGAAAAAATTCCTCCTCACCTCAATCTTAAATAGCCTGCTCATTATTCTGAGACTTGTGTCCCCTGGTTCACCTCTGGTTCACTATCAAGGAGAAACATTCTATCTACATCTATCCTGTCATGCCCTGTAAGAATTGACAGTTTCAGTGAGATCACCTCTCATTCTTCGAAACTACAGATAATACAAGCCCAGTTTCCTCAATTGCTCCTGGTAAGACAATTCCACCATAGACCATAAGATAAAGGAAGTTAGGCCATTCAACCCATTGCATCTGCCCCGCCATTCAATCATGGCTGATATGTTTTTTATCACCATTGTCCTGCCTTCTCCCCATAATCCCTAATAGTTGTGTGCCCAACACTGACCTCCGTAGAACACCACTAGTCAATGGCTGCCGTCCTGAAAAATACCCCTTCATCCCCACTCTCTGCCTTCTGCGAGTGAGCCAATCCTCTATCCATGCCAGTACCTTGCCCCTGATACCATGGGCTCTTACCTTATTCAGCAGCCTCCTGTGCGGCAACTTGTCAAAGGCCTTCTGGAAATCCAAATTGATCATGTCCACTGGTTCTCCTTTGTCTAACTTCTTTGTTACTACCTCAAAGAATTCCAACAGATTTGTCAAGTATGACCTCACCTTGATGAAGCCTCGCTGACTCAGCCCTGTTTTATCATGCACTTCCAAGTACTCCGCAATCTCAAGTCAGGCTAACCAACCGATAATCTGTCATCTTCCTCCCTCCTGAGGTGTTGCATTCGCCATTTTCCAGTCCTCTAGGAGTCTCCTTGACGCTAGTGATTCCTGAAAGATCACCACCAATGCCTCCACAATCTCCTCCGCTATCTCCTTCAGAATCGTAGGGGATAGTCCATCCGGTCCAGGTGATTTATCCATCTTCAGACCTTTCAGCTTCCCCAGCACCTTCTCCTTGGTGATGGCCACTACACTGAACTCTGCCCCTGACTCTCTTGAAGTTCTGGTACGCCGCTGGTGTCTTCCACCGTGAAGACTGATGTCATTTCTTTGTACCCCATTACTTCCTCAGCTTCATCATTCTTGCCTCTCTCTTATCTTTTATATATTGCAAAACACCTCTTGCAATCTTCTTTTATATTACTAGCTAGCGTACACTCATATTTCATCTCCTTCCTCCGTATTGCTTTTGTTCAGGGCTGGTTTAATTCAGTGGGCTGGACAGCTGGTTTGTAACGCAGCGCCACGGGTTCAATTCCTGTACCGATTTACCCAAACAGGCGCCGGAATGTGGCAACTAAGGGCTTTTTACAGTAACTTCATACTTGTGACAATATTATTATTATTATTAGTTGTCGTCTGCTTGCTTTTAAAGGCTTCCCAAACCTCTGGCTTCCCACTAATCCTTGCCACCTTGTATGCTTTTTCTTTTGCTATATGCTGTCCCTGACTTCCCGACTCATCCTCTCCTTGGCACGTTTCCTCCTCCTTGGGATGAATTTCTGTTATGCCTCCGAATAATAATAATAATCTGTATTCGTGTCACAAGTAGATTTACATTAACACTACAATGAAGTTACTGTGAAAATCCCCTAGTCGCCACACTGGCGCCTGTTTGGGTACACTGAGGGAGAAGTTAGAATGTCCAATTCTCCTAACAAACACGTCTGTCGGGACTTGTGGGAGGAACCGGGGCACTCGGAGGAAACCCACTCAGACACTGGGAGAACGTGCAGACTCTGCACAGACGGTGACCCAAGTCGGCAATCAAACCCAAGACCCTGGTGCTGTGAAGCAACAATGCTAACCACTATGCTGGAATAACCCCCAAAAACCCCTGCCATTGCTGTGCCACTGTCTTCCTTGCTGGGCTCCCCTTCCAATCAAGTCTGACCAGCTCCTCCCTCATGTTTCTTTAGTTACCTTTACTCAATTGTAATGCCATTACATCTGATTCTAGCTTCTTATTCTAAAACTGCAGGGTAAATGCTATCATACTGTGGTCACTGCCCCCTAAGGGTTCCCTAATCAAGTCTGCCTCATTACACATCCAAATCCAGAATTGCCCTTTCCCTATTGGGCTCTACCACAAGCTGCTCCAAAATAAAATCTCACAGACATTCCACAAATTCCTTTTTTTGAGATCCACTACCGACCTGATTTTCCCAGTCCACCTGCATAATGAAGTCGCCCATGATTGTTTTAATATTGTCTTTCTTATATGCCTTTTCTATCTCCTGATTTATTTTCTGCCCCACATTCTGACTACTGCTAGGGGCTTGTACATAACTCCCATCAGGGTCTTTTTTACTTTGCAATTCTCCAACTCTACCCACACAGACTCGATGCCTACCAATCCTATATCGCTTCTTGCTATCGATTTAATTAAATTTTGTACTAACAAGGCAATCCCGCCCCCTCTGCCCATCTGCCTGGCCTTTCACTAGGAATGTAGGAATTAGGAGCAAAAATAGGCAAGTCAGCCCTTCGAGCCTGCTTCGCCATTCAATTAGATCATGGCAGATTTCTCCCCTTGTTGCCCATATCCCTTTTAGTTCCCAGCCCTGACGCCATTGCATCCACGTCTCTGTGATGCCCACAACATCGCATTCACCTTGTTTCATACACTGCGCACATTTAGGTACAGCACTGACGTTGACTGTCCCCTTATCTGCTGTCCCGGGGATTAGTCTGGTGAACCTCGGTTGTACACCTTCTATGGCAAGTATATCCTTCCTTAGTTAAGGAGACCAAACTGCGCACACTTTCATGTGCAGTCCCACCAAGGCTCTGTATAATTACAGCAAGACATCTTTATTCCTGGACTCAAATCCCCTTACAATGAAGTTCAACAAACCATTTGCCTTCCGAATTGCTTGATGCACCTGCACATGCTCGCTTTTAATGATTCATGAAAAAGGAAACCCACCTCACCATTTAAGAAATACTCTTGCCTTTCTGTTTCTACCACCAGAGTGGATAACTTACATTATATTCCATCTGCCATGTTCATGCCATTCACCTAACCTGTCCCAGTCTCCTTGAAGCCTCTTTGTATCCACCCCAGAACTTAATTCCCACTTAGTTTTCTGTCGTCAGCAAATTTGGAAATATTACATTTGGTTCCCATGTCCAAATCATTAATATAGATTGTGAACAGCTGTGGCCCTGGCACTGATCCTTGTGGTACCAAACTAGTAATGGCCTGCCATCCTGAGAATGGCTAGTTTATTCCTACTCCCTTCGTCCATTAACCAATTCTCAATTGATATTACTATATTACCCCCAATCCCATGTGCTCTAATTCTGTTTACTAACTTCTGTTTGGGACCTTATCAAAAGCCTTCTGAATATCCAAATACACCACCTCCACTGGTTCTGTATGCTACAAAAATCTTCAACAGGTTTGTGAATCATTATTTCCCTTTCATAAATCCATGTTGACTTTGCTTAATCACATCATTATTTTCCAAACGTCTAGTTGTCATGTTCTTTATAATAGATTCTAACATTTCCCCTACTAATGTCAAACTAACAGGTTCATAGTTCTCCATTTTTTTTCTCTCCCTCCTTTCTGAAATTATGAGGTTACATTGCTACTTTTCAGTTTGCAGGAACATTTGCAGATTCTATTGGAATGTATATTTGTTATAGACCAACAATACTTCTTTAAATACTAACCATTGTCTGTCTACCTTAGGGTACTTTGCCAATCCACCATAGCCAGCGTTCCTCTCTTACCTTCATAGTTCCATTGTTCAAGATTTAAGATCCTTGTTCCACAACAGTGGCACAGTGATTAGCACTGCTGCTTCACAGCTCCAGGGACCCAGGTTCAATTCCAACATCGGGTGACTACCTGTGTTTGCACTTTCTCCCTGTGTCTGCGTGGGTTTCCTCCGGTTTCCTCCCACATTCCAAAGATGTGCAGGTTAGGTGCATTGGCCATAATACATTGTCCCCTCATGTCCAAAAGGTTAGGTGGGGGTTCTGGGGATAGGGTGGAGGCGTGGACTTAAGTAGGGTGCTCTTTCCAAGGGCTGGTGCAGACTCGATGGACTGAATGGCCTCCTTCTGCACCATAAGTTCAATGTATGTATGAATTATATCACTTACAAACGTAAATGTAAAGTTCTGTCATATTATGGTCACCATTTCCTTAAGACTTCTTTACAGCCAGGCTATTAATTGGCCATTTCGGCAAACTGCCTGACTCAAAATCTGACACGGTCTGAAGTCTGACATGGACTTCCAAGGTTGCCAGTTTTGAGATACTGTACCTCTACTTTTCATCACAATTAGCTATTCTAATCACTGTTGATAGAACGCTACTGCATTTAATCACTTGTATTCTCTACATTTTCTCTTTCCAGTAGCAGTATTTTAAAATCCTTAGTCTGATATTATAGTACACCTGGGACGATGATAGAAAACATAAACAACAGATTATTTAAGTGAAGAAAATGGGTGTTCTGGGTTGGTGATTCTTACTTAAATAAATAGGATCTTATTTAAAGTCAATACATTTTTTTAGAACAGCTGCTTCAGTTCAGAAAACCTTGTTCTCCAGTTTTTCAAACTGTACAAATAAAGGTACAGGCAAAATGCAGATAATTGCATAGGATGTAGTGGCATTCCAAGGATATTTAAGTGGGAAAGAAACAATTTCAAAATGGAAGGACACACATGATTGTTAAAACTCCGAGTCTGCTCAAATTCTTTGGAGCTAAATTATTGAAGGAGCCAGCTGAGTAAATATAGGAGGAAAATACATTGTGAAACTGTGCACAAACATTAAATTAGGGCCTATTATCTCAATTCTGATCAACTGTTCATACTTTTGTGGACATAACCAAGGTTTGGCTGCATTAAAGTCCAAGAGTAAAGGGAGTGCCTAGCAAACTTAAACTTAAGTAAGGTCATGAATATAAAGTAGAGTGAGTGTTTTCTTAGCTTAGGTTTATGTGAGAAAATTCACTTGAACTATGAACCTCCTTCAGTCAAGTCATAGTAATTAGAGATGTGGCTATTTGGAATATAACCATTGGAAGAAAACAAGGAAATAGTCATCCATCTAATTTTGTCACATTTTCAAACTTCTTAGTAAAGGTTAAAGAAGCCGAATACAGCACATCCTTTCTTAATGTTTTTGGTAAATCAAGTGATTTTTTTTGAAGGAGTTGGTGATTTTAGTCCTAGCTTTTAAAAAAAAAAAAAAAAAATTTAGAGTACCCAATTCATTTTTTCAAATTAAGGGGCAATTTAGCATGGCCAATCCACCTACCCAGCACATCTTTGGGTTGTGGGGGTGAAACCCACGCAGACACAGGGAGAATGTGCAAACTCCACACGGACAGTGGCCCAGTGCCAGTATCGAACCCAGGTCTTCAGCACGTGAGGCAGAAGTGCTAACCACTGCGCCACCGTGCCTCCCCTAGCTGGGGAGACATAATGTAATCAATCTAAAGGGTGACTGCATAATGTTAGGGTTTTTTTGCTTTTGTCTTTCTATCGTTAATTCCCTATCACCTGGAAACTCACATGGTTCTCAAAACGATATCCAGGCAGAGTCCAGACCATTACTTATATCTCTCATGAAGTTTCTTCAGAATTGTCTGATTTTTCCAAATGTAGCGAAGCATTGTTCCTGCGTTCATTGCCTTTTTTTAGTGAAGTCACATTCAAGACGTGGAATACTTCATTAGAAATAAAAACCAAGACGTCTGGTGGCAGCCATGGAGTGAGTGGTCGCTTATTTGGTAGCTCCCACTCGTAGTGGACCTTTACCCCCGACTTATTGGGGATTTGATCAGCAAAATTGGCGATTACTGAGGTAGAGGAGACAAATTCCCCACCATGTAAGGAATCGTGGACCAGAAGTGGTCTGAAAAGGAGAGATCATTGGTCAAAGAAGGGAATGGAGTCTGCAGCACAGAAAAATATGGCGGAGGCTCAGGGACTGGGATTGCCGACCCAGCGGTCAACGGAGCAGCTGGTGGACTTCCTCCAGGAGAGCTTTGCTAAGCAAAGACAAGAGTACCTGGATCCAATTAAGACGGGGATTGACCGGGTGGAGCAAAGATTGGAAGCCCAGGGCCAGGCGATCCAGAAAGGCAGAAGAGGCGGTGGCTGAGCACGAGGACCAGCTAACCGCGATGGCGGCGGAGATGGGGATGATGAAGGACCACCAGAAAAGGCTGCACGAGAAAATGGAGGATCTGGAGAACCGGTCGCGTAGGCAAAACCTGAGAATTGCTGGTCTGCTGGAGGGCACTGAGGGATCGGACGCAGGGGCATATTGGTGCGTATGTTTGAGAAGCTGCTGGGGGAAGGTTCGTTTACTCGGCCCTTGGAGGTGGACAGGGCGCACAGAGCACTTATGAGAAAGCCGCGGATGAATGAGCCGCCGAGGGTGTTGGTGGCTCATTTGCACCGGTTCCTGGATAAGGAACAGATCTTGAGGTGGGCCAGGCAGACGAGGAGCTGCAAATGGGAAAATAAAGAGCTGTGTATTTATCAGGACTTGGGTGCGGAACTGGCCAAAAGGAGGGCGAGCTTCAATAAAGTTAAATCGGCCCTCTTCAAGAAGTTCGGCATGTTGTACCCACCTCATTTGTGGGTCACTTACGAGGGCCAAGAACTTGATTTCGGATTGCCTGATGAGGCGATGAACTTTGTTAAAGACGGGACTGGCAGGTGATGGAGGACGTTGAACTTGGGGGCGAGTAATTCTGTACCTATGCTGCTAAATTTCTTTTCTCTTTGGGTTCTGTATGTATTGTTTTTGTCCCAATTTTCGGGCCATTGCTCAGTTTTGTATGCGGGTTAGCTTTTGTTCATAATGAGGGATGGTGGGTGGATTTTTCTTCTTTCTGTTTGTTGGGGATTGTTGTGTTTTGCATCTGTATGTTCAAGTGGGGGGATGCTTGGCGCCATGGCCAGAGGCTACCAGGCTAGCTGGGCGGGCTAGCTCACAGAAGCGCAGTTGGGGGCGAGCAGGTGATAAGTTTGTTGTGGGGGTTGGGATTGCTATTTTGTTATTGGGGTTGGGATTGCTATTTTGTTTTTTGGGGAGGGAGGGGGGAATTGTTCTGCTGACGGGCGGGACTGGCGCTTGGAGACAAATTGGTCGATGATGGTGGGCGTCCGAGGGTGGGCCTGAGGAGGCGCGGGATGCGAGCAGGAGGCTGGCCTAAGAAGGGTGATGGCTGATTGGCGGGGGGTGGTGGGGTGCCCCCCCGACTAG
Source organism: Scyliorhinus torazame (assembly GCF_047496885.1). Classification (NCBI taxonomy): domain Eukaryota; kingdom Metazoa; phylum Chordata; class Chondrichthyes; order Carcharhiniformes; family Scyliorhinidae; genus Scyliorhinus; species Scyliorhinus torazame. The sequence continues at coordinate 40,007,666 of NC_092716.1, forward strand.
GCTGATCACATGGAACGTGAGCGAACTGAATGAGCCGGTCAAGCTCTTCAAATGCATGTCTGCGCATTTGAAGAGCTTGAAGGCAGACGTGGCAATGCTACAGGAGACACACTTGAGGGTAGTGGATCAGACTAGGCTTAGGAAGGGGTGGGTCGGGCAGATATTTCATTTGGGCATAGACTCTAAAACTAGGGGGGTAACGATCCTGATCAATAAGCGGGTGTCATTTGAGGTAGGGAACATAGTGCCGGATTCGGGGGGTAGGTATGTTATGGTGAGTGGGAAGCTGGAGAGGATGATGACGGTGGTATTAGTGAATATTTACGCACCAAACTGGGACGATGCGGAGTTTGAGAGGCGGGTGTTAGGGAAGATTCCAGACCTGGACTCGCATAGGTTGATCATGGTCTTTAACACGGTCATTGATCCGAGGTTGGACCGGTTGAGTTCAAGGACAGGGAGGGTGCCAGCCGCAGCAAAGGAACAAAAAGGGTTTATGGAGCAGATGGGAGGGGTAGATCTGTGGAGGTTCGGATGGCCAAGAGCGAAGGAATTTTCTTTTTTCTCCCATGTTCACAAAGTGTACTCCCGGATTGATTTTTTTGTTTTGAACAGGGCTTTGCTGGCGGGGGTGTTACATGCCGATTATTCGCCGATTGTTGTGTCGGACCATGCCCCACACTGGGTGAATTTACGGGTTAGCAAGGAGGGGGTCAGCGCCCGCAATGAAGATTGGATGTAGGACTGTTAGCAGATGAGGGCATGTGCGGGCGGGTGAGGGAGGCCATCCAGAATTATTTGGAGATAAATGACACGGGGGAGGTTTCGGCAGCAATGGTATGGGAGACACTGAAGACAGTAGTTAGGGGGGAGTTGATTTCGATACGGGTTCATAGGGAGAAGGTGGAGCGGGCAGAGATGGATAGGCTGGTTAGGGAGGTTTTTCAGGTGGACAGAAGGTATTCGGAAGCCCCGGAGGCAGGACTGTTGAAGGAGCGGCAGAAGCTGCAATGGAGTTTGGTTTGATATCTACAGGGAAGGCGGTGGGGCAGTTGAGGAAGGCGAGAGGGGCGATATATGAGTGTGATGAGAATGCCAGCACACCAGCTCAGGAAAAGGGATATAGGAAGAGTGAAGGATAGAGGGGGAAACACGTTCTTGGACCCAGCGGGGTTAAACTGGATGTTCTAGGAGTTTTACAGTCGGCTGTATGAATCGCAGCCCCCAGCTGGGGTGGTGGGGATGAGGCAGTTTTTGGAAGGGTTGGAGTTTCCGAAGGTGGAAGAAGGGTCGGTGGAGGGGTTGGAGCCCCGATCGGGATTGTAGAAGTAGTAGGGGGATTGGAGGCCATGCAGTCGGGCAAGACCCCGGGACCAGACAGTGACCCAGTGGAATTTTATAAGAGGTTTTCTGGGAAGTTGGGCCCGCTGCTGGTGAGGGCATTTAATGAGGCAAGGGAGTGGGGTGTCCTTCCCCCAACAATGTCACAGGCTTTGATTTCTTTGATCCTGAAGCGGGAGAACATAGAACATACAGTGCAGAAGGAGGCCACCTGGCCCATCAAGTCTGCACCGACCCACTTAAGCCACTTAAGAAGGACCCAGAACAATGCGGGCCATACAGAGCAATCTCCCTACAAATTGCTGGCCAAATTTCTGGCCCCCAGGATCTGTGTTCCGTGGTGATAGGGGAAGACCAGATGGGATTTGTCAAAGGTGGCAGGAAGGCTCCTGAATGTAATCATAATGCCCTCCGATGGGAGGGATACGTAGGTGGTGGTCACTATGGACGCGGAGAAGGCCTTTGACTGGGTGGAATGGAAGTATCCGAGGGAGGTCCTGCAACGGGTTTGGGTTTGGGCAGGGCTTTATTGACTGGGTTCGCCATACCAGGCACCGGTGGTGAGTATGCGAAGGAACCGGGTGTGTTCGGACTATTTTAGATTGTACTGGGGGACAAGGCAGGGATGTCCTCTCTCCCCACTGTTGTTTGCCTTGGCTATTGAGCTATTGGCGATGGCGCTGAGAGCGTCTAAGGACTGGAAGGGACTAGTCCGGGGCGGGTGGAACACAGGGTCTCGTTATATGCAGACGACCTACTCCTGTATATTTCTGACCCGTTAGGGGGGATGGGAGAGATTATGCGGATCTTAGGAGAATTTGGCCGGTTCTCGGGGTACAAATTCAACATGGGTAAGAGCAAAGTTTTTGTGATCCAAGTGAGGGGGCAGGAGAGGAGACTGAGGGAGTTGCCATTTAAAGTGGTGGGAGGGAGTTTTCGATACTTGGATATTCAGGTGGCACGGGTATGGGGGCAGTTACATAAATTAAATTTGGCCCGGTTAGTTTTTTTTAATAAATTTAAATTTCCCTATTCATTTTGTCCAATTAAGGGGCAATTTAGTGTGGCCAATCCACCTACCCTGCATATCTTTGGATTGTGGGGGCGAAACCCACGCAAACACGGGGAGAATGTGCAAACTTCACACGGACAGTGACCCAGACCCGTGATCGAACCTGGGACCTCAGCGCCGTGAGGCCACTGGGCCACCGTGCTGCCCTTTGGCCCGGTTAGTTGACCAAATGAAGGAGGACATCTGGAGGAGGGACATGCTCCCGTTGTCACTGGCGGGGAGGATAAAAATGACGGTTCTCTTGAGATTTTTGTTTGTTTTCCAATGCCTCCCTATTTTTATACCAAAGGTCTTTTCTAAGCGGGTGAATGCGGTGATCTCTCGCTTTGTGTGGGTGGATAAAACCCCGTGAGTGTAGAAAGTGCTGCTGGCGGAGCCGGGGGCGGGGGGGGGCGGTTTGGGGGGTTGGCACTTCTGAACTTTAGGAACTACTACTGGGTGGCAAATATAGCCATGATCAGGATGTGGGTAATGGGGGAGGGGTCGGTGTGGGAGCGGGTAGAGGCTGCATCATGTAGGCGCACAAGTTTAGGAGCACTGGTAACGACACCTCTGCTGTTCTCGCCGGCCCGGTACTTCACAAGCCCAGTGGTAGTGGCGGCTCTGAGAGTTTGGGGGCAGTGGTGGAAGCATAGGGGAGTGGAGAGAGCATCAGTGTGGGTTCCAATTTGTGGGTATCACCAATTTGTCCCGGGGAGGATGGATGGGGGGTTTCAGAGGTGGCAGAGAGCAAGGATTGAGAGGCTGGAAGATCTGTTTATTAATGGGAGCTTTCCCTGTTTGGAGGATCTGGAAGAGGAGTTTGAATTGCCGGGGAGGGAATGGATTTTGTGCAAAGGCAGGTGTCGACCTTTCCACTTCTACCGCCACAGGGGATACAGGGCAAGGTAGTCTGTAGAAGTGGGGGAGGGGAAGGTATCGGATATCTATAAAGAACTTATGGAGTGGGAGGAAACCCAGATAGGTGTGTTAAAGCGTAAATTAGAAGATGAGTTGGGAAGAGAAGTGGGTCTGTGAGAGGATGCTCTGAGCAGAGTCAACGCGTCCTCATCATGTGCCAGGCTCAGCCTAATACAATTCAAGGTGATTCACCGGGCACACATGACGGTGGCCTGGATGAGCAAGATTTTTGAGGTGGAGGACAGGTGTGAGGTGTGCGGGAGGGCTCGCAAATCATTTCCGCGTGTTTTGGGCATGTCCGAAGCTCGGGATTCTGCCAGGGATTTGCCGATGTCATGTCCACGGTACTAAAAACAAGGGTGGCACCGAGTCCAGAGGTGGCGACTTTTGGAGTGTCGTAAGAGTCCAGGGGGCAAGAGAGACCGACATTTTGGCCTTCGCCTCCTTGGTAGTCTCCCCGGAGACTGATCTTATTAGCGTGGAGGGACTCTGAGCCCCAAAATCAGGGGTACGGGTTAGCTACATGGCTGGGTTTCTCAGGCTTGAGAAAATGAAGTTCGCCCTGAGAGGATCAATGTTAGGGTTCGTTCGGAGGTGGCAGCTGTTTATCGACTTCTTCAGGAAAAAATAAACTGTTAGCAGATTCAATTAGTTGGGGGGGGGTTAGGGAGTAAGGTGGGGCAGGGGAAGTTAGGTTATTTTTGTTTGGCTTAGGTGGGAACAGTGAGAGATGGAGGGAGGTGTTATGCACTGAATTATGTTTACATTTGTATTTGTGTCTTTTGTTGTAAAACCATAAATGCCTTAATAAAACATTTGTTTAAAAAAAATAAAAACCAAAACTGGAAAGTGTCAGTAGGTCAGGCAACCTCTGTGGTAAGAGAAAGAGTTAGCACTTCAGGTCAACAACCTTGCATCAGAACTGGAAGAAGAGATGTAACAGATTTTTAATAAGTTACTGAGGCAGGGAAAGGCGGATGTGGGAGTGGGAAATGCCAGAAAGAAAAAAAATTAAGATCTGTTGACTTAAAGTAAGGAATATGACACTACCTTTTGTTACTGTGGAAATATATCCAAAATCTTATTTACACAGATTGTGGACAGTTAATGAGCATAACGAATGTATCTCAACCATGCCCGACTGGACCATCTACTTTGTCTGATCAACTACTTGTGATAAACCAGCCAACGCAGGCACAGACTGAAGGACAAGCTGTTTCTACGCTCCTCCCACAGCTGACTGATACAAGGCAACTATCATCTGCCATTACTGCTGAACAGAACATGGAAAAGATTGATGACATCCTGGTGACTTTACAGAACCAGGGAAGCAGCATCAGCCGATCATTTAATCCATAGGTAGGATGAATTTTGATATTGTACAACGGCTTTTAAACCCGTATAATGAATATATAATGGCATGCTACATATTGGCCAGGACTTAACTTTTAACAGTAATCATGTACTTCTAATTTTTCCAGTTCTTGTTTTACTGGTAATAAATTAGCATTCAAAAATATAGGATCCAAAAAACCCACAGAATGAAATCACTAACACAATGGATCAGCAAATGCTACATAATTAACATGGGATCAGTGGTTCCAAGTGTCATAATGTACATTGTATTGCCATTGCCACCTTCCCCGCCCCTTCCTTCAACCCCATCCCCTTGGAAACTTTGACTTGGGTTCTGGTGGTGCTGTTAGCAGAGATGGTAGTAGTAGTCTCCGGTCAGTCAGCCATGCCAGCATTGTTCCTCTTTGTTCTCTGAGCAAAGGGACCAATCTTCACACTTCACATTTAAAAAAAAAACCTAACTCTCTTCAAGGGTCCAGGTTTCCACTGAAATAGCATATCAACCATCATAAAAAAGCCCCTTACAGAATCAGAAACAGAGTTCCTGGTGTAGAAATCTCCACCCTGGCCCCATCCCTGCCCATCATTTAACTTATAAAAATTAACTGAGATGTTGTTCCCTGAAAGGTAGCCTGGAAATGATTGACAATTGCCATAACTGGATTTCTGTTCTCTCTGGGAATTTGCCTGGTTTCCTGCTAGAGTTTCAGCAGAAAACCAGCAGAATATGCCTGGAATTTTGGGGTTTTGGGCTATGTCTTGTTTTTTCTTCATATGTCCTATTATTTGATTTTTGAATTATATTTTGAATGGCTAACTCAGCAATGGATAACAGATCTTAGAAACTGATATTGCTTGCACTTCGTGAATAATAATGCTACGAACATTGTATAATCTGGGATTTTTCTTTCTTTTAAACTGTCCTTTGCATTTACTCAGTGTCACTCAGTGTCACATATGCATGCACATATGAAGCCTAATTTTCATTCAGGCTTGGTCAATAATGGCATATTTGTTGAGATTTATTTGCATTTTTATAGCATCTTTTGTGCCATCAGACATTTCAAAGCACTTTACAGCAAACCATATGATCACAACATGGAGGCTGGCCATTCGGCCCAACACATCTGTACAAGTCCTCTGAGAGGAAGTTGGCTAGGTCTTTTCCTGTTGCCCTACATATCTTTCATCTTGAGATAATTAGCCAATTCCCTTTTGAAAGCCATGCTCGCTGTGTAAAAAAATGTTCTGCTTGTCACCTCTGGTTCTTTTGCTAATCACTTTAAATCGGTGTCCTCTGATACACCAATGCGAATAGTTTCTCCCTTTCTTTTCTGACCATACCCTTTGTGACTTTCGGCATCTTTATCTTTTTTATTATTTTTTTCTCAATCAACAACACCAACTTCTCCAATCTATCCTCACTGGAAATCTCTCATCGTGGAACCATTTTTCATAAGTTCTTTCTGCACCATTTCCAATGTCCTCTCATCCTTCCTAAACTATAATGTCATTATCATTCTGGGTCTTCAGTTAGGTTGTCCTGGGTCAGAATCAATCGAGACTGATTAATGCAAGGCTGCTGTAAAAGTTTCCTTTTTGTTGAACATATAAACCTAGACTATACCAAGTACAAAGCCGAGCACAAGGCTTCACATAGAACTATCTCTGCATATTCTGTTATCATGTGATCTTGCGTCACTGATGTAGACTGTCTGTTTACGTATTTAACATTAACCCTTTATATTTCCCCCAGGTCTCTGACCCTATTCAGTACATTATTTACATTACCCAACATCTCCCCCGAAATCTCTGCCTTCAACCCTAGTTCACAGAGATGAGATGGTGGTTTTGTGAATTCCCATGCCTTGTCCCCAGAGTCTTGGAGGATTGTATAGGAATCAAGTTCTCCATGTTCTTTCTCGAACTTGGTAAAATAGTATGTAAATCATCAGAGACTACCAGCTCTCTGTTTCAATCATCTTGAAACTGTGCCTACTAGTTCTAGATTTCCCCACGAGGGGAAACTGTCTAAAGAATCTTGTACGTTTCAATCAGATCACCTCTCATTTTCCTAAACTCAACTCGTAAGACATGAAACTCAACGCAAGCATGTCCCCATTTTAAGTAAAGTGGCCAAAACTGGACACACTACTGTAGGTGTGATCTCACCAATTCCCCCTACAGTTGTAGTGATATTTCCTTATTTTTACACTCCATCCCTTTTGCAATAAAGGCAATATTTAATTTGTCTTAATTACTTGCTGTAGCTGCACGCTGTCTTTTTGTGACTCGTGGACGAGGACAGTCCGGTCCCTCTGTACTGCAGAATTTTGCAGCCTCGCTTCATTTAAATAATACTCTGCTTTTCTAATGTACCTATCAAAGTGAGCAACCTCACATTTTCCCTCATAATACTCTCATCTGCCAATATAATTTCACATTCACTAAATCTATCTATATCCCTTTGCCGACTCTTTATATCCTCCTCACAATCTGGTTCCCCATCTTTGTATCAAAACTTGGTTCCCCATCTTCTTCAGCATGTTTGGCTATAATGCAGTCGGTCCCTTCATCCATGTCCATTACAAGTTGAGCGTCCCTTATCCGAAATTCTGAAATCCGCACGTTTTTTAGAGCGCCAACGTGATGTCAGAGTGGGCAATGCCAGAATGCTCCCAGGCAATGCGCAGTTACCACGCGCAGTTTATTTCGAAATCCAAAAAATTCCAATGCACACTTGGCCCCAAGCATTTCAGATAAGGGATTTTCAACCTGTAATATGGATTATGAATAGTTGAGGCCCAAACACTGATCCCTGTGACACACTACTACTTAGTTTGCCAACCTGAAAATGACACATTTATCCTGACCTCTGTTTCTTCTTAGTTGGCCAGTACTTTATCCTTGCTAATATATATATTACCTGCACAACCATATGCTTTTTTTTTTAATAAACGTTTTATTGAGGTATTTTAGGTACTGTAACAACAACAAAATAAACAATGTACATGAAACTATAAACATAGTGCAAAAGCCGTCTCCTTTCCTTACAGGTCCCACCTTTATTAACCCCCTACTTTAAGCTAAACTAACCCCCCTTGTGCTGACGATTAATTTTCCGTGAATAAGTCGACGAACAGTTGCCATCTCCAGGCGAACCCTAACAGTGACCCTCTCAAGGCGAACTTAATTTTCTCGAAACCGAGAAAGCTAACCATGTCCGATAGCCAGGTCTCCGACTTCAGGGGCTTTGAGTCCCCCCAAGCTAATAGTATCCGTCTCCAGGCTACCAGGAAAGCAAAGGCTAGAACGTCTGCCTCTTTCTTCTCCTGGATTCCCAGGTCTTCCGACACCCCGAAAATCGCCACTTCTGGACTCAGTGCCACCCTTGTTTTTAACACCGTGGACATGACATCTGCAAACCCCTGCCAAAATCCCCTAAGCTTCGGACATGTCCAGAACATGTGGACATGGTTCACTGGTCCTCCCGCACATTTTGCACACTTATCTACCACCCAAAGAATCTGCTCATCCGGCCACTGTCATGTGAGCCCGATGAACAACCTTGAATTGTATCAGGCTGAGCCTGGCACATATTGCGGACGAGTTGACTCGACTCAACGCTCCGCTCACAGACCATTCTCTATCTCTCCTTCCAGCTCCTCTTCCCACTTGCGCTTCAGCTCCTCGGTCTGCGTCTCCTCTGACCCCATAAGTTCCTTGTAAATGTCAGAGACGCTCCCTTCTCCTACCCACCCTCTGGAAACTACCCTCTCCTGAATTCCCCCTTAGCGGTAGGAGCAGGAAGGTTGACACCTGTTTACGTAGGAAGTCCCGTACCTGCAGATACCTGAATTTGTTTCCCCTCGCCAACCCAATCTTCTCCTCCAGTGCCCTCGTACTCTGAAAGCTCCCCTCTATAAACATGTCCCCCATCCTCTCAATCCCTGCTCTCCGCCATATCAGGAACCCACCATCCATACTTCCCGGGGCAAACTGGTGATTATTACAGAATGGGGACCAGATCGATGCTCCCTCTGCTCCCACATGTCTCCTCCATTGCCCCCAGTTTCTCAGGGCCGCCACCACCACGGGGCTGGTGGAGTACCATGCCGGCAGGAAAGGCAGAGGCGCAGTTACCAACGACTCCAGACTGGTGCCCTTGCATGAAGCCGCCTCCATGCGCTCCCATTCCGACCTCTTCCCCCACCACCCACTTCCTGATCATGGCTATATTCGCCGCCCAGTAATAGTTACTAAAATTTGGCAGCGCCAGCCCGCCCTCTCCCCGACTCCGCTCAAGCATTACTTTCCTTTTGTAAGGGCCACGAAGAATCCAGCACGAGTTTTAAGGATACAAAGTAATAACATTTATTTACTATAACATATATACATAACAGTAGCAGTAACTTCCCTTGCTACATACTCCTTCCTGCTGGTTCCTGAACTGGCCAGCTTTATTTATACTAGGAGTTTACTAGTGATTTCTCCGCCCCCCCCTCATTGGGGAAGCTCATACTCCCACAGGATTGTGGGATAGTCATTAGTCCCCAGCCAATGGTAAGTAGGCAGGTTATAACATCCCACCCCCCCCCCAAAGTCCAAGGAATCCACCGAAGACCCTGGCGAAGGAGGGCGTCGGACTCGTTTGGCCGCAGGCCGGACACCATTTGCACGCGGCGCTGGATCAGGCAGCGTGTAACGAGACGGAGACCGGCGCTTCCGTGATGAACGACGCAACGGTTGTACATCCACGGCCCGTGGACCCGAGGATTCCCCCTCAGATGCATCCTGTGTCTCCATCTCGGAGTCAGAGTCTGCTGCCTCCGTCATGTCAGCGTCTCTATCTCCATTCGGTCCCGTAACGACCTGCGCAGGCTTCGTGTGAGGCACCAGTGGAAGATTGTGAGGACTACCATCCCTTGTCTCTGGTCTCTGCAGCTGTAGAAATGAGCTCCGGGGGCGGGGAATCTTTTGAGGGGATAGTCTTCTGGACCGAAGGTGGTCTACATGTTTTCGCTGGATACGACCCTGGGCTTGCACTTGGTAAGATATAGGGCCCATTTGGCGAAAGATTACACCAGGAACCCATTGGGCACCACCAGCAAAATTCCGCACGAATACTGGGTCACCGGGCGCAAACTGCCGAATCGGCCGATGCCGAGAAAATCCCTGTCCCTGTCGTTCTTGTGTGTGGCGTACTTTTGCGCCAATGTCCGGGAAAACCATACTAAGGCGGGTGCAAAGTCTCCGGCCCATTAGGAGTTCTGTGGGAGCTACCCCAGTCACTGCATGGGGGGGGTGGTCCTGTACGTAAACAAAAAGCGAGCCAGTCTTGTGTCCATTGATCCGGAAGACTGCTTCTTTAGGCCTCTTTTGAATGTCTGCACTGCGCGCTCTGCCAACCCATTTGAAGCCGGGTGGTAAGGGGCAGTGCGGATATGGCGGATGCCGTTCATCTTCGTGAACCTCGCGAACTCCTCACTCGTGAATGGAGTGCCGTTATACGTGACCAGCACCTCGGGGAGGCCATGCGTACTAAACGATAAATGCATCTTTTCAATTGTTGCGCAGGACGTTGTCCCCTGCATCTTATGCACCTCTAGCCATTTGGACTGGGTGTCAATTAGTAGAAGGATCATGGATCCTTGAAAAGGGCCTGCGAAATCTGCATGCAAGCGTCCCCAACGCCGCCCTGGTGATGTAGGGGCGCAGCCGGCGGAAGCTTTGATGCTCCTGGCAAATGGAGCAGTTTTGGGCCACCTTCTCAATGTCGGTGTCGAGGCCTGGCCACCAGACATAACTCCGGGCCAACATTTTCATTTTGGATACGCCTGGATGCCCATTGTTAGTATCAGCTCCTGGCCTTTTTCCAGGACAATTACACGCGTCCCCCACAAGAGGATGCCGTCTTCCACGCTGAATTCTGACAGCTTGGAGGAAAATGCCCGCAACTCGCCTGGGAGCTGTCTATGCTGCCCACCATACAGGACTATGTGCCGAACCTTTGACAGGACTGGCTCCGTCTGGGTCCACTCACGGATCTGTGATGCCGTGACAGGCAAGGTGTCCATAAAATTTAGGGTTGCAACCACCTCACCGGTCGACATGGGGCCGGTCGATAAAGGCAATCGGCTCAGTGCGTCGGCATTTGCTATCTGCGTACCTGGTTTGTGCTCCAGAGGATACTCGTATGCAGCAAGCAACAAAGCCCAGCGCTGGATCCGTGCAGAAACAATGGGCGGTATTGGCTTATCCTCTCTGAAAAGTCCCAGCAGGGGCTTATGATCAGTCACGATAGTGAAATGGCAGCCGTACACGTACTGGTGGAAGCGTTTCACCGCAAAAACCACTGCGAGGCCCTCCTTCTCGATCTGCGCGTACTTTTTCTCCGCTACAGTCAATGTGCGGGAGGCGAAAGCTATCGGTTGTTCGGCCCCGTACTCCATCTTGTGAGACAGGACAGCCCCAATACCATACGGGGATGCATCACATGTGACGAGCAAAGGCTTTCCAGGATCATAGTGGGTTAGTAACCCAGACAACGACAATTGTTGCTTTACCCGCCGGAAAGCGGTTTCTTGCGGCTGACCCCAAACCCAGGTGTGATTTTTCTTTAGCAGAAGGTGCAAAGGGGCCAGCGTAGTTGCCAGATTGGGGAGGAACTTCCCGTAATAGTTTACGAGACCGAGAAAAGAACGAAGATGCGAAGTGTCAGTCGGGGCGGGGGCATGTTGAATTGCACGCACCTTCTCTGCGACGGGGTGCAGACCTTCGCGGTCCACCCGATAACCTAGGTAGACTACTTCCTTTGCCTGAAATACGCACTTTGTGCGACGTAAACGGACTCCAGCCTCCGAAAGACCCGTACTGTCACCTTAATGGGGGCCACATGGGGAGCTGCCACACAATGCAGCTGCAGGCGGTCGTCCTCCGTCTCCACGTCCTCAGGAGTAGTCGCCGCAGGTTCATCCACATGGAAGGTACGGCCTCTGGGCTGGTCCCAGTTACAGCCCCTGGGCTGGTCCCAGTTTCGGTCGGAACGACAGCGCCTCTGGCATCCCCAGGACCGCCGTCCACGACGGGGTCGGCGCCTACAAGTCTGACACGGACATGGCTCCTCATCCATTGGCTCTGGAGAAGGCTCCCTTCGGGGAGGAATGTCCGACGGCCACTGGCGTCGGTACGGACGTTGCCTTGCCCAAGGTACCGCAGGAGTGCGGGGGGACGTTTTTGGACGGAAGGGGTTGCGCCCCAAGGCATGCACTTCCATTCCCTGTAGCTCCTGTACTCCTCACACTGCGCTCTCTCGGGACAATACTATTTGAATGGCCTGTTGAAAAGTCAATGTTGGCTCCGCTAACAACTTTCTCTGGGTGGCCGCATTGTTAATACCGCAAACCAAACGGTCGCGTAACATTTCTGACAAGGTCTCACCATAGTCACAGTACTCCGCAATCCTGCGTAGCCTGGATAGAAAATCGGCAAGGGATTCTCCAGGGGTCCTCTCAGCAGTATTAAACCGGTAATGCTGGACTATCGTGGACAGGGTTGGGTTAAAGTGTTGCCCCACTATATTCACAAGTTCATCAAACGTTTTGGTGTCTGGCGCATAGAGCTAGACTCTGTGCTCCACCACCCCCCCCCCCCCCCCCCCCTTGAGGCTCTTAGAGCAATTGCCAATGGTTCTATAGCTAGCGCGAACAACAGTGGGGAGAGGGGGCATCCCTGTCTCGTCCCCCGGTGCAGTCTAAAATAGTCCGATGTTGTCCTATTCGTCCGTACGCTTGCCACAGGAGCCTGATACAGCAACCTGACCCAGTCAATAAAGCCCCGCCCAAATCCGAACTGTTCCAGTACCTCCCACAGATAATCCCATTCTACCCGATCAAAAGCCTTTTCTGCATCCATGGCGATCACTACCTCCACCTCCCTACCTTCCGGGGGCATCATGATCACATTTAACAACCTTCTTACATTGGCCACCAACTGCCTACCCTTAACAAACCCCAGCTGGTCCTCCCCAATAACGTCCGGAACACAGTCTTCAATCCTGTCGGCCAAAATTTGGCCAGCAATTTGGCATCCATATTCAACAGGGATATTGGCCTGTAGGATCCACACAGTTCCAGGTTCTTGTCCTGCTTCAGAATCAGCGAAATCGTGGCATGTGACATTGTCGGGGGCAGCACCCCTCTTTCCCTTGTCTCATTGAACATCCTCATCAACACCGGCCCCAATATCCCAGAGAACGTTTTATAAAACTTCACTGGGTACCCATCCGGGGCTTTACCCGACTGCATGGCCTTCAGACCCTCCACTATCTCTTCCAACCCGATCGGGGCTCCCAGCCCTTCTACCAGCTCCCCGTCCACCTTTGGGAAATTCAGCCCCTCCAAGAAGTGCCTCATCCCCTCCGGCCCCGTAGGGGGTTCCGACCTGGCCAGTCTACTGTAGAAATCCCTAAACTACTTATTCACCCCTGCTGAATCTCCAATGAGGTTCCCATCTCCGTCATTTACTTTCCCTATCTCCCTGGCTGCCTCCCGCTTTCTAAGCTGCTGTGCAAGCATTCTGCTGGCCTTCTCTCCATGCTCATAGATCGCCCCCCTCGCCTTTCTCAGCTGCTCCACCACCCTCCCTGTGGTTACAAGTCGAACTCCACCTGTAGCCTCCGCCGTTCCCTTAAAAGCCCTGCCTCTGGGGTTACCGCATACCTCCTATCGATCTGTAGTATCTCCTTTCCCAGTCGGTCCGTCTCTGTCCTGTCCACCTTCTCCCTATGGGCCCGTATCGAGATGAGCTCCCCTCTGACCACCACCTTCAGTGCTTCCCAGACCACCGCTGCTGAAATTTCCCCCATGTCGTTGATCTGCAGGTAGTTCTGAATACATTCCTCAGCCGCTCGCACACCCCTTCGTCAGCCAAAAGTCCCACATCTAACCTCTGTTGCGGGCGCTGGTTACTATCTTTACTAACCTGCAGGTCAACCCAGTGCGGAGCATGGTCTGCGATTGTGATCGCCAAGTACCCCGTGTCCAACACCCCTGCCAGTAAGGCCCTGCTCAAAATAAAGAAATCAATCCAGGAGTACACTTTATGCACGTGTGAGTAGAAGGAGAACTCCTTCACCCTCGGCTGCCCAAATCTTCATGGATCTCTCCCCCCCCCCCCCCCCCCCCATCTGCTCCATGAACCCTGTTAGTTCCTTTGCAATTGCTGGCACCCTGCCAGTTTTCGAGCGTGACCGGTCCAAGCCAGGGTCAATAACCTGTGTTGAAGTCCTCTCCCATGACCAACCTGTGCGAGTCCAGGTCCGGTATCTTCCCCAACATCCTCTTTATAAACTCCACATCATCCCAATTTTGAGCATACACTTTTACTAATACCACCTGCACCCCCTCCAGTTTCCCACGGACCATAATGTATTGACCTCCCACATCCGAGACTATTCTACCCGCTTCAAACACCACCCGCTTATTGATCAGGATCGCGACCCCTCTCATCTTAGAGTCTATTCCCGAGTGAAAGACCTGACTGACCCAGCCTTTCCTCAATCTAATCTGGTCAGTTACTCCAAGGTGCGTCTCCTGCAACATTACCACGTCCACCTTCAGTCCCCTAAGATGCGCGAACACACGTGCCCTCTTGACCGGCCCATTTAACCTTCGAACATTCCAGGTGATCAGCCTAGTTGGGGGGCTCATTGCCCACACCCCCTTCGCCGATCAGCCATCTGCTTTTATGGGCCCGCCTCCAGCCCATGCTCCGCACCTCCACCGGTCTGCCTCCAGGCAGCCTCCGCCCCCAACCTCCTCTCTGTCCCTTAGCCCAAGTCCCTCCCTCGTCAGCAGAACATGTACCCCCCTCTTTCCCCCCCCCCCCCCCCCCCCCGGTAACAACACTCTGTAACCCAACCTCTTTAATAAACTGAACATATGCACACCCCCCACTGCGCTTCCGTGAGCTAGCCCGCCCAGCTAGCTTGGTGGCCCCCATCCCTGGCGCCGGATAGTGTCCCACCTATTGTTTCCCCCCCTCCCTCCCCCCGCTCATACAAAACATACTTCAACATCAAACAATCCCCACACAATTGCCCGACAGAAAAACGCCAAGATCTAAACAAGCACACCTCCATCCCCCAACAGTGCAAATGAAAACTTTAACTCACACAGCTCTGCTGCTGGTCCCAAATCAATGCAAAAGACATTACAAACAGCTTCCACAAAACAAAAAACGAGAAACTTTTTTTTTTGAAGAACAGAAAAACAAAAAAAACAAAACCAGAACATTGCAGCAAAGTTCAAAAGTTCTCAGTCCACCAGCCCTTTCCTTTTCGTGAAGTCCAGCGCGCCCTCAGGCAACTCAAAATAAAAGTGGTGTTCCTCGTGCGTGACCCACAGACGGGCCGGGTACAACAGTCCAAACTTCACCTTTTTCTTAAAAAGGATCGACCTAATCTGGTTGAAGCCCGCTCTTCTCCTGGCCACCTCCACATTCAGGTCTTGGTAAACCCGCAGAATACTGTTGTCCCACTTGCAGCTCCGTGTCTGCTTGGCCCACTGTAGAATGCGCTCCTTATCCAAGTACCTGTGGAATCTCACCACCATTGCCCTCGGGGGGGGGGGTCTCCCATTCGCGGCTTCCTCGCGAGCCGGGAGGTGCCGGGACTAGACTGGTTCCCGGCGGACTTCTACAAAACACCTCCAAGGGTCGGGAGAATGTCCCTTCCCCCAGCAGCTGTGTATGCCCCAGTGTCTGCTCCTTCGGACCCCTCCGGGAGCCCAACGATTCTCAAGTTCTGCTGGCGGGACCTATTCTCTAGGTCCTCCACCTTCTCCAGGAACCTTTTCTGCTTGTCTCTCAGCATCCCCACCTCTAACTCCACTGCAGTTTGATGTTCTTCCTGCTCAGCCAGCGCCTTCTCTACTTTCTGGATCGCCCGATCTTGGGCGTCCAATCTAAGCTCCAGCCGCTCAATTGACTCTTTTATCGGGTCCAAGCAGTCCTGTTTCTGCTTAGCAAAGCCTTCCTGAATAACTTGCATCAGCTGCTCCGTTGACCGCTGGGTCGACAAACCAGAGGTCCGGTCCTCCGCCATGCTGTCTCCTGCTGCAGCTTCAGCCCAAGCCTTCTCTGGCTTTCTGTTTCTGCCTTTATGAGCACTTCTAGCTCTTCTCTCCATGCACTGATGTGGGAATTCAGTACACAATTGCCTCTGTCATCAGTTTTACAATTCAAGTCCAGTAGAAAATCAGGGAAAAGGTCCAAAAGTCCAACCAGAGCAGGAGCCACCAAATGTGTGACTTAATCCTTCATAGCTGTCACCGGAAGTGTACCATATGCTTTTATGTTGTATATTAACCTTTCATGTGGCTCCTTATCAAATGCCTTTTGGAAATCTAAATATACTCCATTTTCTGGTTCTCCTTTATTACACCCGCAAAGAACTCAAATAAACTTGTGAAACACAGGGCACGATTCTCCGGCTTCATAACGCTCTCACTCAAGCGAAGTGAGGCCAGTGAAGAGCGAGAGAGGCAGAAAACGAGAACCGCGTCAGGTGCCAAACAGTTGCCGATGCAACCGGCCTGCTCCCATAGGAAAAATCAGGATTTTGCGTCAAGTGGCAAGAAACCACTTATCATCACTTGAGCCCTATTTCCATACAATTTAAAAAAAATAAATTTAAAGTACCCAATTATTATCTTTTCTTCCAATTAAGGGGCAATTTAGAGTGGCCAATCCACCTAACATGTACATCTTTGGGTTGTGGGGGTGAAACCCGCGCAGACAAGGGGAGAATGTGCGAACTCCACACGGGCAGTGACCAAGGGCCGGGATTCGAACCCGGGTCCTCAGCGCCGTGGGCCCAGTGCTCCCCACTGCACCCTGTGCCGCCCCCTATTTCCATACAATTAATGAAAGCCACCCCATATCCAACGGCCTCCCATCATTCAACGGCCTCCCCAGCAAGTGGTCACGCTGGTGCCGATTAGTATTCCTTTTGAAAAATGTGAACCTGGTGGAAGGGCTTCTGTGGGGAGCCGAGTAGCCAGCTTTGCTCACAGGCAAAGAGTCCGGGGACGCTTGACTTGCCACCCCAGTGCTCAGTGGGGGCTGGGGGACCCTCTGCAGGGTTGGGCCGCCGTGGGAGGGTGGGGACGAGGCACTGGGGGAGCAAACACGCATGGCACCATGCCAACCCCTGGATCGTTCCTGGGGCAACCTTGTCCCTGCCTGTCCGCCCCACCGACCACCCATAACCCCATCGACTGCTGAGGCAATCGTGGTTAAGTAAACACTTCACACAACCCAAATGGATCACTGTAGGTGGGCGGGCCAATTAGCATGTGGCAGTCATTGCCAAGAAACCCAATCACACCTTAATGCCTGGACACTGTGTTTGAACACTGCGGGAGGCAACACCACACATGCAGCAGCCAACATCCGGACATCCAGAAGATGGGACACAGCTCCGGGGACATGTCCACATCCTGAGGGTGGGTGAATCCCACAGGGGGGGGGGGGGGGGGGGGGGGGGTGCCTGGAGAGGTGGGCCAAGGGTTCGGAGATCAGCCTGCATTGCGGAAGAAAGTGACAGAGGCATCATACTAGTTGTGCACTTAGCGGCATGGTGGCTATGGGAGGCGCTAAAGGCCGTGATTAGAGGGGAAATTATCGCCTTTAAAAGCGCGAAGGAATAGAGGGGAGTGAGCGGCTAGGCAGCAGCTGGTCGACTCCATACTAGAGGTAGACCGTAAATACTCCGAGGCCCCAACCGTAGAGCTCTTGGCATAAAGGATAAAGCTACAAATGGACTTTGACCTGCTCTCCACTAGGAAAGCAGTGCATCAACTCCGCCAGGCACGGGGGACCCTATACGAACACGGGGACAAAGCCAGCCACCTGTTGGCGCACCAGCTGAGAAAGCAGGCAGCCACCAGAGAGATCGCGCAAATTAGGGACAACAGAGGCACGCTAGAAACGGACCCAGACAAGGTTAACAAGACCTTCGAGGACTTTTACAAGGGACTGTACACCTCAGAGCCCCCAACAGGAGACTCGGGATATAACAGTTCCACTATGGACTGGACATGCCAGTCATGGGGGAGGACAGAAAACGGGGTCTAGGAGCACCGCTAGAACTGGGAGAGATCATGGCATGGAGAGGATAAGCTTCATGCAGGCGGGGAAGGTGCCGGGACTAGACTGGTTCCCGGCGGACTTCTACAAAACAATACTTGTTCAAAGCTTCTTCCATTTCCTGTTCCCCATTAGTATTTCCCCAGTTTCACCCTCTTAAGTCTTCACTTTGGGTACTCATTTCCTTTTATATATTTTTGGAAGCTTTTACTGTCTTTTTTATTTTCTTCATTTTCTTTTGTACTTCAATTTTCCCTTTTTTTAAAAAAAGTCATCTTTTGTTGGTTTACCTATCTTAGAATCATAGAATTTACAGTTCAGAAGGAGGTCATTTGGCCCATCGGGTCTGCATCAGCCCTTGGAAAGAGCATCCTACTCAAGCTACGTCCCCACCCTATCCCCATAACCCAGTAAACCCACCTAACCTTTTTGGACACGAAGGGCAATTTAGCATGGCCAATCCACCTAACCTGGACATCTTTGACTGGGAGGAAACCGGAGCATCCAGAGGAAACCCACGCAGACACGGAGAGAACATGCAGACTCCACACAGACAGTGACCCAAGCCGGGAATCAAACCTGTCCTATCACTAATCTTCCCAATATTGTACACTTTTTCTTTCCATTTGATACCATCCTTAACTTCCTTGGTTAGTCACAAATGGTGCATCCTTCTGGTCCAGTCTCTTCCCCAATGGAATGTATCTTTGTTGAGTGTTAAGAAATAGCTCCTTAAATGTATGCCACTGCTTAGCTACCATATTCCCTTTGAACCTTTCTCCCACTCTATTTTAGCAAACTGTGTATTCATATTCTTGTAATTGCCTTTATTTAGGATGAAGTCACTAGTTACAGAGCCACAGTTCTCACTCTCAAAGAGAATGTGAAATTTTAGCATCTTATTTAAAAAAGTATATATATTAAAGTTTTTTAACACAATTTTTCTCCCTTACAAACAATAACCACCCCCCCTCGTAACAAAAAAAAACGAGAAATCGCGCAGAGCAAGATATATACATGGCAAAATGATATATTTACACAGCTTTGTACACTGGCCCTCACCCGTACGTGCCAGTTTCAGGCAGTGCCAGTGCCAGTACGTGCCCCACCCCCCAAGGTTGCTGCTGCTGCTGACCGACCTTCCTCTAACACTCCGCGAGATAGTCTAGGAACGGTTGCCACCGCCTGTAGAACCCCTGCACAGACCCTCTCAAGGCGAACTTAATCCTCTCCAACTTCATGAACCCAGCCATATCATTTCTCCAGGCTGGGTGGCTTCGCCTCCTTCCACATTAGCAAGATCCTTCGCCGGGCTACTAGGGACGCAAAGGCCAGAATGCCGGCCTCTTTCGCCTCCTGCACTCCCGGTTCGTCCACTACTCCAAATATTGCTAGCCCCCAGCTTGGCTTGACCCGGACTTCCACCACCTGAGATATTGCTCCCGCCACTCCTCTCCAGAACCCCTCCAGTGCCGGGCATGAGCAAAACATATGGACATGGTTCGCCGGGCTCCCTGAGCACCTTCCACATCTGTCCTCTACCCCAAAGAACCTACTCAACCTCACCCCTGTCAAGTGCGCTCTGTGGACCACCTTAAATTGTATCAGGCTGAGCCTGGCACACGAGGAGGAGGAATTAACCTTACCTAGGGCATCAGCCCACAGACCTTCCTCGATCTCCTCCCCCAGCTCCTCCTCCCATTTACCCTTCAACTCTTCTACCAGCGCTTCCTCCTCTTCTTTCAACTCCTGGTGTATTTCCGACACCTTGCCCTCCCCGACCCATACACCCGAGATCACCCTATCTTGAACTTCTTGTGCCGGGAGCAACGGGAATTCCCTCACATGTCGCCTCACAAAAGCCCTCACCTGCATATATCTAAATGCATTTACTGGGGGTAACTCTAACTTCTCCAGTGCCCCTAGGCACGCAAACGTCCCGTCGATGAACAGGTCCCCCATTCTTCCAATCCCCGCCCGATGCCAGCTCTGGAACCCCCTGTCCATCTTCCCCGGGACAAACCGGTGGTTACCCCTGATCGGGGACCACACCGAGGCTCCCATTGCACCCCGGTGCCGTCTCCACTGGCCCCAGATCCTTAGCGTTGCCGCCACCACTGGGCTCGTGGTATACTTTGTTGCCTAGAGCGGCAGCGGTGCCGTCACCAACGCCCCCAGGTTCGTTCCTTTACAGGACGCCATCTCCATCCTCTTCCATGCCGCCCCCTCTCCCTCCATAACCCACTTGCGGATCATCGCCACATTTGCTGCCCAGTAGTAGCTCCCTAGGTTTGGCAGTGCCAACCCTCCTCGGTCTCTACTTCGTTCCAGGAACCCTCTCCTTACTCTCGGGGTCTTATTCGCCCACAGAAACCCCATAATACTCCTGCCTACTCTCTTAAAAAAGGCCTTAGTGATCACGATGGGAAGGCACTGAAACACAAACAGAAACCTCGGAAGGGCCACCATTTTGACCGACTGCACTCTACCCGCCAGCGAGAGCGGTAACATGTCCCATCTTTTGAAATCCTCCTCCATTTGCTCCACCAACCTCGTCAGATTCAGTTTATGTAGGGTCCCCCAACTCCTGGCTGTCTGGATCCCCAGATACCGAAAGCTCCCCTCCGCCCTCCTCAGCGGTCGGTCCCCTATTCCTCTTTCTTGGTCCCCCGCCTGTATTACAAAGAGCTCACTCTTCCCTACATTGAGCTTATAGCCCGAAAACTCCCCAAACTCCCTTAGAGTCTGCAGGACCTCCACCATCCCCTCCATTGGATCCGCCACGTACAGCAACAGGTCATCCGCATATAGCGACACCCGATGCTCTTCTCCCCCTCGGACCACCCCCCTCCATTTATTAGACTCCCTCAATGACATGGCCAATGGTTCGATCGCCAATGCGAACAACAGGGGGGACAGGGGGCACACCTGCCTCGTCCCTCGGTACAGTCGAAAGTACTCCGACCTCCGCCGGTTTGTCACTAGACTCGCCATCGGGGCTCTGTAAAGGAGCTTAATCCAATTGATAAACCCTACCCCGAACCCAAACCTACGCAGCACCTCCCAGAGGTACTCCCACTCTACTCGGTCAAAGGCCTTCTCCGCGTCCATAGCTGCCACTATCTCCGCCTCTCCCTCCTCCGATGGCATCATTATCACGTTTAAGAGCCGCCGCACATTGGTGTTTAGTTGCCTGCCCTTTACAAATCCCGTCTGGTCCTCGTGGATTACCCCCGGGACACAGTCCTCGATCCTCGTGGCCAGCACTTTTGCCAGCAACTTTGCATCCACATTGAGGAGCGAGATCGGCCTGTACGATCCACATTGCAGTGGGTCCTTGTCCCGCTTTAGCATCAAAGAAATTGTCGCTTCCGACATTGTTGGGGGCAGGGTCCCCTCCTCTCTTGCCTCATTAAAGTTCTCACCAGTAGCGGGGCCAACAGGCCTGCGTACTTCCTGTAGAACTCCACCGGGAATCCGTCCGGTCCCGGGGCCTTCCCCGCCTGCATGCTCCCCAAACCCTTGCTCAGCTCCTCCAACCCAATTGGTGCCCCCAAACCAGCCGCCTCTTGCTCCTCCACCCTCGGGAATTTCAGCTGATCTAGGAATCGTCTCATCCCCTCTTCCCCCGCTGGGGGCTGGGATCTGTACAGCTCTTCATAAAAGGCCTTGAATACCTCGTTTATTTTCGTCGCACTCCGAACCGTGGCTCCCCTTCCATCTTTGACTCCCCCTATTTCCCTCACTGCCATCCTCTTACGGAGCTGGTGTACCAGCATCCGACTAGCCTTTTCCCCATACTCGTAGGTCGCCCCCTGCGCTTTCCACCACTGTGCCTCCGCCTTCCCTGTGGTCAACAGGTCAAACTCCGTCTGGAGCCGTCGTCTTTCCCCAAGTAATCTTTCCTCCGGGGCCTCTGCGTATCTCCTGTCCACTCTCAAAATCTCCCCCACTAACCTCTCCCTTTCCATACCCTCTGTCTTCTCCCTATGAGCCCTAATGGAAATGAGCTCTCCCCTGATCACCGCCTTCAACGCCTCCCATACCACCCCCACCCGCACCTCCCCGTTGTCGTTGGCCTCCAAGTACCTTTCGATACACCCCCTCACCTTCCCACACACCACCTCGTCCGCCAGCAGTCCCACATCCAGCCGCCACAACGGGCGTTGGTCCCTCTCCTCTCCCAGCTCCAGTTCCACCCAGTGCGGGGCATGGTCCGAAACGGCTATAGCCGAATACTCCGTCCCCTCCACCCTCGGGATGAGCGCCCTACCCAGAACCAAGAAATCTATCCGGGAGTAGGCTTTGTGTACGTGGGAGAAGAAAGAAAATTCCCTGGCCTGCGGCCTTGCAAACCGCCATGGGTCCACTCCCCCCATCTGATCCATAAACCCCCTAAGTACCTTGGCCGCCGCCGGCCTCTTTCCAGTCCTTGATTTGGAGTGGTCCAGTGCTGGATTCAACACTGTATTGAAGTCCCCTCCCATTATCAGGCCTCCTATCTCTAGGTCCGGAATGCGCCCCAACATGCGCTTCATGAATCCTGCATCATCCCAGTTCGGGGCGTATATGTTTACCAACACCACACACGTCCCTTGCAGCCTATCGCTCACCATTACATATCGCCCTCCATTGTCCGCTACAATAGTCTTGGCCTCAAATGACACCCGCTTTCCCACCAATATTGCCACCCCTCTATTCTTCGTGTCCAGTCCCGAGTGGAATACCTGTCCTACCCATCCCTTTCTTAGCCTGACCTGGTCCGCCACCTTCAGATGTGTCTCTTGGAGCATGGCCACGTCCGCTTTCAGTCCCTTTAAGTGCACGAACACTCGAGCCCTCTTCACCGGCCCATTCGGGACCCTCACATTCCACGTTATCAGCCGGATTGGAGGGGCTCTCACCCACGCCCCGCCGACTAGCCATCTCCTTTTCTGGGCCAGTCCCGTGTCCACGCCTCCCTCACCCTCCAGTCCCCCCGAGGGGGGAACCCCGTCCCGACCACCTCTTCGGTGTCCCATTCCCTTTCGGCTAGTGCAGCAGCAACCCTTTTTCCCCCCCTCCCCTCCCCCCCGCTAGACCCCTGTCTAGCTTTTTTGCTCCCCCCATGTCACTCCCGTAAGTCAGCTGACGCCTGCTGATCCCGGCTTCCCCTGCTGTCCCATTGACCTCCCCGTGTGGGAGTCTCCCAATCCATATGCATTCCTTCGTTCCCCTTCCCGCCTTTCCAAAGCCCGCTCCGCCCCCTCTGGCGCAGCTCCTGTCGCGGCCTTGTCTCTCTCCCCCAGCCCATGTAACATTTCCTGCGCGTGATTGACCCCCTATATACAACAACCATCGCACATCAAACCCCAAAACATCCCCCCCCCCACCCTCACAAACCCTCAGTTAGAGTCCAACTTTTCGGTTTGTATAAAGGTCCACGCCTCTTCAGGCAATTCGAAGTAATAGTGTTGGCCCTTGCATGTGACCCACAGTCGCGCTGGCTGCAGCATTCCGAATTTCACTTCTTTCCGGTACAACGCCGCTTTGGCCCGGTTGAAACCCGTTCTCCGCTTTGCAACCTCCGTGCTCCAGTCCGGGTATATTCGGATCTCTGCATTGTCCCACTTACTGCTCCGCTCCTTCTTGGCCCATCTCAGGACCCACTCTCTGTCCGTGAACCGGTGGAACCTCGCCACCATCGCCCTTGGCGGCTCATTTGCCTGGGGCTTCTTCGCCAGCACCCGATGTGCCCCATCCAACTCCAGCGGCCTTGAAGGGGCCTTCGTGCCCATCATCGCCTCGAGCATCGTGCTCGCGTATGCCCCGGCATCAGCCCCCTCCACTCCCTCAGGGAGACCCAGGATTCGCAGATTCTTTCTCCTCAACCTGTTCTCCAGATCTTCGAGTCTTCCCGCCCACCTCTTGTGTAGCGCCTCGTTCTGCTCCACTCTCACCGCCGGGCCCACGAGCTCGTCCTCGTTCTGACTCTAACTCTTTTCTGTACCTCCTGGATCTTAGCTTCGTGGGCCTTCTGGGTGATCCCGAGTCCTTCAATTGCCGAAAGCATAGGCGCCAACATCTCCTTGCGCATCTCCTCGCGCTGCTCCTCGAAGCAGCGCTTGATGAACTCCTGCAGTTCCCCTTTGTCCCTGGCCGCCGCCATTTTGTTTTCTTCCCCTCGCTTCTCCCATTGCTCCAGTGCCGCTTCTTTGGCCGTTACACTTCTGGTCCGTTTCATAGAAGTTGGAGGGGGACCTCTCTCTTCCCTTCCCCACGGGCTGCGTCAAATTTTTTTTTTAAAGTTCCATTGGGGCTCCTCTAACGAGCCCGAAAGTCCGTGGTAGCGGGAGCTGCCGAATCGTGCGGCTTAGCTCCGCAGA
Source organism: Scyliorhinus torazame (assembly GCF_047496885.1). Taxonomy (NCBI): domain Eukaryota; kingdom Metazoa; phylum Chordata; class Chondrichthyes; order Carcharhiniformes; family Scyliorhinidae; genus Scyliorhinus; species Scyliorhinus torazame. The sequence goes on from NC_092716.1 coordinate 40,031,849, forward strand.
GCCGCAACCGGAAGTCGAGAGGGAATCCTTTTGGCAGTGTTCGCTTCACCAGTCTGCCCCAAAAAGTCTATGGAAACTTCTGAAAAAGGTCTGGGAGTCCGTTCCAGACGGGAGCTGCCGAATGCGCGACCTACTCCTCCATGACCGCCACCAGAAGCCTCGTCCCTGCTTCTTCAATGGCCTTGGTAGATCTTTTCACAGTTGTTCACTCTGCTGCTAGAATTCACCTTTGATAGAGTCAAGTCAGATTGCAGCTTTAAGCTTGCCCTTCCCCCGCCTGCATGCTGGAAGAGGCCCTGTTTATCCTGTTGCAGCCAAATCTTTTACTGTTTCTGCCGGGTCTGGTAGCCAAAAGACATAACATTCCTGGGGGACACTGTCAGGGGAATGCTGCAGTCTTCTTCCCACACCGGGAAATGTCAAACAAATGCCGTGGGGGCCCTGTAAAAGAGCCCAAAAGTCCGTTCCAAGCGGGAGCTCCCAAATATGCGATCTAGCTCTGCATAGCCGCACCTGGAAGTCCTCAATTTTAGCATCTTATAACTACTCTTGTCAGAGGATTCTTTACCACACGAGCTTCAAAAACCTCAAACCTGTTGGACATTTGCAAAGGCTGAAGCTCCTTCACTGCTACCATTTGGATCCCCATACGTACCTCACTTGATGACACCAACCCCCTTCCCTCCCCACACCAAATTCAAAGTGTCCAGTCTAAGAGTGTGACTGCCTCCTGGGACAAAGTATCCAAGTAACTTTCCCCTTGGAAAATCCCCAGGCTTTTTACACGTACATAACAAGCAAGAGGTTAGCCAGGGAAAGGGTTGGCCCACTGAAGGATAGGCAAGGGAATCTATGTGTGGAGCCAGAGGAAATGGGCGATGTACTAAATGAATACTTTGCATCAGTATTCACCAAAGAGAAGGAATTGGTGGATGTCGAGTCTGGAGAAGGGTGTGTAGATAGCCTGGGTCACATTGAGATCCAAAAAGACGAGGGGCGAGATTCTCCACTCCCGCGCCGGTTGGGAGAATCGCCTGGGCCGCCAAAATTTCCCGGGACGTCGGTCCGACGCCCTCCCGCAATTCTCCCAAGCGGCGGGAATGGCCCCGTCGAGTTCCGCAGGCCGGAGAATCGCCGGATACACCCTAAATGGCGATTCTTCAGCGCCACCGCTATTCTCAGGCCCGGATGGGCCGAGCGGCTAGGCCAAAACGGCGGGTTCCCCCCGGCGCCGTCCACACCTGGTCGCTGCCATCGGGAACAGCGCGGGAACGCTGGGTGGGCGGCCTGCGCGGGAAGGGGGGGGGGAGAGGATCCTGCACCGGGGAGTACCTCAAATGTGGGATGGCCCGCGATCGGTGCCCACCGATTGTCGGGCCGTCCTTTCTGAAGGAGGACCTCCTTCCTTCTGCGGCCCCGCAAGATCCGTCCGCCATCTTCTTGCGGGGTGGACTCTGAGAGGACGGCAACCACGCATGCGCGTGTGACGCCAGTTATGCGGCGCCGGCCGCGTCATGTATACGGCGCCGCCTTTACGCGGCGACAAGGCCTGGCGCGTGTAGATGACACGGCCCCGATCCTAGCTCATTATCGGGCCCTGAATCGGTCGGGATATGGGCCGTTTCGCGCCGTCGCGAATCTCGACAGCGTGGGCACTTCTGCGCGGGAGTGGAGAATCCTGCCCGAGGTGTTGGGCGTCTTGAAAAATATTACGGTAGATAAGTCCCCAGGGCCTGATGGGATCTACCCCAGAATACTGAAGAAGGCTAGAGAGGAAACTGCTGAGGCCTTGACAGAAATCTCTGGATCCTCACTGTCTTCAGGTGATGTCCCGGAGGACTGAAGAATAGCCAATGTTGTTCCTTTGTTTAAGAAGGGTAGCAAGGATAATCCAGGGAACTACAGGCCGGTGAGCCTTGCGTCAGTGGTCGGGAAATTACTGGAGAGAATTCTTCGAGACAGGATCTATTCCCATTTGGAAGCAAATGGACGTTTTAGCAAGAGGCAGCATGGTTTTGTGAAGGGGAGGTCGTGTCACACTAACTTGATAGAGTTTTTCGAGAGAGGTCGCAAAGATGATTGATGCAGGTAGGGCAGTGGATGTTGTCTATATGGACTTCAGTAAGACCTTTGACAAGGTCCCTCATGGTAGACTAGTACAAAAGGTGAAGTCACACGGGATCAGGGTTGAGCTGGCAAGGTGGATACAGAACTGGCTAGGTCATAAAAGGCAGAGAGTAGCAATGAAAGGATGCTTTTCTAATTGGAGGGCTGTGACTAGTGGTGTTCCGCAGGGATCAGTGCTGGGACCTTTGCTCTTTGTAGTATATATAAATGATTTGGAGGAAAATGTAACTGGTCTGATTAGTAAGTTTGCAGACGACACAAAGGTTGGAGGAATTGCGGATAGCGATGAGGACTGTCAGAGGATACAGCAGGATTTAGATTGTTTGGAGACTTGGGCGGAGAGATGGCAGATGGAGTTTAATCCGGACAAATGTGAGGTAATGTATTTTAGAAGGTCTAATGCAGGTAGGGAATATACAGGTGAATGGTAGTTTTTTTACACAGGGTAGTGGGTGCCTGGAACTCGCTGCCTGAGGAGGTGGTGGAAGCAGGGACGATAATGACATTTAAGGGGCATCTTGACAAATACATGAATAGGATGGAAATAGAGGGATACAGACCCAGGAAGAGTAGAAGATTGTAGTTTAGTCGGGCAGCATAGTCAGCACGGGCTTGGAGGGCCGAAGGGCCTGTTCCTGTGCTGTACTTTTTTTGTTTGTTCCCTGAGGCATCGCATTGTCCGAAGCTTGGACTCCAACTGATTCATTCTGAGCCTAAGTTCCTCGAGTTGTAGTCAACTACTGCAGATGTGGTTGCTGTGGATCACAAAGGTGTCCCAACAATCACACATGCTACAGCTACAACACATCACCAGCCCTGCTGTCTTTATTGTGTTTTATCTAACAAATTAAGTTTGGAAATATCATTCAACGGTTATCTGTAATTTTCTTTTGTTTTTGAAAATATTTTAATTCAAATTTTAACATTTTAACAATCACACAACACATATTTCCAACTGAAATAACCCTGAAGTAACCCCCACCTTCGCTCATCCCCCTCGAGACGAATTTCACCTTTTCCAAACACAGGAACTCCATTGAATCCCTCAGCCACACCAAGGCACAGGGTGGAGGAGCTGACCTCCACCCCAATAGGACATGCCTGCGAGTGATCATCAAGGCATAGGCTAACACATCTGCCCCACTCCAGTCTGCAACTCCAGAAAGTCTGACACCCTGAATATGGCCCCCTGGGGATTAGGCTTCAAGTCCACATGTAAGAATGACCCGCAAAACTCAAAACTTCCCCAACTTCGGGCACGACATTTGCACATGATTGGCTGGGCCCCTCCCGCACCGCTCACGTACATCCTCCACCCCTTCAAACAACTGGCTCATTCTTGACTTCGTCAGGTGCACCTTTTTAAAAAATATATATTTTATTGAGTCATTTATATATTTACACAACAAACACAACCATAAAACAAAACAAGCCAATAGGGTTGCAAATAATCAAACCAACTAAATACATAACACCCCACCATCCCGCCTCCCGCTCCCAACTCCCCTACCTCCTTTCTTTACCCACCCCCACTGCTGACATCTTAACTGTTCTCAAAGAAGCCGATGAACGGCTGCCATCTCTACAGACTCTCTCAAGGTGAACTTTATCTTCTCCAGCCTAAGGAACTCTGCCAGGTCACTCACCAAAAGCCCTGGTTTCGGTGGCCCCGAGTTGCTCCATTCCAATAAGATCCATATATATAGAACACAGAACTCCGGGCTACCAGGGAGGCAAAGGCCAAGACATCGGACTCTTTCGCCCCCTGGACGCCCAGGTCTTCTGACACTCCAAAGATCACCACTTCTGGACTCTGGACCACCTTTACCTTCAAGACATTTTACATAATGTCGGCAAATCCCTGCCAGATTTCCCAAGCTTCAGACAGGCCCAAAACATGTGAACATGATTCACGGGCCCACCCACGCACTGCCCACACCTATCCTCCACCCCTTCAAAAACCTGCTTATCCTGGCCCTGTGGACCACCTTGAACTGAATAAGACTAAGCCTAACATACGACGAGGATGCATTCACTCTCCTCAAAGCCTCCTCCCACACCCTAGCCTCCATTTCCCTCCCCAATGCTTCTTCCCACTTACACTTCACTACCCCTATCCCAATCCATTAACTCCTTATAAATTTCTGACACTTTACCGTCATCTACCCTTTTTTTGACACTGCCTTGTCCTGTACCTCTTGGGACAGCAGGTGAGGAAAGAACAGAACCTGCTTCCGTACAAAATCCCTCACCTGCAAATACCGAATCCATTCCTGATGGGCAACTCAAATTCCTCCACCAACCCCTCCAAGCTTGGAAAGCTGCCCTCAATGAATATGACCCAAACCGCTCAATCCTTATCCGTCGCCACCCTCCCGCTCCCCGGAGCAAACCTATGATTGCCACAAATTGGTGCCCAAACCTAGGCCCCTTCCAGCCTCAGGTGCTGCCGCCACTGTCCACACACACTCAGGGCTGCCGCCACCACCGGACTTACGGAGTACCCGGCCGGCGAGAACGGTAAAGGCGCTGTCAACAGTGTCCCCAAAACCCGTGTCTTTACAAGAGGCTCCCTGTTCCCACACTGACCCCTCCTCCACTACCCACTTCCGAACCATGGCTATATTCGCCGCCCAGTATTAATTCATCAAATCTGGGAGAGCGACCACCCCACCACCACCCCCCCAACCCAGTTCCAGCAGCACCTTCACCAGCATCACCCCCATCTCGGCAAGCTTTGTGGGCAACCAAATGCCATCGGGAAATCCCCGGGCTGCCGGCACAACAGAGAATCCCAACAGCATAGAATCCAGCCCTATGTATGCCAGCTTTTAAAATTCTGAAATGCACGGGCCACCCTTGCATTATTTATTTGAATTTATTCAATGCCTCCTCCACCCCCTTTATTTTATCTCCTTGCTCCCGCTGCCATCGAGGTCTTTGCCAGAGCCTCCTCCATCGGGGCAAGTCTTACCCACCCACTCCTTGAGTGAGGTCAGCATCTCCATCTGATGCCTGTCAAAATGTTTTGAAAATAGCCGCTCACTCCACGGCCATCTTTTCCACTGTAATGGGCGCGGCTCCACCCACCGAGTCTTCTCCCGCCATCTTTCCTCCCGCTGCCACTACCCTCGGCGGCGCACTCTCACTCAATCGCTTTTTCCCAGATTCTTTTCCCCGGTTTTCGACATCCTTGAAATGCCTCGGGCTTTCCCACAAATCCTCACATAAACCTTTCCCCCGAAGCTGGGTACAAAGGACTGAAAAACCACGACTCTGGCAGGAGCCACCAAATATGCAATCTCCAATTATATGCCGCTATTGGAAGTCAAGGGTTATTAGTCGTTCGAATATTAGTTTTCCTAGTTAAGCTATAAATTTAATGCAATACTTGTATCTCCCCAGTACTATTTTAAGCTACTGTCTCTGTTTAGATGAAAATCTGTTGCCACTGTGGTTCCCCGTGTGGGTGGATGCATAGGAATATGAGACCATTCAACTCAAAACTTGCTTTACCATTTTTGTTCGCCATGACAGCTGTCATTTTCCTTTATGTCCCTTAATACCTTTATTTCATAAGTATCTATTTTCCTGTAAGCATTCAATTCATAGTTTAGAGTCCCACGTTACCATTGAAAGAAAACTATGAAAAACATTTCCTTTTGGAAAGAGAAACTATCCAACCTGCTCTTAATTCAAATAGGCCTGTCAATTTGAATTGGAATCATTAAACCAATGGAAAGACTGTACTGTGTTGTTTTACTAAAAAAAAATACCTAGTTTAATCATGAGTAATTTTAATAATGAAATATTAATATTTTGAGTTTATGATCAAGAGAAAGAAGTACAGGTTGGTGGAGGTCAGTCTAAGTTTTGCCCTAAACGTCAAGATGCAAGTTGTGTAATAGTGTGTTTCCATGGATGTGGATCACTCTGCAAATGATGAAGGGTAGAAATTACTGATGGTATTGTTAAATGAGCATTTAATGCAATTTGATAAAATTGCACTAAATGCTCATTTGATAGCATCACTGATTTCCACTTGTGTTTCTGCTATATCACATTGTGCAATATTTTCAAAGATGAAATGGCAGTAATGATTCATTGCAATTAATTTATTTCTTTTTCACCTTTAGAGTATTTATATAATGCAAGTTTAAGAAGATATGAAGAAACATCGAACTTTGTGAAACTAGAATGCTATCATATGAAGAGAAAGCAGATTGTGCTATGAAGGGAAAGTTAAAGCATTGATATTGCTTATATCCATTTCAGCTTTCAAGCCAGTCCTTGTCCTCCATTTATGAATCATTACACTTCATGAAACTTCTTTATTCGGTGCACTTTTGAGTGCATAAATGCAAATTTTTAAAAACTAAATTTTTTAGCATTTCACTCCAAGATAAGCCATCTGACAGTATGCAAATCTACAATTAATCAACTTTCTGTATATTAAAATGCTTTGACATAATTGCAATTAAGTAATATCCATTACGATATTCTGTAAACCCATGGGCTGGTTGAGCACAGGGCTAAATCACTGGCTTTGAAAGCAGACCAAGGCAGGCCAGCAGCACGGTTCGATTCCTGTATCAGCCTCCCCGAACAGGTGCCGGAATGTGGCGACTAGGGGCTTTTCACAGTAACTTAATTTGAAGCCTACTTGTGACAATAAGCGATTTTCATTCATTTTCATTTTCATTTCATTGAAGTTTAACTAAGCAGTTTAAAAATACTGACTCCAAATTAGAAAATTTGTTATTTGAGCCAGAACAATGCTCCATCGCTACTATCCACTGGAACAAACAAATCCACTGCGTAATAAAAGACAGTGCACCCTGACAACACAGCTGCAAGATGTAGCAGAGGCCAGGTAATACAAGTGGGGTAGAATCCAGTTGAGCAATAACCGAGACACTCAGCAAATAGATATAAGGATTTTATTATTTGTCTAACCTGATTTATTTTTACATCTATAATCCCAATGAACTGTGGATATACACAAAGGATATGTGATGTTAGCAATCTCACTATATTTCCCCCCCACCCCCACCCCATTAAGCCTACAGAACTTATTTTTAGGAGTATATTATTCCTTCTTTCTCTCCCCCCCCCCCCCCCCCCCCCCCCCCCCAATTAGGCCTAAAGAACTTATTTTTAGGAGTATATTGTAAGTTCAGGAATGAATCCTGAGTTGACTTTCTCATAAGTCTATTTGCATAGTAAGGACAGAAGAGGACTTCTGCCTGTCCCTATCTGAAAATACCACTCACAAATTGAGCAGCACTTGAAAGGGCAGAGCTCACCAAAGTCCATGAATAGTTGACTTGCAAAAATTAGAACAGCAGCTTAGTCCACCTATGAGGATGGAAAGAAGTTGCTTCATTGACATGAGAGGGACATGGTAGTTTTGCTATATGTATTATGATATCTCATACACTGGTTTCTGGAGCTCTGTCAGGTTTAGCTGTATTTGGTCATTTTGGTTAACTCCTCCCTGTGTTACTTCCAACAAGTCCTTGCATAATGGTCCAAAAAGGAAAAATTATTTTTTGATCTCTTCACCTTGAGCTTGCTCATTTTAAACCTGATCCTTTATGCCTGTGTTCACTGTCTGTAGCCTGTTTCATCTGCATCATAATGTATCTTCTCAACAGCAATCAAATAGATTACCTTTCTACACATTAACCAGAGGATAGTCTATCCAGCAGCAATTAAGTCATCAGTTAGCTCGGTTGAGTATGTCTATAGTATCACTTGGTTGCCAAAGGACCTGCAAATTCCTCCACTTGTTTGCTAGTTAATCTGAATTTTAGGGCCATCCATCCACCAGATTTGTCATTTAAGAATCTGGAGGCACAGTTTAAAACTTTTAACAAGACACCCTAGTTACTGATTAGATTATGTTCACTTTTACAGGACTGAAAAGACTAGGAGAGATCATTGTTTATGTAAGCAAACCGTCTCATAGAGACCTACTTGTTGGGTCTCCTGTTGAGAGAGTACAGATTTTGTTTTATTCCTTTATCAGAGTTACAAAGCCCGAGCTCAGTGTGGACAGGGGCAATCCTCTAATCCTGCTCGTCTGCCCCAAGAACCAATTCAAATTAAATCCAATTCATGATGGTTATGCGTGTTCATTTGCAGAGATTGCCATCTTTCCTGCTTATGGATGCCAAGCTTGAATATATATCCCTCTATGTCCTCCCTAAATTTAGAATGGTGTAATCTATAATTATGGATGCAGTGATGGAGGGCTCCCTTCAAATAATTCTAGTAACCATCACGTAATTCAGGGATGCGATCCGTTTATTTGAAACCTCTCTCCCAGAATTGTATTCAACCACAATCTGTAACCTTGTGACCCCGCATATACCCCATTCTCCCATTACCAGCAAGCCAGGGGATCCACTCTGGTTCAATGAAGAGTGCAGGAGGGCATTCCAGGAGCCACAGCAGGCATACTGAGGTGTCAGTCGGGTTAAGCTACAACACAGGACTACTTGCATGCCAAACAGCATAAGTAGCAAGTAATAGACAGAGCTAAGCAATTCCACAACCAACGGATCAGATCTGATCTCTGCAGTCCTACCACATAGCAGTGAATGGTGGTGGACAATTAAACAACTCATTGGAGGAGGAGGCTCCACAAATATCTCCATCCTCAATGATGAAGGAGCCCAGCATATCCGTGCAAAAGATAAGGCTGAAGCATTTGCAACAATCTTCAGCCAGAAGTGCCAAGTGGGTGATCCATCTCTGCTTACTCCAGAAGTTCCCAGCATCACAGATGTCTGTCTTCAGCCAATTCAATTCACGCATGTGATATCAAGAAACACCTGAAGGCACTGGATATTGCAATGGCTGTGGATCCTGACAATATTCCAGCAACAGACCTGAAGACTTCTGCTCCAGAATTTGTCACTCACCGAGTCTAGCTGTTCCAGTGCAGCTACAACAGCAATATAGAAAATTGTCCAACTATGTCCTCTACACAAGCAACAGGACAAATCCAACCCGGCCAACTACCACCCTATCAGTCTACTCTGGATCAAGTGATGGAAGGGGTCATCAACAGCGCCATCAAGCAGCACTTGTTCAGCAATAACCTGCTCACAGATGCTCAGTTTGGGTTCCAGCAGAGTCCCTCAGCTGACCTCATTAGAGCTCTGGTTCAAACATGGACAAAGAGCTGAGCTCCAGAGGTGTGGTAAGAATGACTGCCGCATTTGACCAAGTATGGGATCAAGGAGCCCTCGCAAAACTGGAGTCAATGGGAATCATAGGGGAAACTCTCTGCTGGTTGGAGTCATATCTGGCTCAAAGGAACATAGTTGTGGTGGTGAGAGGTCCATCGTCTCAGCTCCAGCACATCACTGCAGGAATTCTCAGGATAGTGTCCTAGGCCCAACCATCTTCAGCTGCTTCATCAATTACATTTCTTCCAACGCAATGCCAGAAGTGGAGATGTTTGCAATGACTGCAAAATGTTCAGCACCATTCACAGATACTGAAGAAGTTCATGGCCAAATGCAGTGAGACCGTGACAATATCGAGGCTTGGGCTGACAAGTGGCAAGTAACATTCATGCCACAATAGTGCCAGGCAAAGACCATCTCCAACAAGAGAGGATCGAATCATCGCCCCTTGACATTGAATGGCATTGCCATGGTTGAATTACCCACTATCAGCATCCTGGGGGTTATCATTGACCAGAAACTGAACTGGACTAGCCATGTTAATTCTGTGGCTACCACAGCAGGTGGAAGGCTAGGAATCCTGAGGCGAGTAACTCCCTGCTCCCAAAGCCTGTACACCATCTACGAGGCACAAGTCAGGAGTGTGATGGAATACTCTCCACTTGCCTGGATGAGCGCAGCTCCAACAACATTCAGGACACTTGAGACCATCCAGGACAAAGCAGTCCGCTTGATCGGCATCCCTTCCACAAATAGTTAATCCCTCCACCACCGAGGAACTAGATGCACTGCAGGAACTCGGCAAGGCTCCTTAGGCAGAACCTTCCATATCCACGAACACTACCATCTAGAAGGTCAAGAGAATCGGATACCTGGGAACACCACCGCCTTGAGATTTCTCTCCAAGTCACGCACCATCCTGACTTGGAAATTTATTGCCATTCTTTTACTGTCGCTGGGTCAAAATCCTGGAACTCCCTAAAAGCACTGAGGGTGTACCTACACCTCGGGGACTGCATGGGTTCAAGAAGGCAGCTCACCACCACCTTCTGAAGGGCAACTAGGAATGGGCAATAAATGCTGGCCTAGCCTGTGACTCCCACATCCCGAAATGAAGTTTAAAAATATATAAATTGTTGGTGCCTTTTCTTTCAGCTTCTTAAGCACCATTCCCTTCATCTGGAAAGTTGAACAAATGGAGATAAAAGCATGAGGTGTATTGAGGTTATAAAGGACTGTGTGCTGGGGATCCTGTCTGTTTATACGTGCATCTCCTGCAGGGCTCAGATTTAACAATCCATTCTTTCACTTGAAGAAAATTGTATTTTTTCTTTCTCTGCCACTGGGATTCCCAGTATTTTGATATTCTTGTTAAATAATATTACTTCTGGAGTTGTACTTCTGCCCACTTAGTTCCTTTTTTCCTCTGAATTTTTTACTGAAGTGTAATTGGGTTGATTGAAACTTTGCTTCTGCACAGGATATACAAGATGTGGTTCTTGATTTTAGTAACTGAACATAGCTTGATAGAGGCCAAATGCATAATTATGCATTTGTGAATGAGAGGATCACATTCTGAATCCAAAGGCAACACCTGCAACGATAAATGGTAAAAGCACTTTGTGTGTATATTATATATGTATATCTGATTATTGTCTAGAAATATGACTGACCTAGAGGCACATGCAATTTTGTAGATCATTGGGAACTTTTCTCCCATAAATCTAATGTCAGATGTTTCTTGCTGTTGTATAATAGCAGCAGTTAGCATTTTCTTTTAGAAATACAAAGTAAAATTGGATTTGGATACAGTATTAACCTTCTAATGTTAATGCATACCAAACTATAGATGTATTCCATAGCTTTAAACTCCTTTAATTTTAAATAAACTTGCAATAGCGACTTAAGTATTGTGCAGAGCTAATGTAAATATTGCATTTTGGTACTATTAAATATTGGCTTAACATGTTGCCAATCAGTATTAAGTTACAGGTGACAAGGCAGGTTCCCTTGTTACAAGGTACTTCTACAGCAATCTAGAAAAATGTGGCAAAATGTCCTGTTGAGGATACTTCACCATTAAATCTCCTCTTCCCCCAATAAAAAAAAATACTGTAAATTATAACTACTGTGATGTGACCTCTTAGCAGAAATTATTTACAGTTATTAGTTCCTAACACTACTGGATGAATGCTTATTGATCTACTCCTTTATTTTATCTTTATTGAGAGTGGATGTGAGGTACATTGTACATAAAAGGACAAACATATTGTGTGAAGCAGAAATGGATGTAAGACAATACTTGAGAGGTCTGAATATTAACCAACTAACAGCCTTGCTTTTCATTTTTTTGCTGCACTCTCTTAGGCTCTACTGGGATGAGCTTGATAATATTTGTGAAACCGCTATTTTTTCCTTTGGAAATATAAAGCTTTTGGTCAAAATCTTGGTAAACAGTGGAATTTCCAGGGCTTTGTCAGCTAATATTGTGGCCAGTAATTCCCCTTAATGTATAAGTGATGTTTTTTCTATCGACTATCCACAGTACTTCTTGAAGTATTTATGTTTATAAAGAGTCATTTAATTATAGAATTATTCTTTCTGTTTACTGTAAATATTTAAACTATTTTCTTACTGTGCATATTTTGAGCCATGCAAAAAATTATAAGCAGCTACTTCCCTTCATTGAAGATGTTTTTCGTAGTACAGGCTTTACTTGTTATGAAGGGAGCTTCAGTTGCCTGACCAACTTTTAGGTCAGTCATTTTAAATACAGAATTTCTATTCAGATTTGGATGGTTTATATCTAATGTATGTTTCATTTTTTTGGAAGCTTGCATTGTTTTATATATATGTGTACATGTATATACACACAAATATATATGAAATGGTATAATATTTTGTTATATGTACTAAGTGAGTACAATCAAATTCTAAACGTTACCACGTATTTCTGTGGTGGCTTTGTGAGACTGTCAAAATTAGTTCAGAATGGCACTTTTGCTACCGTTTTTGACTGATTTTAAATACTCATTTTAAAAGGAAATCAAATATTTATGGGGCATACTGTGAAGTAGTAGGGCTAAATATATTTTTTAAATGTCTATGCATGAGAATCAATATAACCAGATAATGCTGAATGCGAAAGTCTGTTTATTGTTTGGATTAGAATATACCAGTATTTGTTTTATCATGAGACAAAACTGAAATCTAAGATACGTGTTCGAAATCTATATAAATGGACATCTTTGCATTTACAATTTACACATTCTATCATTTTTGTCTTGTACCATTTTAATTCCATTGCTGTCTTCGATAATGCTGAGCACATTGTAGCAGCCTGAATATAAAAAAAGTGAATTACATTGCTGAGCAAAACCCTGAATTTATTGTGCATTGTAACACTTCACATCGATCAGAACTCCTCTTTATGATTGTCTGTAATCTTGTTTTTATTTACCAATATCTCCCATTCAATTCATTTTGATTATTGTAGATACCTAGATGCAATAATAATTCAGATTACATGTTTGCATTTCTTACTGTACACATCAAATTGGCAATTTTGTTTTTCATTGAGCATGTTTAACTCCATTTAATTGAGCGGTAAGATGAGCCAATTACTTGTATATTCCTATTATTTTGTTAAATTAATATTCCAAAATGTTAGGTTTTATTTGATGAGTTTTTCTTAAAAGAATTAGGTGGCCAAAACGTAAGGTACTTTATTTTCTTTTGGAACTTCAAAACTACACATTAAAAAACTTCTATTAGAGCTGTCAACTTCCTCCAGATCTGTTCTCAGCTCTTGCATATAAATGTGTATGTTTCATTCATCCATACTCACTGTTGGCTCCATCTTTTGCTAATTAAAGCAGCATTATCAGACTTGTGGAACAAACTGTAATTTGACTAACATGCTTCCACTTGCATAAGTCTTGAATTAAAAACTAATGGTTAGGAAAGATGGGATACAAATAATTTTACCATTCAAGTTATCTGGCAGCCTATGCTAATGCAATTTTTGTTTACACACTTTCCATTTCACCTGTCATCTTACTGGTACTATTCTGCCTTGAAATGACCTGGTCACTAATTGAGGATGTGCACAGCTGCTCATCTGACCTTATCTGGATGATTTTGTACTGTGCTGAAAGGAACTGAAATAATAAGTCATCCATGTTTCTGTACAATAGCCAGTAGTAAACTTATTTAGTCATGGGACTCAAAAAAACAATTCAATTTCAACATTAAATGAGTACTATTTAGGACTAAGAAGGGTGATGGGCATCTTATGTGAAGAAGAGTATTAACATAGTTTCCATGCCTGAAATATTTTTTCATTTGAATTAAATAAAGCTTTACTACTAAAACAGTTCCATTTTGAAGATTGGCATACTATTTCTTTTGGAAGATGCTGATTTAGGAAATTTTAGCAACTCGTGACTAAACAGTAATTGAATGAATTATTGAACTCTCACTAATTATCCAGTCTGCCTCTTTCATAGAAATAAGTATTTTAACACATTTCTTTATAAAGTATTTCCATGCTTTCTTCCTACTGTCATGTTAATTGAATCTCAGAATCATAGCATAGAATCTTAGAATCCCTACATTGCAGAAAGAGGCCATTTGGTCCATCGCGTCTGCACCGACAGTTCGATAGACCACCCTATCTAGGCCCAATCCCCTGCCCTGTAACCCACCCTAAGGGGCAATTTGTCATGGCCAATCTACCTAACCTGCACAACTTCGGAATGTGGGAGAAAACTGGAGCATCCGGAGGAAACCCACTCAGACACCGGGTAGAATGTGCAAACTCCACACAGTTACCCGAGGTTGGAATCGAACCCAAGTCCCTGGCGCTGAGGCAGCAGTGCTAACCACTGTGCTGCCCGAATCTTATTTATTTTAAAACACCGTAACTCATTTCAAAACATTCAGAGTTTGCACAATTGATTGTAAGGATGGTTCAGTTGAAAAGTACACATGATAAGTTCACTAATTCCGCATTTATGATATAGGGATGCAGATCACAAATTGGCACAACAATCTGCTTCCTTTGAGATCAGCCTTCACTTGGTGTATGAATTGAAGAATTTAGCTTTGCATATTCCTGATAAATTACTTTTTTTTAATAATGCTACCATTCTGCAAATCAAAGTTTAGTGTAGAAGTACAAGAATTGTTTGTGATTTTACATTGATTTTGACATGAATTCTTGTAACAATTAAACTAGAAATGTTTACACTTTTTTTTTTTAAAAAGGATTTGTGTATAGGTTTCCATTTTTAATGTTCTCCTACAGGTTATTGCTTCCACCTTGCAGTGTATGGATGAGCCTGTCGTGTGCTAAACTATGAGCAGACATAATTTGAGAGAATGACATTGGACAGCATCTGGTATTCCCCAACCCAAATCAATCTAAAGGCTTTGCTGAGATGAGGCAAAATTCCCCAATTATAGACAACTATTGGAATCCAGTGGCAAAATGTTCAATATTTGGTCAGGACTCCTTGTCCTCCTAGCTCTTGATTTTATTGATTATACTATTTTTGGAGATGCATTAAAGATGTATTTCTCTCACAAAATCAACTATAGTTTATATAATTCAATCTGGTATACAAATCAGCCTAAGTAGTACAAGCCATTTTTGTTTTTTGAATGATCTAGAAAGGATTAGTGGAAAAAAAGAATAGTGCAAAATGCCAATAGTTAAAGCAAGTTGTTTGGGGGGTGGGGGGGGACACAAAGACTGCTTTAACATAAACATGTATGTCACTTCTGATTCATCTTCAGTTTCTTATAAACAAAATACCTATTGTATTGGTGAGCAGCAATTACTTTTTATTAATTGATAATTGTGGGAAATGGATATTCACCTTTTTCATCTCATCGCCACTGTTGGAATATTGCAAGTTGGAATGTCTGCTTAGTCACTGCTTCCAGGATTTTTATCCAAAAGTAGTAATAGGAAAAAAGAAAGTCTACAATTTTTATAACATTTATTTATCCTAAAATTAGTGCACATTTTTTTAGTTGCACAAATGTTTAAACAAAGGATTTTGACAGTAAAGATGAAATTTGTATATTTTTGTGACTTCTCCAGATGTTTATAGAGCATTGTTTCATGTTCCAAGGAATGTTCTTGCAGTGCAGTAGATTTCATACTGTGGTTTACAAATAGTGTGTTGCACTATTAGATCAGTAAATCATTGGTGTTCTAACCGAGCATAGCAGCAGTATCCAATACACACACAATTCCATGTATAATGAACAACCATGAAAAAAGATACAATGTGTAGTTTATATGTACAAAGCTGATACAGCAAAAAAACAAGAAATCCTGGTCTACACAGCTAACTTGAGCGTGCTTCTGAGTTCTATCCCATGACCTCATTCAGTAGTTTATTTTCGTTGAACCTTTACCTTTCAAAAAATGTTCTCTTTTTCTTCATGCTTTCCTAATTCTTTCATTGGCAAGGCAGAATATTCTTTGCCAACCCACTAATAGTCTCAAAATGAAGACTGAGACAATATACATCCACTTTTTATATGTACAGCAACACGTATATGAAATGCCTCATTCATGTTTGATTTCATTTCAAATTTTTAAAGGGCTGGTTCAGTGGTTATTTGTGGCTGAAGTGTTTTCGAATTGTTTTGCATTTGGATTAAGTTAATAAAAGTTATAAAAGCAAAAGTACTGCAAATGCTGGAAATCTGAAATAAAAACAGGAAGTGCTGGAAGCACTCAGCATGTCTGGTAGTATCTGTAGAGAGAGAAAAACAGACTCTTTCATATTCAACTTGAAACGTTCATTAATCTGTTTCAGTCTCCAAAGATGCTGCCAGACCTGCTCCAGTATTTCCAGTACCGTTTGTTTTTACTTATAAAAGTTAGGTTTGTATTTAAATTTAAAAATCAGTGTCCAAATGTTAGTCAACATATGTACTTCAGAATAATTAGGAAAGTGCGTCAAAATTCAAATTATTTTCTTAGCCTTTTTTGGGGGGTTGTATTTCAGTTTTCTGTAAGTTAAAACTCACCTAATTTAATCGATAACCACCAAAGTACTACTTTGTGTGCTTAGAATGTACTTATAATCAGAGCATTTAGGTAATCGGAACATTTAGGCAACAGGAGCATTTTCTTTTCCAAACCGAGAACAAATTAAACTTCTATAATTTGGATTGACAAGTAGGCTGCACTGGGGTTTGCATCTGCAGTTACCTCATTGGAAACCAGTTTGTGCCACCAAAACTTGTGGGAAATACTCTAAAAACCAAGAATTTGTTATTTTTAAGTGAGGCATCTAAATTTTTAAACAGTATGAACTTAATACAAAATGTTTTAGATAAATCATTGTGATAACCTTTGGAAGTTTGATTTATACTATCATTAATTCTGTCTGTCTTTATACTAGCAGTTTAAGCTGTTTAAAACAATTAATATAATCATACTAACTCTCCTGTTATTATGTTACCAATGGGAACATTAGTGCTTTTAAAATACAATCATTGAGTCATTATGATACAGAAGGAAGCCGTTGAGTCCATCAAGATCATGCTGACTCTCTGTAGACCAATCACCTGCTATTTCCTTGTGGCCCTGTAAATTTATTTTCCCCAAATGCCCATCCAAATTCCATTTGAAATCAATTATCGTCTCTGCTTCTACCCTCCTTGTCGGAAACTAGTTACCACTTGTCACATTAAAAAATCCTCACATTCCTCCATGCATCTCCTTGCCCAGAACCCTATTTTTGTACAATTAGCTCATGAAAACAGATTTTCTTTGTCTATTTTATCTAAACCTGTCACAATCTTAACTTCTATCAAATTGCAGTTAAATATCCTTTACTCCAAAGATAACGACCCCTTGTAGCTAAAATCCCTCAATCCTGGAACTATTCTGGTACATCTCCTTTTCATCTTCTCAAGGACCATTATACACTTCCGAAAGTTTGGTGACCAGAACTGGACACTACTCTTGTTGGGGCCTGTTTATGAATGTTCAGCATGGACGGCACGGTAGCGTGGTGGTTTGCTGCCTCACGACACAGAGGACATGGTTTCAATCCCAGCCCCGGGTCACCGTCTGTGTGGAGTTTGCACATTCTCCCCTGTCTGCCCCATAACCCAAAGATATGCAGGGTAGGCGGATTGGCCACGCTAAATTGCCCCTTAATTGGAAAAAACTAGATTGTATACTCTAAATTTACAAAAAAAATTACTGTTCAGCATAACTTCCCTGCTTTTGTACGCAATAGTTTTGGAGCTCAAAATCCCATATGCTCTGTAAATTACTCTCTCAATATGCTGATTTAAAAGATCTGTACTCATGAACCCACAAGTCCCTCTGAGCCTGCACATTCTGTGCCATTAGCACAGTGGTTAGCACCGTTGCTTCACAGCTCCTGGGTCCCAGGTTCGATTCCTGGCTTGGGTCACTGTCTGTGCGGAGTCTGTGCGTTCTCCCCGTGTCTGCGTGGGTTTCCTCCGGGCGCTCCAATTTCCTCCTACAAGTCCCGAAAGATGTGCTGTTACGTAATTTGGACATTCTGTATGCCTGAACAAGCGCCGGAATGTGACGACTAGGGGCTTTTCACAGTAACTTCAGTTCAGTGTTAACGTAAGCCTACTTGTGACAATAAAGATGACTTTAAAGATTGCTTTAAGTCTATAATGCCTCTCCCTATTCTTTCTGCCAAAATACTCATACTTTGTGTATTAAGTTCCATCCGCCATTTGTCTGCCTTTTTTCCAGCTTTGTTGCAATTTTCTATTGAATTTAGAGGACCCAATTTTGTTTTTCTAATTAAGGAGCAATTTAGTGTGGCTAATCCACCTACCCTGCACATATTTGGTTGTGGGGGTGAGACCCAGGCAGACACGGGGAGAATGCGCAAACTCCACACTGACAGTGACCCGGGGCCGGGATCAAACCAGGGTCCTCGGCGCCATGAGGCAGCTTTGGTGCAGTTGATTGGAATTATCCTCTATCATTTCCTCCCCTTCCAAATTTGGTATAATTGGCAAATTTTGAAATATAACTTGGTATTCCAATATGCAACTTGTTTATATGAACAAAGCACTGGTCCCTGACTTTGAAAAACAACCGTTTACCACAACTTGCTGCTCCTATTCTGAAGACACTTTTTTAATTCAAGCTGAGACTCAGTCCTTTTCCATAAGTCTCAATTTTGTTGACTAGTGTTCCTTAAAAAAACATATACCCATTGCATTTTCTTACTTCATCAAAACTTCAATTAGATTAGACAAATACGATCTGTCTTTTGCAAATCCATGCCTGGCTCCTAATTGGCTCATACCTCTCTAAGTGCCTGTTGATTCTCTCCCCTCACCCCCGATTATTTCAAAAACCATACTACAACCAATTTTAAACTGACCATGTTGTTACTAAGAATGTCCTAACACGCTTGAATCAGCTTTTTGCCACTCTCCAAACCTCTGGCATCTCCCCTGTATCTACCAAAGATTGGAAGATTATGGCAAGATCTTAGGCCACCCCCAATTCCTTTAGCAACCTAATAGGCAAGCCATCTGGACCAGGTGGCTTATCTACTCCATTCATAGCCAGCCTTTCCAGGTCTTCCTGTATCAATTTTCACCCCATCCATTTCCTCTACAATCTCCACTCCTGATATTTTGTCCACCTCCTCTTCTTTAGGAAACACGGATACAAAATGCTATAAATATTCCAGCCTTGCCCTGAGCTTCTAAGCATGTATCACCCCTTTGTTCGTAAAGTCATAAGATATAGGAGCAGAATTAGACCATTTGGCCCATCGGGTCTGCTCCGCTATTCGATCATGGCTGAAAAGAACTAGCACCACTACCCCCATATCTATTTGCATGGTTGTTAACTGCCATTCTATTATTTTTTTCTTGCCAGTCTTATTTTCTTCCTCAGTCTTCCCTCAATTTAATTAAGCTGGTCTGGTTCTTGCTTGAAGAATTTACCAGGTATGCATCATATATCCTTTTTTCATTTAATCGTATTATCTATTTCCCTCATTATCCAAGAAGTCCTGACTTTAGTTCACCCTTATTGGAATGTGCCTGAAACATCTCCTTAAAGATCACCACTGTCTGGTTACCGTTTTCCCCATCAGCCTTTGATTCCATTTTACCCTGGCAAAATCCTATCTCAACCCGTTGAATTTAGCCCTCTTTCAATTTAGAAGTTTTACTTTAGGTTGTTCCTTGTTCCTCTCAATTACTAATCTAAACCTTATGTTATGATGATCGCTCTTACCCTAGCGTTAACCCACAGACACTTGCTCCACCTGATTTCCCAGCACCAGATTTTTAAAAAATGTTTCCTTCCTAATTGGACCAAGAACCTCAAGGAATTTCTCCTGAATACATTTCAGAAATTACCTTCTTTCCTCCCCCCAACCCCACTTTTCCTTTTCCTTCCAACATTATCCCAATTGTTTTTTGACTAATTCAAGGCCCCAATATTACCACTCTATATTGCTTGCCTATCTTTACGATTTCTCTCCGAATTTGTTCCTCTATCTCTCTTTATTTGGAGGCCTATAGAATACCACTAGTTGTGGATTTATCATACTTTTCTTGCTTCTCAACTCTAATCAAATGGATTCTGTCCTTTCTCCCTCAAGGGCTCCTCTCTTTCCAACATTCCAATATCGTCCCTGATTAGTACTGCCACCCCTACTCTTTTTTTACTTTCCCTCTCATTTCTGAACAGTTTGTACCTCACTCTTCTGTGTCTTGAAAATTCAGTTGATCCATGTTAAACCTGAAATGTAAAATTTCTGACCAAAAGAATATAAATGCTTATTGTACATATTAAAAGCATAACATTAGCCAATACTTGAAAACTATAGCTGGAATCCCATGCAGCCTTGGCTGACATTTGCATCTGGTATCATTTCACCAACCCGCTATACCAGACAGCATGTTCCAGACTGAGGTTAAATTGTTGAATGCAGAACTGAACAGAGAGGAATTTCCCACCTTGAAGAAAGGTTAGGATCGGGGATGTTAATCTGCTTTTACTCTTTGCAAGTGGTGACAGACCAGCTGTGTATTGCCAGATATGTGTTTGAATTACAGCTAATGAGAGTGACACAGTAACATAGTTTCCATCTAAGATCATATTTCAGTATCTCTTTATGGGTGGCTACAGAGTATCTTTGGCAGAGGCTGGGGATGTCTTTGGCCTCCTGGTCCTTGTCAGTGCGCTGAAAGCTGACACCTTTCAAGCGATGTCACTGTTGATCAAAACTAACATTGCCCTCACTCATCCAGAGGCAAATTGCCGGAAAGTTATTTTAAAATTCTAAACTGTGCGTATGACTTTGTTTCATTAATTCAATTGCTTTATGATTGAAACAACTGGTTACATGGTGCAAACTGAACCACTGAACCTCCTTTTGAAATTTCTACTGTGATGTGAAAATTTTCTACTGAGATGCACCAAAATATGTTACTGATATGCTCCAGTAGTAGTTACTAACAGCACTGACGAGGGTGATTTGGGAGACATTATTTGCATTGGTGTTTGACTGTTGAATTAGAACTGTATTTTGCTTTTGTTGGGATATTTGTATACTCCGGCAATTATATTTCTGTAAATTGCTATCTAGATAAATAAAAAGTTGAACTTTAAGTGTCTGTGTTTTTATCCATGTAAAGATGTAAATCCTGCTACATTAGATTTATAAATGTCACTTAGAAATGCATATTAGGCAAAAATTGGACGTCCCAATTCATGAAATCTCCAGTGGTCAGCATTTTCTCCAGCTCTTCAACAGTAAATGTTAATATTTAATATTTCCACAATAAATCACTTGAGATATTTGAAACTTGTTTTGACTTCTTCCACTAACAGAAAAACAATTTTCCTTAAAAATACAATTAAACCAAACTAAATGAGCGATTCCCATTTTACCTAGGGAACTCAAGTTTACAGAAAATCTAAGCACTGTAGAGCACCTCCATTTAGATGAGCAGTTAAGCCTAGGTCTTAACTACCAGTTCTGCCAGATGATATCAAAATCTAAACGGAAGAGTAAACCTTAATCTTTGTCTTTGATAACTCTACTACTTGAAATTCCAGTTATCATTGCTCATTGGACACCAGGTAAATGCACTGCATCTCATTTGCATACACTTCCAAAATCCAGCTCAAGCTATCTCATTACAGCTCCAGAGGTGAAATTGTGAGACTCCCAATTAGAACATAAGAACTAGGAGTAGGCCACCTGGCCCCTCGAGCCTGCTCCGCCATTCACTGAGATCATGGCTGATCTTTTGTGGACTCAGCTCCACTTTCCAGCCCGAACTCCATAACCCTTAAACCCTTTATTCTTAAAAAAAACTATCTGTCTTTATCTTAAAAACATTTAACGAAGTAGCCTCTACTGCTTCACTGGGCAAGGAATTCCATAGATTCACAACCCTTTGGGTGAAGAAGTTCCTCCTAAACTCAGTCCTTAATCTACTTCCCTTATTTTGAGGTTATGCCCCCTAGTTCTACTTTCACCCGCCAGTGGAAACAACCTGTCCGCATCTATCCTATCTATTCCCTTTATAATTTTTTATGTTTCTATAAGATCCCCCCTCATCCTTCTAAATTCCGAGTACAGTCCCAGTCTACTCAACCTCTCCTCGTAATCCAACCCCTTCAGCTCTGGGATTAACCTAGTGAATCTCCTCTGCACTCCCTCCAGTGCCAGTACGTCTTTTCTCAAGTAAGGAGACCAAAACTGAACACAATACTCCAGGTGTGGCCTCACTAACACCTTATACAATTGCAGCATAACCTCCCTAGTCTTAAACTCCATCCCTCTAGCAATGAAGGACAAAATTCCATTTGCCTTTTTAATCACCTGTTGCACCTGTAAACCAACCTTTTGCGACTCATGCACTAGCACACCCAGGTCTCTCTGCACAGCAGCATGTTTTAATATTTTATCATTTAAATAATAATTAGATAACTAAAATTTGAATACCAGTCTTTAGTGATATCTAGATGCTCCCTATCATTGATTTCTATATATCTTATCTGTGCTTAAGGGGAAAGGTCTCATTGGCAGGATAATTGATGGTGGCAAAAATTGTTTTTAATTTTTAATTAATTTTCGGGATCTGGGCATCATTGGTTAGGCCAGCATTTATTGCCCATCCCTAGTTGCCCTTCAGAAGGTAGTGGTGAGTTGCCTTCTTGAACCGCTGCAGTCCTTTAGGTGTAGATACACCCACTGTGATGTTAGGGAATTCCAGGATTTTGCCCCAGTGACAGTGAAGGAACAGTGAAATATTTTCAAGTCAGGGTGGTGAATGACTTGGGGTCCCATGTATCTTCTGCTCTTGTCCTTCTAGATGTTAGTAGTCACTAGTTTGGAAAGTGCTGTTTAAGGAACCTTGGTGAGTTACTACAAGGCATCTTGTAGACAGTACACACGGCTGCCACTTTCGTTGGTAGTGGAGGGTTTGAATGTGGAAGTGGGTGCAATTAAGCGGGCTGCTTTGTCCTGGATGGTGTTGAGCTTCTTGTTGGAGCTGCACTCATCCAGGCAAGTGGATAGTATTCCATTTCACTCCTGACTTGTGCCTTGTAGATGGTGGACAGGCTTTGAGGGGTTAGCAGGTGAGTTACTCACCATAGGATTCTTAGCCTTTGACCTGCCCTGTAGCCAGAGTATTAATGTGGCTAGTCCAGTTCAGTTTCTGATCATGGTAACCCCCAGGATGTTGATTGTAGGGGATTCAGCAATGGTCATGGGGCCATGGTAAGATCCTCTCTTGTAGGAGATGGTCATTGCATGACACTTGTGTGGCGCAAATGTAACTTGTGACTTGTCAGCCCAAGCCTGGATATGGTCACAGTCTTGCTGCATTTGGACATGGACTGCTTTAGTATCTTCAAATGGTGCTGAACATTTTGCAGTCATTGCAAACATTTCCACTTCTGACCTTGCATTGGAAGAAATGCCATTGATGAAGCAGCTGAAGATGATTGGGTCTCACTACCCTGAGAATTCCTGCAGTGATGTGCTGGAGCTGAGATGATGGACCTCCAACCACCACAACTTACAAAGGTAAGTAAGGGAAAGCGTGCTTCAAAATGGAGATAACCTTTATTACAATCCCAGTTGGTGTTATAATTGGACGGGAAGATCCCAGAATGGAACCTGACTCAAAAGACTAACTTTACATTTTTAGAAAACATGGAGGAAGAGTCATAGGACCACTAATTATTTTTAAACATCAAGAAAAAAACATTTAAACATACAAACTGGATCATTATACAATACTCCATTATTTAACACATACACACCAGATTTTAAGATTAGTACAGAAAGAAAAAATACAGCTTCAGCTACAATGAAGATTGGCTGTTGTCAAATACACACACTCTGCTCTGAACCTAAGTTAGCGTCTGGGTTTCTCCTCCAAATCCCACCAGATGAATGTCACAAGAGTTTCTAAACTCCTTTCCCAAAAACACGCTTTCAAATCTTTCACAATAATGCTTTCTGTTCGCAATTTGCATTCCAAAATCCATTCTCGGTTTTTAAACCATGCTTTTGTTCCACTTTTAACAGCTATTCCAGTATCCAGGTTTTACACCACCCCTTTAGGATTTTTGCCTTGACTGCTGTATAAACTGTTCACAATTACTTTAACACTCTATTCCCAGACTTTATTAAGATGGCATCAAACATTTGATTTACCTCTGAATTCTGCTTTCCCCTTTTGAATCTGAAATTGTCTCTAATTCAGAACACTTTATTTACTCTTCCTTGAATTCTTCTGAACAATACCTTGATCTCTGTTCTCTTAACTTCAGTTGTCTTCAGACATTCTTTCTGTCCCAATTTCCTGGCTATCTGGACAGTAACTGGTTCTTCGGGAAGCCTACCTCTTTGCAGCTCCCGTCTTATCCAGTCTTTGTTCTGGCATAGTTGAGAGATACTCACTCTCTGGTGTCCTTCTTCAACTGCAATATATCCAGACAAAACTAAAACTTCAAAGCTTTTCTATCTCACCGGGCCCCCAGTTGCTAAGCAACCTCTGCTAATGTATTTACTCTTCATGCCGACCCTCTCTAAGCACAATAGAATCAGTTAGAATTGAAACTAACCCACACACATACAAACACCTTTGACATGAATCTAACCATAGATTTTATCCTTCCAGGCACAGAAACATTAAGTTAAGCCCACGTAAAGCTGTACCTTATTTCTAAAGTTTACCAAAACAAATATAAATCCCTTAAAACTGCCTTTGTTTTCTTAACACCTCTTTAAAATTTCTATTAAAAATTGAATCTTGCAGCCGGGCCACCACAGGAGAGAGGAACCCTTCTGCACGCAGGCAAGCAGTGAGGCCCTCTGACGCCGATAAATGGAGTGCTGACTCCCTGGTCTACCACCAGGAAACCACCACCTGGCACCTAAACAGGCCCCACCATCTGCAGGGACCTGAAGGCCAACTGGAAAGTCCCAGTCTGCCTCCTTTAAGAATTTATTGAGGCCAATTAATGAGCTGTCAGCCACATTATGCACGTGGGCCAGTAGCCCTGTCACCCATCTCACATCCACAGTAATCACCTTGGCAGGACTTCTTACCTCCTGCTGCTCAGTTCCCAACCATAGAGGGGACACAAAATCCTGCCTCTGGTGTCCTTGCACAACCAAAGAAATAAATTAACATGACAATACTCATTGCAATTTGGGAATTTTCAGATTGCTAAATATTTCCCAATATTATAACTAATATTAGGTGTGAAGAAGTTTGGGTGGATTCCAAAAGACATCATAATCTGTTATGTCTAAAAACAATTCAATAGGAAGGAGAAAATAGATATATTAGAAGCTAGGATGAAATGAACAGCTTTAGATGCATTTTTTTCTGCTTCATGGGTTGCGGGCATCGATTATTAGGCCAGCATTTATTGTCCATTACTAATTGTCCTTGAGATGGTGGTGGTGAACTGCCTTCTTTGAACTGCCTTCTTGAATCGCTGTAGTCCATGTGGTGTAGGAATACCTACAGCGCTGTCGGGGAGGAAGTTCCAAGATTTTGACCCAGCAACTGATGGAACAATGATATAGTTCCAAATCAGGGTGGTGTGTGGCTTGGAGAGAAACTTGCAGGTGGTAGTGTTTCTATGCATCTATTGCTCTTGTCCTTCAAGGTGGTAGAGGTCAATGGTTTAGACGGTGCTGTTAAAGGAGCCTTGGTGAGTTGCAGTGATGCATCTTGTTCTCACTACTGCCACTGTGCAAGGGTGCAGAGGAAGTGGATGTTGGAGGTGGTGGATGGGGTGTCAATCAAGAGGGCTGCTTTGTCCTGGATATTGTTCAGCTTCTTGTGTTGATGGAGCTGTATTCAAAGTAGACAGTATTCCATCACACCCCTGACTTGTGCCTTGTAGATGGTGGACTGGCTTTGGGGAATCGGGTGGGGCGTTATGCTGTACAGATTGCCAGCCTCTGACCTGTCCTTGTAGCCACAATATTTATACATTAGTCTAGTTCATTTTCTGGTCATTGGTTAAATGTTGATGGAGGGGACTCAGTAAAATCCAACACACCGCTTAGTAAGAGTTAAATCAACGCACATTTATTATATACAGTAATCAATACTCGTGCATAAATTCTACATCTAAGCTACTTCCTACAACTAACAGGCCAATACTTAACTTGGAAATGGCCCACCAGGTCAGGGAAATGAATGGCCTTTCGTTTGGGTTCTGAGCCTGCGGGATTCGAAGCTGGCACAGATTGATAGCTAGGAGCGCCTATCTCGTAGCGAGCGTTGAAGTAAGACTTAAGATTTGAGCGGCTGTTGCAGAAGGCTAGCAGAAGGGTCGCAGGAGGGTGCAGAAGGGGTAGCAGAAGGGTCGATTTGAACTTGGACTCTATACTTACAGGCCCCAGGGGCTTCCCGCCTAC
Source organism: Scyliorhinus torazame (assembly GCF_047496885.1). Taxonomy (NCBI): domain Eukaryota; kingdom Metazoa; phylum Chordata; class Chondrichthyes; order Carcharhiniformes; family Scyliorhinidae; genus Scyliorhinus; species Scyliorhinus torazame. The sequence continues at coordinate 40,058,136 of NC_092716.1, forward strand.
CGGGGCGGACCCTGTACCTGGTTCGATATTCTCCAATGCTGGAGCAATTCCTTGATCGATGGGCAGTCTTGGGGTGGTCGTTCACCTCCCTTTGTGTAGGCTCCTGTTGGCGCCGAAAAGTCTGGGTTGGCTTTGTGTGTCTAAATTGTTGCACATTGTTCCCGGGGATTGCTCATTAGTATTCAGATGGCTGGTGTTTTGTTGTGCTGATGGCTGCAGGTATCGATCTTGTCTGGCCTTTCCAGAGGTGAATACACAGTTTACCTGCAGCTGCTTGTTTTAGTCCTGTTGGCTGATTTTCCCATCAGCCTTTTCCGTTCGCCATTTTAAATCGGGGTTAGCCATTCTAAATCGGGAGTTAGCCATTTTAACTGGCTACATTCCCTCCTTGTGATCCTAACGCGAAGTGTGAAGGATCACATCATTATGTTGCTTTCCATTCCATGACCTGGCCGGGGGGGGGGGGGGGGGGGTGGAGGGGTGGACACTTACTTTATGGCCTCTGCCATAGCTATGCACAAAAACTTTTAACTAACAATTCTAAGGGCGCTATGTCAGACAGGGACATGCATTACAAAACAATAAACTGGGAACCTCTAACTTATTCTTAATATACTACACTCACTTAATCATTCCATTATCCTACCTTCCTCAATCATACAACAAAATCATAGCATTTCATAGTCTTTCCTGGCTTGGCAGTCAAGCTCAGGATCATATAATTTGCTCATGAAAAAGTTATTTACAGTTCTTTATTTACAATAACAATTAACGCAAGTGAATGTGCTTTATTATAGATCGCGGGGGTCGGGGGTCTGGTCGTAACCGAACATAGGGGATCTGATCCTATATACCGCGCGGTAGGCTCTCCTCCATTTCCGTAGACGCATGGTCTGCACGATGCAGCAGAGTATCGCCAACGCTAGTAGTGTTTCGATCACATAGGACAGGGAGTACCAGGTTATGAACCTGGCACACCAAGATGATGTAGTGTCGCTGATGACTGGGCTCTGGGTACTGTGGGAAAGTGAAACATTAACGGCTGGGGGTCTTGAAGTCATGGGGTTCACGTTCACGTGAAACCAAATGTCCATAAACATTATGTTGATCCAGATAAAGGAAGTCCTCATGGCTGTTCTCTTTCCTTTTCTTTCTTTGCTTTCTCCAGTCCTGGAGCTTCTGGAGTTCTGTAGAAACAAGCATAGTGTCTGTAACTATCTTTGTTTAATATCTGGTATGCTAGTGTGTCTGTCCTTTTGTGCCAATTATTCCCTTTATTATTGGTCACTATGTGTGACTCCCTCATTGTTTTTCAAAAAAAAAAATTTTAGGAGAAGACACACTTCCCACTGATGAACCAGTGCTGATTTAGCATCCAAATGTTCCAGGATGTAAATAGCAGATGGCCGGCAACCTAAAGGTTACCTAAACAAACAAAACTTTTTGAACTGAAAAATGCCAAAACGAGGTGCGTATGGGCCGCAACGGGTAAGAGTTGGATGGAGTCCCCGGGTAGGACGGCTACCAATGCCGTATCTCTCCTACCCGAGCGTAGTTGACCAGCGGGGGTTTCCCAGGCAGGGCGGGTCTCGAGCCGTTTCTCCACTGCCTGAGCAACCGACAAGAAAGGGCAAAAATGTAGTCATCGTGGTGGGGCTGCCGTAGTGGTTCTATCCTTCAAACCAGAAGGGCAGTTACGAGCAGGCGTCTGGTACCCGAACAAGTGTCTGCAGACAAGCTAGTTCCTCTGAACTAGTGTCTGGCCACAGTGAGTCTCTGTAGGTAAGTGCTCAGAGGTTTCGGCCGAATCGGCGTGGAGCAGTGAGAAAAATTCTCCTGTCGGACATACAACATTTGACAAACTTACACACAACATAAAACATTCTGCAGGTTCCATCAGAAAGGACAACACTTCTCCCAAGTGGTTCCTTTAAAACATCATCTGGACACCTCAGTTCTCGGCTGCGAACAGGGTCGCAAAGGGGTTGGCGGTTTGGGAGTCAGACCCAAGGTCGTCATCTTCTCCCGGGTGCCAAACTCTGGAGTGGATTAGGGCTGAAAGGGCTGCATGGTGTGAGGTGGGGTTGCTCTCGTCGTTGCGGACGAGTCTGTATGAGTTGTCACGGTGCCAATAATTGGTGTCTAGGTGTGTGGGGACAAAATTGGGGTCGTCAGTGTGGTTTGGTGGTCGGTGGTGGGGTTTGTTCAGGAAAGTGATCAGGAAGAGATCACTTGGATCGTAGTCAGAGTCGCTGGGTGTGGGTCCGGTTGCATGGGGATAGTAGGGAGGCGTGCTGTGGCTATCGTCCGAGTCGCAGTGGCTGTCTCTGCTGCTGCAGTCTGTGGGCGTTCCGGGGCTGAGTGCATATTTCGGGGGTGGAGTCGAGGTCGAGTCTGTGGCTGGGCTGGACGTGGTGGGGGTTGGTAGGATTACATTGGCTGTGGGCAGGATGTGGTGTGCTGCGTCAAGCATGACGTGGTGTGCGTGGTTTGACTGTGTTCCATATGCCTTCAGCTGGTTTATAGGAAACCACGCAGTCTTACCATTGGGGTACTTTATTTTATAAACGGAAGGGCTTACTTTATCTGCAATGGAATACGGACCCGAGTATTTTGGTGACAGGAATTTGCTGGGGTTATATACAGAAAGCATCACTTGCTGTCCGATACTGTACTCAGTCGCATGCACTGTCTTGTCGAAACAAGCCTTGCTCTGTTTCTTCCTTGTGCCCAATTTTACTGCGGCTGCTAGCTGAGCCGTTTTAACATTTGCAACTAATTGCTCCACGGCTTTCTTGTGTGTGAGGGCCGTCACTTCGGGGCTGGTCAGGTCCAAACCTAACAAATATTCTGTGCCTCGCATTGGGGCGTCCGGTCATGAGGGTGTGTGGGGTGTAACCTGTGGAGGTAGAAATAGTGTTATGCAAAAACATCAGCACAAAAGGGAGGACTGAGTCCCATGTGGTGGTGTTCTGCTGGACCATTTTTCTGAGGGTGGTTTTTAGGGTCCGATTCATGTGCTCCACGATACCACTCGACTGTGGGTGGTATGCTATGTGGAATTTTTGGGCGATGCCAAATATCGTGAGGACGTTCTGCATGACACGTCCCGTAAAATGGGAACCTTAGTCGGATTCAATGCTGCGGGGGAGTCCCCATCTTGTAAAGATGTGGTGGGTCAGAATCTTGCCTGTGGGTTTTGCAGTGTTTGTGCGGGCTGGGAATGCTTCCACCCATTTTGTAAATGTGTCTATGACAACAAGTACATATTTATAGCCATTCCTACAAGGGGGCAATGGACCTATAAAGTCAATCTGGAGGTTAGTCCGGGGGCCATTAACGGGTCGGGTGTGGCTGAGTTGAGCCTTTTTGGCATATCTGTCCGGATTATTCTGCGCACAGATAAGACTGTTTTCTATGTAATGGTTTACATCTTCCTTTAAATTCGGCCACCAACAAAGCTGCTTGAGATGGGCTGTAGTGGGATCGATTCCCTGATGTCCATGACCGTCATGGAACAAGCAAATCAATTGGTTCCTGTCCTGTTGAGGAACCACATAAAGGGTGTCTTTTAACACCACACCGTCATGTGTGGTCAGTGTATTTCTAAACCTCTCGTAGGATGCAGGATACTTCCCTTTTACGATCTCCGTGAGATTGCTGTCCTGCTTCTGGGCCTCTACTAGATCCTCGATCTTTGTCTGTGAGACCTGAACTGCACTCACTGGCACGCTTTCGGGGGGGGGGTCCAAAAATACCCATGTCTGGAACCTGCTTTAGCCAGTGCGTCGGCTTTCACATTTCCAGGGGGGGAGGAACGATGGTGGCTGCGGGCTTTGATGATCCCAAAAGTCCTATTCTGGGCTTTTTCTAAAATATGACGGAGCAATGGGGCTGAGGGGAGGGGTTTTCCGTCTGCGGAAACAAATCCTCTTGCTTCCCACAGGGGCAGAAATTCCGTAAGGCTGTTACAGACATAGAGGCTGTCCGAGTATATGTCTGCTGGGCTGGGGAAGGAATCTGGGTGTTCAACTATATATGCGATGGCCGCAAGCTCTGCTGCCTGTGCACCTAAGTGTCCGGGTAGTTGTAACGTTATTTCCTCGAGGGCGCGTCCCTGCGCGTCCTCGACATGTATACAGCAACCTGTTATGCGCTGCCCATCCAAGACTGTGGAAGATCCATCCACATAAATCTTTATGGGCTCACACGTGTCCGTGTGCGGGGTGCTCGGAGTTGAATTACCTATCTTTCTGGGGGGTGATTTAGCGATAAAGGGGCCTGTGTTGTGGTGTGGAGAGATAATCTCACATTCATGGGGGGTTCCGGGGTACTGTAAATTGTTGGCTAAATAGGTGTGTGTCTTTGTCCTTTTCACAGTGCTGTCCCGTCCCTGCAAGAGAAGGGTCCATCTAGCTGCTCTTATTTGACTGACGGTACCATCTAGTAAAAGTTGGGTGGGGGGGGTGTTCGGTGAGAATTGTGATGGGGTTCAGTCCGTTAATGTATGGAAAATACTGGACTGCCCAGAAAACTGCGAGCAGGTGCCTCTCACAGGCTGAAAATTCCTGCTCCACAGCATCTAAGAGTCTGGAGGCGTAAGCTACGGGTCTTAACTGGTCGTGCCGTTCCTGGAGGAGCACGGCTGAAAGGGTGCGGTCTGTGGTCACTACCTCTATGGCGTAAGGGGAAAGCGGGTCTGGAACTTGTAGTGCGGGGGCTGCTATGAGTGCCTGTTTTAAAGAGTCCACAGCATCCGTATGCTGTGGAAGCCATTCCCAGGGGGCTCCTTTCTTTAGGAGGTCTGAGAGGGGTGCTGCCTTGCTGGCGAAACCGTCAATGTGGTTTCGGCAGTAGCCAACCAGTCCTAAAAATGACCGGAGAGCTGAAACATTCTGGGGAAGGGACAATTTAGCAATTGAGTCAATCCTTTTATGCTCGATCTCGCGTTTACCGTGCGTGATAATTGTTCCCAAATATATCACTTTGTCTTCCAAAATCTGGGCCTTTTTGGGGTTGACTTTACAACCAATTGAATGTAATAGTTCCAGGAGTTCGGACAGAAGCTCAATGTGCTCTTCCTTGGTGTCTGTCTGCAGTAGTAGGTCGTCTACGTACTGGACCAGACATTCGGGGCGAGAAAATTTTGCTAAACCATTTGCCAGCTGTTGGTGGAAAATGGAGGGGGAGTTGTGGAATCCTTGTGGCAGGCATGTCCACGTGTACTGCTGTGCTTTAAAGGTGAAGGCAAATTCGTACTGGCACGCCTTTGCCAATGGAATGGACCAGAATCCATTACTGACATCCAAAACCGTGAAGTATCGGGAATTGAGTCCCTGCTTGAGCATGGTCTCGGGACTTGTTGCTACGGTGGGGGCTGCTGCGGGGGTGACTTTGTTGAGTTCCCGATAATCGATGGTCAGTCGCCATGATCCATCGGGCTTTCTCACTGGCCAAATCGGGGCATTATTAGTGGAGGTTACTGATCTAAGTACGCCCTGCTCTAATAGGCTTTCTATTACTTTTGAGATTTCTCCCTCTACCTCTTGGGGAACTCCATACTGTTTTTGGGGTCTAGGGTCAGGTCCTGTTATTTGTACGGAGCCAGTCATCCGTCCACAGTCGTGCTTGTGGGTCGCGAATGCTGCCCTGTTCTTTTGCAGAACTGCCCTAACCTGCTTGTCCGTGCTAAGCGTGGTCGGGTTGAACCAAAATTCGCCTACGGCGCTAATTTTGTTCATATACTCTCCTATGTTGAGCATTGCGGGGGCTCTTGCGGATTTTGCCATCTTCCAGACACACTGGTTGACTGGATCGAATGAAAGATTATGGGAATTCATGAAATCGATTCCCAGAATGTGTTCTGCTGTGTGGGGCAGGTCAACTAAAACCACGGGGTGCTTGGTGGTAATGGTGTCGATTTGAATGGGTACAGGGGCTGTAATGTGTCCCTGCTGTGAGTGGCCTGTAAAGCCGCTGAGGGTGATAGTGGCTGTAGTGGGCCACGTGTCTTTTTGGAACATGGTGGAGGAATTTATTGTGGTGCGGGACCCTCCTGTGTCCCAGAGAAATTCGATAGGCTGTCCCCGAATTTTTGCTGCAACTACCGGTCGTCCTGACCTATCCCAAAGGGTGTCGCAGACCCAACTGGGGGAGCCCGTACACCGTCAGTCCGTTCCGGTCAAGTCCGTCTGATCCAAACGGGCGCTAACACTATGAATGGGCTCTGTCTTTTTCTTACTCAGAGTGCCCGTCTGCTGGGCTCTCTGTGGCTTTTTAGAGGCATTGCACTCTTTTGCGAAGTGTCCCAACTGTCCGCAGTTGTAACACTCTTGTGACTTGGGTGGGGGGCTGTTCTTTCCCTCATTCACCCATGCGGGGTTCTGGTGTGTTTTTACTGCCTGCATATCTGCGCCGGCCTGCTTTTCCTCGCTATTCTTAACGGTGGGTTTACTTTGAACAGATTGTTCCCAAATGCGGGACAATCTTTTCACTACCCACTTCTCGTTATGGGCCTCCTCTGAGGGATCATAACTCGTACAAGCTTTCTGTCCTGCTTCTGTGGCATGGGAGATAAGGGTGCGGGTCCATTCGGCCATGTTGTCTGGGGACAAATGGGCACGGTCTACGTCTCCAAAGACTGCTGCGAAGTGAATCCACAGGCGTCCAGCAAACGCTGCGGGGTGCTCAGATTTCTTCTGCCTACATTTGTTGAGGCCATCTATGGGGTCACCCCGGTTATACCCGATTGCATCCAGGATCGCGGTATGCATTTCTGCAAGGGTGCCTCCTCCTACGTTCTGTGGGTCGGGAAGGGCTGCTGCTACTGACGGATCTAAACTTAAAACGGTGAGCTTTACATGCTCTCGCTCATCCAGGCCGTACATGTGCGCCTGATGTCTAACTGTGGCAAATAAATGGTGGGGGTCTGAGGTGGGGAGGAACGGTGTGATCTTCTCGCATGCGTCCCGTAATTGGGTCACTGTTAAGGGGGTGGAATATAGATATTCCGCAACGTCCGGTGTGGCTGTGCGGTGGGTGGTTACAGGGTTCATTGGAGCGTGAACTATCTGTTGTGTGGGGGGTTGGGGTGCTTTTCTCTTTTGTGGCTTTCCCTGCGCACATGTTCCCTGAACATATCTCTGCGCTGTTTCGTTTAACTCTTCCCAATCAGGGCCGTCTTCCTGATCTAACTTTTCCCCAAAGGTTTCCTGAAAACCTTTTTGAACAGAAAGCAGTGATTGCAGCTCTGCAATCTGCTTCCGGCACTTTGCGTGATATAAGGTGCTTTGTCTTTGTTCTGTGGTGGCAGCATGGAGTGCTCTTAATGCTGCCTTGAGATCACTACACTGTTTCTGTAATGTCTCTACCTGTTTTTCTGTCTCCTCTCGTACCAGGACTGCACGTTGCGTGGCCTGATAGGTCTTTTCATATTGAGACTGGAAGCTGCTTAAATGCGCCAGACAAGACTGGTGAGCCCGTTTGGCGTCACCCACCTCTCCATCTTTTGCTGCCAATTTCCTCCTCAATTCCATATTCCCCTTTTCTACTTCGCTTACATCGACCTTACTCATCTGATGTATGCCCTCAACTTCTTTGCGGAGCGTCTTAACGACCTCCTCTGTGCCTCGCAATTGTGCCAAACAGGACACGATTGCCATCGGCTTGCGAGCTTTTCCCAAGCTCTTTTTGTGGATCTCGCTCAGGTTCTCCCAACAAGTATGTCCTATACTCCCGGGACCTGATTCCTCGTTTTCACAGAAATCATTCTAAAGGGGCCATCCTTTCCCTTTGAGATATTTCCTGATTTCTTCCTCCCAAATGGGACATTGTTCCACTCTACTGCTGCTGGTCGCTGCGACCGCAAATTCCTCAGGGTTCATGAGGCGCTGCATTGCCTGCATTGCCATCTTGCCTATCCGAATGCCTCTTTAAATTTGGAACAGGGGAGATAAGGCGGTGCTGTAAATACGGGTACGGCTTTCGCTACTTTCCGATATACAAACTTCCGATAGTTTAGACGCAACAAAAATCTATCAGTTTTACTTTATATCCCTGTTAGTTACGCATGCATACACACACTTCAGAATTATGACTATTGATCAGAACTGCTTGAACACTTATGGTTTTCTGTTTCCAATTGGGTTTCTAATTCAAATTCTTGGGTTCTCCCGGAGTGGTTTTCCACTTCTAGATCGGGTCCCGTCAGGATGTCGCCAAATGTTGCTGCTAACTTTAGCCTTAGTTTAATTGCTCTGTTCTATCACCTTTGCTCTTGAGTCGCCAGGTATCTTTCTGATACTGCCACGTGGTTCATGTCCGAGTAATGATCAATAATCCAACACACCGCTTAGTAAGAGTTAAATCAACGCACATTTATTATATACAGTAATCAATACTCATGCATAAATTCTACGTCTAAGCTACGTCCTACAACTAACAGGCCAATTCTTAACTTGGAAATGGCCCACCAGGTCAGGGAAACGAATGGCCTTTCGTTTGGGTTCTGAGCCTGCGGGATTCGAAGCTGGTACAGATCGATAGCTAGGAGCGCCTATCTTGTAGCAAGCGTTGAAGTAAGACTTACGATTTGAGCGGCTGTTGCAGAAGGCTAGCAGAAGGGTCGCAGGAGGGTGCAGAAGGAGTATCAGAAGGGTCGATTTGAACTTGGACTCTATACTTACAGGCCCCAGGGGCTTCCCGCCTTTCGGGGCGGACCCTGTACCTGGTTCCAAGTGATTGGACTTCGTCCCAATCACTTGGTTCGATATTTTCCAATGCTGGAGCGATTCCTTGATCGATGGGCGGTCTTGGGGTGATCGTTCACCTCACTTTGTGTAGGCTCCTGTTGGTGCCGAAAACTCTGGGTTGGCTTTGTGTGTCTAAATTGTTGCACATTGTCCCCGGGGATTGCTCATTAGTATTCAGATGGCTGGTGTTTTGTTGTGCTGATGGCTGCAGGTATCGATCTTGTCTGGCCTTTCCAGAGGTGAATACACAGTTTACCTGCAGCTGCTTGTTTTAGTCCTGTTGGCTAATTTTCCCATCAGCCTTTTCCGTTCGCCATTTTAAATCGGGGTTAGCTATTCTAAATTGGGAGTTAGCCATTTTAACTGGCTACACCTTGTAGCCACAATAGTTATACGTTAGTCTAGTTCATTTTCTGGTCATTGGTTAAATGTTGATGGAGGGGATTCAGTGATGGTAATGCCATTAAATGCCATGGGGAGATAGTTGGATTCTCTCTTTTGGAGATGGTCAGGCTATTTTGGATTTGGTGTTGTGTAATGAGATGCGATTAATTCATGAAATGAAAATGAAAATTGCTTATTGTCACAAGTAGGCTTCAATGAAGTTACTGTGAAAAGCCCCTGGTCGCCACATTCCGCCGTCTGTTCGGGGAGGCTGGTACGGGAATTGAACCCGTGCTGCGGGCCTTGGTCTGCTTTACAAGCCAGCTGTTTACCCACTGTGCTAAATCAGCCACCTTGATCTTGTAATAAAGGATCTTCTCGGAAAGAGTGATCATTGCCCTGAAACTGAATTTGAATTTCAAACATGCAATGAGCTTGAGACCCACACCAGTGTTCTGGTGTTGAACTGATGTAATTGCATAGGCATGACAACAGACTTGACCCTAGTGGACTGGCAGAAAAACTAAAAGGGAGGACATTTGATGAACAGTGGTAGACATTTAAGGAGATATTCAATTCTACCCACCTAAAATAGCTGTTTAGCACAGGGCTAAATCGCTGGCTTTGAAAGAAGACCAAGGCAGGCCAGCAGCATGGTTCAATTCCCGTACCAGCCTCCCTGAACAGGCGCTGGAATGTGGCGACTAGGGGCTTTTCACAGTAACTTCATTTGAAGCCTACTTGTGACAATAAGCGATTTTCATTACATTTTTCATTTAATTTCATTTTCATATTCCAGAGAGGAAGAAATATGTAAGAGGGGAAAAATGCATTTGTGGCGAAGAAAGGTGGTTAAAGACAAAAACTAAGACATATATTGAAAAGGATGGTGGCAGGCTGCAGGTTCGGAGACTTTTAAGACCACCAACAAAATAAAAAGAGCAAAGGTAAATTATGAAAAAAATCTCACACAAAATATAAAAACGGATAGCAAAAGATTCTATAAATGTATAAAAGGGAAGAGAGTAGCTAAGGTCAACATTAGTCCTTTAGAAGACGAGACTGGAGAGTTCATAATGAGGAACAATCAATATTTAGACCCTGTTTTCTTGGTGGTGTATACGAGAACCATCCCAATAGTAACAGGTAATGCAGAGATTGTTGAAAAGGAGGAACTTAATACAACTGCCATCATTAGGAAAAAAGTACTGACAACTATTGAGATTAAAGGCAGACAAGTCCACAAGGCCTGGTGGCCTACATCATAGGGTCTTAAAGGAAATAGCAACAGAGAGAGTGGATGCATTGCTTTTGACATTCCAAAATTCCCTGGATTCTGGAAAGGTTCCAGTGGGTTTGAAAAAGGCTGATATCATGCCCCTGTTCAAAAAAGAAGAAAAGCAGAAAGAAGGAAACTATGGGCACGATCTTCCGGACTTGTCACTTGCGCTCAAGCGTAACAAGCTTGGTGAATAGCGGGAGAGGCCAAACACAGGAACCAGGTCAGGCACCAAACAGTGTGCGATGCAACCGGCCCGTTCCCATAGGCGAAATTGGAATCTCGCCGAAGCAAAGCGAGAAAACAATTATCACTACTTAAGCCCCATTTCCATACAATTAACGAGACCCACCCTTTATCCAACGGCCTCCCATCATGTCGACAGCATATGCATTGCCATGCTGCCCTGTCCGGTGTGTTGACTCCGAGATGTGGCCTCATCATAGGGGTGGAAGTCCAGAGAGCACACGGCTACCATCGACGCCCCATGGGACGGGTCTGAGTTGGCACCCCATAGGGCCCTGGGGCTCATGTTGGGATGGAGGGGTAGCTGGTTCGAACCCCTGCATCATCTGGCTCTGCCAGTCCTGGCGGTTCCCCGTGGTCCGTACCATCGTGTCGACATCCTCGGCGATGCTCTTCAGTGACTGGACCATGCTCTGAAGCGCCTCGGCAATGCCCAACTGCGACTGGGACAAGCTCCGCAGCACCTCAGTCATGCCCATCTGAGAGCGGGACATGTCCCACAGAATCTCATCAAGGTAGGCCTGGTACAGGGTGACATCCCCCAGTGAGGCAGATATACTACTGAGACCCTCCGCTTTGGCAGTCACCAGCTACGCGACGCCTTGGACACCTTCACTCATGGTGCCGTCATCGTGCACCAAGCTCTCCATTGCGGTCGCCACCCTAGCAATTTTGGCCTCGGTGCCACTCATTGCCGGTGCCATCTCCTGTGCCCTTAGCCTCTGGAACTCCTTCAAGCGGCTATTGATCTGCTGGAGTGACGCTGACATCTCCCTCTGAATGCCTCATCTGTTCCCTAACGTCTACATCAGCGCCGGGTAACCCTGTTCCAAAGGTTCCGCATCAAGTTGGGACCCAGTTGGATCCAGGGATCCAGCAAACCTACAACTGCTGTCTCGCCTGGTGCTTCCTGCCTCCACCAGATGTACATCATCATCAGGAGTATGGTGCTCACCAGTTTGTGCCCCAGATGCCTGACCATTAACATGTCCCACTGAGGTGCATTTATCTGCGCTGGTGGAGCATGGGGATGACGGCTGCAGCTGTGTCGCGACTATAGCAGTTGCATCCTCCCGAGGTGTTCTCCTCAGAGTCAGGAGAGGGTGCTGCCCGGGATGGGCCGCGCCGTCGGCTGCTTGACCTGAAGGAGAATAGGCATGTGGTCAGTGGGAGGGATGGGTTTGTCAGTAAGGCAATCACTATTCACGTTTCACAGGTCCTCTGGGTGGAGCCTGGTGGTTCCTCACCTCTCCGGCGTCCGTCAGTCTCCGCGTTGGTGACCTTTCTGTCCGCGGCCACACCAGTCACCTCCAGGGCCCGCTCCTCGAAGGAGCTGAGGATTCTCAAGTCCGGCACCCCATTGCCAGTCTGGGCCCTCTCCTGCCAATTATGGGACAACTTTTCCTCAGGAGACACAGAGAGGACATCGTTAGCTACACTCATGGCTCACCGTTGTGGAGTGGGTGGGGGGTGGGGGGGGGGGGGGGGGAAAGAGTGTGAAGGAAGGGATGAGGTGGAGGGAGGGTTGAAGGGGTGGGTGGTGGATGTGCTTTAGAGGGAGGGGGGTGGAGGGAGGGTTGGGGCATTGGTGTCTACTCACTCTGGCTGCCCGGTGTAGGTCACTGACCTTCTTCCGACAGTGGAGGCCAGTCCTCCTGGTCACACTGCCCAAACTGACTGCTGCCACCACCTCAACCCAGGCAGCACTGGCTGCCTTGTGACTCACCCTCCGAGACGCTCAGGGAACAGGACATCCCTCCTAGCCTCCACTGTGTCCAGGAGCCTCCCCAGGTCAGCATCGCCGAATCTTGGGGCTGGTCTCCTCGGCGCCATCGTTGCGCGCTGTCTGGGGTTGGCTGAACAAGTGCAGCGTAAGTGCTGCTCGACATTGTTAGCGGGGGGCTGCCGAGCGCGGTCCCGGCAAATCAACTGACGAGCCGGCATTCTGGGTGAGAAGCGCGTGAGGCCTCGTTAAGTGGACCAATTAACGTTGAATTGCAGTTTCGCTGGGCCGAGCGGCGAGAAACTCTCAGCAATTCCTGCTCGCTACAACACTTTGAAATTTTTCCAGAACACTCCCTATAGAGCAGTTAATTTAACATCTGTCTTGGGAAAATGTTCGAATCTATCACTGGACATTTGAAAAGTCAGAACACAATCCATCAGTGTCAGCATGGTTTTCCATAGAATCTCTACAGTGCAGAAGGAGGCCATTCAGCCCATCAAGTCTGCACCAACCCTCCAAAAGAGCATCCTACTAGGCCCAATCCACTGCCCTAATCTCTGTAACCCCACCTAACCACATCTTTGGACACTGAAGTGAAATTTAGCATGGCCAATCCACCTAACCTGCACATCTTTGGACTGAGGGAGGAAACCAGCACTTGGAGGAAACACACACAGTCACTGGGAGAACGTGTAAACGCCACACAGTCACCCAAGGCTACAATCAAATCTAGGTCCCTGGCGCTGTGATGCAGCAGTGCTAACCATTGTGCCCTTTTATGAAGGATAAATGTGTCTAATTTGCTGGGACACTTTGACGATGTAACAAGCAAAGTGGATAATGGGAGTCCTGTAGATGTAATGTATCTGGACTTCCAGAAGGCATTTGATCAAGTGCTGCACAAAAGGTTGATACACAAGGTTAGATTCCACAGGGTTGGGGGTAATATATTTAGCTTGGATACAGGACTGGCTAACTAATGGAAGGCAGTGAGTAGGGATAAAAATCTGGTTGGCAAAGTGTAAATAGTGGTGTGCCACAAGGTTTGGTCCTCTGGGGCCCTAACCATTTACAATCTATATTAATGATTTGGATGCAGGTATAGAATGTACTACAGACATTGATTGATTGATATGATTTATTTTCACCTGTGCCGAAGTACAGTGAAAAGTATTTTTCTGCGGCCGAGGGAACATACACAGTACTTACATCGTAGACAATTTGCAGAGGTCACTAAAATAGGTGAGAAAGCAAGTTGCAATAGGAAATAAGTAATTTACAAATGGATGTGGATAGATGAATGGGCCAGATTTGGCAGATGGAATTTAATGTGGATAAGTGGGAAGTTATCCATTTTGGCCGGTGGTAGAAACTTCAAAATGCTTTGTGCAGAGGGATCTGGGAGTTCCTGTGCATGAATTGCAGAAAGTTAGTATTCGGTTGCAGCATGTAATAGGGAAGACAAATAGAATTTTGGCATTCATTGTGAATGGAATAGTGTATAGAAGTAGGGAAGTGCTGTTGCATCTGAATAGGACATTGGTAAATCTGCAATACTCCGCACAATTCTGAGCCCCTTACTTGAGAATAGACATAAATGCATTCAAGGAGGTTCAGAGAAGGTTCACTGGATTGATTCCAGGGATGAAGGATTTGTCTGATGAAGTGAGAGGGAACAGTTTAGGCCTATTCCCTCTGGAGTTTAGAAGAATGAGAGGATATCTAATTGAGGTACATAAGATGCTAAGAGGGATTGACAGGGTAGAGGTAGAGTGGATGTTTCCCCTTGTTGGACATTCTAGAACGAGAGGCCATAGTTTTAGGCTAAGGGGTGGCAGATTTAAAACAGATATGATAAAGAATTACTTCACTCAAAGAATTGTGAATCTGTGGAATTCTCTACCCCGGAGTGCAGCGGATACCAGAACACTAAACAAATTTAAGGAGGAGATAGATACGTTTTTAATTAGTAGCCGGGTGAAGGGTTATGGGGAGCGGGCACGAAGGCGACGAGGTGACATCAGCCATGATCGTGTTGAATGGCTGAGCAGGCTCGAGGGGCTGAATCGCCTATACCTCCTAGTTATTATGTTCTTATTGCCTGGCACTTCTGTGGCACAAATGCTACTTGCCATTTGTCAGCCTGAACGTCGTTCAGGTCTTGCTGCATATGGCCACCGACTGCTTAAGTATCTGATGGGTCATGAATGGTCCTGAGCATTTGGCAAAGAAGGTCGTTGATGAAGCAGCTGAAGATGGTAGGGCCTAGGACACTACCGTGAGGAACTCCTGCAGTGATGTCCTGGACCTAAGATGATTGACCTCCAACAACCACAACCATCTTCCTCTGTGATTCCAATCAGTGCAGAGTTTCCTCCTTTATCCCCATTGACTCAAGTTTTGCTAGGGCTCTTTGATATCATGTCTGGTCAAATGCTGCCTTGATGTCAAGGACAGTCACTCCTGCCTTACCTTTTAATTTAGTCAATCGAAGTAATTGTTATTGTGAATCATTTTCCTGTTCTCTGAAGTGGAAGAATTATTTTAAAAGACCAATCTCATTTCCAGGGGTGAAAATCAGTAATACTAATGGGAAGCAGATGGTTACTAATCTATAGTGTGAACATGCTTGCTCTATTGGATCCATGGCCCAATTTCAGCCTTTTAATTGTGACTTATAGTGCAGCAACACATCATACACATTGCACAGATTCATTAAGTGTTTTGTGAGTTCATTACCTAATTGGGTATCTGGGCTTTCTATGGTAACAGCCAGTGACCCAGAAGTGATTGCTTGTAGTCATGGAAATTCTGGCAAGTCATTCTAAAAACTTGCTAATAACACACATTTATGGTCTGCAGAGTGGATCTCCCTGTGTGTTAAAGCTTTACTGTTAGTTTTAATTTGTAGCAACAAGCTACTAAATTGATGCTGGGTTCCTGTTGCCACCTTTATTTTGGGCCAATATAAAATTTTACTGAGGGTTTTATTCCAGTTTGATACAATTTCTCCAAACTATAAGGCAATTACTTTCACCTAAATTTCCTCCTCTAATTCTGTAAACATTTAAAACAAAATCTAAAACTTTGGAGCTTGAATACAATTAAATAGTTGCCAGCCTGAACTTGTTTTCATCATTTAAAAAGCGAGTGACTGAAAAATAAGTAAGTTTTAAAAGATTCTGCGAAGTACACAAGAGTGACCGAAAATAGTTAATAAATTGCATTCCCATTCATTTGTAGCAGCTCTTTCATCAGAAACTACTTGTAAACTGAGAGAGGGGGAAACAAAAGGAAATGAATGTTGGTAATAGCACCACAACCAGATATGGCAGTAAAGGTATAAGGTGCATAGAAACCTAGAGCTTGTATCTACTTGGGGAACATGGCAGAAAGATTACTGTTAGACTAGATGAATCCATTAGAAATGTATTTATGGTTAACACAATGACTTTAATAACTCAACAGACTTTCTGAATCATGCTAATAAACAGATCAAATTCAGCCAATCTGTAGAATCAGCATGCTCAGTTACCATTAAGAAATTGGAGGGCAGCACAGTGGTTAGCATTGCTGCCTCACCAGGTTCGATCCCAGCTCTGGGTCACTGTCCATGTGGAGTTTGCACGTTCTCCCCATGTTTGTGTGGGTTTTGCCCCCACAACCCAAAGATGTGTAGGGTAGGTGGATTGACCACGCTAAATTGTCTCTTAATTGGAAAAATGAATTGGGTACTTTAAATTTATTTTTTTTAAAGAAATTGGAGACCGGCAGATAGGTGCATTTTGAGTGTAGTTGTTGCTCATGCAAAAGTAGTGAAAGTGGATGCTCTTTAAAAGAAACGGTGTAGCAAACAATATTCATTCAATGCAGATTTTTCAAAAATATGGGTCAGTGAACCAAATGTTGTAGCAAACAATGTTGTGTTGGGCGCTCTAGATCCGTGGAACACATACAGGTCACCAACACTTGAAATAGTGCAACACTATTTTATTGAATCATTAACTGTTTAACATACTCTCACTGTGGGTTAAGATGATACTAGCTTTAACTAAAGACCTTTGCCTAGTCCTAACCAGTCGATGCACTCAGCACATGGTGAATGTCTGTGCTGCAGGCTGTGAGCTCTGTCCTACTATCTAGCTGCAGCTCGAATGAGGGGTAACTCTGATGCCCCCCTGTCTTTATAGTGTGTGTGCTCTAACTGGTGATTGGGTGCGGTGTTGTGTGTATTGATTGGTCCCACTGTGTGTCCATCAGTGTGTGTCTGCGCCATGATATACTGGTGTATATTATGACATCCCCCCCCCCATTTATAAAAGAATGTACATGTGTGGCAATAAATAGTGTATGGTGAGAACGTCCCTGACTACCTGTGTGCGAAAGCCATATTTACAGGACTATGTACATGAGAACTAAGCTATTTACATGGGAAGGTGCCTGGTGCAGAAAAACAGTGTGCAACAAGAATAACGGGATGAACTATATATACAAACCATGTAAATGATCAAACGGAAGAACAGAACAATTCAGAAAGTCTATAAGTTCACAAATTAAGTCTCTGAGGTGGGCGACAAATTCTGGTTGACCACCTCAAGGGTGGGTCGGGAGCCGTCGGCTGAGGAGCGGGCTGGACTGCTCAGAGTGAGGAGGATGCAGAGTGACCGGGATCTCTGCATAGTCCATAGCAAGGTCAGCAGGAGGGCCAGGCAACAGTGGAGGATGATGTAGCGAGCATGGAACGAGGACACGTCGATTGCGGCGCAGAATGGAGCCATCCGGTAGACAAACCAGAAACGAGTGGGGGGGCCACCTGCCGAAGGACAAGAGCGGTTGCAGACCAGCCACCATCTGGAATATGGATGTGGACGTTGTCATCTGGAGCCAGAGCAGGGAGATCAGCTGCACGGGAGTCATGAGCCACATCTATCGAAGGACCGGAACGTGGTCGAGGTCTGGGACATGAATGGACGGCACCGTCGCCCTCAGGGTACGACCCATGAGCAATTGGGTTGACGACAGGCCAGTGGACAGTGGGACGGAGCGATAGGCCAGCAAAGCGAGGTAGAAATCGGACCCAGCATCGGCAGCCTTGCAGAGGAGCCGTTTGACTATGTGGACACCCTTCTCCGCTTTGCCGTTGGATTGGGGGTACAGGGGACTGAATGTCACATGTGCAAAATTGTACCGCCTGGCAAAGTTGGACCATTCCTGGCTTGCGAAGCAGGGGCCATTGTCCGACATAACCATGAGTGGGATGCCGTGTCGAGCAAAGGTTTCCTTACAGGCACGGATGACTGCAGACAATGTGATATCATGCAACCGTGTCACCACCGGGTAATTTGAAAAGTAGTCCACGATCAGGACATAGTCTCTACCCAGCGCGTGGAACCAGGTCGATTCCCACCTTGGTCCAAGGTGACGTGACCAACTCATGGGGCTGCAGGGTCTCACGTGGTTGGGCCGGCTGGAAGCGCTGACAAGTGGGGCAGTTGAGCACTGTGTTGGCTATGTCTTCATTAATGCCGGGCCAGTACACTGCCTCTCGGGCCTGTCGGCGGCACTTTTCCACGCCAAGATGACCCTCGTGTAGCTGTTCCAGGACGAGCTGGCGCATGCTATGCGGGATGACAATGCGGTCCAGTTTCAGAAGAACCCCGTCTACTACCGCCAGATCATCTCTGACATTATAGAACTGAGGGCATTGGCCCTTGAGCCACCCGTCTGTTAGGTGGCGCATGACACGCTGTAGCAAAGGGTCAGCCGCCGTCTAGTGGCGAATTTGGACGAGACGTTCATCCGTGGCAGGTAGATTGAAGGCCACATGGGTGTCAACCTGGCAGATGAATCCAGCTGGGTCACATGGAGTGTTGACTGCCCTGGAGAGAGCGTCAGCAATGATGAGGTCTTTGCCTGGGGTATATACCAGCTGGAGGACATATCGCCGGAGCTTGAGAAGAATACGCTGGAGGCGAGGCGTCATGTCGTTCAAGTCTTTCCGTATTATATTGACCAACGGGTGATGGTCAGTCTTGACGGTGAATTGAAGAAGTCCGTACACATAATCGTGAAATTTAACCACACCGGTCAGAAGGCCCAGGCACTCCTTTTCTATCTGCACGTAGCGCTGTTCCGTGGGGGTCATGGCGTGTGACGTATATGCAATGGGGGCCCATGATGAGGCCTTATCGTGTTGCAGGAGCACTGCCCCAATGCCAGATTGGCTGGCATCAGTCAAAATTTTGGTCTCTTTTGCTGGATCAAAGAAAGCTAAGATCGGGGCCATGGTGAGTTTGGTTTTGAGTTCTCTCCATTCGCGCTCGTGGGCAGGGAGCCATTGGAAGTCTGTCATCTTCCTGACCAGGTTTCTGATAGCACTGGTATGAGAGGCGAGGTTAGGGATGAACTTCCCTAAAAAGTTGACCATGCCCAGAAATCGAAGGCCTTCTTGTCCTCTGGCGTTTTCATGGCTGTGATAGCAGCCACCTTGTCCGCATCCGGCCACACACCCAACTGGGAGATATGGTCCCCGAGGAACTTGAGTTCCGTCTGACTAAGAGAGCATTTGGCCCTGTTGAGGCGTAGGCCATGCTCACGTATACGTTTGAATACGCGCTGGAGGCGACTGAAGCAGATATGATCCCAAACGGCATCCTGTTGTAACAATATCTGCCAAAGGGGGTATTGAATGTCCACAGTTTCCTGCTGGATTTGTCGAGCTGGATTTGCCAGAATCTCTTTGAGGCGTCGAGTTTGGTGAAGAACTTGGCGCGAGCCATCTCGCATGTGATCTCTTCGCGCTTGGGAATTGGATAATGCTCCCTCATGATATTGCGATTTAGATCCTTGGGATCAATGCAAAGTCTCAATTCGCCGGAAGGCTTTTTTACACATTCCATGGAACTGACCCAGTCGGTTGGTTCCGTGACTCTGGAAATCACTCCTTGGTCCTGAAGGTCCTGCAGCTGCTGCTTGAGGCGGTCCTTAAGGGGTGCTGGGACCCTGCGAGTTGCGTGCACCACCGGCGTGGCACTCTGTTTCAATAAGATCTTGTAGGTATATGGGAGCCTGCCCATGCCTTCGAAGACTTTGTGGTGTTGGTTGATGATGGCGTCGAGTTGCGCCCTGAAGTCAGTGTCCTGAAAGGCAGAAGTGTCATCAGGAGAGAGAGAGAGTGAACTCTCTGAACTAGGTTCAACAGCTTGCATGCCTGCGCGCCAAGCAGGGAGGCTTTCGAGGAGCTCACGATTTCAAAAGGAAGGATGGCTTTGCGTGACCTGTGCGTCACTTCAAGTTGGCATGAGCCGCTGGCATCAATGGCATTGCCATTGTAATCCATTAGCTGGCAGGTTGATGGAAGGATGGCTGGTTTGACACAAAGGTTTTGGAAGTCAGACCGCGCAATGAGATTGGCGGAGGCACCAGTGGCCAGGCGGAATCGTATTTAGGACCGGTTGACCGTCAGGGTGGCACACCACTCATCGTCTGGATCGATGCTGTATACCGACAGCGGCTGGTGCCTTTGCTTCAGGGACACCCTGTTTTTTGTCACGATACCGACTCGAAAAGGCGCCTTCGGGTCCTCTGTGTCACTGCTGTGTGGGAGGTCCGCATCGGACTCGGTGACCGTGGATTGAATTGCCCGGATATTCCTGCGAGGCTGGTTGAAGCGATATGAATTGGCAGGCTGAGCTGCTCGGCAGAAGGCAGCATAGTGGCCACGTCTGTCACATCTTAGGCACTGTCGAGATTTGGCAGAGCATTGCCGTTTTAAATGGGCAGAGCCACAGTTACCGCGTCATGCGCGGTGCGCCGTGCGTGCTGCGTGCCTGCGCATTACGTTCTTCGACGTCGACGTTCCCTCGTTTGGTGCGCACAAGCACGGGAGTCCGCGAAAAGCACGCGAAATGGCCGCCCTCATCCAGGCTGAGGCCCTGGAGTTGCTCAATTGCTTGGACCCGTTCCGCCTCATGGGGACCTTGCCACGCCATTTCAGCCGCTTGGATATGGGTAAACCGACTTGTGACGTTTTCGTGTAGGACACAGGTCTCCATGGCAGTCGCTAGGGTGAGCTGCTTTGCTTTGAGGAGCTGCTGTCGTAGGGGGTCCGACTGAACACCGAAAATGATCTGGTTGCGTATCATGGAGTCGGAGGTGGGCCCGTAGCTGCAAGACTGCGCAAGGATGCGGAGGTGCGTGAGAAAGGATTGGAAAGGTTCATCTTTACCCTGCAAACGCTGTTGGAACACGTAGCGCTCAACTTTCATTCATCTCTACGCTGCAGTGAGTGTCAAACTTGGAGGACCGTCTTGAACTTTGTTTTATCTTCATCATCCGCAAAGGTGAGAGAATTGAAAATGTGGATGGCATGGTCCCCGGCCGTGGAGTGGAGGAGAGCAATCTTCCTGGTATCCGAGGCATCCTCCCTGTCTGTGGCCTCAAGGAAGAGCTGGAAGCGCTGTTTGAAAATCTTCCAGTTGGCCCCGAGGTTGCCGGCGATGTGGAGCGGCGGCGGCGGGCTGATGTTGTCCATGTTGCAGGATGACGGAATGCTGGCGGAAGGCAGATCACTTGCAGGTAGGTGTAAGAAGTGCTAATATCCCTCAACTCCTGGTATCATGTTGTGTTGGGCGCTCTGGATCCGTGGAACACGTACATGTCACCAACACTTGAAATAGTGCAACACTATTTTATTGAATCATTAACTGTTTAACATAATCTCACTGTGGGTTAACACGATACTAGCTTTAACTAAAGACCTTTGCCTTGTCCTAACCAGTCGATGCACTCAGCACATGGTGAATGTCTGTGCTGCAGGCTGTGAGCTCTGTCCGACTATCTAGCTGCAACTCAAATGAGCGGGAACTCTGATGCCCCCTGCCTTTATAGTTCGTGTGCTCTAACTGGTGATTGGCTGCGGTGTTGTGTGTGTTAATTGGTCCCACTGTGTGTCCATCAGTGTGTGACTGCACCATGATATACTGGTGTATATTATGACAAACAACATGTCAAGGAAGTCATCACACTGCAGATTCTAGTTTGAGATTGATATCAACTGAGAGTGATTCAAGTCTCAAAAGATGAGTTGCACTGCTGCCTTTGTGTGCTAACCAAGGAACTTATTGAATTATCTGTATGGAAATGTAAAGATATGCATTTAGGAAACTAGGGTTTACTATTTGAATTGACTGACCTTACATTGGCAGAACAGCAACCAGGAATAAAAGAATCAAAATTTGTCAAAGATCATTGACCTGAAACTAACCTTTTTCTCCACAGTTGCTGCCAGACCTGCTGAGTACTTACAACATTTTCTATTTTTGTGTGGGAATAATATTATCTGTAGAATTGTACCCCAACACTATTCACCTCTTGGGAAGAGGTAATTTTTAAAAAAGAACACTAAAGTCACTAGATTGCAACATAATTTGCATTGTAAGCATGATTTGGTCATCAATTGAATGACTGGTAGAAAAGCAGGAAAATTGTCCATGGGATTTACCTGCTAAGGGTGCCTCTTTTCCCTGTAATTTCTCCTTCAAACCACCTCCTCTGCCCAGTGGAAGCCCAAAGAGGTTCTTTGATTTATGCAGATAAGATTCTGATTGCATTATCAGAGTTTGCTATTTTAATCGGGTACTTGTTCCTACTTCAATCACAAAACCACCTGTGGTGAATGTATTACTGCTACCATTCACCATTGTATTGCATTACATTGTATTGTATTATGTTGATGCCCTTGTGGGCTCCGCCTATGGCTCCGCCCCCTCGGGGGAGGTATATAGATCTGCAGCCTGTAGGCGGCACTCAGTACAGAGCAGTCGCAGGCAGGCACAGATCTAGCTGATTAAATTGATGCAACCACTGTTCACTTCAACTCTTCATCTCGTGTGAATTGATGGTCGCATCACCACCCTGAACACATTTCCCATGGCTTACTTGTGGGCCACAGACTGCTGCTGCTTCCTGCCAGTTCCAGACAGGAATGTACCAATGAGGTCTGAGAGCTAACATGTCCGACACCAAGATAAAATCGGGAATAAAATAAAAGCGAAATACTGCAGATGCAGGAAATATGAAATAAAAACAAAAAAATGCTGAAAATCTCAGCAGGTCTGATTGCATCAGTGGAGAGAGAAACCGAGTTAATGTAACCCATATGGACTCAAGATTAACTCCATTTCTTTCTCCATTGATGCTGCCGAACCTACTGAGTTTTTCCAGAATTTTCTGTTGTTTAAAATTAGGGCTTATATTTTTGGACAACAGTAGACAATCTGGAAAATCTTATAATTAATTCCTGGGGAGTGGTGTCTTGGTATTGTCACTGGACTATTAATCCAGAGACCAGGGTAATGCTCTGGGATCCTGGGTTTGAATCCCACCACGGCAGTTGGTGGAATTTGAATTCAATAACAATCTGGAATTAAAAGTCTAATGGCAGGGCGGCATGTGGCGCAGTGGTTAGCACTGCTGCCTCACTGCGCCGAGGACGCAGGTTCTTTCCTGGCCCCGGGTGTCCGTGTGGAGTTTGCACATTCTCCCCGTGGCTGTGTGGGTCTCAGCCCCACAACCCAAAGATGTGCAGTGTAGGTGGATTAGCCATGCTAAATTGGCCCTTAATTGGAAAAAAGAATTGGGTACTCGAAATGTATAAAAAAAGGTCTAATGGCACAGTAGCACGGGGAAAGGGGGTAGATGGAGGACTCGAGTGGGGGCCACCGTGCTAACTGGTTGGCTAGTTAATAGGAGTGAAGTGTGGGGGTCGACCCCTGGAGGTTGGTTGGGTTTTCTTTGTTTTTGTTTAAGGGGGAGGTTGCAAGGCATGGGCCTGGGGGAAGTGCTTCAGGAGGGGCTATGGCTGTTCGGCAATGGTGGGGGAGGGATTACGTGGAACATCTGGGATCTAAATAGCCCCGTGTTTTTGTACATTTAAGGAGTTTGAAGGCGGATGTTGTGTTCCTTCAGGAAACGCACCTGAAGCTGAGGAGCAGACAAGGCTGCGGAAGGGCTGGATGAGGCAGGTGTTCCATTTGGGGTTGGATATGAAGATGAGAGGGCAGTGGTGCTGATAAACAAGAGGGTGGCCTTTGAGATTTGCAGTATTGCAATTGATCCAGGTGGTAGGTTTGTGATGGTTAGCGTGAAGCTAGAGGGGACGCCTGTGGTGCTAATGAATATAAATGCCCCAAATTGGGATGATGTGGATGTTTTGAGGCGGGTCTCAGTAAAGATTCTGGACTTGAACACGCACCGGCTTATTATGGGGTGGGGAGGGGGGGGGGGGGGAGGGGAAAGAGATTTCAATACGGTTCTGGATCCTGGGTTGGAACGGTCATGCCCGAGGGTGTCTGCTACGGCGAAGGATTTGTTGGGTTGTGAGGCGTATTTTGGGGGGGGTGGGGGGGAGATCCTTAGCAGTTTGAGATGGTGAAGGAGTTTTTGTATTTTTTGCTCATGCACCAGGTGTACTCCTGGATGTTTTTTTTGTTTTGGACAAGGCATTGTTGGTGGGGGTGAGGTAGTAGGATCGGAGTATTCGGCGATTGTGGTCTCAGGCCACGTGCCGCATTGGGTGGATTTGTGGGTGGTGCAGGGGAGGTTCAGCGGCTGCAGTGGAGATTGGATGTGTGATTGTTGGCTGACGAGATTTGTGAGAGGGCGAGGGTGGCCATCAGAAATTATGTGGAACTGAACAACACGGGAGGTTTCTGCCTCCACACTGTGGGAGATGCTGAAAGCGGTGGTAAGGGGGAATTTATGTTGATTCGGGTGCGCAGGGAGAGAGTGGGGGCAGGCTGAGAGGTTGAGGTTGGGGGAGGACATTCGGAGGGTGGACCGGAGATATTCGGAGGCCTCTGAGGAGGCATTGTTTTTCTTTTAAAAATATGTATTTTATTCCAAACTTATATAAAAGGTTACAAAACATAAACAATTCGGGAAGTGAACATCCCAACGCACAACTATATAGTTTGTACAAATTTCCCACCTTTTGCATCCCTCCTCTCTCCCCCTGCGATGAACAACTCCTCAAACACGGCCGCGAACATCGCTCACCTTGCCTCAAAGCCCTCCGCTGAACCCCTTCATTCCTATTTGATCTTTTCCAACTGAAGAAATTGATATAAGTCCCCCAGCCAGGCCACTGCCCACGGTGGCGTTGCTGACCGCCACTCCAATAACATTCTTCGCCGGGCAACCGTGGAGGCTTTGCTAAAGGAGAGGCTGAGGCTTAAGATGGAGTTTGGGCTGGTGTCTACAGGAAGGATGGTGGGACAATTGCATAGAGCCAGGGGGGCAGGAATAGGAGTACGAGGAGAAAGTGAGCAGGATGCTTGCGCACCAGTTGAGGAGGCAGGCGGCAACGAGGGAAATTGGAAGGGATAGAAATGAGAGGGGGCATGGTGGTATTGGAGCCGGAGAGGGTGAACAGGGGTTTTGAGGCCTTTTATCGGAGGCTGTACATCTCGGAGCCTCCGGTGGGGGATGAAGGGATGAGGCAGTTTTTGGATGGGTTGGAGTTTGAGGGTTGAGGAGACTAAGGTGCAGGGACTGGGGTCCCCAATAGGGTTGAGGGAGGTGATAGATTGCGTGGAGTCAATGCAGGTGGGGAAAACCCCGGAGTCGGATGGATTCCCAATTGAGTTTTATAAGAAGTTTGAGTTGGAGCTGGAGCCCGTGCTTGTTGGGATGTACAATGAGTCAATGGTGAGGGGAGGTCTCCCCCCCCCCCCCCCTTCCATGTCGTCTCGGGCCTCGATATCGCTCATTTACGACAAAGGGCAAAGACCCAGAGCAGCGTGGATTGTACTGCCCAATCTCGTTGTTGAATGTGGATGCGAAGTTGTTGGCGAAGGTGCTAGCGACTCAGATGGAGGATTGTGTGCCGGGCGTGGTAGATGAGGACCAGACAGGGTTTGTGAATGGGTGGAAGTTGTTGGCGAATGTACTGAGGCTTTTAATGTTATTACGATGCCGTCGGGGGGCAGGGAAGTGGAGGTGGCGATGGACGCGGAGAAGGTATTTGATTGGGTCGAATGGGCGTATCTGTTCTAGCTGTTGAGTTGGTTCGGGCTTGGACAGGTGTTTGTGGATTGGATTTAGCTGTTGTATAAGGCGAGCGTCCGGATGAACAAAGTCAGCTCAGATTATTTTGGGCTGCATTGGGTTACGAGGAAGAGGTGCTTTCTTTCTCCGCTGTTCTTTGCCCTAGCGATTGAGCCTCTGGTATTGGTGCTTAGGGGGTATAGGGAGTGGAGGGGGGTTGAGCGGGGATGGGATGGGCTGAGGACCGAGTTTCTTTGGACGCAGATGACCTCCTGTTGTACATCTCTGACTCGATTGGGTGATTCAATAGGATCATGGGGATTTTAGGGAGTTTGGCTGTTTCTGAATATGGGAAAAAGCGAGGTGTTCCTGTTCCCAATTGATGTACGGGGACATGAGGATACTGGGACCATTACCACTTAGCTTGGTGGGGGTGAGTTTTTGTTACCTTGGAATACAGGTGGCGCGGAGTTGGGCCCAATTGCATAAGGCTGAACTTGGCGCGGTTGGTGGAGTGAATGAAGGCACACTTTAAGAGGTGGGAATTGCTGCCATTGTCTTTGGAGGTTTGACTGCAAATGGTGACAATGACGGTGCTGTTGAAGTTTTTGTTTGTATTCCAGAACCTCACGATTTTTGTTCCTAAATCCTTTTTTAGGAAAGTTAATAAGATGACTTTGAGGTTTGTGTGGGTGTGGAAGGCTCCGCGAGTGCTCTTGGAGATAGAGCGGGGTTCAGCTTTGCAGAGCTTGTTGAATTACTACTCAGCAGCAACTATTGCAATGGCGAGGAAATGGGCAGTGGTGGAGCGTTCAGTTTGGAGGCAGCTGGAGGCGGCTTCCAGTAAGGGGATCAGTTGGAAGGCACTGTTGCAGGCGCCCTTTCAGCTATCATCAATTAGGTACTTCGCATGTCTGGTGGCGGTATCAGCACCCAGAGTTTGGAACCAGCACTTTGGATTGGAAGGCGGGTTGCTGTGGGTGCCGATTTGTGACAACCACAAGTTTGCGTCGGGTGTGGGATGCGAGGTTCCGGGCGTGGCGACAGGTGGGAATAGAATGCTTTAGGGATTTGTTCATGGGAGGGAAGTTTGCAGACCTGGATGAGCTGGAGGGTTTATACCAGTTACCAACGGGAAATAGGTTCAGGTATCTGCAGGTCAGAGACTTTATTAGGAAGGAGGTGCCTTTGTTTCCGATGCTGCTGAATAAGCTTCTGTCCGAGGATGAATTTGGGGAGAGTAGGATTGTGGACATGTATGAGGAGCTGAAGAAGAGGGAGTGTGCTCCCTTGAGGAGGTCAGGCATAAGTGGGAGAAGGAGTTGGGGAGGTGGTGTTGGGGGCTGGAATGTGGAGGGAAGCACTGGGAAGCAAATGCTTCCTCATCGTGTGCCAGGCAAAGTCTTATTCAATTCAAGCTGGTGCATAAAACCTACTGTGGTGATATGCATATACGTAGCAATGTATATAGTTCGATGTACGACCTCCGACCAACAGGCGGGGACAGTGATCCACCATGTGACTCCACAGATTGGGCAGTTGGTAGTAAGTCATACTAGAGGACAGTTACATGAGAAGTAGCTCCAGGAGAATTCACTTATTCCTTACCGTTTGTATTAGTTTGTTCGTTATCTTTCCACATGTTCGTTTTGCGAGTGAGCTAGCTGCACAACAGATTAGCGCGCTCAATCTGAAACATTTTGGCGTCATGTAGAAGAAGACGAGAATGCCAAAAGCATAATGACGCAGTCGAATAAGAAACATGGTCTCAGTGCGGGCGGCCATTTTAAGCGGCAGACAGGGTCCGTCATTTTATGCCAGCGATGCAGCAATCGACATTTGCCATGGCAATGTCCAGCATTTAGGAAGGTGTGTTCCAAGTGTGGCAGAACAAATCACTTTGCGAGGCAATGTTTTTCTCGTCCAACAGTGGACCAAACAGGACCAGCCAATGTGATTGATGAAATGTGCAATGAAGACCTGTTTTTCGTTGATCTGATTTCGACTGAGAACACGGAGTCCGAATATGCAAAATGAAGAAGTCTTACTTACCAGTTGCAGCAAAAATGATGCTGATACTATGGAAGACAGATGGACAATTCCATTGATGCTGAACATCACATTGATCAAATGCAAGCTCGACACAGGAACGAGGGCCAGTTTATCTGATTAGAACGGGCTGCGAGTTAAACCGAAAGTCGTCAATCGAACAAGACTACTGAAAGGCTACAATGGGAATGAGAATGCAACGTTGGGAGCATGTGAGCCCGAATCAAGGATACACAACAGAAGTCACATTATACCATTTTCCATTGTGGACACCATAGGAGCGGAAGTGTGTAAGACATTGAACCTAGTTGAACGGCTGTACATTCCAGACAACACTGCGACAGAGGATCATTGCAACTGGCAACGAGATGAAGTGGGGCAGTTATCCGATGAGATAAAAGAAAAAGTCAAGGTGGAGGAAGATAAACCAGATGAAGAGATTGAGGAACAAAAAGGAATACCAGCATTCTGGTTGACAGTCTTCAAAAATAATGTCGCTGTGCTCAGTGACATGAAACAGGAGCACGATGAGCCTATCTTTTAAAAAAAAATAATAATAATTTAGAGTACCCAATTCATTTTTCCCAATTAAGGGGCAATTTAGCATGGCCAATCCACCTACCGTGCACATCTTTGGATTGTGGGGGCGAAACCCACGCAAACACGGGGCGAATGTGCAAACTCCACACGGACAGTGACTCAGAGCCAGGATCGAACCTGGGACCTCGGCGCCAATAATAATAATCGTTTATTGTCACAAGTAGGTTTCAATGAAGTTACTGTGAAAAGCCCCTAGTCCATAAGACCATAAGACATAGGAGCGGAAGTAAGGCCGTTCGGCCCATCGAGTCCACTCCACCATTCAATCATGGCTGATTTCAACTACATTTACCCGCTCTCTCTCCATAGCCCTTAATTCCTCGAGAAATCAAGAATTCATCAACTTCTGTCTTAAAGACACTCAACGTCCCTGCCTCCACCGTCCTCTGTGGCAATGAATTCCACAGACCCACCACTCTCTGGCTGAAGAAATTTCTCCTCATCTCTGTTCTAAAGTGACTCACTTTTATTCTAAGGCTGTGCCCCCGGGTCCTAGTCTCCCCTGCTAATGGAAACAACTTCCCTACGTCCTTCCTATCTAAGTTATTCATTATCTTGTAAGTTTCTATTAGATCTCCCCTCAACTTCCTAAACTCCAATGAATATAATCCCAGGAACCTCAGACGTTCATCGTATGTTCGGCCTACCATTCCTGGGATCATCCGTGTGAATCTCCGCTGGACCCGCTCCTGTGCCAGTATGTCCTTCCTGAGGTGTGGGGCCCAAAATTGCTCACAGTATTCTAAATGGGGCCTAACTAATGCTTTATAAAGCTTCAGAAGTACATCCCTGCTTTTATATTCCAAGCCTCTTGACATAAATGACAACATTGCATTTGCTTTCTTAATTACGGACTCAACCTGCAAGTTTACCTTTAGAGAATCCTGGACTAGGACTCCCAAGTCCCTTTGCACCTCAGCATTATGAATTTTGTCACCGTTTAGAAAATAGTCCATGCCTCTATTCTTTTTTCCAAAGTGCAAGACCTCGCACTTGCCCACGTTGAATTTCATCAGCCATTTCTTGGACCACTCTCCTAAACTGTCTAAATCTTTCTGCAGCCTCCCCACCTCCTCCATACTACCTGCCCCTCCACCTATCTTTGTATCATTGGCAAACTTAGCCAGAATGCCCCAGTCCCGTCATCTAGATCGTTAATATATAAAGAGAACAGCTGTGGCCCTAACACTGAACCCTGCGGGACACCACTCGTCACCGGTTGCCATTCTGAAAAAGAACCTTTTATCCCAACTCTCTGCCTTCTGCCTGACAGCCAATCGTCAATCCATGTTAGTACCTTGCCTCGAATACCATGGGCCCTTATTTTACTCAGCAGTCTCCCGTGAGGCACCTTATCAAAGGCCTTTTGGAAGTCAAGATAGATAACATCCATTGGCTCTCCTTGGTCTAACCTATTTGTTATCTCTTCAAAGAACTCTAACAGGTTTGTCAGGCACGACCTCCCCTTACTAAATCCATGCTGACTTGTCCTAATCCGACCCTGCACTTCCAAGAATTTAGAAATCTCATCCTTAACAATGGATTCTAGACCGAGGTTAGGCTAATTGGCCTATAATTTTCCATCTTTTTCCTTGTTCCCTTCTTGAACAGGGGGGTTACAACAGCGATTTTCCAATCCTCTGGGACTTTCCCTGACTCCAGTGACTTTTGAAAGATCATAACTAACGCCTCCACTATTTCTTCAGCTATCTCCTTTAGAACTCTAGGATGTAGCCCATCTGGGCCTGGAGATTTATCAATTTTTAGACCTCTTAGTTTCTCTAGCACTTTCTCCTTTGTGATGGCTACCATAGTCAACTCTGCCCCCTGACTCTCCTGAATTGTTGGGATATTACTCATGTCTTCTACTGTGAAGACTGACGCAAAGTACTTATTTAGTTCCTCAGCTATTTCCTTGTCTCCCATCACTAGATTACCAGCGTCATTTTGGAGCGGCCCAATGTCTACTTTTGCCTCCCGTTTGTTTTTAATGTATTTAAAGAAACTTTTACTATCATTCCTAATGTTACTGGCTAGCCTACCTTCATATTTGATCCTCTCTTTCCTTATTTCTCTCTTTGTTATCCTCTGTTTGTTTTTGTAGCCTTCCCAACCTTCTGACTTCCTACTACTCTTTGCCACATTATAGGCTTTCTCTTTTGCTTTGATGCATTCCCTAACTTCCTTTGTCAGCCATGGCTGCCTAATCCCCCCTCTGATAACCTTTCTTTTCTTTGGGATGAACCTCTGTACTGTGTCCTCAATTACTCCCAGAAACTCCTGCCATTGCTGTTCTACTGTCTTTCCCACTAGGCTCTGCTCCCAGTCGATTTTCGTCAGTTCCTCCCTCATGCCCCTGTAGTTACCTTTATTTAACTGTAACACCTTTGCATCTGATTCTACCTTCTTTCTTTCAAATTGGAGATTGAATTCGACCATATTATGATCACTGCCTCCTACGTGTTCCCTTACCTTAAGATCTTTAATCAAGTCTGGCTCATTACATAACACTAAGTCCAGAATGGCCTGTTCCCTCGTGGGCTCCATCACAAGCTGTTCCAAAAAGCCCTCCTGTAAACAGTCAATGAATTCCCTTTCCTTGCGTCCACTGGCAGCATTATTTACCCAATCCACCTGCATATTGTAGTCCCCCATGATCACTGTGACCTTGCCTTTCTGACACGCACTTTCTATTTCGTGGTGCATTTTGTGCCCCCGGTCCTGACCACTGTTAGGAGGCCTGTACATAACTCCCATTATGGTTTTTTTGCCTTTGTGGTTCCTCAACTCTACCCACACAGACTCCACATCATCCGACCCTATGTCGTTTAGTGCTATTGATTTAATTTCATTCCTAATTAACAAGGCAACCCCGTCCCCTCTGCCCACCTCTCTGTCTTTTTGATAGGTTGTGAATCCCTGGATGTTTAAATGCCAGTCCTGAACCCCCTGCAACCACGTCTCTGTGATGCCTACCACATCATACCTGCCAGTCACAATCTGGGCCACAAGCTCATCTACCTTGTTCCGTACACTGCGTGCATTTAAATATAGCACCTTTAATTCTCTATTGACCGTCCCTTTTTGTTTTCTTAGTGTGGTGGACCTTGGTTTACTGAGCCTTTCCATACACTGTGTCATATTTTGTGGGATGGGGACTATTGTAACCTCTGCTAAGTTTTGTCTTTTCGTGCTTTTTTTGTATTCCTAAGCAGCTACGCTTCCCACTGATTACTTCACCTCTTGGTTCCCTGACTTTCCCTTCCCCCCCCCAATCTCTAGTTTAAAGTCCTAT
Organism: Scyliorhinus torazame; assembly: GCF_047496885.1. NCBI lineage: Eukaryota > Metazoa > Chordata > Chondrichthyes > Carcharhiniformes > Scyliorhinidae > Scyliorhinus > Scyliorhinus torazame. The sequence continues at coordinate 40,089,512 of NC_092716.1, forward strand.
TGACCACCCTATTTACTCTTTTCGCCAGAACACTGGTCCCAGCTCGGTTCAGGTGGCGACCATCCCAACGGTATAGGTCCCCCCCTGTCCCAAAACTGATGCCAGTGTCCCATGAAAAGGAATCCCTCTTTCCCACACCACTCTTTCAGCCACGTGTTAACTTCCCTTATTCTTGCCTCCCTATGCCAATTTGCACGTGGCTCAGGCAGTAATCCGGAGATTATGACCCTTGAGGACCTGTTTTCTAATTTGAATCCTAGCTCTTTATAATCTCTAAACAGGTCCTCTTGTCTAGACTTGCCTATGTTGTTGGTACCGACATGGACCACAACAACTGGATCCTCCCCCTCCCTCTCCAGTATCCTTTCAAGCCGGTCAGAGATGTCCCGCACCCTAGTACCGGGCAGGCAACATACCATGCGGGACTCTTTATCCTGCTCACAAAGGATACTATCTATCCCCCTGATAATAGAATCCCCTACAACTACAACTTGCCTATTTACTCCCTCCCCTTGAATGGCCTGCTGAACCATGGTGCCTTGGTCAGCTGACTCATCCTTCCTGCAGCCCTGTTCGCCATCCACACAGGGAGCAAGTGCCTCATACCTGTTGGACAGGGTCAAGGGCTGAGGCTCCTGAGTTCCTGACTGCTGGTTCCCTTTACCTGCCTGACTTGCAGTCACACCCTGCTGTCCCTGGCCACTGACAGGATTTAAACTACTTACTCTGACAGGTGTGACTGCCTCCTGAAACACAGTGTCCAGGTAAGTCTCCCCCTCCCGGATGTGCCTCAGTGTTTGAAGCTCAGACTCCAGCTCATCAACTCTGAGCCGGAGCTCTTCGAGCAGCCAACACTTACTGCAGATGTGGTCGCTGCAGCTCGCAATGGGATCTGCCAGCTCCCACATCAAGCAGCTCAAGCACATCACCTGACCAGCCATCACTAATTAATTAATTAGTTTAATTTAAGTTTACAAGTTTAGCTGTGTTTTTTTTAAATTTGGGGCAGATTTGCTATCAACCAATCAGATCACAGCTTCCCTCTGACGTCTCTTTTGGGGGAAAAAAACTGGAAAACGAAGTTACCGTTAGGTTTTTATACTCACAGAGACTGCTCCTCCTCCTCCGAACGGCTCCCGAAATTAGGCCCGGAGAAAGAGAGAGAACAAAACAGTCGGGAAAAAGCACCTTCTCCCACTCTTCACCGAATTACCTCACTGCACCAAATTACCAAATTCTCACTCTGTCTGTGTCTCAGTCACTCGGGCTGTGTCTCCTTGACCTGTGCAATGCTTACTAAGTGCGCTTTCTGTCTGTCTTTTATACAGACTTTAGGATGACTCACACTAAAACTTCAAAGAGAAGAATACAATGTGTACCTTTGTGCCCCTTAACAGGCCTCAGGTGACTGCCAGATAATTGCCTCTCAGCAATTAGGGTGGGGGCAGCTTCAGCCAATCAGACACTAATCTACACTGCACTTTTAACTGAAAAACAACAAAATTAGATTAACCACTTGCCTTTCCTGGTTACCTCACTGCACCAAATTACCAAATTCAATGGTAATTTGGTGCAGTGAGGTACCCACATTCCGGCACCTGTTCGGGGAGGCCGGTACGGGAATTGAACCCGCGCTACTGCCGTTCTGCATTGCAAGCCAGCTATTTAGCCCACTGTGCTAAACCAGCCCCATGAGGCAGCAGTGCTAGCCACTGTGCCACCGTGCTCCCCTCGATGAGCCTACCTTAAAGCATTTATAAGATTTAACGGTGACATTTTCAGATCCTGGACAGCCAATGAGTTTTACTCTGGAGTTTAAGTTTGAGCCAAATGAGTATTTCACAAGTGACACAGTAACAAAAACATACCAGATAGAGTCACAGCCTTGGTCAGACAGTTTCTTCTTTGATGAAACAGAAACCACATGATGCACAGGGTCCCAGATCGACTGGAAGAAAGGGAAAAAAACATCACCTTGAAAACCATTAAAATGAAGCAGAAGTATAAGGGTCGGGGTACTGGTAGAACAGTAACGAAAACTGTACCGAATGACTCTTTTTAAAATTGTTTTAGTCTTCCTGAAGTTCCAGAGCATGGAGAGCTGGATGAAGGTTCGAAATTGGTCAGTCCTTGCATGAACACACAATTCCACGAGCAGTGTTATACTTCACAGGTGAGGTTTTTGCAGATGATGACTATGGTTACGATAATGATGATGGTTATGCTGATGATGATTACAATGATGATGATTGCGATGAGGAAAGTGAAGAATCATAAGACCATAAAACATAGAAGCAGAATTAGGCCACTTGGCCCACTGAGTCTGCTCCGCCATTCAATCATGGCTGATATTTTTCTCATCCCCATTCTCCTGCCTTCTCCCCATAACCCCTGATCCCCTTATTAATCAAGAACCTATCTATCTTAAAGGAACTCAATGATTTGGCCTCTGCAGTCTTCTGCGGCAAATGGTTACACAGATTTACCACCCTCTGGCTGAAGAAACTCCCCCTCATCTCTGTTTTAAAGGATTGTCCCTTTAGTCGGAAATTGTGTCCTCGTTGTAGTTTTTTCCTACAAGTTGAAACATCCTCTCCACGTCCACTCTATTCAGGCCTTGCAGTATCCTGTAAGTTTCACTAAGATCCCCCCTCATCCTTCTAAACTCCAATGATTACAGACCCAGAGTCCTCAACCGTTCCTCATACGACAAGCTGTTCATTATTGTGAACCTCCTCTGGACCCTTTCCAAGGCCAGCATATCTTTCCTTAGATACGGGGCTCAAAACTGCTCACAATACTCCAAATGGGGTCTGACTAGGGCCTTATACAGCCTCAGAAGTACATCCATGCCGTAGAATCCTGCTTAGTTGGCGATCATCAGCACCACCTCAAGCTGCAGACTGGCTGTCCGACCTATCAGAATTTCTCCAAATGGAGAAAATCAAATTCACCATCCATGGGTTGGAAGAGGGCTTCCACAAAACATGGGAGCCATTCACCCAACTGTACCGAGACCTGTTTGTGGCCAACACATAAATAAATAAATAGCCAGTAACTAGGGGGAAATAGCAAGTTAGAAAGAGGAAAGCGAGGGAGGACCAGGGAGTGGGGGAGCATAACCCAGCAAGAGAAAATGGGAAGCAGCAGTGAAAAATGAGGGAAGGGAGGGGAGGAGTCAAGGAGAGAGGAGCTTTTTTTTTTGGGGGGGGGTGGATAGGGAGGATTGTATGCTGAGCCAGACGGCGATAGACTGTAAATAGAGAAACCTAAGAAGGAACCTTTGTGACTGTACAATAAATGAAAACAAACTGCAATGTATATAATTTTGAACATGCCAATAATAAGATTTTTTTAAAAAAGTACATCCCTGATCTTGTATTCGAGCACACTGACATGAACGCCAACATTGCATTTGCCTTCCTAACTGAACCTGTACGTTAACCTTAAGAGAATCGTGAACAAGGACTCCAACGTCCCTTTGTGCTTCTGATTTTCTAAGCATTTCCCCATTTAGAAAATAGTCTATGCCTAAATTCCTCCTTCCAAAGTGGATAACCTCACACTTTTCCACATTGTGTTTCATCTGCCACTTCATGAAGCATCAGGAATAAGGTGGGTGAACTTAAGGCATGGATCGGTACTTGGGACTACGATGTGGTGGCCATCACGGAAACTTGGATAGAAGAGGGGCAGAAATGGTTGTTGGAGGCCCCTGGTTATAGATGTTTCAATAAGGTTAGGGAGGGTGGTAAAAGAGGTGGGGGGGGGGGGGTGGCATTGTTAATTAGAGATAGTATAACAGCTGCAGAAAGGCAGTTCGAGGAGGATCTGCCTACTGAGTTAGTATGGGTTGAAGTCAGAAATAGGAAAGGAGCAGTCACCTTGTTAGGAGTTTTCTATAGGCCCCCCAATAGTAGCAGAGATGTGGAGGAACAGATTGGGAAACGGATTTTGGAACGGTGCAGGAGTCACAGGGTAGTAGTCATGGGTGACTTCAACTTCCCAAATATTGAGTGGAAACTCTTTAGATCAAATAGTTTGGATGGGGTGGTGTTTGTGCAGTGTGTCCAGGAAACTTTTTTAACACAGTATGTAGATTGTCCGACCAGAGGGGAGGCCATATTGGATTTGGTACTTGGTAATGAACCAGGGCAAGTGATAGATTTGTTAGTGGGGGAGCATTTTGGAGATAGTGACCACAATTCTGTGACTTTCACTTTAGTAATGGAGAGGGATAGGTGCGTGCAACAGGGCAAGGTTTACAATTGGGGGAAGGGTAAATACAATGTTGTCAGACAAGAATTGAAGTGCATAAGTTGGGAACATAGGCTGTCAGGGGAGGACACAAGTGAAATGTGGAACTTGTTCAAGGAACAGGTACTACGTGTCCTTGATATGTATGTCCCTGTCAGGCAGGGAAGAGATGGTCGAGTGAGGGAACCATGGTTGACAAGAGAGGTTGAATGTCTTGTTAAGAGGAAGAAGGAGACTTTTGTAAGGCTGAGGAAACAAGGTTCAGACAGGGTGCTGGAGGGATACAAGATAGCCAGGAGGGAACTGAAGAAAGGGATTAGGAGAGCTGAGAGAGGGCATGAAATTTTTTTGGCGGGTAAGATCAAGGAAAACCCCAAGGCCTTTTACACATATGTGAGAAATATGAGAATGACTAGAGCGAGGGTAGGTCCGATCAAGGACAGTAGCGGGAGATTGTGTATTGAGTCTGAAGAGATAGGACAGGTCTTGAACGAGTACTTTTCTTCAGTATTTACAAATGAGAGGGGCCATATTGTTGGAGAGGACAGTGTGAAACAGACTGGTAAGCTCGAGGAAATACTTGTTAGGAAGGAAGATGTGTTGGGCATTTTGAAAAACTTGAGGATAGACAATGTCATAATATACACCAGTATATCATGGTGCAGACACACACTGATGGACACACAGTGGGACCAATCAACACACACAACACCGCAGCCAATCACCAGTGAGAGCACACGCACTATAAAGACAGGGAGCATCAGAGTTCCTGCTCATTCGAGTTGCAGCTAGCTAGGACAGAGCTCACAGCTTGCAACACAGACATTCACCATGTGCTGAGTGCATCGACTGGTTAGGACAAGGCAGAGGTCTTTAGTTAAAGCTAGTATCGTATTAACCCACAGTCTAAGTATGTTTAAACAGTTAATGATTCAATAAAATAGTGTTGCACTACTTCAAGTGTTGGTGACCTGTATGTGATCCAGAACACCCAACACATCAGACAAGTCCCCCAGGCCTGACTGGATATATCCAAGGATCCTATGGGAAGCAAGAGATGAAATTGCAGAGCCATTGGCAATTATCTTTTCGTCCTCACTGTCAACAGGGATGGTACCAGGGGATTGGAGAGTGGCGAATGTCATGCCCCTGTTCAAAAAAGGGAGTAGGGATAACCCTGAAAATTCCAGGCCAGTTAGTCTTACTTCGGTGGTAGGCAAAGTCATGGAAAGGGTACTGAGGGATAGGATTTCTGAGCATTTGGAAAGACACTGCTTGATTAGGGATAATCAGCACGGATTTGTGAGGGGTAGGTCTTGCCTTACAAGTCTTATTGAATTCTTTGAGGAGGTGACCAAGCATGTTGATGAAGGTAAAGCAGTGGCTGTAGTGTACATGGATTTTAGTAAGGCATTTGATAAGGTTCCCCATGATAGGCTTATGCAGAAAGTAAGGAGACATGGGATAGTGGGAAATTTGGCCAATTGGATAACGAACTGGCTAACCAATAGAAGTCAGAGAGTGGTGGTGGGTGGCAAATATTCAGCCTGGATCCCAGTTACCAGTGGCGTACCGTAGGGATCAGTTCTGGGTCCTCTGCAGTTTGTGATTTTCATTAATGACTTGGATGAGGGAGTTGAAGAGTGGGTCAGTAAATTTGCAGACGATACGAAGATTGGTGGAGTTGTGGATAGTGAGGAGGGCTGTTGTCGGCTGCAAAGAGACATAGATAGGATGCAGAGCTGGGCTGAGAAGTGGCAGATGGAGTTTAACCCTGAAAAGTGTGAGGTTGTCCATTTTGGAAGAACAAATATGAATGCGGAATACAGGGTTAACGGTAGGGTTCTTGGCAATGTGGAGGAGCAGAGAGATCTTGGGGTCTATGTTTATAGATCTTTGAAAGTTGCCACTCAAGTGGATAGAGCTGTGAAGAAGGCCTGTGGTGGGCTAGCGTTCATTAACAGAGGGATTGAATTTAAGAGCCGTGAGGTGATGATGCAGCTGTACCAAACCTTGGTAAGGCCACATTTGGAGTAGTGTGTGCAGTTCTGGTCGCCTCATTTTAGGAAGGATGTGGAAGCTTTGGAAAAGGTGCAAAGGAGATTTACCAGGATGTTGCCTGGAATGGAGAGTAGGTCTTACGAGGAAAGGTTGAGGGTGCTCGGCCTTTTCTCATTAGAACGGAGAAGGATGAGGGGCGACTTGATAGAGATTTATAAGATGATCAGGGGAATAGATAGAGTAGACAGTCAGAGATTTTTTCCCCGGGTGGAACAAACCATTACAAAGGGACATAAATTTAGGCGAATGGTGGAAGATATAGGGGGATGTCAGAGGTAGGTTCTTTACCCAGAGAGTAGTGGGGGCATGGAATGCACTGCCTGTGGAAGTAGTTGAGTCGGAAACATTAGGAACCTTCAAGCGGCTATTGGATTGGTACATAGATTACGGTAGAATGATATAGTGCAGATTAATTTGTTCTTAAGGGCAGCACGGTAGCATTGTGGATAGCACAATTGCTTCACAGCTCCAGGGTCCCAGGTTCGATTCCAGCTTGGGTCACTGACTGTGCGGAGTCTGCACATCCTCCCTGTGTGTGTGTGGGTTTCCTCCGGGTGCTCCGGTTTCCTCCCACAGTCCAAAGATGTGCAGGTTAGGTGGATTGGCCATGATAAATTGCCCTTAGTGTCCAAAATTGCCCTTAGTGTTGGGTGGGGTTACTGGGTTATGGGGATAGGGTGGAGGTGTTGACCTTGGGTAGGGTGCTCTTTCCAAGAGCCGGTGCAGACTCGATGGGCTGAATGGCCTCCTTCTGCACTGTAAATTCTATGATAATCTATGATTAATCTAGGACAAAGGTTCGGCACAACACCGTGGGCCGAAGGGCCTGTTCTGTGCTGTATTTTTCTATATTCTATGTTCTATGTTCATTGCCCACTCTCCTAGCCTGTCCAAATCCTTCTGCAGCCCCCTTGCTTCCTCAATGCTACCTGTCCCTCTCCAGATCTTTGTATCATCTGCAAACTTAGCAACAGTGCCTTCAGTTCCTTCTTCCAGATCATTAATGTATATTGTGAAAAGTTGTGGTCCCAGCACAGATCCCTGAGGCACATCACTAGTCACCGTCTGCCATCCTGAAAAAGACACCTTTATTCCCACTCTCTGCCTTTTGCCAGTCAGCCAATCCTCTATCCATGCCAGAATCGTACCCTTAACACCATGGGCTCTTAACTTATTTAACAATCTCCTCTGCGGCACCTTGTCGAAGGCCTTCTGGAAATCTAAATAAATCACATCCACTGGTTTTCCTTTGTCTAACTTCCTTGTTACCTCCACAAAGAACTCTAACAGATTTGTCAGACACGACCTCCCTTTGACAAAGCCGTGCTGACTCAGTCCTATTTTACCATGCACTTCCAAGTACTCCGCGATCTCATCTTTAATAACGGACTCTAAAATCTTACCAATGACTGAAGTCAGGCTAACCGGCCTATAATTTCCTGTCTTCTGCTTCCCTCCCTTCTTAAACAGCAGTGTTACATTAGCCACTTTGCAGTCGTCTGGGACCCTTCCTGCCTCCAGTGATTCCTGAAAGATCACCACTAATGCCTCCTCAATCTCCTCAGCTATCTCTTTTCGAACCCTGGGGTGTAGGCCATCTGGTCTGGGTGATTTATCTACCTTCAGACCTTTCAGTTTCCCCAGAACCTTCTCCTTAGTGATGGCCACTGCACTCACCTCTGCCCCCTGCACTCACCTCTGCCCCCTGGTTCTCCTGGAGATCTGGCATCCCACTGGTGTCTTCAGCAGATAATGAGCCAGAAGAGGAAGACTACAAAATTTTATTTAGTTTATTTGGCATTAGTGACGAGGTGATAACATGTAGCATCCAATCTGTGCAGGACAACAATGAGTGTGAAAGCTCCAAGATGGAGTGTGCAGAGGCTGAAAGTGAGATTGTAACAGCAGACAAATTAGCTGAGAGCAAATTAACTGTGAACAGCCAACTGACAACTGAAAATATAATCCCCATTTTGGAGAAATTGGCTCCAGAGAAGTACGATGAATTATCCTATGCCCACGGAATGGCTCCTACAGTGGATTCCCAAGTACTCGAGGCCAGTCCATCAAAAAACTTGCAGCAAGAACAGATCTTCGTGCAGTTCTCCAACAAAAGACGGAGCATGTATCGTTTTATCAGATGAGGATGAGCCACTAATTGAGACTAAAACACAAAGTGAAGAAGCAATGCTTAATGTTGAGGACATTGATCCAGCGAAGAGATCAGAATGCGAGGGTTTCCAGATCATTCCTGAAGTCGTAAACGTGCCTGCAACTGCAAAAGTGCCCAAAAGTTTGCCAACATTGGATGCCTCACCAGTTGATGGGCATGCAGTACAGCGTTCGAGTGCAAGCACCATGGATCAACCAAAACTTCTCAATCCAACAAAGGCTCCAGGATCAGCTATTGTGGCAGGAGCCAGAAACAACTTTCACAGCAGAGGATCCAGAGACCGCTATTATAGCAGAGGATCCACAGACAGCAGAAACAGATACTACAGCAGACGATCCAAAAGCAGCCACTACAGCAGAAGATCCAGAAGCAGTTACTGCAGAAAAAAACTCCAGAAGCAGCCATTGCAGCAAGGGATCCAGAAACAGCTAACCCTTGGCCGAGACCAGCAGCAAGAATGATGCTCTAGGTGCACAGGCAGATGTGAGTGTGAACCGCACCAACTTCACGGATGATGCCACTAAAGCTAAGAAGAAAAGGAGAAGGAAAGAACTGATTATAAAAAAGAGAAGGAAGGGTAAGAGAAGAGTCGAGGACAGTTGGTCCACCGGGTAGCAGCTGCGACAGTAAAGACACAAGCATCGGCAGTAAGGCCAACAGACAAGAACACACACGGAGTAGAAAGCATTGCTTCAAAAGGCTGAAAGAGTTGGTGACTCAAAGACCAGCCAGAAAACCGGTCTTTCAAAAGATGAAACAAGATTACGTATTCGGCCAATGTTCAGGTGACCAACAAGAAGATGTTGTTAACCTGAAAGACTGAACGTCAAATGAACTGCGTACAAGGGACACGTTTGAAATTATTATGCATGTTATGTTTTGTAAAGCACAGTTATATTTGTCAGACACTCACATTTCCAAAGGAAGGGGGATGTGGTGATATGCATATGCATAGCAACGTAGAGTTGGATGTATGACTTCCGACCAGTAGGTGCCATAGAATTTACGGTGCATAAAGAGGCCATTTGGCCCATCAAATCTGCACCAGCCCTTGGAAATAGCACCCTACCCAAGTCCACACCCCCACCCAATCCCCGTAACCCATTCACCCCACCTATTCTTTTTTGGAAACTAAGAGCAATTTAACATGGCCAATCCACCTAACCTGCACATCTTTGGACTGTGGGAGGAAACCACAGCACCCGGAGGAAACCCACGCAGACACGGGGAGAATGTGGAGACTCCGCATAGACAGTGACCCAAGCCGGGTATTGAACCTGGGACCCTGGAGCTGTGAAGCAACTGTGCTAACCACTGTGCTACCGTGTCCCCCATGGGGACGGTGATCCACCTTGTGACTCCACAGATCAGGCAGTTGGTACTAAGTCGTACCAGAGGACTGTCTCATTAGAAGTAGCTCCAGAATTCGCTTATTCATTACCGTTTGTATTATAGTTTGTTAGTTACCTTTCCATGTGTTCGTTTTGCTAATAAACTATCTTACTAGTCAAAGAACTAGATGTTCTGTGTGCATCTTTACCATGGCCATAACACAGAACATAACACCCACAGGACGTTCTAGGGAGGGTGGGGCTTTGGTGCCTGTTGCCGCGGTTGTTTTTTGTATTTTTGTGTTTATGTATATATTTAAAATGCCTTCAATAAATTGTTTTTCAAAATAAAAGTTGAGGGTGTTGCCTTTTCGCTTGGCCAGCTCCAACTTCAGGTATTTGGGAGTCCGGGTAGTCCTGAACCCGGTGCTCGTATCTACTTTGAGGACATGGGGACAATTCAGGCAGCATTTTGAACTAGGAGCCATAATGAGACTGGCCTCTAACTGTGCCAATGCTTTTTTTGAGCTGTTGAGATTGGATGCAACATTCAGGGTGTGGGAAGGGAAAGGGCTGGAGAGAATTGGGTATCTGTTTATAGAGGGATGGTTTGTCAGCTTGGTGGAATTGACAGCGAAGTTTGAGCTGGGGGGTGAAAAATTTGTTCAGATACCTCCAGTTGAGGAAATTTGCACGGGTGGCCTTTCTAACATTCCAAGGCACCGCGCTTCTCTGCTGGAAGGATACTTGCGCTGGCAGGGTCAGAAGAGGAGAGCATGTCTGGTATTTACTATGGTCGTCACTATGGTGGAGGCGGAAGAGACCCCCTCCACTGCACATGCGCGGGGATGCCGTGAGCGGCCGCTGACGCTCCCGCGCATGCATCGCAAAGCAAAGTCATTTCCACGCCAGCTGGCGGGGCGCCAAAGGCCTATCCAGCCGGCGGGGCGGAAATCACTCCGGCGCGGGCCTAGCCCCTCAAGGTGAGGGCTCGGCCCCTCAAGATGCGGAGAATTCCGCACCTTTGGGGCGGTGCGATGCCGGACTGATTCGCGCCGTTTTTGGCGCCGGTCGGCGGACATCGCGCCGATTGCGGAGAATCCCGCCCCCAGAAGTCTGAAATAAAAACAAAAATGTAGTTCTGATGAAAGATCATTAACCTGCAAAGTTAACTCTGTCTCTTTCTTCACAGCTGTTGTCCAAGTGTTTCAGCATTTTCCATACTATCTCGTGCTTGTTCAGAGTAATTAGGCGTTGGGAGGTGATGACCTTGATAAAAGTTAACATCCATCATTCTAAAGCAAAGTAGTTGGGGGAGTCTTTTCGTCCCAAGAGAAATCTCAGCAGAATCATACTTTGGTTGTTATTAAAAGCAGAAAGGGGCAAACTCTGTTTGATAGTTTAAAGTATAAATTGCCTACAAAAATAATAGTGTTTAGTTAATAGTGTTTTGTGTTTAGTAATTGATACAGTAAGATGTGAAATTTGTCTTTGTCTTTTCAGTTAATAACTGGAAGTTCAAATTTCTCTTTAAACCATTATTGGTTTCTACAGAGATGCAACATTAATGACAGAACTTCAGGAGTTGAGATTGGCTACAGAACAAAGATAATTTATTAAAAGTACCTAGACGGGCAAAAGGTGGAAAGTTGGACCACTGCTGCTCACCATTTACATGGTGGGGTGGGTATTGTTGGTTGGGGTTTTTGTTGTGTGTTTTGTGTATCATCTACTGTAGGGAATATGGGTTCTGTTGTAAAATTTATTGTAAAAATGGAAAATCTTTAATAAAAATATATTTTTTCAGCTATGTGAAGGAATGAGACGTTATCAACTGGAACATGGAACTCCAAGTTCAGATCAGCATGATGCCATGATCTGCAGACCTTGGTTACTCTTGTGCTCACACCTTCATCAATGTCATCTTGGCTTGATTCATGGCAAATGTGCTCACACATGCAAGCAGATGTGGTTTTGGTTCCTGGCTTGCACTCAGGTATTGGAAATACAATTGCGAAATTTATAGACATCGCTAACTTGGGGTTACAATTAATAGAGAGAGGACAGTAAAAAAATATACAGAAAGACATGAATAAACTTATAGAATGGGCCTGTCAACAAATGAACGTTAATATAGACAAGTATGAGTGGTACCTTTTGTCTTGAAGATAAGGAAAGTAAGTGAATAAACAGAGTAGAGTAGACGAGGGATCTGGAGGTACAGATATACAAATCACAATGTAACAACAAAGGTTAATAAAGCCATTTAAAAAAACTAATGGTGTTAATTTTCAGAGGTACAGTATTGAAAAGTAGGTAACTTATAATTGTATAGAACCTGCTGGACGAAATATTATGAACAGTACTGGTCTCCATATTATAGAAGGAATATAGTGGCACTCGAGTAAATACAGAAAAAGCTGAGAAGTCATTACTATCAGGGAAGATTGAGCAAGTTGATTTTTTTTTCATTAGAAAAGAGAAGGCTAAAGATTGGAAGAAGAGTTGGGTGGGGAGTTGGAGGCCGGATTATGGGAGGAGGCCCTGAGGTGAGTCAATGCGTCCTCGTTGTGTGCCAGGCTCAGCCTGATACAATTTAAAGTGGTCCACAGGGCACATTTGACGGTGGCCCGGATGGGCAGGTTCTTTGAGGGGGTGAAGGATAGGTGTGGGCGCTGTGCGGGGGTTCCTGCGAACCATGTCCAGGTGTTTTGGGCATGTCCAAGGCTGAGGGGTTTCTGACAGGGGTTTGCTGACATCATGGGCGAAATTCTCCGGAAACGGCGCAATGTCCGCCAACTGGCGCCCAAAACGGCGCAAATCAGACGGGCATCGCGCTGCCCCAAAGGTGCATCTTTGGGAGCTGAGCCCCAACATTGAGGGGCTAGGCCGGCACCGGACGAATTTCCGCCCCGCCAGCTGGCGGAAAAGGCCTTTGGTGCCCCGCCAGCTGGTGCGGAAATGACATCTCCGGGCGGCGCATGCGCGGGAGCGTCAGCGGCCGCTGACAGCATTCCCGCGCATGCGCAGTGGAGGGAGTCTCTTCTGCCTCCGCCATGGTGGAGACTGTGGCGGAGGCGGGAGGGAAAGAGTGCCCCCACGGCACAGGCCCCCACGGTGGCCTGGCCCGCAATCGGGGCCCGCCGATCCGCCGGCGGGCCTGTGCCGTGGGGGCACCCCCCCCGGGGCCAGATCGCCCCGCGACCCCCCCAGGATCCCGGAGCCCACCCACGCCGCCTTGTCCCGCCAGTAAGGTAGGTGATTTAATTTACGCCGGCGGGACAGGCATTTTAGCGGAGGGACTTCGGCCCATCCTGGCCGGAGAATCGAGCGGGGGGGGGGCCCGCCAACTGGCGTGTCGCGATTCCCGCCCCCGCCGAATGTCCGGTGCCGGAGACTTCGGCAACCGGCGGGGGCGGGATTCACGCCAGCCCCCGGCGATTCTCCGACCCGGCAGTGGGGTCGGAGAATTTCACCCCATGTCAGAGGTGTTAAAAATAAGGGTGGTACCGAGTCCAGAGGTGGTGATCTTTGGCGTGTCGCAAGATCCGGGAGCCCAGGGGGTGAGAGAGGCTGATGTCCTGGCCTTTGGCTCCCTGGTGGCCAGGAAATGGCTCCTACTAGCATGGAGGGACCCGGAGCCCCGAAGTCGGGGGTATGGGTTAGCGACATGGCGGGATTTCTTAGACTCAAGAAAATTAAATTCGCCTTGAGGTGTTCGTTGCAGGGGTTTGCTCGAAGGTAGCAGCCGTTCATCGACTTCTTTGAGAAAAATTAAGCTGTCAGCAGGGGGGAGGGGAGTGAGAAAAGGGGAGGCATGGGGACAGACGTGTAAGGGTAGGAGAACCAACTGAGGGGGGCTGGGGAAGGTGGCACTGTTTGTGTAACACATGTTGGTTGGGGTTTGTTATCGGTGGGTTTGTTGGTTATGTTGTTGTCATTTTATTCTTGTTGAAATTTGATGTTTAAAATTGTTAAAATTATAAATGCCTCAATAAAATATTTTCAAAGAGAAGAGAAGGCTGATAGGCTGACCTTTTCACTTGTGGGGTAGACCAAAACTAGGACCCATAGAAATCTCAACATAATTCTCTAGCTCCCTGCGGTGTTTCTCAGCGGTGCGAGGCGGCTCACCATTGGCCTGTAACAGGCTCCTCTGGTCCTGCTGCTCTCAATGGATTATCCATTGAATCCACTCCATGCTGCCGGGAACCCACGGCGGGACTGTGCTGTTGATGGGACCGAAGATCCCTCCAGCTGAACAGCTGGAAGATCTCATTCAATAAATCCAATAGGAATTCAGGAGAAACTTCTTTCTAGGATGTGGAACTGCCACCACAGGGAGCAGTTAAGGCAAATAGCACAGGCACGTTGAAATGAAAGCTAGATGAAAATGAGGGAGAAAGAAATCCAAGGTGTATTGTTGAGGGTGGGAGAAGGAGCCTGTTGGAGAATTGGAGTGGGAGAATTGACCAGCTAAGTTTAAAAAGCCCGTTTCTGTGCCAAAAAGATATTTCATAGAATCATCATAGAATCCCTACTGTGCAGAAAGAGACCTTTTGGTGAATCGAGTCTGTACCGGCCCTTGGAAAGAGCACCCTACTTAAGCGCTCCAGTCCCCTCCCCCCATCCCCATAACCCCACTAACCTTTTGGACACTGAGGGGAAATGTAGCATGGCCAATCCACCTAACCTGCACATCTTTGGACTGAGAGGAAACCGGAGCAGCCGGAGGAAACCCACGCAGACATGGGGAGAAAGTGCAAACTCCACGCAGACAGTCATCAGAGGTCAGAATCAAAACTGGGTCCCTGGAGCTGTGAGGCAGCAGTGCTAGCCACTGTGCTGCCCTATTTAATAGTGATATATTCATTCAGCAATTCAGTGTAATCGAAAACTGTTAATATATACATTTCTAATATGTGCGAATGTTTATTTAAAATTCTCCATAACTACAGCCAATGTGACAATTTGTTTCTCTACTGTAGTACCAGGTCCAACTTATATCTGAAATTCTCAAACAGGTCCACAGAATTTCTATCTTTAAAAGTTTTCTTTAACCTATATATGAAAAAAAATTTACGTTTGCAATGAGACTTCCCAGGCAAGCAAAAAACACAAAATATAGTTTTCACTGTACAAAATGTGCTTCTTTGGGTGGACAATTAAAACATTGATTTATCCTTCTAGTTATGAAACCCAATAATTATGTGGCTTACCTGGTAAAACAATAAAGTGAACCAGATGTTTTTTTAATGACAATGGGCAATGGTTCCATAATAATATTATCTTTATTAGTGTCACAAGTAGGCCTACATTAACACTGCAATGAGGTTACTGTGAAAATCCCCTAGTCATTTAAGGGGCATCTTGACAAATACATGAATAGGATGGGAATAGAGGGATAAGGACCCAGGAAGTGTAGAAGATTGTAGTTTAGTCGGGCAGCATGGTCGGCATGGGCTTGGAGGGCCGAAGGGCCTGTTCCTGTGCTGTACATTTCTTTGTTCTTTGGAACGGTTTTCAAAATCCTCCACCTTCTCCATTCACCTCTGGCTCTCTGCCACGAGCACCATTTTGGCCTCCAACGAGGCCAGCCGGTCCTCATGCTCTCTCTCCGACTCCTCCACCTTCTGAAGTGCCAGACACTGCATCCCCAGCCTCTGCTCCACTCTCTCAATAGCCACCCTAAGCGGATCCACCACCTTTGTCAGATCTTCTGAGGCCTCCTGCCTCTGCTGCTGGAACTTCGCAATCAAAAAGTCCACAAGTTGCTCAGTAGACCACTGGATGGGCAACGATGCCCCAGCACTCTCCACCATCTTTTCCTGTGTCACACCTTGAAAAAGCTCTCGCCCAGGCTGCTGCCTCTTGTTACACTCATTGTCTGGTAAGCCATAAACCGGCCCCACCGATGGGGCACTTCTATCCCTCAGTGCTCATGCACCTCACACCAGCAAACACCCCTTGAATGAGGTCAAAAACCCCAGAAATTCCACCTCGGAGCCACTAAGTGCAATCACTTAGTCCATTGCCGCCATTGGATGTCCAACACCCCCAGGTTGGCTCCCCTCCCTGGGCGTTAACTGGAAACCATTCACTCTTCCAAATTTAACTTGAAGCCCGAAACTGAATCAAAGCTCCTCAATAGCTCCATTATATCACCCATAGTGGGGACCGGGTCCGTAACATCAAGTGCAGATCAATCAGCATACAGGAACTGCAGGAGGGAGCCTCAATAAGTGCTATTTAAAAGAGGTCATCAACTATTTACATGCTGGCTGATTTCTTCTTGCTGATGGTACCATTTTACATGTTTTTAGTGGTTTCCATAGTTCCAAGTTGCAAAAGTTCACTGTGAGAGGTATGGTCGGACTTCTTCCCGACTTCAAATGCTCCTTTATAATAATAATAATCGCTATTGTCACAAGTAGGCCTACATTAACGCTGCAATTAATTTATTATGAAAATCCCCCCGTTGCCACATTCCAGCACTTGTTCGGGTACACAGAGGGGGAAATGTCCAATTTACCTAACAGCACGTCTTTCGGGACTCTGAGAAAGGAAACCGGAGCACCCAGAGGAAACCCACGCAGACACGGAGAATGTGCAGACTCCACACAGACCGTAACCAAAGCTGGGAATCGAACCTGGAACCCTTGAGCTGTGAAACAACAGAGCTAACCACTTGCTACCATGCGGCCAGTTTCTCTGCAGTTTGTGCAGTTTCTCCCAGATATGGATGCGCCATTAGTCACTCCCCTTGGAATACAACATGACTGGGAAAATTAGCAGAGGCCATACAAAGGAGAACAAGCTGCTGGAAGATTAAGTAGGGGAAGAGTAAATGGGAAAAGAGCCCTCGGCAGGAGGGAGCAATTCTCTATCTGAACGTCTGCCGAACAATGTGAAATGGCTATACTACAAAAGGACAACCTCACTGAAATCTTCCAACTACCTGTAGCCATAATTGCAAACTCCGAGCACAGCAAGGACCACATTGCCAATGGCTGTTAAGATGACTGTGGCAATGGAATCAGCTGAGGAGACATTTTAGGATGGAAGGGATGTCGGTGCGAATGCCGCTGTGCAAGAATCATGGGTTTGAGCCGGGGGGATGGATTGTGATATACAGGAGGTGGAGAGAAGTGAAGGTGAGGGATTTGTATTTGGGGGAGCTAAGGGAGAGGTAGAGCTGCTGAGGGGTAGTGAGTTCAGGTATCTGCAGGTTCGGGACTTTGCATGAAAGGTCTGGAGGGGGTTCCCTCGGTTGCCGGGATACACCCTGATGGAGCGACTGCTGCTTCCAGATGTGGAGGGGGAGGGAAGAATTGTGGATACATACAAGTAGCTGGGGGAGCAGGGAGACAAGCGGGTGGAGAAGATCAAGGAGAAATGGGGAGTGGAGTTGGGAGATCAATTAGGAAGTATGGAGTGAGGCACTGCGAAGGGTAAACGGGACCTCCTCTTGTGCAAGGATGATGCAGTTTAAGGTGGTGCCCAGGGTGCATATGACTCGGGCGAGAATGAGTGGGTTCTTTCAGGGGCTGCAGATGAGTGTGAGAGGTGTGTGGGCAGGGGCCAGCGAATCACGCGCACATGCTTTGGGGTTGTGAAAAATTGGGAAGATTCTGGGCGTGAGTTTTAGCGGTCTTAGCCAGGGTAGTGGAGGAGGAGGTGGACCCGGACGCTTTGGTGGCGATATTTGGGGTTTCAGAGAAGTCGGAGCTCATGGAGAGGAGGAAGACCGATGTTGTGGCCTTCGCCTCTCTGATTGCACTTCGGCGAATTTTACTGGAGTAGCGGTTGGCATCGCCACCGGGGGTAACGGCATGGTTGGGTGACCTGTACGACTTCCTGTGGTTGGAGAAGATAAAATATGAGTTAAGGGGCTCAGCAGGGGCGTTTGAGAAAAGGTGGGAGATGTTTCTGACCGTGTTTGAGGAACTGTTCATCGCAGCGGAGAGGGGGGGCGGGGGGGGGGGGGAATGGTGAAATGGGTGGAAATCTGTGCAGACTGTATAGTTGATTGTTGGAAACTATGTTTCTTATGTTTCCCGGGGTGTTTATTGGCTGTAACCTGCTTTGATACAAGTTTGCAATAAAATACATTTTTTTTAAAAGCTGACTTAGGCAATAAACGTTTATGCGTCTGGCTACTTCTCGACTGCTGACATCAGCAACATCCCAGTTTTCTGACCGCTGGAGGTTAATTGAGGCTCTCTATTCAGAGAGCTGAATATTTTTCATTCTCTCTTTTCAATAGCAAGTAGGTGGAATGCACAATGATTTTCTAATTCACCATGGTGCAGGATGTCGTTCACTGTGCACACATCATTTTGCAGGTATTGTGGGTAGTGTGCTCCCTACTCCCCCTCCTAATCCCCTGCCACTCTACTGACCCCCCTGAGAGCCATCGCCAAGGGCTCTATCACCAATGCAAACAGTAGAGGTGATAGCAGGCACCCCTGCCTCATTCCCCTGATGTATTATCTCCCTGGCCCAGCACAGGATCTTTTCCTTATCCACAAAAGTGTGGAGCTTTATGATCACCGTCCGCGGCGGCACCCCTGCACTTGGCTTCTGCCTGGGAGACCTGAGCGCTCTATCCACCTCTGGATCCTTGTTCAGCGCCCCCTCCGCCCCCAGCTCTGCCAGCATCCTTGAGACATATCTCGTGCCTCCCACTCCTTCAGGCAGGCCGACGATACGCAGATTCTGCCTTCTAGACCTGTTCATCTGCTCTTCAACCTTTGCTCTCAGCGACTTGCAAAGGTCCCTCAGGAGCCCCACCTCCGCCTTCAATGCCACCACCCCATCACAGTGGTCCGACATCATTCTCTCCATCTCCTGGATCTGCGACCTCTGTGCCTCCAAACACTTCTTGACCCTTTCCATCGAGCCTTTCGGGGGTGCAACCATCCCTTTGATCGGTCTTCCTGCATTTCCTTTCTTTGTTGGCAAAACGCCTCTCTAATAAAAGCCATCAGCTGCTCCATCTAGGGTTTTCCAACCTGCGCCAACCCTTCCCCCTCCGCCATCTTTCCAATTGCTGCAGCGCCACAGGTCTCTTCCAGATTTTTGGCCAGGTCTTTCACCTTCTGCCGGGTTTGATAGCCAGCAGACATGCCACTCCCAGGGGGAACTTATCCACACCTTCAACTACATTTTCCCGCCAAAACTCCTCCCTCTTTTGGGTAAAAAGAGCTCAGTTCTATGCCTTTGAGCCGGAGCTGCCCTGTGTGTGACCACTCACGCCACCGGAAGTCACCATCCAGGTACATTTTAAAGGATGTGAGGCAACCTCTACCATCCTCCCAGACAGTGCATTGCAGAGCGTTGTCACCCTCTGGGTAAAAACATTTTTCCTCAAATCCCCCTGCCCCTCACTGTGAAATTGTTTCCCCTCATAACTGACCCTTCAACTAAGGGTCCTCCCTATCCATTCAGTCCATGCCCATCATAATCTTATACATTCTTCCTTTGTTAATTTTTTCTTTCCAATTCAATCTTATTTCTTTTTGAAAAACCCTCTTTTTTTTTTTTTGGCTTTATTTGTTATCTTCATTCTTCTCAGTTTTTGCTGCATTTCCAATTATTTCATTTTTAATTTGATTCAAGCTAATTCTAATGGGTTCAACTGTGTCACTGATTAATTTGTTTAAATATTGAGAAATTGCTTGTATTATCTCTGCCCCCTTTATCCCTTTTGGCAGAGCTAACTGCAGTTCCCTTGCCAAACTCGAAAGCTTTGCTTTCTATTCCCCTTGTAACTCCTCCTAAGTAATTTCTTCCATTCCCCAGGACATCTTTTGCAACTGCTAAGGCCATCTCCTGTCACTGCCTATGCAACATTTCAAACCCGAAAAGAATGCAATCGATCCACACACACCCGCTGCCTTTAGGTCTGATAATCACAAGCCAAACAAGGAATTATACGAAAGAATATCCCAGCCACGAGACCCCCAATTTGTTGCGGACGTCTGGTCAACTCTCAATAGTGGCTAAGATACTGGACCAGAGCCGCAACATTTTTAGGTTTTAAGGCGGTGCTGAAAGATCAATTTGTTCCAGGAATGGAAACGTAAGAAATAGGGTTTGGTTATTCTAAAAATAAACTTTATTAAAACAAAAGAAAAACAATATTTAAACTTTTAAACATCAACCCTAACAATAGGAGATTACATGTAGTTTCTTAACTTTAACAGGCAAATTAAACAGCACTTTAAATGAATCTGCAGATCTCATTCCACTTGCACATGAAGACAAAGGCAATACTTGTAGTTTACGAAGCAATTTTTCTTCTGTACGGAAAGTTACTTCAGAACCCTTTCCCAAAGTGTTCCTCGGTGCCAACTTTCATCACCTCTCTGTTGCTTTCCAAAGCCTTCTCCCCGTACCTGTTCAAAACCGGATTCTTTCTCTCGCTCTTTTAAACTCCACCCAGCCCCTCAAACAGAGGTTCTCTCCTGGGATTTCCAGACTTGAACACATCAGCATTATATTGGCTGTTTGATTGCCCACTCCCATTTATACAAAAGAGCCTTGCTATTGACATTCAGCTAATCTTCCATTGAAAGACAAAGAGGCCATCGGACTCTGTAATGGGCTAATAGCTGGTCAGAAGGATAATTGATCTGGGGCATCCAGTGTATTACCCCAAATTAGTTTGAATCTAACTGGTACAATGTAAATCATGCCAGATTGAGCGGCGGGGGGGGGGGGGGGGGGGGGGCTGTTCCTCTGATTCCGTGCTAGCAGTTTTTCCTTGGTCTGTGTCACCCCTAAATTGCCTGCTGCACCTTTGATCCCATTTCTGGACCCAATTTCCTAATAACTCTGTCTTGTAACACTATCGCGCAATAATAGTCATTTTTGTGGTTTAATTCTTCAAAATAATAAGACTGCTAGGGGTTCATTCAGTACTCAAGAGGGTTCTATGGCTTGAAAAGTTTGGAAAATCCTGATCTCTGAGAAGAATTAATTGAAATCCTGGCTTGTCTAATCATGTCAGCCTGCTATTTGGTCAGCAATTAAGATTCAAAATAACCAGTCAACTTGTGATAATATCACCTAATGGTCCAATTTGGCATAAATGTGGAGGCATAACTCCTGCCATGTTTCATCTTCAACATGGTGTTGGATCCTACCCTCGTTAAGAAGTTAGACTCTTATCAAATTTATTCAACTGTTGCAAAAAGACTTGCTCAGAGGATGCAAATATTATTATTGTGTACATTATATTACAAGAGTCTTTCAGGGAAATATGCATAGCGTTCTTATAAAATAGATTTAAGTAACACTGGTGATTGACATGTACTCTTCAGAGTTGTGACTTTGCAATCTGAAAGCTGAGCAGTAACTAAATGACTGCAAGCTCCTGTACACAGAATTGTGCTGTAGCTTTATTGCCTGAAGTGCTGAGGAAACCAAATTAATGATTCTGTCAAGAAGAATGAACTGTGATGTTATCCAGTAATTCCACCTTTAAAGGACCATTAGACTTTAGTACCCCCCAAATAAATCTGTTCAGTGTTAGAATGTTATAATCGTGTTTGATAGGTTGCAGAAAACAAACCATGGCTTACAAGGGAAATTAGAGATAGTATTGGATTCAAAGAAGAGGCATACAAATTAACAAGAAAAAACAAATGAGGATTGGGAGGAGTTTAAAATTCAGCAAAGGCGGATTAAGGGATTGATTAAGAAGGGGAAAATACAATCTGAAAGTCAGCGAGGGCGGAACATAAAAACTGACTGTAAAAGTTTCTATAGGTATGTAAAGAGAAAAAGATTGGTAAAATCTAATGTAGGCCCCTTACAGTCAGAAACGGGGGAATTCCTTACAGGGAACCAAGAATTGGCCGAAGAACTAAATGCGTATTTTACTTATGTCTTCACAAAGGAAGACATGAATAATATACTGGAAGTTCTGAGAAGCACAAAGTTTCAGTGAGGAGCTGAATGAAATTAGTATTAGTAAAGAAATGGTTTTGGGGAAATTGATAGCATTGAAGGTGGATAAATCTCCAGGGCCTGATACTCTTCATCCCAGAGTGCTTAAGGAAGTGGCCCTAGACATCGTAAATCCATTGCTGGTCATTTTCCAAAATTCTTTAGACACTGGAATGGTTCCTACAGATTGGAGGGTAGCTAATATAAACCCACTATTCAAAAAGGGAGGTAGAGAGAAAACCAGGAATTATAGACCAGTGATCCTAATATGAGTCATGATGTGGAGATAATATGAGTAGTAGGGAGCTGATAGAATCCATAATCAAGGATTGCATAGCACAGCATTTGGAAAGCAGTGGTATAGCCAGGCAAAGTCGGCATGGATTTACAAAAAGGAAACCATGCGACAAATCGACTAGAATTCTTTGAAGATGTAGCTAGTAGAGTTGACTAGGGAGAACCGGTGGCTGGGGTTTATTTAGACTTTCAGAAAGCTTTTGACAAAGTCTCACATAGCAGATTACTATGTAAAGTTAAAGTGCATGAGAATGTGGGTAGTGTCTTGAGCTGGATAGAAAGTTGGTTCGCAGACAGGAAGCAAAAAGTTGTAATAAATGGGTCTTTTTCTGATTGGCAGGCAGTGGCCACAGGGATCTGTGCTAGGACCCCAACTGTTCACATTATATATTAAGGATTTGGTTGAAGGAACTAAATGTATTATCTCCAAATTTGAAGATGATACGAAGTTAAATGGGAGGGTGAGCTGTAAGGAGGATGCAGAGATGCTTCAGCGGGATTTGGACATGGTGAGTGAGTAGGCATATGCTTGGCAGTTGAAGTTTAATGTGGATAAATGTGACAATATCCGCTTTGGTAGCAAAAATAGGAAGCAGACTATTATTTGAATGGGTGTAAATTGAGACAGATGGATACTTCTCGAGATCTTAGTGTCCTGTTGCATCAGTTGAAAGTAAGCAGGTACAGCAGGCAGTAAAGAAGGCAAATGATACGGTGGCCTTCATAGTGAGAGGATTTGAGTATCGGAATAGAAATGTTTTACTGCAATTGTATAGGGCATTGGTGAGGCCACACCTGGAATATTGTGTGCAGTTTTGTTGTCCTTATCTGAGGAAGGATGTTCTTGCTGTGGAGGGAGTGCAGTGAAGGTTAACCAGGCTGATTCCTAGGATGGCAGGACTGTCATATGAGGAACAACTAAGTCAATTAGCATTATATTCATTGGCATTTAGAAGAGCGAGTCGGGATCTAATAGAAATATATAAAATTCTAGTCGGATTATACACAGTAGATTCAGAAAGAATGTTCCCAGTGGTGAGGGAGTCCAGAACCAGGGGTCATCATTTGAGGATAAGGGGTAAACCTTTAAGGACTAAGGTGAGGAGAACTTTCGTCACCCAGAGAGTGGTGAATCTGTGGAATTCACTTCCACAGAAAGTGGTCGAGGCCAAAACGTTTTGTAATTTCAAGAAGGAATTAGATTTAGCTCTTGGGGTTAAAGGAATCCAGGGATATGGGGGGAGGCGGGGTTGGAGTATTGAACTTGATGATCAGCCATGATCATAATGAATAGTGGAGCAGGCTTGAAGGCCAAATGGCCTCCTCCTGCTTCTATTTTCTATGTATGTTTCTATGTATCTCTTGCCTGAACTTGGGAGAAAGAATGAGCTACTCTGGAGTAGAGAAATGTGGGAAGTTCCCAATCATATACAAGAACAGAATATATGACAATAGTAACTTATGTATACAACATACCTTCAATTATTACAGGAACACCATTGGCTCTATCTTGGCAAAAATGCACTCAGAATTGTCTTAACTGTACCCTCAAAATGGAGCCAGTAATCAGAGTAAATCATGAGAAAGCAAAGGGCAAATGCAAATAAAACCATGAAGGTTTATATAAACAAAACATTTATTCCAGTTGACTGAATAAAAAACAATCTGGCGTACCTAGGTGATTTGGAGGGTATCCAACATGGCTGTATGAGATGATTAACACCAAAAGGGTTGAACTCTTTAAACATGTATAACAGAGATTTTTTGAAATATAATCCTTAATTTCAATCTTTTTTACTGTAAAGTGTGCAGTTCTGATTTAGTTCTAGTTCTTTTATTAGTTCTTATAGCATTTGTAGTAAACATTGTGGAATTTAAGTCCGTTATCAGCACAGGGGGGTCTTCGGATCTGGGAAGGTTGGGGCTCGAGGTTCATTACTGTCATTTCAGAAGGCTAATATCATCATCCCAGAGGCAGAAGAGGCCATCTGTTAATGCATAACAACATGTTTGTATAAGTTCAGGAAATATCGCTACAAGTTACTTTATTATAATAATAATCCTTATTAGTGTCACAAGTAGGCTTACACTGCAACAAAGTTACTGTGAAAATCCCCTAGTTGCCACACTATGGCGCCTGTTCGGGTACACTGAGGGATCATTCAGAATGTCCAATTCTCTTTCGGGACTTGTGGGAGTAAACTAGGGTACCCGGAGGAAACCCATGCAGACACGGGGAGAACGTGCAGACTCTGCACAGACAGTGACCCAAGATGGGAATCAAACCCGGGTCCCTGGCGCTGTGAAGCAACAGTGCTAACCACTGTGCTGCCGTGCTGCACTCTATTCACTTGACTGGCTTTTTATGTTGCTGTTTATGGGATCTCATTGTTATTAAATTCAAGACAGAGACTGGATGCTACAGTGGCTAAACATAGATGGATCCAATTATTTTGACATAGTACCCTGTGTAGATGTTACTTGTATGAATCTTTCTTTGAAATGCCTTGGGATGTTTGACTATGTTAAAGGTGCTACATAAATACAAGTTATTGAAGTATCTAATCGATAAAGTACAAATACAATCATTATGTTGGTACTACATTTGAAATCATTCCAATTTAAGTACCTTAAAAAAAATTAAACCATTAAATTATGCTGTATTATATATCGACTTAATCTCCAGGCACAATGCAGGTTAGTCCTTTTATTTTGCACTGGTTTCTTTCCCTAGTACTTTATTTTCTTCTGTACCAGCTTTGGCCTCTTGCAGAGCACCATTCAAAGGCTGAGGCAGTCACCAAAAACGATAAGGGAGCCTTTCTCAGGGAACACTATCATCATTATCACCCACCCTGGCCACTCAGTCAAAGGGACCAACTGTGCAATAGAGCCCAGTGGAGACTTCCCCTGAATTAATGCCAGGCAACAGCCCTTGGAAGTGCCTCAATGGCATCCCAAAATGAGGATGATCGCCTCGTACATTGCAGTTGTAAGCAGTGACAAACCAGCATGCTGCCCCCAGCATGAGGTCACAAGAGGAGCACCGTGTAGAACTGCGCGAGAATTTAGTCCACTGTCAGTCAGAGCATTCAGTAATTTTATCTAACATTGTAAATATTGACTCCAGATGTATGAGCTTTCACTCTTTAGTGGTGAAACTAAAAAAAGGGTGAAGTGTGAAGGGAAGCAATGATCTCTGAAGGTCAACTGGCCAAGAGCAGGTCAGAGGCTAGAAATGCTGTGGCAAGTAACTTATCTCTGATCCTGCAAAGCATGTCCTCCATCTACAAGGCACAAGTCAGGGATGCAATGGAATACTCACCAATTGCCTAAATCAGTGCAGTTTCACCAACAGTCAAGAAGCTCAACACCATCCAAGACAAAGCAGCTAGCTTGAATAGCACCCATTCATCACCTTAAACATTCATCCTACCAGCACACATTCTAGCAGTGTGTACCAACTACAGTAAATATTCGCTTAATAATGACTCTTCTACTGTTGTTTCACTGTAACATTAATAAAGGAACGCCAGTATATCCATTTAGTGTTGAGTTTCATTTTAAAGTCATTTGCCATAGATTATGGCCTGTCTGCTCACCACAACCTTTCCCGCATCACTTGCGTTCCCTCCCCCTCTTCCCTTTCTGTTCCCCTTGCCTCCCACCGTTGTACCAGTCTGCCTCCACCACCAACCCCCCAAAGCTGTTATCTGGACTGCCGCTCTTCACCCCCAGCCTTGCCTCCTCTCTTCTGTTCTTACCAAGGTCTATTTTTAGCTGTTCCACTACTGGCTTCACTCTGGTTCCAGTACTGAACTGGAACTACTCGGCTCCATCTAGGGGCAGACATTAGACTGTGCAGAAAGTCTAAAGATTCCAGCGATTCCCTGCACCCAATCCAGTAGATGGAGTCTGGTCAATTTAAAATTACTGTACTGGGGTGAGTGATTTTGAAAATATATATCTAATTGTATTTCTTTAATATTTAATGATTTATTTTATTTGACAAGTTATTTCAGTTAGGACTGCATAGTACTTCACGCACAAGGTACAGTATTTTAACTTGTGTATTGTGTGATTGTATGGGAATAAGGACACCGGTGTTAACTTCCAACAGTTTATAACATAGGTCCTTGGCGGCTCTTAAATGTCGTGCCTGTACCCATGCGGAGTGACCTCCAGCACCCTTTCCCATTACGGTGCACAGGTCGTTTGACAATATGTGAATGAATGGACATTCTACATCTTCCCCATTTTTAGTTGGGGCAATCTGTAGCGGCGTGCAAAGAACAATACCGATATGGTCGTAAAAAATACAATGGAGAACTTGAATACATAGAGCATGAACTTGTGCTAAAACTTGATGCAAAGCTGAGATGTGTCACTCCCTCCCCCTTTAAGGAACAGCACAATAAGTCCTTAAACCTGGGGTCAGCTCAGCTGTGCCACATAAGTTGGTTGTCCTTGGGAGGCAACTGGTTTTTTTGGGGGGGAAATATTTTATTCAAAGCATTTTCACGTATGTACACAAGAAAATTCACAACAACAGAACTCAATGAACAACCACACCCCTCCTGCACCCCGACACCAACCCCACATCATATCTCGCCTTCCCCATTTTAACCGCTTACCCCGCTTCCAAGCAACCCCCCCTCGTTGACCCCTCAATCTTCTTTAAAGAAATCAATAAACGGCTTCCACCTCCAGGTGAACCCCTCTGCCGACTCCCTCAGAGCAAACTTGACCTTTTCCAGCCACAGGAATTCTGCCAGTCGCTAACCCACACTCACGTTTTTGGCGGCTCCAAGTCCCGCCACCCTAGCAAGATCCTTCCTCAGGGAGGCAAAGGCCAAAACATCGGCTTCACTTACCCCGTTAACTACCGGGTCTTCTGACACCTTTGGACTCGGAACCACCTCTGCACCCAACTCCTCGGACATCATGTCCGAGAACCTCTGCCAGAATCCCCTGACTCGGACCTGCCCAGAACATGTGGATGTGATTCCCCCTCAACGAACCTACTCATCCTCACCATCGTCATATGAATTCTAAGCACCACTTTAAACTGGATGAGGCTTAACCTCGCAAATGACGAGGACTCTCAACTAGGCCTGGGCCCCCAACTCATCTCCCAGCTCCTCCTCCCATTTCCACTTAATATTCCCCACCAAGGACTTCCGGGTGCGGCGATGACCAGCTAAGTCGCACGTTTCGGCAGCTCCCGGTGGAACGGACTTTTGGGCTCTTAATAGGAGCCCCATCGGCAATTTTAACGGCAAATAACACTGTGCGGTAATCCAGAAGGGAATCCCCCCTGGACATGGATGGAAAAAAAGAGAGGAAAGTTGCTGGATTGCAGTGGATCCTCAAGAGCAGCGGCCAGGAAGGCAGGCACAAAGCAAGATGGCGTCGGAAGGAGGCAGTTTAATATGGGGTCCTGACCAACAAGAGTTCCTGCGGCGTTGCGTAGATGAACTCAAAAAGGAGATGAAGAAGGAACTGTTGGCCCCGATATTACAAGCGATTAAGGGGCTAAAGGAGGAGCAAAAGACCCAGGAACAGGAGCTTCGGGTCGTGAAGGCAAAGGCTGCTGAGAATGAGGACGACATACAGGGCCTGGTGGTGAAAACGGAGATCCACGAGGCACAACACAAAAGATGTGTGGAAAGGCTGGAGGTGCTGGAGAATAATGCGAGGAGGAAGAACTTAAGGATTCTTGGTCTTCCCGAAGGTGCAGAAGGGGCGGACGTCGGGGCATATGTGAGCACGATGCTGCATTCATTAATGGGATCGGAGGCCCCGACGGGTCCACTGGAGGTGGAGGGAGCCTAACGGGTTATGGCGCGAAGACCGAGGGCTGGAGAAATTCCTCGAGCAATAGTTGTGAGATTTCTCCGATACAAGGACCGAGAGATGGTCCTCAGATGGGCCAAGAAAACTCGGAACAGTAGGTGGGAGAATGCGGCGATCCGCGTGCATCAAGATTGGAGTGCGGAGGTGGCGAGAAGGAGGGCAAGCTTTAATCGGGCCAAGGCGGTGTTGCATAAAAGGAAGGTCAAATTCAGAATGTTGCAACCGGCAAGACTGTGGGTCACACATCTAGGGAAACACCACTATTTCGAAACGGCAGACGAGGCGTGGACATTTATTGTCGAGGAGAAGCTGGAGTGAGCGGGCCAGAAAAAGAACGTTTGGGACAAAAGTGGGGGGGTGAATTTGTGGAATGAAGGGGGGAAAAGGGGGAAGAGAGGACTTCCCAGATTGTTAAACCTGCGACCCTGTAACTTCTCTCTCTTCCCCATGGCGTGGGGGAGGGGGTGAGGGAGGATGAGGAGCTGTGGGCGCCGGCCATTGGGGGCGGGGCCAAAAGGGGAAGCACGGGCTTTGTTCCCGCGCTATGGTAATCATGGCGGGAACAGGGAAGCAGGAAGGAAGGGGCCTCGCACAGTGTGAGCCGAGGTCACGGGGGGAAGCCGAGGTCGGCCAGAGTTTGCTGACTTCTGGGAGCAACATTGGGTGCAATTACGCTAGCTTGGGATCTAGCGGGGGGGGGGGGTAACTGGGTTGCTGCTGCTGGGGATAAGGGGGAGCTGGTATGGGAGGGGGGTGTTGGGGCGGGGGGGGCGCCGCCTGGGGGGGATACAGCTACGTGGGAACCGGGTGAGGAGCTGGATTGAAAAAGGAAATGGCTAGTCGTCAAGGGGCGGGGGGAAAGAGCCCCCAACCCGGTTGATCACGTGGAATGTGAGAGGGCTGAACGGGCTGATTAAGAGGGCACGGGTACTCGCACACCTAAAGAAACTTAAGGCAGATGTGGTTATGCTTCAGGAGACGCATCTGAAGCTGACAGACCAGGTTTGACTTCGCAAAGGATGGGTGGGGCAGGTGTTTAATTCGGGGCTAGATGCAAAAAACAGGGGGGTGGCCATACTAGTGGGGAAGCGGGTAATGTTTGAGGCAAAGACTATAGTGGCGGATAGTGGGGGCAGATACGTGATGGTGAGTGGCAAACTGCAAGGGGAGGCGGTGGTATTAGTGAACGTGTATGCCCCGAACTGGGATGATGTCAATTTTATGAGGCGTATGTTAGGACGAATCCCGGACCTAGAAGTGGGGAAGTTGGTAATGGGTGGAGACTTTAATACGGTGCTGGACCCAGGGCTGGACAGATCGAGGTCCAGGACCGGAAGGAGGCCGGCTGCAGCTAGGGTGCTTAAGGATTTTATGGTGCAGATGGGAGGAGTAGATCCCTGGAGATTTAGTAGACATAGGAGTAAGGAGTTTTCGTTTTTCTCCTATGTACATAAAGTATTTTCACGAATAGATTTTTTTGTTTTGGGAAGGGCACTGATCCCAAAGGTGACGGGGACGGAGTACACGGCTATAGCCTCTCGGATCATGCTCCACGCTGGGTGGACCTGGAGATAGGGGAAGAAAAACAACAGCTTCCACCCTGGAGAATGGACATGGGATTATTGGCAGATTAGGGGGTGTGTTTAAGGGTGAGGGGGTGTATTGAAAGATACTTGGAAATTAATGATAATGGGGAGGTACAGGTGGGAGTGGTCTGGGAGGCACTGAAGGCAGTGGTTAGAGGGGAGCTGATATCTATTAGGGTACATTAAAGGAAAGCAGGAGGGTAGGGAAAAGGAGCGGTTGTTGAAAGAACTGCTGAGGGTGGACAGACAATATGCGGAGGCACCGGAGGAGGGACTATACAGGGAAAGGCAAAGGCTACATGTAGAATTTGACTTGTTGACTACGGGTAAGGCAGAGGCACAATGGAGGAAGGCACAGGGTGTACAGTACGAATATGGGGAGAAGGCGAGTAGGTTGTTGGCCCACCAACTGAGGAAAAGGGGAGCAGCGAGGGAGATAGGGGGGGTGAGAGATGAGGAGGGAGAGATGGAGCGGGGAGTGGAGAGAGTGAATGGAGTGTTCAAGGCATTTTATGAAAGGTTATATGAAGCGCAGCCCCCGGACGGGAAGGAGAGAATGATGTGCTTTCTGGATCAGCTGGAATTTCCCAAGGTGGAGGAACAGGAGAGAGTGGGGCTGGGAGCACAGATTGAGACGGAGGAAGTAGTGAAAGGGATTGGAAGCATGCAGGCGGGGAAGGCCCCGGGACCAGACGGATTCCCAGTTGAATTCTAGAAGAAATATTTGGACTTGCTGGCCCCGCTACTGATGAGAACCTTTAATGAGGCGAGGGAAAGGGGGCAGCTGCCCCCGACTATGTCAGAGGCAACGATATCGCTCCTCCTAAAGAAGGAAAAAGACCCGCTGCAATGTGCTGCAATGCACATTTCCCTCCTGAATGTGGATGCTAAGATTCTGGCCAAGGTAATGGCAATGAGGATAGAGGATTGTGTCCCGGGGATGGTCCATGAGGACCAAACTGGGTTTGTGAAGGGGAGACAGCTAAATACAAATATACGGAGGCTGCTAGGGGTAATGATGATGCCCCCACCAGAGGGGGAAGCGGAGATAGTGGTGGCGATGGATGCCGAGAAAGCATTTGATAGAGTGGAGTGGGATTATTTGTGGGAGGTGTTGAGGAGATTTGGCTTTGGGGACGGGTATATCAGGTGGGTACAGTTGCTGTATAGGGCCCCGATGGCGAGCGTGATCACGAATGGACGGGGGTCTGACTATTTTCGGCTCCATAGAGGGAGGAGGCAGGGATGCCCTCTGTC
Source organism: Scyliorhinus torazame (assembly GCF_047496885.1). Taxonomy (NCBI): domain Eukaryota; kingdom Metazoa; phylum Chordata; class Chondrichthyes; order Carcharhiniformes; family Scyliorhinidae; genus Scyliorhinus; species Scyliorhinus torazame. The sequence goes on from NC_092716.1 coordinate 40,120,285, forward strand.
CCCATTATTGTTTACATTGGCGATTGAACCCCTGGCCATGGCACTGAGGGGTTCCAGGAAGTGGAGGGGAGTACTTAGGGGGGGAGAAGAACACCGGGTATCTCTGTATGCGGATGATTTGTTGCTATATGTGGCGGACCCGGCGGAGGGGATGCCAGAGATAATGCGGATACTTGGGGAGTTTGGGGATTTTTCAGGGTATAAACTGAACATGGGGAAAAGTGAGCTATTTGTGGTGCATCCAGGGGAGCAGAGCAGAGAAATAGAGGATTTACCGTTGAGGAAGGTAACAAGGGACTTCCGGTACCTGGGGATCCAGATAGCCAAGAATTGGGGTACATTACATAGGCTTAATTTAACACGGTTGGTGGAATAGATGGAGGAGGATTTCAAGAGATGGGACATGGTGTCCCTGTCATTGGCAGGTAGGGTGCAGGTGGTTAAAATGGTGGTCCTCCCGAGATTCCTCTTTGTGTTCCAGTGCCTCCCGGTGGTGATCACGAAGGCTTTTTTCAAAAGAATTGAGAAGAGCATTATGAGTTTTGTGTGGGCTGGGAAGACCCCGAGAGTGAGGCGGGGATTCTTGCAGCGTAGTAGGGACAGGGGGGGGCTGGCACTACCGAGCCGAAGTGAGTACTACTGGGCCGCCAATGTTTCAATGGTGTGTAAGTGGATGGGAGAAGGGGAGGGAGCGGCGTGGAAGAGATTGGAGAGGGCGTCCTGCAGGGGGACTAGCCTGCAAGCAATGGTGACGGCGCCGTTGCCGTTCTCACCAAAGAAATACACCACAAGCCCGGTGGCGGTGGCTACATTGAGAATTTGGGGGCAGTGGAGACGGCATAGGGGAGGGACGGGAGCTTCGGTGCGGTCCCCGATAAGAAACAATCATAGGTTCGTTCCGGGGAGAATGGATGGGGGATTTGGAGCATGGCAAAGAGCTGGGGTGGTACGATTAAGAGATCTATTTGTAGATGGGACATTTGCGAGTCTGGGAGCGCTGACGGGGAAATATGGGTTGCCCCAAGGGAATGCATTTCGGTATATGCAATTGAGGGCTTTTGCGAGGCAACAGGTGAGGGAATTCCCGCAGCTCCCGACGCAGGAAGTGCAGGATAAAGTGATCTCAGAAACATGGGTGGGGGACGATAAGGTGGCGGACATATACAGGGAGATGAGGGACGAGGGGGAGATCATGGTAGACGAGCTGAAAGGGAAATGGGAAGAAGAACTGGGGGAGGAGATTGAGGAGGGGCTGTGGGCTGATGCCCTACGTAGGGTAAACTCATCGTCCTCGTGTGCCAGGCTAAGCCTGATACAATTTAAGGTGCTACACAGGGCGCATATGACTGGAGCACGGCTTAGTAAATTTTTTGGGGTCGAGGATAGGTGTGCGAGATGCTCGAGAGGCCCAGCGAATCACACCCACATGTTCTGGCCATGCCCGGCACTACAGGGTTCTGGGTGGGGGTGGCAAAGGTGCTTTCGAAGGTGGTGGGGGTCCGGGTCGAACCAAGCTGGGGGTTGGCTATATTTGGGGTTGCAGAAGAGCCGGGAGTGCAGGAGGCGAGAGAGGCTGACGTGTTGGCCTTTGCGTCCCTTGTAGCCCGGCGCAGGATATTGTTAATGTGGAAGGAAGCCAAACCCCCGGGGGTGGAGACCTGGATAAACGATATGGCAGGGTTCATAAAGTTAGAACGGATTAAGTTCGTGTTAAGGGGTTCGGCTCAGGGGTTCACCAGGCGGTGGCAACCGTTCGTCGACTACCTCACAGAAAGATAGAGGGAATGGAAAAGAAGTAGATAACAGCAGCAACCCAGAGGGGAGGGGGGGGGGGGGGGGGGGGGGCGGGGAGGAATCGGACGGACTCTCAGGGATGTTATTGTATATGTATAGGTATTTGGTATATGTAATTGTATATTGGATTGTTGGATAGTATTTTTGGAGAGTATTTATTTTGGACAAGGCAGTTGCCATTTAGTTTTGTTTTTTTGTTTTTGTTTATATATTACTTATTTATTTGTTTAAAACTGGCCACGGTTATTTATATTGCTTTATTGCTGTGTAAAAGAAACACTACGTATTGTTATGTTTGGCCAAAAAACTTGAATAAAATATATATTTTTAAAAAATATATTCCCCACCAAAGCTCCATCAATTCTTGATAAATATTCAATACCTTCCCCTCCCCTATTTTGTCCTTCAACAGCACCTTGTCCTGCAACCTCAGGAGTGGCAGCCCAGGAAAGGACGGCACCTATCTCCTTACAAAGTCCTGAACCTGCAGGTACCTAAAGCCATTCCCCCTGGGCAACTCGTACACTTCTTCCAGATCCTCTAGCCTGGCAAATTTGCCCCCTATAAAAAAGTCGCTGAAGTGCTCAACCCCTGCCTGTTGCCACCCCCTAAACCTCACATCCAGCCCCGTTGGTGCAAACCTGTGGTTATTACAGATCAGTATCTACACCGAGGCACCCTCCAGCCAAATGCCTCCACACCCTTTGGGCCGACATTACCACTGGGAACGTGGAGTACCTGGCCGGCAGGAATGGTAAAGGCGCTAACAACAAAGCCGTCAGACATGTACCCCTGCATAATGCCGCCTCCACCCGCTCCCACATCGATCCCCACGGCCCATTACCTTACCATGGCAATATTTGCCCTGCCCAATAATAGTTCACCATGTTCAGCAGTGCCTGCACCCTCACCCCCACTCCAAGAAAGCCCAACCTCTGCAACATCGTCACTTATACTGTCTGCACCCGTCGTGCCAACGACTGTGCCATCCCACCTCTTAAAGTCCCCCTTCATCTGTTCCACCAGCTGAGCCAAGTTCAATTTATGCATCTGGGCCCAACTCCTCGCCACCTGATATCCAGATACCTAAAACTCGCCCCAACCACCCTAAACGGCAACTCTCCTACTTTCCTTTCCTGCCCTCTAGCCTCAATCGGGAACACCTTGCTCTTTCCCATATTCAATTTGTATCCCAAAAAATGGCCAAATTCCCTCAGAATCTTCATGTCTCCAATGCTACCCACCGGGTCCGGGATATATAATAGGCCATCTGCATACAATGAGACCCTGTGTTCGACGCCCCCCCTCACCCCCCACTCAATTCCTCTCCAGTCCCTCGATGCCCTAAGCCCCATTGTCAGTGGCTCTATCGTCAAGGCAAAGAGCAACGGGGAAAGTGGGCACCCCTGCCTCATCCCATGATGCAGCCCGAAGTACTCCAAACTCATTCAGTTCATCTGCACGCTCACAACCGGCACCTTATATAACAGCCGGACCCAATTCACAAACCCCTGGCCGAACCCCAACCGCCCCAGCACTTCCAACAAATACACCCATATCAAACACCTACTCTGCGTCCATCGCCACAACTACCTCCACCTCCTTCCTCTCCAAAGGCATCATGATTACACTGGGTAGCCTTCTCACATTCGCCGACAACTGCATTCCTTTCACAAAACTCGTCTGATCCTTGCCTACCACCCCCAGCACACAATCCTCAATTCACAATGCGAACATCTTCGCCAATAATCCTGCCCCCTTTTCCCCGCCGATCAGTCATACCCGTTTCTGAGCCAGGCCCCGGCCCGCGTCACACACCCCTCCAGGTCCACCCCAGATGTCTACTGCGATCGATTCCTTTCCAACTGAGCAACACCAGCCACACCCATGTCAGCAATCCTCCTCCCCCACCCCCCTCAAACAAAAAAATAACCCCTCCACACGCCTTCCTCTTAGCAGCCCCTCATTTCATTCCCGTTATCTAGCCCGCCCAGCTAGCATGGTGGCCCCCGCCCAAGGCCCTCAACCACCCCGTCTCCCTCCAGTCCCCCCCAAACCATCCCAACCGTCGACCTTTAAAGAGTAACAAAAGACACACTCACCATCACTGCTTCCTCATGAAAACCTGCCTCAAAACCCACCACAAACATTTTAACAAGCACATAAAACTCCTCCAAAGTTCAGTGTCCTCGCACTCCTCCAGTCCATTGTCCCTCAAAAATTCCATTGTCTCCTCTGGCGTGTCAAAATAAAGTTGTAATTTCTAGAAAAGTCACCCACAGGCAGGCTGGGTATAATACCCTAAACGTCATCCCCTTTTCTTAGAGGGCAACCTTAATCTGATTAAACCCGGCCCTGCTCTTTGCCAGCTCCGCACCCAGGTCCTCCCTGAGCTCACTCCCTTCCCAGGTACACTTCTTAGTCTGCCTCACCCATCGAAGAATCTTCTCCTTGTCCAGAAAGCGGCGCAACTGCACCACCATCGCCTTCGGAGGCTCGCCTACCTGTGGCCTCCTCTTCAGCGCCCTGTGCGCTTGGTCCACCTCCAGGGGCCGAACAAAGTCCCCCTGCCCCATCAATTTCTCCAGCATCTTTGCAACATACACCGCGGCCTTTGCACCTTCAATGCCTTCAGGCATCCCAACAATCCTTAATTTTGCCCCCTGGAGCAATTCTCCACCTTCTCCCTCAGTCTCTCTGGCTCTCCCGCATCACTCCCACCTCTGCCACCAACAAGGTCAACTGCTCCCCACCGCCTCCTCCACTTTCTGGATTACCTGGCCCTGGGACTCCAGCCTCTACTCAACTTGCTCAATCCCAGTTCTCAGCGGTTCAAACACCTTGGCAAGCTCTTCCAGGGCCTTTGTTGCAGGAACTTATTATTCGGGAACGCCACCAACTGGCCTGGCAACCACTGGGCAGGCAGCATGTCCCCTTTGTCCTCTGCCATCTTTTCCTGCAGTGCACCAAAGAGACTCTCCTGCTCCCGCTGCTGTTTCTTTCTTGCACCACTCCTTGTCCGTGGATTCATCCACCAGCCACAATAGAGGAGCACTCCCTTCCCCAGGCACTCCTGTACCTTTTGACCTCAAATACAATGCCCTTCGGGCGGAGAAAAAACATAAAAGAACCGCCTTGAACTGGAGCCACCAAATGTGCGGCCACTGACTCCATGGCCGCCACCGGAAGTTATCGGCAGCTGGGTTATTGTCCACATGGCGGATTGCACCAGGTGAGTCTGGGGTGGCTATTATGGCTGCAGGGCTTAGTGTATTGGTAGCAGGAACGGCCTCTCTTCCAGCTGGGAGGCAAGGACTTCAAACACAGTAGGTCAGTCTCTGTGGCACGTAGGTGGGCTGGTTCAGGTTCCTGACATACATGGCGTCATCTGTTGGGTTGGGCAGCAATGTTGAGCTTCATTCTTTTCAATGATCGGTCAACACCTTTGCAGTAGAATGCTTCCAGGGCTAAAAGTTTTGACTTACCTCCAGCTCATTCCCTTTGTTTATATGCTGAGCTTTGGAGAGGTGGCTGGCTGCATCATATCTTGTGATAATAGCTGGTTGATTTGGCTAATCTGCAACACTTGGCAAAGTGATTCCATTTACCATAGTTGTTATTGCATTTGTTAAATGCAAAGCATGCGCTTTTTTGTGGGTGCTGGCCGATGCAGTTTGAGCAGGGTATGTTTAGTACTGAAAAAAACAGCTTCTCTTAATTCATTAGTGCTCCTCTTGGACTGTTCATTCAGCATGCAAGTCTCAATGGCAAATTCCAACGTTAATTTTTTCACACAGCAGCTGCATCTGCAGTCGCCATATATTCCACACACTACATGGTTTCGTACAAGTTCATCAGTGAAAGCACCAAATTCACAAATTTTTGCCAGAATGTTTAGTGTTGAGGCGGACGACTGTATCGATTCATCTGGTTTCATGGCTATCAATGTTGAAAGGCTGACTATTCATGATCACATTATTCACACACATGCAGATTTGTTCAAATTCCTTTCGCAGTACCTCAGTGCCCTCTTGATCTTCCCCCGTCCTGGAACCCAAAGAATTACAATTTCTCCACAGCCTCCGTGCCCGCCAGGTTCAGTAACATGTAGACTTGGATTTTGTTCAACTTGTCAGCTTCAACAGTTTATTTCAGAGGTCATCGGCTGCTCTTACATGTCATGCCTGTGGCCACCGGGAGTAACTTCTGGCACCCTGCCCACATCACATATCATTGGCAATAGTAAATGAATGTACATTCTACAACTTGTACACTGGTTTTTCTGGGTGGCAAATACTGAAGGAACTTAATTCTGGCTTTAACTTTAATTCTTATGGGAACCTGCGGTTCACTTCAAGTTATTTCACTTAAAGTCACCTTCCTGTACGAGGTGCACTGCAGCAACTCACCAAGGCTCCTTCAACATCCTCTTCCAAACCCATGACCTCTACCACCCAGAAGGTCAAAGGTCACAGCTACACTGGAACATTACAAACTGCAAGTTCCATTCCAGGTCATATACTATCCAGACTTGGAATTATACCACTATTCTTTCACTAACACTGGGTCAATAAACTGAAATTTGCTCTCTAACAGCACTGTAGGTGTACCTACAGACATCTGGACTGCAGCAGTTCAACAATGCAACTCACCACAACCAGCTCAAGGGAAATTAGGGATGGGCAGTAAGTATGGGCCTTGCCAGAGACACACTCATCCCAGTAATGAATAAAAAAAGTTCATCTGCATTGGATGTGTTGCTGTCCCACCTCCTTCCACCAGAACAGTGATGTCAAACCAGCACACACTTGCTCATCGCCTCCACTCTTGGCCCCTTTGGGTTTAATATTTTTGCCCAGTAATCCTTTCCAGTACTTCAAGGGCTATATTCAGTGTTTTCCCGTGTTACAGCTGGTGCATGTGTTGACTTGCAGAATCCATGTGGAAAATTAAAGAGACAATGAAGAAGTGAAGATCTATATTGTGCAGATTTACACAATTACTGATATCTGTAGTGCTTCTGTTTTATTGGATTGGCAGGGAGGAGTTAGTACAGGGGTGCAAAGGGATCCAAATGATCTTGATCCCCAAGGCCCCAAGAATTCTTAATTGGACTCTGCCTAGGATCCACTCTAATTTAGTGAAAAACCCTTATGTGGTATTTAAAATAGATCAAAATACAAAATATATTTATTTCCTGCTCCACATTTGTTTTATATTAGAAATGTGATGATGCCTCTCTAGTAGAGCTGCATAGCTTGCCTTCAACTTCATCGAGTAGCATGAAGATATTTTGTAACTAACCATTTTTCTTATGATGTAGGTGGGAGACACTGAATGCCAAGTAATTGTATGCAGTTGTGTACCTTTTATAGGGCAAGCATAGCTGAAGATTGTTTTAATCCGTGCCAAAAAAATCAGCTATATACTTTGCTTTCTGGTCCAGAGCAGCAGTATTCTATGTTGAGATCCATAGGATACCTACATTGCAGGTAGAGGGCGACATTCTCCGACCCCCCGCCGAGTCGGAGAATCGCCGGGGGCTGGCGTGAATCCGGCCCCCGCCGGTTGCCGAAGTCTCCGGCACCCGATATTCGGCGGGGGCGGGTATCGCGCCGCGCCGGTTGGCGGGCCCCCCCCCGCTCGATTCTCCGGCCCGGATGGGCCGAAGTCCCGCCGATAAATTGCCTGTCCCACCGGCGTAAATTAAATCACCTACCTTACCGGCGGGACAAGGCGGCGCGGGCGGGCTCCGGGGTCCTGGGGGGGGCGCGGGGCGATCTGACCCCGGGGGGTGCCCCCACGGTGGCCTGGCCCGCGATCGGGGCCCACCGATCCGCGGGCGGGCCTGTGCTGTGGAGGCACTCTTTCCCTTCCGCCTCCCCCACGGTCTCCACCATGGCGGAGGCGGAAGAGACCCCCTCCACTGCGCATGCGCGGGAAACTGTCAGCGGCCGCTGGCGCTCCCGTGCATGCGCCGCCCGGAGATGTCATTTCCGCGCGAGCTGACGGGGCAACAAAGGCCGTTTCCGCCAGCTGGCGGGGCGGAAATTCCTCCGGCGTCGGCCTAGCCCCTCAATGTTGGGGCTTGGCCCCCAAAGATGCGGAGCATTCCGCACCTTTGGGGCGGCGCGATGCCCGTCTGATTGGCGCCGTTTTGGGCGCCAGTCGGCGGACATCTCGCCGTTTCCAGAGAATTTCGCCCAGAGTCTGCACCCATTGAGTCTGCACCGACCCTCCGAAAAAGCATCCTACCTAGGCTCACTCCCCTGCCCTATCCCCGTAACCCCAGTTAACCCGCACATCTTCGGACTCTAAGGGGCAATTTAGCATCGCCAATTCACCTAACCTGCACATCTTTGGACTGTGGGAGGAAATTGGAGCACCTGGAGGCAACCCACACACACACGGGGAGATTTTTGTGGAAAGCTTTTGTCATGGGTGCCATAGGCCAAATATCTTTAATCACAGGCAATTCCTAATGCTAACACAGTAAATAGCGGTCACAAATTCTACACTGTGATCCCTTACATACAGGATTTAATCCCGATATCACAGAGTGATAAAAGACATTGAGACAGGAGCCATTCTACTAGGGCTTGTTCCATCATTCAATTTGTTCATGGCTGATCTGAAACTTTCATTCACCTGCTTTAGGTGCCATATCCAACACTTGGCTGACGGAGAATCGAGCATTGGGCAAAAATGCTCCAGTCCCCTGCCGGCGGTGGTATTAAGCTACACACCCCGCACTGGCGGGAGGATGTAAATGGGTCTTTTGAACCCATTTGCATCCAATTAACGGACTGGAAGCTGAAGTCTCCACATCCCGTGATGCTCCAGACCTCTTGCACCATTGATTGGTGCAAGTATTTCCAAGCATGGCCCTGGCATAGTTGACCTTGCGGTAGGTCAAGGTGATAAGTACTTAATGTTGGTGCAGCCAAAATCCATCACCCCCCCCCCCCCCCCCACACACACACACACACAATGCAAATCCTGCCCACCCCAGACCCCCAACAGAGACCGCCCACAGATCAGGGATTTTTACGTAGGGCACAGACTGGTGACACTGGACGAACTGACGGAGAAGTGGAGACTACCGAAAGGACAGGAAATGAGGCACCTGCAAATGAAAGACTTTCTCCGCAAGGAGACAGCAGGGTACCCTGGGGCCCCAGAAACCACACTATAAGAGGATCTGATGGGCACAAGCAGCAAAGAAGGGGGACTATGTTGGAAAATGTACGGACAGTTACTGGACAGAGCTCGGTGACCACTGGACGAGATCAGATGGAAATGGGAGGACGAACTGGGGAACAGAGGTGGGCGCGAACTCTGGAGCGAAGCACTGAGCAGGGCCACCTCCTCCTGCGCAAGGCTCAGCCTAATGCAGCTCAAAGTGGTCCACAGAGCACACCTGACCAGAACCTGAATGAGCAGGTTCTTCCCGGAGGTGGAGGACAAATGTGAGCGGTGCCAGAGGGGCCCGGCCAACCCACCCACATGTTCTGGGCTTGTCCCAAACTTGCTGGGTTCTGGACAGCCTTCTCCGAGGCAATGTCCAAGGTTATGGGGGCGAGGGCGAAGCCATGCCCGATAGTGGCAATCTTTGGTGTATTGGAGCAGCTAGAGATACACATGGGAAAAGAGGGTTAACGTCCTAGCTTTCGCTTCTCTAATTGCACGTTGGATCACGGGCTGAGCCAAAGGGCGGCAAAGTGTACATTAAGTAAATTAAGAGGACAAGATAAACCTTTCTGAATAATACAATAAAATAACGCAACAAAAAATGTATATACCTGTTGATAAATGTGGAAAATGCCAATAAAAAAATTTAATTTTTTTAAAAATTGGCACCTACCGAGATTGCGGCGTTAAAACCAATTCTCCGCCCAAGCATCTTTCCTGATTTCAGCATCAGCTAGAGAATCCCGTCCCAGCTCTCTGAAGCTCAGTTTGGGATCCACCAGGATCATTCAGCTTCTAAGCTCATTACAGCCTTGGTTCAAACATGGACAAAAGAGCTGAGCTCCAGAGGTGAGGTGAGAGTGACTGCCCTTTACATCAACGTAGCATTTGACTGAGTATGGCATCAAGGAGCCTTCGCAAAACTGGAGTCAATGGGAACCAGGGGGAAAGCTCTCTGCTGTTAAGTCATACATGGCACAAAGGAAGATGGTTGTGGCGGTTGGAGGTTAATCATCTCAGTTCCAGAACATCACCTCTGGAGTTTCTCGGGGTAGTGTCCCAGGCCCAACCATCTTCAGCTGCTTCATCAATTCCCTTCCTTCCATCATAAGGTCAGAGGTGGAGATGTTCGCTGATGACTGCACAATGTTCAGCACCATTCTCCTCAGATATGGCAAGTAACATTCACAACGCAGAAGTGCCAAGCAATGAGCATTCCCAACAAGAGAGGATCTAACCATGGCCCCATGATATTCAATGGCATTACCATTGCTGTATCCACCACTATCAACATACTGGGGGTTACCATTAGCCAAAAATTGAAGTGGACGAACCATAGAAACACTGTGGCAACAAGAGCAGGTCAGAGGTTAGGAATTCTGCAATGAGTATCTCCCCTCCTGTCTCTCCAAAGTCTGTCCACCATCTAAAAGACACAGGTCAGGAGTGTGGTGGAATACCTCTCCACTTGCCTGGATGAGTGCAGCTCCAACAGCGCGACACCATCCAGGACAAAACAGCCCACTTGATTGGTACCCCTTCCACAAATATTCAATCCCTCCACCACTGACAGACAGTGGCAGCAATGTGTGCTATCCACAAGATGCACTGCAGGAACTCACCAACGCTCCTTAGGCAGCACCTTCCAAACCCACGACCACTACCGTCTAGAAGGACAAGGACAGCAGATACCCAGGAACACCACCAACTGGCGGTCTCCCTCCAAGTCACTCGCCATCCTGACTTGGAACAAAATCACTGTTCCCTCACTGTCGCTGGGTCAAATTCCTGGATTTCCCTGCCAAACAGCACTGTACCCCACCACAGTGGTTCAAGAAGGCAGCTCACCACTACATCTCGAGGGCAACTAGGGATGGGCAATAAATGCTGGCCTGGCCAGTGGCGTCCAAATCCCGTAAATGAATTTTTAAAAAACAGGGAGTAGCAGTTCAAATAGTGAGATAATGCCAAATTATGTGCAGAAGGCAAAATAAAGAGAAGGAAAGAAACAATGGTATAAAAGAGAGAAATGAAAATCAATAAAAAGTTTATTAAAAAGACTTTACTTTGTATAATCTATTTCAATCCCGCATTAATAGTTTCAATGGCAGAGAGATTGTTTGGCAATAATTAATAATTCGCATGCTGTTAAAATTTGCTTACATGTGAATGGGGAAGACCCCAACACTTTACATGTTTAGTGGGTATCTATCATGTAAATACCCCAATTTTGAGCCCTTCCTTGTGTCATGATATTCAGATAAACATATCATGGTGCAAACACACATACACACTGATGGACAGATCAATGGACCAATCAACACACACGCAACATCACAGCCAATCACCAGTGAGAGCACACGCACTATCAAACTGGGAACACCACAGTTCCCGCTCATTCCAGCAGGAGACAGCTCAGGGCACAGAGCACACAGCGTGCCACTCAGACATACACCATGTGCTGAGTGCCTCTCTAAGATCGTGTTAGGGCTAGGTCCGCAGGTTAACGGGTAAATTACGAACCACAGTCATAAGTTTACAGATGTTGTTATTAAGTGTAATAAAACTGAGTTGTACCATCTACAACCATGTTGGTTCATCTGTATAGCGGAACACCCAACACAACATAGTACCAGGATTGGAACCCAGCAACTGTGAGACCTACCTGCACATCTTCAGGGATCTGCCATCCTGCACCATGGACACCATCAGCCCGCCGCAGCCGCTCCAAATCGCTGGAAACCTCGGCGTCAACTGGAAGCTGTTTAAACAGCGCTTCCAGTTCTTCCGAGAAGCCACAGAAAGGGAGAATGCAGACACCAGGAAAATCGCCCCCCTCCTCTCCACGGCAGGGCAACACGCCATCCACATCTACAACTCCCTGGTGTTCACGGAAGGTGAGGACAAGATGAAGTACAAGACGGTCCTTCTAAAACTTGAGCAACACTTCAGCGTCGAGGTGAACAAGAGCTTCGGGAGGTACCTCTTCCATCAGCGCCTGCAGGGTAAGGATGAGCCTTTTCAATCTTTCCTGACACCTCCGTATCCTCGCGCAGTCCTGCAGCGATGAGGTCACCTCCGATTCCATGATTCAGGACCAGATACTTTTTGGGGTCACCTCGGACACCCTACGCCAGCAGCTCCTCAAAATTAAGAGCCTCACCCTAGCCACCATCATCGAAGCCTGCGTCCTCCATGAAAACGCGACCAGCCGGTACTCCAACTTCCAGGCGGCCGAATCGGCACGGCAGGGGTCCTACGAGACCGAGCGGGTCCAGTCGACCGAGTTCCTCCCGGCCCGCGGCCCGGACGAGGGCGGCCATTTTGCGCGCTTTCCGCAGCCTCCCGCGCTTGTACGCGCCAAATGAGACGTCGACGCAGAGGGACGTGACGCGCAGGCGCGCTCTACACAGGACCGAACTGCGCATGCGCAGTGGTGCGACGAACGCCATGACATCACGACGTGCGGCAACTGTGGATCCGCACATTTAAAGCAGCAATGTCCAGCAAAGAATCGACAATGCCTCCGCTGTGGCAAGATGGGACACTGCGCTGCCTGCTGTCGAGCAGCTCAACCTGCCAACGCTCCCCAATTCCGCCAGCCTCGCAGGGACGTGCGGGCCATTCAGCCTCCATACATCGAGTCATACCCTGACGACGTACAGACCGGTGATACTGACGACTGGGAAGCCTTCCGCGTTGCAGTCATTGACAGGAATCGGATGTCCCCAAGTAGGACCCACCAGCCGATGCCAGTCAACAGCGTTAATCCGGGTGATGAATGGTGTGCCACCCTAACGGTCAACCGATCACCAATCACATTCCGTTTAGACACTGGTGCCTCCGCCAACCTTATTGCAATGGTCAGCCTTCTACGCCTTGAAGGTCAAACCACCGATTCGGCCATCCCGCTGTCAGATGGTCGATTACAACGGAAAAGTTATCCCGGCCATGGGACCCTGCCAGCTCGAGGTTACACACAATGCATACACAGCCACACTGTCTTTTGAGATAGTTGGATCCTCGAAGGACTCTCTGCTAGGCGCACAGGTGTGCAAGATCCTCCACCTCGTTCAGCGGGTACACACTCTGTCTCCAGAAGGCACGTCCGACTTCCTGGATGCAGACTTTAGGGCACAGCTCCACTCGCTCCTCGCCCACAACCAGGAGGCTTTCGAGGGCATGGGCACACTGCCCTACACTTACAGAATACGGCTCAAATCGGACGCCACCCCGGTCATTCACGCACCTCGCAGAGTCCCAGCACCACTCAAAGACCGCCTCAAGCAGCAGCTGCAGGATCTCCAGGACCAAGGAGTGCTTTCCTGGGTCACTGAGCCCACGCCATGGGTCAGCTCCATGGTGTGCGTAAAAAAGCCCTCTGGCGAACTCCGGATCTGCATTGACCCGAAAGACCTGAACAACAACATCATGAGGGAACACTACGCCATACCCAAACGGGAAGAGATCACGAGCGAAATGGCCCGGGCTAAAATTTTTACAAAGCTTGATGCCTCAAAGGGTTTTTGGCAGATTCAACTGGATCAGTCCAGCAGGAAGCCGTGTACCTTCAACACTCCCTTTGGCAGGTTCTGCTACAACAGAATGCCGTTTGGCATCATCTCGGCATCCGAGGTGTTTCACAGAATCATGGAACAGATGATGGAGGGCATCGAAGGGGTGCGCGTCTATGTTGACGACGTCATCATCTGGTCCACCACACCACAGGAGCACATCAGTCGTCTCCAGCGTGTCTTTGCACGGATACGAGAGCATGGCCTGCGCCTCACCCGAGCCAAGTGTTCTTTTGGCCAAACTGAGCTAAGGTTTCTGGGGGACCACATGTCCCGGTCAGGAGTGCGTCCGGATGCAGACAAAGTGACAGCTATTACAGCCATGCCGCAGACGGCAGACAAGAAGGCAGTGCTACGCTTTCTCGGGATGGTCAACTTCCTGGGGAAGTTCATTCCCAACCTTGCCTCCCACACAACGGCTCTTCGCCACCTAGTGAAGAAGACTATGGAGTTCCAGTGGCTGCCTGCACACCAGAAGGAATGGGAGGAGCTCAAGATTAAGCTCACCACAGCCCCGGTATTGGCGTTCTTCGGCACTTCTCGAGATACGAAGATCTCGACTGATGCCAGCCAGTCCAGCATTGGGGCGGTACTCCTGCAACGGGACGACATTGCATCATGGGCCCCAGTCGCCTATGCCTCGCGGGCCATGACCCCCACAGAACAGCGCTATGCGCAGATTGAGAAGGAGTGCCTGGGTTTGTTAACCGGCATGGATAAGTTCCACGACTACGTGTATGGTCTCCCTCAGTTTACCGTGGAAACCGACCATCGCCTGCTGGTCAGCATCATACAAAAGGACCTGAATGAGGTGACCCCTCGCCTCCAGTGCATTCTGCTCAAGCTCCGGAGGTACGACTTCCACCTGGTCTACACCCCGGGAAAGGACCTCATCATCGCGGATGCCCTGTCCAGAGCAGTGAGCACACCGCCCGAATAGGGGCGGTTCGTATGTCAGGTCGAAGCGCATGTGGCCTTCACATCGGCCAATCTGCCAGCTAATGATGCAGGCCTGCTCCATATTCGCCGGGAGACTGCGGCTGACCCCTTTCTACAACGTGTGATGCGCCACATGACGGAAGGGTGGTTCAAAGGACAGTGCCCACAATTCTACAATGTCCGGGACGACTTGGCCTTCATTGACGGTGTCCTCCTACAGCTGGACCGGATTGTGATTCCACACAGCATGCACAGGTTGGTCTTCGAACAATTACACAAAGGCCATCTCGGGGTTGAGAAGTGCAGGCGGAGGGCCCGAGAAGCTGTATACTGGCCGGGCATCAGCGACGACATCGCCAACATGGTGCTCAACTGCCCCATCTGCCAAAGGTTTCAGCCGGCGCAACCCCCTGAGACGCTTCAGCCCCATGAGTTGGTAACGTCCCCCTGGGCGAAGGTGGGTGTGGACCTTTTTCATGCGCTCGGCAGGGACTACGTCACCATAATTGATTATTTTTCAAATTATCCAGAGGTCGTACGCTTGCATGATTTGACATCGTCAGCTGTCATCAGGGCATGCAAGGAAACCTTCGCTCGCCATGGCATTCCGCTTACCGTCATGTCGGGCAATGGGCCCTGTTTTGCGAGCCAAGAATGGTCTTCTTTTGCCGCTTCGTATGGCTTCACACACGTGACGTCCAGCCCTCTGCATCCCCAGTCAAATGGCAAGGCGGAAAAGGGCGTCCATATCGTCAAGCGGCTCCTCTGCAAGGCTGCTGATGCCGGATCGGATTTCTGTTTAACCCTGCTGGCCTATCGCTCGGCCCCACTGTCCACTGGCCTCTCACCAGCCCAGCTGTTGATGGGTCGCGCCCTCAGGACCACTGTACCGTTCATTCATGTTCCCAAACCCAGCCATGCTCCAGTACTGCAGAGGATGCGACAGCAGCATGCTCAGCAGAAAGTGGCACATGACACTCGAGCAACTGATCTTCCTGCCTTGGCTCCTGGAGACAACGTCCGCATCCACCTACCAGAGGGTGGCTGGTCGGCAACTGCCGAAGTTCTCCGCCGCGTGGCTCCCTGCTCGTTCCTGGTTCGCATGTCTGATGGCTCCATTCGCCGGCGTAATCGCCGGGCTCTTCGGCTGCTTCCGCGCTCGCTACGTGATCATGCACCGGTGCCACTCCCTCCTGTTGTCCCTGATGTCAACTTCGTGGAGCTTCCTGCCACGATGCCTATTCCTCTATCGCCTGTGGCCAGGCCCATTCCTCAGCCGGTGGATCCTAACCCACCCTTGAGGCGGTCAACCCAAATTCGTTGCCCACCTACTAGGCTGGACCTATGAGCCTGTTTGCACATTGGACTCACTAAAGTGTTATGCCACAATGTTAATGTGTTTCTCTTTTTGTCGTTAGAGGAGTTTGTTTTCAATGTTTGATGATTGCACTTGTTTTGTTTATGGTACAACCTCGTTGCTATATTGCACCTGACACCTTCCTATGTATATAGTTTAGCCTCATGTACATGTTGTAGATATTGCACACATATTCAGCTGTACTCAGTACACATCAATATTTATTGCCACATAGGCACATATTCTTCTAAAAAGTGGGGATGTCATGATATTCAGATAAAAATATCATGGTGCAAACACACATACACACTGATGGACAGATCAACGGACCAATCAACACACACGCAACATCACAGCCAATCACCAGTGAGAGCACACGCACTATAAAACGGGGAACAGCACAGTTCCCGCTCATTCCAGCAGGAGACAGCTCAGGGCACAGAGCTCACAGAGTGCCACTCAGACATACACCATGTGCTGACTGCCTCTCTAAGATAGTGTTAGGGCTGGGTCCACAGGTTAACGGGTAAATTACGAACCACAGTCATAAGTTTACAGATGTTGTTATTAAGAGTAATAAAACTGAGTTGTACCATCTACAACCGTGTTGGTTCATCTATATAGCGGAACACCCAACACGACACCTTGTACTTGCCATCTTCAAGTTTGATACCACTATTGAACAGCCTTTGAAGGAACAAAGCAGCTCGTTAAGCAACTTTCTGATTTTCACATTTAACTTTCTATGTTAGGTTCCTGGAAGTTGTTGTGCGATTTACATTTAATAACAATGTGTTCTGATGACCGTACAATTTTATCAACTGTAAAATCCAGGTTAATGTAGCTTTGTAATTTTAAGTTCCTGCCGAATGAGATGAGAAGACATTTTTCTCTGAGGATCATTCATTTGTGAATCTCTCTTCCCCTGAGAGCAGTGGAGGCAGAGACATTAAATATTTTTAGGCTGAGTTAGATACTTGATTGATACAGAAGTCATAGAACATAAGAATAAGGGGGCAGGATCACTCGGTCCTTCGGGCCTGCTCCGCTATTCAAGAAGATCATGTCTGATCTGATTGTAACCTCATCTCCACATTCCCAGTTTCCCCTGGTAACCTTTCACCCCCCTTGTTAATCAAGAATCTATCTACCTCTGCCTTAAAAATACTGAAAGATTCTGCCTCTATTGCCTTTTGAGGAAGAGAGCTCCAAAGACTCACGACCGTCAGAGAAAATAATTCTCCTCATCTGTCTTAAATGGGCAACGTTTTATTTGTAAAAAGGGACCCTTTTATTGCAGATGTATATGATTTTTTTCAAGTTTAGTGTGGACACCCAAGGATTCACCCAAATACTGAATTTGGCTGGACAAAGGTAGAATGCAATACAGTGATTTACCAGTAGAGTGTATTCCTGTCTTGTATTATTTTCTTGTAGGAGGCTGTTTGGTGCAGTGGTAGCACCCCTGGTGCTGGACCAGAAGCTCTGAGGTTCAGTCCAATGTCAGGACTTGTTGGTCACAAAAGGAGTGTTCAACGTGCTGATAATTAGTTCAGAAATCCTTCCACCACTTCTCCCACTATTCCCCAAGGATGAATAAAACAGTATATGGGTGTGAAGATACGCTAACAACACTATTTTGCTCGTGGCAGCTTAAGCAGGAATCTGGACAGTTCGAGTATCAGTTTCCTTTTCCCCTATTGATGCAATTGAAAAAAATTAAATCAGCCAGTTAGGACTTTCATTACCTGCAGATCAGTCACTCTCTAAAATTATTGGAATTATAGCAAAGCATAAACACTTGGTCAAGCATCTCCACCAAATCATGAGAGACCCTGGCTTGTGGGCAACCAAAATGGAAGGCACCGAACACATTGAGAGACTTTGGCAAAAATGTGCAGAGGCAAAGTCAAGGCATCGGAGGTGGTCAGTGGTGGAGGGATTGAATATTTGTGGAATCAAGTGGGCTGCAACACATTGTTCAAAACTGTACACCATACTCTTGGAGGATCCAAACAAATAAATTAGGATAAATGGTCGGCACATCGTGAGCCGAAGGGCCTGTACTGTGCTTAACTGTTCTATGTTCTAAGTACCCGAATCAAGCTGATTGTTACTTCCACACCTTTGTCCTTGTAAACTATATACTTCAAGGCCTTGTTTATCCTTTAGTTTTACTGATTTATCATACTGCTGGTGTGAATGAGCTATCCACCAGTAAGTCCAGAAATTCCTTACTGTGTCCACTTAGTCTTTTAAAATAACATCATTTGCTAAGATATACATAATGCTTCGGTATGCAGGGCGGCGCGGTGGCACAGTGGTTAGCACTGCTGCCTCACAGCACCAGGGACCAGGTACAATTCTGACCTTCTGCGACTGTCTGTGTGGAGTCTGCAAATTCTCCCCGTGTCTGCGTAAGCTTCCTCCGGGTGCTCCGGTTTCCTCCCACAGTCCAAAGATATGCAGGTTAGGTGGATTGGTCATGTTAAATTGCCCCTTAGTGTTCAAAGGGTAGGTGGGGGTTACAGGGCTGGGACGGGGGAGTGGGCCTGGGTGAGTGCTCTTTCAGAGGGTCAGTGCAGACTTGATGGGCCGAATGACCTCCTTTTGCAATCTTGAACATACTTAACGACCCAGCCTCGATAGCCCTCTGCGGTAAAGAAATCCAGATTTACTACCCTCTGAGAGAAGAAATTCCTCCTCATCTCAGTCTTAAATGGGTGATCCCTTACTCTGAGATTATGCCCTCTGGTCCTAGACTCTCCCACAGGGGAAAATAGCCCCTCAGCATCAAGCCTCCTGAAAATCTTGTGTGTCTCAATAAAGTTGCTTCTCATTCTTCCAAACTCCAATGATTAGAGGCCCAACCTACTCAACCTCTCCTCAGAAGAAAATCCCTCCATACCAGGATCAACCTAGTGAACGGTCTTTGGACTGCTTCCAATGCTAGTACATCTTTCCTTAGGTAAGGGGACCAACACTGTTCACAGTATTCCTGATGCAGTCTAACTAGTGCCTTGTACAGTTGATGCAATACTTTCGGGAACACTTTTACTTTTTTATGAGAGAACTTTAATTTTTAGATACTGGATGACTGTTTAAAGGGTTTAAATGCTGCAGATGGGAAGAGCAGCCAATTGACCCCTATTGCAGGATAGACTTTCGACCTGAGGAGGCTTCCGGTTGCGGCTATGCAGAGCTAAGTCGCATGTTCGGCAGCTCCCGCTTGGAACTGACTTTTGGGCTCTTTACAGGGCCCCCAACGGATGTATTTTGCATTTCCCAGTGTGGGAAGAAGACTGCAATATTCCCCCGACAGTGTCCCCCAGGAATGGTATGTCTCTTGGTTACCAGACCCGGCAGAAACAGTAAAAGATTTGGCTGGAGCTGCAGGAAAGACAAAAGCCTCTTCCAGCATGCAGGCAGGGGAAGAGCAAGCTTAAAGGCTTCAAGCTGACTTGAGGGCCTTTATTAATGGTGAATTCCAGCAGCAGAGGGAACAACTGTAAAAAGATCTCACCAAGGCCACTGAAGAAGCGGGGACGAGGTATCCGGTGGCGGCCATGGAGGAGTAGGTCGCGCATTCGGCAGCTCCCGGAATGGACTCTCAGACCTTTTTCAGGAGTTTCCACAGACGTTTTGGGGCAGATTGGTGAAGCGAACACTGCCAAAAGGATTCCCTCTCGAGACCTCCGGTTGCGGCTATGCGGAGCTAAGTCGCACATTTGGCGGCTCCCGCAAAAACGGACTTTTGGGCTCTTTTCAGGGCCCCAAACGGAACTTTTGTGACGTTTCCCGGTGTGGGAAGGAGTTAATAACAGCTCCCCGTCAGTATATGGCTTTAACTAGGAGCGGGGCGACAAAAAAGGTGGTGGTGGACCCGAAGAAGGGAGGGAAGAAGGACAAAATGGCGGCGGGCGGAGACCAGGCAGCATGGAGGCAGTGGGCGGAGGAGCAACAGGAGGGTATCCAGCGATGCGTCAGAGAGATTAAAATGGACCTGCTAGAGCCAATGAAGGCTTCTATTGATAAGCTGCTGGAGATTTAGACGGCCCAGGGGGTGGCGATCCGAGAGGCTCGACAAAAGATCTCTGACAATGAGGACGAGATCTTGGGCCTGGCGGTAAAGGTGGAGGCGCACGAGGCGCTCCACAAGAAATGGCAGGAGCTGTTCGAGGAGATGGAGAATCGATCGAGGCGGAAGAATCAGCGGATTCTGGGCCTCCTGGAGGGGCTGGAGGGGCCGGATGTGGGGGCCTATGTGGTCACCATGTTGAACTCGCTGATGGGAGCGGGGTCCTTCCAGGGGCCCCTGGAGCTAGAAGGGGCCCATAGAGTGTTGGCGAGGAGGCCCAAGGCTAACGAGCCTCTGCGGGCGGTGCTGGTGCGGTTGCATCAGTTCGTCGATTGGGGGTGTGTGCTCAGGTGGGCCAAGAAGGAGAGGAGCAGCAGGTGGGAGAACGCAGAGGTTCGAATATACCAGGACTGGAGTGCGGAGGTGGCGAAGAGGAGGGCCGGGTACAATCGAGTGAAGGCGGTGCTGCACAGGAAGGAGGTGAAGTTTGGCATGTTGCAGCCGGCGCGACTGTGGGTTACCTACAAGAACCGGCATCATTATTTTGAGTCTCCGGAGGAGGCGTGGGCCTTTGTTCAGACCGAGAAGCTGGACACAGACTGAGGGTCGGGATGGGCGATTGGGGACTGCGGTGGATATGTTGTGCCTATTTTTTGTTCGGGGGGGGCCTTTGCATTGTTTTGGGTTTCTTTTTCTCTGTGTTTTTCTCTTTCGGGTTGGGGAGGGTGGATGGGGCGGGTTGGGCACTGTTTTGGTTGGTGGCGGGGCCTGGTAGGTGGAGAGCGCGGGCTTTTTTCCCGCGCCGAAGTCTGGGGGGGGGGGGCGGGGCGGGGAAGCGAGGATTGTTTCCCACACTTAGAACGGAGGGGGGAGGGGGAGAGCCTGAGGATGGAGAGCGGGAGAGGAGGGTGTGCCACACAATGGGAGGAGTCGAAGGGGAGGCGGGAGTGGCCAGGGTCAGCAGGAGTCAGCTGACTTGCGGAAGTGCAATGGGGGGAGTAAACCAGCTAGGATGTGTCCTAGCCGGGGGGGGGGGAAGGGAAAGGGGGAACGGGCCGGGTGTGAGGTGCGGGCGCGTGGCTGGCTGAGGGGGGGTCATGGCTAGTCAGCGGGGAGGGGGGGCGGGTAGCCCCCTGATTCGGCTGATAACCTGGAATGTAAGGGTACTGAATGGGCCGGTTCAGCGGGCCCGCGTGTTCGCGCACCTGAAGGGGCTCAAGGCGGATGTGGTTATGCTCCAGGAGACACACCTGAAGGTGGCAGACCAGGTAAGACTGAGGAAAGGGTGGGTAGTTCAGGTGTTTCACTTGGGGCTAGATGCCAAAAATTGTGGGGTGGCGATCTTGGTGGGAAAGAAGGTGTCATTCGAGGCGTTGAGCATTGTGGCAGATAATGGTGGTCGGTACATAATGGTAAGTAGTAAGTTGGAGGGAGAGAGGGTGGTACTGGTCAATGTGTATGCTCCGAACTGGGACGATGCGGGTTTTATGCGGCATATGTTGGGTTGGATCTCAGACTTGGAAGTGGGGGGCCTGATAATGGGGGGAGACTTTAACACGGTGTTGGATCCAGCACTGGATCGCTCCAGGTCTAGGACGGGTAGGAAGCCGGCGGCGGTGGAGTGCTGAGGGGATTTATGGACCAACGGGAGGGGTGGACCCTTGGAGATTTGCAAGGCCGGGGGCTAGGGAATTTTCATTCTTCTCGCATGTCCATAAGGCTTATTCTCGAATCGACTTTTTCATTTTGAGTAGTGCACTGATTGCGAGAGTAGAGGATACCGAGTATTCGGCAATAGCCATTTCGGACCACGCCCCGCATTGGGTGGACTTGGAGATGGGGGAGGAGAGGGACCAGCGCCCGCTGTGGCGCTTGGAGGTGGGGCTGTTGGCGGACGAGGAGCTGAGCGAGCGGGTCAAAGAACAAAGAAATGTACAGCACAGGAACAGGCCCTTTGGCCCTCCAAGCCCGTGCCGACCATGCTGCCCGACTAAACTACAATCTTCTACACTCCCTGGGTCCGTATCCCTCTATTCCCATCCTATTTATGTATTTGTCAAGATGCCCCTTAAATGTCACTATCGTCCCTGCTTCCACCACCTCCTCCGGTAGCGAGTTCCAGGCACCCACTACCCTCTGCGTAAAAAACTTGCCTCGTACATCTACTCTAAACCTTGCCCCTCTCACCTTAAACCTATGCCCCCTAGTAATTGACCCCTCTACCCTGGGGAAAAGCCTCTGACTATCCACTCTGTCTATGCCCCTCATAAGTTTGTAGACCTCTATCAGGTCTCCCCTCAATCTCCTTCGTTCCAGTGAGAACAAACCGAGTTTATTCAACCGCTCCTCATAGCTAATGCCCTCCATACCAGGCAACATTCTGGTAAATCTCTTCTGCACCCTCTCTAAAGCCTCCACATCCTTCTGGTAGTGTGGCGACCAGAATTGAACACTATACTCCAAGTGTGGCCTAACTAAGGTTCTATACAGCTGCAACATGACTTGCCAATTCTTATACTCAATGCCCCGGCCAATGAAGGCAAGCATGCCGTATGCCTTCTTGACTACCTTCTCCACCTGTGTTGCCCCTTTCAATGACCTGTGGACCTGTACTCCTAGATCTCTTTGACTTTCAATACTCTTGAGGGTTCTACCATTCACTGTATATTCCCTACCTGCATTAGACCTTCCAAAATGCATTACCTCACATTTGTCCGGATTAAACTCCATCTGTCATCTCTCCACCCAAGTCTCCAAACAATCTAAATCCTGCTGTATCCTCTGACAGTCCTCATCGCTATCCGCAATTCCACCAACCTTTGTGCCGTCTGCAAACTTACTAATCAGCCCAGTTACATTTTCCTCCAAATCATTTATATATACTACAAAGAGCAAAGGTCCCAGCACTGATCCCTGTGGAACACCACTAGTCACAGCCCTCAAATCAGAAAAGCACCCTTCCATTGCTACTCTCTGCCTTCTATGACCTAGCCAGTTCTGTATCCACCTTGCCAGCTCACCCCTGATCCTGTGTGACTTCACCTTTTGTACTAGTCTACCATGAGGGACCTTGTCAAAGGCCTTACTGAAGTCTATATAGACAACATCCACTGCCCTACCTGCATCAATCATCTTAGTGACCTCCTCGAAAAACTCTATCAAGTTAGTGAGACACGACCTCCCCTTCACAAAACCATGCTGCCTCTCACTAATACGTCCATTTGCTTCCAAATGGGAGTAGATCCTGTCTCGAAGAATTCTCTCCAGTAATTTCCCTACCACTGAAGTAAGGCTCACTGGCCTGTAGTTCCCTGGATTATCCTTGCTACCCTTCTTAAACAGAGGAACAACATTGGCTATTCTCCAGTCCTCCGGGACATCACCTGAAGACAGTGAGGATCCAAAGATTTCTGTCAAGGCCTCAGCAATTTCCTCTCCAGCCTCCTTCAGTATTCTGGGGTAGATCCCATCAGGCCCTGGGGACTTACCTACCTTAATATTTTTTAAGACACCCAACACCTCGTCTTTTTGGATCTCAATGTGACCCAGGCTATCTACACACCCTTCTCCAGACTCAACATCTACCAATTTCTTCTCTTTGGTGAATACTGATGCAAAGTATTCATTTAGTACCTCGCCCATTTCCTCTGGCTCCACACATAGATTCCCTTGCCTATCCTTCAGTGGGCCAACCCTTTCCCTGGCTACCCTCTTGCTTTTTATGTACGTGTAAAAAGCCTTGGGATTTTCCTTAACCCAATTTGCCAATGACTTTTCGTGACCCCTTCTAGCCCTCCTGACTCCTTGCTTAAGTTCCTTCCTACTTTCCTTATATTCCACGCAGGCTTCGTCTGTTCCCAGCCTTTTAGCCCTGACAAATGCCTCCTTTTTCTTTTTGACGAGGCCTACAATATCTCTCGTTGTCCAAGGTTCCCGAAAATTGCCGTATTTATCCTTCTTCCTCACAGGAACATGCCGGTCCTGAATTCCTTTCAACTGACACTTGAAAGCCTCCCACATGTCAGATGTTGATTTGCCCTCAAACATCCGCCCCCAATCTATGTTCTTCAGTTCCCGCCTAATATTGTTATAATTAGCCTTCCCCCAATTTAGCACATTCATCCTAGGACCACTCTTATCCTTGTCCACCAGTACTTTAAAACTTACTGAATTGGGGTCCGAGGAAGTATAGAGAGGTACTTGGAGACCAATGACAACGGGGAGGTCCGAGTGGGGATGGTATGGGAGGCACTGAAGGCGGTGGTGAGGGGAGAGCTGATCTCCATTAGGGCCCACAAGGAGCGGAGGGAGCGGGGGGAGAGGGAGAGGCTGGTGGGGGACATGGTGAGGGTAGACAGGAGGTATGCGGAAGAGCCTGAGGAAGGGTTGTTGAGGAAGAGGGGCAGCCTCCAGGCCAAATTTGACCTGGTGACCACCAGGAAGGCGGAGGTGCAGTGGAGGAAGGCCCATGGGGCGGTCTACGAGTATGGGGAAAAAGCAAGCCAGATGCTGGCGCATCAGCTTCGGAAGCGGGACGCAGCTAGGGAGATCGGGGGGGTTAAGGACAGGGGAGAGAGCATGGTGCGGAGTGGGGTTGGCATCAATGGGGTCTGCAGGGACTTCTACGAGGAATTGTACCGATCCGAGCCCCCACGGGAGGAGGGAGGGATGGGCTGTTTCCTGAACCAATTGAGTTTGCCAAAGGTGCAAGAGGGACTAGTGGCGGGACTGGGGGCCCCGATTGGGCTGGAGGAGCTGATCAAAGGGATAGGAAGCATGCAGGCGGGGAAGGCACCGGGGCCGGACAGTTTCCTGGTCGAATTCTATAAAAAATATATGGACCTGTTGGGCCCGCTGTTAGTTAGGACCTTTAATGAGGCAAGGGAGGGGGGGCTTTACCCCCGACGATGTCCCGGGCACTGATCTCCTTGATCCAGAAGCGGGACAAGGATCCCCTGCAATGTGGATCTTACAGACCGATTTCCTTGCTAAATGTAGATGCCAAGGTGCTGGCGAAGGTCTTAGCCATGAGGATTGAGGATTGTGTGCCGCAGATCACCCATGAAGACCAGACGGGGTTTGTGAAGGGGAGACAGTTGAACGCAAATGTGCGGAGGCTTTGAACGTTATCATGATGCCGGCGAGGGAGGGGGAGGCGGAGATAGTGGTGGCGATGGACGCTGAGAAAGCCTTCGATAGGGTAGAGTGGGGGTACCTGTGGGAGGTGCTGAAGAGGTTTGGGTTTGGGGAGGGGTTTGTCAGGTGGGTTAGGCTGTTGTATGAGGTCCCGATGGCGAGTGTGGCCACAAATAGGAGGAGGTCCGTGTACTTTTGGTTGCAGCGAGGGACGAGACAGGGGTGTCCCCTGTCCCCCCTGCTCTTCGCACTGGCGATTGAACCCCTGGCTATGGCACTGAGAGAGTTGAGGAACTGGAGGGGGGTTGGTGCGGGGTGGGGAGGAGGCATAGGGTGTCGCTTTATGCGGACGACCTGCTGCTGTATGTGGTGGACCCGGTGGGAGGAATGGCAGAGGTAATGAGGATCCTTAGGGAATTCGGGGACTTTTCGGGGTACAAGCTCAATATGGGGAAGAGCGAGATGTTCGTAGTTCAGCTAGGGGACCAGGAGAGGGGGATTGGTGAGCTCCCACTAAAAAGGGCGGAGAGGGGGTCCTGGTGGCCAGGAGCTGGGGGGCCCTGGGACGCGTTGCCGTTGTCCTTGGCGGGTAGGGTGCAGTCAATCAAAATGACAGTGCTCCCAAGGTTTTTGTTCCTGTTCCAGTGCCTCCCCGTGTTTATCCCAAAGGTTATTTTCAGGCAGGTTAACAGGAGTATAATGTGGTTTGTGTGGGCGCGAGGGACTCCGAGGGTGAGAAGGGTGTTCCTGGAGCGGAGTAGAGATGGGGGGGGGGGCTGGCGCTGCCCAACCTCTGTGGGTACTGGGCCGCCAATGCGACGATGGTGCGCAAGTGGGTGATGGAGGGGGCTGCATGGAGACGGCGTCCTGTGTGGGTACGAGTCTGGGGGCGCTGACAACGGCGTCGCTGCCGCTCCCTCCAAGGAGGTATACCACGAGCCCGGTGGTGGTGGCGGCCCTCAAAATTTGGGGACAGTGGAGGCGGCATAGGGAGGAAGTTGGGGCCTCGGCGTGGACCCCATTACGGGGGAACCACCGGTTCGTCCCAGGAAGAACAGGTGGAGGGTTTACGGGGTGGCACAGGGCAGGGATACGAAAGTTGGGGGACCTGTTTGTGGACGGGAAGTTCGCAAGTTTGGGTGAGCTGGAGGAGAAGCACGGGCTCCCCCCCCGGGGAACACCTTCAGGTACTTACAGGTAAGGGCGTTTGCCAGACGGCAGGTGGTGGAATTTCCGCGGCTACTGCCACACACAGTACAGGACAGGGTGCTCTCGGGGGGGTGGGTGGGAGTGGGGAAGATCTCGGAAACTTACCAGGTGATGCAGGAGGAGGAGGAGGCCTCGGTGGTGGAGTTGAAAGGTAAGTGGGAGGAGGAGTTGGGAGAGGAGATCGAAGAGGGGACGTGGGCAGATGCCCTAGGGAGGGTGAACTCTTCCTCTTTGTGCACGAGGCTCAGCCTCATACAGTTTAAGGTGCTGCACAGGGCACACATGACCGGGACAAGGATGAGCCGGTTCTTTGGGGGTGAGGACAGGTGTGTTAGGTGCTCAGGGGGCCCAGCAAATCACACTCATATGTTCTGGGCATGCCCAGCGCCGGAGGAATTTTGGAAGGGCGTAGCGAAGACGGTGTTGAGGGTGGTAGGATCCAGGGTCAAACCGGGCTGGGGCTCGCAATATTTGGGGTGGCAGAGGAGCCGGGAGTGCAGGAGGCGAAAAGAGGCCGGAATTCTGGCCTTTGCGTCCCTGGTAGCCCGGTGAAGGATTCTCTTTCAGTGGAAAGGTGAGAGGCCCCCAAGCGTGGAATCCTGGATCAGCGATATGGCAGGGTTCATTAAATTGGAGAGAGTGAAATTCGCCTCGAGCGGGTCGGTACAAGGGTTCTTGAGGCGGTGGCAACCGTTCTTAGACTTTCTGGCAGAACGATAGACATTGGCCAATGGCAGCAGCAGCTTGGGGGGGTTTACTTTATTTTTGTTGATGTTATTTACACTGGAGGGTCTGAGGGGGGTGTATACACCTGTTGTGTTAAGTCGGGGTGTTAATGTTAATTTATTATTTATGTACGGGGGGGGGAGGGGGTTGCTCTTTTTAGATTGTGTTTTGTACTTAACCCTGTTGGGTTCTTTTTTCTTATTTTGTTATTGATATTTTATGAAAACCCTTAATAAAAATGTTTTGTTTTTTTTAAAGACTTTCGACCTGAGCCCCATCTCCTATGAAGGACCCTCCTCGGCACCTTGCAAGCATTTGTAGGGAAGATACTCAACACCTTGACACCTCTCGGACTGCCAGCAGCCAGGTCTCCAATTCTCAGGATTTGCACCAATTCACACCAACGGGACTCTCAGCTGGGGGTGCAGGAGCGTCGCAGGGGTTAGGTGAATTGGGTGTTGTGCCATAAATTACATGCAAAACAGCTCTAATGAGCTATTTGCATTTTCCTACTGGGCATTAACCTCATCGGGGGCCAACTGGGAGACTCGCAACGGTTTTCATGATTGGCCTGAACCAATCGACACCTGATTCAGCAGGCCATTTGGATTCCCTCCCATGACCTCATGAGAATCCTTCCCTCATCTAAATCATTAATATATATTATGAATAGCTGGGGTCTTAGCACTGATCCCTGCAGTACCCCACTAGTCAATGCCTGCCATTTGGTAAAAGACCCATTTATTCCTACTCTTTGTTACCTGTCTGTCAACCAGTTTTCTATCCATCTCAATACACCCCCCCCCCCCCCAATCCCGTGCATTTTAATTTTACACACTGTTCTCTTACTTGAGACCTTGTTGAAAGCCTTCTGAAAATCCCAATAAACCACACCCACCAACTCCCCCTCGTCAACTCTACTCAACTCTACTAAGTAAGAACCTTTAATTAATTAATCTCAACATGGGTCTTGAGTTCTGCCTTTGGTGGCTACTTGGTGAAATTAGATTAATTGGTGAATGAAACAAAATGAAAAAATGAAATGAATATCGTTTATTGTCACAAGTAGGCTTCAAATGAAGTTACTGTGAAAAGCCCCTAGTCGCCACATTCCGGCGCCTGTTCGGGAAGACTGGTACGGGAATGAGCAAATGTGGGAACAGTATGTTGAATAAGTTGTTACTAAGTTGACCCAAGGGCTTTTCTCCCAGCCCACCTCCATACCCAGCAGCCTCCAAACACTTTGCAGCAGTGGTGGTCATAACTCCCATCTTCGCCTGCTCTTTTACTCTGAGATTATTTATTAAACCTGCCTCATTACACATTTCTAGATCCTAAATAGTCTGATCCCTAGTTGGATCCACAACATATTGCTCTAGGATACTATCCCGAATACACTCGATGAATTCTTCCTCATGGCTACCTCTGCCAATGTGATTTTCCTAATCTACATGAAGATTAAAGTCACCCATGATTAAAGCATATTCCCTCATTATCTCCTGATTTATTCTCTGTTCTACTGTTAGAATACTCATGGGTGGAGGTAAAAAATAACAAGTTATTGTTACTTTTTACCTCCACCCATGAGTATTCTACATCATTTGATCCAAGGTAATTTCTTGTTATTATACTCATTCCACCTCATACTAACAAAGCTAACACACCACCCTTTCCTTCCTTCCTGTCGTTACAAAAAATCACATTTCCCTGAATATTTAGTTTCCAGTTTTGATTTCCTTGAAACTATGTCTCTGTAATGGCAATAAGATCATACCCATTAACCTCAATTTGTCCATCAGATCATTTATTTTATGCCAAATACTACATTCATTTAAGTAAAGAGCCATTTTCATTGACCATCTTTAAAAAAAGGGTTTGGGCACAAAAAATTGGAAGGTTCTGGAAAAGGAACAAATACTTCGGCAACACCGGCATCTTTCGTCTGGATCCTCCCAGCTAATGATAACGGCAAAACATCCCACCTCTTAAGTTCTCCTTCATTCCCTCAACCAAATTCGCAAGGGCAGAAAGCAACGGAGAGAGCATACACCCCTGCCTCGACACCCGCCGTAATCCAAAGTACCCCAGACTGACAATATTTGTCCGGACACTCGCCTTAAGGGCCTTATGTGGCAGCCTCACCCAATCAATGAATCCATGCCCTGATACAAACCCCCCAACTCAAACAAGTACGCCTGTTCAACCCGGTCAAACGTTTTCTCCATGTCCATCGAAACTACCACCTCCATGTCCTGGCCCCTTTGAGGCACCACATTCAATAACCTCCGGACATTAGCTGACAACTGCTGCCCCTTCACAAACCCAGTCTAGTCCTCGCCTATGACCCCCGGCACACAATCCTCTATATGCGTCACCATCACTTTCCCCAATATTTTTGCGTCCAATATTCACAACGAAATTGGGCGGTACGACCCACACTGGTCCGGGTCCTTATCCTTTTTTTAAAAAGCGAAATAGAAGCCTGAGACAGTGTGGGGGGCTCTGACCTGTACAGCTGCCGATAAAAAGCGGCAGATACCCATTCACCCCCCCCCCCCCACCCCCCACCCCCCACCCCCCCCCCCCCCCACCCCCACACCAATTCCATAGCCACTGCACTCCCCCTCTCCCTCATCCTCCCTCCCTGCTGCCTGCCTCAACTAATGAGCCAGCATTTTTCTGGCTTTTTCCCCATTCGCCTACATCACCCCCGGCCACTGCGTAATTGGCCCACCGCCTTCCCTGTAAACATAAGCCCAAACTCCATATGATTTTTTTTTTTCCAATTATGGGCCAATTTAGCATGGCCAATACACCTACCCTGCACATCTTTGGGTTGTGGGGGTGAGACCCACGCAAACACGGGGAGAATCCTCAGATGACCGGGGACATGACTGGTCGAGTCTACAATCCAACACTGTATTAAAGTCTCACAAGCCCACCCCCCTCTCCAATCCGTCATATCCCCCTTTAAAGAGCTCCGCGAATCCCGTTTCACACTCACCTCCAAGCCTGCTCTTCGCTCAGCCTCAGGGGCCCCCCAAGATGGTCACCGCCAGCCCCCTTATTTTTTTTTAAAGAAAATATTTTATTGAGAGATCCAACACAGGGGGAAAAACCCACAATAACATATCCAACTCGACCCAGCCCTAAACCTTAACTACCCATACATTAGATTCCCTGCCCTTATTCGTCACTTCCATGCCTCCCCATTACCTCCCCCCCCCCACCCTCCTGCTGACGGTCAATTCTCCTTGAAGAAGTCGATAAACGGCTGCCATCTCCGAGCGAATCTCTGTAATGAACCCCTTAAAACAAACTTAATTTTCTCTAGCCTAAGAAATCCTGCCATGTCACTGACCCAAACACTTGACTTTGGAGGCTCCGAGTCCCTCCACCCCAGCAAAATCCGTCTCCGGGCCACCTTGGGCTCCCGGATCTTCCGACACTCAAATTATTGCCACCTCTGGACTCGGAGTCACCCACCCTTCCAGGACCTCTGACATGACATCCAAAGATCCCTGCCAAAATCCCCTCAGCCTCGGACATGCCCAGAACATTTGCACATGATTCGCAGGACCTCCCCCACGGCGTTCACACCTGTCCTCCAGCTCCTCAAAAAACCTACGCATCCGGGCCACAGTCATATGAGTCCTGTGGGCCACCTTGAATTAGATCAGGCTAAGTCTGGCACACGGCGAGGATGCATTGACTCTCCCCAGGGCCTTCTCCCATGACCCGACTTCCAATTCCCCTCCCAGCTCTTCCTCCCACTTCCTCTTCACCTCCCCAATTGGAAGCCATTCCCACTCCATCAGTTCCTTATATATTTCCGAGACCCTCCCTCTCAGCCCCTGTTTTTGACATCACCTTGCATGTACCGGAACCCATTCCCCCCTGGCAACTCAAACTCCTCCTCTAGCTCCTCCAAGCTCGGGAAACCCTCCTCAACGAAGAGATTCCCAAATCTCTCAATTCCTGCCTGCTGCCATCTCCTGAAGCCCCTGTCCAGCCCCCCT
This sequence comes from Scyliorhinus torazame, assembly GCF_047496885.1. NCBI lineage: Eukaryota > Metazoa > Chordata > Chondrichthyes > Carcharhiniformes > Scyliorhinidae > Scyliorhinus > Scyliorhinus torazame. The sequence continues at coordinate 40,151,308 of NC_092716.1, forward strand.
GGAGCGAATCGATGATTGTCACAGATCCATGACCACACCGACGCCCCCACCAGTCTCTTGTGCTGCCTCCATTGCCCCCACCGACCCCTCTCACACTACCCATTTCCTAACCATCGATATATTAGCCACCCAGTAGTAATTAATATAGTTCGGAAGGGCCAAGCCCCCCTCCCACGCCCCCGCTCAAGGACCTTCGTCACCCTCAGGGCTTTCCCGGCCCATATAAAACCAGAGATCGCCGCATTCATCTTCCTAAAAAATACCTTAGGGATGAAGATTGGAAGACACTGAAACACGAACAGCAATCTCAGGAAGACTGTCATTTTCACAGTCTGTACCCTCCCCGTCAATGACAGCGGGAGCACGTCTCGCCTATGGAAGTCCCCTTTCATTTGCTCAATCAACCTGCCCTAATTTAGTTTATGAAGCTGACCCCAATCCCTTGCCACTTGAATCCCCAGGTACCTAAAACTCCCTCTCACCACTTTGAACGGCATCCCCCTCAGTCTCCTTTCCTGCCCCCTTGCCTGGATCGCAAAACCTCACTCTTGCCCATATTCAGTGTGTAACCTGAGAACCGGCCAAATTCCTCCAGTATCCCCATAATTCCTGCAATACCCCCCACGGGTCTGCTATATAAAGGAGCAAATCGTCCACATAGTGCGAGACCCTATGTTCCATCCCCCCTCTAATTAACCACAGCCAAATGTTCGATGCTCACAGCGCCACTGCCAAAGGCTCCATGGCCAGGGCAAACCGTAGTGGGGAGAGTGGACACCAATGTCTCATCCCTCGACACAGACTAAAATATTCTGATTGAACCTGGTTTGTCCTTGCGTTCGCCACCGGTGCCTGATGTAGCAACCGGACCCAATCCACAAATCCCTGCCCAGACCTAAACCTTCCCAGGACATCCCACAAATACTTCCACTCCACCCGATCAAAGGCCTTTTCTGCATCCATGGCCACTGCCACCTCTATCTCGCACCCCTCCGCAGGCATCATTATTACATTAAGGAGCCGCCTAATGTTGGACGTCAGGTGTCGTCCCTTAACAAATCCCTTCTGGTCCTCCCTTATTACCCACGGAACACAATCCTCTATACGTGTAGCCAAGATCTTTGCCAGCAATTTTGCATCCACGTTTAGCAGGGAGATTGGCCTATACGACCCACAGCTCTCCAGATCCTGATCCCGCTTAAAAATAAGGGAAATCGTGCCTGCGATAACGTTGGGGAAAGCTTTTCTAGCTCCTTTGACTCATTAAAAGTCTTTACCAGAAGCAGCCCCAACAGCCCGTAAAACCTTTTATAGAACTCAACCGGGTATCGGTCCGGTCCCGGGGCTTTTCCCGACTGCATCACCCCCAACACATCTATAACTTCCCCAAGCCCAATTGGGGCTCCCAAAACCTCCATCAATTCCTCATCTATCCTCGGGAACTCCAGCCCCCTCTCCCTGCAGAAATCGCTTCATCCCATCCTCCCCGGCTAGGGGTTCCGATTTATACAATTTACTATAAAACTCCCGAAACACGCCATTCACTCCTGCCGGATCCAGGACTACCTTACCCCCTGTATCTCTCACTTTTCCAATCTCTCTTGCCGCCTCCTGTTTCCTCAGCTGGTGCGCCAGCATCCTGCTGGCTTTTTCCCCTTATTCATACACTGCCCCCTTTACCCTCCTCAGCAGTCCCACTGCCTTACCTGCGGACAGGAGCCCAAATTCTAGCTGCAGTCTCTGACGCTCCTTCAAAAGCTCCTTCTGTCCACCTGTAAAATTTCACCTACCAATCTGTCCAACTCCGCCCGCTCAGCCTTCTCCTTATGGGCCCGAATTGAGATGAATTCCCCCCTAATAACCAACTTCAGTGTCTCCCAAACCACCCCTTTAATCCTTATATATCCCCAAATGGCCTCCCTCACCCACTCACACGCCTCCTCCTCCGCTAGCAGCCACATCCAACCTCCACTGCGGGCGCTGGGCCTTTCCTTTGCTGACTTGCAAGTCCACCCAGTGCGGGCGTGGTCTGACGCCACTATTGCTGAATATTCAGCATCTACCACCTCAGCCAGCCGCATCTTATTCATAACAAAAAAGTCTATCCGGGAATACACCTTATGCACACGGGAGTAGAACGAAAGATCCTTACTCCTCGGCGTCTCAAATCTCCACAGATCGACCCCCCCATGCGATCCATGAATCCCAGGAGCTCCTTTGCCATAGCTTATACCTTCGCAGACCTAGAACTCGACCAGTCCAACCTTGGATCCAGTACCGTATTGAAATCTCCCCCCATAATCAGTCGATGTGAATCTAGGTCCACGATCTTCCCCAGTAACCGTCTAACAAACTCAACGTCATCCCAGTTCGGGGCATATATATTTACAAATACCACAGCCATTCCCTCCAACTTCCCACTAACCATAACATATCTACCCCCGGGTCCGCCTCTATATTCTCCACCTCGAATGCCACCCGCTTATTAACCAAGATCGCGACCCCCCTCATTTTAAAGTCTAGCTCCGAATGGAACACCTGTCCAACCCATCCCTTCCTTAACCTAATCTGATCCCCCACCTTCAGATGTGTCTCCTGCAACATGGCCACGTCCTCCTTCAGTTGCCTCAAGTGTGCGATCACACGGGCCCTTTTGACTGGCCCATTCAGTCCCCGAACGTTCCACGTGACCAGCCTGGCCGGGGGGCACCCCGCCACCTTACCCTGCCGATCAACCATAACCTCTCCTAGGCCAGTCTGTGGCCCATGCCCCGCACCTCCCCTGGCCCGCCCTCAGGCAACTACTGTCATCAACCACCCTCCTCCTCCACTTTGAAAGTCTCCTCCTCGTCAGCAGTGTAATCATCCCCCCACTTCCCCTCCCATCCTCCCCCCACATTGATCTTCAGCTCACCCACCACTTTGCTTCCGTGAACTAGCCTGCCCAGCTAGCCCATGGTGCCTAGCATCCTACCCCCCACTGATTCCCCTCCCCCTCTCTTAGTGCAAACAGTCAAAACAAAGGCAAGAAGTAAAGACAAACAAACAATCCCTCCCAAGGTCCGGACACAAAGACCCAACCCTCATCCCTTAACAAAGAACGGTAAACCAGCTTAACCCCAAACGGAACAGAAAAACGGAAAAAACGAGAGAAACAAACGAGAAAAAAAAGTTTTTCACAGCATAGTTCAGTTCTCCTCAATCAAAGTTCAAGGTCCTCCTTCCCCTACCAGTCCATTCTCCTTCATGAAGTCCACTGCCTCCTCCGCCGAGCCAAAGTACAGCTCCCTGCCCCCATTGGTCACCCATAGGCGAGCTGGGTACAGTAAACCAAACTTAACACCCTTCTTGCACAGAGTCGACTTGACCTTATTAAAGCTCGCCGTCCTCTTCGCGAGCTCCGCTCCCAGCTCTTGATACACCCGAATCTTGACGACTTCCCAAGTGCATCGCCTCATCTGGCTGGCCCACCTCATGATGCGTTCCTTGTCCAGGAACCGATGCAATCGTACCACCATTGCACTCGGCGGCTCACCACCCCGGGGCTTGCGCATCAGTGCCCTGTGGGCCCGATCCACCTCCAACGGCCAGTCAAATGGACCTTCCCCAATCAGTTTCTCTATCATCTTCCCAACATACGCACCCGCATCCGATCCTGCGATTCCCTCCGGCAGACCCATGATCCGGATGTTCTACCTCTGAGAACGATTCTCTAGGTCCTCCACTTTCTCCAGCAGTCACTTCTGCTGGTCTCGCATCAGCCCAATCTCTGCTGCCATCGAGGTGGACTGTTCCTCATGCTCCCCCGCCAGCTCCTCCGACCTCTGGATCGCCTGCCCCCGGGTTGCCAGTTTCGTCTCCACTCGGGCAACCACCACCTTGATCGAGTCCACCGCCTGGGCCAGGTCCTCCAAACTTTCCTTCCGCTGTTGGGTGAAATTCTCATTCAGGAAGCTCACCAACTGATCCATCGACCACTGAGCCGGCAGGGCCAGACCCTACCTGATCTCCATTTCTGTGTGCATTGTCCGCTCCTCATTCGCCTCAACCAACTGGTTTGCTTTTTTCCGGGCACTTCTGGACCGCAGCTCCATAAATTATGGGTCATTCTCTTCTGCTCTCACTTCTGCACCTTTTTCCTACAAAATTCCTGCAACAAACCGGCGTAAAGGCCACAAAAAGACCGCCATGAGCGGGGACTGTCAAATATGCGACCACTCACTCCATGGCCGCCACCGGAAGTCCGCCATCCCCCCCTTAACAAACTGCGCCTTACCAATTCCACCCACATCGGCAACCCTCCCCTCCCCCATCCCCAAACAATGAAAGGCACCTCCAATCCCCCCCCCCACACACATCTAACCCCACTTCACTCCCATTCATTCACTCATCTACCTGCCAGCCTAGTGGCCCCCTTCCAAAGTAACCGCCTTCCCCCTCCCATAATGTCCTTCTGCCCCCCCACAAACCATATCCAACCTCCTGCCCTCCCTGTTTTCTTCATCCCATCCTCTTCCCCACCACAGTTATTGATCCCAACCGTGGGCGGGTGAACAGAGACACAGCATAATCAATTTTTATAAATAAATAATCTTTATTATTGTCACAAATAGGCATACATTAACTTTTTTAAATAAACTTAAGAGTACTCAATTATTTTTTTTACAATTAAGGGGCAATTTAGCGTGGTTAATCCACCTACGCTGCACATCTTTGGATTGTGGGGGCGAAACCCACGTAGACACGAGGAGAATGTGCAAACACCACACAGACAGTGACCCAGGGCCGGGATTGAACCCGGGTCCTCAGCGCCGTAGGCAGCAGTGCTACCCACTGTGCCACCATGCCACCCTTTAGGCTTACATTAACATCCCAATGAAGTTACTGTGAAAATCTCCTAGTCACCACACTCCAGTGCCTGCTCAGGTACACACTGGGAGAATTCAGAATGTCCAATTCACATAACAGCATGTCTTTCGGGAGTTGTGGGAGGAAACCGGAGCACCCGGAGGAAACCCACGCAGACACGGGGAGAACGTTCAGACTCCATACAGGCAGTGACCCAAATGGGAATCAAACCTGGGACCCTGGCGCTGTGAAGCAACAGTGCTAACCACTGTATTACCGTGCCACCCATTTTCCACATACACCAATAATTAATTAAACACAGTGGGGGAAACTGCAATAGCAAACAAACAGCCCGGCGTAAATACAACCCATTCCCTCACAGGTATGATGTCCAAGTCCAATGTTCCCACAAGTCCCCGAGTCCATGGTCTCTTGTAAACTTACTTGTCTCCTCTGGCATATAGAAATAAAACTCCTGATTCCAGAACATGACCCACAATCTAGCAGGATACAGCACACCAAATGTCACATCTTTCCTGAATAGGGTTGCTTTGAGCCTATTAAATCCAGCCCCTCGCTTGGCCAACTCCGCTCCCAAATCCTGATAAATGTGCATCACATAGCCTTCCCAAGTGCAGTCTTCCATCTAAATTTGCCTACTGCAGTCTTCCCTTTGTCGAAACAACGGTGCAACCGCACCATGATTGCTCTCGGTGGCTCATCTGCTTTTGACTTCCTTCTCAGCGACCTGTGCTCTCGATGCACCTCAGAAAGCTGGTCACAGACACCCTCCCCCACAACCTCTCGAATATCTTCGCCACATACTGTGTGGCCTGCATTCCCTTGATCCTCAGGCAGACCCACAATCTGAAGATTCTGCCTCCTCAAGCGATTCCCAAGTTGTCCACCTTCTCTCTTAACTTCTTCTAGCCCTCCACCACCAGCACGATTTCCACCTCCAACAAAGCCAACCGATCTTCGTGGTCAGGCAGACTCCTCCACCTTTTGGAGCGACGCATGCTGCGCCTCCAGCCTTTGTTCCACTCTCTCTATGGCTACCCGGATCAACCCAGCCACCCTGGTCAGGTCCTGTGAGGCCTCCTTTCTCTGTTGCTCAAACTTAGCCATCAGGAACGCCACCAACTGTTCCATGGACCACTGAGCGGGCAACGACACCACAGAGCTCCCCACCAACTTTCCCTACGTCGCCGTTCAAGAGATCTCCTGGTCTTACAGTTGCCGCTTATTTGTTGCACTTCACGTTTGATAGGCCCCAGACATGCCCTACCGAAGAAGAATTCTTAATCCCTTATACTTAAATACTTCCCACCTGAATAACCTTCAAGGGAGGCAGGGGTGTAGTGGTATTGTCGCTGGACTAATAATCCAGAGACCTAGTGTCATGCTCTGAGGACCTGTGTTCAAATCCCACCATGGCAGATGGTGAAATTGGATTTCAATTAAAACCATTGTCGATTGTTGTAAAAATCCATGTGATTCACTAATGTCCTTCAGGGAAGGAAATCTGTCATTTTTACCTGGTCTGACCTACATGTGACTCTATATCCACAGCAATGTGTAGTTGACTCTTAAATGCCCTCAGGGATGGGGAATAAATGCTGGCTCAGCCAGCGATGCCCACATCCCATGAACAAAACAAAAACTCCTCCCGGAACAGGCGAAAAGAGCCAAAACAGTTCCACTTCGAGCAGGTGCCACCTAATGTGCAACCACCGGAAGTCTCGATGTTTTTTAAAATATAAATTTAGAGTACCCAATTATTTTTTCCAATTAAGGGGCAATTTAGCGTGGCCAATCCACCTACCCTGCACATCTTTTGGGTTGTGAGGGTGAAACCCACGCAGATACGGGGAGAATGTTGAAGTCCCAATGTTTTAACTACCTCTTTGTTCACTACAACTTTGGCAGCATGTTCTTCCTTGTAAAGATAGATGCAAAATTGTCAACTAACTTAGCCATGTCCCCTGCCTCCACACATATATCACCTTTTTGGTCCCTTTTGGTCCTACCTCTCCTTTTACTATTTATATGCCGGGAGAAGACCTTTGGATTCCTTTTTATGTTGGCTGGCAGTCTGTTCTCATACTTTCTCTTTGTTACTCGTATTTCCTTTTTCACTTCCTGTCTGAATTTGCAATATTCAGCCTGGTTCTCATTTACCAACCTCACATCAGTCACAGGCATCCATTTTCTGCTTCATCTCTGTTATAACCTGCCTACTTACCATTGGCTGGGGACTAATGACTAACCCACAATCCTGTGGGAGTATGAGCTTCCCCAATGAGGGGGGGCGGAGAAACCACTAGTAAACTCCTAGTATAAATAAAGCTGGCCAGTTCAGGAACCAGCAGGAAGGAGTATGTAGCAAGGGAAGTTACTGCTACTGTTATGTATATATGTTATAGTAAATAAATGTTATTACTTTGTATCCTTAAAACTCGTGCTGGATTCTTCGTGGCCCTTACAAAAATCTCACTCTCCATCAGTTTTACCATCCAGGGAGCTCTGGCTTTGTTTGACCTAACCTTGCCCTTGTCAGAATATACCTTGACTATGCCCAAACCATTTGCTCTTTAAAGGAAGCAAATACAGTTTTAACTGCCGGTCTTGGATTCCAATTTACATGGACTGAATTTGTTCTCAACCCATTGAAATTGGACCCTCCCCAATCAACTATTTTTACTCTGAATTGCTCTTTTTCAAAGCTAATCACTGTCCCCTAAATATTCCTCTGCAGACATTGATCCACTTGACCCACTACATTCCACAAAAGTTTCAGGCATGATAGGGGGGATGTAAGAGAGAAGGGGGCATTGTATTATTGATAAAAGAGACTATCACTGCAGTAATGAGGATGTCAAAGGCTCTTAAAATTAAGCCATATAGGGGCTGTTTAGCACACCAAGCAGACCAAGGCAGGCCAGCAGCACGGTTCAATTCCTGTACCAGCCTCCCCGAACAGGTGCCGGAATGTGGCGACTAGGGGCTTTTCACAGTAACTTCATTGAAGCCTACTTGTGACAATAAGCAATTTTCATTTCATTTTTTCATATGGGCAGAGCTTAGAAATAAAAAAAGGGGCAATCACTTCCCCGCAATTATACTACAGGCCTCCCAAGTCAGAGGGAGATAGAGGAGTAGATGTGTTGGCAAATCACAGAGAGGTGTGAGAGTAATAGGGTTATAGTCGTTGGGGATTTCAACTTCACCAATATTAACTGGAATTGCCCTAATGTGCAAGGATTAGACGGAGTGGAATTTTTAGAGTGCATCCAGGAGATTTTTGTGGCAGTGTGCAGATAGTCCTATTAGGAACGGGGGAGTGAGAGACCTAATTCTAGGAAATGAAGCCAGGCAATTGGTGCAATTGTTGGTATCCTGTTGCCCCTTGGAACTTGGAATGTCCCTTCTCGGAGGCACTTATTAGAGTGTCAGTGGGCGAGCATTTTGGGGATAGTGACCATAACGGTAGCACTGTGGTTAGCACTGTTGCTTACAGCGCCAGGGTCCCAGGTTTGATTCCCGGCTTGGGTCACTGTCTGTGCAGAGTCTGCACATTCTTCCTGTGACCCGGTTTCCTCCAGGTGCTCGGGTTTCCTCCCAAAAATCCCAAAAGACTGTTAGGTAATTTGGACTTTCTGAATTCTCCCTCTGTGTACCCGAACAGGTGCCGGAATGTGGCGACTAGGGGCTTTTCACAGTAACTCATTGTAGTGTTAATGTAAGCCTACCTGTGACAATAAATATTATTATTATTATAATTCTATAAGTTTCAGTCATTATGGAAAGAGATAAGAATAGTTCAGAAATCAAGCGTCTGAAATAGGGGAAGGTCGATTTCAATATCATTAGACAGTATTTGGAATATTTGTATTTTCTTGGGATATATATCTTGCGCTATGTCCCTGGAGGATCCTGATTGTTGGTTTGCAAAAAATAGCTGTGATAAATTGTAGAAAATCCTCATTTGACCATGTTGGTCAGACTGGGGTGGGACCTAGCTTGCAGTGGAATTGTTGCTGGTGAGCAGGATTTCACCTCAGTGTGGCAGGTGCACTGCCCTGGGTGTGGTTAAAGAGGTTTAGGACAGGCTGGAGTGTAGGTTTTGAGGTGTGCTGCAAGTTAGAGGTGCTGATTTTTGTGTGTCAGAGTGGCCAGGTCTGGTGCTACGGTTGGTATCCTGTTGCCCCTTGGAACTTGGAATGTCCCTTTTTAAAAATAAATTTAGAGTACCCAATTCATTTTTTCCAATTAAGGGGCAATTTAGCATGGCCTATCCACCTAACCAGCACATCTTTGGGTTGTGGGGGTGAAACCCAGGCAAACACAGGGAGAATGTACAAACTCTACACGGACAGTGACCCAGAGCCGGGATCGAACCTGGGACCTCGGCGCTGTGGGGCAACAGGGCTAACCCACTGCGCCACCGTGCTGCCCTTGCAATGTCCCTTCTTGAAGGCACTTACTTATTAGAGACATCCAGAGGACACTTCTGTGAACAGGGGCATGGGATTGAGTCCAGTTTTGTACTTTAGCTGCTTATTTGATTGAGCAGCTTTTTTCTCTCCTTTTCATCAACAATGGTGGGTGTACCACAGTTGAGTCCTGAGCTTTTGCTACCCTGTGATCCACTTCTGGTAGTCCACATTCCTTTATTTTGGAGATGTTGACGACACTGATCATATTCTGAATATGTGGCTGGTCTCTGTATAATTGTGTGGAGCAATGTTGGTTCTGTACTGGACTGGAGACTGGGTTATGTTACGCTGTGTGATATATATAAAACATCCCTCTAGAACTGGGATTTTCACTAATTTCTTTATGGGTGGGGAAGACAAATCTGTGTTTGAATCCAGCGGGGATACATATGGGCCTGGTATTGGAGGGAAGGAGGTGGTGGTGTGTCAATGGTGCCTCTGTCACTGCTGGAGTTGAAGGAGATATATATTGATGTGTGCCCAAACATAGAGCAAAAGATTTATCCTGAACTCTTTGTGGTAATTCTGATGAAGCACCCCGTGGGAAGTGTTTTGTTATGTTTCCTTTGTAACATAAGCGGCTTCCTTGTGTTGCATTTGTCAAGGAAGGTCGAGACGTGTAAATAACTTCAACTCATTTATTTACACTATGTACACTTTTATAACTTGATTTCGACACTACTGCTAATCCTATTGTAGCCACCTAAACTGACTAACCAGCTGCTGTCTTCCACGTGGTGGGTGTGATAATGAATCAACCCTGTGCCTCTCCTCACTGACTGTCTCCACTGGCCGAAGGGGCTGATCATGTGTGTGGTGTCCTTTATGTATGGGTTGGTGTAATGCCCCCCTGTGGTCGTGTCACCTCCTTGTGTATCGTGAATGTCCATTGGTCGCCTCCCATCTAACTTATCTATTGGTTGAGTGTGTGAGTGTGATGTTTCTGGTGCTCCCTCTAGTGTCTGTCTAGCTTACATGTATTCACAGTGATGCACATCACCACAGGAAGGTCTGCACCATTTTACCATGTTTTACTGGCTTTATCCTGTTTGTCTCTTCTTTTCTGATGGGGCTTTTAGAGGTATGAAGTTATGTCAAATGATTGTATTGACCCAGTACTTTTTTTTACCCATTTCCCTCTGTATTCATGGATGTTGAGCCTTTACTTTTTCTTGCGGTGCTATACCCTTCCTGTGATCTTGTTGCGTTAAATCTCAATAAATTTAATTAAGAAAGAGGGAGATGTGTTTGTGACCATTCTGCAATATGTTTGGTTGATGTGACTGCCATGCATGAATAGCTGTTGTGAAAGCAGGGAGTTTTGGGTGCGAGTGTTGCTCCCCACATCCTCTCACACTGAATACACCAGTATTCAGGTTGAATACTGATTTTGAGAGACTGTTGGTGTGATGAATTGAGCAGTGGATGAGGTAATTAATGGTGCAGTTGGAAAAGTAGGTTTGAAGTTTGAACTAACTTGACATTTATTAAATCATCAAACTTCTTCCTGTTCTGCATTTATGCTTTTGGAGCTACACTCCTGGCATTGAATTCTGCCGCTGCTCCATACCACTGCTTCCAGAGTATATGTCTGGAGGACCTCCTGCCACCTCTGCAGAAGCAGGATGCCTCTCTATTCCTTGAATCAAGATCGGCAGTGCATTATGAGAAAATGTTAATGCACACTCTCTTGTAGGTTGCACTGTCTTGACAAAAATCTTCAAAATCAGTTAACTTTTTGACACCATTTCCAACAGCGACAACACGTCAGATATCAGACCACCAAAGGCAGCACGGCGGCGCAGTGGTTAGCACAGCTGTCTCACGGCACCGAGGTCCCAGGTTCGATCCCGGCTCTGGGTCACTGTTCGTGTGGAATTTGCACATTCTCCCCGTGTTTGCGTGGGTTTTGCCCCCACAACCCAAAGCTAAATTGCACCTTAATTGGAAAAAAATGAATTGGGTACTCTAAATTTAACAAAAGAAAAAAAAGGTATCAGATCACCTGCTGATACATACAGCAGCATTGGGAGCCATCATGAAAATCATACCACAGGAATTTTAACATTCTGCCTGTAGCTCAATCAATGGGGGCGGGTTAACAATTGTGATACCTGTTTTCAGATCTTATCCAATTTGCTTTCTGTAGAGTTGTAAACAACCCCAAATTATTGGCAATATGCTTTGTATTTCAGCGGGCATGGAGCAGGGCGAGGAACCAAGATGGCGCCGCAAACAGCCACTCGGGAGGGCTTAAGGGCGAAGGGAGACCCGGAGTGCAAGGGCACATCCACGTGGCGTACACATAGCTGGCGGCCATGTTATGTGCCCCCTGGACAAAGGGAAACCTCGGAGCGCTGGGACCCGACATCATGGTGAGAGTGGCAACCGTGGCCATTTTGGACGGCCGCCTAACAAAGGGAAACCCCGGAGTGCAGGGGCGCGTCCACCAGTTAAGTATGGGTAATCCCGCAGGACCGGGGGGGGTTGTCAGAAACCCCCTCCAGGATTGTTACCTGGAATGTAAGGGGACTCAACGGCCCAGTGAAAAGATCAGTGAAACTTTGTATAGGTCGGAGCCACCGGGGGAGGATCAGGGGATGCACGAGTTCCTGGACTGTCTGGGGTACCCGAGGTTAAGGGAGGAAGATAGGACCACATTGGAGAGGCCAGTAGGGGAACAGGAGATAAAGAGACAATTGGGAGGATGCAATCAGGGAAGGTGGCAGGGCCAGATTGGTTCCCAGTGGAGTATTACAAGAAATTTAAGGACAAACTGGGCCGCTGACGGTGGGGATATTTGAGGAGGCGATAGGGAAGGGGGTGCTCCCCCAAATATTGGCTAGTTTGGAGGGGTGCCTCCAGAAGGTGATAGGGAGGACCAGATAGTGTTCGTGAAAGGAAGGCAGTTATTCTCAAATATTAGGAGGGTATTAAATGTAATCATGACGCCGGCTGAGGGAAAAGAGACAGAGGTGGTGGTTGCACTGGACGCGGAAAAGATATTTGATTGAGTAGAATGGGGGTATTTGATTGCGGTTCTTGGGAGATTTGGGATTGGGCCAAGATTCACGGAGTGGGTATGGCTATTATATAAGGAACGAAGGGCAAGTGTCCGCACAAACAATGTGAGTTTGGGGTACTTTGCTCTGCATCGGCGGACCAGGCAGGGGAGTCCTATTTCCCCTCTGTTATTTGTATTAGCAACTGAGTCTTTGACCATCGCTCTAAGGAGTTCGGGATTGTGGAAGGGAATAGAACGGGGGGGGGGGGGGGGGGGGGGGGGGGGGGGTGGAACATAGGGTTTCTCTGTACACGGATGATTTATTATTATATGTATCTGAGCCGCGTGCGTATAATGTGAAGGGGGTATAATGTAGCTTCTCTGAACTTTTGGGTACTTTTCAGCATATAAATTAAACCTGGAAAAGAGAGAATACCTTGTGGTGACCCGGCCGGGAGTGGGGGCGGGGGTGGGAGGGCTGCCATTCCACAGGGCTGCAACCCACTTTAGGCATTTGGGAGTGCAGGCGACGTGGGACTTTGGGGGGGGGGGGGGATTTGGCAAGGTGGGATAGCCTCCCTCTGTCACTGGCAGGTCAGGTGCAGGTGATTAAAATGAATGTACTGCCGCGATTTTTATTTTTATTCCAGTGCCTGCCGGTCTTTTTGCTGAAAGCTTTTTTTACGGAAGTGGATAAGCTGATCATCTTGTTTATTTGATAGGGGGGAAGGCAACAGCGCCGCTCCCGATGTGAATACTCTGGGAGTCCGGTGGCAACTCTGAAGATTTGGAGGCAGTTGAGGCAGCCACTTTAAGCTGGGGGCGGGGTATGGGGAGATGCCGATTAGGGGGAACCCTAGAACCATAGGTTTGAGCTAGGGAAGCTGGACGGGAGGCTTCGGAAACGGGAGTGCTTGCATTAAAAAACCTGTTCCTGGAGGGATGTTTTGCGAGGTTGGAAGAATTGGGGGAGCAATATGGACTGGGGCAAGCGGAAGGGTTTAGGTGCCTGCAGCTTCGGGACTTTGCTAGGAAGGAGGTTCAGAGCTTCCCGATAGTGCCGGCCCCCTCATTGTTGGAAGAGGTATTGACGGCAGGGGGAACGGGGAAGCGGATGGTGTCAGCGATCTATGGGAGGATTCTGGGGGGCGACAGGGAGGTCATGGAGGGGATCAAAGCCAAGTGGGAGGAAGAGTTGGGGGGAGGCTATGGAAGATGGTCTGTGGTGTGAGGTGCTCTGGATGGTTAACTCCTCAACCTCGTGCACGAGTTTGGGGCAGATACAGCTGAATGACGTGTATAGGGCGCCCCTCACGAGGGCGAGGATTAGCCGACTCTTTTAGGGAGTGTAAGATGTATGTGAGAGATGTGGGAGGGACAACGCAAACTACATACATATATTTTGGTCTTGTCCGAAGCTGGGTGAGTATTGGAGGGAGGTTTTCAGTGTCATCTTAGGGGTAGTGCACGTGAACTTGGAACCAGGGGCACTAGAAGCCATTTTTGAGGTGTTGGATCGGCCAGGGATGCAAGCGGGTGCAGGGGGCAGATGTTTCAGCCTTCGCCTCGCTGACTGCCCAGAGGCGGGTCCTGCTGGGGTGGAGGTCAGCTTCTCTGCTCTGTGCTCGGCTTGGCGGGGTGGGCCTGCTGGAATTTCTGACTCTCGAGAAGGTGAAGTTTGTACTGAGGGGGTGAAGGAACGGTTCTCCAATTCATGGGGACTGTTTATCATGCACTTTCAAGAATTGGTTGCCATCGCACATTAGGGGGGTGGGGTGGGGGGGGTGATGGGGTTGGGATTAGTGTTGTTCATGAGTACACGGTTTACAGATTGATTGTTAATTTTCTTTCTGTTTTACTTGGACTATATGGGTGATGTTTTGGTCTGTATATTGAAGGGGATGCTGTTTGGGGGATTGGTACTGCATTTGTTTTTGTTTGTTTTCTTTTGTTGTTTATTTGATGAAAAGGTTGAAAATGAGGAAAATAAAAAATGTTTTAAAAACTGATCGCCGCCCAGCTGTAGCCTCCCTGGGAGGCCGGTGTATCCCAGGTAGGTCGGCCTTAAGTAGGTTTATGACCTACTTTAGCGAGCGCCATTTGGTCCCTCCTCTTTGGGCAAAGGTTTGATTCCAACACCTCATGGGGTTTGGTGAATCCCGCAAGGCGCAGAGGCTGACGGGAAACCCGCGGGAGGCTTCACCCGAGATCTCCAGCCGCGTTGGGCTCCCCCTCAAGCACAATGCGGCCAGAGAATCGTGCCCTTTATCAGCATTATTGAAGTTCCCTGTTGTAGCTATAGTCAATTTCTTTTTTTTAAATTTAGATTACCCATTATTTAAATTTAGTTTACCCATACTTAGCAATTTTTTTTCCAATTAAGGGGCAATTTAGCATGGCCAATCTACCTACCCTGCACATCTTTGGGTTGTAGGGGCAAAACCCACGCAAACACGGCGAGAATGTGCAAATTCCACATGGACAGTGATGCTGAGCCGGGATCGAACCTGGGACCTTGGCGCCGTGAGGCTGCAATGCTAACCACTGTGCCACCATGCTGCCCGAGAGGCAATCATTACACCAGTGGTGGTCTTGCCCTCTGAATAGGGGGAGGAAATTGAGCAAATCTGCAGGGAACCAGAGATTTGAAAGAAATGGTGGTGGTAGTGGAGACAAATCAATGATTTCAAACGAAAACTGTTGAGATACTCAGGGGAAATAACTACTGGGCCTCCAGATTGTATTGGTGGTGCATCACCACAATTGGGGAATGGGACTGCAAAACTGGCATGGACTTGATGGGTCGAATGGCTTCTTTCTGTGCCAAAACCAAGACAGTCTGCAAAAACTGTGTACAGTTACTGCTTTCATTCTTCCCATGCAGATCTTCATTGCTTTTCTAGTTAACACACAATATTATTATGAATATGACAAACATGTAAGAAGTAGCCATGATGTGGAGATGCCAGCGTTGGACTGGGGTGAGCACAGTACGAAGTCTTACAACACCAGGTTAAAGTCCAACAGGTTTGTTTCGATGTCACTAGCTTTCGGAGCGCTGCTCCTTCCTCAGGTGAATGAAGAGGTATGTTCCAGAAACATATATATAGACAAATTTAAAGATGCCAAACAATGCTTGGAATACGAGCATTAGCAGGTGATTAAATCTTTACAGATCCAGAGATGGGGTAACCCCAGGTTAAAGAGGTGTGAATTGTATCAAGCCAGGACAGTTGGTAGGATTTCGCACACCATCTGGCCTGCAAAATCCTACCAACTGTCCTGGCTTGATGTAATTCACACGTCTTTAACCTGGTGTTGTAAGACTTCGTAATGTAAGAAGTGATGGGCGCTCATGATTATTAATTGATGACTCTTTTGAAGGGATGATATTTAACTTTTCCAAAGTCGGTAACATTCTGAAACACAAATGAGTTTCAGTTTTAGTCATGAATTGTGAAAATGCTTCCTTTCCTCCGCCCCCAAGGACCGCCGGAAGGAATTAAAGCGAACCTGAACACGCCCCCATTGCCAGCTTCTTATTGAACATGGCGGACAGCGAGGCGGCAGCGAGCAGCGGAGACGGCAAATTGAGCAAAAAGTAGGTGAGCGCGCTTCCAGGCGCCCTTGAATGCGACGACCAGGCGATTCCTGTTTCTAAGTCTCGACCCATCCCAGGTCGTCCCAACGGCTAAAGAGCGAGGCCCGAACACCGGTATCCTCGCGTGCGCCTTTCTCTGCTCGTGCGGTTGCGTCAGTCCCGCGCGGAGCATGCTGGCCTTTGTAGTTCGTTTCGGCCGAAGTGTGCGGGCAGTGATGTTGCAAAGAACTACGCGTCCTATGTGTCTCTGCGGCCATCGTTCCGGTCCCATCTCCATCACACACACCGAGCTCTTTCGATTTTCTGGTAGTGAGGATTTGTTCATCGGAAAGTGCACGAATGCCACGCCGATGAAGGCAGCAGGTGTGTAGGAACACCGAGCCTGCCTCGCACCATCTCCATTTGATCGGGACTGGATCGAAACCCCTTCACTTGCAGCGACAACCTCCCCGCATAGTTTAAGGAGACATTTCGCTTCCAGCTTCTCAAAAGCCCCTTTTCCAGAAATCACAGCGCTTGCAAATAAAACATTTAAACCGAGGTGTGGCTCGTGGGAAATAGGTTCGCTTCGTCAAGATTCCCAAAGTGTTAGTTTTAACACCCATTTGGGACAGTAAATAACACGGCGTTTAAATTGGGTAGAAACTGCGGTTCAACAGCTTTTAGGGTGTGTTTTTTTTGCCCTGCCTGAGGAAGAACAAGTGGAAAGAGTTTTTAAAAAAAACTAAATTCACTTCAGAGCTAAACATATTTGCCAAAGTAGCAATAAATATATTGACATAAATTGCCATTCTTACAAAGAGCAATCATCCCAGTACAGGCATTCTCATTGTACTTTTAGTGGAGTAGTGGTTGTCACTGGATTGGTGACCCAGAGTAATACTCTGGGAACCCGCATTTGAATCCCGCCAATTGAATCCAATAAATATCTGGAATTAAAATCTAATGATAGCCATAAAACTATTGTAAAAAAAATCCAGTTGGCAGTGTGATTTTACTTGTGCAAAAAAAATTCATTTTAATAGCATCCTACCATTGTGTGACATGGGCTCACCCAACTCGGAGTATTTAAATACTGGCATCCTAGCACTTTGAACGAGAGGGCTGAGAGTTAAGTGAGTGAGTGAGGGAGTTAAAGGAAGGAGGATTTTTGCATCTTGCAATCCTTTATTTTATCCCGATGCACATTTCATATTTGTCTTTTCTTGGGATATATGTTGCACCATGTCCCTGGAGGGTCCTGATTAATGTTTTGCAAAGAGGAGCAGAGATAAATTGAACAAAATCTTTGTTTAACCATGGCGGTCGGAGTGGGCTGGGGTTGGGCCCAGCTTACAATGGCATTGTTGCTGGTGAGCAAACATAGAGCAAAAAATGAAATCTTAACTCTTTGTGGTAATTCTGAGCAATCACTCTGTGGGAAGAGGTGCACCATTTTACCATGGCTTTATCCTGTTTCTCCCTTCTTTTCTGGTGGGGCTTTTAGCAGTATCAAGTTATGTCAAACGATTTATTGACCCAGTGCTTTTTTTCCTGTTTCCCTCTATGCATGGATGTTGAGCATTTACTTTTTCTTGCGGTGGTCTTTTAACAATAATTAGCACACCCCAAAACCTATACCCTCAGCTGGGTCCCAAACACCCTTAACCACACCCAGGGCAGTGCACCTTCCTGTGGTCTTGTTACGTTAAATCTCAATAAATTCAATTAAAAAGAGGGAGATGTGTTTGTGACGATGCTGAATTGCCCCTTAATTGGACAAAATGAATTGGGTACTCTAAATTTAAAAAAAAAAAAAACGTTTTAATTTTTAAAAAAAATTTAGAGTACCCAATTCATTTTTTCCAATTACGGGGCAATTTAGTGTGGCCAATCCACCTACCCTTTACGTCTTTTGGGTTGTGGGGGCGAAACCCACGCAAACACGGGGAGAATGTGTAAACTCCACACGGACCGTGACCCAGAGCCGGGATCGAACCTGGGACCTCAGCGCCATGAGACAGCAATGCTAACCATTGTGCCACCGTGCTGCCCCAGAATTACACTTTAATAATGGTGAGTGCTGTTAACCTTTCCATTATTTCTACAGAAAAACTCAGCCTGTTCTTCAACCTGACAGCTCGTAAAAAAGCATGCTTAAATCTTTATCCTAACGTTTACAATGAAATCTGTTTTATCTTTTATCTTCTTTCCCTTTAACAACAGCTGAAAATGATTTGAATCACAGTTTAGAGGCTTATTTTACTGCAATTAGATTTGACCAAATTAACCATAAGACACAGGAGCAGAATTCGGCCATTCAGCCTATTGAGTCTGCTCTGCCATTCAATCAAGGCCAACAGGTTTCTCCTCCCCATAACCCCTGATCCCCTTATTAATCAAGAACCTATCTATCTCTGTCTTAAAGACACTCAGTGACGGCCTCCACAGCCTTCTGCGGCAAAAAGTTCCACAGATTCACCACCCTCTGGCTGAAGAAATTCCTTCTCATCTCCGTTTTAAAGGATTGTCCCTTCAGTTTGAGGCTGTGCCCTCGAATTCTAGTTTCTCCTACTGGTGGAACCATCCTCTCCATGTTCACTCTCTATCTAGGCCTCTCAGTATTCTGTAAGTTTCAATGAGACCCCCCCCCCACCTCCCATCCTTCAAAACTCCATCTGAGTACAGACTCAACTGCTCCTCCTATGACAAGTCCTTCATTACGGTGATCATTCTTATGAATCTCCTCTGGATCCTCCAAGGCTAGCATATTCTTCTTTAAAATGGGGCCCACAACTGCTCACAAACAGCTTCAACAGTACATCCCTGCTCTTGTATTCTAGCCCTCTCAACATGAATGTTAACATTGCATTTGCTGCCTCAACTGCCAACTGAACTTGCAGCTAACCTTAACCATGCTGATTGAGCTTTAATAGTCTGATTCTATTTATTTTGTCTTTCACTAGGTGTTAAATGCTTTGTATATGGGACAACCCGCTATGACACAGTTCAGTATGATGACCAGCTGCCTCCATAGGCTTCTTGGGCAGCAGGTCAGGGGTCACTGGGGAAAGGTGCCAATACAGAGCCTTACTACTTTTACTCCTCTTCTCCAGAAGAGATTGCTTAATGAAAAAAGGTTGGTGATGCTTTGTTTCGTGTTTAGACATTTCAAAATTTGTTCAATTCCCAACCTTTTTTCATGATAAATGAGCATTTGAATTGATACAAACAAGAATCAGGAACACGGCATGCTGAGGTAGAATAAAAACTCATAATTTTTGATATGGAACTCTGGCTTGTTTTCAAAACAGCTGACCTGCAACAATGGCTCCTCTTCTGCTCGTTTTCAAAACAGCTGGACTGCAAGAACGCGTCCTTCCATGCACAGCCTGATTCAATTTTGAAGAAGGTCAACTGTGCACCGACAGGCTTACCATCATAGAGACCCCACAGCTAATCTGGTGGGAAGTGGGATTTGTTGGGTTGTGAGGGACTGAACCAACAAGGAGACAGTTTACAAATACCTACTTAAAATGCAGCTCAATGTTGTTTTCACTTTTGGATTCGCTCTCTATCTGAGCATGTGTTTGACTGTAATATTATTACATTTTGTTTTCACCTCAGCAAACTTATTAATGTCACATTCTATGCAGAATTGCATTTGTTGATACTTCAATAGTGTATCAAATATTTGTCTGAAGCAGATATATCTCTGCAGTGTGTGGGTATAAAGCTTCACCTGGGTGGGGAGCATTTGGGAAAATTGCACAGGGAGGGCTACATTCCTGTGGCACAGAACTGGAATTTCTATGACCTCTGTTTCACTTTCATTTCTTATATAGTGTCTGTTGCTTTGTTTAATGCTTTCGATATTCGTGGTGGACATCCTGTTAAAAGTTACCATTTTCTATAAACATGTTTTCGTATGTAGGTGTTCAGCATTAAAGTTTTTTGATTTGGACATGTTGTGGGTTTGCATTTTGTTCCTGAAGGTTCTTTTGAATTTAAATTAATGGTGATTCTTTGAAAATATATATATATTTTACATCTTTTGTGAAGAAATTCAATAATTAATATATGTGGAAAATTGACATGTTCTTTTCTTTTCTGTCTTCCACTCGTCTTTGATGGTGCCAACCCTTTTGGCCCCTAGTTTAGAAATATCTTAATGCTGTTTCAGAGCAATAACTCCCCATGACTAAATCTGTTTAGCTGTTTTACTTGTGGAATTAAGTTTACATTTCCATATTCTAATTTTTGTAGTGAACAGAAGAGGCGTATGAAAGCTGAGAAGAAAGCTGTGGAGAAGGAAATTAAAACTAAAGAATTAACTGAAAAGCAAGCTCTCGAAACCAAGAAGGTTGACGGGATTGATATAAGTGGAGATGAAGAAACCCTTGATCCTAATGTGAGTGTGATGACTTTATTAAAATGTCAGTATAATGCCACCGGAATGAATAACGTGAATATCTGTGGAGTGGTGTGGTTCAAAGAATTTAGCGGTGTTGGCAGGGCGCTCACGAGGTGAGACCAGGATGGGATGTGGCTGTCACATAAAAGACAAGTTGAAGCATAATAAGATCCAGTTAATAGTAATCAAATGGTTCAATTCTTTCTTTTTGAATTTTGAGGACCAAGGTACCCATTCATATCTCTGTAATTGCCTTCAATCCATCAACATTCCCATCCCAAAATCTGAATTCTTCCATCTCTCGCCCCTTCTGCATCTTTCCTCTCTTGCAGCATCATTGGGCCATGTGTTCTGAAAATCCCTTGCGAAATCTCTCTCACTGCTCTTCTGTAAGATCATCCTTAAAACCTATTTCCATGATCAAACTTTTGATCATCACTCCTAATATCTGTTTCCTTAGCTCCTCGTGTTCATCTGGTTATGCTACTGAGAAACACCTTGGGGCATTTTTCCATGTTATTGAGTATATTTTGTTTAAATATCTTGAGCATATTTTCCACAGAGTACATTGCAAAATGTTTTGTACTCTTCCTTTTCAGCAATACTTCAAAATTCGAACACAGGCCATCCAGCAACTGAAGGGGACTAATGAGAATCCATATCCTCATAAATTCCATGTTGATATGTCCTTAACGGAGTTCATTGAAAAGTACAACATTCTGCAGCCTGGTGATCAACTCTCTGATGTCACTTTGTCTGTGGCAGGTGAGATGTTTTCAAATCGGCACTTTTTGCTTTTAGATTTTTAAAAAATAAATTTGGAGTACCCAATTCATTTTTTTCAATTAAGGGGCAATTTAGCGTGGCCAATCCACCTAGCCTGCACATCTTTTGGGTTGTGGGGGGCGAAACCCACGCAAACACGGGGAGAATGTGCAGACTCCACACGGGCCGGGATCGAACCTGGGACCTCAGCGCCGTGAGACGGCAATGCTAACCACTGCGCCACCGTGCTGCCGCTACTTTTAGATTTTTAACTTTTCTTCAAATATACTTTTGTCAAAAGTTAATGTGGAAATGATTTGAGACATTCACAACCTTGGGAAAATCTGAACCAACCATAATCACCAGCCTAATAATTTTTTTAAATAAATTTGAGTACCAATTATTTTTTCCAATTAAGGGGCAATTTAGCATAGCCAATCCACTTACCCTGCACATCTTTTTGTGGGGGTTGGGACCCATGCAGACATGGCATCAGCCTAATAAATGGTACAATTTCAACATTTAAAAGGAAAATTGTAAAGAACAAGGAGAGAGAGAGAGCGAGTATAAACTAAATTATACAATTTGAAAGTGGATACAGGAACAGAGAGTTTTGGGGGGGGCACAGTGACAGTGGACATGGTGGCTTACATACACATCTTGCAGTCGCCACACTACCAGAAGGATGTGGAGGCTTTAGAGAGGGTGCAGAAGAGATTTACCAGAATGTTGCCTGGTATGGAGGGCATTAGCTATGAGGAGCGATTGAATAAACTCGGTTTGTTCTCACTGGAACGAAGGAGGTTGAGGGGCGACCTGATAGAGGTATACAAAATTATGAGGGGCATAGACAGAGTGGATAGTCAGAGGCTTTTCCCCAGGGTAGAGGGGTCAATTACTAGGGGGCATAGGTTTAAGGTGAGAGGGGCAAGGTTTAGAGTAGATGTACGAGGCAAGTTTTTTACGCAGAGGGTAGTGGGTGCCTGGAACTCGCTACCGGAGGAGGTAGTGGAAGCAGGGACGATAGGGACATTTTAAGGGGCATCTTGATAAATATATGAATAGGATGGGAATAGAAGGATACGGACCCAGGAAGTGTAGAAGATTGTAGTTTAGTCGGGCAGCATGGTCGGCACGGGCTTGGAGGGCCGAAGGGCCTGTTCCTGTGCTGTACATTGTTCTTTGTTCTTTGTTGAGTTGATGTACGGATATGAGTATCCTTGGCTTTATAAATAAAGGCATAAAGTGTAAAACCTTTTTAAAAAAAATCTTTTTATTGGCATTTCTCATTTATAAACAACAAAGTGTAAAACTAAGCAATTTCTGATAAACATTGTTGAAATACTGGTTAGACCTCTGCTATTGTGTCCATGTCTGGGCACCACAAGTTAGAAAGTGTGTCAGGGTTTTGGAGTGTTTCTAGAGGAGATTTTCTAGAATGGAATGAAGTTGGGGAAGCTCAGATTGGTCTCCTTGGAGCAGAGAAGGATAAGGAGCGATTTAGTAGAAATGCTCAAAATTTGTTGATTTTTGGAGCAAATTGGGAAAGTACGCTCCACTAGTCAGAGCATCGGTAACCAGAGGATACTTAATAATTGGCAAAAAGACAGATTGACAATGAGGACACTTGGTCAATGAATTGTTATGATCTAGGATACGTTGCCTGAAAGTGGTAGAAACAGATTCAATAGTAACTTCAAATAGGAAGAGGATGTATTCTTAGAAGGAACATTTGCAAGGCTATGGGGTGGGGAAGGAACAAAGGAGTGGAACTGATTGGATAACCCTTAATATGGCTACTGCCTGAGCAAGCTTGGGAGCTAAACATTCCCAGCCACAGGATCACTGGGAAATTGCAGAAGAAAGGGAGCAGCTATAGTGATAAAAGACAGTTAACATAGAAAGAAAGCTTTACAGGAAGGGTCATTTGATAGTTGAATATATTTTAATATTAACAACAGGGCTTTTGCCTGTCAGATGGAGAATTAGTTGGAACCCAGTGATGCCTGTCAGAAATAAGAGCCCATTAACTGCTTATAGACAGGCCATCCCCAAGATTTAGGACCTTGAAAGCTGCCATCCAATCAAGAGGCTGGCAGCTCTCAATTGCCTGTCAGCACCACCAGAAGGGGTGGCAACTGTCAGTAATGCAATCTCCAGCAGTCTGGGATTGCTGAGGGACCAGGCCACAGATGAATGAAGACAGGGAATGATTGCTGGCTATGCTAAAATGAGGATCCCAAGAAAGGGCAGGGGATGGCTCTCTGTTAGACTGCCTTTCCAATGCTGGGTCCCTCAATCAGGTGACTTTCCTACCTGCTGCCGGTTGATCACTAGTGACGGTGGGATAAAGCTCTGTGTTGCTTCACAGCACCAGGGACCCAGATTCGATTCCCGGCTTGGGTCACTGTCTGTGCGGAGTCTGCACATTCTCCCCGTGTCCATGTGGATTTCCTCCACGTGTTCCAGTTTCCTCCCACAAGTCCCGAAAGACGTGTTTGCTAGGTGAATTGGACATTCTGAACTCCCCCTCTGTGTACCCGAACAGGCGCTGGAATGTGGTGACTAGGGGATTTTCACAGTAACTTCATTGCAGTGTTAATGTAAGCCTACTAGTGACACTAATAAAGATTATTATTATGTTTACTAGCTATTTAGAAGATAGAATTATAACCAGAGAAATCGGAGAAGCAATTAGCAAAAACAAAATGGCTTTATGGGAGATTTTACTTTTCACCTTGTCTGGAAGCAACAGAACAGCTCAAATAATAAAAGCAGTGAATCTATAAAAATGTATTCAAAATAATTTTCTACACCGGTATGATTTATAACTGATTGAAGGAATAGACCATTACTGAATTTAGTGATGTGTAATAATCCACAATTAGTTAGAAATCTGAAGTTAAAAGATCATCTTCCACATAGTGACCATAATATAGGGAAGAGTCATGAACCGATTGAAATTAATGACTTGAATAAAAAAGTGTTGTAGATCCAAATTCTCAGATGACAGTATTTTTTAAGAGGCACAATAAGTTGTATCAATGATAGTGAGGAAGATTTCAAAGGGATGTAGAGATAAATGAGCATGAAAAACTATGGCAGATGGCAGTTCATTTTGCGATCACCCAATTTGGAACCAAGAGTGACAAACTGGAATATTTTCATAATTGTGAGATAGACTGGGAGCTATGAAAAAGTAAAGGAATTTGGATATCTATGTACACAAATGACTGAAAAATAATACACGGATACAAAATGTATTGAAAAAGACTAATAGAATGTTAGCCTTTACCTTGAGGGTAGAATTCGGAAGTGATTTTTCAGTTGTACACAGCCTTTGTGTGGAGTGTGTTCCACTTTGGGTACGAAACTTCGGGAAAATGCTGTCCTTGTTTTAAGCTGAAAAGCTTAACATTTTGAGGGCAGGTTGCATCAACTTGGCTTGCATCCCTTCATATTTAGAAGATTGAGAATGATCTAATAGAGATATTTAAAGTTAGTATTGTTTGAAAAAAAGAGACATGCTGTCAAAGCTTTTCGTCTTGCACTCATCACACAGTTTCTAAGTATCAATTGTGAAGGGAAGAACAATTTATGCTGCATGAGAAAAAAGTGCTGACTGGTTGGCAAGTGAACTCTTAGAAGCACAGCCATGGAGAACATGACAATATCTCTACTAATCTGAGTCCATTTGCCAACCAGTGAGCTCACTCTTCTCACTTAATTTAAATTGTTGTTTCCTTCACAATTGATATTCTTACAAATCTGTCCTAATGAGTGCAAGACAAAAAGCTTTGACAGCATATCTCTTCTCAACAATACTCGAGTTCTGTACTACCAAACATCTGTTTATTTAAAATGAAAGATTCAGTACCAGGGTAGATGTATTTTGTCTGGTCAAGAGGGTTTAAAACTTAGGCAGTGAAATCAGAAGCACTTTTTCACACTAGTGGAAGTCTGGAACTCGCTCAAATGGTAATAGATGCTGGGTCAGTTGAAATCTTCAAATTTTCAGATGAGTAGATTTTTTCGGGGTAATGGCATCAAAGGATATGGATCAAAGATGGATAAATGGAGTTGGATTACAGATCAATCATGAGGGGAAAATGCGCGAGGAGCTGAATGGCTACTACTGTTCCTAATTATTTGGCAAAGGTTTGGGAGTTAGTAATGATGAATGGAGTATTGCTCACAGATCAATTTGGTTGTCATTTACTATTAATTAAAACTCACTAACTCTAACACAAAATATAACTCACCTTTCCAATTTAACACAACTTGCATAAGTGTGCAATCAAATCCTATTGGTTACTTTGATTATTCCGTATTGGTGCCACAATTATAGATGTAAACAAAATTGACATCCAGTTCACTTTCTACGGGCAAAGTTCTTTTACAAAAAATAATATTTTTTCTTTATTCAACATAGCACCCATTTTTACAGATTTAAATGTGAATTTGGGAATTTATATTGAAGAATATTGCGACACTCTTTTCTAGGTCGTGTCCATGCTAAACGAGCCTCCGGTGCCAAACTAATTTTCTACGACCTCCGTGGTGAAGGAGTTAAACTACAAGTTATGGCTAATTCCAAGTAAGTTAAATTGTGCAGATGTTATTTATTGGGTGAATTGAACCATCCAATTTAATCAGATGCATTCTTTATGTACATGAGTATGGTGCAGCATGGTGGCATAGTGATTAGCACTGCTGCCTCAGTGCCAGGGACCCAGGTTCAATTCCAGCCTCGGGTGACTGTGTGGAGTTTGCATTTTTTCCTAGTGTCTGCGTGGGTGCTCCTGTTTTTTCCTGCAGTCCAAAGATGTGTGGGTTAGGTGGATTGGTCATGCGAAATTGCCCCTTAGTGTCCAAAAGGTTAGGTGGGGTTATGAGGATGGTTGGGGTCTAGGTAGGGTACTCTTTCAAGAAGGGTCGGTGCAGGCTCTTGGGCCGAATGGCTTCCTGCACTGCGGCGGTGATTCTATGAGAAGGAATTGAAACTTCCAATTTAATCAGATTTATTCTTTACGTACGGAGTGTTGCAAAATACTGCAACTCCGATCACATTTTACATGCTGTTTGCCTACTTTTGAAACTTAAAATTGCTGGAATATTTTCTTCTTAAAAGTCATTTATTTTATTTTGAGTTGTTTAATACTACTACCAAAATGGTTAAACATGCAGGTTAAACATACAATTTGACAAATTGTATCTTCTATTAGCTGCAGCTACTTGACGAGCGCTTTTTAATGTTTACTGTAGAAATCAGGAAAATTATGTACGTTTTCTTTAAGTGCACAACTCGTATATTGAGTTTTTAAATCATTATTTCAGAAATTACAAATCTGAAGAAGAATTCATCAAGATCAACAATAAATTGCGACGTGGTGATATTATTGGAGTGCAAGGAAACCCAGGAAAGACCAAAAAGGGAGAGCTGAGTATAATCCCCAGAGAGATGACACTTCTTTCTCCTTGCCTGCACATGCTGCCTCACTTGCACTTTGGACTCCGAGACAAGGTAAAATGCATTGCTCAAAATGAAAATGACTTCATGGTGTTACAGTAAAACAATTAACAATTCATACTCTTGATTAAGACCATTGAATTTCCTTTTAACAAATTAGGAGTAAGTACTGTATAATCCAAAGCCAAAATCTGTATTTCCCATTTTTGTTCAGTTTTTAAAATAAAATTGGCAAAATCTACAGGATTCCAATCTATTCATACAATTTTCAGCTAAAGTCTCCAAAGCTCAACCTATTATTTTATGACGTTGCATACAACATTTCAGATGCTACTCCCAAGAGTTAAGTAAGTCCAGCAGGATGCACAATTTAGTGAATTGGTGTGTGTTCTCTTGTCCAAAGTGCTTGCTGCAGTATACTTGTGCCTACACCACTTGTCAGTAATGAATCTTTCACTTTCTTGAAAGAACACACACCTGATTTTTATTCAGAAGCTGTATTTTAAATTGCATTTCTGTTGCTTTCCACTCAAGTGATAATTTCATATTTGTGGTCATTCATTAGATCCTTAACTTCTTTAACATTCAATTTTCTTTTACAAGTCCTGTGCTGCTCATTATTTCACATTCTCCACTCCCACGCCGGTTGGGAGAATCGCCGGAGCCGGCAAAATTTCCCGGGACGCCGGTCCGACGCCCTCCCGCGATTCTCCCAAGCGGCGGGAACGGCCCGGTCGAGTTTTGCAGGCCGGAGAATCGCCGGAGACACCGAAAATGGCGATTCTCCGGCACCCCCGCTATTCTCAGGCCCGGATGGGCTGAGCGGCAAGGCCAAAACGGCGGGTTCCCCCCGGCGCCGTCCACACCTGGTCGCTGCCGTCGTGAGCGGTGCGTGAACGCTGTGGGGGGGGGGGCGAGGGGGGGATCCTGCACCGGGGGGGTACCTTAAATGTGGGGTGGCCCACGATCGGTGCCCACCGATCGTCGGGCCATCCTCTCTGAAGGAGGACCTCCTTCCTTCCGCGGCCCCGCAAGATCCGTTCGCCATCTTCTTGTGGGGCGGATTTGGAGAGGACGGCAACCACGCATGGGCGGGTTGTCGCTGGCCAACCCGCGCATGCGCAGATGACGCCTGTTATGTGGCGCCGGCCGTGTCATCTATGCGGCGCCGGCTTTACGTGGGCGACAAGGCCTGGCGCGTGTAGATGACGCGGCCCCGATCCTGGCCCTTTGTCGGGGCCTGAATCGGTCGGGTCCGGGGCTGTTTCGCGCCATCGTGAACCTCGATGGCGTTCACGATGGCGCGGCCACTTCGGCGCGGGAGTGGAGAATCCCGCCTAAGATCTTTAAAGAGATGCAAAGTCTCCACCTGCTGGACAGCACTGTAACAGCTGCTTTACCCAGAATGTTTCGATCTCCTCTTTTCATTCTTTCCTCCTGCCCAGTGACTCGCTGGCTGACATTGCACCCAACTTAGATATATCTTCAATATGCTTAAATTCGCTCGAACATATTTGGGTTTTTTTGGTCTGTTTCATCCGTCCAAAGAAAAGTCAGGGCATTTGGTTTGTTGGGCCTAAGTCTTGATCGACCCATTTTGACAAGACCAAAAGAAATAACATTAAATGTAAATTACTATTGTCTGGGTCAATCCCAGGACACATAGTGCATTTTATTGTGTGCGCCTCAAAACTCTTAAACCAGTGAGTTGGAAAGAAAGTTTGCTTTTATGGCAACTTTCCATCTACAAAAGTTGATGGCACAGAGCAAACTAATCAATGGATACCTTGTACTGTTGAGCTGCACTCTCAGCCACGTGTGTTTGTAACTTCTGTATGATTACAGTTCCTTTTAGCTTTAGCTTCACTGGTGCTTCATTTTCTGGTAGTGGTGGGCTCTTGGACCTATCCAGTCAAAAGAAAGTACCAAGGATGGGAAATCACCTGTGTAACTTTTTGAGCATTTGGGAGCAGTATATTTCTAAATGTCTGGAAAGAAGCTGCCTGTCCAGCTTTTTGGACAGTAGCAATCTTTTCGGGGGATTTTTTTTTTTTAAAGCACAAGTGTTTATTTTTTTCTTTACTGCTGACAGGAAACTAGGTATCGTCAGAGGTATTTGGACCTGATTTTAAACGATTATGTAAGGCAGAAGTTCATCAACCGGTCCAAAATCATCACCTATCTACGGACCTTCTTGGATAATCTGGGATTTCTTGAGGCAAGTTTCTTTGTATTTTCTTATTTGCAAATATATCCTATTATTGAATAGCATGTATTTCGATGACTTTTAGGTGAGAGTGCAACTCTGGAATTTAAAAAACAACATTATTTTAGTGATATCGGTGACACATAGTGCATTTTATTGTGTGCGCCTCAAAACTCTTAAACCAGTGAGTTGGAAAGAAAGTTTGCTTTTATGGCAACTTTCCATCTACAAAAGTTGATGGCACAGAGCAAACTAATCAATTTTAGATGGGTGTCTTCAGATGGCGCACCTTTGCTGGTAGCTGAAGAGGCTAATCCTTGTTTCTTCGTACTTTCTTATTCACTAATGTAACATAGTATCAAATGGCATGTGGTTTTACCACAAGTGCCACATATGTTGCTAGCAGGTATTGTGGGTTGTTGTTTCTGGTGTTGGCATCAGTTGTCAAGCTGTTGTAGCCACTGGACATGGTGGTGGACACATCAGTCCACAGGAGGCGTCGCTGTTTTCCTCTTGCCTTCAGCTCCTGACTTGGTGTGATAATCGATATCTAAGGCCTTCATGTCATGCACGCAAGCATCTTTGAAGTGGAGTTTTGGGTGACCTATTGGTTGTCTGTTTCTGGCTGCGCTGCCATTCAGGGAGTCCTTGGTTAGGTGACTGTCTTCCATCCTGCAGACATGAGCCAATGAAGCTGTCTCTGATGAGTGCTAACTGTCATGGAACTCTGCCTTTGAGAGGATTGCTGCTTTTGTGATTTTTGTCCTGCTAGGATATGCCCATAATTTAATGCGCCACAGCCACAGACTGTGAAGTAGGGGAGTGCTTTTCACAGTAACTTCATTGATGTCTACTTGTGACAATAAAGACTATTATTATATTATGTCAATATTATAAAAGTTGAATGTAGTTTTAACAATATTCTTGTAATTTGCATTTTAGTGGATCTCCTCCATCTTTCTTGATGGAATCGGGTTCTAATTTATGTTAATTTAACATTTTCTACAGGTGGAGACACCCATGATGAATATAATTCCAGGTGGAGCAGTTGCCAAGCCTTTCATTACACACCATAATGAGCTGGACATGGATTTGTACATGCGAATTGCTCCAGAGCTTTACCACAAGGTACAAGCACAGTTTCTCTAGTGTGAAAAAAGGATCAAAATTTATGGAGCACCTTTCATATTCTTGGAATGTCCCGAAGCACTTCATACTTCATAATTTATACGGATAACTATTTATTGATCTGTAAAAAGTAAAGTCGCCATAGTCCCAGATGACCACTGGCTGTTTTTTGCCTTTGAGAGGCAGAGCTGACTGATTTAACCTGAAAATCACCACACCTCCGGCGAGGGGCAAGGTTGAGAAGACATGGCTTCCTGAATAATCTCAGCCGGTACGGGAATTGAACCCACACTGTTGGTCTTGGTCTCCATCACAAACCAGCTGTCTAACCAACTAAGCTACTGTATCATGAAATATTTGAAGCGCAGCATTTTGTTTCATTAATTTGAAATCAGTTTGTAATTTAATTGACTGTTAAATTTTTGTTTGTGGACAATGTCAAGGTACTGATTAATGGCTTAGTTGGTCACCTGGGACTATGGCGACTACTTTTTTACAGATCAATAAATAGTTAAGCATATAAATTAAAAATGAAGGGATATATTTAAAAATAAATGTTCACTGAAAGTTTATAAACAGTATTTAAAAGAAAACTCACTAAATCCTATAAACAATATTCTGCTCAGTTTCTCTCTTGTTGGAACACTACTGGATGAGTCAGTTTGCCATAAAGTAAATTGTCTTTGATATAAATGTGAAATCTCTCATTGCAATTTGTGGTTTTGAGTTGTAGCCTGACTTGTGGAAAGAATTGGTAATTTCAATTGGCTGTATAACCCGAGGGGATCTCCTTTAAATAAGATATCTTCTCTTTTCAGATGTTGGTTGTAGGAGGTCTTGATAGAGTGTATGAAATTGGTCGCCAGTTTAGGAATGAAGGTATTGATCTTACTCACAATCCAGAATTTACCACTTGCGAATTTTACATGGCCTATGCTGATTACAATGACCTGATGGAAATCACGGAAAGACTTCTCTCAGGTTCGTAATGTGATTCTTGGTAGCATACTCAAATAAATTATAGGACGATTGCATTACAAACCTTAATGAATGATTGTTATCTTCTGCGTGATGTGATCTTGGTTCCATCGTTCGCTTCTTATCTCAAAGGTGGTGTGTTTTTGCTGGAAAATAATGCACTCATTCTGCAATTGTGTCCAAGTGATCATTATTCATGAATAAATTTCAACAAAGTGTTGGTGAGATTTTAAACTTGTCTGGCCATCTAAATTCAGTCCTATTCTAACCTGATTGGCACGGCTCTGCTTTCTAACAAGAAATGCTGCATAATGATCAGGAGTCGCAATCTGGCTGTCACAATTCTCTTCCTTCTGCCATATTTCAGGGGCACTGAGGGAAATTGCAGTCCCCAAATGCTGTCTCAAAACAAATGCTAACCTGGCACTGAACTGAAGTCAGATATTTTTCAGAACACAAGCATAGATTTTTGTTTTTGTAGGTATGGTCAAGCATGTTACGGGCAGTTACAAAATCACATACCACCCTGAGGGACCTGAGGGTCAGAGTTACGAGATTGACTTTACGCCACCATTCAAACGTGTCAGTTTAGCAACAGATCTGGAGAAAATTGTGGGAGTGAAATTTCCACCTCCTGATCAATACGAAACTGAAGGTAAGACTAACCTCTCTTTTGTGGTATTGTTTTTAACTGGAGAGCTAAGTCGCTTTAAGTGATAGCTGCTCCCTTATCCTGCTCATCGAATCTTGCCATTTTAAGTGTTCTAATGATCAGAGAAATAATCACCAGCCTCCTCCAGCAACTCTCCCCTCTTTCTGTCATTCAGTTCTGCATGAACCAAAATTCCCTTGAAACGTTTTGAGAAGACTAAAGCCTCTGTTAGATACTCCACCCTCTGGCAGATACGACAATTCTCCAGTCTCGCCAAAGTCCACTCACCCTGCCGGGGAACCCCAGAAGATCCCGCTGATGGGAAGTGCCGGAAAATCTCACCCTATGTCTATGGACTTGGTCACAAATTCTGTTCCTAGCCATTGATTCTATTTCCATGTCTGGCTACTATCTGAGCTAGAAACAGACTATTTGCAACCTTGGCATCCTATTTGACCTTGAGCCGAGATTCTGGTTCCCTATCCACTCCGTCACAAAACCGGCTTTTTCCACCTCCATAATATCACCCACCTCCACTCCTATCTCAGCCACCTGCTGCTGACACCCTCATCTATGCTTTTGTCACTATCAGCTCAACAAATCCACTGGGCTCCTGGCTGACTTATTTCCTGCACTGCATAAACTCGAGCTCATCCAAAACTCTGCCTATATCCAAATTTATACCAAGTCTAGTTCATCTATCAAGCCCTGCTCACTGATCTTTGTTGGCTCCCAGGCTTTCAACACTTCTATTCTAAAAGTCTCATCTTCATATTGAAATCCCTTCATGGTCTTGCCCCTCTCTCGCTCTGTAACTTCCACCAGCCCCACATCCCTCCAAGAGCTCTGCTTTCCTCCAACTCCAGCCACTGGTACATCACTGCATTAGTCTCATCGCTCATCTCGGCCCAAACCTCTGGAATTCTCTCCCAAATCTCTTGGCCTTTCTCTCCTTTTTAAGGTGTTCCTTTAATCTCTTTGACCAAAGTTTGAGTCATCTCTGCTAATATGCCCTTTTTTGGCTTACTGATATTTATATCTGAATATACTCCTGTGATACACCTTTGGAATAGTTCCTATATTAAATGAACTGCCTAAATGCAATTTGTTGTGGGATCTTTGAAATTACATAGAATGTATAGAATCAGGACATTCTACCCAAAAGATCTATGCTGGGGGTTTATGCTCTACAAGAAGCTCTTTTCACCCCTCTTCATCTAACTCCTATCAGGGTAACTTGCTATTCATGTATTTATCTAGGTTCTCCTTAAAAGTGTCAGTGCTGTTTGCCTTGACTACTGTTTGTGATTTGTCTGTATTCCTAACTAATCATAGCTTCTTTCAGTTAAATCTCCTACAATATGTTTCTATTCAGTTATTTTAACCACCTTTCAGGCAGGAGAGAATCACATTGTCCACTGTTAAACAATTCCTTTACTGACGTATCTGGGTAAACACGAATGGAAGCACAGTTTCCACATCTCACTGATTGTGAAAACTCATAACTCTACATGAAAAACATGACCGAGAAAAATGTCTACTTGTTTGACAGATTTGAGTTTCCTGATGTCAGTGGGGATAAGGGGAATAATTGGGTGTTATTTTCAAAATTAATACTTTCAATAAAAGTACCAATATTCTGGTATACAGTGCCGAACAGCGGACTGCAGTGGTTCAAGAAAGAGATTCAACACCATTTTCATTACGTATGGATAATAGTTACAATGCAGAAGGAGGTCATTCATCCTATCAATTCTAATCTGGCTCTGTGGGAAAACAATTCACCCGTGCTCCACTCCTTGCCCCATTCTATTTCGTCCTGTAATTCTTTTCAGTTCGAAATGCTTATCCGAAAACCATGGTTGAATCTGCCTCCACTACTTCTTCTTTTCAGTTCTGTTTTCCATATTGTAGCCATTGCTGCATTTAAAAATAGCGTTTCTGCCTGTCTCCTTTGATTATTTTGCCAATCGCTTTAAATCTGTGTCCTCTGGTTGTCAACCCTTCTGCCAATGGGTAATTGATGTCTAGTGTTCTCATGATTTTGAGCACCTCTATCAAATCACTTCTCAACACTTGTCGAAGGAAAACAACCCCCAGCTTCTCCGATCTATCCAGGTAACTGAAGTCTCTCGTCTCTGGATCCATTCTCCTAAATCGTTTCCGCACCGTCCATAAAACCAACACATTTTTTCTTTTTTTTAAATATAAATTTAGAGTACCCAATTATTTTTTTTCCAATTATTAAGGGCCAATTTAGTGTGGCCAATCCACCTAACCTGCACATCTTTGGGTTGTGGGGGTGAAACCCACGCAGACATGGGGAGAATGTGCAAACTCCACACGGACAGTGACCCAGGGCCGGGATTCGAACCCGGGTCCTCAGCGCCGCAGTTCCAGTGCTATCCACTGCGCCAAATGCCGCCCTCAACACATCCTTCCTAAAGTACAGTGCCTACGATTGGACACTACTCTAGTTGAGGCTAAACAGTGTTTTCTAAAGGTTCACCATAAACTTTTCTTTGCTTTTCTACTCCCAAGATCCCATTTGCCTTTTCAACCATTTGCTCAATCTGGCCTGCCACCTTCAATGATTGTGCACACATATGCCACCACCAGTGCCACTTTAGAATTGTCTCCTTTAGTTTTTATTACCTCTCCTCATTCTTCCTCCCGAAATGTTTTGCTTCACACTTCTTCTCTAAATTTAAATTCAATCTCCCATTCTGCCACTCTCCTCACAGTTCAAAATACTTCCAAGCTTTGTGTATCTGAAAATTTTGAAATTGAACCTTGTACACCAATGTCTAAGTTATTAAAGGGGATCAAGAAAACCAGTGGCCCGTACAACTTTCGGATTCACTATGTACCTTTCCCAAGTCGGAGAAACTGCTGCACGATTTATTGGAACCTGCCAACTTTGCATCCATGTTTCGACTATCCCGTTTATTCCACAGGCTTTGGCTTTGCCGATGAACCTGTTATATGGCATTCTCTCAAATGCTTTGGGAAGTCCAAATCACACAAACTGCATTACCCTCATCAACCTTCTCCAATACCTCTTCAAAAAACTCAATTGAAAACAATTTTCTCTTAACAAATCTGTACTGGCTTCCCTTCAATAAGCCACATTTGTTCAAGTCACTGTTAATTATCCCCTGGATTTATTGTTTCAAATAGATTTTCCACCACCTGAGATTAAACTGACTGACCTAGTTACTGGGTCTATTCTTGCACCCTTTTTTGAACAAGGATGTAACATTTGCAATTCTCCAGTCCTGTGGCATCTGTATCTTAGGAGGATTAGATAATCATGGCCTATTCCACCGCAATTTCCACCTTCACTTTCCTTGGCATCTTTGGGTGCTTCCCATTGGCTCTGGTGACACATAGCTAGCTTTTATAGTTTTTAGCCCATCCAGGATCTGAACTACCGCTATGACATTTGTAGCATCATCTTCCTTGGTAAAGAAATGCAGTGTACTCATTTAGTACATCAGCTCTGCACCCACCCGAAGGTCTCCTTTTGAGCCCATTATCAATCCCTAGCACTTCTCTTTTTTGCACATTCCTGTGAATTAATCAAAAATATCAGCAATTAGAAAATCACTTCAGGTGTGACTTTAATTTTTTTGGTTCGTTCACTGTATATTTTACCTGCTGTAAAATTATCATTTTAACATTTTGTGTAAACAGAGACTCGTAAATTCTTTGATGATTTATGCGTTCAGAAAGGTGTTGAATGTCCACCTCCAAGATCTACAGCCAGGCTTTTGGACAAGGTACGAATTTAAATTAAGAAACCCCTTGTTGGATTTTCAATCCCAGGTTTGGACACTGACACCTCAATTGCTTCTGGGTCGCAGCCGCATTATGCTATTTTGATAAACGTAAGCTCCAATTGGACCGATGGAAAGTTTAGTGCTGGGTGCTGCCGGGAGACTGACACTGACTTTGGAGGCTGATTTTCAATAGCAGACAGCATTCTAAAATGCATGATTATTGTACTCCAGACATTTTTAATGCTCAATTTTTCTTCTTCCTTGTATGTCATGCATCTCACTTGCTTTTCAGTGACCATGTTTAGTAAATTCTTTTCAGTGACCATGTTTAGTAAATTCAATGTACACAATGCAAAAAGCAGAAGAATCATTTAGGTAAAATCCCGATTCCCTGAAATAACTATTTGTCCACAAGCTAGCTTGCCACCACCTCAGTGAGCACCTGCTTTACTGACTGAGGTTTGCACTATATTAAATAAAAGCTTTAGTTTTGACTTAACTTAATTAGTGTCCATTTGTTTCAGTTGGTTGGTGAATTCCTGGAGGTTACATGTATTAATCCAATGTTCATCTGCGATCACCCTCAGATCATGAGCCCACTGGCCAAATGGTAAGGTTTGCCACACAATTACACTGATGTAAAACCTTAAGGCTTACTTACTTGATGACAAATTAATTATTGTATTATTTAGTAGCTATGATACTACTATTATAGTAGATGTTTGCATACGAGTAAGAGGTTTCAGAACCACAAATTCCTTTAGCCCAGTCCCAAAAGTTGATCAGTTTTGAACACTGCTGTTTTTTCAAATACACAATTTTTGTTATACAAAGAACAAAGAAATGTACAGCACAGGAACAGGCCCTTCGGCCCTCCAAGCCGTGCTGACCATGCTGCCCGACTAAACTACAAGCTTCTACACTTCCAGGGTCCGTATCCCTCTATTCCCATCCTATTCATGTATTTGTCAAGATGCCCCTTAAATGTCACTATCGTCCCTGCTTCCACCACCTCCTCCGGCAGCGAGTTCCAGGCACACTACCCTCTGCGTAAATAAACTTGCCTCGTACATCTACTCTAAACCTTTTCCCTCGCACCTTAAACCTATGCCCCCTAGTAATTGACCCCTCTACCCTGGGGGAAAAGCCTCTGAATATCCACACAGTCGTTCCAGTGAGAACAAACCGAGTTTATTCAACCGCTCCTCATGGCTAATGCCCTCCATACCAGGCAACATTCTGGTAAATCTCTTCTGCGCCCTCTCTAAAGCCTCCACATTCTTCTGGTAGTGTGGCGACCAGAATTGAACACTATAATGGGCTGGAGATTGGTAGATGAAACAAATGGGTCAACTTGAAATCAAATTTCAGGAATCAAATGTTACACATGTTTATCAAATTGCCTCGTGATCCTACAGTTATAGTTCACAACATTGGTCCAGACTTTTCAATAGTAACGAGGGCAAAACTTGCAGCACTTCTCTGAAAATGGCAGCAACTTCTTGAATCAATACATGTGCAGTTAAACATGGAAATCCAGATGTTACTGTCACTGATTCTACACATCACCATAAATTGTGAAGTCAGCACAAATTGCAATTAGAATCACTGCACTGACGCAAACTTCAATTTTATGCTACAATTCAATTACTTGTTGAACCTCTCTGGCTCTGGGGAAGAAAAGTAATGATATGCCGTGTTTATGGAATGTCCAATTTCTTCACTATGATGACTCAATATTTTTTTAGTTTGTTGGATATTTCAATTTCTATCTGTATGTCTCCATCTTCATTAGGACCATTATTTAGCATGAAACTGGAGGGGAAGGTGAACATCTAATCCAAAGAAAAATAATTCTGATTTTTTAAATGGTTCTGCTACTAGCTTAATAAGATGCTGTTTGAAGGACTGAAATATTTCTTGTGTACATTGTAAATGTACTAATTTGATTTTTGATCTGTTTCAGGCATCGCTCCTTTAAGGGTTTGACAGAGCGCTTTGAACTTTTTGTTATGAAAAAGGAGATTTGCAATGCCTATACAGAATTGAATGATCCTATTAAACAAAGAGAGTTGTTCGAAGATCAGGCCACGGTGATTATTTTTTATTCGATCTGAGTTCAAGACTGCAAGTAGCCGTGCTGATACTGTACCATACATAATGGGTAGAGAATAGAGACTTTGAATCTAATCTCTCAAACCAAAACCATCTCAAGTGCAGCAAACCTTTGCGTAATGTCTTTACACTTTTTTTTTTATCCCATCCTTAAAGCCAATGAGTAGACAGTGCAAACTCTTAATCCATCGCATTGCTTGCTCCAAAAACCAATTCAAATTGAACCCAATTCACGGTCTCCACAAGAGAGACATACACGATCCAAGCTGGCAAGAAAAGGCATTGCATCTCATCTTGGGCTTGATCTTAGCCAAAAGGCCAAGAAGCGATTGTCCTCGCATAATGTCGACTCTCAATGTTATTTTACTTCAACGTTGTTAATAGTGTCAGTAATCCATTTAACATGTTCTCAAGTCAGTTGCCACAAACGTCCTATTCTGTGGTCTGCCTGCGCACCAAAACCTTCACACTGCTTTCGCTCTGACCCTCACACGCACATTTCCCCTCACCCCCAAAAGCTGCCAGCCTTGCCTCCCAGAATTGTTTAGCGGCCTGACTCCACCTCCACACACCCCACTTCCCATTTGGCCAGCCTCTGCCACCATCCCCCTCTCCGCACTTGCCTCCCGCTGCGTCTTACCACGTTTCATTTTCAGCTGCTCCGCTCCTGGCTTCACTGCTGCCCCTGATCTGAAGCTCCTGGGTTCCATCTAGTGGCAGCAGATAGTCACAGGAGTCCAACAACTTGTTGCACCAGTCACAGGAGTCCAACAACTTGTTGCAGCAATCAACGTCTGGCATTAGGTGAAGCCTGGTGAATCTAAGATTACCAAGGTGACTTTTTAAAAAGGTTATTTCATATGTTTTGTATTTCTTTTATGTTCAATTTATTTTATTTTGCAAATTAGTTCATCCAGGAATGTCGAGTACTACACCTGTATGGTACATTATTTCAATATCTGTAGTAATGTTTCTGGGTGACAAATGTCCAAAGGAACCTAACTCTGGCTTGATTCCTGTGGGAACCTGCGATTTATAAATAAAAAATTATTTATTTATTTATTTTGTGTGATGTTTGTTTTGCTGTTAATTGCAGTCATGCTTAACTAT
Source organism: Scyliorhinus torazame (assembly GCF_047496885.1). Taxonomy (NCBI): domain Eukaryota; kingdom Metazoa; phylum Chordata; class Chondrichthyes; order Carcharhiniformes; family Scyliorhinidae; genus Scyliorhinus; species Scyliorhinus torazame. The sequence goes on from NC_092716.1 coordinate 40,189,859, forward strand.
TTGAATAATGTGGATTTGTTCTTGATACTGATCCTCTATCGGTGGAGGTCTATGAAACTCTGTCAAACTTACATTATTACCAGCTTTGCAGCAACTTCAGAAGCATCAAATACAAACCAATCATTGCTTGCAGCAGGGTGAGTCATTAGTGGCTGCTGTAGTTTTGGTAAAGTCTGTTTATTGTGAGAATGCAGCTCCAAACAGTGAAGTCCAGCATTTTATTTGAATTCACTAAATACACTTCTGTGTGTCACTCTCTTCTGTGTCACTCTCTTCAGTTATTTGGTTAGATTTACGAATGGAGATGTTGAATATCATGGTTGCACATAACTATACGATTACATTAAGTGTGGGTAAATTGGACTTGTATCCATTAATATAGTTGAGTAGAGGCAGCACGATGGCGCTGTGTGTTAGCCCTGTTGCCTCATGGTGCCAAAGTCCCAGGTTTGATCCCGGCTCTGGGTCACTGGGTGTGGAGTTTGCACATTCTCCCTGTGTTTGTGTGGGTTTCACCCCCACAACCCAAAGATGTGCAGGCTAGGTGGATTGGCCATGCTAAATTGCCCCTTAATTGGAAAAAATGAATTGGGCACTCTAAATTTATATATTTTTTTAAAGCTGAAAATTCCTGTCCGCCCTCAATGGGAAAATAAGTTATGAAAGGGTCAACAATAACATGCAATATCAGTTATTTATATAGGCTGAATGTCAGTGTATTGCTGACTGAGTATTAGTGTAATCTAATGGTTTAGAAAACCAGGCTGACTCACTAAGGTTCAACTTACTGCACCACACCCTTGTCGTGGCCCGCAGCTTTGTTGAAAAAAGCTCAAAAGTAAACTATTGTCCGTTTCCAGTTCTTTCAGGTATGCTACCCTGCTGCCTGATGTTTTTTAAAATAAATTTAGAGTACCCAATTATTTATTTATTTTCCAATTAAGGGGCAATTTTAGCATGGCCAATCCACCTAACCTACACATCTTTGGGTTGTGAGGGAGAAACCCAACCAGACACGGGGAGAATGTCCACATGGACAGTGACCCAGGGCTGGGATTCAAACCTGGGTCCTCAGCGCCGCAGCCCCAGTGCTAACCACTGCGCCACATGCCACCCCTGTCTGACGTTTCTTGCCTCACCATGCCTCATATCACCTGTTCACACTTCCATCTTGCTCCGCTACCTACTGTCCAGTTGTTGGATTCCCCTCACTCACCCCCATTGCTGCTGACCTGAGCAGCTGTCTCTTCGTCCACGGACAGTTTAAAATACCCTCACTGGCTGGTGGTCACGTATGACATCCACCTGCAAGTGTGGGGGTAGGGAAAGGAGTGGGGGAAAATCTGATTGCTGTGTTGTGAATGGGCAGCATATTTTGCCCCAATTCTCACTCCATCGGCTATCTTCAATCATGCAGTTTTGCTTCCCACGTTCCCTGCAGTCAACAATTCTTCCCCCCCCCCCCCCCAAAACAGCATATCCTCTCCCCTCAAACCCTGTCCTATTTTTCCATACTGTCTCTTCTAGAATTTGACTTTCAAATGAAGTTTGAATTATCTGTGCGCACTTTATTCCAATTACCCCGGCCCTCTAACCTCACTTCACCTGAACTCTGCACAATCTTGATCTCTAATCTGTAATGCCACAAGAAATTCCCAAATGTATTTCTGACCCATGCTTAATTTTTTTATGATTCAGATCAACAGAAGTTGCATTCACAAGTTTTCTAACCATGAAATGATAAGGAAGGATGCAGTTTCTTTTTAAGTTGGAAAGTTTGATCCTGTTCACGGTCAAGTGACTATTTCAAAGAAATGTGGGTTTTTTTTTTTCTGACTTCACACTTTCTTATTGAACATCTTTATAAATGTTGCTGCAGGCTAAAGCTGCTGGTGACGATGAAGCCATGTTTATAGATGACAACTTCTGTACTGCTTTGGAGTATGGACTTCCTCCCACGGCTGGCTGGGGCATGGGCATAGACAGACTTGCCATGTTCCTAACTGACTCTAATAATATCAAGGTAAATAGATTTCTTAATTTAAAAAAAAAAAACATACGGACAATGTTTCTGCTTAAATATTTTTAGAAATTCAAATGGCCAGATTCTAGACTGAGAACTGGCTTGGTTCTGCATTTAATTTGCTGCTAGACCATATAAATCAGACAGAATAGGAGTTTGAACTAAATCTTGTTCGGATTATCTCTGATACTGCAGTGAGTTACCCGCAACCCTGGATTATAGGGAAAAGAAGAAAACCGGCAGGTTTCTCTTACAAATGTGTGCTAGTTATGCAAGGACAGGATTGGACTTTGCTATTCTATTTTCTGGCTCTTGAGCGATGGCTACTTGAGACTGGACAACTTCAGAAATGTTTCAAAGCACCAGTTAGCAGGAATCAGAGATAATTAACAATGTGGTAGCTTACTGATAACCTAATTCCAAGTAACAGATTTATTTTAAATAAAATGAGCTCATAACTCCAATAGTTTCTATTCTTTCTTTCTCTTCTCTCGGCAGGTGAGGCAATATTTTAAAATGAAATATTTATTTAAAGGACCCCTTTTAAACAACACTAGCAGAAGTACTGTGACTGGCATGCTCTCTTTCCCCCCCCCCCCATTCCTTAAAAACTATTGTCATCACTCCCTTCTTCAAAACCATATTGACTTATTCATCCTCTCAAATGCTGCTTTGTTTCCATATGGTCCATATGGTCTTTGAATGTGTTGTTGCCTTCCTGCTAGATGACCGTTTCTTCCAGAGCTCTGTTTAATTTCTTAAATTATCAAAATTACCCTAATCATGATTACAAGGGATATTCTGTGTTAATAATTCGTATTCTCTTTCATCTTTCATGATTGACCAAACCAACCTCCACTTTACCTCTCCCTTACTGTCTAATGGGACTGCCCTTGTATTATTCCATTTCTCCATACCAAAACATAACCGATCCATCTGGGTATATATTACTGTCCTTCGTTGTCACTGGCCAGAATTATAGAATTCCATTATGGGGCATCCATACTACCTGTACATGGATTTCAGCATGTGGCAATGCCGGCGTTGGACTGGGTTGAGCACAGTAAGAAGTCTTACAACACCAGGTTAAAGTACAACAAGTTTGTTTCAAATCACTAGCTTTCGGAGCACTGCGCCTTCCTCAGGTGAATGAAGAGGTACGTTCCAGAAACATGTATATAGACATATATTGACTATAGATTCTATTATTTGAAACAAACCTGTTGGACTTTAACCTGGTGTTGTAAAACTTATTACTATGGATTTCAGCAGATTAAGAAGGCAACTGCCCACCACTATGCTCCGGCCAATTCTATGGGCAATACATGCAGGATTGGCCATATCCAAGAACACTTTTTCAAAAAAAAAAAGTGGCTTCTATTCCTCTCCTATATTTCCAGCCAGAATCTGCCAACGATGTATGCTTGACCGTCTATCTGCCTGCTGTCCCTAACCAGCACCTCCAAGAGAAATGCAACACATTCCATATGTGTGATGATGCATACCTCTACCAGTCCCTCACTTGACTGTTTGACTTTCTCATACCAAGAAAGGGGAAAGTCAATGTCAACATCATTTTGCATAATGCAAAGTTTCCTCCAGCTCCAAATAGGAAATGCATCCTCTAAAACCTGTGTCATGTACTCCAGTCTCTTGTAGCTGGCTCTATCTTGCAACAGGCTGAACCAGACCATTTGCACCCCTTTCAGATGCCTTGCTGAGCTTTAAATTCCACATTCAATCTAATAACCAAGACTAATCAACATTGCCCATCTCTGCCTTAATTCCGCACAAATTCTTCCCTCCGGCATATCCTGGTGCATTCTTCCTTCACCCCAACACCTCGCCCTCTTCCCACAGCACCTTCCCATACAATCTCAGAAGGTGTAACACCTGTCCCTGCTTATCATCCAAGGACCTAAACACTCAGATGAAGCAGTGTTTCACATGCACTTCCTTTAATCTGGTCTATTGCATTCACTGCTCCCAGTGTGGTCTACTCTACATTGGAGACTGGGTGAATGTTTTGCAGAACATCTTCAGTCTGTCTGCAAGCAGGACCCAGACCTCCATAGTGGTTGGTTTAGCACAGTGAGCTAAACAGCTGGCTTGTAATGCAGAACAAGGCCAGCAGCGGGGTTCAATTCCCGTACCGGCCTTCCTAAACAGGTGCCGGAATGTGGTGACTAGGGGCTTTTCACAGTAACTTCATTGTAGCCTACTTGTGACAATAAGTTATTATTATTATGTCGCTTGCCATTTCAACTCACCGCCCTGCTCTCATGTCCGTCTGTGCCTGCTGCAGTGTTCCAGTGAAGCCCAGTGCAAACTGGAGGAATAGCACCTCATCTTCCAATTAGGCACATTACAGCCTCCGGACTTAATGAGTTCAACAACTTCTGACTGAACTCTCCTCCACCTTCACCCTATTTTTTTATTTCTATCAATTTATTTTCATTTCTTTCATCGATCTGTTTTCCTCACCATTGTCTCGTCTCTCTTTCCCCCCCCCCCCCCCCCCCCACTTGGGCCATCTGTTCCAAGTTGTCCTTTGACACATTGCGCACCTTTGTTCTGCTATTAACACATTCTAGCACCCTTCTTAGTCATTATCGCCACCATTTACATTCCCTTTGTCTCTCTGTCCATGACATCTTCGTCAATCTCCACCTATCAGTGAATCTCTATCTAGTTGCACTGCTCCACGCCCCTGCCCTCAGTGTAAATCTGATCCTATTTCCAGCTTTGACAAAGTCATCTAGACTCAAAATGTAAGCTCCCTTCTCCACAGATGCTGTCAGACCTGCTGAGATTGTCCAGTATTTTCTATTTTGTTTGTGATCTATAATGAATTATGGCCCTGTCCTCCCCTCTGGAACCTGCCTCAAATCTTCAAAAATATTGCTGTCAATTGAACATGTGTATATTATTCTATAAATACATTGTAATATATTATTATAGTAATATATCTGGGATGTCAATCACTTTACAGATCACTTTGAATTGATTGTACAGCTCCATTTCTGAGAAGTCTATTTTGACCAACCTGTGGTTGCAAGAAATTAAAACAGCTCTAGTTAACTAATACTTTGACAGCTGTACAAAATGGCAAAACATTGTTTAATTTAAGATCTAAGCATGCTTAACTATTGACCACCCCCACCACCTCCAAAGAAATGAACCACACTTCCATATTTACACCCTTTGACAACCTGGCCATGAGGTATATTTTGTCAACTGGCTGTAGCAACCAGTTTTAACCTTGTGACTAATGAGGAATCCAATAAAGATTATCTATCGCCGACTTCCGGTGACGACGTGCGGGAGGCGGCCGCACAATGGAGGGCTCCCGTTCGGGAACGCCTGGTCCCAGGATTCACTGAGGTGGCAAAAGCAGGGAGAAGGCACAGTGAAGAAAAATGTCGAGGGTGAGCAAAAAAACGTCTGTCAAGAAAACAGCTGAAGGTCCGTCGGGGAGTGGAAAGGTCACCGCGGGGTCACCAAGGAAAATGGAGGCTGGAGCACCAGGGGAGGCCGCATTGCTTACGGTTGAAGAAATAACTACGGTGATGGCTGCGGAATTCTAAAGCCAGTTTACAAAAATGAGGAAGGAGATGAGAGGTTGAGTGTGCTGGTGGAGGAGACTATTTCCCGGGTGACGACGGCGGTGGTGAGCGCAGTGGCGGAGGTGTGAGAGCAAGGGGAGGGGCTGAAGGAAGTGGAGGAAACATTATTGCAGCACAGTGATCAACTTGCCTCGATGGGGAAGGAGATGCACATTAACAAGGATCTGCGAGGAAAAATGGAAGACCTGGAAAACCGATCCAGGCGACAGAATTTGAGGATTGTGGGGCTGCCCGAAGGAGTTGAAGGACCGAGGTCGACTGAGTATTTTGCCGCGATGCTGGCGAAACTATTGGGGGAGGGGGGAGGATCCCTCCCGATATGAATTGGATCGGACTCCTCGGTCGTGGAGGTCTGTACCAAAGGAAAGTGAGCCGCCAAGGGTAGTGACTCTGCTTCCGTAGGTACAGTGTGAAGGAGAAGGTCCTGAGCTGGGCCAAGCAGAAGCAGGTGGCGCAGTGGGCTGGAGCTGGTATAAGTGTATACCAGGACTTTACGGTGGAGGTGGGGGCTTCCTTCAACCGGGTGACGAGGGCACTGTACATTAGCACGGTGCAGTGCGGCATTGTATACCCAGCGAAGCTGAGGGTGACTTACAAGCTCAGGGACTTTTATTTTGGAACGGCGGAAGCAGCGGGGGAGTTTGTGAAGGCAGAAGGACTGTGGCAGAACTGAGAAATGGCCATGTGCCGATGTAACCTCATGACTGTATTTTCTTCTTTTTTGTTTCACTGCGTGCGGGTGTGTGGGCTAAAGGAGCCAATGTTGTGTATATTTGGACAAGGGAAGTGATCGGACTTTCACTCGAAATGAGGGCTCTTTTGGGGTGTAGGTGGATATGCGGAGTTTGTGTGCTAAAAGGGGCTTTCTGGGCTTTCCTAGGCCGGGCAAGGGGGAAAGGGACCCGGGCGGGGGCCTCCACGCTGGCCGGTTTAAGCCGGCCAGTGATCGGGAGTGAGGTGGGGGGAGGGGCTACGGCCATCGGAGCTTGGCAGAACCGGATCCGAGTGGTCTAGCCGGTGTGGAAAGTTGGGGGGAATGAACTGAGGTTTGGGGGAGGAGTTTTACAAGAGACAGTAGACCGGAGGAGTTGGGGACTGGGGGGGGGGGGGTCTTGGGTATCATGTACGGTACTCTTTCAAAGGTTGGATGGTGTTGAGTGTGGGGGGGGAGGGGGAGTGGACTCTATAGGTCAATGGTGACCATGGGCGGTCCCGGACTCCTTTTTCTTTTTCTCCTTTGTTTTTTGTTTCCACCGTGGGAGGGTTTGTTTTATTGGATGCATATATTGACAGGTGGGCCGTTGGGAGGATGGGATCGTTGGTATTGTTAAGTGGATTGATTTTGTATTTGTTACCGTTTACTGTTTGTGGGTGGGGTGTACATTTTGAAGGAAAATGTGAAAATGGAGAATAAAAACATTTATATTTTAAAAAAAAAAGATTATCGCCAATATGATTCTAGAAACAACGGTTTTAAGATGTGAGCAATGCTGGTAAATTACCCAAAGATCATTAAGAGGCAATTGCTTTGTGGGATGGTCAAGTTCTGGTTAGAATGGCATGTTTTATTTCTTGAACAACATTAGTGAGCCAAATTTTTGTTTTATCTTGTTTCAAGATCGTTTTCTGGTACCTGGCTACAAATCACTAAATTTTAATAGATTGAATTCTATAACTTGCCACATAGGGATTTGAAATCGCTGGGGCTTCTAATTCAGTTCCGTAACCATTATTCCCTAAAATGGTTACCAAAGAAATAGAACCAACTTTGTTTAAAATAATAACCCTAAACATCATTGTTTACATGGCTAATTTCAGGTCATAGTACAGAGAGTATTGTTTTCTAACCTCTACAGTGACCAAAATTCGAACGTTTGTTTGGTTAGTCTGAAAACTGAGCTATAGCCGAGCGACTATATCTTTATTTATTTTCTAAACAGCTGTAATGCAAGTGTCAGCCATAGTACTCTCACCACTGAATCGCAACATACCAGGAAGTCCCATTCCAGAGCTTCAGCACAAAACTCTAGGCTGACACCCCAGTTCATTACTCAGGGAGCACCGCGTGGGCACCGCGTGCTATGTTTTCTTTGGATGAGGCATTAAACTGGGGTCCCACCTGCCTTCTCGGGTGGATGTGTAAAACGATCCCCTGGCACCATCTCTTAAGAAGAGCAGGGGAATTATCCCCGGTGTCCTGGTCAATCCCTTAATCAACATCACAAAAGAACAGATGACCTGGTCACTGTTAACCACGTCCATAAATGTTGCCAGAATATGGATGTTAGTCTGTGATGCTGAAACAACCAGAGTAGAAGTTAATTTCACGTTGTGTTTTTGCTACTTTAGGAAGTCTTGTTCTTCCCAGCAATGAAACCAGAGGAGAACAAAAAAGATCCGGCAGATTCAACTGAAAATGACCATTTTGCAAAATAGAAGCATTGCTGTTCAGCTTGGAATACAGAATGATGATTGTATCGCAATTTTTCTCCTATTTCAGTAAAAATGTTACTACTTATAGCTGCAAAGATATGAAGATGAGAACTTTTGTTTCCTCTCCCCTTGCCTGATTTTTATTAAAATATATACTGACATGTTCTTATTTACATTGTGCACTGGAGATTCTGTATATTTACACTGTGAACAAATGTATTTTCAGCTATGCCAACATTGACAAATTGTGACAAACGTCCATCTCTTTAAGTCACTTCAGAACAAGATTTTTAATTGTACTGTTCAATACATTTTTTAATACTAATTCTGCAATATATATGGCACGGTGGCAGTGGTTAACACTGCTGCCTCACAGCACCAGGGGCCTGGGTTCGATTTCGACCTTGGGTAACTGGAGTTTGCACATTCTCCCTGTGTCTGCGTGGGTTTCCTTCGGGTGCTCCAGTTTCCTCCCACTGTGCAACAATGCGCAGGTTAGATGGATTGGCCATGCTAAATTTCCCCTGGTGTCCAAAGGTTAAGGCAGGGTAGTGGGCCTAGATTGGGGTGCACTTGGAGGGTTGGTGCAGACGCGATGGGCCAAATGGCCTCCTTCTGCACTGTCGGGATTCTATGATAACCAGCTGTTTCTTGTATGCTTCTGCACTATGGTATTAAAATGAATGCATCTATAATTGATGAGTTACTGAATAGGACAATGACAACATAATGGAACATTGTGTGATAATGTACTCTTAAGTGGGCTGCAGCATACACCCGGAATCCTTTTAAATGGACCATGACTTGTGGGGCTGCATTTGATGGCGGAGGGGCAGACAGCTTACCGCACACACACACCACCCCCTCCCGGATGGAAAATCAGCTAGAATCTGTAGTCCGTACAAGCCCACCTCACACCCATAATCCACCTGCGGGCAATTGTGGGCTTTCCCATTGGGTGGTTTGGCCAGCTTCAGGAGGGGTGTGGGTGGAGGTGGGTAGGAAGGAAGGAAATGTGAGGGACTATGACCTGACTCTATTTTTGTATAAAATATGCACTTATAGATACCGCATAGCTGCTTCCAAAATTTTAAAATCTGCACAAAGATCCTTAAATCTGAATCTATGTCTGTCTATGACCCCCAAACAAAAAGTGCTGCCTGTCAGTATCGGTGGAAACTCGCATATTGTTATCGCAGGGGAGCCACTAACAACCCTCTGTGGGCTGCACAGGCAAAATTCAAAGAGAATTTCTTAAGGCTACCTGCATTTTATAATCCAGGCTGGCCAACAGGAGTCTGCTAAGACAAAGGACCTTGTAACCTTTAAATTCTTAATGGTTGTGACATTTAACAATTTTGGAGACCCAAATGAGCGATATATGTCCTCTGTCAAAGACTGAGCGGGATTCGCTGGCCGCGATCATCTGGTGACCAGAGAATCCCGCCCGAAGTCAATGGAGTTCTCTTGTCGGTGGCTCGCCTGTGACGTTCTTGGGGTGGGAAAATCCAGCCCTGTGGGGAGAGGTGGGAGTCACATGACATGCGGTTTTTGGGAACTGCAAAGCTGATTACACTTAACTGGCAGCTTCACAGAAAAGGTGCTCTGGAGTTTACTGCAGGTCACTGGTTTTTCTTTCCAAGAATTAACACGTGTTTCCTATTTCCTGTATTGAAAAAGTAAATTTTTTCACTGCTTCTGGACTGCTCGCTAGCTTCCTGACAGGTTTCTCTTTTCTGTGAGTCTCCTTATTTAAGGGATCTTGGGGGTGGACGTCAGGTAATTCCCATACTTGGGGGAGGGGGGGAGCCTGGAAAATCCAGGGGTGGGGACTGAATTGTGATGCATGGGGGGTGGTCAGCTGTGGGACCACACTATTGGGCCGCCCACTCAAAATGGCAGCCTGATAGCAGGATTCCCTTGGGAATCCCTTGCAATCCTTGCCAAGTAATAATTTGCATAGCGAAGGATAGCGAATTGTTTCCTAATCTGTGCTCCAGCAGGCGCCCTTTAGCACACCTATTTTAAAAAGTGAAGCTGGCGCAATGGCTGCTGAAGGAATTGGAGGAAGCGAGTAGCCATCTTGGAATGTGGGCAATCAGCCCAGGGGCTCTGGAACTGCTGCCTAAATTCTCGGGGCTGGGAGATGGGCTGGTCAGGGTTGGGGTCACCCCTGGGGTGGAGGGGCTAGTGGCTCAGCACCTGTGGGTCCAACAGGCTGCCCCCTGGAAGTGCATACCCATACCTGCCGGCCCCCCAGGACAGAGCCCTGTCTGTGATAATATGGTGAAGGTCACTTTATCTACCTTGACCATAGCAACCTCTGGCTGCACAGCTGAAGCCATCACAAATTGTTAGTTACATGAACACTTCACAGCCCTCAAGTGGATTTTCGTGAGTCAACGTGCCATGTCGCAGGTGAGTGTTATTGCCTAGCATCCCAATCAGACTGTAAGACCATACACTTTGCCTGATCACTGGAGGTGACACCAACACAGTGGCAGTAGCCAACAATCAAACCCCTAGAGTTGGGCTTAGCACTGAGGATCCCCCCTTGACCAGAGGTTGAGTGCATGGAATGGTAGGGAAGGGGCAACTGAGGGCCCTGCCTCCCATCAGGCCGGGGAGGGACCCAAGGGAGAGGTCAGCAATGCTCAAAAGTATACAGGCATCGCTGGTCATTTGAGGAGATGACGGATAGCATATGCTGCAGGAGGCTCTGCCTCAACAAGAGGCTGGTGCGGCACCTGTGCCATGTCATTGTGGACTTCGCACCATGTGGAGAAGGACGTTACCCGCTTCCGGTGCCCGTCATTGTCACTGTGGCCCTGAACCTCTATGCTTCGGGTTCATTCCAGGGCTCAAGTGGAGACGTGTACAACATAGCCCAACCTTCATCCCACATGTGCATCCGTGAAGGCATGGATGCCCTGTTTGCCCGGGCAGCTTACTATATAAACTTTGACCTGGACCAAATCCAACAAATTTGGGCAGCAGGATTCTCTGCCATTGCCGGGATGGTCCAGGTCCAGAGGATAATAGGTGGCTCACATGTCGCCCTGCGTACACCAGGTCATTAACAGGAAGGTGTTCCACTCCCAGAATGTTCAGTTTGTGTGTGACCGCCACCTCCGGATCATGCACATGTGTGCACACTTCCCTGGGAGTGTGCATGACCGCTACATCCTGGGACAGTCGGAGATCCCTGGCTTATTCGAAGAACACCCCAGGATTGGCTCTTGGGATATAAGGGGCACCCGCTAAGTTCCTGGCTAATGACGCCAGTAGAGGCCGGAGACCGATGCGGAGATCAGTATAATGAGGTCCATGTGGCCACCCGGGCGGTCATTGAGTGGTGCATTGCACTGCTCAAAATGTAGTTCCGATGCCTCGACCATACACAGCCAGAGGGCCGCCCGCTTTGTAGTGTTCTGCTGTGCCCTTCACAACCAGGCACAGCAGTAAGACGAAGTGCTGGAGGTGGAGGAGGAAGGATATGCGGGCCTTGCGTGAGGTCGAGGAGGGGCCGGACCAGGAGTGGCTGGAGAATGAGCCGGGAGAGCCCGAGGGACTAGCTGGTGGATGGAGGACAGGCAGTGGTGATGAGGGTCTGGCTTGCCTGGAAGCCCTCATCCTAGCCCATTTCTCAGAGGATATCTTCATCTCACCTCCTCTCCTCTTCCCACCCATTCCCCCTCTATTCGGCCCCCCCCGCCCTATCACCCGAATACCCGTTCCCCCCTCAGCCCCAATTTCCACCTCCCTGCCCCCCCCCGACCACCCTGTTTCACCCTTCCAGGTTTTGTGTAACATCAGTCCAGGGTGTTGGGCCTGTGTCAGCGTGTCAATATACAAGGCAGGAGGATGATGATAACCCGCTGCGAGATAGACTCTGGTGCTCCTCAATTTATGCCATAGTCTGACTTCAGTCTTTCTGCTGAAAGCGCGCTCACACCCATAACCTGTAAGTGGCATGCCTTTGGGGCCCCAGATCTAGGACAACTGTGTCCAGGAGGCTGGGGCTGAGGGAGAGTGGAAGGCAAAGGGGGAGTGAGGTGCAAGCTAACATGACAGAAGCTTTAGGTGGCTCGGGTGTAACATGTTATAGTGGTGTACAATTGAAACCCTAACTGTTCCTAGATACCGATGGTGTCGCCCGCACCCCCAGTGTCCTCTCAGTGATTCTCTATCGTCTTAGCAGCCCATGGCTCTGCCGCTACATCTAGGTGAGTCCCCAGGATGCGCATCAGAGAGCCTGATGCTTTCCGCACCCTGTCTCCTTCGATGCCCCAGCATGCGTCCTCTGGAGGCCCTGGGGCTGGAGGGTCGAGGCCAACGTGCCGGTAGAACACACCTTGCCATAACACCCTATTATGCCCGGTGAACTCAAGACATGCTGTTGTCAGGAAGGGGGACTAGGGAGAGCTGAAGACCTCCATTGTCTCCCTGTTGGCTGGCTCCGAGTCGAGCTCCGTTGCTTCCTCCCCCCCGGATGGTACCCAAAGGGCCTGGGGGCCACATTGGGACGTAGAGACAGCTAGAATAGCTTTTCCCCTCCGAGCGAGTGTGTGAGGAAACAGCAAGAGCCGAGCCCGCCTGCCTAGCCGCACAAAATGCGTTACGTCGCAGCTTACCTCCTCGCCGTGTTGGGCGGCAATGAAGCCCCATCGTCAAAGGACATCAAGAAGATTCTTGACAGTGTTGGTATTGAAGCTGATGATGAGCGATTGAATAAGGTCATCAGTGAGCTGAAAGGCAAGAACGTGGATGATGTTATCACAGCTGGCAATGCCAAGCTTGCCAGTGTCCCTGCTGGAGGTGTTGTATCTGCTGGTGCTACAGGTGGTGCTGCTCCAGCTGCAGCTGCTGCTGTTGAAGAAAAGAAAGAAGAGAAGAAAGAAGAGTCTGAAGAATCAGATGATGACATGGGCTTTGGTCTTTTTGATTAAATACAAAACTGTCTTTAAAATAAACTGTTCTGTGTCCTAAAAAAAAAAAAAGAGACAGCTAGAATAAGCTCCTGTGTCATGTGGCTCTGCCAGTCCTGGCGTCTCTCCATTGCCTGCACCATGGTGGCGACAGCTTAGCAATGCTCCTTTGTGATTAGGTCATGCTCTGAAGTGCCTTGGCAAGGTTTGCCTGCATTTGCGACACGTCCCCCAGCGACTAGGACATGATGTCAAGGCGCTCAGCAACGCCTTGGACATCACCATCCATGGTGCTGATGTGTTGCAAGCCCTCCACTACGGTCATCACATTAGCAGTGTTGGCTCGATGTTGTGCATTGCCGGAGCCTTTGGAAGTCCTCCAATCTTCTATGGATCCGCTGGAGTGTTGCTGACATCTCCCCCTGAATCCCACGGCCGCACCCTAATGTCTGCATCAGCTCCAGGATACACATGTCCAGAATCTCGGAATCTGTCTGGGGCCCAGCTGGATCCTGTGATCCAGCAGCCTTCTAACTGCTGCCTCCCCTGGACATTACTGCCTCCACCTGATGTGCATTGGCAATGTGGTGCTCAACAGATCATGCCCCAGAAGCCTATCCACTAATTTCGCCAACTGAAGTTTGTGTCTCTGCGTTGCTGGAAGGTGGGGGTGGCAACTGTGACAAGTCAATGGTGGCTTTCCCCCGAGGTGTCCTCTTGGAAGGCAGGGCTGGCACCATCAGATGGGGATACTGTGGGAGAATGGACATGTGGTTAGTGAGAGGACAGGTTTTTGGTGATGTGTGTAGGAGCGGTTTCAGCGCTGTGTATTGAGTCAGCTTCCACATGGGGTTATTCCCTGTGGCTCAGCTCAGAGAAACAAAAACACCACAACCTGGACAAGATGGCTGTTTAATCAAGCTTGTTACATGTACACGGAGAACAGACTGGATATCAGCCAAGACCTGTTCTACCGAACAAAGAGCCGAGCACAATAATTATACAACGTTCAAAAATCAATAGCCCACCCCAGTTGAACGCGATCCAATCCCTGAAGCTGCTTCTTTTAAAATTATCCAATAGAATTGCAAGTGGTGTCTAAACTTCACCCAATAGAGTAGCAAGCAGCGCATGATTGATCATCATCCTGACAGCTGCTTACAATCCCAGCAGCTTGCTGACTGTGAGAAACAGAACAACAGGGGCAAAATTCTCCGTTATTGGCGCAATGTCCGCCGACCGGCGCCAAAAACGGCGCAAATCCCACCTGCATCTCCGGCCCGGAATGGGCTAAGCAGCGACGTGACGCTATCCGCGCTGGCTCACGTGGTTCACGCCGTGCAGCATCATGCACACAGCACGGCGTGATGGCTCATAAGACGCGCTGCTCCCCCCACCCGACCAGAAGACCCGACCGCCGCTCAGCCCCGAGGTTCCAGTCCCGCGATATTGAGGCGCTCCTGGATGCAGTGGAGTAGCGGAGGGAGGCCCTGTAACCTGGACACGGCCGCAGAGTCGCCCCACGCCACAGCCGGCGTCCGTGGAGGGAGGTGGCAGAGGCCGTCAGCGCTGTGGCCCTGACACCACGGACAGGCACCCAGTGCCACAAGAAGGTGAATGACCTCGTCAGAGCAGCCAGGGTGAGCCGCCCAACCCCCCCTGCCCGATATCCATATACCCCCTCCCCCATATCCCCCCTCCCCATATCCCCCCTCCTCCATATCTCCCTCCCCCATATCCTCCCTCCCCCCTCCCCCATATCCCCTCTCCCCATATCCCCCCTCCCCCATATCCCCCTCCCCCATATCCCCCCTCCCCCATATCCCCCCTCCCCATATCCTCCCTCCCCCATATTCCCCATATCCCCTCCCCCATATCCCCCCTCCCCCATATCCCCCCTCCCCCATTACCCCAAGTGAATCCAGCCCTAACCTTAACCTCTGCAATACACGCGCAACCGATGGCGTGCATTCATATACCTGTCTAACACTGTTGCCTTTTACCCCTGCCACCACCCCCCACAGGAGAAGCGCTCACACAACACCAGGGACCATGTGAGGACTGGAGGAGGCCCAGCTGATGAGAGGCCACTGACCGAACATGAGGGAAGGGCCCTGGAACTGGCTGGCGGACCTGAGGACCGGGAGGTTGCTGATGCAGAGGTCGGGGGCCCACCAGCAAGTGAGCCACCGACAGCCCGTCCCCATATCCCCCCTCCCCCATATTCCCCCTCCCCCATATCACCTGATCACTGCCTGCGTGTCTAACCATGCATGCTTCATTGTGTATCACAGGAGCAAACGTCGAGGCACCCATCCCCGCAGATGCAGACCGCCCGCACGATGCCCCTCGGAGACCACTGGAGACGGAGAGACCCAAACCCTCTGGCATGCGACGCCCGCACGATGCCCCTCGGAGACCACGGGAGACAGAGAGACCTGGAGCAACAGGGAGACGGCGCCCCCGTCTCATGCGGGTGCGGCGACGCAGGCGTGTGCCACACAGCGACGAGAGGGGCAGCCACAGGCCCCCGTCACAGCCGAGCCACGAAACCACAACCCAGGACACCCCTATCCAGGACACCCCTACCCAGGAAACTGAAATACAGGACAGTGACACAGATTGGATGGGCGGAGACGAACCGCCACCCCAAAGTGCCATGGACTCAGAGTCGGACGATGCGCACGACACAACGCCACTGCTGTCACCAACACCCTCCACCATCGCAGAGACGCTCACCTCGGTTGGGCACTTTAGTGATGAGGCGTCTGGTACACTCACTGGTGCGCACAACACAGCCGTCCCGGTACAGCAGGTGGAGGTAGGAGCAGCAGAGGGGCCTGGCGGTCGGAGGGCAGCCCGGCGCAAGC
This sequence comes from Scyliorhinus torazame, assembly GCF_047496885.1. NCBI lineage: Eukaryota > Metazoa > Chordata > Chondrichthyes > Carcharhiniformes > Scyliorhinidae > Scyliorhinus > Scyliorhinus torazame. The sequence goes on from NC_092716.1 coordinate 40,205,739, forward strand.
GAACATCTGCCGCCCAGATGGATCCCGGGTTCCTGGAGTTACCACACCCACCCATAGGTCCGATGCAACCACCGAACCTGAGACGAGCGAAGAGGGTGACGGCCAGCTTGCGGCGGCTGCAGTCGCAGGTGGAGGAGTCCACCCGCGTCCAGGAGCTGGCAGTGGTGCCGGTCATGCGTGCCACCCAGGCCGACACCGCACGGATGGCGTCCGCAGTGGAGGCAATGGGTGCGACGGTGTCAGACATGGGGAGCGGTTTGCGAGGCCTGGGGCTTTCCGTGCAGGCGGCGTCTGTGGCTCAGGACATGGCTGCCCTCTCACAGGAGGCCATGAGCCAGAGCCAGCGCCAGCGGCAGATGGCAGAGGCGCTCAACGCCATGGCCCAGTCTCAGCAGGCCATGGCCCAGTCTCAGCAGGCCATCGCTGAGGGCATCAGCGCCATTGCCCATGTGCGAGCCGGCGTCGCACAGTCACAGACAGGGATTGCCAACTCCCTGAGCTCCATGGCTGCAAACCTGCAGACCCTTGTCGATACCAGCACGGACTGGCCATCCGACGCCAGATGTCGGGGGGCGTCAGATGGCCAGTCTGTTCACATCCCCCATCCATGTAGAGGCCTGGGGGCCATCGGGCACCCCGAGGGAGGAGCAGGTGCTGGGGCCTGTTCCGGGTCCCATTGTAGGGGAGGTCCCAGAACACCTCAACACCTCGGGCTCCCCCCCCCTTCCGTCCCAGGTGCATCGGGTGGGCAACGGGCAGGACAGGCTGGCAGCTCGCCATCCCAGTCGCCCGGGCCGCAGCCTGGCCCATCTAGGCCAGGACGCCCCAGGAAACGGCTGCCAAAGGGATCCCGTGTCAGAGGGCAGGAATTACAGGAGTCCACCTCCAGTTCTGCTGTACCGTCTGGGGAACCACGTAGACGTAGTCAAAGGGCCTGTAAGGCCAAACAATTAGACACTGAGTAAGTTGGCACGGGTGCAGGGCACAGATGAGTTTTAGGGGCTAGGGCACGTGCATGAACTCCTTTCGTTATTAAAGTCAATGTTACACCTACAGAAGCTGCCTTTGTGCTCTGACCAAAGTGTGCGGGGGTGTCATGTACGTTGAGCGCAAGTGTGTGTGTGAGGGGTGGTCTTACCTCAGCCCCAGGTGAGTCTGCCCCTTCCCCCTGGACCGCCATCAACATCCCCCCGGGCAGAGGACGGGACCGTGCGCTGCAGTGTCACAGCCGCATGCAGGGATGGTCCGGGTGGATGGTGGTACTGTGGCCATGGGTCAGACATAGTCCAACGATGTGGAGCCAGGAGCTCATCGCAGAGCGGGTTGTCATCATCCTCCATGGCCTGCAATAGACACGCGTCCACCGGCAACTGTGTGAGCCCGGCCGTTGTGCCGCAGGTGGATCGGCAATGGGGGGGGTGGGGTTGGGGAAGGGGGTGAGGGTGCTGGATGGGTGGGGGGTGGGGGTGGTCGGGTGTTGCCATGGTGTGCGGTCTGTGGCCATACTACCTGATTCCCACGCCCATCTAGTCAGTGAAGCGGGCGTCTATCAGCCTGTCCCGTGCCCGCTGGCCCAGCCGGTAACGGTGGACAGCCACCCGCCCGTGTCTAGCCCGTCTGCCCTGACCATTGCCCCCATCCCCCTCATCTGGGGAGGACTGCGCCTCTTCCTGCTGCTCCTCCACTCCACCGTCCTCTGCCTGTGGCACATCGCCCCTCTGCTGGGCTATATTGTGCAGGACGCAGCACACCACAATGATGCGGCTGACTCTATCTGACCGATACTGGAGGGCGCCCCCAGAGAGGTCCAGGCACCTGAAACGCATCTTCAGCACGCCAAAGCACCTCTCTATCACTCCCCTTGTCGCTACATGGGCATCATTGTAGCGGTTCTCCGCCTCATTGCGTGGCCTCCATATAGGCGTCATCAGCCACGATCGCAGCCCTGTCGCCCAGCAACCAGCCCCTCAGCCGGGGATGGCGTCCCTCGTACATGCCGGGGATGTATGACCGCGACAACACGTATGAGTCGTGTACACTGCCCGGGTAACGGGCGCAGACGTGCAGGATCATCATGCGGTGGTCGCAGACCACCTTTATGTTCATCGAATAGGTCCCCTTCCTATTGGTGAACACAGCCCTGTTGGGGCTTATGGGGACTTCCGGTTGCGGCGATGTGGAGCTAAGCCGCACGTTTCGGCAGCTCCCGCGACAACGGACTTTCGGGCTCTCCAGAGGAGCCCCAACGGAGCTTTTTTTAAATTAATCCCGTGTGGGAAGGTGCAGTAAGGTCCCCCCTTACGATATATGGCCGAGATCAGCGGTGGAATGACGAGAAAAGAGGCCCTGGAGCAGAGACTAAAACGAGGGGGAAAAAGCAAGATGGCGGAGAGCGAGCAGCGTGGGGGCCGGACCAGCAGGAGTTCCTCAAGCAATGTGTGGAAGAGCTGAAAAAGGAGGTGCTGGCGCCAATGCTGTTGGCGATCAAGGGGCTGAAGGAGACCCAGGCGGTGGAGCTTCGTGAGGTGAATGATGAAGTGAATACCAACGAGGACGAGATCCTGGGCCTGACGGTAAAAATGGAGGCGCACGAGGCGGTGCACAGGAGGTCGGCCGAGAGAATTGAGGTCCTGGAGAACAGGTCGAGGAGGAAGGACCTCCGGATTCTGTGCCTTCCCGAAGGAGTGGAGGGAGCTGATGCCGGGGCGTACGTGAGTACGAAGCTCCATTCGCTGATGGGTGTGGAGGCCTCTCCGAGCCCCCTGGAACTGGAAGGGGCTCACCGGGTCCTGGTGAGGAGACCCAAGGCCGACGAGCCGCCAAGGGCGATAGTGGCAAGGTTCCATCACTTCGAGGACAAGGAAAGTGTGCTGAGATGGGCCAAGAAGGTGCGGAGCAGTAGATGGGAGAACGCGGTGATCCAAGTTTACCAGGATTGGAGCGCGGAGGTGGCAAGGAGGAGAGCTGGCTTCAACCGGGCCAAGGCGGTGCTGCATAAAATAAGAGTCAGGTTCGGCATGCTGCAGCCTGCGCGACTGTGGGTCACTTATCAGGACCGACACCATTATTTTGAAACGCCAGAAGAGGCTTGGACCTTTATTCAGACGGAAAAACTGGACTCGAACTGAGGGGATGTGGTTGTGGGGGGAGATGTTGGTTGTATATGGGGTTGTAAATATGGGCAAAGAATACTTCATGGGTGGAATGATGGATGGGGATGTGGGTAGAATTCTGGTTAAAATTCCTAAAATTTCACTTTTTTCTTTTCTGTAGACGAGATGATGATAATGGGGAATGTGGGCGTCGGTGCTGGAGGGAGGTGAGACTCGGGGTTGAGGGAACCGGGATAAAGGCCGCAACAGGAGCTGCGCCACAGGGGGCGGGGCTGGTTCAGGAAAGCTCGGGTTTTTTCCCGCGCCCCAGAAAAAAGGGAGGGGGGATGGAGGAAGGTAAGGAGGAGGAGAGACTCCCACACGGGGGAGATCAACAAGAAGGCGGGGGAAGCCGGTGTCAGCAGAAGTCAGCTGACTCACGGAAGTAACATGGGGGAGCAAAAGAGCTAGATGTGGATCTAGCAGGGGGGGGGGGGGGGGGATTCTAGGGTTGCTGCTGCACTGTCCGAAGGGGAACTGAAAATGGAAGAGGTGGTTGGGGCGGGGATTCCCCGCCTGGGGGACTGGAGGGTGCGGGAGGCGCGAGCACGGGACTGGCCTAAGATAGGAGATGGCTAGTCGGCGGGGGTTGGTGGGGGTGGGGGGGGTGTAACCCCCCCAATCCGGCTGATCACGTGGAATGTGAGGCGCCTAAATGGGCCCGGTTAAGAGGGCCCGAGTGTTCGCGCACCTAAAGGGACTGAAGGCAGACGTGGCCATGCTTCAGGAGACACATCTGAAGGTGGCAGATCAGGTCAGGTTAAGGAAGGGATGGGTGGGACAGGTGTTCCATTCGGGGCTGGATGCGAAGAATAGAGTGGTGGCAATACTGGTGGGAAAGCGGGTGTCATTCGAGGCCAAGAACATAGTAGCGGACAAGGGAGGCCGATACGTGATGGTGAGCAGTAGGTTGCAGGGGACGGAGGTGGTACTGGTGAATGTATATGCCCCGAACTGGGACGATGCTGGATTCATGAAACGGATGTTGGGGCGTATTCCAGACCTGGAGGTAGGGAGCTTGATAATGGGTGGGGATTTTAACACGGTGCTGGACCCAGCACTGGATCGCTCCAGATCTAGGACGGGGAAGAGGCCGGCGGCGGTCAAGATGCTTAGGGGGTTCATGGACCAGATGGGGGGGGGGAGTAGATCCGTGGAGATTTGCCAGGCCTTTGGCCAGAGAATTTTCTTTTTTCTCCCACGTACATAAGGCCTACTCCCGGATAGATTTTTTTGTTCTGGGCAGGGCATTGATCCCGAAAGTGGAGGGAACGGAGTATTTTGCCATAGCCATTTCAGACCATACCCCGCATTGGGTGGAGTTAGAGCTGGGGGAGGAGAGGGACCAACGCCCACTGTGGAGGTTGGATGTGGGACTGCTGGCAGACAAGGAAGTGTGCGGGAGGGTGCAGGGGAGTATTGAAAGGTATCTGGAGGCCAACGACAACGGGGAGGTGCAGGTGGGAGTAGTATGGGAGGCGCTGAAGGCAGTGGTCAGGGGAGAGCTCATCTCCATCAGGGCTCATAGGGTGAAGAGAGAGGGTAGGGAAAGGGAGAGGTTAGTGGGGGAGATTTTAAGGGTGGACAGGAGCTATGCAGAGGCTCCTGATGAGGGACATCTCAGGGAGAGACGAAGTCTCCAGACGGAGTTCGACCTGTTGACCACAGGGAAGACAGAGGCACAGTGGAGGAAGGCACAGGGGGCGATATATGAATATGGGGAGAAGGCGAGTCGGATGCTGGCACATCAGCTCCGTAAGAGGATGGCAGCGAGGGAAATAGGCGGAGTCAAAGATGGCAGGGGAACTACGGTGCGGAGTGCGGGGAAAGTGAATGAGGATTTTAAGGCCTTTTAAGAGGAGCTGTATAGGTCCCAGCCCCCAGGGGGAAAAGAGGTGATGCGGCGATTCTTGGACCAATTGAGGTTCTCAAGGGTGGAGGAGCAGGAGGTGGCTGGTTTGGGGGCGCCAATTGGGGTGGAGGAGCTGGTTGAAGGACTGGGGAGTATGCAGGCAGGGAAGGCTCCGGGGCCGGATGGGTTCCCGGTGGAGTTTTACAGGAACTATGTAGACCTGTTAGCCACGTTGCTGGTAAAGACCTTCAATGAAGCAAGGGAGGGGGGGATCCTGCCCCCGACAATGTCGGAGGCGACGATCTCTTTGATCTTGAAACGGGATAAGGACCCACTGCAATGTGGGTAGTATGGACCGATCTCGCTCCTTAATGTAGATGCTAAGCTGCTGGCAAAAATGTTGGCCACGTGGATTGAGGACTGTGTCCCGGGGGTGATTCACGAGGACCAGACGGGATTCGTAAAGGGTAGGCAGTTAAACACTAATGTGCGAAGGCTCCTAAATGTGATAATGATGTCATCGGTGGAGGGAGAAGCGGAGATAGTGACATCCATGGACGCGGAGAAGGCCTTTGATCGGGTAGAGTGGGAGTATCTCTGGGAAGTGTTGAGGAGGTTTGGGTTCGGGGAGGGTTTATTAGATGGGTTAAGCTCCTGTATAAAGCCCTGGTGGCGAGTGTGGTCACGAACAGGCGGAGGTCGGAGTATTTCCGGCTGTATCGAGGGACGAGGCAGGGGTGCCCTTTGTCCCTTCTGCTGTTTGCATCAGCAATTGAACCTTTGGCCATGGCGTTAAGGGAGTCGGGGAAATGGAAGGGGGTGGTTTGAAGGGGAGAGGAACATCGAGTGTCGTTGTACGCAGACGACCTGTTGCTGTATGTGACGGATCCAGTGGAGGGGATGGTTGAGGTAATGCAGATCCTACGGGAGTTTGGAGACGTTTCGGGCTATAAGCTCAATGTGTGAAAGAGTGAGCTCTTTGTGATCCATCCGGGGGACCAGGGAAGAGGGATAGACGACCTACAGTTGAGGAGGGTGGAAAGGAGCTTTTGATATCTGGGGATTCAGGTAGCTAGGAGCTGGGGGGCACTGCACAAACTTAATTTGACGCGGTTGGTGGAACAGATGGAGGAGGATTTTAAAAGGTGGGACATGTTGCCACTCTCGCTGGCGGATAGGGTACAGTCGGTTAAAATGGTGGTCCTCCCGAGGTTTCTTTTTGTATTCCAATGCCTCCCAATTGTAATTACTGAGGCCTTCTTTAAGAGGGTAAGCAGGAGCAGTATGGGATTTGTGTGGGCGAGCAAGACCCCGCGGGTAAGGAGGGGGTTCTTGGAGCGTAGCAGAGATAGAGGAGGATTGGCGTTGCCGAACTTGGGTGGTTACTATTGGGCAGCCAACGTGGCAATGATCCGTAAGTGGGTGATGGAGGGAGAGGGGGCGGCGTGGAAGGGGTTGGAGATGGCGTCCTGCAAAGGAACGAGCCTGGGGGCGCTGGTGACGGCACCATTGCCGCTCTCGCCGACAAGGTACACCACGAGCCCGGTGATGGCGGCAATGCTAAAGATCTGGGGGCAGTGGAGACGGCACAGGGGTGCGACGGGAGCTTCGGTGTGGGCCCCGATCAGAGACAACCATCGGTTTGTCCCAGGAAGGATGGACGGGGGGTTTCAGAGCTGGTATCGGGCAGGGATTAGAAGATTGGGGGACCTGTTCATTGACGGGACGTTTGCGAGCTTAGGGGCGCTGGAGGAGAAGTTTGGGCTACCCCCGGGAAACGCTTTCAGGTACATGCAGGTGAGGGCGTTTGTGACGCGGCAGGTGAGGGAATTTCCGCTACTCCCGGAACAGGGGGTTCAAGATAGGGTGATTTCGGGCGTATGGGTTGGCGAGGGCAAGGTGTCGGCGATATACCAGGAGATGAAAGAAGAGGGGGAGGCTTTGGTAGAGGAGCTGAAGGGTAAATGGGAGGAGGAGTTGGGGGAGGAGATTGAGGAGGGGCTATGGGCTGATGCCCTCAGTAGGGCTAATTCCTCTTCCTCGTGTGCCAGGCTTAGCCTGATACAAATTAAGGTGGTTCATAGAGCGCGTCTGATGGGGGCGAGGCTGAGTAGGTTCTTTGGGGTGGAGGACAGATGTGGGAGGTGCTCAGGAAGTCCGGCGAACCATGTCCATATGTTTTGGTCATGCCCGGCACTGGAGGGGTTCTGGAGGGGAGTTGCGGGAACAGTATCTAAGGTGGTGAAAGTCCGGGTCAAGCCAAGCTGGGGGCTAGCACTATTTGGAGTAGAGGACGAGCCGGGAGTGCAGGAGGCGAAAGAGGCCGGCATTCTGGCCTTTGCGTCCCTAGTAGCCCGGCGAAGGATCTTGCTAATGTGGAAGGAGGCGAAGCACCCCAGTGTGGAGGCCGGGATAAATGATATGGCTGGGTGTATCAAGTTGGAAAGGATAAAGTTTGCCTTGAGAGGGTCTGCGCAGGGGTTCTACAGGCGGTGGCAACCGTTCCTAGACCATCTCGCGGAGTGTTAGATGAAGGTCGGACAGCAGCAACAGCAACCCTGGGGGGGAGGGGGGACATCGTTCGTTGGGGGGGGGTTCCTTTGGGGGCATTTGAGCAAGAAAACACATGAATGATCCGGAAACTGACATGTACGGGAAGAATCCAATGTACAAAGTTCTGTATCTTATTGACTTGCCATGTTCATGGCTTGCCACGCAAGTTCTCTTTCTTTTCTTTGTTACGGGGGGGGGGGGGGGTTTGTTTGTAAGGTGGAAAATATTGTTGAAAAATTCTTAATAAAAACATATTTTTTTAAAAACTTATGAAAAACTACTCATGCTAACGATTCAATTTTAAGAGATATCATCGCTGAACCCCCCCCCCCCCCCCACCTTCAATGTGTACCCCTAGGAATTTGAAGCTGTTAACCATCTCCACCTTGGCCCTGTTGATGCTGACAGGGGTGTGTACAGTACTTTGCTTCCTGAAGTCAATGGCCAGCTCTTTAGTCTTGCTGCCATTGAGGGATAGATTGTTGTCGCTGCACCACTCCACTCGGTTCTCTATCTACTTACTGCATTCTGATTTGTCGTTATTCGAGATCCGGCCCACTATGATCGTATCGTCAGCAAACTTGTAGATGGAGTTGGAACCAAATTTTGCCACGCAGTCGTGTGTGTACAGGGAGTATAGTAGTGTGATGAACGGTTACTGCCTTATCATCATGTAAGGTGATGTCCCCTTTAAGACCGGGCTTGGAACCCTGGGCACTCCGCCTCTGGCTCCGCCCATCTGGTAGCCATACATAAAGGCCTGCCTCATAGTCTGTGTAACAGTCAGCTCTCGTCCATAGCTGTAGCATAGTTATTAGTCTAATAAAGCCTTCTTTACAGTTTAATCTCTAAGCATCATTATTGAGGGTACCTCAATTTATTAGACTAAACTAGATTCAGGATGGACGCAGGCCTAAAACCAGAGAAGCTCAATCTGGAAGCACGAACGCCGGAGGCAAAGGAAATTTTTAAATACTGGCTGCGGTGCTTCGAGGCCTACCTGGACTCCGCAGAGACTCCCATCCTGGGGCCACGCAAGCTGCATCTACTCCACGCCCGAGTGAGTCACAGAATCTCCGCCACGCTCGAAAAGGCGACGAATTATGATGCGGCGATTGAGTTGCTCCGCAAGCGGTTTGTCAAACCCGTCAATGAGGTGCACGCCCGGCATCTGCTCTCTACCTGCCGGCAGCGCTCGGGGGAATCGCTCGACGAGTTTGTTGAGAAACTCACCACGCTTGCCAGGGACTGTGACCATCAGGATGTGACAGGGGACGTCCATATGAACCTGCACATCAGGGATGCTTTCGTGTCCGGAATCCGCTCGACCTACATCCGGCAGCGGCTGCTCCAAAACGGGGCAAAAGACCTCCAGGAGACGCTAACGCTCGCCTCCTCGCTGGAGGTGGCCCGACATAACTTGGGTACGTACCCCACGGACTCTGCCAGCCCCCTCTGGACTTCCTCAGCCGTATTACAGGCCTGCGCCACGCGGCGACCCGCTCACCATGGCGGCACACCTTGCTACTTCTGCGGGCAGGGCCAGCACCCACGCTCACGCTGCCCAGCCCGCTCCGCGATCTGCAGCGACTGCGGGAAGAAAGGGCACTTTGCACCTGCCTGGCCAGACCCAGGGGCCAGAAAAACAAAGAACAGCCGGCCCGAAAATCAGGCTCTCAGGCCCGCAGGCCTCGCAATGCTGCTGCGCACCGACCCGACACGCCCCCTTCTGACGCGTCATCAGCCTCGTGCGAATCATGGGAGCGGCCATCTTGTCGGCGGCCATCTTCTCGACCTGACACGTGCAGCCAGCGGCGGCGGCCATTTTACGAGTCCGATTCGGCTGACGCCTCTGACTACCCGCGACTGGGTGCGATCACCCTCGATCAAACTCGGCCAAAACACCTGCAGAACTCCATGATGCAGGTCCAGGTCAACGGGCACGACACTGCATGCCTCTTCGACTCCGGGAGCACGGAGAGCTTTATCCACCCTGAAACGGTAAGGTGCTGCTCCCTACGCACCCATCCCGCATCCCAAACCATAGCCCTCGCATCTGGGTCCCACTCGGTACAAATCAAGGGGTACTGTATTGCGGATCTCTTGATCCAGGGTGCCAAACACACCCGTTTCAAATTTTATATCCTCCTTCACCTCTGTGCCCCCCTGCTGCTCGGACTGGATTTCCAGTGCAGCCACCGAAGCCTGACACTGAAGTTCGGCGGACCCTCACGGAGTGCTGCCTTGCGACACTGAAAGTTGCACCCCCCTCGCTATTCGCTAACCTCACTCCTGACTGTAAGCCCGTCGCCACCAGGAGCCGGCGCTACAGTGCCCAAGATATGGCTTTTATCAGTCAGAGGTCCAGCGTTTACTGGGAGAGGGGGTCATCGAGGCTAGCAACAGCCCTTGGAGAGCGCAAGTGGTGGTAGTCCGGTCCGGGGAGAAGAAACGGATGGTCGTGGATTATAGCCAGACCATAAACCGATTCACGCAGCTTGATGCGTACCCCCTTCCTCGCATCGCGGAAATGGCAAATCGGATCGCCCAATACCGAGTCTTTTCCACGGTCGACCTCAAATCTGCCTACCACCAGCTCCCCATCCGACCAAAAGACCGCCCTTATACTGCCTTTGAAGCAGCCGGCCGGCTCTTCCACTTCCTCAGGGTCCCCTTTGGTGTCACAAATGGGGTCTCCGTCTTTCAAAGGGCGATGGACCAAATGGTGGACCAGTACGGTTTGCGGGCTACATACCCGTACTTGGACAATGTCACCATCTGCGGCCATGATCAGCAGGACCATGACGCTAATCTCAAAAAGTTCCTCCAGACCGCCCAAGCCCTTAACCTGACCTATAACGAGGGCAAATGCGTTTTCCACACCACCCGGCTGATCATCCTCGGCTATGTCGTGGAAGATGGGGTCCTAGGTCCCGACCCCGACCGCATGCGCCCCCTTAAGGAACTCCCTCTCCCCCGCAGCCTCAAGGCCCTCAAACGGTGCTTGGGGCTTTTCTCCTATTACGCCCAGTGGGTCCCCAAGTATGCAGACAAAGCCCGCCCACTCCTAAAGACCACCACTTTTCCCCTCTCGGCTGAGGCTCAATTGGCCTTCAACCGCATCAAGGCCGACATCATCAAGGCCGCCATGCACGCGGTGGACGAAACCATCCCTTTCCAGGTAGAGAGCGATGCATCAGACATCGCCCTGGCTGCTACCCTCAATCAAGGAGGCAGACCAGTAGCGTTCTTCTCCCGAACCCTCACCGCCTCCGAGGTTCGACACTCTGCAGTCGAAAAGGAGGCACAAGCCATTGTGGAGGCTGTGCGGCGCTGGAGACACTACCTAGCCGGTAGGAGGTTTACCCTCGTCACCGACCAACGGTCGGTCAACTATATGTTCGATAACACGCAACGGGGCAAAATAAAAAACGATAAAATTTTGAGGTGGAGGATCGAACTCTCCACCTACTCGTACGATATCAAGTATCGTCCAGAAGACGAGCCCCCAGATGCCCTGTCCCGCGGCACATGCGCCAACACGCAGGAGGACCGCCTGCAAGCCATCCACAATGACCTCTGCCACCCGGGGGTTACCCGGCTCGTCCATTTCATCAAGTCCCGCAACCTACCTTACTCAACCAAGGAGGTCAAGGCCATGGTCAGGGCCTGCCAGGTCTGTGCGGAGTGCAAACCGCACTTCTATCGGCCAGACAAGGTTTGGCTCGTGAAGGCCTCGGGCCCCTTTGAGCGACTGAGCGTGGACTTCAAGGGGCCCCTCCCGTCCACCAACCGTTATGCCTATTTCCTCACCGTGATCGATGAATTCTCCCGTTTCCCATTCGCCATTCCCTGCACCGACATGACCTCAGCCACGGTGATTAAGGCACTGCACAGCATCTTCACCCTGTTCGGTTTCCCTGCTTATATCCACAGCGACCGGGGTACATCGTTCATGAGCGATGAACTGCGTCAGTATCTGTATTAAGGAATAACAGGAATGCGGAATATTTGGAGGAATAACAGGAATGCGGAATATTTGGCTAATGGTAAAGTTCTTGGAAGTGTGGATGAGCAGAGGGATCTAGGTGTCCATGTACATAGATCCCTGAAAGTTGCCACCCAGGTTGATAGGGTTGTGAAGAAGGCCTATGGAGTGTTGGCCTTTATTGGTAGAGGGATTGAGTTCCGGAGTCAGGAGGTCATGTTGCAGCTGTACAGAACTCTGGTACGGCCGCATTTGGAGTATTGCGTACAGTTCTGGTCACCGCATTTTTGGAAGGACGTGGAGGCTTTGGAGCGGGTGCAGAGGAGATTTACCAGGATGTTGCCTGGTATGGAGGGAAAATCTTATGAGGAAAGGCTGATGGACTTGAGGTTGTTTTCGTTGGAGAGAAGAAGGTTAAGAGGAGACTTAATAGAGGCATACAAAATGATCAGGGGGTTGGATAGGGTGGACAGTGAGAGCCTTCTCCCGCGGATGGAAATGGCTGGCACGAGGGGACATAGCTTTAAACTGAGGGGTAATAGGTATAGGACAGAGGTCAGAGGTAGGTTCTTTACGCAAAGAGTAGTGAGGCCGTGGAATGCCCTACCTGCTACAGTAGTGAACTCGCCAACATTGAGGGCATTTAAAAGTTTATTGGATAAGCATATGGATGATAATGGCATAGTGTAGGTTAGATGGTTTTTGTTTCGGTGCAACATCGTGGGCCGAAGGGCCTGTACTGCGCTGTATCGTTCTATGTTCTATGTTCTATCTGCTCAGCAAAGGCATCGCCTCGAGCAGAACGACCAGTTATAACCCACGGGGAAACGGGCAGGTGGAGAGGGAGAACACGACCGTGCGGAAGGCTGTCCTTCTGGCCCTGCGGTCGAGAAATCTCCCAACCACCCGCTGGCAGGAGGTCCTACCCGATGCCCTACACTCCATTAGGTCACTCCTCTGCACGGCCACGAATGAGACCCTCCACGACCGATTGTTTCTCTTCCCCAGGAAGTCTACCTCCGGGGTCTCGCTTCCACCTTGGCTGATGGCTCCGGGACCTGTTCTTCTCCGGAGGCACGTGAGGAGCCATAAAACGGACCCCCTAGTTGAAAAGGTCCGACTGCTCCACGCCAACCCCAGTTACGCCTACGTGGAGTACTCCAGTTACGCCTACGTGGAGTACGCCTACGTGGAGTACTCATTGAGGCACGTTGCCTGGTTCTTCTTTGGCACCGGTATGATGGTAGTCTTTTTGAAGTAGGTGGGGACCTCGGAGCACAGTAGGGACAGGTTAAAGATGTCCGCGAACGATAATGCTGACTCACCACCTACCTTCCCTGCCAGTTCAAGCTCGAACTCCATCTGTCGCCTCTACCTTTTTGCTAACAACTCCACCGTCGGGGCCGTGGAGTATTGCCAGTCCACCTCCAGAATGGAGTCAACTAACCTCTGCCTTTTCGCCATTCTAACTTATCCCTGTGGGCCTTATAAGAAATGATCTCCCCCCTGACCACTGCTTTCAACACCTCCAAGAATGTGGAGGGTGAGGTCTCCCCATTCCTGTTAAAAGCCACTTAGTTCCCGATGACCAAAGCCACCTTCTCACAAAACTTCTTATCTGCGAGGAGTATTGTGTCCATCCTCCATGGTGGGGGCGCTGGGCTCGATCAGTCTGCATAACCACATAATGTGGGGTGTGATCTGATATTACAATCGCCGAGTACCCAGCCGCCACCACCTCTGGGAGTAATGATTTCCCCACAACAAAGAAATTTGTTCAGGAGTAAACCCAGTGCACATGCGAGAAGGTGAAAAACTCCCTCTTTCTTGGGTATTTAAACCTCCACGGATCCACCCCCTGCATCTGCTCCATGAACACTGCCAGTTGCTTCGCCATCCCCAAAGTTACAAAGCACTTGGGACTCGACCTATCCATCCTTGGGTCCAATACACAATTGAAAACTCCCTCCATAATCGATTGGTGCAAATCTAGCTCTGGAATATCTACCAACACCTTCTTGATAAAGTCTGCGTTGTCCCAATTCAGTGCATATATGTTCACTAAATCCACCAGAGCACCCACTAACATCTAACTCACTATCACGTATTGCCCCCCAGGTCCATCAAAATACTGGCTGCTGTAAAGGCCATCCTCCTTTTAATCAACAGCACCACCACCCCCTTCCTCACATTAAAATTCGAGTGGATCACCCACCCTACACATCCCTTCCTTAGCCTTGCCTGATCCCTAATCCTCAATTGCGTCTCCTGCAAAAAGGCTACATCCGCCTTCAAACTCTTCAAATGGGCAAACACCCTGGACATTTTAACCAGATTGTTTAACCTTCTCATGTTTCACATAACTATCCTAACTGGGGGGTTTTGCCCCCCCCCCTTCTGCTAGAATCAGCCATACCCCACCCATGAGGAAACCCTACCAGGCCCAAATCTACCCCGATTCCATGCCCGCCCGAAATGGCCACCATCACCAACTCATACAAACCCATAAACAAAGAAACCTTCATCAATAGACTGTACCACGCCCCCCCCCCCCCCCACCCACCCCCCCCCCCTCCCCAACCTCCTATCCTACCATCCTCCCCATCCCCACCCATCCCCCTTCTATCTTCAACTAACCAACCAACACAGCTCAAAAAAGCTAAAAAGCAAAAAAAAAGGGGGGGGGGAACCCCTTCCCACCCCGTCCCCATCCCATACAAAGAAAACCCAACCATCTAGGCGTGTTACCTTACCCCACAAACAAAACAGAAAACACAGCCCCCCCATACCAGGTAACCAGCCGCTGCCCTCTCTCCCACATCACTCCCGTTAACAACATACCTGATTGCAGGGTGATCCCCACTTGGGGAACAAGAACAGAACCAAACAAGAAAAAATTAAACACCCCCATTTCCCAATCCCTCATCCAAAAATCATTGTGCCCTGTGATTCCAACCGCTGCTCCACCCTGTTCCAAAGTCACGCAAATGGGTGCCACTGCCACCTCAATTGCTTTGGACAAGTTCCAACATCGCCTGTCTTTGTTTCTGGAATTCCCTTGGAAAGAACTCCACTAACTTCTCCATTGTTCATTGGGAGGGCATCAACGACACGGAGTGCTCCACCATTTTCTCTTCCACCCCGCCACAAGGGCCCTCTGAGTCTGATGCGGGGTCTTCTTCTGTCTCATGTAGTATCCTGTACACATCCCACACCGGAGGATAAACCAACAAACTTCAATTACTCCACCTCTCTTCCCAAAACTGCACCCGTAAACCGGGCAAAAAGGGCCAAAAACAAATCTCCAAGTGGGAGCCACCTTGTGTGCAACTGTTCACCTCATATCCGCCACCAAAGGTCAGTTGGTAGCATTTGTGAGAATAATATATCATCTCTTTTCCCATTTACTCTACATTTCATAATTGCAAGTAAAACTAAGAATTTAGTTGCACTTTCATAGACTGTTTGCACTCTACTACAAATCAATTATTAATTTGGCTCAGTTGGCTTACATTTCCATTCATTTAAAGGATAAGAAATTAAATGCCTTCCTGATAAGGAATTAAATGGAGACCTCTCTGGACATGAATACAATTTCCTTCTTGTCGGATACTTTAATGGGTCATTAAGGTACGGGAATGTGATTTCACTGTATTTGCTGCTCTGTCCAATGGCTGTTCCTCACGTATAGGTTTATGAGAACATAATGGTTGAGCATAGTCCTGCCCACACTTTCTACCAAAAGTACTATAGATAACAATCAAGAGCAGTAAGTGCCTTGTGATATGTGGGCAGGGTTCTCAATCTTGCAGGATTGCCCTGGAGTCATCAGTAATTAAAGATTAATATTCTACTCACTGCTGGGAGAAAAGTCATTGCATTACAAAAATGTATCTTACTCATTCTACTTCAAATACGTCTGTTTATTAGTTATAAAAATATTAAAGATGGGGTGAAAAAGGCTGTTGATTGGGTGTGGTTGTAGTCATATGATAAAACCTCCAGGAATATGTCCAACCAGAGTTGGTAACTATGGTTAAAGTGCTGAGAGACAGAAAGTAATATCAACAACTGGAGCAAAAAGAAAGGAAACGAGGAGAGGTTGACTTTTGTCTCTCCTATTCCAGTTAATTTAGTAAACTGGGAATGTGTTGGTCTATATTGCAGGTAACACATTTATTTTTGTATAATATGTAAACTATGAAGCAACATATTATCCACAGAGTATGTTTTGGACCTGCTTTCAGCACGAGTCGGTTTATGAATGTGTTTATATAATAATGATGGGCAAAAAGGCCTGACCATTGTTTACATGGGAGAATGCACAGTTGCTTAGAAAATTGGATATCATATACTAATCATACCAGTGTTTCACCGATTACTTGGGTATTTATTGAAGTGATCATCATTGGACATTTACAAGAATAAAAACAGGACATTCTGGAAAATCTTGGGTTAAGTAACTTTTGCGGAGAGATTAGGAAGTTATATTTCAGCTCTGGGCCTTTCAAATGCTGCATTGTCTGTCCAGTGCCAAGATAAAGCTCTCTCCTTGCGACTGGAGATGAACTTTAGAGTTCATGTAGTAATCTCCAACATAGCTAGAACTAGGAAAGATGTTCTGAGAGAGTTTGAGGAATTAGGGTCCAAATTAAAATGCAGAATCTTAAAACTAATAATCTCTGGATTGTTTCCCAAACCACGGTGTCATTGACATAGAGTCAACCAGATTAGAGAGTTAAACACATGGCTCAAAGAATGGCGTGATGTCGGAAGAAGGGCATTGATTCCATTGGCAGTGATCCCATTACTCATGAAGGAGGGAGCTGTTCCATTGAGATGATCTTGGGTATGGAAGGATTGTCTCATTAGGAGAGGTTGAATAGTTGAGCCTGTACTCATTGAAGTTTGGAAGAATGAGAGAGAGGTGACTTTATTGAGACATAGGATTCTCGTGGGGGTTGACAGGGTAGATGCTGCGAGGTTGTTTCCCACATGGGAGAGTCTAGGACCTGAGGGCATAATCTCAGAGTAATTTACGACAGAGATGAAGAAACACTTCTTCTCTTAGGGTAGTGAATATGTGGAATTCTTTACCACAAAGGGTTGAAGACGCTGGGTCATTAAGTATGTTAAAGGCTGAGATTGACAAATTTTGATCAGTAAGGGAATCAAGATTTATGGGGATAAAATGGGAACGTGTAGCTGCAGATTATCACATCAGATCAATCATGATCTCAATGAATGGCAGAGCAGACCCAATGGACCGAATGGCCTACTTCTGCTCCTACGTCTTATGGTCTCGTGATCGTCATTTAAATCAGGCTGGGACCAGTGTCCTGGGAAATTATATAACTGGGTCTGTGGATAGAGCTTTAAACCAAAAATGTCTGAGGAGCAGAGAAGAGGAGGGAGTTAGGCGAAGGCCGACTTCGAAATCTGCGGGAAAGGTCAAAGCAATAAATAAGTTTAGCAATTTGAATAAAGGCAAGCTGAGTGGGAGAAGAAGGCAAAGAGAGTTTAACAGTCATAGCACATTAGCAAATCAGAGCCATGCAAAGAACATTGGTTAAAAAAATAAAATTATAGGCCCTTTATATATTTTTTAAAATATAAATTTAGAGTACCCAATTCATTTTTTCCAATTAACGGGCAATTTAGCGTGTTCAATCCACCTACCTTGCACATCTTTGGGTTGTGGGGGCGAAACCCATGCAAACACGGGGAGAATGTGCAAACTCCACATGGACAGTGACCCAGAGTTGGGATCGAACCTGGAACCTCGGCGCCGTGAGGCTGCAGGGCTAACCCACTACACCACCCTGCTGCCCCTTGTGATTTTGAACATGTTTATCAACTCTCCTCTTAACCTTCTTCTCTCTTAGGAGAACAGTACCAACCTCCCCAATTTATCCTCATACCTGAAGTTTCTTATCTCTGGAACCTATACCTATCTTGTAAGCCATAACAGGGTTATTTAAAAAATAATTTAGAGAGGACGTGCTTTGTCAATTCTATAAAATATTTACATGTCGTGGACAGTGCCACACATTTGTCTGGGCACACACACACAAGTGCAGATGTCAGGATAGGCTTTAAGCATTTAAAATTTTAAAAATAAATTTAGAGTACCCAATTCTGTTTTTCCAATTAAGGGGCAATTTAGTGTGGCAAATTCACCTACCCTGTGTGGTGATATGCATCACTGTAAATATACAAGGGGTTAATGTAACTACACTGCGACTAAGTAAACTACAACTAGAGGGAGCACCAGAGACATCATGACATACAGACATACAGCTAATGAACACATAGAATAGGACACAACCAATTGGCAGTCAAGACACCCAGAGGTGACACTACCACAAGGGGGCAACCCTTATAAAAGGACAGGGCACACATGCTCTTTCTCTTTCCACAGGCGACACTCAGAGAGAAGGACAGGGGCAGATCAGAAGCATCACACCCACCGCATGGCTTAGAGCAGACTGGTTAGTTAGACTGAGTTACTATAGCAAGATTAGTAGGAGAGTCAAACTCAAGTAGGAGGATTGTTAACTGTTCAATAAATGTGTTAAACCTATCTCCAAGTCTGAACCTTCCTTTGTCAGAGCATACATCAAGGAAGCAGCTTATGCTACATGAAGAAGCATAACACAACATGGTACCAGTGAGTGCCTGTTGAATCTATATAATTCAACTCAGCAAGATCCGTGACTACCAGCAACAGCACCCAGGCAAGATGTTCGAGATTCCGGTTCCTCAGCAGCTCAGGTACCACGGCAAACTCAGTGCCAACTGGCGTGCATTCAATCAGAGATTTGAGATCTACATGATAGCATCTGACCTAGATGGCGGGGCCGATGCTGAGAAGATAAAGCTTCTACTCACCATTGTGGGTGAAAGTGCAACAGAAATCTTCAACTCCTTCAGGTACTCCAAAGGGCAAGACAAGAGAGACTTCCAGACAGTTCTGGACAAGTTTGAAAACTACAAGGCAAAGGTAGGCTTGCAGCAGAGGAAAACGGCAGTTTTGATTGGCAGCTACCTTGAGAAAGGAGCCGCACATGCGCAGTTCCCCAGAAGACGCGAACTGGCAAAACAGTGTTTTGCGCATGCGCGAGAAGCCACGCATGCGCAGTTGCGCAAAGAGCGCACAGTGACGGAAACGTGATCTGCGCATGCGTGATCCATTCCTACGCTCTACGTCAAAAGAGCCATGATGTCAGAGGCCCCGGACCACGCCCACTTAAAGGGGAAATGCCCGAAATAGTGAAAAAAAACATTTAAAGCCAGAAAACACAATTCTTTCACCTGGAACGACAGCACAATGCCTGAACTTCGACCAGTAGCTGAAAGTAACCTCCGCAGAACCCTGCAACAATCAGTTAGCACCGCCCTAAGAGATGATTTAGTCCTTGAAGACTACGACTCAGACATTGATTTCTTCCTTGGACACAGAGAGCACAATGACAGCTCCGACATAAAAAGTGATGATCTGGTCCTTGAGGACTACGACTCGGAAGATGATTTCATCATTGGACGTGGCGACCTCAGTACCAAATCCGAACCGCAATGAGATGTGTTGTACATTGAAGGAGCATAACACAACACCCTGATCATCTTTTTGGGTTGTGGTGGTGAAACCCACACAGACACCGAGAGAATGTGGAAACTCCAGTGACCCGGGCTTTACTGAACCCGTGATAAGCATTTTACAATCGATGAAAAAAAATGTAATACAGGGAGAGCAGACCTGAGACGATAAAAGAGTGCAAGAAAGAGGGGAGAAATGTTAAGCTCCAATGATACCTCCGGAATAAGAGCTAGACAGCAAGTCTTGACTTCTTCAACTCCAATTTTATTGTGTTCTACAATCACTTGTCCTCCAACTCCACAGTACCACCTGTATCCCCTTTTTATATATATATATATATATATATATATATATATATGCAGTCTATCAAACAGTAAATGTGATTGCTCAAACAATTAAAGCTCCAATCCCAAGCTAAGCAACATTAACTCTTTCCTAAAAGATAAAAGAGCACGAGACAGAGTGAGACTGAGAGTGGAGCCGGGAGGACAAAAGAGCATAAGAAAAAGCAAGCATGAGAGCGGAGCCGGTGAGACACAAGAGCGCAATAAAGTGAGACTGAGGGCAGAGTTAGGAGATAAAGGAATGTGAGAAAAAGCGAGACTGAGACCGTAGCCAGGAGGGTAAAAGAGCGCGAGAAAGAGCGAGACTGAGAGCAGAGCCAGGAGATAAAAGGGCACGATAAGGGGGTGAGACCGAGAGCGTAGACGATAAAAGAGTGCAAGAGCGAGAGTGAGAGCGGTGCCAGGAGATAAGAGTATGAGAAAGAGCGAGGCTGAGCGTAGATTGCTAGCTTGCAGTTTGAAGCTCCTAAAGTGACGTCAGGATTCAAATGCGACACGGGGCAAGCGGAAGCATCTGATTGGGTGAGTACAGTCTGGTAAGTATTTACAACTTTTATTGCTTATAGATGGCAAGGTCTATATTTTGTGTTCTATAGTGTGTAAGGGCTAAATTCTGTAGCAACAAGGATTAAGGAAGAACGGCCCTCGAGTAATTGATATTATATGATTGTAATTATCTTCCAAAAGGTTTAATTTAAAGGGATAGGTCATGGAGGGAGAGCTCAAAGCCATTGTGTGCTCCTCGTGCTCTATGTGGGAAGCAGGGAACATTTACAGTCTCCATGGCCAGCATGTATGCAGGAAGTGTCTCTAATTGCAGCTCCTGGAGGCCCGGGTTTCAGAGCTGGAGGGGTGGATGGGGATACTGTGGAGCATCCGTGAGGCAGAAGGTACCGTAGAGAGCACAAATAGAGAGGTGGTCACACCACAGGCTAAGACTGCACAGGCAGGAAGAGCATGGGTGACCACGAGGAACAGCAAAAGGACTCGGCAGACATTGCAGGAACCTCCTGTGGCCATTCCTCTGCAAAACAAATATACCACTTTGGATACTGTTGAGGGAAGAGAATGGCCTCTCAGGGGAATGCAACAACAACCAAATTTGTTGCACCACAGTTGGCTTTGCTGCACAGGGGAGGAGTAAAAAGTGTGGGATTGCAATAGTTGTAGGGGATTCAATTGTAAGGGGAATAGATAATCATTCCTGTGGCCACAAACCAGTCTCCAAGATAGTATGTTGCCCCCCTGGTTCTAGGGTCAGGGGTGTCTCAGAGTGCCTACAGGACATTCTGGAGAGCGATGGTGAACAGCCAGAGCTCGTGGTACACATTGGTACAAACGACATAGGCAAAAAGAGGGATGAGGCCCTAAAACCAGAATTTAGGTAGCGTAATTCTCCATCGGTGCAATCATGCCTGAGGATTTCCCGACGGTGTGGGGTGGCCACAATGGGAAACCGCATTAGCCAGCTGGTGGGGGGGGGGGGGGGGGGGGGGGGGAGGACCTGGACTGATGTCCTTGGGGAATATTTTCTAGTGTGGTTGGGGAGGGTTCAAACTAAAACGGCAAGGGGGGGGGGGCACCTATGCAAAGAGTCAGAGGAGGGAAAAACACGGAGAAGAACAAGACAAAAAGGAGAATAAGAAAATTGATAGATAGAGAAATCAAGGGCCAGAATCAAACAGGGCTTCAGTGAAAAATAATGGGAATGAGACAAAGAATGTAAAAAGACAAGCCTTATGGCTTTGTGCCTTAATGCGCAGAGCATTCGCAAAAAGTAGATGAATTAATTGAGCAAATAGATGTAAATGGGTATGATATAGTCAGGATTAAGGAGACATGGTTGCAGAGTGACCAGGGAAGGGAATTGAACATCCAAGGGTATTCCGTATTTAGGAAGGACAGACAAAAAGGAAGGGTGCATTGCTGGCTAAAGAGGAAATTAACCCAATAGTGAGGAAGGATATTAGCTCCGATGATGTGGAATCTGTATGGGTAAAGCTGAGAAACACCAAGGGGCAAACGTTAGTGTGGGGTTGTATATAGGCCTCCGAACTAGCATCATTTTCATCTGATATACCCTGCTATTTCTGCTCTGACTAGCATGTGGCGTCCTGCATTAAACAGGAAATTAGAGACACATGCAATAAAGGAACATCTGTAATTATGAGTGACTTTAATCTGAATATACTTTGGGCAAATAAAATTAGTAACAATACCGTAGAGGAGGAATTCCTGGAGTGTATACAGGATGGTTTTCTGCACTAATTTTTGAGGAACCAATTAGAGAACAGGACATCCTATACTGCTTAATAAGAAAGGAATAATTTAGTTCTGTGAGGCCCTTGGGGATGAGCGACCATGATATCACAGAATTCTTCAAGATGGAGAGTGACATAGTTGATTCTGAGAGTAGGGTCCTGAATCTAAATAAAGGAAACTACGATGGTGTGAGGCGTGGGTTAGCCACGATGCATTGGGGAATGTTACTTAAAGGGATGACGGTGGATAGGCAATGGAAAACATTGAAATGGTGACCTCGGGCAGCACGGTGGTGCAGTGGTTAGCACTGCAGTCTCATGGCTGTCTCAGTCCCAGGTTCAATGCCGGCTCTGGGTCACTGTCCGTGTGGAGTTTGCACATTCTCCCCGTGTTTACATGGGTTTTGCCCCCACAACACAAAGATGTGCAAGGTAGGTGGATCGGACATGCTAAATTGCCCCTTCATTGGAAAAAATGAATTGGGTACTCTAAATTTATTTTTTTTAATTAAAAAAAGGGTGAACTATAACAATTGTTCATTCTTGCCTGACACAAAAATAAAATGGGAAAGGTGACCAAACCATGGCTTACAAGGAAAATTAGAGATGCTATTAGATCCAAGGAAGAGGCATAAAAGTTTAGGGCGGGGGAGGGAGTCTTGAAAAGGACCTTTCAAAATGGCTCCCCAATCTGTGAGGAGATGGTCCTGCTGGTAAGTTCAGCTCCCCAGTGCTAGAAAAATGTAAAAATGTGGCCTCAACTGAGGAGAAATGCCCCAAGACCCCAAAAAATGGCTAAGTTCTGTTCAATAGTGGTCTCAATGTCGGCACTTTGGGGGGAGGGGTGACATAGCCCCCACGGTGAAACGTTCATTGATCTCCCTGTGGGACTTGTGGAATACGAGCTCCCCAGGTAGGGGACGGAAGCCTGCTACCTGGGGTTCATTATGAGCAAAGGTTAAAAGCAGGCCCAGATCAGGGCCTGGTGAGATAAGTCCTCTCAGCTAGGATTGCACTGGGAGTGAGACGCTGCATTGTGCAGAACATTGTAAATACTTGTAAATAAATCTATCTATGTTACCATCAGCCTACCAAGCTTCATTATAACTATCAATTTTTTTCAAAATTAATTATAAGAATAATTGCTTTGCCATCAATTGCAGTATAGAACAGCTTTCTGACCTCTTTATGCTCTTCGGGCTCCACATGGAGAGCGTGTTGGCTGTCCTTGGATGGTGCTGATCATGCAAGCATGTCCAACACTCTTTGCTTGTATGGTGCTGGGGGTGTTTCGCCGTGTCTGTCATGTCCGACATTCTTGCTGCACGATGATGAAAAATAATTGGCATTATTCATCAGAGTTAGAAGGCCATTTATACGACTTTTATTTTTAAAACATTCGTTCATGGGATGTGGGCATCGCTGGCTGGGCCAGCATTTATTGCCCATCCCAGAGGACAGTTAAGAGTCATCTACTTTGCCATGGATCTGGAATCACATGTAAGCCAGACCAGGTAAGGACAGCAGATTTTCTTCCCTACAGGACATTAGTGAACCAGATGGGTTTTTACAACAATCGACAATGGTTTTGTGGTCATCATTGGACCTCTTTCTGAGACTAGTGCAGCTATGTCTGATCAGAAATAGGTAATGGATTAAAACTGAGAGGGAGGCGGTAATGTGGTGGTATTGTTACTGGACTCGTGGTCCAGAGACCCAGTGTACTGCACTGGGGGCCCAAGTTCGAATTCCTCGTTCGAAATTAGGCCGGTGAATAGCGGGAGAGGATGAAAATGAGAACCGCGCCAGGTGCCAGTTTGCGATGCAACCAACCCCCGCTCCCCTCGGTGAAATTGGGATCTCGCTGTATCATGGCGAGAAACCAACTATCACCACTTAAGCCCTATTTCCATACAATTAATGGGAGCAACCCCATATCCAACGGCCTCCCGTCATTCATCTGCCTCCCCAGCAAGTGGTCACGCTGGCGCCGATTAGTACACCTTTTCAAAAACATGAACTTGGCAGAAGGGCTTCTGAGGGGAGCCGAGGAGATGAGTAGCCATCTTTGCTCACAGGCAAAGACCCTGGGGGCTCTGGGTTTGCCAGCCCAGTGCTCGGTAGGGGTTTGGGGACCCTCAGCTTGGGAAGGGGGACCCTTCGCAGGGATGGGCCACCATGGGAGGGTGGGGGAGAAGGCTCTGGGGGGCAACCATGCATGGCACCACCTGGATTGTGTGTACCCATTCCGGGGGCAACCCTTGTCGCTGCCCACCTGCCCCACCAACCACTCATAACCGCCACTGACTGCCGAAGCCTCTGGCTGTGCGGCTGAAGGCTATTGCTAATAGGGAATTGGCAATTGTAGTTAAGTGAGCACTTCACACAACCCAAGTGCATTTTCGAGGATAGGCTGGCCATGTAGCATGAGGGAGTCATCGCCCAGGGGATGGGACACAGCTCCGGTGAATATCCATGGCCGGAGAGTGGGTGAGTGCTATGGAGAGGGGGAAATGCCTGAAGAGATATGCCAAGGGTTTAGAGGTCGGCCCGCATGGCGTATGAAAGTGACAGAGGCATCATACTGGTCGTGCACAAGAATGTTTATTGTGTTTTATAATTCCTCGGTCTCCCGATGGTGCCCCCCCCCCCCTCCCCTCCCCACTCCCCCACCTCCACCCTCACCCCACTCCCTGTGCCCTCAGTGATCCTCAATGTGCTTTGCCTTGCTATCTGTACTGCTACGTCTAGGTGTGACCCCAGGATGCACACTAAAGGTGGAGGTAGCCAGCTGCTTACCTCATCCCTTGGCCTTTGATACCACAGACTGGCGTCGTCTGAGGGCTCAGGGGCCAGAGGACCCCGGCACACTTGCCGGAGGAAGCACATGCACAGCCGTTCTGCCCTGTTCCGGGTGTTGACTGGAGACGTGGCCTCATCAGAGAGATGGAACACGGGAAGCTAATGGTCACCGCCGCCACCCCATGGGATGGGTCCGGGTTGCCACCCAGGGCCCCCCCCCCCAGAGCCTTCCCCCCACCCTCCCATGGTGGCCCACCCTGCTGAGGGTCGGTGCCCATCGCACCCTGGCGTTCATCTTGGCACTGAGTGGCAACTGGTTCGAACCCCGGCTGCACCTGCATCATCTGGCACTGCCAGCCCTGGCGGCTCCCCATGGTCTGCACCAACACTCTCGGCGATGCTCCTCAGTGACTGGGACATGCTCTGCAGCACCTCGACAATGCCCACCTGTGACTGGGGCAAGGTTCGCAGCGCCTTGGCCATTCCCATCTGGGAGCAGGACATGTCCTGCAGCACCTCATCAAGGTCAGCCTGGCCTGCTGAGACCCTCAGCCATGGCCAACGCCGACTGCGCAACGCCTTGGGACACCTTCACTAATGGTGCCGATGTCGTGCACCATGCTTTCCACTGTGGTCGCCACCCTAGCAGTGTTGGCCTTGGTACCACGCATTGCCAGCGACATCTCCTGCGCCCGTAGCCTCTGGGATTCCTCCAATCGGCCATGGGCCTGCTGGTGTGTCACCGATGTCTCCCTCTGAATGTCCTGACCGCTCCCTATCGTCTGCATCAGCTCCGTGAATACCTCTTCCACAGGCTCAGCATCAGGCTGGGACCCAGCTGGGTCCTGGGATTCAGCAGACCTCCGACTGCTGTCTCGCCTGGGGTTCCTGCCTCCACTGTGTGGTACTCACCACATTGTGCTCCAGAAGCCTGACCACTATCATTTCCGACCGAGGGGCAGCGCGGTGGCGCAGTGGGTTAGCCTTGTTGCCTCACAGCGCCAGGTCCCAGGTTCGATCCCGGCTCTGGGTCACTGTCCGTGTGGAGTTTAAACATTCTCCCCGTGTTTGCGTGGGTATCGCCCCCACAACCCAAAGATGTGCAGGCTAGGTGGATTGGCCACATTAAATTGCCTCTTAATTGGAAAAAATTAATTGAGCACTCTAAATTTATATTAAAAAATAAAAAAATATTTCCTACTGAGGTGCATGTATCTGCTCGTGGCGGGTGCAGATGGCAGTTGTGACGCCTTGATCGTGTCCTCCTTGGAGCTCCCCTCCGAGGTGGTCTCATGGAGGCTAGAGAGGGTGCCACCCGGGATGGGCCAGTGCCACCGACTGGAGCATCTGCGGGAGAATGGTTATGTGGTCAGTGAAGGGATGGGTGAGTCAGTAAGGGAATAACAACTCCCGTTTGACAGGTCCTCCGGGTGGAGCCCGGTGGTTCCTCACCTCTGCGGCATCCACCAACCTCCCTGTCCACGGCCACCCCAATCACCTCCAGGGCCCGTTCCTCATGGGAGGTGAGGATTCTTAAGTCCGGCAATACACCGCCAGTCAGTACATCTCCCAGCGATTGTGGGAGGGCTTTTCATGAGGAGACACAAAGAGGGCATCGTTAACACACAGGTCGTTCACAGTGGTGGGAAGGGGGTTGTGAAGGAAGTGTTGGGGAGGTTGAAGGGAGAGAGGAGTGGAGGGGGGAGTTGGGGTCGCATGCAGGTTTGGGGGGGGGGGGAATGCTCGCCAGGGGGAGGAAAGGTCTTGCGGGTGGGGGTGGGGGTCGTTGTTGGTGTCTACTCAATTGTGCTGCCCGGTATAGGTCGATGACCTTTTTCTGGCACGGGAGGCCAGTCCTCCTGGTCACATACCCGGCACTGGCTGCCCTGTGACTGACCCTCCGGGACCCTTGGGGGAACAGGACATCTCTCCTGGCCTCCACTGTGTCTGGGAGCCTCCCCAGATATGTATCCCCAAATCTTGGGGCTGGTCTCCTGGGCGCCATTGTTGCGAGCTGGCTGGGGTTGGCTGAGCAAGTGCTGCTCGACCTAGTTAACGGGGGAGCTGGCGAGCGTGGTGCCGGCGAATTGGTTGGCGAGCCTTCATTTGCAGGCTCGTTAAGCGGACCAATTAACGTTGAAGAGCATTGCCGGCCTCACTCGGCTGAGCGCTGGGAAGCTTGCGGCAGTTTCCGCTCGCTACCACACTTAGAAATCCTTCAGGAGAATCGCGCCCAGTGACTTATTATCTACCTAATGCGATCCTGGACCAGACCCCAACAGTTGCTAGGATACCGGACAGAAACCCCAATGTCTTATTTAATTTGTAAGACAGTGAGCAAATGATACTTCGCGCCAGGAGTGATTTCACGCACAGTTAGGGATATCGTATATTAAAATAAACTTTACTACTAACACAGTATTACTAACTTTATCATAAGTACAACAGCTTTCCGTTCCCAGTTAAACAATGCTCAACAATACAATGAAACAATCCTAACTGCTACCTTTATCTCCACTCAAACAAAACCCATCTCAGGTCACCATCCACTTTTAAATACATTTAGCAGACTCAGGAATACTTGCTGTGAAGAGATAGCTTGGATACTCCACTTTGAGAAAGAGACCACCCCCTCCCCCAGGAAATAGCTGGCAGATTCTTGCCTGTTTGAAACTACTGTTTAATCTGACCGCCTTTTCAGAAACTGTTGTTCTAGATACAGACGGATCTTTAACTGAACTGTATTGCGACCACAGGTTCATGTCTGTTCACATCCCAATCTAAAGACTAAACTGGAAAAAACTAACACCTGCCTGCTTCAGCTCCTGGCTCCTCCCATTAACCACATCATCTCACTAAAACTAAATACAATGGGTGGGAAGCTGGTCCAGCAGCCACATGTTTCTTGGCCTTGCAGCGGAATTCTATTTTCCTGTGGACTGTCAATAGGATTTCCCATTCTAACCAACCCATGCTGCTGTGAAACCCACTGGCGGGGATGCGTTGCCGGCGAGAAAATTGAATCACAATGACCGGAGAATTCCGGCTAATGTCTCTAATTATTTACTCCCCAGGGAACTCTCTTAATATAAAGAAGTCTATTCACCCGTCTTCAGCAAACAATATCCATGAATTATGATCCAACTTTTACAATGCTTTAATTGCACCTGTCTCCAAAACGTCCAGCAACCCTTCAAACCAGGACTTGTAAAAATATGACTGCCCCAGGCCTTTAATCCTTAGTGCACCAATTACATATGATACAATATATCTGACATTTTTACATTCATGAAAACCAGCCAGGGTGCCGAACTCTGTGGGGGAAAAAATAAAGGTGCTGGTGTGGCTATCAACCAGGCTCGGGGTGCTGGCAAGACCATTGACCGGGGTCAGTGGGGGGGTCCTGACAAATCAGGGTGTAGTGGTGGCGCTGGCAAGACTATTGACCAGAAGTTCAGGGATTAAAGTGCATATTGTCGGTATGGTCAAGGAGATCCAAGAGTTACCCTAAAAACAAACCATGCCATTGCAACATTGTATGTATAAAATATTTCACTTACACTCTGCCTCTTCTTGGTGACCCTGTCAACGCAGTGCATGTTTCTCTATTGAAGTTCTGCACTGCTCCCAGATGCATCACACTGCTCCCTAATGCACAAGCATTTTTGTCAAATTCTCTTCCCTTGGCTTGGAAGCCCTTCTCACAAACCTCTTCACCCATACTCATTGTTCCAAACATTTTCCCACACTAAATCAGTGGACCCTCTCACTCCCACCAGGCTTGCCTGACACAACCCCTGGGCTTGCCAGGATCCTGTACTCCAAATCATCCCCCCCCCCCCCCCCCCCCTCTCTTAGGCGTGCCATGAGGACTCAGCTGGACCCTAGCCCTGCCACTGCCACCAACTCGGGTTTGCCACCAGAACCTTGGATCCACCCCCCACCCCCACCAAGTGCCGCCAACTCAGGCCTGCTACTGGACGTGACCCTCACTGGGCATGATCCAGATCAGCATATTTAAATAAACCGTAAATATCCGTTCACTGGATTCACCCGTGTGAAGTGCGGAAGGTAAAACACGTTGTTTGGAGCAAGTGGGTGGTCACGATGTGATTATCCAGATCAAGGGATACCCTGCGAGAAAGGCAATATTTTAAACACACCATTTAAAAATTAGCTTTTTTCTCACAGCAGTGGGTTTTCTGAATACAGATCCCCATGCACGTTCTCCCCGTGTCTGTGTGGGTTTCCTCCGGGTGCTCCGGTTTCCTCCCACAAGACGTACTGTTAGGTGAATTGGACATTCTGAATTCTCCCTGTGTGTACCCGAACAGGCACCAGTGTGGCGACTCGGGCTTCTCACAGTAACTTCATTGCAGTGTTAATGTAAGCCTACTTGTGACACTAAAGATTATTATTAACAGTAAAATGTGAAAATGAGTGAAGTCAGACCCGACACGTTAACTCTGTTTCTCTTTTCACAGATGTTGCCAGACCTGCTGAGTTTTTCCAGCATTTATTGACTGTAGGCAGAGTTTGTCAGCATCTGCAGTATTTCACATTGATGGACTGGGTGTTTTGGTCTGAGGTGCAGCACCAGGCCTGCTTCAGACCAGCACACGGACATTTCAAATTCTTACTGGCTTTCCGCTCAGTTTGTGGGTCTTTCCCGGCTTTAGTTGGAGTAAACAGCCGGTTAATGATGGAACAAAGAGGTCCCGCCCCCCGCCATGCAGCAGTGAATGGGCCAAGGCTCACACTCACTTGGTGCGGGGGAGTTATTTAGGTCCAAACGACGCGATAGTTTTTCCGAAGCTGCCTCCACACATGACCAACCGTCCGGGAATGTCCGGCCCGCGGTGGGTGGCGCAGACCAGGGTGTGTGCGCATGTGCCATGGAGACGCTCCAGAGCGCTTGCGCGCAGACTCGGGCGCAGCACGAGACCAGGTGCGGGGTGCGGGGATGGGCGGAGAGCCGGGGGGGTTGGGGTTGGGGTTGAGCGGGGGGGGGGGGGGGTTGGGGTTGGGGTTGAGCGGGGGGGGGGGGGGTTGGGGTTGAGCGGGGGGGGGGGGGTTGGGGTTGAGGGGGGGGGGTTGGGGTTGAGCGGGGGGGGGGGGGGGTTGGGGTTGAGGGGGGGGGGGTTGGGGTTGAGGGGGGGGGGTTGGGGTTGAGCGGGGGGGGGGGGGTTGGGGTTGAGGGGGGGGGGTTGGGGTTGAGGGGGGGGGTTGGGGTTGAGGGGGGGGGTTGGGGTTGAGGGGGGGGGTTGGGGTTGAGGGGGGGGGTTGGGGTTGAGGGGGGGGGTTGGGGTTGAGGGGGGGGGTTGGGGTTGAGGGGGGGGGTTGGGGTTGAGGGGGGGGGTTGGGGTTGAGGGGGGGGGGTTGGGGTTGAGGGGGGGGGTTGGGGTTGAGGGGGGGGGTTGGGGTTGAGCGGGGGGGTTGGGGTTGAGCGGGGGGGTTGGGGTTGAGCGGGGGGGGGGGGGGTTGGGGTTGAGCGGGGGGGGGGGTTGGGGTTGAGCGGGGGGGGTTGGGGTTGAGCGGGGGGGGGGTTGGGGTTGAGCGGGGGGGGGGGGTTGGGGTTGAGCGGGGGGGGGGGTTGGGGTTGAGCGGGGGGGGGGGTTGGGGTTGAGCGGGGGGGGGGTTGGGGTTGAGCGGGGGGGGGGTTGGGGTTGGGCGGGGGTTGGGGTTGAGCGGGGGGGGGGGGTTGGGGTTGGGCGGTTGGGGTTGGGCGGGGGGGGGGGGTTGGGGTTGAGCGGGGGGGGGGGTTGGGGTTGGGCGGGGGGGGGGGGTTGGGGTTGAGCGGGGGGGGTTGGGGTTGAGCGGGGGGGGGGGGTTGGGGTTGAGCGGGGGGGGGGGGTTGGGGTTGAGCGGGGGGGGGGGGTTGGGGTTGAGCGGGGAGGGGGGTTGGGGTTGAGCGGGGGGGGGTTGGGGTTGGGCGGGGGGGGGGGGTTGGGGTTGAGCGGGGGGGGGTTGGGGTTGAGCGGGGGGGGGGGTTGGGGTTGAGCGGGGGGGGGGGTTGGGGTTGAGCGGGGGGGGGGGGGTTGGGGTTGAGCGGGGGGGGGGGTTGGGGTTGAGCGGGGGGGGGTTGGGGTTGAGCGGGGGGGGGTTGGGGTTGAGCGGGGGGGGGTTGGGGTTGAGCGGGGGGGGGTTGGGGTTGAGCGGGGGGGGGGTTGGGGTTGAGCGGGGGGGGGGTTGGGGTTGAGCGGGGGGGGGGTTGGGGTTGAGCGGGGGGGGGGTTGGGGTTGAGCGGGGGGGGGGTTGGGGTTGAGCGGGGGGGGGTTGGGGTTGAGCGGGGGGGGTTGAGCGGGGGGGGGTTGGGGTTGAGCCCGGGGGGGTTGGGGTTGAGCCCGGGGGGGGGCGGGGTTGAGCGGGGGGGGGGGGGGGCGGGGTTGAGCGGGGGGGGCGGGGTTGGGGTTGAGCGGCGGGGGGCGGGGTTGGGGTTGAGCGGGGGGGGCGGGGTTGGGGTTGAGCGGGGGGGGGTGGGGTTGGGGTTGAGCGGGGGGGGTTGGGGTTGGGGGGGTTGGGGTTGGGGGGGTTGGGGTTGAGCGGGGGGGGTTGGGGTTGAGCGGGGGGGCGGGGTTGAGCGGGGGGGCGGGGTTGGGGTTGAGCGGGGGGGGGCGGGGGGTTGGGGGGCGGGGGGTTGGGGGGGGCAGGGGGTTGGGGTTGAGCGGGGGGGGGGCGGGGGGTTGGGGTTGAGCGGGGGGGGGCGGGGTTGGGGTTGAGCGGGGGGGCGGGGTTGGGGTTGAGCGGGGGGGGCGGGGTTGGGGTTGAGCGGGGGGGGGGGGGGGTTGGGGTTGAGCGGGGGGGGGGGGGGTTGGGGTTGAGCGGGGGGGGGGGGTTGGGGTTGAGCGGGGGGGGGGGTTGGGGTTGAGCGGGGGGGGGGTTGGGGTTGAGCGGGGGGGGGGGGTTGGGGTTGAGGGGGGGTTGGGGTTGGGCGGGGGTTGGGGTTGAGCGGGGGGGGGGGGTTGGGGTTGAGCGGGGGAGGGGGTTGGGGTTGAGCGGGGGGGGGGGTTGGGGTTGGGCGGGGGGGGTTGGGATTGGGCGGGGGGGGGGGTTGGGGTTGAGCGGGGGGGGGGGGTTGGGGTTGGGCGGGGGGGGGGTTGGGGTTGAGCGGGGGGGGGGGTTGGGGTTGAGCGGGGGGGGTTGGGGTTGAGCGGGGGGGGGGGGGGTTGGGGTTGAGCGGGGGGGGGGTTGGGGTTGAGCGGGGGGGGGGTTGGGGTTGAGCGGGGGGGGGGGTTGGGGTTGGGCGGGGGGGGGGGTTGGGGTTGAGCGGGGGGGGGTTGGGGTTGAGCGGGGGGGGGTTGGGGTTGAGCGGGGGGGGGGGGGGTTGGGGTTGAGCGGGGGGGGGGGTTGGGGTTGAGCGGGGGGGGGGGGTTGGGGTTGAGCGGGGGGGGGGGGTTGGGGTTGAGCGGGGGGGGGGGGGGGTTGGGGTTGAGCGGGGGGGGGTTGGGGTTGAGCGGGGGGGGGTTGGGGTTGAGCGGGGGGGGGGTTGGGGTTGAGCGGGGGGGGTTGAGCGGGGGGGGGTTGGGGTTGAGCCCGGGGGGGTTGGGGTTGAGCCGGGGGGGGGCGGGGTTGAGCGGGGGGGGGGCGGGGTTGAGCGGGGGGGGCGGGGTTGGGGTTGAGCGGCGGGGGGCGGGGTTGGGGTTGAGCGGGGGGGGCGGGGTTGGGGTTGAGCGGGGGGGTGGGGTTGGGGTTGAGCGGGGGGGGTTGGGGTTGGGGGGGTTGGGGTTGAGCGGGGGGGCGGGGTTGAGCGGGGGGGCGGGGTTGGGGTTGAGCGGGGGGGGGCGGGGGGTTGGGGGGCGGGGGGTTGGGGGGGGGCGATGGGTTGGGGGGCGGGGGGTTGGGGGGGGGCAGGGGGTTGGGGTTGAGCGGGGGGGGGCGGGGGGTTGGGGTTGAGCGGGGGGGGCGGGGTTGGGGTTGAGCGGGGGGGCGGGGTTGGGGTTGAGCGGGGGGGGCGGGGTTGGGGTTGAGCGGGGGGGGCGGGGTTGGGGTTGAGCGGGGGGGGGCGGGGTTGGGGTTGAGCGGGGGGGCGGGGTTGGGGTTGAGCCGGGGGGGCGGGGTTGGGGTTGAGCGGGGGGGGGGCGGGGTTGGGGTTGAGCGGGGGGCGGGGTTGGGGTTGAGCGGGGGGGGCGGGGTTGGGGTTGAGCGGGGGGGCGGGGTTGGGGTTGAGCGGGGGGGGCGGGGTTGGGGTTGAGCGGGGGGGCGGGGTTGAGCGGGGGGGCGGGGTTGGGGTTGAGCGGGGGGCGGGGTTGGGGTTGAGCGGGGGGGGCGGGGTTGAGCGGGGGGGCGGGGTTGAGCGGGGGGGCGGGGTTGAGCGGGGGGGCGGGGTTGGGGTTGAGCGGGGGGGCGGGGTTGGGGTTGAGCGGGGGGGGCGGGGTAGGGGTTGAGCGGGGGGGCGGGGTTGGGGTTGAGCGGGGGGGGCGGGGTTGGGGTTGAGCGGGGGGCGGGGTTGGGGTTGAGCGGGGGGGAGCGGGGTTGGGGTTGAGCGGGGGGGCGGGGTTGGGCGGAGGGGGGGCGGGGTTGGGCGGAGAGGGGGGGCGGGGTTGGGCGGAGAGGGGGGGTTGGGCGGAGAGGGGGGCGGGGTTGGGCGGAGAGGGGGGGCGGGGTTGGGCGGAGAGGGGGGCGGGGTTGGGCGGAGAGGGGGGCGGGGTTGGGCGGAGGGGGGGGGTTGGGCGGAGAGAGGGGGGGTTGGGCGGAGAGGGGGGCGGGGTTGGGCGGAGAGGGGGCGGGGTTGGGCGGAGAGGGGGGCGGGGTTGGGCGGAGAGGGGGCGGGGTTGGGCGGAGAGGGGGGCGGGGTTGGGCGGAGAGGGGGGGCGGGGTTGGGCGGAGAGGGGGGGCGTGGTTGGGCGGAGAGGGGGGCGGGGTTGGGCGGAGAGGGGGGCGGGGTTGGGCGGAGAGGGGGGCGGGGTTGGGCGGAGAGGGGGGCGGGGTTGGGCGGAGAGGGGGGCGGGGTTGGGCGGAGAGGGGGGCGGGGTTGGGCGGAGAGGGGGGGCGGGGTTGGGCGGAGAGGGGGGCGGGGTTGGGCGGAGAGGGGGGCGGGGTTGGGCGGAGAGGGGGGGCGGGGTTGGGCGGAGAGGGGGGCGGGGTTGGGCGGAGAGGGGGGCGGGGTTGGGCGGAGAGGGGGGGCGGGGTTGGGCGGAGAGGGGGGGGCGGGGTTGGGCGGAGAGGGGGGGCGGGGTTGGGCGGAGAGGGGGGGCGGGGTTGGGCGGAGAGGGGGGGGGCGGGGTTGGGCGGAGGGGCGGGGTTGGGTGGAGGGGGGGCGGGGTTGGGCGGAGAGGGGGGCGGGGTTGGGCGGAGGGGGGGCGGGGTTGGGCGGAGAGGGGGGGCGGGGTTGGGCGGAGAGGGGGGCGGGGTTGGGCGGAGAGGGGGGGCGGGGTTGGGCGGAGAGGGGGGCGGGGTTGGGCGGGGGGGCGGGGTTGGGTGGAGGGGGGGCGGGGTTGGGCGGAGAGGGGGGCGGGGTTGGGCGGAGAGGGGGGGCGGGGTTGGGCGGAGAGGGAGGGGCGGAGGGGGGGCGGGGTTGGGCGGAGAGGGGAGGGGCGGGGTTGGGCGGAGGGGGGGGCGGGGTTGGGCGGAGGGGGGGGCGGGGTTGGGCGGAGAGGGGGGGCGGGGGTTGGGCGGAGAGGGGGGGCGGGGTTGGGCGGAGAGTGGGGGGGGCGGGGTTGGGCGGAGAGTGGGGGGGGCGGGGTTGGGCGGAGAGTGGGGGGGGCGGGGTTGGGCGGAGGGTGGGGCAGAGGGGGGCGGGGTGGGGCAGAGAGGGGGGCGGGGTGGGGCAGAGAGGGGGGCGGGGTGGGGCAGAGAGGGGGGCGGGGTGGGGCAGAGAGGGGGCGGGGTGGGGCGGAGAGGGGGCCGGGGTTGGGCGGAGAGCGGGGGCGGGGTTGGGCGGGGGGCGGGGTTGGGCGGAGAGGGGGGCGGGGTTGGGCGGAGAGGGGGGCGGGGTAGAGCGGGGGGGCGGAGAGGGGGGCAGGGTTGGGCGGAGAGGGGGCGGGGTTGGGCGGAGAGGGGGCGGGGTTGGGCGGAGAGGGGGCGGGGTTGGGCGGAGAGCGGGGGCGGGGTTGGGCGGAGAGCGGGGGGGGCGGGGTTGGGCGGAGAGGGGGGTGGGGTTCGGCGGAGAGGGGGGGTTGGGCTGGGCGGGGGCGGGGTTGAGAGGAGAGCGGGGGTGGGGTTGGACGGAGAGCAGGGGGTTGGGCGGGGGGCGGGGTTGGGCGGAGAGCGGGGGACGGGGTTGGGCGGAGAGGGGGGGGCAGAGAGCGGCGGGGGGGTTGGGCGGAGAGCAGGGGGGCGGGGTTGGGCGGAGAGGGTGGCGGGGTTGGGCGGAGAGAGGGGGCGGGGTTGGGCGGAGAGAGGGGGCGGGGTTGGGCGGAGAGAGGTGCGGGGTTGGGCAGAAAGCGGGGGGCGGGGTTGGGCGGAGAGCGGGGGCGGGGATTGGTGGGGGCTGGGATGGGTGTGGGGCGGGGGGAAGGGTGTTGGGCTGGGGAAGGGGGGTGGGGGAAGGGGGGTGGGGGGAAGGGGGTGGGGTTGGGGTGGGGGGAAGGGGTTGGGGTGGGGGGAAGGGGGTGGGGTTGGGGTGGGGGGAAGGGGGTGGGGTTGGGGTGGGGGGAAGGGGGTGGGGTTGGGGTGGGGGGAAGGGGGTGGGGTTGGGGTGGGGGGAAGGGGGTGGGGTTGGGGTGGGGGGAAGGGGGTGGGGTTGGGGTGGGGGGAAGGGGTTGGGGTGGGGGGAAGGGGGTTGGGGTGGGGGGAAGGGGGTGGGGGGGAGGGTGGGGTGGGGGGAAGGTGGTGGGGTGGGGGGAAGGGGGTGGGGTTGGGGTGGAGGGAAGGGGGTGGGTTGGGGTGGAGGGAAGGGGGTGGGGTTGGGGTGGAGGGAAGGGGGTGGGGTTGGGGTGGAGGGAAGGGGGTGGGGTTGGGGTGGATGGAAGGGGGTGGGGTGAAGGGGGTTGGGGTGGGGGGAAGAATGTGGGGCTGGGGAAGGGGGTAGGGACGGGTGGAAGGGGGTTGGGTTGGAGGGAACGGGGTGGGGCTGGGGGTGGTGTGGGGGGTGGGGTGGGTGGAAGGGGGTGGGGTTGGGGTGGAGGGAACGGGCTGGGGAAGGGGGTGGGGGAAGGGGCTGGGGTGGGGGGAAGGGGGTTGGGGAAGGGGGTGGGGCTGGGGTGGGGGGAAGGGGCTGGGGTTGGGGTGGAGGGAACGGGCTGGGGCTGGGGTGGGGAGAAGGGGGTGGGGCTGGGGTGGGGGGAAGGGGGTGGGGGGAAGGGGGTGGGGAGTGGGGGAAGGGTGTGGGGCTGGGGTGGGGGGAAGGGGGTGGGGCGGAGGCAGGGGTGGGGGGAATGGTGTGGGGGGGGAAGGGTGTGGGGCGGGGTGGGGGTGGAAGGGTGTGGGGCAGGGGTGGGGGGAAGGGTGTGGGGCGGGGGTGGGGTGGGTCGGGGGGAAGGGTGTGGGGCGGGTGGGGATGGATGGGTTTGGGTGGGGGGGATGTGTTTGGGGTTGGGGGGTGGGGTGGGGCGGGGGGATGTGTGTGGGGCGGGGGGATGGGGGCGGGGAGGGTGAGGGGCGGGGATGGGTGCGGAAGGCAGGTGGGGGATGGGGGCATGTCAGGGGGATAGGATGGGGGCATGTAGGGGGTGGGGGATGGTTAGGTGGATGGGATGGGGGTGTGGGGAATGGGATGGGGGTGTGGGGGATGGGTGTGGGTGAGTGTGGTGGGGGGTTGGGTGGGGGGGAGGGAGTGTGGTGGGGGCAATGTGGTATGGGATAGGGGGTGGGGGATGGGTTAGGTGGATGGGATGGGGGTGTGGGGGATGGGTGTGGGTGGAGTGGGTGAGTGTGGTGGGGGGTTGGGTGGGGGGGGGAGTGTGGTGGGGGTTGGGTGGGGGCAATGTGGTATGGGATGGGGCGGTGGGGGATGGGAGGGCGGGGTGGGGGATAGGCTGGGTGGGTGGGGGAGTGGGGTGGGGTAGATGGGAGTGGATGGGGGAATGGGTGGGGGGGCGGGATGGGACGGTGGGGGATGGGACGGAGGGGGGTGGGGGATGAGACGGAGGGGGGTGGGACGGAGGGGGGTGGGGGATGAGACGGAGGGGGGTGGAGGGTGGGGGATGGGACGGAGGGGGGTGGGGGATGGGACGGAGGGGGGTGGGGGATGGGACCGAGGGGGGTGGGGGATGGGACCGAGGGGGGTGGGGGATGAGACCGAGGGGGGTGGGGGATGAGACCGAGGGGGGTGGGGGATGAGACGGAGGGGGGTGGGGGATGAGACGGAGGGGGGTGGGGGATGAGACGGAGGGGGGTGGGGGATGAGACGGAGGGGGATGGGACGGAGGGGGGTGGGGTTGGGGCGGGTGGGATTGGGACGTAGGGGGGTGGGGTTGGGACAGAGGGGTGTGGGGTTGGGACGGAGGGGGGTGGGGGATGAGACGGAGGGGGGTGGGATTGGGATGGAGGGGGATGGGGTTTGGACGGAGCGGGTTGGGACGGAGGGGGTGGGGTTGGGACGGAGCGGGGTGGGGGGTGGGACGGAGCGGGGTGGCGGTGGGATGGAACTGGGTGGGGGATGGGACTGAGTGGTGGGGGGTAGGGGTTGGGATGGTGAAGGATAGGGGTTGGGACGGTGGGGGACGGGGAGTCTGGCGGTCACACGCTGTGACGGGTCGAGGGGAGCAATATTAATGAACTTTAACCTAAATTCGGAATAGCATCTCCTCTGGGGTGAACAGGTCCCTGTGCATTGTTGGACTGGTAACTGGGTGGTGGGTTGTGATCCGGGGCAATGAGGCAGAGGAGTGTGTGGGATGGAGGAGAGGGAGATGGAGGGGTGTGTGGGCTTGTCCAGCTGCGGCCTCCACTTTAGATGTTGCTGTTCAATTAAGAATTGATTGCGTGGCATAATAAAAGAATTAACGAAAATTGACTTTTATTTTACTTCACTAGCGTAAATCTCAAAAATAAATGTTCCAGTTGTGGTAGTGTTCTAACAGGATAATTATTTTGAGTCTTCACACTGACTACTCCTGTTATTTGGGGATAAGTTATGCAGATCATATTCTGGCTTCATGCCATACCCATAGTGTTTGCACTGAACATACGCTCATGAGATGAAGGAATGAATCTGGGGAGCAAACCCACAATGTTATTCTGAGGCTGCGCCAAATGGCCTTGCTTGAATAAACCACTGTCTAGATAAGAAAACGCTTTTTATTTTGAATAAAATTTGACCTGAAGTAAACTTGCACAATGGTTCAGACCGATTGCTGTATGACTGACTTCATGTAAAAGTTCCGTACTGAAGAATTCTAATAGTCAAGACTGCAGTGTCTCCTCGCCATCAATTCCGCCCCTCTCTGGCAGCTGCCTGAGGCTAAAGCAGACAGTCTGGTGTTACATTGGATCCAAAGATGAGATTCCGACTACATATATGCGTACTCAAGACCATCTACTTCCACCTCAGCGACATCTAATGACTGCACCTGCCTCATCTCATCCCCTGCTGGGACCCTCGCCCATGGCTTTGCTATTTTTAGATTTAACTATTTCACCATTCTCTTGGCCAGAATTCCAACCTTGACTCCATAAATTCAAACTCATCCAAAACTGCTGCATGTATCCTACCACGCACCAAGTCCCATTCACTGATCAGCCCTATGTTGGGTCACCTACATTGGCTCCCAACCTGGCAATGTCTTAATTTTAAAGTCCCAACTTTGTTTCCAAATCCTTCCACAACCTCCCTATCTCTGTAACCCCTGCCCGCCTTGCAACCCTCCCAAGATCTCAGCATTCTTCTTGAACATCCACAATGTTATTCTTTCCACCATTGAGCTGCTTAGATCCTAAAGTTCTCCCCTGAGCCTTGTTGCATCTCTACCTTTCTCTTTAAGATGTACTGATAAAAATTGTGGAAATGTACAGAAGTGCAAGCAGGATATACAGTCTTGAGACTTTGGTGTTCTTCTGATCAGAAATTGAGTTTCAATCTCCACATCCACAATCAAGAACATACATTTCTATTCTCTACCTCAGCCCTGCTACCTTTGAAATACTTATCTGTCCTTTTGTTAACTTGGTTTGATTATTTTGGTGCTCTCATTCTCAGCTGCCCATTCTTTAATTCATAATTACATTCTGTCTTGTACTTTATTCCACTCACCCGCCATCCCTATCCTTGCTCACCTGTATTAGTTCCTTAAATTTTTAAAGTCCTCAACTTTATTCATGACCTTCTCCCACCCTGCCTTGGCCTTGTATCCCTTCTTCACCCAAAGTTTACTGACTGGCTCTTCGCCCACCATTGGTGCCAGCAACCTTGATCTTGCTCTCAAGTTCCCTCGCTACACCTTTCTACCTCTATTGGGGTATACATAAAAATTATAGCATGTAAACAGGCCTTTTGGCCCAATCAGCCTGTCTATTTACCTTGATTGTAAACAAATTGCTTTAATCGTATTTACAGCCCTCTTCCCATGTCGCTTAATTGCTTTTCCTTCATCCACCTATCTAACCTGATCTTGAATTTTCAGGGTTTTATTAATACCAGTACAATTCCACACACTCTCAATTTGTGTAAAGAAGAATCTCTTCCCTCCGTTCTAAATCTTTTCTATTTAATCATGCATATTTGGGTCTTCAGTCAAAGCCCCTCTACTACTGAATGAAGTTGACTTCTATCTGGAACCTTAATAAACTGACTGAAACCCTATCTTTTGGACTAGGTTTTCAGTTATCCCTTCTGATACTTCCTTTCTATAGAAGTATTGCAGTTCAGAGAGGTAGATTGGTTTATTACATGAATAACCCATGCACCCATACAGGAAAGAGAAAAGCTTCTTCACTTTACAAAGTATTATTTAGTCTAATCTATAGTGTACCTGTTTCCACGTGTAACACTATTTTTTTCCTGTTTCCCTTAAGGATTCCCACAATGTGGACAGCGGATGAAATTGCCAGTCTTTGCTATAAACATTATTCTACCAAGCTATCAAAGACAGGTCTGCTAGATCTTAGAAGAGAATGGACACTACTTGCAGCTGTGGTAAAAGTTGAGGAAAAGTCCTGCACAAAACCATGTTATAGTAGTGTGAGAAATGATGGTAAGAAAGCAGGAGATTTATTGTTGCCTATCATAGCATATGCGATTCTGACAAGCACATTTTAAACTTATGGTATTTTTGACTGGTCCAATAGACAAGCTGATAAACTAATAGAATAAGCTAATAATCTTTGAACTTTTGACAGAAAGTTGCTGATTTTAATGATGTCCCACTGCCATGCTCCACTTTCTTGACATTTACTAGGAAGACTGAAAAGGGGGAACAAAGCCACGATTTCCTAAATGCTCTGAATTCCAATCATCTCTTCCTTCACTGCAGGAAGAAGTCAATAATGTAACAGACTCAAGTTCAGCATCAGAATAAAGCTATTGTATTTGGAATCCCTACAACCTCTTCAGTTTCCCCGAATGCACTTAATACACTTGGCTAGAGGTTCAAATCAATTATCTTGCATTTGTTTCAAACAACATTGACGATTTGGGTCATAGAGCATGGAATACATTTTTACATTCGGAGAAAGTATAGAAAAGGAAATCCCATTTTATACCAACAGTCATTTTTTGATAAAATTCAGTAGTAGAGGCGGCAAAGTAGTTAGCTTTGCCGCCTCATAGCTCCAGGGACCCAGGTTCAAATCCGTCCTTGGGTGACTGTCGAGTTTGCCCGTTCTCCACGTGTCTGCATGGGTTTCCTCCGGGTGCTCCGGTTTCCTCCTACAGTCCAAAGATGTGCAGGTTAGGTGGCTGGCCATGCAAATTTGCCCCAAAGTGTCCAAAAGTGTAGGTGGGGTTACTGGGTTACAGGGATAGGGTGAAGGTGAGTAGGGTGCTCTTTCCAAGGTCCGGTGCAGATGTGAAGGGCCGAATGGCCTCCTTCTGCACTGTAGGGATTCTATGATAGAGTTAACAATGGGAGGAGTTTCAGCCTGATTATGTTGAGTGTTGGGGGCAGCAGGGTAGCACAATCGTTAGCACAGTTGCTTCACAGCTCCAGGGTCCCAGGTTCGATTCCCGGCTTGGGTCACTGTCTGTGTCGTGTCTACACGTTCTCCCCGTGTCCGTGTGCTCCCGTTTCCTCCCACAGTCCAAAGATGTGCAGGTTAGGTGGATTGGCCATGCTAAATTACCCTTTGTGTCCAAAAAGGTTGGGTGGGGTTACTGGGTTACGGGGAGGTGTGGGCTTGGGTAGGGTGCTCTTTCCAAGGGCTGGTGCAGACTCGATGGGCCGAATGGCCTCCTTCTGCACTGTCAATTCTATAAAAAACGAGTGTTAAGATTAAGATTAGAGGCATAAAAATGCTTTCCACGCTTTTCTTATGTGCCTTAACCACAACCTTCGCACCCTGACTGTGCTAGGAAGACATGATTTAGTTTCTTGTAGTAGGCTGATTGACACAGCCACCTTATTTATCATTTTTGTGCTTCGGAACTGCAGCCATTCTTTTTTTAATTTAGAGTACCCAATTATTCTTTTCCAATTAAGGGGCAATTTAGCATGGCCAATCTACCTACACTGCACATCTTTGGGTTGTAAGGGTGAGACCCACACAGACACGGGGGGGGGGTAATGTGCAAACTCCACATGTACAGTGACCCAGGGCTGGGATCGAACCCAGGTCCTCGGCGCCTTGAGCAGCTGTGCTAACCACTGTGCCACCGTGCCGCTCGAGAACTGCAGCTACTCTAAACTAGGCTGGAATTGTCTGAATTAATTCCACTGGCAATAGTTTATTTAGATATTGCATGCCGCTGCTCCTTGCAGCCTGTCTGACAATTATCGAAAACCAATAGATAATGTTGATAATTTTGAGTAACTTAATAACTTGTTTGGTGTGAAGCGCATGAATTTCAGTACTGATACCCATAGCACTTCTAGTATGGTGAATTTCTTTAAAAGTACAGTTCTCTAAATGTACCACCTCATGCAGTACTGAACTATACCAACTAACAAAGATCAGCTTTCTTTACAAGTGTGTGGTGAGTTTGTTAATTCCAGCTGGATTGATCATAATATACCTCTGGGTTTGGGTGGGCTTAAACAGACAGGGTTCCTTGTTTCTCTTTGTTGTTTCTTATAAGTGTCCATGGTTGGGACATCAAGTGCGGACATTAGTGCCCCCATGACAAAAATAGAACATGGCGAGAGTTACTGTCTTCGATTTGTGCATGGAGAGTGACACTTTCATGAGCCTAAGTGAGGAAAGAATGTTTTGCAGGTGAGAGGGAAGAATACTAATGCCATGTTTAATTGCCTTGCAGCATTGACATTAGCATGTGTCATTCACAAAGTTAGCATAACATCACTTTGCATTGTATGATTGACATTATTGCTAATCTTTTTTGTTGAACACACATTTGAATGTTTGGAATATTGTCATAGGAGGTGTTATAAGATGGACCTGTGTTTCTTGCAGTAGCCCTGGAAGTTGTTGCAATGGGAACTGGATCAAAATGCATTGGACAGACAAAAATGAGCAAAGATGGTATGTATTAATGTTGGTGAATTGACAATATAATGGTACTCTCTGATTTTCAAGGAAATGGTTAGGAACAAAAGAAGATCGGGAGAAGAGAAGGCTACTTAGCCCGTTGAGCCTGCTCTGCCAATCAGTTAGATCAGGATTGACCTGTACCTCATCTCGGCCTTAGCTCCATATATGCCATGATACGATTTCCTAACAAAGGATATTTTTTAAAGCTCCAATGTCCCTGCATCTAGCGTTTTTCCAGAGATAGTTTCAGATTTCTGGTTGCTAATAAATGGGCTTTCTTTCAAATCTTTTTCTTGTGTAAAAGGCTTGACCACTCTTCCAAAAAGCAGACCAGATCTCTTAAGGACTGAAATTTGTGTTTCTGTCTGGAATACTTTGGTTAGCATAACCCAGGTCTAAACAATTAATTTTGGTAATGGTAAATTGCCAAGTGGATGCCCACCACATTTTTGTGCCTCCTCAGATAGCAAGAAACTATAGATGACTAAATAATTTTATGTGGGCTCTGTAGTGTTCTGAATTTTGTTTACAAATAGACTGAAGCTAGATACTCAAAACAATGAAAAAAGAGCAGCTCCCATTTTAAGTTTTAACCAGAAATCAAAAATAAGGGCGCGATTTAACTGCCGCGTCGCGCTTGAGTGAGAGTGTGACATGGCCATCAGATCGCGAGTTGCCAAAATCGTGAAATGCACCAGGTGCTGATTGGTTTGCGATCTAACCAGCCCGTCCCTGTAAGTGAGAAGCGAACCTCGCCACGTCATGCCAAGAAACCAATAATCACCAATTAAAGCCAACCTCCTTACCATTAACAAAGAACAAAGAAAAGTACAGCACAGGAACAGGCCCTTCGGCCCTCCAAGCCTGCGCTGACCATGCTGCCCGTCTAAACTAAAACCTTCTACACTTCCGGCGTCCGTACCCCTCTATTCCCATCCTATTCATGTATTTCTCAAGATGCCCCTTAAACGTCACTATCGTCCCTGCTTCCACCACCACCTCCGGCAGCGAGTTCCAGGCACCCACTACCCTCTGTGTAAAAAAGTACCTTGTATATCTCCTCTAAACCTTGCCCCTCGCACCTTAAATCTATGCCCCCTAGTAATTGACCCTTCTACCCTGGGAAAAAGCCTCTGACTATCCACTCTGTCTATGCCCCTCATAATTTTGTAAACCTCTGTCAGGTCGCCCCTCAGCCTCCTTC
The DNA here is from genome assembly GCF_047496885.1 of Scyliorhinus torazame. Taxonomy (NCBI): domain Eukaryota; kingdom Metazoa; phylum Chordata; class Chondrichthyes; order Carcharhiniformes; family Scyliorhinidae; genus Scyliorhinus; species Scyliorhinus torazame. Next base: position 40,249,015 of record NC_092716.1, read on the forward strand.
GTTCCAGTGAGAACAAACCAAGTTTATTCAACCGCTCCTCATAGCTAATGCCCTCCATACCAGGCAACATCCCGGTAAATCTCTTTTGCACCCTCTCTAAAGCCTCCACATCCTTCTGGTAGTGTGGCGACCAGAATTGAACACTATACTCCAAGTGTGGCCTAACTAAGGTTCTATACAGCTGCAACATGACTTGCCAATTTTTATACTCAATGCCCCGGCCAATGAAGGCAAGCATGCCGTATGCCTTCTTGACTACCTTCTCCACCTGTGTTGCCCCTTTAAGTGACCTGTGGACCTGTACACCAAGATCTCTCTGACTGTCAATACTCTTGAGGGTTCTACCATTCACTGTATATTCCCTACCTGCATTAGACCTTGCAAAATGCATTAATGGAAACAGACCCCTATCTAACGGCCTCCCCAGCAAGCAGTCACGTGGGCGCCGATGTGAAGCTGGCGGAATGGCTGCTGCGGGGATCCGAGGAGGTGAGTTGCCATCTTCGATGGGGTTGCTGCCCCGGTGCTTGGGAGTGGGTTGCCTCTGGGCTGGGGGAGGGGGGGATGTCTCATAATGGAGGCAACTCCAGCTCCTACCTAACTGCCCCAACGACCACCCATAACTCCCACTGACCGTGGCGGCCTCTGGGCACACAGCTGAAGGCTATTGCTAAAAGGAAATGGGCAATTGTAGAAAATTGAGCACTTCACAGCTGTGGATTCCAATGGAAAGGCGTGCCATGTCGTGGTTGGGCGTTATTGCCTCGCATTCCAATCAGACCGTGAGGCCTGGACACTTTACCTGAACACTGGAGGCCTCAACACCACAGACGCAGCAGCCAAAATCCAAACACCCAGCGACGGGGCCTCAGCCCTGGGGACATTCCTGCGACCAGAGGTTGGCCACGTGAGGATCATGCACTTGTGTGCATGCTTCTCTGGGGGTGTGCATGAAAGCTACATCCTGAGGCGGTCAGAAATCCCAGACTCTTTGAGGTCCACCCCAGGATGGCCACTTGGCTCTTGAGTGATTAGGACCTGGCTACTGACACTAGTATGGAGGCCGGTGACCAATGCGGAGACCTGGGGCGGGATTCTCCGATATCGGCGCGATGTCCGCCGACCGGCGCCAAAAACGGCACGAATCAGTCCGGCATTGCGCCGCCCCAAAGATGCGGAAGTCTCCGCATCTTGAGCGGCCGAGCCCTCACCTTGAGGGGCTAGGCCCGTGCCGGACTGATTTCCGCCCCGCCAGCTGGCGCGAAACTGACTTTACCGGGCGGCGCATGCGCCGGAGCGTCAGCGGGCGCTGACGGCATCCCCGCGCATGCGCTGTGGAGGCGGTCTCTTCCGCCTCCGCCATGGTGCAGCCCATGGCGAAGGCGGAAGGAAAAGAGTGCCCCCACGGCACAGGCCCGCCCGCGGATTGGTGGGCCCCGATCGCGGGCCAGGCCACCTTGGGGGCACCCCCCCGGTGCCAGATCGCCCCGCGCCCCCCCCCCCCCAGGACCCCGGAGCCCACCCGCGCTGCCGTGTCCCGCCGTCCCAAAGGTGGTTCTATCCACGTCGGCTGGCGTGGGTTGACAGCAGCGGGACTTCGGCCCATCGCGGACCAGAGGATCGCCGGGGGATTCCTGCCGACCGGCGCGGCGCGATTCCGGCCCCCGGCGATTCTCCGACCCGGTGGGGGATCGGAGAATCGCGCCCCTGATATAACAAAGCCCATGTGGGCACCCGGGCTGTTATTGAGCGTTGCACCAGACTGCTCAAAATGCGGTTCCGATGCCTCAACAGTTCTGGTGGTGCCCTGCAATACATCCCCCAGAGGGTTGCCCATTTTGTGGTGGTCTGCTGTGCCCTCACAAATCTGGCCCAGCAGCAGGGCGACGTGGTGGAGGGGGAGGAACACGCGGCCATCTCCGAGGAGGCGCCGGACCAGGAGGGGTTGGAGGATGAGCCCAGGAAGGACCCGCAGGACAAGCCGGAGGTTGGAGGTAGTGGCTGGGCCCAGAATGCCCAGAGGGCCAAGGAGGCCCTCATCCTCGCTCGCTTTTTATAGGCTGCGTCTTTGTCTGTCTTCTCACCCCCTCCCCTTCTAACCAACGCACCCATTCATAGGTGCCCATCACAGGTGGAGGCAGCCTGCTGCTTTCAGCGTTCCGTGGCCTTTGATGCCCCTGGTGGGCGACGTTTGGGGGCCCTGGGACTGAAGGGCCCCCGCCCAACTTGCCAGCGGTACGTGCTTCGCTGTGCCACCCTGTCCTGGAGGCTGACTCTGAAACGCGCCATTGTTAGGAGAGGGAAGAACTGGGAGCTGGTGCCCTCTGTTGCCACCCATAGGGTGGCTCCAGGTTGGTACCCAGTTCCTCCTCCTGGTCTGTACCCGTAGGGCTCTTGAAGACACCTCAGGACAGAGGGGCTGCTGGATTGAGCTCCGGATGCCCCTGCGTCATCTGGCTCTGCCAACCCTGGCCGATCTCCGCTGTTTACACCATGATGCTGATGGCCTCGCCGATGCTCCTCAGACATGCTCTGAAGCACCTGGCAAGGCCCACTTGAGACCAGGACATGTCCCCCAGTGACTGGGACATGCTCTGGAGCTCCTTGGCAATGCCCACCTGAGGCTTGGACATGTCCGCAGCCCCTCAGGTCACCTGGGACTGGGACACGTCCCCCAGTAACCGGGACACGTCCCCCAGTAACCGGGACATGCTCTGGAATGCCATGGCAATGCTCACCTGAGACTGGAACATGCTCCGCAGCTCCTCAGGTCCACCTGGGACTGGGACATGTCCCCCAGTGACCGGGACATGCTCTGGAGTGCCATGGCAATGCTTACGTGAGACTGGAACATGCTCTGTAGCTCCTTAGGTCCACCTGGGACTGGGACACATTCCCCAGTGACTGGGATATGCTGCTGAGACCCTCAGCCGTGGCTGTCACTGACTGAGCCACGCCTTGGATACCTCCACTCATGCTGCCGTCATCGTGCACCAGGCTCTCCACTGCAGTCGCCAGCCTAGCAGTGTTGGCCTCGTTGCCATGCATTGCCAACGCCATCTGCTGCGCCCGTGGCCTTTGGGATTCCTCCAGTTGGCAATGGACCTTCTGGAATGTCGCTGACAGCCCCTGTGAATCTCACGTCCGCACCCTATCGTCTGCAGCAGCTCCGGGTAAACCTGGTCCAGAGGTTCAGCATCTAACTGGGACCCAGCTGGGCCCTGCGATCCAGTAGACCCCCATTTACTGTCTTCCCCCGGACATTCCTGTCTCCACCTGATGTGCATCAGCAACTGTGCCCATCATATTGTGCCCCAGAAGTCCACTACGTTCGCCCAGCAAGGTGTGTGTCTCTGCTCTGGTAGAAGGTGGGGATAATAGCTATGATGCGAATATGCTGGTCTCCTCGGAGATCCCCTCTAGGGTGTTCTCTTCATAGAAGTGCAGAAGGAGGCCATTCGGCCCACCGAGTCTGCACCGGCTCTTGGAAAGAGCACCCTACCCAAGGTCAACACCTCCATCCTATCCCCATAACCCAGTAACCCCACCCAACACTAAGGGCAATTTTGGACACTAAGGGCAATTTATCATGGCCAATCCACCTAACCTGCACATCTTTGGACTATGGGAGGAAACCCACGCACACACGGGGAGGATGTGCAGACTCCGCACAGACAGTGACCCAAGCCGGAATCGAACCTGGGACCCTGGAGCTGTGAAGCAATTGTGCTATCCACAATGCTACCGTGCTGCCCTCTTGGGAGGCAGAGGGGAGTGGGGGGACTATCCCAGATGGGCCGGTATCATCGGATGGAGATCCTGCTGGAGAACAATCATGTGGTCAGTGAGAGGGCCGGATCATTCAGCCTGGCATTAACAACTCGCGTGTGACAGGTCAACTGGGTGGGGGCCTGGTGGATCCTCACCTCTGCGCCCTACTCCAACCTCTACGTTGGTGACCGATCTGTTCTCGGACACCCCCGCGACCACCAGGGCCCATTCCTTGTAGGGGCTGAGGACTCCCCAATGTTTGTTGTGGGCCAATGGCAACTTCTCCTGTGGGGACTCAGAGGGTATTGTGAGCCACAGATTTCTTTAATTGCGCGGAAGGTGGGGGTGGGGGGGAGGGGGGGGGTGGTGTTGCGGTGCAGCGCAGGCGTAGACAGATGCCTGGGGTCAGTGGCCAACATAACTGTGGTAATACCAGGTATTGCAGTACCTGAGAGGTGAATGACCATTGGCTAGACCGCAGGGTCTACCATTGGATAATGTACATAGCCCCGCCCTGAGAGGCGGGGTATAAGAACCGATGCCGTCCCAGCAGCCTTCACTTCTGTAACATCGCTGCTGGGTACAGTTCTATCTGATTAAAGCTGAATCGATACGACTCCTCGTCGTCTCAAGAGTATTGATTGTGCATCAATTTAATCAGATAAGTACTTTTGAAGGATGCACCTCCGCATCAAGCCGGCGTGCCTTCAGCTCAGCCCTCACGCAGAAAACTCCGCCGCGATTTTTAAGCATTGGCTGGCGTGTTTTCAGAGCTACCTCGATACGGCTGCCGACACCCCCACGGTAAGGCAGAAGATACACCTCCTAAGCTCGCGGGTCAGCCCAGCGATCCACCCCCTGATCGAAGGGGCGGTGAGCTATGATAAAGCCATGGAACTGCTGGAAGGACATTACATTCGTCCACTGAACCAGGTCGACGCCCGTCACCTGCTGGCAAAGAGACGGCAGAGCCCAGATGAGACACTCAAAGACATCTACCGGGCACTGATAGTGCTGGGCCAAAACTGCGGCTGCCCAGCGGTGACGGGGAACAAGCACACTGAACTTTTAATTCGAGACGCTTTCGTGGCAGGTCTGGTTTCCCCCGACATCCGCCGAAGGCTCCTCGAAATGGACACACTGGGCCTCACCGAGGCCCGGGCCCTGGCAGGGTCCATGGATGTGGTGTACAAGAACGCCCTTGCATACGCTCCCACGCGCACCGCGCCCCCGTGGGCTGCGTGGCACCCGCCGCGGCAGGCCCCCCAGACATACCCGCTTAACCCGCAGACTTACCCGCTAACTCCGCAGGCCTGCGCGGCAAGGCGCCCCGCTACCGCCGCCGGCCAACGCCGCTTCTTCTGCGGCCAGGCGAATCACCCGCGCGCACGCTGCCTGGCCCGCACCGTCACCTGCAAAGGGTGCGGTAAGAAAGGCCACTATGCCGCGGTCTGCCTAGCCCGCGCGGTGGCAGCAGTATCCAGCGAGTACCCACAGCCGTTTTTCCAGGCCCCTGCTGTTCAACCACAGCCGGTTTTCCGAGTCCCGACTGTCCGAGGCCCACCGCACTACTTCTTCCCAGCCCCGCTGGCCCAACGCGCACCGCAGCCCTGGTCCCTCCAGGCAGCGTCGCAGCCGCGGCCATTTTGCCCGCCGGCAACCACGCTGGAGGAGTGCGGCGAGGGATTTTGTCCCTCGCCGGTCCAATCTTCGGAGTCCCCGACCCCGGACTCCATGTGCGATCCATGGCCGGTGCCATCTTGGATGGGGCCTCAAGCCCCCAGCACGGCTGGCTACGCGCTGCCCGACCAAAACTCCTTGCTGCAGCTGGCCTGCGCCACGCTGGAGCAGTGCGCGCCGCCATTTTGTTCCTCACCGCCGCCATTTTGTTCCTCACCGCCACCATTTTGTTCCTCACCGCCGCCATCTTCGGAGTCCCCGTCCCCGGACTCCATGTGCGATCCATGGCCGGCGCCATCTTGGATGGGGCCTCAAGCCCACAGCACGGCTGACTACGCGCTGCCCGACCTAAACTCATGGCTGCAGCTGGCCTCCGTTACTCTGGACCAGAGTCGGCCCCGAACGCTAGCGAAGGCCACCACTACGATCGCCATCAATGGCCACGTGACATCGTGCCTCATCGACTCCGGGAGCACGGAGAGCTTCGTCCACCCCGACACTGTAAGGCGCTGTTCTCTGGTCACCTATCCCATCCAACAAAGGATCTCCCTGGCCTCCGGGTCACACGCGGTGCAGATAAAAGGGTTCTGCCTCGCGAACCTCACCGTCCAAGGCAGGGAATTCCGCAATTTCCGCCTATACGTGGTGCCGCATCTCTGCGCAGCCACCCTTCTGGGACTGCATTTCCAGTGCCACCTACAAAGCCTGACCTTTAAATTTGGCTGCCCTATACCCCCCCTTACTGTTTGCGGCCTCGCGTCCCTTAAGGTCGACCCGCCTTCCCTGTTTGCGAACCTCACCCTGGATTGCAAACTCGTCGCCACCAGGAGCAGACGGTATAGCGCCCAGGACCGGACCTTCTTCAAGTCCGAGGTCCAAAGGCTGCTGAAGGAAGGGTTCATCGAAGCAAGCAACAGCCCCTGGAGGGCTCAAGTCGTGGTGGTAAAGACCGGGGAGAAACATAGGATGGTCATCGACTATAGCCAGACCATCAACCGGTTTACGCAACTGGACACGTACCCTCTCCCCCGTATTGCTGACCTGGTAAACAGGATTGCGCAATACAAGGTCTTCTCCACGGTGGATCTCAAGTCTGCCTACCACCAGCTACCCCTCCGTAATAGTGACCGCCAGTACACTGCCTTCAAAGCAGATGGGCGGCTCTACCACTTTTTAAGGGTTCCCTTCGGTATCACAAACGGGGTCTCGGTCTTCCAGCATGAGATGGACCGAATAGTTGACCGGTACAGCTTACACGCAACGTTCCCGTATCTTGACAACGTCACCATCTGCGGCCATGACCAGCAGGACCACGACACCAACCTCCGTAAATTTCTCCAGACCGCGCACCTCCTAAATCTGACCTACAATAAGGAGAAGTGCGTGTTTAGCACCGACCGTCTAGCCATCCTAGGCTACGTAGTGCGAAATGGAGTCATAGGCCCCGACCCTGAACGCATGCGCCCCCTCATGGAGTTCCCCCTCCCTCACTGCCCCAAGGCCCTAAAGTGCTGCCTAGGCTTCTTTAGCTACTATGCACAATGGGTCCCTAATTACGCCGACAAGGCTCGACCCCTGATCCAATCCACAACCTTCCCCCTGTCGACGGAGGCCCGCCAGGTCTTCTGCCGCATCAAAGCGGACATCGCAAAAGCCACGATGCGCGCCATCGACGAGTCCCTCCCCTTCCAGGTCGAGAGCGATGCGTCCGACGTAGCTCTGGCCGCCACCCTCAACCAAGCGGGCAGGCCCGTGGCTTTCTTCTCCCGGACCCTACACGCTTCAGAAATTCGCCATTCCTCGGCCGAAAAGGAGGCCCAGGCCATAGTAGAAGCTGTGCGGCACTGGAGGCATTACCTGGCCGGCAGGAGATTCACTCTCCTCACGGACCAATGGTCGGTTGCTTTCATGTTCGATAATGCGCAGCGGGGCAAGATAAAAAACGACAAGACCTTGCGGTGGAGGATCGAACTCTCCACCTTCAATTAAGAGATCTTGTACCGTCCCGGGAAGCTGAACGAGCCTCCTGATGCCCTGTCCCGCGGCACTTGTGCCACTGCACAAGTAGACCGCTTCCGAGCCCTTCACGAGGACCTCTGCCACCCGGGAGTCACCCGGTTCTTCCATTTCGTTAAGTCCTTACTCCTGCCTTACTCCATCGAGGTGGTCAGGACAGTCACCAGGGACTGCCGAATCTGCGCGGAGTGCAAACCGCACTTCTACCGACCAGAGAGGGCGCATCTGATAAAGGCTTCCCGTCCCTTTGAACGCCTCAGCATGGACTTCAAAGGCCCCTCCACCGACTGCAACACTTACTTCCTGAACGTGATTGACGAGTACTCCCGGTTCCCATTCGCCATCCCCTGCCCAGACATGACCACAACCGCCGTCATCAAGGCCCTCCAAAGTATTTTTACACTGTTCAGTTTCCCCGCATACATTCACAGTGATAGGGGGTCCTCCTTTATGAGCGACGAGCTGCGCCAGTTCCTGCTTAGCAAAGGCATCGCCTCGAGCAGGACGACCAGCTACAACCCCCGGGGTAACGGGCAGGTAGAAAGGGTGAATGGAACGGTCTGGAAGACCGTCCTGCTGGCCCTTCGGTCCAGGAATCTCCCAGTCTCCTGCTGGCAAGAAGTCCTCCCAGTGGCCCTTCACTCCATTTGGTCCCTGCTATGTACTACCACGAACCAGACACCTCACGAACGTCTCCTTGTTTTCCCCAGGAAGTCCTCCTCTGGGACCTCGCTCCCAACCTGGCTAGCGACACCCAGACCGTCCTGCTGCGGAAACATGCGAGGGCGCACATAAGTCTGACCCGTTGGTCGAGAGGGTCCACCTACTTACTGCATGCCTACCCCCAGTACGCCTACGTAGCGTTCCCCGACGGACGCCAAGATAAGGTCTCCCTTCGGGACCTGCTGCCCGCCGGAGCCCCACGCGCGCCCGTGCCGCTGCCCCCCCCCCTCCGCAGCACCTGACCGGAGGGTCAGTACTGCCGCCGGAACCCCGACCCAGCGCCGAACAGGCACCGACGCCCCCTACAGGCGCCCCCGCCCATTTTTCGCCCCTACAGCGCCACCTAGGGGTGACAAAACTGCCTGGGAGGAAGACACCACGTTTCCGGAGTCACAACCGCCGGGGCCCTCACCAGGATCGCCGCCGAAACTTTAGACGCTCCAGTAGGATGACCAGGCCACCCGATCGTCTGATTGCAGCACCATGAAAAAATAAACAACACAAGAACTTTCTCCGTTACCCTCGACTGCATGGTACCTGCAATACCTGGTCCTACCATGCAAAGGCGACAGTACCACTGGCCATCACCCCGCTGGCTCCTTTTTTAACAGGGGGTGAATGTGGTAATACCAGGTATTGCAGTACCTGAGAGGTGAATGACCATTGGCTAGACCGCAGGGTCTACCATTGGGTAATGTACATAGCCCCGCCCTGAGAGGCGGGGTATAAGAACCAATGCCGTCCCAGCAGCCTTCACTTCTGTAACATCGCTGCTGGGTACAGTTCTATCTGATTTAAGCTGAATCGATATGACTCCTCGTCGTCTCAAGAGTATTGATTGTGCATCAATAACCTTGCGGCCCGGTGGAGGGCGTTGATCTTCTTACAGTTCTGGGTGATGGTCCTCCTGGTGGCGCTCCGAGCTGACTGCCGTTGCCACTTTCTCCCAGGCGATACTGGTTGCATTGTGGCTGACCTTCTGAGCCCCTGGGGGGGGGGATCTTACATTCATATAATGCCTTTAATGTAATGGAAGATCTAAATCTACTTCACAGGAGCATTATAAATCAAAATAGGACATCAAGCCACATAAGGAGAATTAGGTCAGATGGTCGAAAGCTTGGTTAATGAGGTAGGTATTAAAGAGTTTCTTACAGAAGAAAAGCAAAGTGCAGAGGTATAGGGAAAGTATTCCAGAGGTAGGGGGCTGGGCAACTGAAGGCACGGCCATCAATGGTGAAAACAAGGATGAGAATTTTAAAATCAAAACGTTACTTGACTGGGAGCCAATGTGGACCAGCGAGCACAGGGGTAATAGAGGAATCCCAGGACTCATTTATCTTTACTATCGTTGGGCCATAAAACTACAGTATTCTTTTGCAAAGTTCATCTCAACTACACCAATGGAAGGAAGCGTTGAACAACACCCAAACATTGAGAAGACATTCCAAAGTGTTTTAATGTAAGAGAGAATGGACCATACAGTAGTGGGTGAATTAGATGTGCTCAGATACATCGTCAAAATTGTAAATTTTGGTATCCTTTTAAAGGTGGGGAGAAAAGGAACGAGAATATAGAGCTTTACATCAGGGATTCTTGAAGATTTACCACCAAGTGAGAAATGCTAGTAGTAGGAAGATTAGGGGACATTGTAAAATTAGGATGGAGTTATTGGAGAAAAAGTGAATTTGATGCAACAAGTGGAGAACCATGGCACATAGTGGAAATTGGACATCGCAAAGGAGTGGGAGATTTCACATTGAGTTTGTCCACCATTGTGAAACGCAAGACGAACATCTTGAACAGTTTGACAATCAGGCATTTTCTCCACCCTCATTTAACAGATGAATACAACAAATATTTAGATTTATTAAGAAGATTTTGAATTCAACTCTCTGGGGTACAGGAAGTCAGTGGAAGTTTGCCAGCAAAGGAGTGATGGATGAAGTGAAACTTAGTGCAATACAGAATTTGGGCTTGGACGTTTGAGCAAAGTCCTTGGGGAAAAGCTACTTTTCTACATTTTTATGGGATTTCAGGATGCCAAACAAATACTGGCAGAGCATGTTAATCAATCTATCTGCAAGCCAAGACCTAAAAATGTACACACTGGAATCAAAACAGACTGTAATTTCCTTGAGGGATTTATCTATTAAAGATAAATTACTTTTTCTTGCTTGCCATGCCAAGTATCCAACTACAGCAAAATCACATCAAGTCAAACCCGAATGTCACTAAATTCCAGTTATGTTGATTCCGTCAACCATTCTCATCAGGAGGATAGCAAATTGAATAGGATGGTGTCTTTAATAAGCCTAAATTCCACATTGCTAACTCTGGATTAGCTGAACTTGGCTTTTAACTGCACTGAGCAATCAGAGCGGAGTTAGATGATACAAAGACCCTAAATTATGTAGCACTGGGCAAGCTGTCATTTGACATTGCGATCTCCCTGTGAAAGGATGTGCCTAAACCTGTGAGAAGGTTAAAAATGCTATCACTGAGAGAAAGGTGAGGTTGATACAGCAAGTGGAAAAACGTGGCGCGCAGTTAAAAGCGGAAGTTGCAACAGAATGGGAAATTTCACCACTGAGTTTGTCCACCATTATGAAACACAAGGTGAACATCTTGAAAGAGTTTGACAAACACACATTTTCTCCAGCATGGAAGAGGATGAGAATGTGGCCTATCCTGACTTTTAAGCTCTGCAAAGCAGAAAACACTTCAATCTCTGGTCCAGCCCTGCAGGAAAGGGGTATTGCTCTGGCAAAGAGGTTGGGCCGCACGGATTTCACCTGAGTGATGGATGGCTAGACCAATTTGAGACCAGGCATGGCATTGTCTTCTGCGTGGTGAGAGTACGATGGTTACCAAGAGACACTTTTAACGTGGATTCAGCTGAACTATCTTCTGACAGACCACTCTTTGATGCTTGAAGGTGAAACATGTAATGGTGGAAAGCGGAGCAAGGAACGGTCACTGCTATGGTCTGAGCTTACATGAATGGCAGCAAAAAGCTACCACTTCTTGTGATAGGAAAATCCAAGAAGCCACATTGCTTTGTGAATGTCAAGACATTACCTAGACAGCGTGAGGCTAACAATATCTGGATGATCTTCAGCATTTTTGATGCATTTTTTGTCTTTGGCTCCCAACACCATGGCTAAGCTCTGAATGCCCAGCCGGTTTCCCTAGCCGTGCTGCAAAGGCAGTCAAGATGCTCTGGAATTTCACACTGCAGCACGAAAACACCAAAAACATGTTTGGGTGTATTGGAGACATGGCAGACTGTATCATGGAGGCCCAAAAACGGCACACCAAGCAGAAAAAGATTATGGAGTTTTCTGGAGCTAACTCCGAGCGGCATGGTGGCACAGCGGTTAGCACTGCTGCCTCACAGCACCAGGGACCTGAGTTCAATTCTGGCATGGGTGACTGTCTGTGTGGAGTTGACACGTTCTCCCCACGTCTGCATTGGTTTCCTCCGGCTGCTTCGGTTTCCTCCCACGGTCCAAAGATGCACAGGCTAGGTGAATTGGCCATGCTAAATTGCCCCTTAGTGTCCAAAGATGTGCAGGTTAGGTGGGGTTATGGGGATGGAGCAGAGGTGTAGGATTAGGTTGGGTTCTCTTTCAGAGGGTCGGTGTAGACTTGATAGGCAAACAGGCCTCCTGCACTGTAAGGATTCTATGCAGCTCTCAGCCTTTTGCAATGTCAGCTCATTGTATGGTGCGAACAAATTTTTTAAGACTTTCTCACACATTTACTACTTTATTGTCTTTTCATGCGGCATCTGAATCTTGTTTTTTTACATATACTGTGTAAATACATCGGGTTACAAAGAACTACATTCATTTGGGAATGCAGCCTCCTTGCCTATTACGATGCTCCGCTTAACAGTAATTTGGCCTGGGATTCGACTCATCAAGAATTGTACTGTAGTTTACATAAGTATTTGTGAGAGGCTCCTACACCAACTGCAGTGCTACTGAGTATAAGAACTGTATCAATTATACTTCCTTATCCCTTCCCACAAAAGAGCCCAGGACAGCTGCAATAGCCCAGAGCAGTCTTGCTACTTGGAATGACAAGATGTTGGCGGAGGCAAAAAGTAGCAAAACCCATAAATGGAGAAGGACTGGCACTGGAACAATGAAGAATGGGAGGCCATGGAGTGAGCGGCCTGTCATGTTCTGAAATTGTAATGGAACGGAGAGCAGAAGGCATAGCTGGACAGGTTACAGAAGTAGTTGGTATCTAATGGATATGGCATTTAGATCTCATTGCAAGTGCCAAGCACATTTCTAACTTCCAACCAATCAGAACCAACCAATGAACTCTGACCAATTGGCTCGGACTTGATGGTAACATGTCCGAAGGTTAATCACAAAATTCAAAGCTGATGTTTTTAAAAACATTTAGAATACCCAATTCTTGTTTTTCCAATTCAGGGGCAATTTAGTGTGGCCAATTCACCTAACCCGAACATCTTTTTGGGTAGGTGGGGGTGAGACCCACGCAGACACGGGGAAAATGTGCAAACTCCACACGGACAGTGACCCGGGGCCGGGATTGAACACGGGTCCTCAGTGCCCTGAGGCAGCAGTGCTAACCACTGCACTGCCGTGCTGCCCCGCTGATGTTTTTGAACATAAATTGATTTGTGCTGCATTGTTCCCCCATATATGTTTCATATTTTCTAAACCTATTTTCCAGGTAATGTAGTTAATGACAGCCACGCTGAGGTGACTGCTCGACGTGGGTTCCTGAGGTGAGAATTCTAGCAACAGAATGTCCACAAAGTAAACAAAATTTGTACTGAGTTCTTTGTAAGTTATTCTGCCTACAGTTTTATTAAACTATAAAATTGAACAGACCTGTTACATGGGAAAGATCTAGAGGAAATACCTTGTATAAAAAATAAAATTACCTTTGTTTTTAAAAATGCTGAATCATCACCTAAATGGATGCCTATGCGAATACGTTGTGTCCTAACCGGTAATCCACTCTGCTGGAAGACATTTCAAGTGGATCTGGCGAATACAAAAATCAGGTGGCACAGTGGTTAACGCTGCTGTCTCACAGCGCCAGATACTCGGGTTTGATTCTGGCCTGGGGTGACTGTGGAGTTTGCACATTCTCCCTATGTCTGCTTGGGTTTCCTCCGGGTGCTACGGTTTCCTCCCACAGTTGAAAGTTGTGTAGGTTAGGTAGATTGGCCATGCTAAATTTACGCTTGGTGTCAAAAGATGTGCAGGTTGGGTGGATTGGCCATGATCAATGTGTGGGATTATGGGGATCGGGCGGGTGAGTGGGCCTAGGAAGAGTGCCTTTTCGGAGGGTTGGTGTAGACCCAATGGGCCGAATGGCCTCCTTCTGCACTGTTGGGATTCTATGGAACATTACCCCCCTCAGACAAATTGAAATTAGGAGCAAGAGGGCCACTTGGCCCCTTGAGCCTGCTCCGCCATTCAATAAGATCATGGCTAATGTAAATTTAACCTTAACTGCCTCTCCCGATAACCTAACACCCCTTTGCTTATCAAGAGTATTATTACTTCTGTCTTAAAGACAAATAAAGACTCTGCTTCAGCCACCTTTTGAGGAAGAAAATTCCAATGTCTCAACCCTCTTGGGGGAACCGTTTTCCTAAGGAACCATTTTCCTAATCACTGTCTTAAATGGGCTACCCCTTATTTTAAAACAGTGGGCCCTAGTTCTCGATTGCCCCACAAGAGGAAACAACCTCTCCACATCCACCCTGCCAAAACCCATCAGGATGTTAAATATTTCAATCATGTAGGTCTTAGTCTTCTAAACTCCAGCGGATACAAGACTAGCCTGTCTAGCCTTTACTCATAACACAGCTCATCCATTCCAGTTAATAATCTGGCAAACCTTCTCTGAACTGCTTCCAATGCATTTACATCTTTCCTTAAATAAGGAGATCACTTTTGTACACAGTACTCGAGATGTAATCTCATCAGTGCCTTGTATAACTGAAGCGTAACCTCCCTACTCTTGTATTCACTTCCCCTTGCAATAAGAAGTAACATTCTATTAGCTTTGCCAATTACTTGCTGCATGTGCATACCAACCTTTTGTGATTTCTGCAGCTGGATACCCAGATCCCTCTGTATCTCAGAGCTCTGTAATCTCTCACCATTTAGGTAATATACATATTTTTTATTTGTCCTGTCAAAATGGACAACCTCGTACTTTCCAACGCTACACTCCCATTTGTCAGATCTGTGCCCATTCACCTAACCTATCTATATCCTTTTGTAGCCTCCTCTTTAGAGCTTACTTTGCTCCTATCTGTGTCATCAGCAAATTTAGCAAACATACCATTGATCCCTTCATTCAAATCATTTATATAAATTTAAAGAGTTGAGGCCCCAACACTGCTCCCTGTGGTACACCACTCATTGCATCTTTCCAACCAGAAAATGGCCCATTTAAGCCTACTCTGTTTCCTGTTCGCTAGCCAATCTTCTATCCATACCAATATGGCCCATTTAAGCCTACTCTGTATCCTGTTAGCTAGCCAATCTTCTATCCATACCAATATGCTACCCACTACACCATGAACTTTTATTTTCCGCAATAACCTTTGATGCGGTACCTTATCAAACACCTTCTGAAAATCTAAATACACACATCCACTGGTTCCCCTTTATCCACAGGAGTTGATACTTCTTTAATAACCTTCAATAAATCAGTAACATGGATTCCCTTTCACAAAACCATATTGACTCCATCTGATTACCTTGAACATTACATTTAGTAGCTTCTAACTATTTTCCTGTGACAGATATTAAGCTAACTGACCTAGCGTTTCCTGCTTTCTGTTTCGCTCCCTTCTTGAATAAAGTTACATTAGTTATTTTCCAATCTAATGGAACCTCCCCGAATCATAGTGAATTTTGGAAAATTAAAACCAATGCATTAACCATCTCACTAGCCACTTTTTTAAGATCCTAGGATGAAATACATCCGGACGTGGGCCCTTTGTCAGCCCACAATTGTTCCAACAATTTGCTAAGTACCACTTCCCTGGTGATTTTAATTTTCTTCCACACTTCCAATTCCTGATTTACAGCCATTTCTGGGATGTTACTTCCATCCTCTATAGCGAAGATCAGCACAAAATAACTCTTCAATTCATCTGCCATCTCCTTATTTTCCATGATTAATACACCAGACTCACTTTCAACAGGGCCACCATTTAAAAAAATATCTGTAGAAACTCGTACTCTTTGTCTTTATATTTCTTTTTTTTAAATCTTTTTATTGGCATTTCTCATATTTATAAACAGTTGTGTATATACACATCACATTTGTCACGCCCACGATAATTTCCTTTATTATACAGAGAGGTTTATTTTGTCCTTCGTTTAACTGACCCTATGTGCATTTTGTTGCCCTCTGGATTGGTCTATGGTTCCTCCCCCCCTTCCCTTCGGCTGGGCTTTTCTTTTATTTTCCGGACAGAATGGAAATAAAAAGGGGGGGGGGGTACCTCTTGTGGTTTCCCCACCTTCCTTTTTCCACATTGGAATGTATCCACTCTGTGTATTCTGAAATAGCCTCTTAAATTTCTGCCACTGTATCTGTATTGACCTATCCCTTAACCTAAATTGCCAGTTCATTTTTGCTAGCTTTGCTTTCATGTCCTCGTAATTGCCCTTATTTGAGTTTATTGGTCTCAGACCCACTCTTCTACCTTCTTAAACTGAATGCAAAATTCAATTATGATCATTGCTATTGAGGGGCACCATCACGGAGGTAATTAATTAATCTTATATTATTACACATTACCAGGTCTCATATAGCCTGCTCCCTGGTTGGCTCCAGAACGTGCTGGATTAAGAGGTTACCCCAAAAACGTTCTGTGAATTTGTCATCTACGCTACTTTTGCCCATCGGATCATTCCAGTCTATAAACTTTCTGGCAAGCTCCCATTATTTCTTCTTTGATACCTCATCCTACCGTGTGATTACTGTTTGGGGGCCTGCACGCTACAATTTCAATTGACTCCTTTATCATTCCTCCACTCTACCAAAGATGTTTCCATATCCTGGTTTCCTGAGCTTCGGTCATCACTCTTTATTTGGCAAATGTTGTCTTTAATTAACAGAACCACGCTTATACCTTTTCCTAACTATGAATCCTTCCTAAAAGTCACATACCCTTCAATATTCAGATCCAAACCTATGCCAGCCTGCAGCAATGTCTCTGTAATGGCCATTGGGTCACACTTACTACTTTTGTTTAGAATGCTACAGGCATTCAGATCCAGAGCTTTACATTTTGTCTTTTATTATTTTTGTAACCTTTAGCCTTATCTATTGATTCACTGTTAGATCTGTACTCTCTATCCCTTCCTGTTATGGTCTGTTTAGCATTTTTCAAATTAATACCTTCTTCCGATAAGGACCCAGGTTCAATTCCAGCCTCGGGTGACTGTCTGAATGGAGGTTCCATTTTCTCCCCGTGTCTGCATGGGTTTCCATGGGTGCTCCTGTTTCCTCACACAGTCCAAAGATGTGCAGGTTAGGTCAATTGGCCATGCTAAATTCTGTCCCAAAGGTTAGGTGGGTTACAGGGATAGGGTGGAGTAGTGGGCATAAATAGGATGCTCTCTCAGACTCGATGGGCCAAATGTCCTCCTTCTGCACTAACATTTTATGATTCCAGTATAGTTCAGGTGTAGACTGTCCCAACAGTACATTCTTGACTTCCCACTACTGGTGCCTGTGGCCCACAAACCAGAACCCATTTCTCCCTCACTAGTTTTTGAGCCACGTATTCATCGCTTCAATTTTTGGTAGCCTGTGCCAATTTGCACGGAGTTCAGGTAATAATCCAGGGATTATAATCTTTGAGGTTCTGCTTTTTACTTCCGTGCCTAGCTTCTCATACTCTCTATGCAGAAACTCTTTCCTGGCTCTACCTATATCATTGGTACCTATATGGATCACGACAGCTGAACCCCTATTCTAAAGGCCCCCTGGAACAAAGTGTCTAATCTCCCACCTTGATGTGTTGCAGTGTCTGCAGCTCAATGACTCTGAGCTGAAGTTCCTCTAGCTGCAGACATTTACTGCAGATGTATTTGTCTGGATCACACAGAAGTTCACGAGTTCCTACCCATACTTCAGCCACCGCACATTACCTGCCCTGCCAGCTTGATAGTGTTTAATTCATCAGTGAATTTGATGATTAAACTTTAATTAATGTCTCTAGTCTTGTCTGTGCTTTTATTATTATTTCAATAAACATTCTACTTACCCCGATTGCAATTCCCTGGTTAGGATAAATAAGAAATATTTACCAGCCAACCTAATAAACGTTACGACAATTAGTAAACCGTACTACTATTAATAAATCATTACAATTACTAAAATTACCCCAGCTTTTAAAAATAAATTAGAAACATACTTCACCAACCAAACAACTACTTGTGTTTTTCTCTGATGCAACGCTTTTCTTCCTATTGGGTTGGTCGGCTCTGGAGCCATGGATTGGATAGTGTTTAGGTGCTGTTGTCTGCCTCTGCATCCTCCTCTCTCCTTCTGTTCAAGTAAAAGAATACTACATTCACCTACTATTTGAAAACATTGGTATTAGCCACATACTCGTACCAGATGGATAAGAGTAAGCAAAAGTGAATTTATTTGTTATTATGTTATTTGCTATTGTGCATTTCTGTTTCTTTCCTGAATTGCAGGTATTTATATTATCAACTGAAAGAGGCATTTAAAGAGAAAAATAGCATCCTGGCTGCAAGCAGACACAATGGAAAATGCAATCTGAAGCCAGACATTTCCTTTGTGTTTTTTATGAGTCACACTCCATGTGAGTAAATCTAATTAATCTGACACTTTGTGATTATTTAATTCTTAAGCAGTCTCGAGGGGGGGGGGGGGGGGGGGCGGAAATGGATATTTGAAACGGGTGTTCTATTCTACATAAACATGCAACTCACTTAACTATGTTCTGGTTGCAGACTGATCCCACTTGTGCTGTGATTCACAGTCATCCAGCTTGGTGTGGCCACTAGATCTGCTTTGTTATTGAGTATGTAGTTTTACAGCAGTTGAGGTAGAAAACTCTGTTATTCCATTCAGTTTTATCCCATAAAAGCTGTTACCTGTTAACAGATCATTGGGACACTTGGAAGTTTTCTAAAGCTAAATGCAGTAGCCTACCTTGGTTCAAGCAGAATATTAGCGGATATCAGGAAAATAAAGGGGATGAAGCTTATGGAAGCATTCTGATAGGTCTAGGAATCAGATCCTTGAATCACAACTAGAATATCATGTGTTTATCTCCCAATCTTACAAATAATTACTGTGTGATTTTGCTAATTCTTCATAAGACAGTTAGTTACGAGGGTCACACGCAATAAAATGCTCAACTATCAGACATTGCACAAGAAATTGCACTTTTCTTGTAGGTCAGGGTATGTCACCTTGTGGTGCTCTACTTTGCCCCTGTTAGTCTTGTAGTAAGACATATAGGTGGTCTTGTGTGATTGAGCATAATCTAACAGGTATAGAAATAGCTGAAACACCGTTTCATGATTACCATAATGAAGCAATTATTGTATCATAGCTCAGTTGGCTGGAAAGCTAGTTTGTGATGCAGAGCAGGTTCAATTCCTATACCAGCTGAGGTGTGGTGATCCTCAGGTTAAATCACCACCAGTCAGCTCCCCCTGTCAAAGGGGAAAGCAGCCTATGGTCATCTGGGACTATGTTTACTGATCTGTAGTTCCACATTTATCTGTTCCTCCTTTCTCTGGGGTTATGTTTGCTAACTTCCAATGCTTGGAAACTGTGCTAGGATCTAAGGAATTCTGAAAAATCAAAACCAAATGCACCACCATCTCTGCAGCTGCCTTTGTTTAAACCCAAGGTTGCAGGTTGTCAGGTCAAAGGGTTTTGTTGCCACTTAGTTCCATTAATTTCTCTAGAAATAATTCTCTTACTTGCATTGATTTAAGTTCCTCATTCGCAGTAGACCCCTGCTTCCCCATTATTTTTGGAATGTATTTTGTGTCTCCTACCTTGAAGTAATACAAATCATTTATTTAATGCGTGTACCATTTCCTTACTCTCATCGTAATTTTATCTGACTTTGCCTATAATGGCCCTGTAATTGCCTGGAATTTACTTTCACTAATCTCCTATTTACATACCTATAGAAATGTTTATAATCTATTTTTGTGCCTCTTGCTAAATTACACGCATATTCTCTTTTCTCCTTCCTTTTGAATTTCTTGGTCCTGTACTGTTGAATTCTAAAATCCTCCCAGTCTCAGACTTGGATATTTGAGTCAAATTATAAGCCTCTTCCTTTGATTTAATACTATCTTGCAACTCCTCTTGTTTGTTAATCACCTTAAAGGAATGTATATATTGCAAATTGCATCTAGTGATTTAGGCATGTGTTAGCCAGCCCAACGTTTTGTTTTGCAGTAATTCTATCAGATTTGTTTTGAGGTTTCTGAGCTTTGAGTATTTATTCCTGTAAGGTTATAAAGATAATTTTGTCAATTAAAAGCTTTTAAGTGATTTGAATAGAAACCTTTGTGTTGCTTTTGCAGGTGGTGATGCTTCCATTATCCCAAAAGCAGAACATGAGATCACACCTTGTCCAAAAATGACAGCAAAGGAAACTGGTGAATTGAGAGAAAAATCTGTTCAAGATAATAAAAGCGCTGAAGTTGGACCGTCGTCAAATAATGAAGAGTACCCACAGGACAGAAAACGGAAGTGTGTTAAAAGTCCCACACAGCTTTCTGTAAAAAGAGTAAAAAGTGTTCATGAAAGTGGAGACTGTGTGTCTGGGTGTAGAAGTGTTTCTGAAGGAAAACCTTGTCATCCATCTGCAGAAGGAAGTCTTGGTGTCAGGATCAATAATAATCACATTTGTGCAACAGAAACAATACATCTTAGTAGCCATGATACTGCTGCACCTCATATCGCGGGTGCACTGAATGCAGATGAAAGCAAGCAGATGCAAATCAAAGTTTCAGACATACACCGAACTGGGGCTAAATGTGTACCAGGTGGCCTTCAAGATCCCCATAAGCCTGGAGTTAATTACCACTGTGTGGAATCATTGAGGGTGAAGCCGGGAAGAGGTGACAGAACATTATCGATGTCCTGTAGTGATAAACTTGCTCGTTGGAACATCCTTGGCTGTCAAGGAGCACTTCTCATGCATTTCTTTGAAGAGCCTGTGTATTTCTCTTCTATTGTAGTGGGACAGTGTCCATATAACGAGGAGGCCATGAAAAGAGCTATACTGGACAGGTAACAATAATTTACTTTTGTAAAGAACACAAAGTTTTCTGGCCTTTCTGAAGAAGTGATAATACAGTCTACTCCAAATAATTAGAAATCTGTTAATTGAACTGATCTAATAATTCAATTTCATTATTGGACAATTCAATTTTTTATCTGGAATAAAGTACGTGAATTCATTGTACATACAGCATTTAGTTCCAAAGTCCAATGTGACAAATTGTATTATTTTTGCCGGGCTGGCATGTTGAATATATCTCGCTCTGATCCTGTTGGCTAAATTCAATCCACTTTTCATTTTACAAATCTCAGTGGAGCCTGTGACAGGCTTGGCTGTCATCCCATAAGTAGGATTGCATCATGGCTAAACAGGAAATACAATTTGTCATTAAAATCTGAAAAGTAAAGGTTACTATTGAGACTTGGTAACTTGTGGGTCTGGGAGACTACTTTTCCCCTTGCTGTGTCTTATTTCAAATCTAAACCAAATAGATGGGATGAAAGTCTTTTTTATCTAAGTTTTGGTGAAGATCCAGAACTGAGCTGTTTTGGCCGTCTCAATTCTCTCCCAGTGGATATGAGTCAACAACACATAATGACCGTCAAATTTGATGCTTTTGAGTTTAATTTGGCAGCCTGAAAGAGGCCATGTGATTATTGGCAACAAAACTTTGTAGTGTTTTTTTTGTAGCCATGCTGTGTGTGCTCTTTTGAGTTTTATCCTCCGAGCCATAGCTATAGCAACATAAATGATGGCTTCTTTAGATCTGACCAATATTCTACTTCCACTGCACTGCAGCAGCTTTGCTTCCCATTTCATTGAAAGATACTGGTTAACTGTGCATCAAAATATTTAAAATAATTTTTTTTCCACTTCATTAACTGCTATTGGTATACTGTGTACATGAGATGCCAAGAAACTCAGGAAAATGTTGAACTGCCCCAAGTGATGAACAGTATTGTGCCCGGGTTGCAATGGAAATTTAGAGAGAATCCCATCCTTCCATGTCCAACCCTGGCAAATATGTGGAATAGTAAAACTGTCAGAAGAATAGGCCGTTTGCGAAGCGAATAGGACAGAAGTGACCATTAGAATGGCTTTACTGACTACCGGTGGCGCCCTCGAGGAAGCAGGTCGCAGGTCGGATCGCTCCCGCCCGCGATGGACAAACGGACCTTTTCCTTTTTAAAAAAAAAAAAAAAATATATTAGTTTTTTAACACAATTTTTCACCCTTACAAACAATACCCCCCCCCCCCCGTAACAAAATAGAAAGAAAACGCACATAGCAAGATATATACATGTTGAAACAATATGTTACATAGCTTTGAACACTGGCTCTCTCCCGTACGTGCCAGTTTCCCAAATCTTTCATGTGTTCTCTTGCTCAAACACCCCCTAGGCAAGCCCCCCTGCCCCCCTCCCCCCCTTTCACAGGACATCCCCCCCCCCCCCCCCCCCCGGTTGCTGCTGCTGCTGACCGACCTTCCTCTAACGCTCCGCGAGATAGTCTAGGAACGGTTGCCACCGCCTGTAGAACCCCTGCGCAGACCCTCTCAAGGCAAACTTTATCCTCTCCAGTTTAATGAACCCAGCCATGTCGTTTGTCCAGGCCTCCACGCTGGGGGGCTTCACCTCCTTCCACATTAGCAAGATCCTTCGCTGGGCTACTAGGGACGCAAAGGCCAGAATACCGGCCTCTTTCGCCTCCTGCACTCCCGGCTCGTCCACTACTCCAAATATTGCTATCCCCCAGCTTGGCTTGACCCAGACTTTCACCACCTGAGATATTGTTCCCGCCACTCCTCTCCAGAACCCTTCCAGTGCCGGTCATGACCAAAACATATGGACATGATTTGCCGGACTCCCTGAGCACCTCCCACATCTGTCCTCTACCCCAAAGAACCTACTCAACCTCGCCCCTGTCAAGTGCGCTTTGTGAACCACCTTAAATTGTATCAGGCTGAGCCTGGCACACGAGGGGGAGGAATTAACCCTACCTAGGGCATCAGCCCATAACCCCTCCTCAATCTCCTCCCCCAGCTCCTCCTCCCATTTACCCTTCAGCTCCTCTACCAATGCTTCCCCCTCTTCTTTCATCTCCTAGTATATTGCCGACACCTTGCCCTCCCCGACCCATACGCCCGAGATCACCCTGTCTTGAATTTCCTGTGTCGGGAGCAACGGGAATTCCCTCACCTGCCGCCTCACAAACGCCCTCACCTGCATGTATCTAAAAGCATTTCCCGGGGGTATCTCAAACTTCTCCTCTAGTGCCCCTAGGCTCGCAAACGTCCCATCAATGAACAGGTCCCCCATTCTTCTAATCCCCGCCCGATGCCAGCTCTGGAACCCCCCGTCCATCCTCCCCGGGACAAACCGGTGGTTACCCCTGATCGGGGACCACACCGAGGCTCCCATTGCACCCCTGTGCCGTCTCCACTGGCCCCAGATCTTTAGCGTTGCCGCCACCACCGGGCTTGTGGTATACTTTGCCGGCAAGAGCGGCAGCGGTGCCGTCACCAGCGCCCCTAGGCTCGTTCCTTTACAGGGCGCCATCTCCACCCTCTTCCATGCCGCCCCCTCTCCCTCCATCACCCACTTACGGATCATCGCCACATTTGCTGCCCAGTAGTAGCTCCCTAGGTTCGGCAGCGCCAACCCTCCTCGGTCCCTACTGTGTTCCAGAAACCCCCTCCTTACCCTCGGGGTCCTATTCGCCCACACAAACCCCATTATACTCCTACCTACTCTCTTATAAAAGGCCTTGGTGATCACGATGGGAAGACACTGAAACACAAAAAGAAACCTCGGAAGGACCACCATTTTGACCGACTGCACTCTACCCGCTAGCGAGAGCAGTAACATGTCCCATCTTTTGAAGTCCTCCTCCATCTGCTCCACCAGCCTCGTCAGATTCAGTTTATGTAGGGCCCCCCAACTCCTGGCTATCTGGATCCCCAGGTACCGAAAGCTCCCCTCCGCCCTCCTCAGCGGTTGATCGCCTATCCCCCTAGTCTAGGAGTCGTCTCATCCCCTCTTCCCCCGCTGGGGGCTGGGATCTGTACAGCTCCTCATAGAAGGCCTTGAATGCCTCGTTTATATTCATCGCACTCCGCACCGTGGCTCCCCTTCCATCCTTGACTCCCCCTATTTCCCTCGCTGCCATCCTCTTACGGAGCTGGTGTGCCAGCATCCGACTCGCCTTCTCCTCATACTCGTAGGTCGCCCCCTGTGCCTTCCTCCACTGTGCCTCTGCCTTCCCTGTGGTCAACAGATCAAACTCCGTCTGGAGACGTCGTCTTTCCCCAAGTAATCCCTCCTCAGGGGCCTCTGCGTATCTCCTGTCCACTCTTAAAATCTCCCCCACTAACCTCTCCCTTTCCATGCCCTCTATCTTCTCCCTATGAGCCCTAATGGAGATTAGCTCTCCCTCATCACCGCCTTCAGCGCCTCCCATACCACCCCCTCACGCACCTCCCCGTTGTCGTTGGCCTCCAAGTACCTTTCGATGCACCCCCTCACCTTCCCACACACCACCTCATCTGCCAGCAGTCCCACATCCAACCGCCACAGCGGGCGTTGGTCCTTCTCCTCTCCCAACTCCAGTTCCACCCAGTGCGGAGCGTGATCCGAAACGGCTATGGCCGAATACTCCGTTCCCTCCACTTTCGGGATCAGCGCCCTGCCCAGAACAAAAAAATCTATCCAGGAGTAGACTTTGTGCACGTGGGAGAAAAAAGAAAATTCCCTGGCCTGCAGCCTGGCAAACCTCCAGGGGTCCACTCCCCCCATCTGATCCATAAACCCCCTGAGCACCTTGGCCGCCGCCGGCCTCTTTCCAGTCCTCGATCTGGAGCGGTCCAGTGCTGGGTCCAACACCGTATAGAAATCCCCACCCATTATCAGGCCTCCTACCTCCAGGTCCGGAATGCGCCTCAACATGCGCTTCATGAATCCGGCATCATCCCAGTTCGGGGCATATACATTTACCAATACCACCCACGCCCCCTGCAAATTACCGCTCACCATCACATATCGCCCTCCGTTATCCACTGCGATATTCTTGGCCTCAAACGACACCCGCTTCCCCACCAATATTGCCACCCTTCTATTCTTCGCGTCCAGCCCCGAATAGAATACCTGTCCTACCCATCCCTTTCTTAACCTGACCTGGTCCGCCTCCTTCAAATGTGTCTCTTGGAGCATGACCACGTCTGCTTTCAGTCCCTTTAAGTGCGCGAACACTCGGGCCCTCTTCACCGGCCCATTCAGGCCCCTCACATTCCACGTTATCAGCCGGATTGGGGGGAGGCTCCCATCCCCCCACCCCACTCCGCCGACTAGCCATCTCCTATTCTAGGCCAGTCCCGTGTCCGCGCCGCTCTCACCCTCCAGTCCCCCAGCCGGGGGACCTCCGCCCCGACCACCTCTTCTGTGTCCCATTCCCCTTCGGCCAGTGCAGCAGCAACCCTTCCCCCCCCCCGCTAGACCCATGTCTAGCTTTTTTGCTCCCCCCATATCACTCCCGTAAGTCAGCTGACCCCGGCTTCCCACACCGTCCCATTGACCTCCCCGTGTGGGAATCTCCCAATCAGTATGCGTTCCTCCATTCCCCCTCCCGCCTTTCTTCCCTAGCGCGGTAAAAACCCGCGCTTTCCTAAGCCTACCCCGCCCCCTCTGGCGCAGCTCCTGTTGCGGCCTTGTCTCTCTCCTCCAGCCCATTTCCTGCGCGTGATTGACCCCCTATATACAACAAACATCAAACATCCCCCCCCACCCTCACAAACCCTCAGTTTGAGTCCAGCTTTTTGGTTTGAATAAAGGTCCACGCCTCTTCAGGCGTTTCGAAATAATGGTGCTGATCCTTGTATGTGACCCACAGTCGCGCTGGCTGCAGCATTCCAAATCTCACTCCTTTCCGGTGCAGCACCGCCTTGGCCCGGTTGAAACCCGCTCTCCTCTTTGCAACCTCCGTGCTCCAGTCCGGGTATATTCGTATCTCTGCATTGTCCCACCTGCCGCTCCGCTCCTTCTTGGCCCATTTCAAGACCCTCTCTCTGTCTGTGAAACGGTGAAACCTCACCACCATCGCCCTTGGCGGCTCGTTTGCCTTCGGCCTCCTCGCCAGCACCCGGTGTGCCCCATCCAGCTCCAGCGGCCTCGAAGGGGCCTCCGCGCCCCTCATCGCCTCGAGCATCGTGCTCGCATATGCCCCGGAATCGGCCCCTTCCACTCCTTCAGGGAGACCCAGGATCCGCAGGTTCTTTCTCCTCGACCTGTTCTCCAGGTCTTCGAATCTTCCCGCCCACCTCTTGTGCAGCGCCTCGTGCTCCTCCACTCTCACCGCCAGGCCCAAGAGCTCGTCCTCACTCTCACTGACTCTTTTCTGCACCTCCTGGATCTTCACCTCGTGGGCCTTCTGGGTCATCCGTAGTCCTTCAATCGCTGACAGCATAGGCGCCAGCATCTCCTTCCGCAGCCCCTCGAAGCAGCGCTTGATGAACTCCTGCAGCTCCGGCCCGCACTCTGCTTTGTCCCCAGCCGCCGCCATTTTGCTTTTCATCCCTCGCTTCTCCCACGGCTCCAATGCCGCTTTATTGGCCGTTTCACTTCTGGTCCGGTCCATAAAAGGTGAAGGGGGACCTCACTCTTCCCTTCCCCACGGGTTGTCTTCAAAAAAATTCCCGTTGGGGCTCCTCTAAAGAGCCCGAAAGTCCAAGATAGCGGGAGCTGCCGAATCGTGCGGCTTAACTCCGCATCGCCACAACCGGAAGTCAAAACGGACCTTTTCCAACGGACATTTTCGGAACCTGGCGACCTGAATCGGTGGAGGAGACAATAGGGAAGAGGCTTTTCCCCCCCCCCCCCCCGGGGTATAGACAGCTGGACCAGAAGTGGTTGAGTGGAGCGGCAAGGATCGAAGCGGGAGCAGCGGGGACCCCAGACCGGGCGGCGAAGCATGGCGGACGGCAGGGACCAGGGAGCGGAGGCTCACTGGCCAAGAGAGCAACAGATGGAGTTCTTCAGGAATTGCTTCGCCGAACTGAAGAGGGACACGCTGGACCCGATGAGAGCGGTAATGGACCGAATGGTCGAGACACAGGCGGTCCAAGCGAAGGCACTCTGGGAGGTCGAGGTGAAGCTCTCCAGCCAGGCGGACACGGTAACGGAGCTGGAGCACAAGGTGGAGGAGCTGAACTCCTGCCAGAGGTGGATGCAGGAGCAGCTTGAAGAGCTGGGGAACAGAGCCAGGAGGCAGAACTTGAGGATCGTTGGCCTCCCCGAGGGCTGCGAGGGATCGGATGCGGGTGCATACGTGATGGGTATACTCGCGCTGATGGGACCGAACGCCTTCCCTCGACCCCTGGAGTTGGATGGGGCGCATAGGAAGCCCAGGACGGGCGACCGACCGAGGGCCTTGGTGGTCCGCTTTCACCGGCTGGCTAACCAAGAACGTGTGCTGCGATGGGCCAAGGCGGAGAGGAGCAGCAGATGGGAGAACTGAGGTGCGTGTCTACCAGGACTTGGGAACGGAGCTGGCCAAGAGGCGTGCAGGATTCATCAAGGTAAAGGCAGCCCTCTACAAAAAGGAGGTTCGGTTCGGAATGCTGTATCCTGCGAAGCTTTGGGTTACGTTTGAGGAACTCCATCACTACTTCAGACACCAGAACAGGTTTGGACTTTCATTAAAGATAAGAAGCTGGACTTGAACTAATGGGCACTTAGTTTTTTCAGTGCTGTACAGTGGCGGCGGTCTGTTAACCTAACTTGCTCTGACTAGGAGTGGACTTTTATTAAAAGAAGAAGCTGGGGCGAGATTCTCCAACCCCCCGTCGGGTCGGAGAATCGCCTGGGGCTGGCGTGAATCCCATACCACCCCCTCACGCACCTCCCCGTTGTCGTTGGCCTCCAAGTACCTTTCGATGCACCCCCTCACCTTCCCACACACCACCTCATCTGCCAGCAGTCCCACATCCAACCGCCACAGCGGGCGTTGGTCCTTCTCCTCTCCCAACTCCAGTTCCACCCAGTGCGGAGCGTGATCCGAAACGGCTATGGCCGAATACTCCGTTCCCTCCACTTTCGGGATCAGCGCCCTGCCCAGAACAAAAAAATCTATCCAGGAGTAGACTTTGTGCACGTGGGAGAAAAAAGAAAATTCCCTGGCCTGCAGCCTGGCAAACCTCCAGGGGTCCACTCCCCCCATCTGATCCATAAACCCCCTGAGCACCTTGGCCGCCGCCGGCCTCTTTCCAGTCCTCGATCTGGAGCGGTCCAGTGCTGGGTCCAACACCGTATTGAAATCCCCACCCATTATCAGGCCTCCTACCTCCAGGTCCGGAATGCGCCTCAACATGCGCTTCATGAATCCGGCATCATCCCAGTTCGGGGCATATACATTTACCAATACCACCCACGCCCCCTGCAAATTACCACTCACCATCACATATCGCCCTCCGTTATCCACTACGATATTCTTGGCCTCAAACGACACCCGCTTCCCCACCAATATTGCCACCCTTCTATTCTTCGCGTCCAGCCCCGAATAGAATACCTGTCCTACCCATCCCTTTCTTAACCTGACCTGGTCCGCCTCCTTCAAATGTGTCTCTTGGAGCATGACCACGTCTGCTTTCAGTCCCTTTAAGTGCGCGAACACTCGGGCCCTCTTCACCGGCCCATTCAGGCCCCTCACATTCCACGTTATCAGCCGGATTGGGGGGAGGCTCCCATCCCCCCACCCCACTCCGCCGACTAGCCATCTCCTATTCTAGGCCAGTCCCGTGTCCGCGCCGCTCTCACCCTCCAGTCCCCCAGCCGGGGGACCTCCGCCCCGACCACCTCTTCTGTGTCCCATTCCCCTTCGGCCAGTGCAGCAGCAACCCTTCCCCCCCCCGCTAGACCCATGTCTAGCTTTTTTGCTCCCCCCATATCACTCCCGTAAGTCAGCTGACCCCGGCTTCCCACACCGTCCCATTGACCTCCCCGTGTGGGAATCTCCCAATCAGTATGCGTTCCTCCATTCCCCCTCCCGCCTTTCTTCCCTAGCGCGGTAAAAACCCGCGCTTTCCTAAGCCTACCCCGCCCCCTCTGGCGCAGCTCCTGTTGCGGCCTTGTCTCTCTCCTCCAGCCCATTTCCTGCGCGTGATTGACCCCCTATATACAACAAACATCAAACATCCCCCCCCACCCTCACAAACCCTCAGTTTGAGTCCAGCTTTTTGGTTTGAATAAAGGTCCACGCCTCTTCAGGCGTTTCGAAATAATGGTGCTGATCCTTGTATGTGACCCACAGTCGCGCTGGCTGCAGCATTCCAAATCTCACTCCTTTCCGGTGCAGCACCGCCTTGGCCCGGTTGAAACCCGCTCTCCTCTTTGCAACCTCCGTGCTCCAGTCCGGGTATATTCGTATCTCTGCATTGTCCCACCTGCCGCTCCGCTCCTTCTTGGCCCATTTCAAGACCCTCTCTCTGTCTGTGAAACGGTGAAACCTCACCACCATCGCCCTTGGCGGCTCGTTTGCCTTCGGCCTCCTCGCCAGCACCCGGTGTGCCCCATCCAGCTCCAGCGGCCTCGAAGGGGCCTCCGCGCCCCTCATCGCCTCGAGCATCGTGCTCGCATATGCCCCGGAATCGGCCCCTTCCACTCCTTCAGGGAGACCCAGGATCCGCAGGTTCTTTCTCCTCGACCTGTTCTCCAGGTCTTCGAATCTTCCCGCCCACCTCTTGTGCAGCGCCTCGTGCTCCTCCACTCTCACCGCCAGGCCCAAGAGCTCGTCCTCACTCTCACTGACTCTTTTCTGCACCTCCTGGATCTTCACCTCGTGGGCCTTCTGGGTCATCCGTAGTCCTTCAATCGCTGACAGCATAGGCGCCAGCATCTCCTTCCGCAGCCCCTCGAAGCAGCGCTTGATGAACTCCTGCAGCTCCGGCCCGCACTCTGCTTTGTCCCCAGCCGCCGCCATTTTGCTTTTCATCCCTCGCTTCTCCCACGGCTCCAATGCCGCTTTATTGGCCGTTTCACTTCTGGTCCGGTCCATAAAAGGTGAAGGGGGACCTCACTCTTCCCTTCCCCACGGGTTGTCTTCAAAAAAATTCCCGTTGGGGCTCCTCTAAAGAGCCCGAAAGTCCAAGATAGCGGGAGCTGCCGAATCGTGCGGCTTAACTCCGCATCGCCACAACCGGAAGTCAAAACGGACCTTTTCCAACGGACATTTTCGGAACCTGGCGACCTGAATCGGTGGAGGAGACAATAGGGAAGAGGCTTTCTCCCCCCCCCCCCCCCCCCCCCGGGGTATAGACAGCTGGACCAGAAGTGGTTGAGTGGAGCGGCAAGGATCGAAGCGGGAGCAGCGGGGACCCCAGACCGGGCGGCGAAGCATGGCGGACGGCAGGGACCAGGGAGCGGAGGCTCACTGGCCAAGAGAGCAACAGATGGAGTTCTTCAGGAATTGCTTCGCCGAACTGAAGAGGGACACGCTGGACCCGATGAGAGCGGTAATGGACCGAATGGTCGAGACACAGGCGGTCCAAGCGAAGGCACTCTGGGAGGTCGAGGTGAAGCTCTCCAGCCAGGCGGACACGGTAACGGAGCTGGAGCACAAGGTGGAGGAGCTGAACTCCTGCCAGAGGTGGATGCAGGAGCAGCTTGAAGAGCTGGGGAACAGAGCCAGGAGGCAGAACTTGAGGATCGTTGGCCTCCCCGAGGGCTGCGAGGGATCGGATGCGGGTGCATACGTGATGGGTATACTCGCGCTGATGGGACCGAACGCCTTCCCTCGACCCCTGGAGTTGGATGGGGCGCATAGGAAGCCTAGGACGGGCGACCGACCGAGGGCCTTGGTGGTCCGCTTTCACCGGCTGGCTAACCAAGAACGTGTGCTGCGATGGGCCAAGGCGGAGAGGAGCAGCAGATGGGAGAACTGAGGTGCGTGTCTACCAGGACTTGGGAACGGAGCTGGCCAAGAGGCGTGCAGGATTCATCAAGGTAAAGGCAGCCCTCTACAAAAAGGAGGTTCGGTTCGGAATGCTGTATCCTGCGAAGCTTTGGGTTACGTTTGAGGAACTCCATCACTACTTCAGACACCAGAACAGGTTTGGACTTTCATCAAAGATAAGAAGCTGGACTTGAACTAATGGGCACTTAGTTTTTTCAGTGCTGTACAGTGGCGGCGGTCTGTTAACCTAACTTGCTCTGACTAGGAGTGGACTTTTATTAAAAGAAGAAGCTGGGGCGAGATTCTCCAACCCCCCGTCGGGTCGGAGAATCGCCTGGGGCTGGCGTGAATTCCACCCCCGCCGGTTGCCAAAGTCTCCGGCACCGGAGATTCGGCGGGGGCGGGAATCGCGCCGCGCCGGTTGGCGGCCCCCCCGCGCGATTCTCCAGCCCGGATGGGCTGAAGCCCCGCCGCTAAAATGCCTGTCCCACCGGCATAGATTAAACCACCTACCTTACTGGCGGGACAAGGCGGCGCGGGCGGGCTCCGGGGTCCTGGGGGGGCGTGGGGTGATCTGGCCCCGGGGGGTGCCCCCACGGTGGCCTGGCCCGCGATCGGGGCCCACCGATCCGCAGGCGGGCCTGTGCCATGGGGGCACTCTTTTCCTTCCGCCTCCGCCACGGTCTCCACCATGGCGGAGGCGGAAGAGACTCCCTCCACTGCGCATGCGCGGGAATGCCTTCAGCGGCCGCTGATGCTCCCGCGCATGCGCCGCCCGGAGATGTAATTTCCGCGCCAGCTGGCGGGGCACCAATGGCCTTTTCCGCCAGCTGACGGGGCGGAAATTCGTCCAGCGCCGACCTAGCCCCTTAAGGTTGGGGCTCGGCCCCCAAAGATGCGGAGCATCCCGCACCTTTGGGGCGGCGCGATGCCCGACTTATTTGCGCCGTTTTGGGCGCCAGTCGGCGGACATCGCGCCGTTTCCGGAGAATTTCGCCCCTGGACTTGAACTGAAGGACTCTGGGCTCTCAGAGCTTTTGTGTGGCGGCGGTTTGTTAAATTATCCTGTACTGTAATGTTTTATCCAAGATTGTTTTCAGCCTGGACAGAGAGCGGGGGCTGGAGGGCGCACTGCTTAGGGTGTTTTAGGGAGATTGCAACGGGGGGGGGGGCCTGCACTTGGTATCTTTTGGCGGGAGATCGGGGCCTCTGATGGGGGGATGGGCTAGGGGCTGGTTAAGGGACTTGAAATGGCATGGGGAGATACAATCAGGTTAATGGGTCCTTGGTGTGTGGGGGGAGGCCCGAGCACTCGGGTGGGAGACAGTCAGGCGCCAAGTGCAGGGGTCAACGTAGCTAGCGTAGGTCAGGGGGCACCAGGGAGAGTAGGAGGAGGGGCGGGCTAGGGCCAAGCGCAGGGCTGACCTGGCAGGTCAGGCCTCGGGGGAGGGGGGGCAGGGGATGTCGGGGGGTTGGGGGGGGGGGGGGGACAGCTGAGAAGTAGAGCAGAGGAGACTTAAGTGGGCAAGGGGGGGTGACCAGGGATCCCCCCGGGGGAGAAAGTCGCTTGCAGACTCTCAGGGAACAGCGCAGGAAACCAACAGCAGCCGCACCCGAGGGGGGGAGGGTTAGAGCCACTTTAGTTTAGTTGAACACGTGTGGTATGGGCAGACAGAGCTTATAGGGGAAGTGCCTTACTAACATGTTTATTCTTTCCCACTGTTCGTTTTCACTATGTTAAGGCTCTTTGCATAGGGCCTTTTTTCTCTCTCTGTAAATGTTACAAATTTGTTTTAAATTAAAAAATTTTTAAAAAAAGAATGGCTTTACTTTGTGATGGCTTCTCGCCAATATTAGTTGGTACAAACATTAATCAGGATAAGATTTGGGGGATTGGAATTAATGCTTGCAGCACTTCAAAGGAGAAACATGTAATCAAAATATAAACAAAAGGGAAGAACTATGTGGGTAAAGTTGTGATAGTAATTTAACTTCACTTTCCACTTGAATTAGTTGACACAGATACCTCAGCACTGTGGTGACACAGACTTCTGGTTTCTACCATTGTTTGATATTAATTTGGTTTCATGATTTACTTAGATATGCAATAATGTCATTAGTGAAAGTATTGTTTTCAAGCTTTCCATCTTCTATAATTCATTGCACATTACTGAATTCTGTGGTTGAACTATCTACATCAACTGTTTTATAGCAATTGCAATGACTGACCATTGGCAACAGAAACACTTAAATTGTTTAGAGACGAAAAGGGGAAAGACAGTGAAGGCAGATTTGTAACAAATTGAAATGTATTGAGTTGTATTGTTTTCACACAGATGCACAAATGCTTCACTTTTACAAAATTGGTCGCAGTATTGTTAAAGTGCAGAACCTTTTGTGATAATTTATTTTAATCTTTATTGGTAAAATCGTGTATAGGTGAAATGTCTCTATAAGATTAAAAATTAAAAAGATAGATGCAACTCACACATTGGGCGGGATTCTCCACTCCTGCGCCAAAGTGGCCGCGCCGTCGTGAACGCCGTCGAGGTTCACGACGGCGCAGAACGATCCCGACCGATTCAGGCACTGACAATGGGCTAGGATCGGGGCCGCGTCATCTACACGCGCCAGGCCTTGTCACCGGCGTAAAGGCGGCGCCGCATAGATGACGCGGCCGGCGCCGCATAACTGGCGTCATCCGCGCATGCGTGGTTGCCGTCCTCTCTAAGTCCGCCCCGCAAGAAGATGGCGGATGGATCTTGCGGGGCCGCGGAAGGAAGGAGGTCCTCCTTCAGAGAGGACAGCCCGACGATCGGTGGGCTCCGATCGCGGGCCATGCCACATTTAAGGTACCCCCCGGTGCAGGATCCCCCCCCGCAGGCCGCCCCCCCAGCGTTCACGCACCGTTCACGACGGCAGCGACCAGGTGTGGACGGCGCCGGGGGAAGACACCGTTTTGGCCTGGCCGCTCGGCCCATCGGGCCTGAGAATAGCGGGGGTGCCGGAGAATTGCCATTCTGGGTGTCTCCGGCGATTCTGCAGCCCGCGGCACTCGACGGGGCCGTTCCCGCCGCGTGGGAGAATTGCGGGAGGGCGTCGGACCAGCGTCCCGGGAAATTTTGGCGGCCCAGACGATTCTCCCAACCGGCGCGGGAGTGGAGAATCTCGCCCATTGTTCTTCAAAAATGAAGAGGAATTAAATAACCCCACATCTTCTTTGTGAATTATGTAAACCTTTGTATGTATTCAAGTTTTAAAAAAAACTAGGAATCAGATACACTCTATACAGTGAAGTAAACTGTTACAAGTTAAAAAAAATAACTGAAGGAGTGGTGTAATGCTGGAGGTTCAGTCTTTTAGATTAGGCATTAAACTAAGGACTCATCTGCCCTCTTACAGTAAAATACTATTGAAAGAGTAAGGAGGCAATGGCCAACATTTACCTTTCAATCAACATTGTGCAAGGGTAGCACGGTAGCACTGTGCTTCACAGCTCCTGGGTCCCGGGTTCGATTCCCGCTTGGGTCACTGTCTGTGCGGAGTCTGCACGTTCTCCCCGTGTCTTGCGTGGGTTTCCCACATCCGGGTGCTCCGGTTTCCTCCCGCAAGTCCTAAAAAACGTGCTGTTAGGCAATTTGGACATTCTGAATTCTCCCTCCATGTACCTGAACAGATGCCGGAATGTGGCGACTAGGGGCTTTTCACAGTAACTTCATTGCAGTTAATGTAAGCCTACTTGTGCCAATAATGATTATTATAGAAAAATTTATCTCAGTGTTGTTTATGTAACATTGCTGAGTGCAAATTGGTTGCCACACTTCCCTTCATTATAACTGTGATGATTCAAAAATAATCAATTGGCTATGAAACGCTTTGGAATATCCTGAAATCATGATTGGAGCTGTATAAATGCAAATTTGTTCTTTGTTAGTGCAGAAGAGGGTGCCATTTCCCCTAATTCTATGATTCTTTCCCACTCAGTATGAATGACAGTCACTGGGAGAAAAATCTCCTGCTGTTTTTGTTTGCATAGCTTTCATGAATAATTTAGCTTATTAACTGCTGCTCTAGTGGTTTGCAAACTATTAAACATTCAAAAGCTGCAACATGGCCATATTATGTTTCATCAGCCTGCCAATCTATGGCTTAACTCTTGAAACCATGCTGGAAACTGGGAATCTCTGAACTGCTAGATCTGTCTTTAAATTTGCAAAATGACCCCAACTCTCCAAAATATGTTTATAATTTTAGAGCTTTAATCTTAACTATGCGTAGGTTAAGTTGTCATTCTGGTGTAATAAAGACTTGTTTATTGTTCAATAAAATGTAATTAAAGTACTTTACAGGAAATGCTGAGTTTCAGGTGCTCCATACATGGAAATAAAAGATGTTTGAGGATGTAACCTTCTGGATTCTGATAAAAGTAACACAGCAAGGTTTCTAAAGAAAACATTGAGTTATTGTTTGTTTTCCCCTTGTGTTCCAACAGATGTCGCCACATTACCTCACTCCCAAAAGAATTCAGAGTTCACGATGTAACGCTGCTACAGTCACAATTGGAGTTTGTACACGGTCGCCATTCACTTCAAAGCAGCAATGAGATAAACACAGAGACATTTGTACCATGTGCAGCAGGTAGAGGACAATTTCTATAAAAAATTTTTTTTTTTTTTTACAAATCCCAAACTAGGTATTTGAAAGTCTTTGAAACATTAACTTTTTAAAGACAGCAGCATTTTTGTGAAGACATTTGAAGTACGTAATTTATATATCTCTTGAACGCAATCGGCATGTTTCATAGGTCCATTCTTTGTGCTATATCAGTTGATTTCCACATGATGGCCCAAGTTATGCGAAAGCGGCGCAGGAACGGCACCAACTGGGTCTCGCCCCCACAACCCAAAGATGTGCAGGCTGGGTGGATTGGCCACGCTAAATTGCCCCTTAATTGGACAAAATTAATTGGGTACTCTAAATTTTTTAAAAAAGGAATGACAGGCGGGAGTAAGAAAGATAAAAGACAGAAAGTAAAACAAAAAAAAAAGTCAACTCAACTAACCACTGAAGTAATTAACCTCAAATCTTGCAAAATTACATTTTCAGAGCCAGAGAGATCGTTTTCAGTAATGATCACACATCACGACATTACAAATTCACTTGCTCTAAATTCACTCACACCAATATTTTCCACTGTCTTTGGTGGAAAACTAATGGACAAATACTCCAAATTCACGCCAATGCATGTCTCTAAATACCAATTACATTGGCAAGGACCGTTATAATGTAGCCTGTGGAGACACTAGTATCTCTGATAGAAACTTTCCAATTTCTGCATTTGAATACAGCTGCCACTTGCCAATAATTGCTGCCCTCTTTGCTTCATTTTAATGCCATTAGCCTCACTACTGCTGTTAATACAAAAGCCGTGCTATTCTCTTCAGAATATTCATTTCAGGAAAAACATATTTAGTATAACGTGTTTAATTGTTGTTCTGCTAATTTTGAATCAGCCTGTTAATTATGAAACAGAATGAAAACTTGACGTTATATAGCATGTTTCATGTCTTTATAATATCTAAATGCAATTCACAGCTATAATGAATTCCCAACTAAAGTGTAATCACTGGTGTAAAATAAGCAAACTGCTGTAATTAGGAGGGGAGGGAAGATAGGGCTGGGGGTTGGGGGAGCGGCACCTTCGGGAGGGTGGGGACTTGTATTACACATCAAACACACTTGTGCACAACCATTATGACACCTCTGTCACTTTCGTCCGCAATGTGGGCTGACCTCGATTTCTTGGCCCATCTCTCCAGGCATCTTCCCCTCACCATGGTACCCACCCACCTTCCGGGCATGGACATGTCCCCAGAACTGTGTCATATCCCCTGGGTGTTCGGATGTTGGGTGCTGCATGTGTGATGTTGCCTCCCGCAGTGTTCTGGCACAGTATCCATGCATCAAGGTGTGATTGGAATGCTAGGCAATGACTCTCACATACTACATGGCCCACGTACCCATGGGAATCCACTTGGGATGTGTGAAGTACTCACTTAACCATGATTGCCAACCCCCTATTAGCAATAACCATCAGCCGCACGGTCAGAGGCCTCAGCAGTCGGCGGGTGGTCATTGGGGCAGACAAGCAGGGACTAGGGTTGCCCACGGAACGGGTACACACGATCCATGCATTTGCATGGTTGTGCCGTGAGTGGTTTCCCCCCAGTGACTCCAATTTCCCCACCCTCCTATGGCAGCCCACCCCTGCGGTGGAGCGTTACGCTGGCATGGGTAGAGGCAGCAGGGATGGGTGGTGGGAATAGAGGCCCCCCGGTGCCAGGGCACGGTGCTCCGCCGTCACCTGGCACTGCTGGACCTGGAGGCCCGCTCTCGCCTCAGCCAGGTCTCAATGCTCGCAGCCATGGAGCACGGGGACTGTGATAGGTCCCTCCGTTACTGGCACAGGTCAGCCAGCGCCTGGCAAATACTCTTAACACCCACAACCATGGCTTGTTGTGATTGGGCCAAGCTCTGGGCCGCAGCAATGCCCATGTAGCCCAGGTACATGGCTGCCTGTGACATGGCTGCCCTGTCCTGCGCATCAGCCATCGACCACACACTGTGCCCCAGCCCTTGGTCGTCGTGACCCAGGGCATGACTCTCACACCCAAGGCCTCCACCACGAATGCCATCCGTGTAGCATTGGCCTGGGTGGCACGTATTGGCGGCAGCGCCTCCTGTTCCTGCAGGCAGTTTAACTCATTCAACTGCACCTGCAGGCACTGGATGATTGATGACATCCCCTCATGGAGTTCCTGGCTCCGCGCCCGCATTTCCAACATGGATGGGACCACCCTTTCCAGAAAGTCTAGACCTGTCTGGACTGCCCGCCGACCGTCTGCCCCCTCGGAGGTTCCTACCTCCACCTGATGCATCGCTTCATGTGTGTTGTGCAGCCCAGAAGCCTTTTCACTAAAGTGCCCAACTGAGGTGAGTGTCGCTGGGATGCTGGAGGGTGTCGGTGACAGCAGTGACGGGAAGTTGGTGTTGTTCCCGGACATATGCTTTGAGGTGTTGCGGGGTTGCGCCGGGGGCGAGTGACCCTGAAAAGTCCCGCCTCGTTGCCAGGTGAGTTGCCGGGTTTCGCCAGGGCGCAAGGGATACCAGCCGGTTCTGCCTCGTTGGGAGGTGACCTTGCAAGACACAAGACAAGGCGCTTCGTGAAATCGCGGGTAAATGTGTGGGGGTGAGGGTTGACTCACGTGCCATAGGGACATCGCAACACTTTGGGGACTCACTTGATTGTCCCATGCTGACCTCCGTCTATGTGACTGCCCACCCTGCCAACCAGGTCCATCGCCCTCTGCTCCGCAACATTGAGAGGCCGCAGGTCCGGCGGGACCCCTCCGGTCTTCTCCCGCTCCTGGCAGTTGAGGGCCGCCTTCTCCTGGGAGGGGGGCGGGGGGGACAAATAATGCACAGTGTGAGACACTCTGACATATGCAGCACAGGGGTCTGAAGCTGGTGGCCCATGTGTGCAGGGCACCGGCCATGGCGAACAATATGAATGTTGGCATGTGGTGCAGGGTGGGGTGCGCACCAACTGCCAGTGGGTGGTGTTCGGACGCCCTCTAGAAGGGAGGGATGGGTATAGTGAAATGTGGGATGGGGTTGGTGATTCACCCTGGCTGGGGGGCTGTGGGACGGGGTTGATGCCCGGGGCACGGAGCTGATGACTCACCCGGGCCGCCCTGAGGAGGTTGTGCACCTTTCTGCACTGCTATCCAGTCCTCGCAGTGGGGCTCACGGCCTCTGCCACCTCTGCCCAGAACTGATTGACGTTGGTGATATAGTTAATTGAGGAAAGGTGGAAGGAAGCTTGAGTGGAGCAGAAACAACAGTGTGAACAGGTGACCTGACCTGTGTTCAATATTCTATGTAGATCTATGTAGCTTTTGCTAACTGCATAAAATGTGTTTTATGTAGAACAGTTGCAGATTTATAAATAAATGTACAATTAAATTACTAATGGTTCTGAGCCTGGCGTTCTACTTGAAACCAATTAAATCTGCTGGATGATAGGTATAAAATTATAGTACAGCACAGGAGGAGGGGGTCTATATCGTCCTAGCGGGTGCTTTGTGCCAACCCCTAGTCATTCCAGCATGAAAACGTGACATGGTAACTAGAATGAGGAAGGTAGAGGTTTCTATTCATAGATAATTCCCATGAATCAAAAAAATTGAAGCTTTGATCATAACTTCTCATATTTTCCTTTTCCAAATGCAGCATCTTAATCTTGGTGTGTGATTGTTTTTTTGTTAAGGCAAGTCAACTCACTGTGCACAGTAAACTGCATCACTGATTCCAGATGATCTCAATAGATGGTAAATTATATGTATGCAATACACATAGTTAATGACTATCATTACCAAAGATATTGTGATGCTGTTATGCAGAAGTGATTGTTTTTAATCTCTTATAGCAATAAGTTGGTGTGCTGTTCCATTCCACCCACTGGATGTTTCTGTAAATGGCTTTAAACAAGGAGCAACAAAAAAGATCCTTGGAACCCCACAAGCCAGGTACAGAATTATGATTTTTAATTAGATGAAATATTGGTCTTTGTTATTAACTGAATCCCGGACTTTGGAACATGTTATATTTTAAACATAGTTTAAATAACATTTATAGTTTCTAGACAATTAAAGCATTTCAAATTAATAGTTTCATATTATGCAAGATATTCTGGATTGCTTGGTGTTTCCAACAATCTGGAGAATTAATAGGCTGGTAGAATGGGCAAATATGTATCAGGTGAAATTTAATGCAGACAACTGTGATGTGGTGCACTTTGGGAAGAATAACGTCAACAAATTGCATTTATCACTTTTAATGTGGAAAATGTCCCATTACTTCACAGTGGCGTAAGAAGACGGGGCAGCACGGTAGCATTGTGAATAGCACAATTGCTTCACAGCTCCAGGGTCCCAGGTTCGATTCTGGCTTGGGTCACTGCCTGTGCGGAGTCTGCACATCCTCCCCATGTGTGCGTGGGTTTCCTCCGGGTGCTCCGGTTTCCTCCCACAGTCCAAAGATGTGCAGGTTAGGTGGATTGGCCATGATAAATTGACCTTAGTGTCCAAAATTGCCCTTAGTGTTGGGTGGGGTTACTGGGTTATGGGGATAGGGTGGAGGTGTTGACCTTGGGTAGGGTGCTCTTTCCAAGAGCCGGTGCAGACTCGACGGGCCGAATGGCCTCCTTCTGCACCGTAAATTCTATGAAAGACGAATTTGGATGCTGAGTCAAGGAAGATCATGTTAGGAGGGGTGACAAAAAAGCTTGATCAAAGAGGTTGGATTTAAGGAGGGCCTTTTAGGGAGAGAACAAAGTGGATGAGATCCAGGGAGACGAATCGAAGGGCCCATGCTATGGGTCCGAAAGCTTCGCTGTGTCAAATAGGAGTTTGCAAACAGTGACAGTAGCTATGGAAGGTGGTGAAATAAGTGGCAACGGTGTAAAATTTGGAATAATACGGGAAGAAATAGATATTGGAACTTTAAAAGTTAGAGGAGAATAGAGACTTAAGAATTCAGATACACTGGGCGTGATTCTCCACTCCCACGCTGGTTGGGAGAATCGCCTGGGCCGCCAAAATTTCTGGGGACGCCGGTCCGACGCCTCGCGATTCTCCCAAGCGGCGGGAACGGCCCGGTCGAGTTTTGCAGGCCGGAGAATCGCCGGAGACACCGAAAATGGAGATTCTCCGGCACCCCCGCTATTCTGAGGCCCGGATGGGCCGAGCGGCCGGGCCAAAACGGCGGGTTCCCCCCCGGCGCTGTCCACACCTGGTCGCTGCAGTCGTGGGCGGTGCGTGAATGCTGGGGGGGGGGGGCGGCATGTGGGGGGGCGAGGGGGATCCTAGAATGTGGGGTGGCCCGCGATCGGTGCCCACCGATCGTCTAGCTGTCCTCTCTGAAGGAGGACCTCCTCCTTCCGCGGCCCCGCAAGATCTGTCCCCCATCTTCTTGCGGGGCGGACTTAGAGAGGACGGAAACCACGCATGCGCGGGTTGGCGCCGGCCAACCCGCGCATGCGCGGATGACGTCCGTTATGCGGCGCCGGCCGCGTCATCTATGCGGCGCCGCTTTTACGCGGGCGACAAGGCCTGGCGCGTGTAGATGACGCGGCCCCGATACTGGCCCATTGTCAGGGCCTGAATCGGTCGGGACCGGGGCCATTCCGCGCCGTTGTGAACCTCGACGGCGTTCACGACGGCGCGGCCACTTCGGCGTGGGAGTGGAGAATCCCGCCCACAATCTTCCACTGAGCCGAGGAAGTTTCTGAGTTGCAGCCAGATTACGGGGTAGTCAGACAATGTGAATGTGTCATGTTGCCTGCTCTTAGAATGACAGCATGTCTACATTCTCACCAACCCCTCAATCATTACCCATTTGGATGCAAGGTTACCAGCTTGGCCAAAAGTTCTTGGAAACTGTCAGTTTTGTGTGTTCTGCACCTGTGCCCTCTCAGGTCTGTGCTCCTACAGATTGCAGACTATGAGCTCTCCAGAGTCCTTGGCTGACCCACAGAGTTTCTCATAGGGGCACTAGATTAGGTAAGAGAGCAGTTAAGACCGGCACAGTGAGCTTACACCAGGGTAATAATTCATGTGTAAGTACTTGAGTAATTAAATAAAATTGCATTCTTATAAAAATTACATGTAAAGGAATCAGCAGGATGAAGTCGCTAAAGAGAAAATGACACTGTCAACCGGGTGATTCTTGCAATTTTCTTGTATT
Source organism: Scyliorhinus torazame (assembly GCF_047496885.1). Classification (NCBI taxonomy): domain Eukaryota; kingdom Metazoa; phylum Chordata; class Chondrichthyes; order Carcharhiniformes; family Scyliorhinidae; genus Scyliorhinus; species Scyliorhinus torazame. Next base: position 40,290,269 of record NC_092716.1, read on the forward strand.
GGATGATTTTTCTGCTACATTCCCTGAATCTAGTGTTCTAATCTGCTGCTTCTGCTTGTTCACTTAGCGAAAGTAATTTAAATGTTTGCTCTAGTAAGTGTGACATTATTCACGTGCTTAATGAAATCTTAAACAGCAGACTGACAAAAGTTGCCTAAATCCTGTGGTAGCCAGTATGGAACCATAGACAAAGAAGCTCAAAGCTGCAATGACCTTGGCCACAAGAGTTGGTTTTAGACTTTGGTACTGGAATTGACAACTCTTGTCAAGTTTCCTAGAGAAACACAACTCTTTATTCTCACTCCTCATGGAACTGGTGATATATTGCACTCTGTTGGGAGGATGAGGACTTTTGCAAATGAATCTACTATTTGTCTTCCCTGCAGTTTAGTACGTTCCTCCCTGCCTCTCTGCTGAGGCTGAAATTGCCTCTAATCAAAAAAGAAAGGTGCATTGCAAGAAGCCCCTGAAGAATTCAGAATGTTATACTCCCACCACAAGCACATTAATATCAACTAAGTAGCAAAAACAGCATCCAGTACAAGCAAACTGGAATGCATGCCGTTGCAGCATTTTAACTGAGAACAAGGAAGGATCCCTTTAAATATCGCTGGAAATGACTGCTGCTTAACCTGTATGTCCCGTGCTTTCTGGATGGATTTAGGAACTGATATTAACAATTCAAGTAGAGATGATATGTCTCTACTATCAATAAATTTGGTGCTTTTAACAATTTAGTAAATTTGCTTCTTTATTTGCAGGTCTAGAATTTGCAAGGCTGAGCTTTTCAGGGAATTCAGAGAACTGCTTACTTTCCTTTCTGACAAAAAACGTCCAATATCCCTTCGGTAGGTGATAACTTTTAACAGACAGTATGGAAATAGTCATAAAACTGAATCAAATGTAGCTGTTGCCCAAGTAAATTTTGATTTGGACATATTCAGTAGAGGACTGTTTAACAAAAAGTTGTAGCCTTTATTCTTGTATTGCAACATTACACTGGGGAATAATCCCATTGGGAAAGCACTAGATGTGATAGAGATGGATTTAGGGTCAGGGACACAAGTCATTAAAAGCAAGGTGGCATGGTCAAAAAACTATTGTGGCATTAGAATGATAGCTGGAATGAAGAGACTAGTTATGATGAATGAATTAAGGCATTGTGATTGAAGTCTTGAAAATTGAAAGGAATCAACAGGGCAACAGGGAAATGATTCTTCTCTCGTGTGGGGAATCCAGAACAAAGGAACACAACTTTAGAATTTAATCTGAACCTGGTTAAAGTGAATCCAAGAAAAACTTTGCACATTTGTTATTCCACAACTTGGCAGAGAGCTTCATGTAATTTATTTATTTCAGACACAGTGAATAATTTGTCTGTTTTCATTTATGGTTGACGTTGTCACCACCCTCTGCAGTCCACACACAACAGGTTATCTAATATTGTCTTTGGGACTCTAGAACAAACATGAACCCAACATTCTTCAAACCAAAAGATGAGTTGTTCCGGTTTGCATTGTATGGTTTGGCTAACTGGACCCATAACAACTAGAAGTATGTGGCTGTTTTATGTTACCAGTAACTTTTTACTTTGAAAAAGGGTTACATAAAGATGCAAAATAATTTAGTCTCCACATACTCTTTTATAGCCTGAGGTAGTTGTATGTCCTATTTTGTACAAAGGCTTATTTTTAAAGGAAATTAATAAAGCCTGAAGAAAAGATAGATATTAACTGTTGGTTTGCTCCAAATACTTGAATTTGTTTCTGAAGTTGTGGCCTGGAAAGAAAGAACTTGCATGTATTATCGTGTACTCTCTTTTCCTCAGGCCATTCACAATGAACTGTTGTGAAGTATAGTCACTTTACATAGGCAGACCTAATAGACACCACACTCGGTTCAAACTATTTGTAAGCCATAGCCACTGACCTCTTCATGATCTTTTCTTTTATGAGATGTGGGCTTCACTGCTAAGGCTGGCATTTGTTGACCATCCCTAATTGCCCCTGTTGCTATCTTTTTGTTGGCTCTTAATTCGTAATTTGCTCTGCTTGTTTAACCTTTGCTCTAGAGTCGCCAGGTATCTTTATGATACCGCCACGAGGTTCAAGTTCAAGTAATGATCAATAACTCAACACACCAATTAGTAAGATTCAAATCAAAACACATTTATTATACACAGTAAATCACTACTCATGCATAAATTCTACTTTCTAGACTACTCCTATCACTAAAAGGCCTATACTTAGCTTCGGACTGGCCCATCAGGTCAGGGGAACAAATGGCCTTTCGTTCAGGTCCTGAGTCTGCAGGATTCAAAAGCTGGTATGGACTGGTAGCTCGGAGCGCCTATCTCGTAGCGAGCGTTGACTTGAGACTTACTTGGTTGGCGGCCGCTGGACAGTTCACTCTCAGGGGTTGCTTCGCGTTGCTGAGTGACCCTGTCAAGAAGGACGATTTGAACTTGGGGGCTTTACTTTATAGTCCCCAGGAGCTTCCCGCCCTTCGGGGCGGACCCCGTACCTGGTTCCAAGTGATTGGATTGCGTTCCGATCACTTGGATCGATTTCTCCAATACTGGAATTGTTCTCTGATCGCTGGGCAGTCCCTAAATGTCCGTTAGCCTTCCTTTGTCTTGGCTCCTGCTGGCGCCGAGGAGTCTGGCTTGGCTTTATTCACCTTAACTGTTGCAATTGTGCCTTGGAATTGCTCATTACTATGCAGATGGCTGCTGGTTTCAGTGCTGTCTGTTTTTTTGCAGGTTTCAATACACATGATTTCTGTACTTGCTAGCCTTTGCCTGTGTTGGCTGAATTTCCCTTCAGCCTTTGCGGTTCTCCATTTTAAGTCGGGAAGTGGCCAACCCAGGTGGCTACACTTGTTGGCCATCCCTAATTGCCCCTAAGAAGATGGTAGTAGTCACATTTTTGAACCACTGCAGTTTATCTGGTGCAGGTACACCCCAGTGTTGCTGGGAAAGGAGTTCCAGGATTTTGTTCCCATGGCAGTGAAGGAGCAGTGATGTTCAGGATGACGTGTGACTTTGAGGGAACTTGCAGCTCGTGGTGTTCCCAGTGTTTGCTGGCCTTGTCTTTCTAGGTGGTAAAGGTTGCAGATTTGGGAGGTGCTGTCTGAGCAACAGAGCCTCAGTGAATTCTCGCAGTGCATGTTGTATAACCTCTGCAACACTGCATTGGTGTTGGAGGGAGTACCGATCAAGCAGGCAGCTTTGTCCTGTATGGTGTTGAGATTTTCGAGTGTTGTTGGAGCCGTACTCATCCAGGGAAGTGGAGAGTTGGAAGCAAGCAATGTTGCAGAGTAGGAAGTAAGAAATTCTGGTGATGAATATAATGTATGAACCTCAGCTCTGGTTGAAAGGGACTCTCAAAGGTTGAAACTCACTTTCCTGACTTATGTCTTGTAGATGGTGGACAGGTTTTGGGAAGTCAAGGGATGGGTTACTTAGCTTAGAATTCCCAGCCTCTGATCTGCTGTTCTAACCACATTATTTATATGGCTAGTTTAGTTCAGATATTGATCAATGGTAACTCCCAGAATGTTGATCATGGGGGATTCACCAATGGTAATGCCATTGAATGACAAGAGGCGATTGTTAGACTCTCTTGTTGGAGACGGTCATTACCCAGCACTTGTGTGATGTGAATGTTACTTCCTACTTATGTTTCATGTTAAAGCTTAATTTTTCACTAACTTCTCAAGACATTTATTTATGGTTTGAGAGACAAAGCCATTCTTCCCCACCCCTCCCCAAAACTAGATTACTACAGTTTTACTGCTGCTTCACAAAGTAGCCTAGTTAATAACTGACCAGCCAGTATGGCCACTCACTGCTGTCTTCGTACTCAAACCTTTGATCCTAGCTTGCCTAGTGACCCTAAGCGGATATGACTTCACCATGTTGGAGTATTGATCAGTAAAATATGTTCCCTTTCCGCAATCATTGTACAGGGTAAAACTATCCTAGACTACCCTTTGCAATAATCACCTATCCTTCTGCATGCACGTTTCCACCTTCATAATCAAAGCCACATTTTGTTTGTCACAAAGATATGCAGGTTAGGTGGATTGGCCAAGCTAAATTGCCCCTTACTGACCAGAAATGTGTAGGTTGGGTTATGGGGATAGAGCCGGGGTGTGTGCCTAGGTAGAGTGCTCTTTCGGAGGGTCGGCGCAGACGGGATGAATCGAATTGCTTCCTTTCAACCTGTCTGGATTCTATGAAAACCAAACTTTATCAGATTGACCAATCAGCCAAATAAAGCTGTGAGATTTGGACAGTGTAACATACTCCATACCTTTTTATTCTGACTTCCTTTCCTAGCCCCTGGTTTAGGTTAACCCAGATGATAGCAATTTTGGTATTCCTTTCAACCAGAGCCGAGATTCATATGTTATACTCACCAGCAGAACCATTAGCGAATAAAGGGGTATAGCCTCCTGACATATCATAAGTCGGAATGTTACTGAAGAAATGCTTTTGATTTTTGAAGTTTAAAATATGACCTGGGCACATCAAGTTCTGAATTTACTTTGAAATAAGTTTTTAAAGGACTCAATGATTGGATCATCCACAAATAAACAAGTAATGAGTATTCCAAGCAATGCAATGGTAAATTAAATCATGTTCAGTAATATGTTTAGCCTTTCAAAACGTGAAGGCTTTATAGAAGTTAGGGGCAAGAATAGTGCTGTATTTATGATTGGCCACTTTCAGGTAAAAAAGCATTTATTTAATTTAGAAAAACAATGGTTTGAAAGTTTGAGGGAATGTGTATTGTGTATTATTGCAGCATAGAACTTGATTGACTTTGCATTTTGACCAGCTGAATATTTCCAGTGTTTTCTGTTTCTCTTTCGGATTTCAAGCATCGGCTGTATTTTCCCTTTTAAATGTTTTGCGGCTGTTTCACTTTGAAAAGATGAGTTGTTTGGTCACATGATACTGCCAGTGGGTTGGTCATCCTGATGGGCAATACCTTCTTAGGCAAAACCTTTAAAGATGTGGGCAGTGCTGTGGCAGGCAGGCGAGTGCAAGGGCACCTCAAGATAATGGTGCCCTCAGAAGATGCGTAAAGTTTTTAATATTATTTGTGGCCATACTTTCAAGGCCTTCATTATGATAAATAAAGGAAGCATCCCTGGATCTTTTGCCTGAGAACTGGAGGTCACCTTCAGGGAGCTGCCCAGCTTCGTCCGCAACGTGGAGCCCATCCACTGCCAATACGATCCCGCAGTTTCCTCTGACTAGCTCCAAGATACTTGCCACAAATTGGCTATTCGCCATTGCCAGGCTGGTAGTTGCTTTTTTGTTGCTCCCTTGTCTCCAGTGAGATTGCCCAGAGGAGGAAACGCGCCAAGTGGCCAAGCTTTTGTGCTATCCTGCACATTCTTTACCCCACACTGTCTGCCTCAGCAAGAGATTAACATTCACACCACACAAATGCCAGATAATGACCATCTCCAACAAAAGAGAATCCATCCAACTCCTCTTGACATTCAAGAGTATTATCATCACTGAATGCCCCACCACCAACACCATGGGGTTTACCATTGACCAGAAGCTTAACTGGACCAGCCATATACTGTAGCTGCAAGAGAAAGTCAGAGTACTTCATTGTGAGAGGAGAAGGAAATTAGATTGGAATTTATGGAACTGGTCTCCAAAAATCTATATTTTGCCCCTTCCCAGAACTTTGTACTCCTCCAACTCCGGACTCTTGAGCCTCTCCCACTTAGCCCACCTTGGAAGCCATAACTCAACTAATTAAAAGCAAATTACTGCAGATGCTGGAATTTGAAACCCCCCAAAAATGCTGGAAAATCTCAGCAGGTCTGGCAGCATCTGTGTTGCAAGTTGTTGACATTGTTGTAGCATAACATATTTGAAATTTAGTTAGTAGGTGACATTCAAATGTATTGCAACAGTAAGCAGTGACCTTACTCAGCATAACTAGCTGAGTAATACCTTAGATTAATACCTCAATCTATAACAAAATCACTAAGTAAACTGTAGGCACGAGGGGAAAGCTTATCTGTGCTGTGTTATGATATTGCGCACACAATTTTTATAAATTTTGCTGCATTTAATGCACAAATGAAATTTTCCCTTATTGTGCTTTTTCTTTGTGAATATATCCTGGCCAATATTTATCAGTCCATCAAAATCACTAATATGGGTTAGCTGGTCATCATCCCACCATTATTTGTGGGTGTTTGCTGTGTGCAACTTGGCTGTTGCATTTTCTACATGATAGCAATGACTCGTTCAAAAGTACTTAATTCACTGTAAAGAACTATAGGGAGCCCTGAGGTTATGAAAAGCACAATGTCCTTTATTGCCGCTGGGTCAAACTCCTGGAACTCCCTTACCAGTACTGTGGGTGTACCTAGACCACATGGATTTCAAGGATTCAAGAAGGCAACTCATGACCATCTTTTCAAAGACGATTAGTGATAGGGAATAATTGCTAGTCTAGCAGCGATGCCCACATCTTGTGAAAGAATAAACAATATAAATGCTAGCCTTATTTTTGGAGTTTAACAAAAACAAATTCAATTCAAATCCAGAACTTCACTTTATCTCTCGCGTTGCATTTTTTGATGTCTCCAATTTATTTAAGATAGATCAGATTGATTGATGTTTCAGTTCCATCGTGGGTGAATTCCCAGTTCCTAATTTCAAGTGGACCAGTGAGCACTTCACTGAAAGGCAGAAGACATCTGATTGGGATCCATGGAGCTAGTCTCCAGTTTACCCTCACACCAACGTGTTGGTGGAAAACTGAGAAAAACAGGAGAACTAGAAATTTAGAAGAAAAAGAATGAAGCCAGAAGGAAAAACCCAAGAGATCCCTCAATGTGTCTCAGATCATTATTTTTTTTTCTTGTATTTCATGTTTGAAGTAGTCACAGTTATTGGGCTTTTCCATTGGATGTTGTAAATCTTTCCCTTTCACATTCAAACAGATGACAATTTGAAACAAGAAGTATTGGGTTACAAAATAAAGAACACAAACCAACCAGCATCATAACCAGTTTCACCATTTTTAGCAGTCCTTATGCACTTCTAACATTAGCATTTTTTTCTCGAGAGGATTGCTCCCAATTGGAAACCAACAAAAGGATGAGTTTTTCTGTTTAAACTGAAAACAGAAGTCTTTAATTATAACACTGCATAATCACAACATGCAACAGCTATTTACAAAAAAGAAGCAAATTACTTGACAGTGAGAAGCTAGCATAATAGGTCTGTTTGTATCTGTGTAGCTGCAGATTACAAGTTGATGATGTACATAGTGTATCAGTTACCACAGCACAGAAACAGATATGTGGCACAACTATAAACTGCACAGATATAAAACTAAATTTAAAAAAGAAAAATTATAATTTAAAAAGTCGAGTCAACCATGAGGAGCAAAGAACAATACATACAGGAACAGGCCCTTCGGCCCTCCAAGCCTGCGCCGATCACGAGTCCCATCTAGACCAACCGCCTAAATCCTTCCATACCCCGTCTGTTTGTGTGCCTATCCAGATAAGTCTTAAAAGTCGTTAACGTATCTGCCTCAACCACCTCACTTGGCAGTGCATTCCAGGCCACCACCATCCTCTGTGTAAAAAAACTTCCCCTGCACATCTCCACTGAACCTATCCCCCCTCACCTTGAACTTGTGCCACCTTGTAATTGTTATTTCTGACCTGGGAAAAAGCCTCCAACTGTTCACCTATTCTGTACCCCTAATAATTTTATAAACTTCTATCAGGTCGCCCCTCAGCCTCTGTATCTCTAGGGAGAACAATCCCAGTTTATTCAATCTCTCCTCATAGCTAACACCCTCTATGCGAGGCAACATCCTGGTAAACCTTTTCTGTACTCACTCCAACTTCTAATATATATATTTTTTTTGTTTTTGGTGTATTTTAACTTTTTTGTTATTTTAAGTTATTCATCGCAATGGCTTTATCATTGTTGAAAATTCCTATTCTTTTCCTTTCTTAACAGAAATAATACGTTAAAAACCTACTGGAAATTCAAGGAAGCAGCAGCAAATTATCAGGAAGCATGGAATGAAATACAGAAGCAGGCATTTGTTACCTGGATTCGAACCCCAAGGGACTTTTTGCAATTTCAATAGAGAGCAAACATCAAAGTAATATAACAAAAGAAATTGAAGCCAGTTCTGTGTGAATGATTACCATGCATCACAGTAGATCCAAATTTGTTTTCTGGATTTGTAAAAAATTAACACTGTTAACTTGCATCAGATAAAATGTAAGTAACAATCATTTTTTTTTAAATTACTGGACTTTAATGTTGCTAAGCCTGGATTTCGATGACTGGCTGGGCAGACTTGGATAATAGCCAGAGTTATCCCATAAACTGATGCGATACAATCAGTAAACAAAGATAAAATAGGAACAGTTAAGTTTGATGGAGACTGGGAAAATATTGCCACTGTTTTTATCTCATTGTTTATCATTTTTTTTGCTATCAAATTCAAGAAGGTTTTACTCTAACATGCAAGAGCACTCCTCAATGAAGCACAAGGTCTGAAAGAAGATTTTATTAAACTCTCAAGAGATTTTTGATTTGTCTGTCATGTGCTTCAAATCCAGTTCCAAGTTCTATTAAAGAAGTATTGCTTGTAAGAAGAATGAAATAATATTAAAATGTATGCGGGGTATGTGATTCTAAGTACTTTGACACTAGCTGTTGTTGATAAATGATGTAAAAAAAGTTAAATAATTTAGAAAAGCTGTCACCACGGTTACCAAAGTAAAAACAGACTTGTATTTACATAAGGCCTCTTGGGCTAAATTTTGTCAAGACGGCAGAGGCAGTTTTGAAGGCGAGCAAACCAGCAAATTTGCACTGCAACATGGTATGCTGGCTGCCCAACATGTGGCCATTTTACCAGAGGTGACTTCTCTGAGTGTGCCCTTCTATCCAGTAGCTGTGGATAGGTAATTAAGGTAGTTAAGGAGGCAATTGTGTGAGGTGGTGAAATTGTACTGAGGTGCATAGGTTTACACACTGTATCAACACCTCATTCGAGCACATGAGGTGGCTGCACAGCCGAAAACCTTTGATTGAAGTGGGAGACATTTTAAATTTTGTATTAAAAGATTAGATCATGAGCTGATCAAATTACTGGCAGAGAATTTGCTTCCTGAGCATGCCAGACCACACTGCCACTGATGGCAGATTGTGGTGAGTTGTGCACACTCCTGGAGGTCAGTCTAATGCCAGGGAGAATTCCCTTTGCCAACAGCTGTCAAACTGACAGCAACCTTGTGTGGGATTCTCTCAGCCCAGGCCGGGCCGGAGAATCGCTGGGACGGGCGCAAATCACGCGACGACGGCCCGACGCCAGTCCGCCGATTCTCCGGAGAGCGGAGAATCGGCGCCGGTCGGGGTCCGCTCTGCGGGGGGGCCCCGGCGATTCTCGGCCCTGGATGGGCCGAGCGGCAGTACAAAAAAACTCGAGTCCTGCCGCCACCGTTCACACCTGATCTTACCCGACGGAACCTTGGCGTTAATGGATCCAGGGGTTGGAGGGGGGTCCGACCCCGGGGGGGGGGGGGGGCTTCCGCTGTGGCCTGGCCCGCGATCGGGTCCTATCGATCAGTGGGCCGGCCTCTCGGACTGGGGGTCTCTTTTGTTCCGCGCCGGCCCCTGTAGCCCTACGACATGTTGCGTCGGGGCCGGCGCGGAGAAGGGAGCCACCGCGCATGCGCAGCAATCGCACCGGTCCCACTGCGCATGTGCGCGCAGACCCGCGGTGCCCATCTGACGCCAGGATCGCAGCTGAAGCGGCGTGGGTCGCTCCAGTGCCCTGCTGGCCTCCTGTAGCGGTCAGAATCGCTGCTCCTGAGGCCATCTTGACACCGTCGAGAAACGCAATAGTATTTACGACGGCGTCAACACTTAGCCTCAGGATCAGAGAAGCCCTCCCCTTGTACTTTCTAGCTGCAGGCTCTTTTCATAGGAACATAGGAGCAAGAGTAGGCCATTCCACCCCTAGAGCCTGATCCGCCATTCAACTAGATCATGGCTAATCACCTAGCTCACATCATTTTCCTGCGCTATCCCCATATCCCTTGATCTCATTTGTATGTAGAAATCTTATTGATCTCTGACTTGAACATACTGAATGACTGAGCTTACACAGCCCTCTGGGGTAGAGAATTCTACAGATTTGTTATCCTCTGAGTGAAGGAATAGCTCCTCATCTCAGACCAGAATGGCTTGCCCCTTATTCTGAGACTGTGCCCCCACAGTCAGGGAAGCATCTTTTCTGCATCTACCCTGACTAGCCCATTTAAGAACTTTGTAATATTCAACTAGATCACCACTCATTCTTCTAAACTCTTCAATATACAAACCTAGCTAGTCTCCTTAATCTCTCCTCATATAACAGTCCTTCCAACCCAGGAATTTGTCTGGTGAACCTCTGTTGCACTCTCTCTATGGCAAGTATAGAATAAATAGAGCTGTATTGTCCACGTCTTTGGCTTTACCTCCAATATAATATATAATCAGACAGTCAATAGTTAAAAACAGAGAATATTTCACATGTACCTCCATTCATACATGTGTGCATATATAACATCCATCCATACCACTGTAGCCACCTGGGTTGGCCAATTCTCGACGTAAAATGGAGAACAGCACAGGCTGAAGGGAAATTCAGCCAACACAGGCAGAAACCAGCAGGTGCAAGTTTACTGTGTGTTAAACTCTGCAAAAGCCCAGACAGCATCGATATCAGCAACCATCTGCATAATAATGTAGCGGCCATCTACATACTAATGAGCGATCCCCGGGAACAGTCGAAACATTTGAGATAAACAAGGCCAAGCCAGACTCCTTGGCGCCAGCAGGAGTCAACACAAAAGCGGTTAACGGACACCTAAAGACCGCCCATCGATCAGGGAACCGCTCCAGTATTGGAGAAATCGAACCAAGCGATTGGAACGAAGTCCAATCACTTGAAACCAGGTACGGGGTCCGCCCTGAAGGGCAGGAAGCCCCTGGGGACTATAAAGTAAAGCCCCCAAGTTCAAATCGTCCTTCTTGACAGGGTCACTCAGCAACGCGAACCAACCCTTGACAGTGACCTGTCCAGCTGCCGCCAAAGAACGTAAGTCTCAAGTCAATGCTCGCTGCGAGATAGGCGCTCCTAGCTACCAGTCCATACCAGCTTTTGAATCCCGCAGTCTCAAGAACCCGAACAAAAGGCCATTTGTTCCCCTGACCTGGTGGGCCAGTCCAAAGCTAAGTATTGCCCTGTTAGTGATAGAAATAGCTTAGAAAGTAGAGTTTATGCATGAGTAGATTTGACTGTGTGTAAATAAATGTGCTTTGATTTGAATCTTACTAATTGGTGTACTGAGTTATTGATCATTACTTGAACTTGAACATCGTGGTGGTATCATAAAGATACCTGGCGACTCTAGAGCAAAGGTTATAAAACAGCCAATTGAACCAACCAAAAGTTAGCAACACCACACAAACAGAACATGTTGCGCTGTGCCATTAAAACACTTACTGCAGTTAAAATATATAAAAACAGGAGGTTAAATTTACATGAAGTTATTTAGTAAGCTTATGGCAGTGGGAACAAAAGACCTGAACAATTTTTTCCTGGCAATAGATACTCTAATGCGTAGGCTCGAAGGGAACCTTTCAAATTGATGATATAAAGAGTGAGAGGGATCACCAATGATTGCCTGAGCTTTCCTCTTAACTGTATTGTTAAATGAGTTATTGAGCTGTGTCTGCTGTCTACCAATGGCTTTACCTGCAGTGTTGGCAATCTGGCCAGTTTACCTTTGCATTTCACACTGGGTTACCACACCAGACTGTCATGTTTTTAAAATATTTTTATTGGTTTTGCATTTATGCATTATGTTATCGCACTATACTACAGAAAAATTTCAATAAATAAAGTGGGTATACAGGAAGGTAAACAATCAAAAGGAAACATAATTATACAACTGATGAATCAGTATACACTCAGGTATATCGAAAGTAATCTATGTGCAGGTGTGGGTGCCCTGTTTTTCTGCCCCCAATGGTCAGTTGCCGCAACCGCAATATTTTGGTTGTGTAACTGCTGCCTCCTGGCACTAGAACATACCGGGGATGGGGGTTGGCGTTTGGTGTCCACCTTGGCGCTGCCGTTGCGGTTGCAGTTGTGTGCGTCCCCACTGTTTGTCCCCTCTGGTTCCCTACTTGCCCTGTGTTTGTCCACCCCCCACAGACACACATACACGCACGCACACAAACGGCATGATTAGTTATCAATTTTGATGAAGAAGGCCTTGGGGATGAAGATCGGGAGGGATTTGAACAGGAAGAGGAACCTGGGCAGCACATTCATCTTGATCGTCTACACTCTCCTTGCCAGGGAGAGTGGGAGAGAGTCCCAGCTCTATAACTAGAGGTTTTATCTCTAGTGGGCATGCACATTTACAAGCACCACTGATGCCCGTTCCAGGACACAGCTTACCATGATATACCATTTCCCCCTGCGCCCCCCGCCAGAGTCCGTCACCGTCTTGCCACTGTGAATGTCGTCCTCTTATTAAACAGTGTGGCCACCCCCCTCTAGCCCTGGTCCCGTGTAGCACGCTTGTGTGTTTGTCCTACACAGTTTTTTCTTACTCTGTCGGTCCTTCTCCCTCAGCTGCGTCCCTTGGAGGAAGACCAGGACGGCCCCAATGTCTTGGTACACGCGAATTGTATGTGCCCCAACCAGTTTACCCAGCACCTGGGCCATGTACTCGGTCGGGTTCCTGCCCTCGGTGCCCTCCGGTAGCCCCACGATCTAGAGGTTCTGGCAGCACAACCTGTTCACTTGGTCCTTCACCTTTCCCTTGAGCGCTCCCTGGGCCACCACCAACCTTGCCATCTCTGCCTCCTCCAGTGAGACGATCCAGTCTCCTTGGTCGATGGCTGCCCTCTCGAACTCATGCACCGTCGCCTCCTGCACCTCCAGTTATCACTATGTCCTCTCCAGTGCCTTATTGAAGGGGACCAAGACGTCCGAGACCACCGACTTCACTGTTGCCATAATTCCCTTATATATGGCATCTCTGTGCTTTAAGAGCTCCTGTGTTATGAGCACCATCCATTGGCCTATTGGTGGGTACACCGGTGTTTGCAACGACAGTTCCATTCGCTCCGCTGTATCTTGCTCTCCCACGCTCCTCACATCCGCTGTCTCTTCTTTCTTGGCTCCTGCTGCTCTTATTCTCTCTCTGCCCCTTTTATTGATTCGAGGGCATATCTTCAGGTATGTGGTGGTTTTCGTGGGGGGGGGGGGGGGTTTGTGGGTTCAGAGGCCAATTTTCAGGTTAAAAGAACTTAACTTGGAGTTTCCACAAGAGTCTCCTACGATTGCTCAGCACATCCCTGCCATCAGAAGTCTGACCAGACTGTCATGTTGAATGTTAAAATACTCTGTCAGAATTATGTATATCTTCTCTAAAACATCTTGACTCACTCCAAACCCTTTCAGTTTTCTAATTAAAAGCAGACGCTGACAAGATTTTTTAAAGATATAGTCGGTATTCTCTGCGAAGCTTAGCTTCTGGCCTATATATGTTCCCAGATACTTCAAACACTCTACAATCTCTACTGGTTGATCATTAAGAAACAGAGGTTCACACATATGAAGGCCATTGCTATATAAACAGTATTTCTTTGGATTTATCTACATTGATCTGCAGAACACTCAATTGTCATCATTTGGATAGTCAGAGACTTTTTCCCAGGGTAGAGGGTTCAATTACTAGGGAGCATAGATTTAAGGTGCGAGGGGCAAGGTTTAGAGGAGAGGTACAAGGCAAGTTTTTTTACACAGAGGGTAGTGGGTGCCTGGAACTCGCTGCTGGAGGAGGTGGTGGAAGCAGGGACGATAGTGACATTTAAGGGGCATCTTGACAAATACATGAATAGGATGGGAATAGAGGGGTACGGACCCCGGAAGTGTAGAAGATTTTAGTTTAGACGGGTAGCATGGTCAGCGCAGGCTTGGAGGGCCAAAGGGCCTGTTCCTGTGCTGTACTTTTCTTTGTTCTTTATTTCTGAATGATAGTAACATGGGCAGCACAGTAGCATTGTGGATAGCACAATTGCTTCACAGCTCCAGGGTCCCAGGTTTGATTCACGGCTTGGGTCACTGTCTGTGCGGAGTCTGCACATTCTCCCCGTGTCTGCGTGGGTTTCCTCCCACAGTCCAAAGATGTGCAGGTTAGGTGGATTGGCCATGATAAATTGCCCTTAGTGTCCAAAATTGCCCTTAGTGTTGGGTGGGGTTACTGGGTTATGGGGATAGGGTGGAGGTGTGGAACTTGGGTAGGGTGCTCTTTCCAAGAGCCTGTACAGACTCGATGGGCCAAATGGCGGCCTCCTGCACTGTAAATTCTATGATAATGTTCAAAATAATTTCCTTCAGTTGTCATTTTATCTTCTAAAAATAATCCCATCAAAGCCATATTGTATGCTCACTTAAATAAATAAGTATTAGCCCCCTTGATTCTCATCTTGTTAGTGTATGTAGGAAATAACAGAGGCGACAGGATATAGCAGGCGACAGGGCAGCACGGTAGCATTGTGGATAGCACAATTGCTTCACAGCTCCAGGGTCCCAGGTTCGATTCCGGCTTGGGTCACTGTCTGTGCGGAGTCTGCACATCCTCCCCGTGTGTGTGTGGGTTTTCTCCGGGTGCTCCGGTTTCCTCCCACAGTCCAAAGATATGCAGGTTAGGTGGATTGGCCATGATAAATTGCCCTTAGTGTCCAAAATCGCCCTTAGTGTTGGGTGGGGTTACTGGGTTATGGGGATAGGGTGGAGGTGTTGACCTTGGGTAGGGTGCTCTTTCCAGGAGCCGGTGCAGACTCGATGGGCCGAATGGCCTCCTTCTGCACTGTAAATTCTATGTTATAATCTATGTTATAGCCCTGAGGAGCACCTGTGTTTAAGATAAGTAAATCAGGTAAAAAGCTATTCATAAAACATGGAGGGCAATTAGTAAGGAAATCCCTGACTCAATGGGTTAGGCCCCTACTCTTGTTTGAAGAAAATAACCTTTACAACAGGATGTGAATTTGCTTTGAATGCTGAATTAATATTAATAATGATGTGGAGATGCCGGCATTGGACTGGGGTGGGCACAATAAGAAATCTTGCAACACCAGGTTAAAGTCCAACAGGTTTGTTTGGAGTCACTGGCTTTCAGAGCACAGCTCCTTCATCAGGTGACTTATTAATAAGTAAGACATGCTAAAATATTTTGGCTGTTGGAAGTGATTAGTTATCAGGTTCACTAGAGAAAGGGTAGCAGCCTCAACAATGTGCTTTCAAAAGCAAATTGTAGGGGATCAAGATAATCTGAAGCAGACAAGGTGAGGTGGTTACTACCGACTCGCCATTTTGGCTACTCGCTTCTTAGGTACAGGCATGATGGTTGACGCTTTCCAAATATCTGGAACAGTACATACATCCAATAAAAATTAAAATAACTGAATACCCCTTCGCACATTTTTCAGTACTTTACCCCGTAGTCAATCAGGACCACGAGCTTTATGTGGTTTAATACGGGAAAGACATGATAGAAACATACATAGAAAATTGAAGGATGAGGCCATTCGGCCCTTCAAGCCTGCTCCACCATTCATTATGATCATGGCTGATCGCCAAGTTCAATACCCTGATCCCGCCTTCCCCCCATATCCCTTGATCCCTTTAGCCCCAAGAGCTATATCTAATTCCTTCGTGAAATTACACAACATTTTCACCTCAACTACTTTTTGTGGTAGTGAATTCCACAGATTCACCACTCTCTGGGTGAAGAGCTTTCTCCTCACCTCAGTCCTAAAAGGTTTGCCCCTTATCCTCAAACTAGTTCGGGACTACCCCACCGTCGGGAACATTTTTTCTGAATCTACCCTGTCTAATCTTGTTAGAATTTTATACGTTTCTGTGAGATTCCTTCTCACTCTTCTAAACTCCAATGAATATAATCCTAACCAATTTAGTCTCTCCTCATATGACAGTCCTGCCATCCCAGGAATCAGCCTGGTAAACCTTCATTGCACTCCCTCCATAACAAGAACATCCTTCCTCAGATAAGGGCACCACAACTACACACAATACTCCAGGTGTGACCTCACCAATGCCCTGTACAATTGCAGTAAAACATCCCTATTCCTATGCTCAAATCCTCTTGCTATGAAGGCCAACATACCATTTGCCTTCTTTACTGCCTGTGCGCTTACTTTCAGCGATTGATGCATGAGGGTACCAAGGTCTCGCTGAGTATCCACCTCTCTCAATGATGCAACCTCATTTTCTGATAAATGCACAGGTGAATATACAGGGATCCAATCACATACCTTGCTACATTCATTTCTAAAATCAACCACATCAAATCTTGCATAAAATTGATTAAGATCATTAAGAAAAGTAGGACAGTTCACAATTACATTCTGTTTTTCCCTTTGCCTACCCAAACCTGTGCATATTACTCCAGGTATGGTCTTAACCAAAGTTCTATTCAACTGAAGCAAGACATCATTACAACTGTGCGCAAATCCTCTTGCCATAAAGACCAACATACTATTGCCTTTCTAATTGCTCGCTGAACCTTGCATGTTAGCTTTCAGCAACTTATGAACAAGGACACCCAAGTCCCTTTGGACATCACAATCTCTTATCATTTAAGAAATGCTCTTCACCTCTGTTCCTCTTACCAAAGTGGATGACTCACACTTACCCACATTACATTCCAACTGGCATGTTCTTGCCCACTCGCTAACATTGAACATAGAACATACAGTGCAGAAGGAGGACATTCGGCCCATCAAGTCTGCACCGACCCACTTAAGCCCTCACTTCCACCCTATCCCCGTAACTCAATATGCATGCATCATCCTCAAACACATACATTCCCTCCCGGTTCTGTGTCATCCACAAACTTGAAAATATTACTTTTGGTCGACACATCCAAATCATTGAATTGGATTGTCAACAACTGAGGCCCAAGTACTAATCCTTGTGGTACCTACTATCTGATTATGCTCACTCTTCCCTGAAAGTTGTTTTACAAAAAGCTTCTTAATTAGTCCCTTCTTGTTGCATAATACTAGATCTAAAATAGCCTGTTCCCTAGTTTGTTCCTCAATCTACTGCCCTAGAAAATCATCTCATACACATTCCAGGAATTCACCCTCAACAGCATTAGTAATCATTAGATCAGGGTTTTTAAAAATGTGAGTCGCAGTGGGTGTCAGGAGGGTCGCGTTGGAGCGATCAGTCGCGCTGTTCCCTCGGTGGTCCTGATCGCAGGAGAAGAGCCCAATGGCTGCAACTGGATTTTATATTGAGAATGGCAGCCGCTGCCGCCCTTTATATGAGAACAAAATGAGGCTGCATGCAGTCTTCCAGCATAAACTGCAACAATGAACAGGTCACGTGCCCTGCACACACACTTGACATCAAGCATCCTGTATGTTCGTGCTTTTGGCGCTAAATTAAGATGAATTATTCTTGATGGCCCGGACACAAATAGGCAGAGTACCTCCTGGCCAGGATCTCACATCTGAATCTGCTGGAGAGAGCTGCACAGGAGAGTCTAGTGTTAGTTCTGTACAGAGCTCCAGGGCCTTTGGTTAACAGCCTACAAAGAATACATTTACCTTTGGAACAAAGCAGTATAAAGATGATTTCTTGTAGTATGGTTTTGCCAATTGTGCCAATGCAAGTAAAGATGCAAAGCCAATGTGTTTTATATGCAGGGAAGTACTGGCAAATGATTAGAGAAGTTTCAGATTTTGAGGTTGATTCTAAATGAAAAGACAACACCGTTGTATCTGACCCATGACAGCACATGAAAAACACAGCAAAGGTTCAGGAGTATCCAGTGCTGAGTAAAATGAGCATTTTGTTGCTGTGCGTATTGCCTTTTCTTCCTGTGAACCTGACTGGAGTGAGATCATGAGGACCAAACAGGCACCCCTTTTGAATTAAAGGTAAGCGAACGTGACTCTCTCTCTCTCTCCCTCCCTGTATTGCCTGCAGTCCAGGGTGAGTTAACCTTTAACCAGAAAATTCTCATTTTAGGATAAGTCATCTGTATTTTGAAAGCCTGCAAAGTTGCAGGGAGTTATCAAAGACATTCTTTCACCAAAGGCCCATCTGAAAAGACTTGCATATCTATTGTGACGAGTGCTCTGTCAGCTCAACAGTGTTGAGACCTTTTCAAACTTGATGTTTTTTATAAAATGCCCTTATTCTAACCTCTGCAGAAACCCTATTTGTTTTGTTCTTTGTTTATTTATGTTAAACTTCCTGATTACAAATTGTCCATTAACCAGTTTAGCAACTTTTAAGGAACTTTCATTTACTAAAAATCAATGATTATGTGTTTATTGAAAGAAGCCTGATTAAAGTCTCTTTTATACTTGGTATAGCTGTAGCAAAGGTAAATGATTAGCTATTTTGGTGAGTGAATTAAACATTTACGCTCTATTGTAACCTGTGGAGCAGTGGGCCTAGAATTAACTGTGCACTCCTCCCAGTCTCATAAGACTAATCAACACTACCCCACCTCCTTTTCCTTTGTCAATGGTGGTGGTGGGGATGAATGTACCCAAAGAAGGACCAGGAGAGGCAGAAGAGAAGATAACAGCAAGAGACAGGTTGCTGGCAAATTACTGCCTGAACAACAATGTATGTAAACTATTGGAGATACGTGTTTTGGCCATGTTAAGTTTGCAATGCAATATGAAAAACTGAACAAAATATATATTTTTTAAAAGCTTTGTTTTTCTCTTAGCTGAATTCCCTCTCAGGTTCCCATCCCACCAACAAAGCTGGTTTAAACTTTCTCCAAGTGCTCTCGTAAATCTCCGTGTGAGAATGTTAGTCCCGGTCCTGCTAAGGTGTAACTTATCCACTGTACAGGTCCCACCTGCCCCAGTCCCAATGCCCCAGAAATCTAAAGCCCATCTTCCAACACCATTTCTCTAGCCACATGCTCATTTGTTCAGTCCTCCTATTTCTATGCTTACTAGCACGTGGCACTATGAGCAATTCTGAAATTATTGCCTTTGAGACCCTGCTTTTCAATCTCTTTTCACAGCTTCTTTAAATCTACTTCAGGACCTCATCCCTCTTTCTTCTTGTGTTGCTGGTACCAACCTTGACCTCTGGATGTTCATCCTTCCCCAAAAGAATGTCCTGAGCCACTCAGTGAGATCCTTGATCCTGGCATCAGGGAGGCAACATACCATCCTGGAGTCACATCTACGGCCACTGTATCATCTGTCTGTTCCTCTGACTACCGAATCTCCCACTGCTGTTACTCTTCCACTCTTCTTCCCCTCCACCTGTGCAGCTGAGCCACCCACCCACTGAGCCTTGACCTTGACTTTGGCTACACTCCTCTAAGTTACCATTGTACTCATCAGTATCCAAAATGGAAAAACAGTAAGTGAGGTAGACTCATGGGACTCATACAAAGTGTGCCAGGTATTCCTAGACTGTCTAGTGGTCACCCATTCCCTCTCTGCCTGCATGCTACTAATCTGCAGTGTGACCAGCTCCTTATGTGCTATCCACGCAGGTCTCAGCTTTGCCGTTGCACGACAGTGACTCCAGCCATCGCTCAAGTTCGGAAACGCGGAGCTCAGGTTTTTGCAGTAGGTGGCACTTCCTGCATGTGTTCACCTCGGCCACGTGAACTGTTCACGACTCCTCACTTGCCACAGGATGCACATTCCATGTAGCTGAGCTGCCCTGCCATACCTTTGGACTATTTACTTAAACTGGAAATTAGAAAGTGGAATTACTCACCCTTATTCACCAATCAGCTCCTTTGCCTGTGTTTATGGGGACCTACGTTTTGTAAAGTTTTAATTTTTTTTCTATAATGCGGCTATAATAATAATAATCTTTATTGTCACAAGTAGGCATAGGTTAACACTACAATGAAGTTACTGTGAAAAGCACCTAGTCGCCACATTCCGGCTCCTGTTCAGGTACACAGGGAGAATTCAGAATGTCCAAATTATCTAACAGCACATCTTTTGGGACTTGTGGGAGGAAACCGGAGCACCCGGAGGAAACCCACACAGACACAGGGAGGGCGTGCAGACTCCACACAGATAGTGATCCAAGCCGGGAATCGAACCTGTGACTCTGGCGCTATGAAGCAACAGTGCTAACCACTGTGCTACCGCTACTTACACATTTTTCCTAAAAGTAGTGGATTAATCTAACAAATTGCACACAGACCTTTACAGTAGATACTAACCAATCAACATATGACTTTGCTATAATATCACTCCTTTTTCACTCTTCCTTCAAACCCGGCGCTCACTGATCCAAGCAGCTGAGTGGTGACTCGAGTGCCACTCTAGATGCTGCTGACTGTCTCCGGGTCCCCCTCTTGTCCACTCTAGATGCTGCTGACTGTCTCTGGGTCCCCCTCTTGTCCACTCTAGATGCTGCTGACTGACTGTCTCGGGGTTTCCCTCTTGTCCACTCTAGATTCTGCTGACTGTCTCGGGGTCCCCCTCTTGTCCACTCTAGATGCTGCTGACTGACTGTCTCGGGGCCCCCTCTTGTCCACTCTAGATGCTGCTCACTGACTGTCTCGGGGTCCCCCTCTTGTCCACTCTAGATGCTGCTGACTGACTGTCTCGGGGCCCCCTCTTGTCCACTCTAGATGCTGTTGACTGACTGTCTCGGGGCCCCCTCTTGTCCACTCTAGATGCTGCTGACTGACTGTCTCGGGGCCCCCTCTTGTCCACTCTAGATGCTGCTCACTGACTGTCTCGGGGGCCCCTCTTAGCCACACTAGATGCTGCTGACTGACAGTCTCGGGGGCCCCTCTTAGCCACACTAGATGCTGCTGACTGACTGTCTCGGGGCCCCCTCTTGTCCACTCTAGATGCTGCTGACTGACAGTCTCGGGGTTTCCCTCTTGCCCACTCTAGATTCTGCTGACTGACTGTCTCGGGGTTTCCCTCTTGTCCAATCTAGAGGCTGCTGACTGACTGTCTCGGGGTTTCCCTCTTGCCCAATCTAGATGCTGCTGACTGACTGTCTCGGGGTTTCCCTCTTGTCCAATCTAGATGTTGCTAACTGACTGTCTCGGGGTTTCCCTCTTGTCCAATCTAGATGCTGCTGACTGACTGTCTCGGGGTTTCCCTCTTGCCCAATCTAGATGCTGCTCACTGACTGTCTCGGGGTCCCCCTCTTGTCCACTCTAGATGCTGCTGACTGACTGTCTCGGGGCCCCCTCTTGTCCACTCTAGATGCTGCTGACTGACTGTCTCGGGGCCCCCTCTTGTCCACTCTAGATGCTGCTGACTGACTGTCTCGGGGCCCCCGCTTGTCCACTCTTGATGCTGCTCACTGACTGTCTCGGGGGCCCCTCTTAGCCACACTAGATGCCGCTGACTGACAGTCTCGGGGCCCCTCTTGTCCACTTTAGATGCTGCTGACTGACTATCTCGGGGGCCCCTCTTAGCCACACTAGATGCTGCTGACTGACAGTCTCGGGGTTTCCCTCTTGCCCACTCTAGATTCTGCTGACTGACTGTCTCGGGGTTTCCCTCTTGTCCAATCTAGAGGCTGCTGACTGACTGTCTCGGGGTTTCCCTCTTGTCCAATCTAGATGTTGCTGACTGACTGTCTCGGGGTTTCCCTCTTGTCCAATCTAGATGCTGCTGACTGACTGTCTCGGGGTTTCCCTCTTGCCCAATCTAGATGCTGCTCACTGACTGTCTCGGGGTCCCCCTCTTGTCCACTCTAGATGCTGCTCACTGACTGTCTCGGTGTTTCCCTCTTGTCCACTCTAGATGCTGCTGACTGACTGTCTCGGGGTCCCCCTCTTGCCCAATCTAGATGCTGCTGACTGACTGTCTCGGGGCCCCCCTCTTGCCCACTCTAGATGCTGCTGACTGACTGTCTCGGGGTCCCCCTCTTGCCCAATCTAGATGCTGCTGACTGACTGTCTCGGGGTTTCCCTGTTGTCCAATCTATATGCTGCTGACTGACTGTCTCGGGGGCCCCTCTTATCCAATCTAGATGTTGCTGACTGATTGTCTCGGGGTTTCCCTCTTGCCCAATCTAGATGTTGCTGACTCACTGTCTCGGGGTTTCCCTCTTGTCCAACCTCGATGCTGCTGACTGACTGTCTCGGGGTTTCCCTCTTGTCCACTCCTCTAGATGTTGCTGGCTGACTGTCTCGGGGTTTCCCTCTTGTCCAATCTAGATGCTGCTGACTGACTGTCTCGGGGTTTCCCTCTTGTCCACTCCTCTAGATGCTGCTGACTGACTGTCTCGGGGTTTCCCTCTTGTCCACTCCTCTAGATGTTGTTGACTGACTGTCTCGGAGTTTCCCTGTTGTCCAATCTAGATGCTGCTGACTGACGGACTCAGGGTTTCCCTTTTGTCCACTCCTCTAGATGTTGTTGACTGACTGTCTCGGGGTTTCCCTCTTGTCCAATCTAGATGCTGCTGACTGACTGTCTCGGGGTTTCCCTGTTGTCCAATCTATATGCTGCTGACTGACTGTCTCGGGGTTTCCCTGTTGTCCAATATATATGCTGCTGACTGACTGTCTCGGGGTTTCCCTCATGTCCACTCCTCTAGATGTTGTTGACTGACTGTCTCGGGGTTTCCCTCTTGTCCACTCCTCTAGATGTTGTTGACTGACTTCTCGGGGTTTCCCACTTGTCCAATCTAGATGTTGCTGGCTGACTGTCTCGGGGCCCCCCTCTTGCCCAATCTAGATGCTGCTGACTGACTGTCTCGGGGTTTTCCTGTTGTCCAATCTATATGCTGCTGACTGACTGTCTCGGGGGCCCTTCTTATCCAATCTAGATGTTGCTGACTGACTGTCTCGGGGCCCCCCTCTTGTCCACTCCTCTACATGTTGCTGACTGACTGTCTCGGAGTTTCCCTCTTGTCCACTCCTCTAGATGTTGATGACTGACTGTCTCGGGGTTTCCCTCTTGTCCAATCTAGATGCTGCTGACTGACTGTCTCGGGGTTTCCCTGTTGTCCACTCCTCTATATGCTGCTGACTGACTGTCTCGGGGTTTCCCTCTTGTCCACTCCTCTAGATGCTGCTGACTGACTGTCTCGGAGTTTCCCTCTTGTCCAATCTAGATGTTGTTGACTGACTGTCTCGGGGTTTCCCTGTTGTCCACTCCTCTAGATGTTGATGACTGACTGTCTCGGGGTTTCCCTGTTGTCCACTCCTCTAGATGTTGTTGACTGACTGTCTCGGGGTTTCCCTGTTGTCCAATCTAAATGCTGCTGACTGACTGTCTCGGGGTTTCCCTTTTGTCCACTCCTCTAGATGTTGTTGACTGACTTCTCGGGGTTTCCCTCTTGTCCAATCTAGATGTTGCTGGCTGACTGTCTCGGGGCCCCCCTCTTGCCCAATCTAGATGCTGCTGACTGACTGTCTCGGGGTTTCCCTGTTGTCCAATCTATATGCTGCTGACTGACTGTCTCGGGGGCCCCTCTTATCCAATCTAGATGTTGCTGACTGACTGTCTCGGGGCCCCCCTCTTGTCCACTCCTCTACATGTTGCTGACTGACTGTCTCGGGGTTTCCCTCTTGTCCACTCCTCTAGATGTTGTTGACTGACTGTCTCGGGGTTTCCCTCTTGTCCAATCTAGATGTTGAGGGCTGACTGTCTCGGGGTTTCCCTCTTGTCCAATCTAGATGCTGCTGACTGACTGTCCCGGGGTTTCCCTGTTGTCCAATCTAGATGCTGCTGACTGACTGTCTCGGGGTTTCCCTCTTGTCCACTCCTCTAGATGTTGATGACTGACTGTCTCGGGGTTTCCCTCTTGTCCACTCCTCTAGATGTTGTTGACTGACTGTCTCGGGGTTTCCCTCTTGTCCAATCTAGATGTTGCTGACTCACTGTCTCGGGATCCCCCTCTTGTCCAACTTAGATGCTGCTGACTGACTGTCTCAGGGTTTCTCTCTTGCCCAATCTAGATGTTGCTGACTGACTGTCTCGGGGTTTCCCTCTTGTCCAATCTGGATGCTGCTGACTGACTGTCTCGGGGTTTCCCTCTTGTCCACTCCTCTAGATGCTGCTGACTGACTGTCTCGGGGTTTCCCTGTTGTCCACTCCTCTAAATGTTGTTGACTGACTGTCTCGGGGTTTCCCTCTTGTCCAATCTAGATGTTGCTGACTGACTGTCTCGGGGTTTCCCTCTTGCCCACTCCTCTAGATGTTGCTGGCTGACTGTCTCGGGGTTTCCCTCTTGTCCAATCTAGATGCTGCTGACTGACTTTCTCGGGGTTTCCCTCTTGTCCACTCCTCTAGATGCTGCTGACTGACTGTCTCGGGGTTTCCCTCTTGTCCAATCTAGATGCTGCTGACTGACTGTCTCGGGGTTTCCCTCTTGTCCACTCCTCTAAATGTTGTTGACTGACTATCTCGGGGTTTCTCTGTTGTCCAATCTAGATGCTGCTGACTGACTGTCTCGGGGTACCCCTCTTGTCCTCTCCTCTAGATGCTGCTGACTGACTGTCTCGGGGTTTCCCTGTTGTTCACTCCTCTAGATGTTGTTGACTGACTGTCTCGGGGTTTCCCTCTTGTCCAATCTAGATGTTGCTGGCTGACTGTCTCGGGGTTTCCCTCTTGTCCAATCTAGATGCTGCTGACTGACTGTCTCGGGGCCCCCCTCTTGCCCAATCTAGATGCTGCTGACTGACTGTCTCGGGGTACCCCTCTTGTCCACTCCTCTAGATGTTGATGACTGACTGTCTCGGGGTTTCCCTCTTGTCCACTCCTCTAGATGTTGTTGACTGACTTCTCGGGGTTTCCCTCTTGTCCAATCTAGATGCTGCTGACTGACTGTCTCGGGGTACCCCTCTTGTCCACTCCTCTAGATGTTGATGACTGACTGTCTCGGGGTTTCCCTCTTGTCCACTCCTCTAGATGTTGTTGACTGACTTCTCGGGGTTTCCCTCTTGCCCAATCTAGATGCTGCTGACTGACTGTCTCGGGGTTTCCCTGTTGTCCAATCTATATGCTGCTGACTGACTGTCTCGGGGGCCCCTCTTCTCCAATCTAGATGTTGCTGACTGACTGTCTCGGGGTTTCCCTCTTGTCCACTCCTCTAGATGTTGTTGACTGACTGTCTCGGGGTTTCCCTCTTGTCCAACCTAGATGTTGCTGACTCACTGTCTCGGGATCCCCCTCTTGTCCAACTTAGATGCTGCTGACTGACTGTCTCAGGGTTTCTCTCTTGCCCAATCTAGATGTTGCTGACTGACTGTCTCGGGGTTTCCCTCTTGTCCAATCTGGATGCTGCTGACTGACTGTCTCGGGGTTTCCCTCTTGCCCAATCTAGATGCTGCTCACTGACTGTCTCGGGGTCCCCCTCTTGTCCACTCTAGATGCTGCTGACTGACTGTCTCGGGGCCCCCTCTTGTCCACTCTAGATGCTGCTGACTGACTGTCTCGGGGCCCCCTCTTGTCCACTCTAGATGCTGCTGACTGACTGTCTCGGGGCCCCCGCTTGTCCACTCTAGATGCTGCTCACTGACTGTCTCGGGGGCCCCTCTTAGCCACACTAGATGCCGCTGACTGACAGTCTCGGGGCCCCTCTTGTCCACTTTAGATGCTGCTGACTGACTGTCTCGGGGGCCCCTCTTAGCCACACTAGATGCTGCTGACTGACAGTCTCGGGGTTTCCCTCTTGCCCACTCTAGATTCTGCTGACTGACTGTCTCGGGGTTTCCCTCTTGTCCAATCTAGAGGCTGCTGACTGACTGTCTCGGGGTTTCCCTCTTGTCCAATCTAGGTGTTGCTGACTGACTGTCTCGGGGTTTCCCTCTTGTCCAATCTAGATGCTGCTGACTGACTGTCTCAGGGTTTCCCTCTTGCCCAATCTAGATGCTGCTCACTGACTGTCTCGGGGTCCCCCTCTTGTCCACTCTAGATGCTGCTCACTGACTGTCTCGGTGTTTCCCTCTTGTCCACTCTAGATGCTGCTGACTGACTGTCTCGGGGTCCCCCTCTTGCCCAATCTAGATGCTGCTGACTGACTGTCTCGGGGCCCCCCTCTTGCCCACTCTAGATGCTGCTGACTGACTGTCTCGGGGTCCCCCTCTTGCCCAATCTAGATGCTGCTGACTGACTGTCTCGGGGTTTCCCTGTTGTCCAATCTATATGCTGCTGACTGACTGTCTCGGGGGCCCCTCTTATCCAATCTAGATGTTGCTGACTGATTGTCTCGGGGTTTCCCTCTTGCCCAATCTAGATGTTGCTGACTCACTGTCTCGGGGTTTCCCTCTTGTCCAACCTCGATGCTGCTGACTGACTGTCTCGGGGTTTCCCTCTTGTCCACTCCTCTAGATGTTGCTGGCTGACTGTCTCGGGGTTTCCCTCTTGTCCAATCTAGATGCTGCTGACTGACTGTCTCGGGGTTTCCCTCTTGTCCACTCCTCTAGATGCTGCTGACTGACTGTCTCGGGGTTTCCCTCTTGTCCACTCCTCTAGATGTTGTTGACTGACTGTCTCGGAGTTTCCCTGTTGTCCAATCTAGATGCTGCTGACTGACTGTCTCAGGGTTTCCCTTTTGTCCACTCCTCTAGATGTTGTTGACTGACTGTCTCGGGGTTTCCCTCTTGTCCAATCTAGATGCTGCTGACTGACTGTCTCGGGGTTTCCCTGTTGTCCAATCTATATGCTGCTGACTGACTGCCTCGGGGTTTCCCTCATGTCCACTCCTCTAGATGTTGTTGACTGACTGTCTCGGGGTTTCCCTCTTGTCCACTCCTCTAGATGTTGTTGACTGACTTCTCGGGGTTTCCCACTTGTCCAATCTAGATGTTGCTGGCTGACTGTCTCGGGGCCCCCCTCTTGCCCAATCTAGATGCTGCTGACTGACTGTCTCGGGGTTTTCCTGTTGTCCAATCTATATGCTGCTGACTGACTGTCTCGGGGGCCCTTCTTATCCAATCTAGATGTTGCTGACTGACTGTCTCGGGGCCCCCCTCTTGTCCACTCCTCTACATGTTGCTGACTGACTGTCTCGGAGTTTCCCTCTTGTCCACTCCTCTAGATGTTGATGACTGACTGTCTCGGGGTTTCCCTCTTGTCCAATCTAGATGCTGCTGACTGACTGTCTCGGGGTTTCCCTGTTGTCCACTCCTCTATATGCTGCTGACTGACTGTCTCGGGGTTTCCCTCTTGTCCACTCCTCTAGATGCTGCTGACTGACTGTCTCGGAGTTTCCCTCTTGTCCAATCTAGATGTTGTTGACTGACTGTCTCGGGGTTTCCCTGTTGTCCACTCCTCTAGATGTTGATGACTGACTGTCTCGGGGTTTCCCTGTTGTCCACTCCTCTAGATGTTGTTGACTGACTGTCTCGGGGTTTCCCTGTTGTCCAATCTAAATGCTGCTGACTGACTGTCTCGGGGTTTCCCTTTTGTCCACTCCTCTAGATGTTGTTGACTGACTTCTCGGGGTTTCCCTCTTGTCCAATCTAGATGTTGCTGGCTGACTGTCTCGGGGCCCCCCTCTTGCCCAATCTAGATGCTGCTGACTGACTGTCTCGGGGTTTCCCTGTTGTCCAATCTATATGCTGCTGACTGACTGTCTCGGGGGCCCCTCTTATCCAATCTAGATGTTGCTGACTGACTGTCTCGGGGCCCCCCTCTTGTCCACTCCTCTACATGTTGCTGACTGACTGTCTCGGGGTTTCCCTCTTGTCCACTCCTCTAGATGTTGTTGACTGACTGTCTCGGGGTTTCCCTCTTGTCCAATCTAGATGTTGAGGGCTGACTGTCTCGGGGTTTCCCTCTTGTCCAATCTAGATGCTGCTGACTGACTGTCCCGGGGTTTCCCTGTTGTCCAATCTAGATGCTGCTGACTGACTGTCTCGGGGTTTCCCTCTTGTCCACTCCTCTAGATGTTGATGACTGACTGTCTCGGGGTTTCCCTCTTGTCCACTCCTCTAGATGTTGTTGACTGACTGTCTCGGGGTTTCCCTCTTGTCCAATCTAGATGTTGCTGACTCACTGTCTCGGGATCCCCCTCTTGTCCAACTTAGATGCTGCTGACTGACTGTCTCAGGGTTTCTCTCTTGCCCAATCTAGATGTTGCTGACTGACTGTCTCGGGGTTTCCCTCTTGTCCAATCTGGATGCTGCTGACTGACTGTCTCGGGGTTTCCCTCTTGTCCACTCCTCTAGATGCTGCTGACTGACTGTCTCGGGGTTTCCCTGTTGTCCACTCCTCTAGATGTTGTTGACTGACTGTCTCGGGGTTTCCCTCTTGTCCAATCTAGATGTTGCTGACTGACTGTCTCGGGGTTTCCCTCTTGCCCACTCCTCTAGATGTTGCTGGCTGACTGTCTCGGGGTTTCCCTCTTGTCCAATCTAGATGCTGCTGACTGACTTTCTCGGGGTTTCCCTCTTGTCCACTCCTCTAGATGCTGCTGACTGACTGTCTCGGGGTTTCCCTCTTGTCCAGTCTAGATGCTGCTGACTGACTGTCTCGGGATTTCCCTCTTGTCCACTCCTCTAAATGTTGTTGACTGACTGTCTCGGGGTTTCCCTCTTGTCCACTCCTCTAGATGCTGCTGACTGACTGTCTCGGAGTTTCCCTCTTGTCCAATCTAGATGTTGTTGACTGACTGTCTCGGGGTTTCCCTGTTGTCCACTCCTCTAGATGTTGATGACTGACTGTCTCGGGGTTTCCCTGTTGTCCACTCCTCTAGATGTTGTTGACTGACTGTCTCGGGGTTTCTCTGTTGTCCAATCTAGATGCTGCTGACTGACTGTCTCGGGGTACCCCTCTTGTCCTCTCCTCTAGATGCTGCTGACTGACTGTCTCGGGGTTTCCCTGTTGTTCACTCCTCTAGATGTTGTTGACTGACTGTCTCGGGGTTTCCCTCTTGTCCAATCTAGATGTTGCTGGCTGACTGTCTCGGGGTTTCCCTCTTGTCCAATCTAGATGCTGCTGACTGACTGTCTCGGGGCCCCCCTCTTGCCCAATCTAGATGCTGCTGACTGACTGTCTCGGGGTACCCCTCTTGTCCACTCCTCTAGATGTTGATGACTGACTGTCTCGGGGTTTCCCTCTTGTCCACTCCTCTAGATGTTGTTGACTGACTTCTCGGGGTTTCCCTCTTGTCCAATCTAGATGTTGCTGGCTGACTGTCTCGGGGCCCCCCTCTTGCCCAATCTAGATGCTGCTGACTGACTGTCTCGGGGTTTCCCTGTTGTCCAATCTATATGCTGCTGACTGACTGTCTCGGGGGCCCCTCTTCTCCAATCTAGATGTTGCTGACTGACTGTCTCGGGGTTTCCCTCTTGTCCACTCCTCTAGATGTTGTTGACTGACTGTCTCGGGGTTTCCCTCTTGTCCAACCTAGATGTTGCTGACTCACTGTCTCGGGATCCCCCTCTTGTCCAACTTAGATGCTGCTGACTGACTGTCTCAGGGTTTCTCTCTTGCCCAATCTAGATGTTGCTGACTGACTGTCTCGGGGTTTCCCTCTTGTCCAATCTGGATGCTGGTGACTGACTGTCTCGGGGTTTCCCTCTTGTCCACTCCTCTAGATGCTGCTGACTGACTGTCTCGGGGTTTCCCTGTTGTCCAATCTAGATGTTGCTGACTGACTGTCTCGGGGTTTCCCTCTTGTCCAATCTAGATGCTGCTGACTGACTTTCTCGGGGTTTCCCTCTTGTCCACTCCTCTAGATGCTGCTGACTGACTGTCTCGGGGTTTCCCTCTTGTCCAGTCTAGATGCTGCTGACTGACTGTCTCGGGATTTCCCTCTTGTCCACTCCTCTAAATGTTGTTGACTGACTATCTCGGGGTTTCCCTGTTGTCCAATCTAGATGCTGCTGACTGACTGTCTCGGGATTTCCCTCTTGTCCACTCCTCTAAATGTTGTTGACTGACTGTCTCGGGGTTTCCCTCTTGTCCACTCCTCTAGATGCTGCTGACTGACTGTCTCGGGGTTTCCCTCTTGTCCAGTCTAGATGCTGCTGACTGACTGTCTCGGGATTTCCCTCTTGTCCACTCCTCTAAATGTTGTTGACTGACTGTCTCGGGGTTTCCCTCTTGTCCACTCCTCTAGATGCTGCTGACTGACTGTCTCGGAGTTTCCCTCTTGTCCAATCTAGATGTTGTTGACTGACTGTCTCGGGGTTTCCCTGTTGTCCACTCCTCTAGATGTTGATGACTGACTGTCTCGGGGTTTCCCTGTTGTCCACTCCTCTAGATGTTGTTGACTGACTGTCTCGGGGTTTCTCTGTTGTCCAATCTAGATGCTGCTGACTGACTGTCTCGGGGTACCCCTCTTGTCCTCTCCTCTAGATGCTGCTGACTGACTGTCTCGGGGTTTCCCTGTTGTTCACTCCTCTAGATGTTGTTGACTGACTGTCTCGGGGTTTCCCTCTTGTCCAATCTAGATGTTGCTGGCTGACTGTCTCGGGGTTTCCCTCTTGTCCAATCTAGATGCTGCTGACTGACTGTCTCGGGGCCCCCCTCTTGCCCAATCTAGATGCTGCTGACTGACTGTCTCGGGGTACCCCTCTTGTCCACTCCTCTAGATGTTGATGACTGACTGTCTCGGGGTTTCCCTCTTGTCCACTCCTCTAGATGTTGTTGACTGACTTCTCGGGGTTTCCCTCTTGTCCAATCTAGATGTTGCTGGCTGACTGTCTCGGGGCCCCCCTCTTGCCCAATCTAGATGCTGCTGACTGACTGTCTCGGGGTTTCCCTGTTGTCCAATCTATATGCTGCTGACTGACTGTCTCGGGGGCCCCTCTTCTCCAATCTAGATGTTGCTGACTGACTGTCTCGGGGTTTCCCTCTTGTCCACTCCTCTAGATGTTGTTGACTGACTGTCTCGGGGTTTCCCTCTTGTCCAACCTAGATGTTGCTGACTCACTGTCTCGGGATCCCCCTCTTGTCCAACTTAGATGCTGCTGACTGACTGTCTCAGGGTTTCTCTCTTGCCCAATCTAGATGTTGCTGACTGACTGTCTCGGGGTTTCCCTCTTGTCCAATCTGGATGCTGCTGACTGACTGTCTCGGGGTTTCCCTCTTGTCCACTCCTCTAGATGCTGCTGACTGACTGTCTCGGGGTTTCCCTGTTGTCCAATCTAGATGTTGCTGACTGACTGTCTCGGGGTTTCCCTCTTGTCCAATCTAGATGCTGCTGACTGACTTTCTCGGGGTTTCCCTCTTGTCCACTCCTCTAGATGCTGCTGACTGACTGTCTCGGGGTTTCCCTCTTGTCCAGTCTAGATGCTGCTGACTGACTGTCTCGGGATTTCCCTCTTGTCCACTCCTCTAAATGTTGTTGACTGACTATCTCGGGGTTTCCCTGTTGTCCAATCTAGATGCTGCTGACTGACTGTCTCGGGATTTCCCTCTTGTCCACTCCTCTAAATGTTGTTGACTGACTGTCTCGGGGTTTCCCTCTTGTCCAATCTAGATGCTGCTGACTGACTGTCTCGGGGTTTCCCTGTTGTCCAATCTAGATTCTGCTGACTGACTGTCTCGGGGTACCCCTCTTGTCCACTCCTCTAGATGCTGCTGACTGACTGTCTCGGGGTTTCCGTCTTGTCCACTCCTCTAGATGTTGTTGACTGACTGTCTCGGTGTTTCCCTCTTGCCCAATCTAGATTCTGCTGACTGACTGTCTCGGGGTACCCCTCTTGTCCACTCCTCTAGATGCTGCTGACTGACTGTCTCGGGGCCCCCCTCTTGCCCAATCTAGATGCTGCTGACTGACTGACTCGGGGTACCCCTCTTGTCCACTCCTCTAGATGCTGCTGACTGACTGTCTCGGGGCCCCCCTCTTGCCCAATCTAGATGCTGCTGACTGACTGTCTCGGAGTTTCCCTCTTGTCCACTCCTCTAGATGCTGCTGACTGACTATCTCGGGGTTTCCCTCTTGTCCACTCCTCTAGATGTTGTTGACTGACTGTCTCAGGGTTTCCCTCTTGTCCAATCTAGATGCTGCTGACTGACTGTCTCGGGGCCCGCCTCTTGTCCACTCCTGTAGATGTTGTTGACTGACTGTCTCAGAGTTTCCCTCTTGTCCAATCTAGATGCTGCTGACTGACTGCCTCGGGTTACCCCTCTTGCCCACTCTTCGAGATGTTGTTGACTGACTGTCTCGGTGTTTCCCTCATGTCCACTACTCTAGATGCTGATGACTGACTGTTTCGGGGCCCTCTACTTGCCCACTCCTCGAGATGCTGATGACGGCCTGTTTCAGGGCCCCTGTCCTGCCCATTTCTCCAATGTTGCCCTATGTGGGATCAAGCGATTGGTAGCCAAGCCTTATTTCTCAAATGACATTGCTGTTTTTGTGAGGTCAGACACAGGGGACCATTGGATTTGCCTCAACGGCAGGATTTCCTCAGATACAAGGCATGATTGACTGCACACATGTTCCTGTTGACGTTCCGTTGTCTCAGCCCAAATCAGTCAACAGGAAGGGAAACATTCAGCTGGTGTGCAACCATCATAATCACTTCCTTCAGGTTTGTGTACAGTTTTAAGGCAGCTGTAGATTCATTCATTCTGATGCAGACATGAGTGCTGCAGCTATTCTTCCACCACAACGGCTATGTGGATGGCGTCTGGCAGCCATGGGTGACCTGGTGACGAGATGGCTGCATACCACAGTTCAAAACTCCACAACTGAGGCACACATAAAATATAACTGCCGCCATCTCAGCAAGAGCAACCATTGAACCAGACATTAAGCTCCCCGGGATGAAGTTCAGATGCCTTGACAGGCGGTCTTCACAGTGGAAGACACCTGTGGCATACCAGAACTTCAAGAGAGTCAGGGGGCAGAGGTGAGTGTAGTGGCCATCACTAAGGGGAAGGTGCTGGGGAAACTGAAAGGTCTGAAGGTGGTTAAATCACCTGGACCGGATGGACTACACCCCAGTGTTCTAAAGGAGATAGCTGAGGTGATTGTGGAGGCAATGATGGTGATCTTTCAGGAATTACAGGGAGGGTTCCAGGGGACTGGGAAATGGCCAATGTAACACTTCTGTTTAAGAAGGGAGGGAGTCGGAAGATGGGAAATTATAGGCTGATTAGCCTGACTTTGGTTGTTGGTAAGATTTAATGAAGGGTGAGATTGCAAAGAACATGGAAGTGCACGGTAAAATAGGTCTGAGTCAGCATGGCTTCCTCAAGGAACGACATGCCTGACAAATCTGTTACAATTCTTTGAGGAGGTAGTGAGGAAGTTAGACAAAGGAGAACCACTGGACGTGATCTATTTGGATTTCCAGAAGCCCTTTGGCGATGTGCCGTACAGGAGGCTGCAAAATAAGATAAGAGTCCATGATGTTAGGGGTAAGGTACTGGCATGGATAGAGGATTGGCTGACTGGCAGAAGGCAGAGAGTGAGGATAAAGGGGTCTTTTTCAGGATGGCAGACGGTAACTAGTGGTGTTCCTCAGGGGTCACTGTTGGGACCACAACTATTCACAATATACATTAACGATCTGGAAGAAGGAACTGAGGGCATTGTTGCTAAGTTTGCAAATGGTACAAAAATATGTAGAGGGACAGATAGTGTTGAGGAAGCAGAGAGGCCGCAGGAGAACTTGGACAGGCTAGGAGAGTGGACAAAAAAAGTGGCAGATGGAATACAGTGTGGAAAAGTGTGAGGTTATGTATGCACTTTGGTAGGAAGAATAGAGGCATAGATTATTTTCTAAATGGGAAAAAGCTTCAGAAATCAGTAGCACAAAGGGATTAAGGAGTCCTGGTTCAGGATTCTCTTAAGATTAAAATGCAGGTTCAGTTGGTAGTTAGGAAGGCAAATGCAATGTTAGCATTCATGTTGAGAGGGCTAGAATATTAGGGTTGGGATGGACTTCTGAGTCTGTATAATGCTCTGGTCAGACCCCATTTGGAGTACTGTGAGCAGTTTTGGCCCTGGTATCTAAGGAAGGATGTGCTGGCCTTGGTTCTTTGCAATCTCACCCTTCATAAGTGGGCAGCACGGTAGCATAGTGGTTAGCACAGTTGCTTCACAGCACCAGGGTCCCAGGTTCGATTCCCGGCTGGGTCGCTGTCTGTGCGGAGTCTGCACGTTTTCCCCATGTCTGTGTGGGTTTCCTCCGGGTGCTCCGGTTTCCTCCCGAAAGACGTGATGTTAGATCATTTGGACATATGAGGAACAGTTGAGGACTCTGGGTCTGTACTCAATGGGGCTTAGAAGCATATGTGGGATCGAATTGAAACTTACAGAATACTGAGAGGCCGAGATAGAGTGGACGTGGAGAGGATGTTTCCACTAGTAGGAAAAACTAGAACCTAAGGGCGCAGCCTCAGACTGAAGGGATAATTAATTAAAACAGAGATAAGGAGAATTTTCTTCAGCCAGAAGATGGTGAATCTGTGGAATTCATTGCCGCAGAAGGCTCTGGAGACTAAGTCACTGAGTGTCTTTAAGACAGAGATAGATACGTTCTTGAGTGATAAGGTGATCAGCGGTTATGGGGAGAAGGCATGAAAATGGGGATGAGAAACATATCAGCCATGATTGAATGGTGGAGCAGACTCGATGGGCCGAGTGGCCTAATTCTGCTCCTATTTCTTATGATCTTATGGTCTTGACATATTGGGTGCCACCTTACAAAGGTTTCCTGCATTGTTGCAGTCTTCTGCATTCCAGGACATGGTCATTCAGGAAGGAATGGAACTGGAGTTGGTTTATGGGAAATAGTGCTTTGGCTTATCTGAGTATGAGGATCAGCTGGAGGCACTTCAGCACAACCTAAAGGTCAGATTCTTGCAGAGACATACTGACCAGGCTGGCAGAGAAGCAAGGGATGTCATGATTCAGGCATGCCTCTGAACATGGCAGAGCCTCCAGTAAGACTATCTAAATTGGACAGTAATGTAAAATATTCCAGCCCCTCTATAGAGTGCATCACTCATGACGCAGAGTATCTTCTGTAAGACCACATAACCACACATCCCTTTCAGACCTCACGCACAGGCAGGACATACTGACCATGCTTCATGGAAACTCTTGACCGATGTTCACGCATCTTCCATTGCTGCTCCACTAGTATATTGCCACAACCAGGAAGGCATGGCTGGAGCTGTCCTCCAATGGAGACTCCTGATTGCAGTCTCTGTCTCCTTCATCCTCTCCTGCCCACCTGTGCCGTGTGGACCACCATTTGCACCCCCCCCCCCCTCCCTCCCTCCAGCCCCCACCGCCGATCTAAAGTCACATGAGGCCCCACTGAGGTGTGTGATAACATGATTTATTCCTGTGGTGGTAGCTCCTCAGAGTACAAGGCATCCACATTCAGCTGCTGTCGATCCTGCAGCATTGGTCTGTGTAAGAAAATATTAGTTACACGACCTCCTTTATCTAGGTTGGTGCTGCAGCACACATCCTTCAACACATCAAGTGACACTCTCGGGAAATGACCACGGCGTTAGAGGCTGTTCTGAAGTGTGGAGAATTTAATAAACTTTCCAGCTCTGTACCGCACACCAATCTCGCCATCGCTGTCTGCCGGCACTGAATCCACTCTTCCAATCTCAAGGGCCGCCTCCTCCACAAAGCTCTATTTATCAGGTTGGCCATTCTACCCCTGAGCGATACTTTCCTCATATGATTTGTCCTCATTAATACAGCACTGTGAGAATATTAAGAGGTCAATGGTACTAAACCTTTCTATTTGCCCAACCTGATCCAATATCCGAAGTGATATTTTGTCATTGTGTTTCTGAGTGCTGATATTACCCACATGCCACTATAACACCACTTTGGTCACTTCACACAATTGAGTATTGGTAATGGGCAATATTGGGATAACTATTCACTGGCTGTATTGAGACCCTCTTGCTCAGAGCTGTGCCGTCACTGTAGATATCCAGGTCTGACAGCTTGGTTTTGCTTCATGCTCACCTTGCCAGTATACACAACGTTACTGAAAAGGTCCCAGCACTGGACCCAGGTCCTACTCGCCAGGATGTGATTGCTGCCCGCTCTGGCGATCTCAAGCCATGTCTTCTTAGGAAACAATGTGGCGCCAGGCTCACACTGCCTCGTTCATCACCTCCGATGAGGCGTCGGAGAACCTTGGAATGATCCTGCCATGGCTGACTGCCATGTCCCTTATTTGGTTTAGTAACCCTTCAACACAACTTCTCCCTGCCTGAATCATATTTAGTACTCGTCCTTTAAAAGGGACCTGTCACTTCCAGCTTCCACCTGCCATCATTCGTGGGATAGGTAATGTGGAATATCTGGAAACACTCTCGACATTAGAATGCTGCCAAAATCGGCAAAATGTAGCCCTTCATTCATATTCCAAATTCAATTTCCTGTGGTACATTGCAATTTGGTCCAATTTGCTATTGTTCTTATTGTTATTACAAGAATTGTACATTGATAATGTGCATGGGGTTATGAATTTACAAATACCCCTTGGCATCTCAGCAAATTGAGCATTTAATAATAATTAAATCTGTCTCCTCAAAATCTATTGCTAACAACTCATATTTTTGAAGCTACAATGACGGTAACCTTGATGCAAAATAAAGTTGTCTGGTATCAGACCCTCGGGTATTAGTGATGCCAGTCGGGTTTGCAAGGGCGGGTGGGAGTGATGGTATATTTTCTTAGAGGCTTGTCTATGTCATCCGGTAAAATTGGAAGTCTAACGTTAACTCATTCATTTACAAGGAATTAAAACTGGGCCCTTCATCATCTCTAGCTCAGTGATGATTTGCCCCTCACATCTGCAGCCTCTCTAAGATAACACAAAACTAACTTAAATTCATTCACATTGTTTTCAAATAATTTGGGAAAGCTTAGAAACACAGAATTTGTTTTTCATTAATGGAATCTAACCTTTCTAGTTGTGTGTCAATTCAAGAACTCTAATATAATGGACAGGGTTTCAGTCGCCCAGAGTCCGATTGGCTCACCGATGCCACCTCACTGACAGGTATTTTACTGATGACAGGACTGGAAGTGGACAGCGTGCCCACTCGATGGTCATCACAAGGAGCCCCGGAAAGGTAAGTCCAAGACGTTTATTTCTGGTACAAAGTAAAGCCACACAGCGGCGGGGAGCAACTCGTCTCAGCCGGGACCATCCGAAGATGTTGGTTCCCTTCTGGGCCTTTTATCGGGTGAAATTGACAAGCCCCGCTGTTGGGCCTCCGCTCCTCAGGGGAGGAGCTCGTATTCCACAAGCCTCATGGGGATATCAATCGGGTCATCTCCGTGAGTCTCATGGGGGTCAGAGCATCCTTCCCCCCAAAGTCTGTCAGTCCCTCTGTCGTAGAGGGTGGAGGAGGCCTCCTTCTCCACTTTGCCCGCAGTTGCGCCTCCGGCTGTTGCGGGGGACGTGTAAACCTGTCGGGGACTGTCGTTTCCGCGTTGATCATCGGTGACCGTTCCCTGACTATGAGCGCTTGAGGCTCCACCTTGGAACTGGAGTCCTCCACCTCGCGCATCTCCGTGTCTGTGCCCCTAGGGGTTGTTGCCCACTGGCCCACTTGGGTGTCGGGTAGGGGTGTGCAAGACCGGTTCATCTGGCGGGGCCGGTCTTGGTGTTGGCTCCCTGCTGCAGACTTGGTCCACATGCTTTCACACCATCTGCTCCCATGTTTTTACCGTAGACGATACTGGTCCAATCCGTTCCACCACGGTCCCCTGTATCCACTAGGCAACGTCTCCAAATTTCCTGACATATACCCTGTACCCCATTCAAAAATGCCTGTTCTGCGTCCGTCTATTGGGGTACTGCCGCTGGAGATCTTTTAAAAAATAAATTTAGAGTACCCAATTCATTTTCCAATTAAGGGGCAATTTAGCGTGGCCAATCCACCTACCCTGCACATCTTTAGGTTGTGGGAGCGAAACCCACGCAAACACGGGGAAAATGTGCAAACTCCACACGGACAGTGACCCAGAGCCAGGATCAAACCTGGGACCTCGGCGCCGTGAGGCAGCAGCGCTAACCACTGCGCCATCGTGCTGCCCCTGTCTCTGGAGATCGTGTCTCCATTCTACTTTCCCGCTAATAACAGGGAACAGCAGGCTAAGGTGGGTTCTCAGTCTCCGGCCCATCAGCGGAGACTGATGCCACCCTGGTGTGGTACGGTAGATGATCAAGAAACGTGCCAATCTCAACTCCACGGATCCCTCTTGAACGTCTGCACAGTTTGTTCTGCCAGACCATTTGAGGAAGGGTGAGATGGGGCAGTCCGAATGTGCTCCATTCCATTTGACTTTGTGAAGTGCACAAAGTCCTCGCGAGTAAAGGGGGTACCATTGTCCGTGAACAATACCCTCGGGATGCCATGGGTACTAAATGAGAGATGCAAGTTCTCGATGGTAACCTTCAAAATGGTGGATGGCATTCGATGGACATCTAACCATTTGGACTGGGTGTCCACTCTCAGCAAGAACATCGAGCCTTGAAGGTTTGCGTGTAGATGTAGCCAAGATCGGCCCGGCCTTTCCTATAGGTGGAGAGGTGCGACTGGTGGCAGATTCTGACGTTTCTGACACGTGGCGCATCGCTGGACCAACCGCTCGGTGTCGCCATCCAAGCCTGGCCACCATATGGAGCTCCTGGCGAGCATTTTCATCTTCAACACCCCCAGGTATCCATTGTTTATGGCCTGAAGGATAGACTTCCTGTTCTGACTCGGAATCAGAATGCGAGCTTCCCACAAAAGGGTGCCATCTTCCATGCTGAGCTCTTACTGCTTGGCCTCAAAATCCCACAGCTCCACAGGAAGTTTCCCTCACTGACCCCTGTGGAAGACGATATGGCATAGCTTCATCAAGACTGGGTCCTTCTGCGTCTAGCCACAAAGTGCAGCTGTGACCAGCAAGGTTGATCCGACTGCATCAGTCACTGGTGGAGATAGGGGACGTGTTGTCAATGGGAGCTGGCTCAAAGTGTCTACGTGTGTGATCTGCGTGCCTGGGCGATACGCGAACACGTACCCGTACGCCGCCAACAATAAGGCCCAATGTTGTATCTGGGCAGTTGCTATCGGCGGAATCGCCCTGTTCTCTTTAAACAACCTGAGCAATGGTTTGTGGTCCATTACGATTGTAAAATGTCGCCCATAAACGTATTAGTGGAATTTATTCACCAGGAAAATGACGTCCAGCCCTTTCTCGATCTGAGTGTGATTGCGCTCCGCATCGGCCATCCGCATCCTTGATGCATAGGCTATTGGCCTCTCCGTTCTGTCGTCCACACGGTGGGATAACACCCCCCCAATTCCGCAGGGGGGAGGCATTACAAGTGACCAATAGAGGCCTCAAAGGGTTCTAATGGGTCAGCAGGTTTGATGATGACAGTTGCTGCTTCACCTTGGTGAACGCATCCTTGTGGCGGCCTCCATGCCCAGTCCTGCTGCTTTTCCTATAGCGCATGCAGTGGTGTTAGGTTGGTCTGTTCTTAGGGGGCGCCGCTCGCCTGAGTGGGGGTCTTCCAATGCTATTTGCCTCCATCTTGAATGTGCCCTGGTGCTCCTGGACTCCCTTCTCCGCGCTCTCCCATGAGAGGGATATCCCTATGGCCCTTTTCAGGTCCAAAGATGGTTCAGTCAGGAATTTCTGCTGGGTCGCCATGTTATTTACTCCAAACGCAAGGAGGTCCCTCAGCATCTCCGGTAGAGATGGCCCGTAATTGCAGTGCTCAGCCAGTTTACGTAAGCGCACCAGAAACTCAGTAAAGACTCTCCCGGGGTTCTCTCGGCCATATTGTACTGGTATCTTTGGACAATAGCCGATGGTTTGGGGTCATAGTGGTCCGAGTGCCACAAATTCATCAAACCTCTTTTAGTCTGGAGCCACAGAGTCGGTTAGGCTCTTTATGACGCTAGGGGCCCCACAGGCTGTCAGGAGTATCACCTTCTAGTGATTGTTCCCAATAATGGCGTTTGCCCTGAAAAAGTAAGGTATTGGCTCAGTGTAATGGGCCAAGTCTTCGACACTCGCACCAAAAGCGTTGTGCCTCCCAAAGAGTGGCACTTTTAAATCAGTGCTAGCCTTGCTCCTCTGAGAGATGCAGCTGTGGTTTGGATATCCATCAGCACCACCTGTACGTCCGTTTCGTCCTTGTCGCCAATTTGGTAGGAGGAGTCTGGAAAAGTTAAGTCCAAGAAGTTTATTTCTGGAAACAGTAAAGCTGCACAGCGGCAGAGAGTACAGCCCGTCCCAGCCAGGACCTTCAGAAGATATCAGTTCCCTTCTGGGCCTGCTTTTATCTGGTGAAATTGACGAGCCTCGCTGTTAGGCCCCCGCCACTCAGGGGTGGAGCTCGTATTCCACAAGCCCCACACGGAGATTTATTGGGTTGTTCCCAAGGGTTTCATGGCGGTTGCGACGTGCTCCAAGGGGGTGGCAGCCAATTTTCATAATTAAGGCCATAACAGGGCCATTTTTCAGTAGCGGTTGACATTTTGTTGAGAGCGTGGCAACCGTGACCCACTACTACATAAGGAGGCTGCCAACTAAATAAGACCATAAGATATAGGAGCAGAATTAAGCCATTCGGCCCATCGAATCTGCTCCGCCATTTGATTTTGGCTGATATGTTTCTCATCCTCCTGCCTTCTGATCCCCCATAGCCCCTGATCCCCTGAGCAATCAAGAATCTATCTATCTCTGTCTTAAAGACACTCAATGATTTGACCTCCACAATCTTCTGCGGCAAAGAGTTCGACAGATTCACCACCCACTGGCTGAAGGAATTTCTCCTCATCTCAGTTTTAAAGGATCATCCATTCAGTCTGAGGCTGGGCCCTCAGGTTCTAGTTTCTCCTACCAGTGGAAACATCTTCTCAACGACCACGCTATCTAGGTCTCTCAGCATTCTGTAAGTTTCAAGTCGATCCCCCCTCATCCTTCTAATCTCCATCGAGTACAGACTCGGAGTCCTCAACCGCTCCTCATATGACAAGTCCTTCATTCCCGGGATCATTCTTGTGAACCTCCTCTGGAACTTCTCCAAGGCCAGCACATCCTTCCTTATATACCAGGCCCAGAACTGCTCGCAATATTCCAAATGGCCAGAGCATTATACAGCCTCAGAGGTACATCCCTGCTCTTGCATTCTAGACACCACAAAATGAAGGCCAACATTGCATTTGCCTTCCTAACTACGAAATGAACTTGCAAGTTAACCTTAAGAGATTTCTGAACTACAACTCCTAAGTCCCTTTGTGCTTCAGATTTCTGAAGCCTTTCCACAATTAGAAAATAGCCTATGCCACCATTCTTCCAATCGAAGTACATAACCTCACACTTTTCCACATTGTATTCCATCTGCCACTTCTTTGCCCACTCTTCTAGCCTTTTCAAGTCCTTCTGCAGCCTCTCTGCTTCCTCAACACTACCTGCCCCATTACATATCTTTGTATTATCTGCAAACTTAGCAACAATGCCCTCAGTTCCTTCTTCTAGATCGTTAACGTATATTGTGAATAGTTGTGGTTCCAACACTGACCCCTGCGGAACACCACTAGTCACCAGTTGCCATCCGTTATCTCCACTCTCTGCCTTCTGCCAGTCAGCCAATTCTCTATCCATACCAGTACCTTGCCCCTAACATCATGGACTCTTATCTTATTTTGCTGCCCCCTGTACGTCAACTTGTCAAAGGCCTTCTGGAAAACCAAATAGATCACCTCCACTGGATCTCCTTTGTCTAACTTCCTCGTTACCTCCTCAAAGAATTCTAACAGATTTGGCAACCATGGCGTCTCCTTGATGAAGCTGTGATGACTCAGCCCTGTTTTACCATGCACTTCCATGTACTCCGCAATCTCATCCTTAATAATGGACTCTAAAATCATACCAACAACCAGTCACGTTAACCAGCCTATAATTTCTTGTCTCCTGCCTCCCTCCCTTCTTAAACAGCAGTGTTACATTCACCCTGCCTCCAGTGATTCCTGAAAGATCACCACCAGTGCCTCCACAATCTCCTCAGCTATTCCCTTTAGAGCCCTGGGGTATAGTCCATCTGGTCTGGGTAATTTATCCACCTTCAGACCTTTCAGCTTCCCCAGCACCTTCCTCTTAGTGATGGCCACTACACTCACCTCTGCCCCCTGACATTATTGAAGACTGTGAAGACTGATACAAAGTACCTATTCCTTTCCTCTGCCTATTACTAGTATTTGTCCCTATTACTACTTCTCCAGCTTCATTTTCTTGCGGTCCAATGTCATTCTTGCCTCTCACTTACCTTATATATAGCGAAAAGAACTCTTGCAATCTTCTTTTATATTATTAGCTAACTTACACTCATATTTCATCTTCTTCCCTTATTGCTGTTTTAGTTGTCCTCTGCTTACTTTTAAAGGCTTCCCAATCCTCAGGCTTCCAACTAATCCTTGCCACATTGTATACTTTTTCTTTTTCTTTTATGCTGTCCTTGACTTCCCCCATTAGCCATGGTTGCCTCGTCCTCCCCATAGCATATTTCCTCTTCCTTGAGATGCATTTCTGTTGTGCCTCCCGAATAACCCCCCAAATCTCCTGTCATTGCTGTTCCACCATCTTCCCTGCTAGGCTTCCCTCCCAATCAATTCTGGCCAGCTCCTCCCTCATGTCTTTGTAGTTACCTTCATTGAATTGTAATACCATTACATCTGATTCCAGCTACTCTCTCTCAAACTGCAGGATGAATTCTATCATATTGTGGTCACTACTCCCTCAGGGTTCCTTCACCTTGAAGTTCCCTCATTTTCCTCATCAAGTCTGCCTCATTTCACATAACCAAATCCAGAATTGGCAGTTTCCTAGTGGGCTCTACCACAAGCTGCTCAAAAAAAATAATCTCGTAGACATTCCACAAATTCCTTTTCTTAGGATCCACTACCAACCTGATTTTCCCAGTCCACCTGTATATTGAAGTTCCCCATGATTATTGTAATATTGCCTTTCTTATATGTTTTTTCTATCTCCTGATTTATTTTCTGCCCCACATCCTGACTACTGCTAGGAGGCCTGTACATAACTCCCAGCAGGGTCTTTTTACCTTTGCGATTCCTCAACTCTACCCACAGAGAGTCTCTGCCTTCTGATCCTATGTCACTCCTTGCTATCGATTTAACTTAATTCCTTACTAACAATGCAACCCTGCCCCCTCTGCCTGTCCTTTCGATAGGACACATATCCTTGGATATTTAGATCCTAGCCCTGATCCTCTTGCAGCCACGTCTCTGTGATGCCCACATCGTGCCCACCAATTTTAATATGCGCTACAAGCTCATTTACCTTGTTTTGTATACTGCGCACATTTAGGTACAACACCCCCAGTCCTGCGTTGACTTACCTCCTTCTCATAATTGTCCCCTTATCTGCTCTGCCTGAAGTTAGATCTCTGCCGTTTTCAATACTCTGCTCTACTACTTGTTCTGGAAACTTTCCGAACATCTCCTGAGCCCTCCCCCTCCTTTATAATCCTATCTACAGTCCTAGTTGCTATATGCTATAAATAGAGGTGATCTACCTGTGGCCTTGTATGCTGAGGAATTTCAAGTGCTCATCTAAATTAGGAGGCTGCCTGTGGTGAGTCGCTGAGCAGGTCCTGCTGCTGTCAAGCGCAGGTTTAGGACTTGCTTTTAACCCCAAAGTTAGGAACCCTCCCCCCTCCCCCCCACCCTTATAAAATTCAACCCAATAAGCCGTGCAGGAAGTATATGATAACATGTTTTAAATGTAAGATATAAATAACAAATAAGCTTGAGAACTGCAGAGTTCCAATGAGATCCCGACTGATATGATAATCCTCAACCCCATGTTCCTGCCTTATCCCCATAATCCTTGATTCCCTTACTGATCTGTCATCTCAGCTTTGAACACAATGCTTTTTCTTATTTATTTTCTTTGGAATCTGCACCCTATACACTGCTCTTGAATGAGAAGCCAAGCCAAAGCTCTGAAATGGTTGCTGAGATTGCAGGTGGCCTGTAAATGATTTTGTGCTGTAGTGCGGTGCCTTGTCTTGTGCCCTTCCTGACTTAAATTGGTGATTTGGCTTTTAGGTCATTAACAGGTGTAAAATTGCATCGGATCATTCTTGTGGCACAGAGCTTTGGACTTGACATACTGTACCACATTAATCATTCCATTATTCCTCCATGGGTCACCACCTTAGCGAAGAGGCTTATGCATTCCAATGATTCCATGAGTGATGCAGTCAGGAACTCCTTGTTCTCGGTAGGACCAGACATGGGGGCAAGGTCAGGCGGAAGTGCCAGGCAAAGTGAGGTTCAAAAGCTCCTCAGCAACAGAAGAGGAGAAGGAAGACTGTACGTCTCACCCGTTGCGAAGATGGAAGGAGGCTGCAATGGCATCAGCAAAATATGACCACCAACCCATCAAGGGGGTGTGGACAATGACCGTGCCCCCAAGGTCCCCATGTGAAACAAAGTCACACACAGGCTTCTTCCAGGTGCCAAACCCGGTGGCAATAATGATTGGCAACAGGGATAGGACTGTGATTCTGGGAGTATCTAATCAAGAATCTGCACACACAGATGCATGAAGATCATTGGACAACTGTGTTGGTTTAGAGGTGATTACGGGCAGCAGTATCTG
This sequence comes from Scyliorhinus torazame, assembly GCF_047496885.1. NCBI lineage: Eukaryota > Metazoa > Chordata > Chondrichthyes > Carcharhiniformes > Scyliorhinidae > Scyliorhinus > Scyliorhinus torazame. The sequence continues at coordinate 40,334,959 of NC_092716.1, forward strand.
TGACTGAACAGTCCCCTTCATCACATTACACCCAATACAACAATCAAAATGTATAAATATGGCTCATAGGGCGTGGAGGCCTAAACCAAAGGCGAATGAGCCGTCAAGAGCATTCAACCCTGGAACACCTATGTCAGACTCTTATTTATTGACTACAGCTCAGCCTTTAACACCATTATTCCTATGAAACTCATCTCCAAACTCCGCGGCCTGGGCCTGGGCTCCTCCTTCTGTGACTGGATTCTGAACTTCCTAACCCACAGACCACAATCCGTAAGGGTAGGCAAAAACACCTCCTCCACGATCATCCTCAACACCGGTGCCCCAGAAGGCTGAGCCCTCAGCCCCCTACTATACTCCTTATACACCTGTGACTGTGTGGCCAAATTCCCCTCCAACTTGATTTTCAAATTTGCAGAAGACACCACCGTAGTGGGTCAGATCTCAAACAATAGGAGGGCACGGTAGCACAATATTTGCTTCACAGCTCCAGGGTCCCAGGTTCGATTCCCAGCTTGGGTCACTTTCTCCCCGTGTCTGCGTGGGTTTTCTCCGGGTGCTCCTGTTTCCTCCCACAGTCCAAAGATGTGCTGGTTAGGTGGATTGGCCATGATAAATTGCACTTAGTGTCCAAAAAAGGTTGGGATGGGTTGGGTGGGGTTACTGGGATAGGGTGGAGGTGTGGGCTTAGGTAGGGTGCTCTTTCCCAGGGCCAGTGCAGACTCGATAGACTGAATGGCCTCCTTCTGCACTGTAAATCCTATGAAGGACGAGACAGAGTACAGGAATGAGATAGAGAATCTGGTGAACTGGTGTGGCTACAATAATCTCTCTCTCAATGTCAACAAAACGAAGAAGATTATCAACGACTTCAGGAAGCGTAGTGGAGAACATGCCCCTGTCTACATCAATGGGAACAAAGTAGAAAGGGTCAAAAGCTTCAAGCTTTTAGGTGTCCAGATCACCAACAACCTGTCCTGGTCCCCCCATGCCGACACTATAGTTAAGAAAGCCCATCAACGACTCTACTTTCTCAGAAGACTAAGGAAATTTGGCCTGCCAGCTATGACTCTCATAAACTTTTACAGATGCACCATAGAAAGCATTCTTTCTGGTTGTATCACAGCTTGGTATGAATCCTGCTCTGCCCAAGACCGCAGGAAACTACAAAAGGTTGTGAATGTAGCCCAGTCCATCACGCAAACTAACCTCCCATCCACTGACTCTGTCTACAATTCCCGCTACTTCAGAAAGGCAGCCGGCATAATTAAGGACCCCATGCACCCGGACATACTCTCTTCCACCTTCTTCCGTCAGGAAAAAGATACAAAGGTTTGAGGTCACGTACCAACCGACTCAAGAACAGCTTCTTCCCTACTGCCATCAGACTTTTGAATGGACCTCTCTCGTATTAAGTTGGTCTTTTCTCTACACCCAGCTATGACTGTAGCATTACATTCTGTAGACTCTCCTTCTTTCCCTATGTACAATATGCGTTGTCTGTATAGCATGCAAGAGACAATACTTTTCCGCGGTCTGGGGCTACGTGCGCACGGTTTTCCGTCAGTCCGTGTCTGGCACCGAGTCCGGGAGGCGTTCTGCCGCCCGCGCTTGGCGTTTGCACAGCCCGATCCCAGGGCCGTAGATCAAACCCATTCGAGGTCATAGTACCGGCCAGCAAGGTCCGCTGGGCGGCCGCCGAGCTCTCGAACAAGCGTCCTGAGGGGCCCCTCCGGCGTGGGGTGGGAGGGAGAGGGGTGCGCACTCGTGTGAGGGGGTGGGGGCAGTGTTAGTCCTGTGGGACAGCTGCTCTGTCTGATAGGGGCAGTGTTCACCTTGTGGGCAGCAGTTACCGCTGCTCTGACTGATAGGGGCAGTGTTCACCTTGTGGGCAGCAGTTACCGCTGCTCTGACTGATAGGGGCAGTGTTCACCTTGTGGGCAGCAGTTACCGCTGCTCTGTCTGAGGGGTTGACGCTCGCGTGGGGGCGGTCCTCGGGTGGGGGGGTCGTTCTTCCTCCAGCCAGTGGCTGACCCGTGTCTTGTCCTCCCTCTCTGCAGAAAAAAAAAGAAAAAGAAAAAAAAAAAGAGACAATACTTTTCATACACGTGGCAATAATAAATCAAATGAAAAGTTTATTTGTTTGGTAGGTACCGCGTGAAGGAGAAGGTCCTGGGTTGGGCGAAGCGGAAGCGGGAGGTGCAGTGCGCTGGAGCTGCTATTCATATTTACCAGGACTTAACTGTGGAGTTGGTGAGGAGGCGAGCGGTCTTTGGCCGAGTGAAGACGGCACTGTATAACAGTGGTGTGCGGTTCGGCATAGTGTACCCAGCTAAGTTGAGGGTGACCTACAACTCCTAAGCATTTTATTTTGAGACGGTGGAAGCGGCGGAGGCTTTGTGAAGGCAGAAGGACTGGGGCAGAAGTGAGAAATGGGACTGAGGCTTGGTCGTGGACTGAGGGTAGGGGGGTGGAGGAGTGTATGGAGCTCTATTTTTCACTGCATGTTGTTATATGTGCTAAATGAGTTGAAGTTGCCTGTTTGGACAAGGTAGGAGTCGGGATTTTCATTTACAATGATGGCTCTTTGGGGTTTGTCTGTTCATACTCGGGTTGTGTGCTGATGGGGATTCCTTGGTTTTCCTGGCAGGGGGGAGGGGATTGAACAGGGGTGGGGCCAGGGCAGGAGCCTCCCAGTGAACTAGAGTGTGGTGGGGGGAGGGGCTGTGGCCAGTGGAGCCTGGTAGAACCGGTTTTGATGTGCCTAGGAGGTATGAAAAGTGGGGGGAGGGGACTGATACTGGGTGAGGTGTTTTCGAGAGGATTCTGGGGCGGGGCTTGATGGTAACAATGGGACGGGAGGACCAAACAATGTGGGCAGGGCCAGGACTTATGATGATGGTGGATAGGAGGGGCGGGGAAGAGGGGGTGTGGGGGTGGGTGAGAGACCTCCGGTTAGAATAGTTCTGGTGAGTGTGAAAGGTTTGTTGGAGGGAGGTTTTCAGCGTCACCTCGAGGGTAATGTTCATGAACTTGGAACCAGGGCCCCTAGAAGCCTTTTTCGGGGTGCTGGACCGGCTCAGGTGGCAGGTGGGTGTGGGGGCAGATGCTGTTAGGCTTTGCCTCACTGATTGCCCGGAGGCGGGTCCTGTTGGGGTGGAGGTCAGCTTCTTCATCCTGTGGCACGGCGGCGGGGGGACCTACTTGAATTTCTTTGACTCTCGGGAAGGTGAAGTCTCAGCTGAAGTGGACGAAGGAAGGGTTTCGCAATTCACGGGGACTGTTCATAATGCACTTTCGAGGATTGGTTGCGATTGAACATGGGGGGGGTGGGGAAAAGAGGGTTGGCGGTATTGTAGTCTTTGATTACGCTGTTTACGGATTGATTGTTAATTGGTATTTTGTACCTGGAATGTACAGGTGGATGTTTTGATCTGTATATAGAGCGGGGTGCGGTTTGTGTATGGCTGTTATTGTATTTGTTTTTTGTTTTTTGTTTGGTTGTTTATTGATGAAAATGTTGAAAATGAGAAGAATAAAAAGATTTTTTAAAAATGTATAAATACTCACTATAAAATATGTTTCTCAGGAGATTCCTTTGGTGTACATTCTTGAATTTTTTTTTTATGATGCAGGGAAATGCAACAGTGACATTTTTACATAATCTAAGCAGCCAAAAGCTAAAACACCCAGAGTGATAATATAGAAACTTTGTGGTGAGTCACGGGGCAACAAAATGCACATTTATAACTTCTCGCATTGGGATTCATGTTTTCCAAACATAACTTTAGGAAATTAATATTGTTATTCCACAACTTTCAAACTGATTGTAGAGTTTCTGCGTAACAGACACCATAATATCTACAGGATTTTGTAAATGCATCTTTTGTTGATAGATATTGTAGTGAAATCTGGTATGATTTATTGGTTCTGAAAAGAAGCTTCGGGACAGTAAGTGTACTGTTCTTTGTGTCCGTTATTACTGGCGCAGAAAAATTATTAGAATTTAGATATTATTTTTCAGTAAATTATAAATAGCTTTATTGAGCTTGAGGGCTGAGACCGGTGTTTCGGGATCACATTCCACTCTACCCTTCACCCACTTCTCCTAGTTTTTTAAAATGACTACACTCTAGTCTCTGAGGATATTCAGAGACATTGGGCATGATTTAGTGGTCTCGTTGCGCTCGGGCGAGAGCACAACGAGGCCGGTAAATAGTGGGAGAGGAGAAAAACGATAACCGTGCCAGGCGCCAAAACCGCTTGCGATGCAACTAGCCTGCTCCCGTAGGCAGAATTGGGATGCGGCCAGGGGAGCAGGGTGTGGCGCCAGAGAGCAGGGGCACCCGCTGTGGCCAGGGTGGAAGACACCACTGTTGGTCTGTCTCACACCCTCTCCCAATTCCTTACAGACTTTGACATAAACCAAGCCCAACAAGATGGCCTAGCAGCACATGTTTTGGGGTTGTGCAAAAAGGTTTCTGGGCGGGAGTGTTTGCCATCTTATCCAGGATAGTGGATGAGGAGGTGGACCCGGATGCTTTGGTGGCGATATTTGGGGTTTCAGAGAAGCCGGAGCTCATGGAGAGGAGGAAGGCCGATATCGTGGCCTTCACCTCTCTGATTACACGACAGCGAATTTTACTGGAGTGACGGTCAGCAACACCACCGGGGGTAGTGGCTTGGTTGGGTGACCTGTACGACTTCCTGAGGTTGGAGAAGATAAAGCATGAATTAAGGGGTTCTGCAAAGGGGTTTGTACAGACCGTATAGTTGATTGCTGGGAAGTATGTTTCCCGGGGTATTTATGTGGTAATAAAATACATTAAAAAAAAGATGCGCAGGCTGCAGAATTCTCCACCATCACCAGGGTGCCTCAGGTCCAGGGGCTAATAGATGGCGCGCATGTTGCCTTGCGTGCACCGGGCCATTAGGGAGTGCCGTACGTCACCACAAAGGGGTTCCACTCCCTGAACATCCAGCTCGTGTACGATCACCGCATGAAGATTATGCACATGCGTGCACAATTCCCAGGGAGTGTGCACGACAGCTACATCCTGGGGCAGTCGGACATCCCCGGCCTCTTCGATGATCACCCTAGGATGGCTGGCTGGCTCTTGGGGGAGCAGGTGTACCTGCTGAGGACCTGGCCAATGACGCCAGTATGGAGGCCGGTGACCAATGTGGAGACCATTACAACGAGGCCCATGCAGCCACCCGGCTGGCACTGAACGGTGCATCGGACCTACTCAAATTGCGATTCCGCTGCCTCAACTGCTCTGGTGAAACCCCCAGTGGGTTGCCTGCTTTGTGGTGGTCTGCTGTGTCCTCCACAACCTGGTACAGCAATGGGGTGACGTGCTGGAGGTGGAGGAGGAAAAACATATGGCCACCTCCGAGGAGGAGGAGGAGAAGGTGGCGCTGGACCAGGAGGGGTTGGAGGACAATCCTGGGGAGGCACCAGAGGACCAGCCGGATGCTGGCGGACAGGCGGCCAGCGAGGATCCAGCAAGCTGGTGGTGATGATAACCTGCAGAGAACTGAGCACTGGTGCTCCTCAATCTATGCCACAATCTTACCCTGCCTGTCTGCTGGGTGCTCTCTCTCCCCCATCACCTGCACATAGTGTGCCAGGTGGGCCGCAGGGGGTCCAGACCCCATGACTGGCAGATGGGGCAGGGGCTTGGTGGTCGGCCCGCAGTGTGGAAGGAAGTGCCAGAGGTGTCATATTGGTTGTGGTGCACACATATCTCACATAAGTGCCCACCACTGCCCCACTCTCCTGATAGTGCCCCATTCTCCTTATCACCCCTTTACCCTCCCCCTCCCCCAATGCACACTTACCCCCCTTACACCCTACCTCCCTCCTCCCCCAGTGCCCTCCCAGTGATTCTCGACATGTTTAGCCTTCTGTACCGCTGCGTCTAGGTGTTTCCCCAGGAATCAGAGGTGGAGGCAGCCAGTTGCTTACCACGTCCTGTGGCTTTCAATGCTCCAGGCGGGCGTCTCCTGGGGCCGGAAAGCCCTGGCGCATTGCTGGCGGCACATGAACAGCCGTGCCGCACTGTATTGGGCACTGACTGTGAGATGCAGCATCGTCAGAGCCCGGGGGAGCTGGTGGCCACTGTTACCACTCCATAGGATGGGTCCGGGTTGGCACTCATCGCCCCCTCTTCCCGGTCGGTGCCCATAGGGCCCTGGAGTTCACCTCAGGACAGAGGGGCAGCTGGTTTGAGTCCCAGCTGCCCCTGCATCATCTGACTCTGCCCTGGTGGCCCCCCAATGTCTGCAACATGGTGTCGACACCCTCAACAATGCTCCTCAGTGATTAGGACATTCTCTGTAGACCCTCAGCAATGCCCACCTGCAACTGGGACAAGCTCCGCAGCATCTCGCCTATTCCCATCTGAGACCGGTGCAGTGATCTGCATATCTGTTTGTATATAAAGAGTTAATATACAGAAGTAACAGTTAAGTAATCATTAGATGGCAGCACTAGAGATGGATATAAAAGACAGACTGAAGCCGAATTCCCGCCTCTTCATGTCTGTGGTGTCATGTGAGAGTACCTTTAAGAAATGGAGCTGCTCATGTTACTGGAGTGATGTCAGAGTGTGGGTAGAGCTGAGCTCTACTTCTGCTTTTTAGTTTCAGTTTGAGAAAAGCTTAGGTGTGACTGTGTTTTTCAGGGAGTTGCATCTGAAGTCTGCCATCCAAAGACTATCTTAATCATTTGGTGAATTCAGAATTATAAATGATTTCAGTATTGAATGTAAACCTGATGTGCTTCTGTTTGAAGGTTTGTTAAGTCTTTTGGATGTTAAAAGAACAGCCTACAGATTACTTAGTGTTGTATTCTTTGGGGGGTGTATTTGAATTAACGATTGCTAAGATATTCATTATTTGTTTTTAAAAAGGTTAAATTGAGTTCATAGAATAAACATTGTTTTGTTTTAAAAAATACTCGTCCATTTCTGCTGTACGATACCTGTGGAGTGAGCCGTGTGCTCCCCATACCACAATCTATTAAAAGTTGTGTGTCAGGTGAACTCCATGATACACTTTGGGGTTCTCTAAACCCTGGCTCATGACAGTAGTGACTGTGACCAGAGGTAGAGAGAGATAGCTCAGAGTGCAGGTGTTCATCATAGTTAATATATATTTAATCTTGTTAATTTAATCTCTAGTTTAGTTGTTGAAGAGAGAACGAGCTCGCAGTTTATTTGTTAACGTTACTCAGAAATGATTTGCTTTAATTGGAGACTTTGAGTGTTAATGAACATTGAGTACAGGATCATATTGGAAAGAAGCAAATGAGTAACATATATTACACAAAATAATATAACAACTGGGATGCAGCACTCAGCAAGGTCGGTCTGGTACTGGGTCACATCCCCCAGCGAGTTGGGCAGTCTACTGAGTCCCTCAGCCATGGCCGTCACCGACTGCGCCACGCCTTGGACACTGCCACTCATGGTGCTGATGTCGTGCACCAGGCTCTCCACTTCACCTTAGCAGTGTTGGCCTCAGTGCCACGCATTGCCAGTGTCATATCCTGCACACGTAGCCTCTGAGACTCCTCTAATCGGCTATGGACCTACTGAAGGGTCACTGACATTCCCCCTCTGAATAGGATGGTTGCACACGAATGCCTGCATCAGCTCTGGATAAAGATGTTCCAGAGGCTCAGCATCTGACTGGGACCCAGCTGCTTCTTGGGATCCAGCAGACCTCCGACTGCTGTTTCGCCTGGGCATTCCTGCCTCCACCTGAGGTGCATCAGCAGCTGTGTTTCCCAGATTGTTCCCCAGAAGCCTGACCACGACCGTTGACCACCGAGGTGCGTGTCTCTGCGCTGATGGAGGGTGGGGATGACAGCTGTGACACATCTATGGTGTCATCCTTGGAGCTCTCCTCCGAGGTGTTCTCATGGGAGGCTGAGGGGGTGACCACCGTGGATGGCTGGCACCGTCGGCTGGAGGTCATGCAGGAGGGTGGACATGTGGTCAGTGGGAGGGAAGGGACAGTCTGTATGGCATTAAAAACTCATGTTTGACAGTCCAGCCGGAGGGGGCCTGGTGGATCTTCTTCTGCGACGTGTGCCAACCTCCATGTTGGTGATCGCTCTGACCTCGGCCAGTCCTGTAATGTCCAGGGTCCGTTCCTCGAAGGTGGTGAGGATTCTGATGTCTGGCACCCCGCTGCCCATCTTAGTCATCTACCGAAGGTCTGTGGAGACACAGAGAGGGCATTATTAGCCTCACGCATGCTTCACCGCAGCAGGGGAAGGTTTGGGGTTGGGGGCTTGGGGTGGGAGCATGTGGTTCGTGTGGAGAAGGCAGGTTTAGGTGAGGTTGGGTAGGGGGCAGCGTGGGCAGCATGGGTGGGCCAGGGTATGGCACAGTGCTGGCCTGGGGCGGTGCCCGGCCAATTCCCGTGGGGGGGGGGGCGGTCTGGTGACAACTCACCCCTGTGGCCCAGTGTTGGTCGTTGACCATGCAGCACTGGGTGCCAGTCCTCCTGGTGACGCTGCCCGAGCTGATGGCCGTTGCCACTTCCTCCCAGGCAGCACTGGCTCCCCTATGGCTTATGCTCTGGGACCCTCGAGGAAACAGGTCACCCATCCTTGCCTTGACTGCCTCTAGGAGCCTCCCGAAGTCTGCAACCCAGAATGGTGGGGCCGGTGGTCTCGGTGCCATGGCTGCGAGCTGTGTGCAAAAGCATTTAACGTGCTGCTCTACCTTGTTAGCAGGGGGCTGGCGAGTGCGGTCCTAGCGAATCGGCTGGAAAGCCTTGGTTTGTGGCGTGAAGCCCGTGGGGCCTCCTTAAGTGGACCAATTAACGTTGGATTGTGGTGTCAGCTGACACCGTGACGCTCTCAGAAGTTCCCACTCACTACCACACTTCGAAACATTTTCATTGAATCGTGCCATTAACTCGAAAGTACTTCTCAATAAGCTGGTCCTGGTCTCATCATCGTTTCCCAACAAAATATTTAATTTAGAAAGGATGCATTGACACGTCCTCTTGTGTGCAGGAGTAAAGATAAAGACGCCATAGTCCCGGATGACCATATTCTGCTTTCCCCTTTGAGGGAGAGAGGTGACTGGTGGTGATTTAACCTGAGGGTCACCGCACCTCATGCAAGGGGTGGGGTTTTCATTAATATTCTTAGCTGATACAGGAGGAGTACAGACAATGTAAATTGCAAGCATTGCGTCTGGAATGTCTAATTTGCCTTCTTTATAGCAGGCAAACTGGAGGAAGGGAGTGCTATTTTCAAGTATTACTTAATAACTTAGAGATAGTTGCCAATGACTTGAGGCACTGTAACAACAGCCCTTACGAAATCAGAAAGTGAACAGCATTAAAATAAAAATTTAAACAATACAAACAATGTAAAGCGCTCACACCCCTCAAACCTGAGACAATTCATTGTGCTAATGCACATTTCAATCAATGCACAGCTCTCAGAGTTTGGGCAGTGCTAATATTGGCGATGACATATGTGGTGGTAACAATTGTGCTAATGCTAACTCACAGTTGGCCACAGAAGTACATAACTTTATTTTTGAATGTTTTTATTAAGGTTTTCTTTTTATACAAAGTGAAGATGAACGTGAACACAGGCAGCAACAATATACTTTGGAGGGCGGCATGGTGGTGCAGTGATTAGCACTGCTGCCTCATTGCACCGAGGACCCGGCATCGATCCCAGACCCGGGTCACTGTCTGTGGGGAAGTTGCACATTCTCCCCGAGTCTGCATGAGTCTCACCTCCACAACCCATCGATGTGTAGGGTAGGTGGACTGGCCACACTAAATTGCCCCTTAATTGGAAAAGTTAAAATTATTGGCTACTCTAAATTTATTTAAAAAAAGAAATTCTATACATAGGTTACCATTCACTATATAGGTGAGGTACAATTTATGTTTCTCAGCTGGTCCCTATTTTTGGCTAGATCCCCTGCCCCAGACGCCCCCCTTTTCTCCTGATCCCCCTCCCCTTCTTGTTGTCTGGCGTGCTGTCTTTGTTTGTTCTTCCAATCTGGGCTGTTGGGGTGGCATGGGCGGCACGGTAGCACTGTTGCTTCACAGCGCCAGGGTCCCGGGGTTGATCCCCGGCTTGGGTCACTGTCTGTGCGGAGTCTGCATGTTCTCCCCGTGGCTACATGGGTTTCCTCCGGGCGCTCCGGTTTCCTCCCACGAGTCCCGAAAGAGGTGCTTGTTAGGTGAATTGGACATTCTAAATTCTCCCTCTGTGTACCCGAACAGGCGCGGAATGTGCCGACTATGGGCTTTTCACAGTAATTTAATTACAGTGTTAATGTAAGCTTACTTGTGACAATAAAAGATTATTGTTATTATTATAGTGCAGCCTATATTGTTACATGTTAGGTATGGTTGGGTTCTGCGCCTCTTTGTTTCCTCCCGCCTTCCCCCTGGTTCCCCCCCCACTTTCTTTCCTTTTGTGTCCATGGCTCTTCTGTGGCTCCCTCCTCCCTCTGGTTTATTGGCTGTTGGATACAAACAGGTTTAGAATCAAGAATCATAGAATTTACAGTGCAGAAGGAGGCCATTTGGCCCATCAAGTCTGCACCAGCACTTTGAAAGAGCACCCTACCCAAGACCACACCTCCACCCTATCCCCATAACCCAGTAACCCCACCCAACACAAAGGGCAATTTTGGACACTAAGGGCAATTTAGCATGGCCAATCCACCTAACCTGCACATCTTTGGATTGTGGGAGGAAACCGGAGCACCCGGGGGAAGCCCACGCACACACGGGGAGAACGTGCAGACACCGCACAGACAGAGACCCAAGCCGGGAATCGAACCTGGGACCCTGGAGCTGTGAAGCAATTGTGCTAACCACCATGCTACCGTGCTGTCCAGATGGGTAAATGGCTCCCATGTTTTGTGGAAGCCCTCTCCCGACATCCAGATGGTCAATATGATTTTCTCCATTTGGAGAAGTTTGGTAGGTTGGACAGCCAGTCTGCAGCTTTGGGTGGTGCTGCTGATCGCCAGCGGACCAGGATTCCCCGGCGAGCGATTATGGAGGCACAGTCAAGGGCGTCGGCCCTCCTCCTCATAAAGAGTTCTGGCTGTTCTGCTACCCTGAAGGCTGCCACTCTCTCGGGCACGGCTCCACCCTCATCCCCATCACCTTGGACATCATCTCGAAGAAGGCTGTCCAGAACTCAACAGGTCTGGGGCATGACCAGAACATCTGGGCGTGGTTGGCCGGGCCTCCTTGGCACCGTTCACATTTGTCCTCCACCTCCGGGAAGAACCTACTCATTCGGGTTCTAGTTAAGTGGGCTCTGTGTACCACTTTCAGCTGCATTAGGCTTAGCCTCGCGCAAGTGGACGTGGAGTTGACCCGGTGCAGTGCTTTGTTCCAGAGTCCCCACCCTACTTCAAACCCTAGGTCCTCCTCCCATTTTTCCCTTGTCTCGTCCAATGAGAAGCATGTCCTTTCCAGTAGTCGCCCATTAGGTCCCCGCAGTTTCCTCTCCCTAGGATGTCTGCGTCCAGTAGGTCCTCGAATAACGATTGATGTGGTGGCCGTGGATATCTCTTTGTTTCCCTACGTAAGAATTAATTTGTTTCCCCTGGTCAGTTGGAACTTCTCTATCAGTTCCTCTAGTTATGTCAGTCTGTTGTTTGTGTAGAAGTCCCTAACTGTCAATGTCCCCCCCCATGTCCTGTTTCCACCTTTTGACGGTAGCATCCATTTTGGCTGGCGCGAACCTGTGGTTGTTGCAGACGTGGGCCTTAGACATCTCGGTTAGACCGAAGTGCTGTCGCAGTTGAGTCCACGACGAGAGTGTGGCTTTCACCACTGGGCTCTTTGAGTGCCTGGTCGTGGGGATCGGAGCATTGCCGTGGCCAGGGCCCGGAGGTAGGTCCCCGTGAAAGAGTTCTCTTCCATTCTTACCCATTCGGCCTCTGGCTCCTTTAACCATTCCTTTACTCCTTCCGCTGTTGCTGTCCAGTGATAATATTGCAAGTTTGTGAGGGCTAGGTCCCCCCCATGCTTCTTGTTCTTTGCAGGACCTTTTTAGGGATTCTTTGATTGATTTATTGATTGATTTAATTTATTGTCACATGTACCGAAGTACAGTGAAAAGTATTTTTCTGCGGCCGAGGGAACGTACACAGTACATACATAGTAGACACAAGAATAATCAACAGAGAACATTGGCAAATGGTACATTGACAAAACTGTGATTGGTTACAGTGCGGAACAAGGGGCCAAACAAAGCAAATACATGAGCAAGAGCAGCATAGGGCGTCGTGAATAGTGTTCTTACAGGGATCAGATCAGTCCGAGGGGGAATCGTTGAGGAGTCTTGTAGCTGTGGGGAAGAAGCTGTTCCTATGTCTGGATGTGTGAGTCTTCAGACTTCTGTACCTTCTGCCTGATGGAAGGGTCTGGGAGAAGGCAATGACTGGGTGGGAGGGGTCTCTGATAATGCTCCACACCCCCACCCTCCACAGACACAAAACGCCATGATCAATCTTTCCACTGAATTGAAGAAGGCCTTGGGGATATATATCGATATTTAATTAATAGTAATCTTTATTGTCACAAGTAGGCTTACATTAACACTGCAATGTTCACTGAAAAGACCCTAGTCGTCACATTCTGGCACCTGTTCGGGTACATAGAGGAGAATTCAGAATGTCCAAATGATCTAACATCACGTCTTTCGGGACTTGTGGGAGGAAACCGGAGCACCCGGAGGAAACCCACGCAGACACGGGGAGAACGTGCAGACTCCACACAGACAGTGACCCAAGCCGGAAATTGAACCTGGGACCCTGGCGCTGTGAAGCAACAGTGCTAACCACTGTGCTATCGTGCTTCCCATTCCCGGATTCATCGGGAAGATCTCACTTTTTAAAAATACATTTAGAGTACCCAATTCATTTTTTCCAATTAAGGGGCAATATAGTGTGGCCAATTCACCTATCCTGCACGTCTTTGGATTGTGGGGGCGAAACCCATGCAAACACGGGGAGAATGTGCAAACTCCACACGGACAGCGAACCAGAGCTGGGATTGAACCTGGGACCTCAGCGCCGTGAGGCAGCAATGCTAACCACTGCACCACCGTGCTGTCCGGAAGATCTCACTTTTGCTCAGGTAGAGTTTGTAGCCCATGAAGGTTTAAACTCTTTCAAGAGCGCCTGCAACACAGACATTCACCATGTGCTGAGTGCATCACCTGGTTAGGACTAGGCAAGGGTCAACAGTTAAAGCTGGTATTGCATTTACCCACAGTTCAAGTATGTTAATATAGTTAACCTTATAATAAAATAGAGTTGCACCACTTAGAGTGTTGGTGACCTGTTTGTGATCCAGAACACCCAACACATCACTTTATACCAAAGGCCTTTATTCGGAAGATGGACATGATCATTTCGGACTTTGTATGGGTGGGGAAGGAGCCGAAGGTGGGGAGGATCCTGCTACAGAGGCAGAGGCAGCAGGGGGCATTGGCGTTGCTGAACTTGCTTCATTATTATCGGGCGGCGAATATGGACAAGGTGCTGCGGTGGTGGAAAGGACAAAGGGTAGAGTGGGTTAGGATGGAGGAGTCTCGTTTGAGGAATTGTAAGGAATCTAGTTTGAGGGCTATGGCGACGACAGCGTTGTCAATGGCTCCGAGTATGTATTCAGGGAGCCCAGTGGTGTAATCCACGGTGAAGATATGGAATCAGTTGAGGAGGCATTTTAGGGTGGAAGGGATGTCGGTGTTGATGCCGCTGTGCGAGAATCATGGGTTTGAGCCGACGGATGGGTGGGGGGGGGGGGGGGGGGGGGTATGGATAGTGTATACAGGAGGTGGAAGGAAGTGGGGCTGGTCAAGGTGAGGGATTTGTATTTGGAGGAAGGGTTCGCCAGTCTGTAGGAGATAAGGGAGAGGATAGAGCTGCCAAGGGGTAGTGAGTTCAGGTATCTGCAGGTCAGGGACTTTGCGCAAAACATCTGGAGGGGGTTCCCTAGGTTGCCGGGATACATCCTGCTGGAGCGACTGCTGCTCCCGATGTGGAAGGGGAGGGAAGATGGGGATATATTCAAGTGGCTGGGGGAGCAGGGAGGCGAGCGTGTGGTGAAGATCAAGGAGAAATGGGAAGCGGAGTTGGAAGGGGAGATCAATTGGGAAGCATGGAGTGAGGCACTGCGTAGGGTAAACGGGACCTCCTCATGTGCAAGGATGAGCCTGATACATTTTAAGGTGGTGCACAGGGTGCATATGACTCGGGTGAGAATGAGTGGGTTCTTTCAATGGGTAGCAGATGAGTGTGAGAGGTGTGGGTGGGGGCGAAAAATTGGGAAGATTCTGGGCAGGAGCGTTTGCGGTCTTAGCCAGGATAGTGGAGGAGGAGGTGGACCCGGACCGTTTGGCGGCGATATTTGGGGTTTCGGGGAAGCCGGAGCTCATGGAGGGGAGGAAGGCTGATGTTCCGGCCTTCGCCTCTCTGATTGCACAGCGGCGAATTTTGCTGGAGTGGCGGTCAACATCGCCACCGGGGGTAGCGGCTCGGTTGGGTGACCTGTACGACTTCCTGAGATTAGAGAAGATAAAGTTTGAGTTAAGGGGCACAGCAGGGGGGGTTGAGAAAAGATGGGGGATGTTTGTGACCATGTTTGAGGAGCTGTTCGTCGCAGGGGGTGGGGCGAGGGGGGGGGATGGAAAAGGGGGAAAATCTGTACAGACTATATAGTTGATCATTGGGAAGTATGTTTCCCATCCATGGAGGGTGGGATCCAGATTTTCATATTCAAGTGAGCACTTAGTCTCACTTGAAAATGTCTATGCTGGATCTACCCAGCAGCCAGGAATTATTGGTCTCATCTCAGAGATGAAATCCAGAGCGGGCGCCGTTTAGCACTAGTTTCCATGAACTTGGACCAGGCGTATTGGCACCAGCGGGGTCACCCAACGGGGGCCCCTGGGTGGTTGGGCTCTGGGCAGAATGGTACCCTGGCACCCCTGATGCTGCCTGGGCACCATGGCATTGTCAGCCTGGCACCCTGGTAGTGCCAGGTTGCCTAGGTGGCACTGCCTGGCTGGCAGGGGCACTGCCAAGGTGCTAGGTGGCAGTGCTCAGGTAGCATCTTGCACATGCCAGGAATCGGGCCATGGGGTGCTCTGCTTTTATGAGATGGAGTGCGGGAGGCTCGAGGACACTTTAATTGGTAAGTTGGGGTATTGGGGGGGGGGGGGGCTTCGGAGGCCACGGTATGAGGTCTAAAGATCAGGATGCCATTTAAAAATGGCGCCCTGATCTCTTCCTGCATTTATGAGTGGAGCTAATTTCCTCATCGAGGCCCAGACATGGAGCAGTGTCCCATTTAATAGCAGAGTCATCCTCGGCACTTCCAGCACTGGGAAGCACCCGGCTAAGCGGACCTGACACAGACCCCGTTTCGTTTCCATTAAATCCTTTATATCCTTAAATTTCCTTTAAATATCCTGGAACACAAATCAGAAATGATTTAACAGCAAAAGCAGTGTATTTATGATTAGTTAATTGATTTCAAGAAGCTTTTCTTTGAAGTTAAGGAGAGCTTATTTTGTCGGATCCAAACACATTCTTTTTTGCCTTTTTTAGATTATGGGTGTTACTTAACGGAAACATGTCCAAGTGTAATTTTGGGCAGGAATGTTTTCACGCCATTCCTGGCTGTCTCGCATCCTGGCATCTGATTCACCAACCACCCAACTCAGCGTCTCGCCATTAGCAAGGTGGAGCTACTTTTAAACACTCCCTCAACACGCACTCCCAGTCAACACACAAGCATGACAGTGCGCAGACTTGCTCCTCGCTATGGAGGTGTTGACCTAAGTATCTCAATGTCGTCGATGTGAGACGAGACATCCTGATTCCCTGACGGGATTGGAGGACCAGCACCGGGATCACCAAAACCACCTTGGAGACAGTGGCAGAGGCTGTCAGTTCAGGTAGCATGACCAGGAGGACCATCATTCAATGTTGGGAGAAGACCAATGACATCCACCGAGCTACTAAGTTGTTACCATCTCTCTCCTGGCATCAATTCCACCTGCCACCCCTCAAATTCCCAACCCCCCCCCCCCCGCCCCCCAACCACTGGCTGACACTTCGCACCCTCCCCACATCTGATCTGTTAGAATGTTATAAGTTTTTATGAGATCCCCTTTCACTCTTCTAAACTCCAATGAATATCATCCTAAATGACTTAATCTCTCCTCATATGACAGTCCCACCAGGAATCAGCCTGGTAAACTTTCGCTGCACTCCATCCATAGCAAGAGCATCCTTCACCAAAACTGCACACAATATTCCAGGTGTGGCCTCACCAATGCCCTATACAATTGTGGTAAAACATCCCTATTTCTATACTCAAATCCTCTCGCTATGAAGGCCAACATACAATTTGCCTTCTTTACTGCCTGCTATACCTGCACACTTACTTTCAGTGACTGCTGCACGAGGACATCAAGGTCTCACTGAGTATCCACCTCTCCCAATTCACATCCATTCAAATAATAGTCTGCTTCTTATTTTTGCTCCCAAAGTGGATAACTTCACATTTATCCACATTATACTGCATCTGCTATGCATATGCCCGCTGAAGCATCTCTGCATCCTTCTCACAGCTCACCCTCCCACCCAACTTTGTATCACCTGCAAATTTGGAGATAATATATTTAGTTCCTTTGTCCAAATCATTAATTTATAATGTGAACAGTTGGGGTCCTAGCACAGATCCCTGCGGTCACTGCCTGCCAATCGGAAAAAGACCCATTTATTACAACACTTTGCTTCCTGCCTGCTAACCAGCTTTCTATCCAGCTCAAGACACTACCCACAATCCCATGCGCTTTAACTTTGCATAATAATCTGCTATGTGAGACTTTGTCAAAAGCCTTCTGGAAGTCTAAATAAACCACATCCACCGGTTCTCCCTGGTCAACTCTACTAGCTACATCTTCAAATAATTCTAGTAGATTTGTCAAGCATAATTTCCCTATTGTAAATATATACTGACTTTATCTGATTATACCACTGCTTTCCAAATGCTGTGCTACGAAATCCTTGATAATGGACTCCAGCAACTTCCCTACTACCGACATTAGGCTCATTGGTCTATAGATCTCTGTATTCTCTCTACCTCCTTTTTTGAATAGTGGACGACCAGCACCGGGATCACCAAAACCACTTGGGAGGAAGTGGCAGAGGCTGTCAGTTCAGGCAGCATGACCAGGAGGACCGTCATTCAATGTCGGGTTGATATTAGCTACCCTCCAATCTATAGGAACTATTCCAGAGTCCAAACAAGTTTGGAAAATGACCACCAATGGATCAACTATTTCTAGGGCCACTTCCTTAATTACTCTGGGATGAAGATTATTAGGCCCTGGATATTTATCCGCTTTCAATTCCATTAATTTTCCCAAAACCATTTCTCTACTAATACTAATGTCCTTCAGCTCCTCACTAAAAGTTGACTTTCTCAGAACTTTTGGTGCTCTTTCGGAGGGTCAGTGCACACTTGATGGGCCAAGTGGCCTCCTTCTCACTGCCAGGATTCTGTGATTCTACTTTAGTATCACATTTCAGTCTGTTAGAATATTTGGATGGACAAGTACAAGGTGCTGAAAGGAATACAGCTAGACTTACCAAACTTTCTCTGGCATTTGGTCTAGTTATACAAAAAAGAATTCAGAAGCTGAATTGTTGAAATGAGATCTGTTAAATCTGTTACAATCTGTACTTTGTACTCTGCCCTGAACAAACATGCTTACATTGCAGTTTATCTCATTTAAGTGCTTATGTCACACAAATGTGTGACATTGTTCTCTGTGTAATTAGCCCACAGCAATACTGGTACCTTTATCTTTGGGGACCAGCATGTTTATGTTGATATTTCACAAGAACACGAAGGAAGAATTTCTTGAAATAGCATCATGCAGCTAGTTAAAAGGAACTTGGCAGATAATTACTGGTCAGAAAGGTCTTTCAGTCCACTCCAATTCATCCAGAATGGTCATTGCAGAATCCAAACTGGTTCTGAGGTACTCCCAGTTGCTTATTCTGTGAGTGTGAACGCTGTTCACTCTTGTCCTGGCTTGAAACTGAGGCCCTTCATCCTATTGCATTTTAATTTAAAGCAATTTTCAAGGTTTATCTTTTCAATACTATGTACAATCTAGGGGTCATCAGCTTTGCACAACCTCTAAATACTTGCCTTGCCTTAGGTCTTGATGTTGAGAACCAAAGTCAGAACTCCACAAAACTTGTTTAATCACAGCACTTTTCAACATTTTCCACTGTTGATTATGCTGCTAAATTATGGGGGAGATGGTGGCATGGTGATAATATAATTGGATTAGTGATCCAGAGGCCCAAATTAATGCTAATGCTTTGGGGACATGGGTTCAAATCTCACCACGACAGCTGGTGGAATTTAAATTCAATTGCTAAATATGAAATTTAGAGCTAGTCTGAGTAATTGTGACCATGACAGCTATTGTTGATTGGCATCGAGTTCATCAATGTGCTTGAGGGAAGGAAATCTGCCACCTTTACTTGGGCTGGCCTTCATGTGATTCCAGGCCTACGACAATGTGACTGACTCTGAACTTCCCTCAGCAAGCCACTCAGTTCGAGGGAAGTTAGAGATGGGCAACAAATGCACATTCCCAGAACTCCCACAGCCCATGGGAGAATAAAGACGACAAAATCTTTTGGCTTTACTGATTGTTGCTCTGTATCGAATCATAGAATTTACAGTACAGAAGGAGGCCACTCGGCCCATCGAGTTGGCACCGGCCCTTGGAAGAGCACCCTACTTAAGCCCACATCTCCACCCTATCCCCGTAACCCCACCTAACCTTTTTTGGACACTAAGGGCAATTTTGCAAGGCCAATCCACCTAACCTGCACATCCTTAGACTGTGGGAGGAAACCCACGCAGACACGGGGAGAATGTGCAGACTCCGCACAGGCAGTGACCCAAACTGGGAATCGAATCTGGGACCCTGGAGCTGTGAAACAACAGTGCTAACCACTGTGTTACTGTGCCGCCCATTAAGCATTGAGACTTCCAAGACTTTGAGGTCTTTACGGCGTGGCCGTAGGATCGCGCCTGACATGTTTCCATCATCTCCTCCACTCTCGCGAACCTACCTTCCACAAACAGATCCCTGAACTTCTCGACCCCCTCCCTCTTCCAAATGTTGAACATTGTATCCATCCCTGATGGTGCAAACCTTCTTTTTAAAATTTAGAGTACCCAATTCACTTTTTTCCATTAAGGGGCAATTTAGCGTGGCCAATTCACCTACCCTGCACATCTTTGGGTTGTGGGGGCGAAACCCACGTAAACACGGGGAGAATGTGCAAACTCCACACGGACAGTGACCCAGAGCCGGGGTTGAACCTGGGACCTCGGCGCCGTGAGGTAGCAATGCTAACCACTGAGCCACTGTGCTTCCCCCGATGGTGCAAACCTATGGTTCCCGCAAATTGGCGACAAAAATGACATGCCACCCAATCTAAAATGCTGCCAATCCGTCCAAAATCTGTTCCATCCCAGAGCTCTCCTCCGGGGGCTATGACCTATGCAGCCCCAGTAGAAAGCCTCAGAGGCAACTTTAATCCTGTCCAGAGCTGTAACCAGCCACCCCCCCGCCCCCGCCCCCCCCCCCCCCCCGTCCTTAAACTGGGTTATCTCCTGTGTGGCTGTCTGCCGCCTCATCTGGTGAGCCAACAGGCAGCTGGCATTCTCACTGTACTCATAAAATGCCCCTTGTGAGCAACAAAATTGGTTCACCACCTTCCCAGTCGATACCAATTCAAATTCCATTTGTAACCTCTTTCTTTCTGCTAACAGCTCCATTGTCAGGGCCGTCGGGTACTGTCGGTCCAGCTGCAGGCCGTCCACCCTCCCAACCTTGTCCCTGTGGATTTAAAATCTATAAGTTCAAACAGTATTAAAAAGATTCTGCTTCAAATCAAATATTTGGTGCTAAGTTCAGCATAAACCTTCAACAAAATGGACAAGAGAGAATTGTAAAAAGTCAGATAAGGAACAATGTGAAAGAAACCTTGACCCTTTGAAGACAATGGACGGGATTCTCCGTTCCCCAACGCTGATTTCGGAAGCGGCGATCGGGCGGAAAATCCTTTTACGATGGAATCGGGGCGGCGCCTGTTTTCGGATGCTCCATCCCCTCCAAAATTACATCATGGAGGAGCACACTGCAAGCCATTGGGATGAGCTCAGGACGTTACCTGAAGACCGTCCCCTGTTGCTCCTCCCCCGAGTTCCCGACCGCGCGGTTGGCGTGTGTTCTCAGCAGTCGGGAACCCGGCGTGGCGGCTGCGAACTGTGCCGCCAACAGTCGGGCGGGAGCCGTGCTGCTGGCTGTGGGGCTTCGGGGAGAGCTTGGGGGACTGGTGGGGGGGGGTCCAGGGGGGACACCATCTGGCAGGTCGGGTCCGCGCACGGCCGGCGCCATGTTGTACGGCGCGGCCATGGACCCAGCAATTCTCCAAGTGTTTATATCGGGAAGGCCGTGCGTTTTACGTGGCACAGCTGCTAGCCCCTCACCAGTCGGAGGATCAGTGCTGGGGAAATCGCTGATTCTTCCCATGTAAAATGCCACGGATCCTCCACACATAGCCCCAAAATCGGAGAGTCCAGCCCAATGTATGTGGTGGTGAAACTCCAATTAAAACAAACCAATAATTAAATTACTGATTATGAAATTACACAGACATGGTCAGAGATAAGTTTTTGATAATTATGGGGATAAAAGTAAAGACTCTGAATGCCATCTTTGCTAGCTAGTGGCAGCACGGTGGCGCAGTGGATTAGCACTGCGGCCTCACGGCGCTGAAGTCCCAGGTTCGATCCGGCTCTGGGTCACTGTCCGTGTGGAGTTTGCACATTCTCCCCGTGTTTGTGTGGGTTTCGCCCCCACAACCCAAAGATGTGCAAGGTAGGTGGATTGGCCACGCTAAATGTTGCAATTTGAGAGACCATCTTGCCTAGTGGTTATGTCTTGTTTGAACCAAAACATTTATTGGATTTTATTGGGTGAATTTGAACTCAGATAATTGCGTAATTAAGTATTTAGTTAAATTAAAATACTCTCTATATAAAAAAACCTGCAACAGAGTCAACGAAGATAAGAGACTTCTATCTAATGAATCTGAACTACATATGAACCTGAATGCAGGGGCAATGTGCTCATCCTGTGGAATCCAATCTCCCTTCTATCACCAAGCACTCTTACTCTTGTAATCTGTCATAGCATTATTGAATAATCATACTGTGTATTTAAGGTACAACATAGGTCTCCTCTTTCCTTTTTTATTAAACAGAAGATACTTTAGATGTTTATCATTTTACTTTAATGTAAAAATAAAGAAACGTCTATTATTAAGACCACAACTGAACAAAAATCACTGATTTCTAAATTCTGATGTCTTTTATTGTTGTTTAGGTTGTTCCAGCCACCTTATCATTCAATATTTACACAACTTTTCTTAAATAGGGGTCTAAATAATTAAAAATCTAAAACAGCAGGCATGTCACAATACTTAGCCGCAACAAAGAAAACTAATGTTTATATAGTATATTAATTTAAACACAATAAACTGAATATAGTGTGAAACAAGTCATAAATGCATTCATAATGATTAATGTTCAGCACAAGATCATATTCCAAAAAGAGAGTGTATCTACAGTACAAGTAGGCTTTCCACTGATGAGCATTAACTGTGGCTGTCAGCTAAAGCACAGGCATTTAGAAGCCAAATGTGTTTTCTCCACTATAAGCCACATACAAAAATCCATCTTCATCTTTTTCCTTCTCATACAGTTGGCCCATGGTCAAACTATAATGAGAAACAAACAATGAGCATCACAATAAAGCAACGTGTTTTTAACAGTTTGGACAGTGATAGAGTTGCTGATCTATATTGTGGTCAATGAATTAAACAAGCTTGTCCAACATTTTTGTGCCAGGGGCCACATTACAATTTTCTTTTTACTCCAGGGCCAGTGAGCAAATTTCGAAAAGCTAAAGTTTGGCAAAACATCAAACATGGATTTCAATAAAATGCTGAGGTATGAGGAAGCAACTTGCTGAGGAAAAATAAAGAAATGTCAAAGCAATAAACTGATCATTTAAAATATTGAGTCTTTATAAAGATTGAGAGGGGGCCAACTTGTCTTTTTCCAATTCACCCACTGTCCGAGTTGTCCGAGTTGGTGAGTGTGTAGCTGTGTGGGAGTGAGAGCGAGTGTGAACCCGAAGACTGGAGGTGAGTCAGACTCTCTCACACTCTTGCTCATACACAAACACTCTCTCGCTCACAAACACACTCAGTGACTCTCACACACACTCTAGGAAGAGGATAAATCAACCATTGTTAACCAAGGAGTTAGGATAGTATTAAACTGAAAGAGAAAACATACAATGTGGCAAAACTTCGTAGTAAGTCGGAGTATTGGAAAGTTTCATAAATCAACAAAAGGACGATGAAAAAAAGAGAGAAAATAAACTATGAGGATAAACTAGCAATATAAAAATGGGACAGTAAGAGCTTCTTTAAATGTATAAAAAGGAAGAGAGAGGCCAAAGTGAACATAGGCCCCTTCGAGAATGAGACTGGGGAAATAATAATGGTGAACCAGGAAATGGCAGAGGAGTTAAACAAATACTTTGCGGCAGTCGTCTCGGTGGAAGACACTGGGCGTGATCCTCGAACGGGAGCACAACACGGGCAGAGTATCCCGGGAGAGTCCTCGCGCAGGCCTCCTGGAAGCCTCCGCACCTCACAGGATTCACCCAAGTCCCACGAGGCATCAGATTTGGAACTCCGTCTAAAAGGAACGGGGCCAAACGGCGCTCGCGGAAGTAGGTCTTACATCTACTTAAAGGCCTACTTACCTGGGATCCACCCACCTCCCTCAATTCTCCGGCTTTACCAAGGAGGCTCCAGGCGGGCGCCAATCAGTGCTGGTCCACAAGAATGTGGACCAGGCGGAACGGCACCAAGGGTGTCTCCGGGCCATCAGAGATCCGTAGGTGATCAGGGTCAGTGCAGGGTTGGCCGCTGGCCCTCCCTCTGGAACACGGGCACCTTGGCACTGCCCAGCTGCCACTTTGGCACTGCCAAGGGTCAGGGGTCAAGGGGGTCATGCCCATGGAAGGAGAGTGGGGGGGGTTTGAAGGGTGGGGGTGTTCAGGGCAAGTACGTAGGGGCCTCCGGGAAGTTGAGTGGGGCCTGACGGGTGCGGGTTCTGGAAGGGAGGGGGTGTTGTAAGGGGGCTTGAAGGGCCTGAAGAGGCAGGGTCCCCAGGGACCCCATAGCGGCGTGACCTCACATGAAATGAAAAATGAAAATCGCTTATTGTCATAAGTAGGCTTCAAATGACGTTACTGTGAAAAGCCCCTAGTCGCCACATTCCGGCCCCTGTTCGGGGAGGCTGTTACGTGAATTGAACCGTGCTGCTGGCCTGCCTTGGTCTGCTTTCAAAGCCAGCGATTTAGCCCTGTGTTAAACAGCCCCTAATGGAGGGTCTGGGGTAATGCCCATGTGAGTTGGGGGGGGGGGGGGATGACATTGTCCATGGGTGGGATACAAGCTCACTTAGAGATTGGGGCACCCTTTCAAAATGGTGGCCCGATCTCTTGAGTTCATTTCCCCAGTGCTAAAGAAAATTCTTATGGCACAATTCTCCCAAAAAATTCCAAGTGTGGAAGCAAGCGGGAATTGCCGCAAGCTTCCCGGTGCTCAGCCCACCGAGGCCAGTAACGTAATTCAATGTTAATTGATCTACTTAATGAGGACTCACAGGCTTCTTGTTGCAAATGAAAGCTTGGCAGTTGATTCGACAGGACCACGCTCGCAACCCCCACTGATTAGGTCGAACAGCACTTGAGCTGCACTTGCTCAGCCAACCCCAGCCAGCTCGCAACAATGTCGCCCAGGAGACCAGCCACAAGATTCAGAGATGCTGACCTGGGGAGGCACCTAGATGCAGTGGAGGCCAGGAGGGATGTCCTGTTCCCCCAAGGGCTCTGTAGAGTCGGCCACAAGGTAGCCAGTGCTGCCTGGGATGAGGTGGTGGCAGCTGTCAGCTCAGGGAGTGTGACCAGGAGGACTGGCCTTCAGTGCCATAAAAAGGTCAACAACCTACACCGGGCAGCACGGGACACCAACGCACCCACCCCCCCACCCCTCAACACAAGGGAGCATCCACCCCCCCACCCCTCAACACAAGGGAGCATCCACCCCCCAACTCCCCTTGCGCATGCAGCCCCCCAGCCCTTTCTCCACCACCCATTCCCCCTCAACCCCACTCAATTCCTCCCTCACACCCCCTCTCCCAACACTGTGAACCACACATGTGGCTAATGATACCCTCAGGAAAGATATCCCATAATCGGCGGGAGAGGGCCCAGGCTGGCGGAGGGGTGTCGGACTTAAGAATCCTCACCTCCTTCAAGCAGCCATCCCTGGACTTGAGTGGGCTGGCCGAGGACAGATCGATCAGCCACACGAAGGCTGGTGGACGCCGCAGAGTTGAGGAACCACCGGGCACCACCTGGGGGACCTGTGAAACGTGAGTTGTTATTGCCTTACTGACTGACCCATCCCTCCCACTGACCACATGCCCATTCTCCCGCAGGTCCTCCAGCCAATGGCGCCGGCCAATCCTGGGTGGCCCCCCAACACCTTGGAGGAGAGCTCCGAGGAAGCAACCGTAGTTACGGGACAGCTATCATCCCCACCCTCCGCCAGCGCAGATACATACACCTCGGTGTGGCATGTTAGTGGTCAGGCTTCTGGGGCACAATCTGGTGAGCACCACACTGCTGCTGGTGTACAGCAGGTGGAGGCAGAAACCACCAGGCGAGACAGCAGATGGAAATCTGAGCTCGGTCCCAGCCTGATGCTGAGCTTGTGATACAGAGCTACCCGGAGCTGATGGAGATAATAGGGACCACCTGGGCGTTCAGAGGGAGATGTCAGCATCACTCCAGCTGATCCACAGCTGATTGGAGGAGTTCCAGATGGTGGGGGCGCGGGAGGTGGCACCAGCTACGAGTGGCACCGAGGCCAACACTGTCAGGGTGGTAACCGCAGGAAGAGCTTGGTGCACGATGTCGTCACCACAAGTGAAGGTGTCCAAGGCGTCTCACAGTCGGTGACGGCCATAAGGGTCTCGGCAGAATGTCCGACTCGCTGGGGGATGTCACCCAGTACCAGGCCAACCTTGATGAGGTTCTGCGGGACATGTCCCGCTCTCAGACAGAAATGGTCTAGGTGCTGCGGAGCTTGTCCCAGGTGGGCATTGCCGAGGCGCAGCAGAGCACGGCCCAGTCACTGAGGAGCATCACCGAGGGCATCGGCACTATGGTGCAGACCATGGGAAACCGCCAGGGCTGGCAGAGCCAGATGATGCAGGGGCAGCCAGGGCTCGAACCATCTGCCCCTCCATCCCTGGGTGGACCCCAGGGCCCTAACGGCACCAATCGGGAGGAGGGTTGCCGGGTGCCAAGCCGAACCCGTCCCATGGACTGGGGATGGTGGCCACCAACTTCCCCAAGTTCCACCCCTCTGATGAGGTTGCATCTTGCAGTCAGCACACGGGACAGGGCGGCACGGCTGTGCATGTGCTGCAGACAGGTGAGCCCCCAGAGGATGTCTGCCAGGGGCATCGAAGGCCATGGGACAGGGTAAGCAGCTGGCTGCCTCCATCTCTGATGTGCATCCTGGGGAGACACCGAGATGTAGTAGTGGTACAGCTAGGAAGGCCAGGCACATTGAGGAACACTGAAGGCACCGGGAGAGGGGGGAGTAGGTCTGGGGGTAGGTGGCAACATCGGGTGTTTGTACAACACATTAAACACCTTTTTGCAAAACCATTATGATGCCTTTGTCACTTCCTTTCGCAATACGGTCCGCACCCGGACTTTGTCCACCTCTCCAGGCATCCCCCCCACCTCCCCCATTGGCAGCGACCCCCTGGCTCTTTGCCTGTGAGCAAAGATGGCTACTCACCCCCTCGGCTCCCCACAGAAGGTCTTTTGCCAGGTTCACGTTTTTCAAAAGGAGTACTGATGGTGCCAGCGTGACTACTAGCTGGGGAGGCCACTGAATGACGGGAGGCCGTTGGATATGGGGTGGCTCTCGTTGATTGTATGGAATCAACATCAACATCCTGGGGGGTTATCATTGATCAGAAACTGAACTGGACTAGCCACATTAATACTGTGGCTACCAGTCCAGATCAAAGGCTAGGAATCCTATGGCGAGTACTCCTGACCCCCCCCAAAGCCTGTCCACCATCTACAAAGCACAAGTCAGGAGTGTAATGGAACACTCTCCACTTGCTTGGATGAGTGCAGCTTCAACAACACTCAAGAAGCTCGACACCGTCCAGGACAAAGAACAAACAAAGAACAAAGAACAAAGAAATGTACAGCACAGGAACAGGCCCTTCGGCCCTCCAAGCCCGTGCCGACCATACTGCCTGACTAAACTACAATCTTCTACACTTCCTGGGTCCGTATCCTTCTATTCCCATCCTATTCATATATTTGTCAAGATGCCCCTTAAATGTCCCTATCGTCCCTGCTTCCACTACCTCCTCCGGTAGCGAGTTCCAGGCACCCACTACCCTCTGCGTAAAAAACTTGCCTCGTACATCTACTCTAAACCTTGCCCCTCTTACCTTAAACCTATGCCCCCTAGTAATTGACCCCTCTACCCTGGGGAAAAGCCTCTGACTATCCACTCTGTCTATGCCCCTCATAATTTTGTATACCTCTATCAGGTCGCCCCTCAACCTCCTTCGTTCCAGTGAGAACAAACCGAGTTTATTCAATCGCTCCTCATAGCTTATGCCCTCCATACCAGGCAACATTCTGGTAAATCTCTTCTGCACCCTCTCTAAAGCCTCCACATCCTTCTGGTAGTGTGGCGACCAGAATTGAACACTATACTCCAAGTGTGGCCTAACTAAGGTTCTATACAGCTGCAACATGACTTGCCAATTCTTATACTCAATGACCCGGCCAATGAAGGCAAGCATGCCGTATGCCTTCTTGACTACCTTCTCCACCTGTGTTGCCCCTTTCAATGACCTGTGGACCTGTACTCCTAGATCTCTTTGACTTTCAATACTCTTGAGGGTTCTACCATTCACTGTATATTCCCTAACTGCATTAGACCTTCCAAAATGCATTACCTCACATTTGTCCGGATTAAACTCCATCTGCCATCTCTCCGCCCAAGTCTCCAGACAATCTAAATCCTGCTGTATCCTCAGACAGTCCTCATCGCTATCCGCAATTCCACCAACCTTTGTGTCGTCTGCAAACTTACTAATCAGACCAGTTACATTTTCCTCCAAATCATTTATATATACTACAAACAGCAAAGGTCCCAACACTGATCCCTGTGGAACACCACTGGTCACAGCCCTCCAATTAGAAAAGCATCCCTCCATTGCTACCCTCTGCCTTCTATGGCCTAGCCAGTTCTGTATCCACCTTGCCAGTTCACCCCTGATCCCGTGTGACTTCACCTTTTGTACTAGTCTACCATGAGGGACCTTGTCAAAGGCCTTACTGAAGTCCATATAGACAACATCTACTGCCCTACCTGCATCAATCATCTTAGTGACCTCCTCGAAAAACTCTATCAAGTTAGTGAGACACGACCTCCCCTTCACAAAACCGTGCTGCCTCTCACTAATACGTCCATTTGCTTCCAAATGGGAGTAGATCCTGTCTCGAAGAATTCTCTCCAGTAATTTCCCTACCACTGAAGTAAGGCTCACCGGCCTGTAGTTCCCGGGATTATCCTTGCTACTCTTCTTAAACAGAGGAACAACATTGGCTATTCTCCAGTCCTCCGGGACATCCCCTGAAGACAGCGAGGATCCAAAGATTTCTGTCAAGGCCACAGCAATTTCCTCTCCAGCCTCCTTCAGTATTCTGGGGTAGATCCCATCAGGCCCTGGGGACTTATCTACCGTAATATTTTTTAAGACACCCAACACCTCGTCTTTTTGGATCACAATGTGACCCAGGCTATCTACACCCCCTTCTCCAGACTCAACATCTACCAATTCCTTCTCTTTGGTGAATACTGATGCAAAGTATTCATTTAGTACCTCGCCCATTTCCTCTGGCTCCGCACATAGATTCCCTTGCCTATCCTTCAGTGGGCCAACCCTTTCCCTGGCTACCCTCTTGCTTTTTATGTACGTGTAAAAAGCCTTGGGATTTTCCTTAACCCTATTTGCCAATGACTTTTCATGACCCCTTCTAGCCCTCCTGACTCCTTGCTTAAGTTCCTTCCTACTTTCCTTATATGCCACACAGGCTTCGTCTGTTCCCAGCCTTTTAGCCCTGACAAATGCCTCCTTTTTCTTTTTGACGAGGCCTACAATATCACTCGTCATCCAAGGTTCCCGAAAATTGCCGTATTTATCTTTCTTCCTCACAGGAACATGCCTGTCCTGTATTCCTTTCAACTGACACTTGAAAGCCTCCCACATGTCAGATGTTGATTTGCCCTCAAACATCCGCCCCCAATCTATGTTCTTCAGTTCTCGCCTAATATTGTTATAATTAGCCTTCCCCCAATTTAGCACATTCATCCTCGGACCACTCTTATCCTTGTCCACCAGTACTTTAAAACTTACTGAATTGTGGTCACTGTTACCAAAATGCTCCCCTACTGAAACATCTACCACCTGGCCGGGCTCATTCCCCAATACCAGGTCCAGTACCGCCCTTTCCCTAGTTGGACTGTTTACATATTGTTTTAAGAAGCCCTCCTGGATGCTCCTTACAAACTCCGCCCCGTCTAAGCCCCTGGCACTAAGTGAGTCCCAGTCAATATTGGGGAAGTTGAAGTCTCCCATCACCACAACCCTGTTGTTTTTACTCTTTTCCAAAATCTGTCTACCTATCTGCTTCTCTATCTTCCGCTGGCTGTTGGGAGGCCTGTAGTATACCCCCAACATTGTGACTGCACCCTTCTTATTCCTGATCTCTACCCATATAGCCTCACTGCCCTCTGAGGTGTCCTCTCGCAGTATAGCTGTGATATTCTCCCGAACAAGTAGCGCAACTCCGCCTCCCCTTTTACATCCCCCTCTATCCCGCCTGAAACATCTAAATCCTGGAACGTTTAGCTGCCAATCCTGCCCTTCCCTCAACCAGGTCTCTGTAATGGCAACAACATCATAGTTCCAAGTAGTAATCCAAGCTCTAAGTTCATCTGCCTTACCCGTAATGCTCCTTGCATTAAAACATATGCACTTCAGGCCACCAGACCAGCTGTGTTCAGCAACTTCTCCCCGTCTGCTCTGCCTCAGAGCCACACTGTCCCTATTCCCTAGTTCTCCCTCAATGCTCTCACCTTCTGACCTATTGCTCCCGTGCCCACCCCCCTGCCATACTAGTTTAAACCCTCCCGTGTGACACTAGCAAACCTCGCGGCCAGGATATTTATGCCTCTCCGGTTTAGATGCAACCCGTCCATCTTATACAGGTCACACCTGCCCCGGAAGAGCTCCCAGTGGTCCAGATAACGGAAACCCTCCCTCCTACACCAGCTGTTTAGCCACGTGTTTGTCTGCTCTATCTTCCTATTTCTAGCCTCACTGGCACGTGGCACAGGGAGTAATCCCGAGATTACAACCCTCGAGGTCCTGTCTTTTAACTTTCTGCCTAGCTCCCTGAACTCCTGCTGCAGGACCTCATGCCCCTTCCTGCCTATGTCGTTAGTACCAATATGTACAACGACCTCTGCCTGTTTGCCCTCCCCTTTCAGGATTCCCTCTACCCGTTCGGAGACATCCTGGACCCTGGCACCAGGGAGGCAACATACCATCCTGGAGTCTCTTTCACGTCCACAGAAGCGCCTATCTGTGCCCCTGACTATAGAGTCCCCTATTACTATTACTCTTCTGCGCTTTGACCCTCCCTTCTGAACATCAGAGCCAGCCGTGGTGCCACTGCTCTGGCTGCTGCTGTTTTCCCCTGATAGGCTATCCCCCCCGACAGTATCCAAAGGGGTATATCTGTTCGAGAGGGGGACAACCACAGAGGATTCCTGCACTGACTGCCTGCCCTTTCTGGTGGTCACCCATTTCTCTGCCTGCACCTTGGGTGTGACCACATTTACATAACTGCGATCTATGACGCTTTCCGCCACCTGCATGCTCCTAAGTGCATCCAATTGCTGCTCCAACCGAACCATGCGGTCTGTGAGGAGCTGCAGTTGGGTACACTTTCTGCAGATGAAGCCATCCGGGACGCTGGAAGCCTCCCGGACCTGCCACATCTCACAGTCAGAGCACAGCACCCCTCTAACTGACATTGCGTCAATTAATTAAAATTTGTCTTTTTTTTTTAAATACTTTTTTTTTTAAATTGCAAAGTTACTGTCAACTATCTGTTTCCTAGCACTAGATTTCTAATAGAAATGCGATAGCTAACTATAATACTCTCCGATCTCTGGCTTAGATATCCTCTAAATTATAATTAAGTTATTATGTTTAATTAGTTCCCAAATACTCAAATTTTTATTTTTTTTATTTTTTAAATTTAGGTTAGAATCCCAACCAGCCACTCAGGTCACAGCTTTTCTGTGATGTCACTTCAATTTCCCCCCGACACACAATTTGAAAAAAGGTATAAAAGTAAAAATCACTTACTTACCTTCTGAGTGTCTGAGATGTTCTCAGGTTCTCTCGCTGACAGAGACTGCTCCTCCACCTCCGATCCTTGACCTGCACAATGCTAATAATATAATAATATAATATGGCACTTACCTTACACCAATGGGTCTTATTATTAGGTTAGAGGAGGAGGGCGGGTGGGAGACACAACACGTGTAGTGTCTCGGGTTTCCTCTCCACCAGAATTTATTGGTTGGGGGGGGGGGGGGGGGGGGACTTGCCAAAGGTCGAACTTCCGGTTCCCGCCTTATATAAAAACAAATAAAACAGAAAAGAAGAACAGACACGGGACCAGGCAAGGGTTTTTAAATACACTACTCACCTCCCAGAAGGCCCCTGCGCACCGCTGCCGCCGAAATCCAAAGGGCTGCTCCTGTAAAGGTAAGGTTTTTAAATACACTACTCACCTCCAAGAAGGCCCGCTTGAATTCTCCTCCTTCCACAAACATTCAAACCCTCCACCACCGACTAACAGTGGCAGCCATGAGTACCATCTATAAGATGCACTGCAGTAACTCACCAAGGTTCCTCAGGCAGCCCATTCCAAGCCCACGACCACTACCATCTAGAAGGACAAGAGCAGCAGATACCTAGGAACCCCACCATCTGGAGGTTCCGATCCAAGTCACTCACCACCCTGACTTGGAAATACATCACCGTTCCTTCGCTGTCATTGGGACAAAATCCTGGAACTCCCTGTCTAACAGCACAGTGGGTGTACCTACACCTGACGGACTGCAGCAGTTCAGGAAAGGAACTCAGCACCACCTTCTGAAGGGCAACTCGGGATGGGCAATAAATTCTGGCCACATCCCGTAAATGAATAAAAAAAAATACACATGCACTCTCTCACACACATGCACTATGTCTCACACACGTACACTCTCTCACACACATACACACGTACACGTACATTCTTTCTTTCTCAGACACACACGTACCTTCTCTCTTTCACACACGTGCTCACTCTCTTTTTCACACATGCGCTCACTCTCTCTGTCATGCGCTCACTCTCTCACACACGCTCACACTCTCACACGTGCGCTCACACGCACTCACTCTCTCACGCACGCACGCACTCTCTCACGCATGCACGCACTCTCACGCACGCAGGCACTCTCACGCACGCAGGCACTCTCACGCACGCACGCACGCACTCACTCACTCTCTCATGCACTCACTGTCTCACACACACGCTCACTCTCTTTTTCACACACGCGCTCACTCTCTGTCATGCGCTCGCTCTCACACGCGCTCACACTCTCACACGTGCACTCACACTCTCACACGTGCACGCGCTCTCTCTCACTCGTGCACTCGCTCTCTCTCACTCGTGCACTCGCTCTCTCTCACTCGTGCACTCGCTCTCTCTCACTCGTGCACTCGCTCTCTCTCACTCGTGCACTCGCTCTCTCTCACTCGTGCACTCGCTCTCTCTCACTCGTGCACTCGCACTCTCTCACTCGTGCACTCGCTCTCTCTCACTCTCGCACGCACGCTCGCACTCTCGCACGCACGCTCGCACGCACTCTCGCACGCACGTACGCTCGCACTCTCGCACGCACGCACTCTCGCACGCACGCACGCACTCTCCCTCCCACGCTCTCCCTCCCATGCACTCGCTCACTCCCTCCCACGCACTCTCTCTCTCCCTCACACGCACTCTCTCCCTCCCACGCACTCGCTCACTCCCTCCCACGCACTCGCTCACTCCCTCCCACACACTCGCTCACTCCCTCCCACACACTCGCTCACTCCCACGCACTCTCTCTCCCTCACACGCACTCTCTCCCTCCCACGCACTCTCTCTCTCCCTCACACACTCTCTCCCTCCCACTAACTCTCTCTCTCCCTCCCACGCACTCTCTCTTCCACACGCACTCGCTCTTCCTCACGCACTCCCTCTCCCTCACACGCACTCCCTCTCTCCCTCACACGCACTCTCTCTCTCCCTCACACGCACTCTCTCTCCCTCACACGCACTCTCTCTCCCCCTCACACGCACTCTCTCTCTCCCTCACACGCACTCTCTCTCTCCCTCACACGCACTCTCTCTCTCCCTCACACGCACTCTCTCTCCCTCACACGCACTCTCTCTCCCTCACACGCACACTCTCTCTCCCTCACACGCACTCTCTCTCTCCCTCACACGCACTCTCTCTCTCCCTCACACGCACTCTCTCTCTCCCTCACACGCACTCTCTCTCTCCCTCACACGCACTCCCTCTCTCCCTCACACGCACTCTCTCTCTCCCTCACACGCACTCTCTCTCTCCCTCACACGCACTCCCTCTCTCCCTCACACGCACTCCCTCTTTCCTCACCGCACTCCCTCTCTCCCTCACACGCACTCCCTCTCTCCCTCACACGCACTCCCTCTGCCTCACACGCACTCCCTCTCCCTCACACGCACTCCCTCACACGCACTCCCTCTCCCTCACACGCACTCCCTCTCCCTCACACGCACTCCCTCACACGCACTCCCTCTCCCGCACTCCCTCTCCCTCACACGCACTCCCTCTCCCTCACACGCACTCCCTCTCCCTCACACGCACTCCCTCTCCCTCACACGCACTCCCTCTCCCTCACACGCACTCCCTCTCCCTCACACGCACTCCCTCTCCCGCACTCCCTCTCCCTCTCCCGCACTCCCTCTCCCTCACACGCACTCCCTCTCCCTCACACGCACTCCCTCTCCCTCACACGCACTCCCTCTCCCTCACACGCACTCCCTCTCCCTCACACGCACTCCCTCTCCCTCACACGCACTCCCTCTCCCTCACACGCACTCCCTCTCCCTCACACGCACTCCCTCTCCCTCACACGCACTCCCTCTCCCTCACACGCACTCCCTCTCCCTCACACGCACTCCCTCTCCCTCACACGCACTCCCTCACACGCACTCCCTCTCCCTCACACGCACTCCCTCTCCCTCACACGCACTCCCTCACACGCACTCCCTCTCCCGCACTCCCTCTCCCTCACACGCACTCCCTCTCCCTCACACGCACTCCCTCTCCCTCACACGCACTCCCTCTCCCTCACACGCACTCCCTCTCCCTCACACGCACTCCCTCTCCCTCACACGCACTCCCTCTCCCTCACACGCACTCCCTCTCCCGCACTCCCTCTCCCTCTCCCGCACTCCCTCTCCCTCACACGCACTCCCTCTCCCTCACACGCACTCCCTCTCCCTCACACGCACTCCCTCTCCCTCACACGCACTCCCTCTCCCTCACACGCACTCCCTCTCCCTCACACGCACTCCCTCTCCCTCACACGCACTCCCTCTCCCTCACACGCACTCCCTCTCCCTCACACGCACTCCCTCTCCCTCACACGCACTCCCTCTCCCTCACACGCACTCCCTCTCCCTCACACGCACTCCCTCTCCCTCACACGCACTCCCTCTCCCTCACACGCACTCCCTCTCCCTCACACGCACTCCCTCTCCCTCACACGCACTCCCTCTCCCTCACACGCACTCCCTCTCCCTCACACGCACTCCCTCTCCCTCACACACACTTTCTCTCCCTCACACACACTTTCTCTCCCTCACACACACTTTCTCTCCCTCACACACACTTTCTCTCCCTCACACATACTTTCTCTCCCTCATACGCACTCCCTCTTGCCCTCACACGCACTCTCTCTCCCTCACACGCACTCTCTCTCCCTCACACGCACTCTCTCTCCCTCACACGCACTCTCTCTCCCTCACACGCACTCTCTCTCCCTCACACGCACTCTCTCTCCCTCACACGCACTCTCTCTCCCTCACACGCACTCTCTCTCCCTCACACGCACTCTCGCTCCCTCACCCGGTGGGTCAGGTAGTGGCCCGGTTGGTCAGGTAGTGATCTGGTGGGTCAGGTAGTGGCCCGGTGGGTCAGGTAGTGATCCGTGGGTCAGGTAGTGATCCGGTGGGTCAGGTAGTGATCCGGTGGGTCAGGTAGTGATCCGGTGGGTCAGGTAGTGATCTGGTGGGTCAGGTAGTGGCCTGGTGATACAGGTAGTGGCCCGGTGGGCCAGGTAGTGGCCCGGTGGGCCAGGTAGTGGCCCGGTGGGCCAGGTAGTGATCTGGTGGGCCAGGTAGTGGCCCGGTGGGTCAGGTAGTGGCCAGGTGGGTCAGGTAGTGATCTAGTGGGTCAGGTAGTGGCCCGGTGGGTCAGGTAGTGGCCCGGTGGGTCAGGTAGTGGCCCGGTGGGTCAGGTAGTGATCTGGTGGGCCAGGTAGTGATCTGGTGGGCCAGGTAGAGGCCTGGTGGGCCAGGTAGAGGTCTGGTGGGCCAGGTAGTGGCCGAGGGGGCCACGTGTTGGACAAGCCTGAATTAAACGTTTAGTTCCGTTAATGCAAAGAAAGATTCCCAAGGTGCTTCATCGATAGGCATAAGTAAAACATACTTCAAATAAAGGTGGGAGATGTTAGGAGGGACTTAGTGATAGTTGTGAGATTTTCATTTGAAGAGAGAGAGGGATATGCAAAGTTCTGCCATCAATTGTGGGCAAAGGGAGGTAGGGCTGCCCAGCATTTCAAAATAAGAGGAAAGGAATACTTGGGAGGGGAACGTAGAGCTGGAGGAAGTTGTCTGTATGGGATGCAGAAATACTAGATCAGGGAATAGGAAAGCATTGCAGGTCAGTGAGAACAGGGGTATGGGGATTGGTGGGTGGGGGTTTGGGTAGGTGTGTATGAAACCTTGTTTGAATTTCCGTGCCAGTGTGATGCCAGGTACATAGACTGTCCACCCTAGTGACTGGCTCATTGAATCAAACAGCATGTTCCTTTGGTTGTTTGTAATAGACAACAGATTTGATTCTGCAATTGAGCAGCACTTGCTGAACAACCCTATTAGCTACATTAACAACCTATTGAAGGTGATCAGTCGAGCTCATAACCTGGCTCAATTTGTTAGAAGTTACATACACTGATAAGCGGGGACTCATTTTTTGCAAACAAAAGGAATATGTTTAAGCCTTGCACCTTTTTTGAATGACCCAGGTACTTGGGGAGCCTATAGTTCCCTGTTGCCTTCTCCATGTCAATGCCTTAGCCAATCAGTGTAGACTTGCCAACCAATCAGCACCCTTTCCTCCTGTAGTATAAATTGTTGTGATCATTTGAAATTTGGCATTCTTGCATTTGTCCTGACAAGTGCAAGACAAAAAGCTTTGGCAACGTGTCTCTTTTCTCAGTAATGATCACTGGGCTGTAGAGTAGTAGATTAGTGCCCAAGCAAGACAGGAACCTACTCAGTCCAGAAAATATATTACACTCTCGCAGAGATTTCCTAAACAAATCCATTGTACATTTGTAGCGAAAATACAGATGGCACGCTCACTAAATAAAAAGATACATTGAACTTCGAAATTCCTAATGTGAAGGGCTTCCCGGCAGTCTTCACGACTCGCGGGATTCACCCAAGTTCCACGAGGCCCCACAAGGGGCGAGACCAAATGCCGCGTGCTGAAGCCTATTTTAAATCGACTTTGGCGAACTTACCCAGCATCCACCAGCATCGTGGGATCCACCAGCTTCGCCAGGAAGGCCACAGCCGGGCGCCGTTCAGTACTGATCCACACAAACGTGGACCAGGCGGAACGGTACCCGGGGAGGTCTCCCGGACCATTGGAGACCCCTGGGTGGTCAGGGTCAGTGCAGGGTGGCCCCCGGCCCTCCCACTGGAACGGGGATACCTTGACACTGTCCAGCTGGCAACTTGACACTGCCACCCTGGCACTGCCAACATGCCCATGTGACACTGCCAAGCTGGCAGGAACACTGCCCAGCTGCCAAGGTCGCAGTGCAAGGGTGCCGATGTGCCAGGTGGGGCACTGCCAAGGGCCGGGGGCGAGGGGAGCCATGCCCATGAAAGGAGGGTGGAGGGAGTGTTTGAAGAGTGGGGCTGTGCTGTGCAGCTAAGTACTAAGTACTCTGGGAGGTTGGGGAGGGGTGAGGGGTAGGGTCCTGAAAGGGAGGGGATGCTGTAAGGGACTTGAGGGGGTCCTGAAGAGGAAGCACCCTCAGGGACCCCATAGCGGGGTGTCCTCACTTGAGGGGTTTGGGGTAGTGTCTATGTGTGTGGGGGGCGACAATGTCCATGGATGGGGAATGTGGGTAAACCACAAGCCCACTTAAGAGATTGGGGAACCTTTCAAAATGGCGGCCCAATCTCGGAGTTCAGCTGCCCAGTGCTAAATAAAATTTGAAGTGTGGGCTAACCCGGTGGGAAACTCCCCAGGGCCCAAAATAATGACTAAGTGTCATTGAATAGCCGGCAGAGCCGGGGGAAACCCCTGAAAATCCAGCCAAAAATGAACATAGAAATATTTTGGGAAAATC
The DNA here is from genome assembly GCF_047496885.1 of Scyliorhinus torazame. Classification (NCBI taxonomy): domain Eukaryota; kingdom Metazoa; phylum Chordata; class Chondrichthyes; order Carcharhiniformes; family Scyliorhinidae; genus Scyliorhinus; species Scyliorhinus torazame. The sequence goes on from NC_092716.1 coordinate 40,372,093, forward strand.
GGGCCCTACATCACCAAATGTAAAGGATATGTCATGGGTAAAAGTAGAATACTCATTATTTTGAATGTCTTGGGTGACAAATCCCAAATAAATTGTGAAGGTAATTGGGACTTCCTACTGTTGTTAAATTACCTTTTTATTCCATTAATTGTGCTCATAAACCTCACTACAGTGTTCAAATGTCAGAATGATTCTTCAGATACAGATAAAATCATATTCAAGAGTCAGGTAGATCAATTATAGTTCCATGAATCAAAAGGTAAATAAAAATTGAAGACATCTGCTTTATATCAAGAATAATCCCATTCTAAACATTCAATTTTTCACTTCAATTAATAAGCTATTTTAATATTTACTTAACTGCATATAAAGATTTTCATTTCCAGCATTAGTGCAGAGTTATCTCTCAAAAACTTGGCTAAATAAGCCAATTGCAAGATGTGAAACCACTGACCTGGATTGAGGGACTGTTTTATCTACAAAAAGAAAGATGGCTTTCTCAGATGGCAGCTGGATCCGTTTCCTAATAATCCACATGAACTGTGCCACTGTGATATCAGAGGGCACCAGGTACTTTCTTTTGTCTATATCCACTATCTGTGAGCCAGATACCTTCTCCACTATCACCTTTTGGAACCACAAAACAATCACAAGTAAATTTAAAATATTTTGACATTGTAAATAGATTTTGAATAAAACTTATAAATATTTTACAGATACTTACAATTTGTAAATGTATTAAATAGGCAAAAAACACATCACTAACATGGACTGTCATGTTGTGTGGCAGACACAGTACAAGAAACTGCACTTACCTTACTTTTCAGTGTTTTGAATCTTACAAAATAGGTGATTACAGGCACTTGGAGAATAGCCCATAAATATTGCTGCAACTAGCTCATTTAAAGCACGTAACACAACTAATGAGGGGTCTTTTACTTGGATTGTTAACCCTTCCTTCCTCTCTTTACAGATGTTGCCTCATCTGTTGAGTGTTTCCAGCATTTTCTATTTTTACTTGGGGCAAATGTTGGTCAGGTACTTAACAATCACAAAATATACTCTGAGACATTCCCACTGCTTTAATAAAATCTAGAGAAATGTCTTTATAGTAAACTGAATCAAGTATGCATTCTAAAAATTATCATAAAATATTAAAAAGGCAAACTTGAGTAAGTTTGCTTAAAACATTATAAGTAATATAATAGTTCTGCCAACGGGTGTGTATATTCCTATTTCTATCAATAACAAAGGTCCTAATGGATGTTCTGCATATGCTTGCATGTAAATGCCCTGCTTGTTAGTTAGTGCGTAATAAATCAGATAATATCACAAAATATATAGGTTAAACTAAAAGTCTTTTGCTTCATAATTAATTTTCCTAGTAACCCAGATCTATAAAGATCACGGCAATTATTTCTTTCTGGTGTAACCATTTATAACATTGCTCTTTAGGGGCTAACTTAATCCACACCTGACACATCCTTAGCCTGGATCCAAGTACATACACTGTAATAGTTTGCCTGTTGTAAACCCAACCCGCTGTTCTTTGTTTAAATTCTACCAATTTAAATCTTTACTATAATAGGTTGTGATTTTTTTTTTTGAAGTTCAAGCTAAAGAAATGTCAGTGTAAATAAAAGCTTCAAATAAGTGACTTCTGTAAAACTCAATCATTTTATACAGATTTAACCGAAGTAGGCCATTCAGCTCACCATAACTATACCATTCTGCTGTTCTTTCCAAGTAACCTAACCTTTTAATTGCTCTCTTTTCAACTATTTATCCACTTTCCTTTTAGAAGCTATTAAGCATTCTTGTCACTATTTTGTAATTGTTTGAAAAGTTGACCATGGTCTTATCAAGTGGACAAAACACAGGAGGGCTGGAATTCTCCAATCATTGGCATTCTCCGTTCCCGCCACTAGCGCACCCCCGTTAGCAGCGGCGTGGCGTGGCTTCAGTGGGAAATCCCAAAAAGTTCTTGTAAGAAGTTTAAATAATTTTTTTTGTCAAAACATAATGCAAAAATAATTCTTATCAAAACCCTTTTATACCATTTTACTGAAGTGATACTCACTGGTACTCTGTCTGGATATTTAGCTCTGATTTTGGCAGATTCGACACACCTGTGTTCTGTAAAGTAAAGGTCAGTATGAATAGTAAGAAATTTCACATACACATTTACCCATTAGTGTACATTTTTTCTCACACCCTGCCTAATACTTCTGACTCCCTTGCATAGGTTAAGGTTCCACATACAGCAGTTGATCTCCAGTTCCTTGCTCAAGTGACAATTATTCATGTGTGACCTTCAACAGGCTACCTTTCCGTCAGTCACATCTAAACCAGGTCTTGTCCTCGCCTGGCACCGCTGTAACCATTCAGCAGGAGTTGCTTAATATTTGGGAAGCTCGACCAACATTCCTTTCCCTAATCCGAGAGTGTAGGAAGATGTCTATATCATAATATAGGGATAAAGACTGGGGGGAGATGTAACGGGTTAAATCTAACACTATAATAACTACTGAGCTTGTGCATAAAGAAGTATGTCTTAATGATGTCACTCAGAAAGAGATGAATAAAAGATGTTCTGATGGTAATCTTGCAAATAGTTAGTTATGTAAATAAAAGTATTTTTAAGGAAAGATCTTTGCTTCCAATCAGATCTCTTACTAGGGAAAGACATCTAATGTCTTCCAAGACAACCAAACAATAAAAGAAAGAAATTCATAATCATTTTTACTGCCTCCCGAAATAGCAGCAGCTAAGTCAACCTTTAAACCTGGTACTTTCCTGTTTGTGTGCGATAAATATACTGTGTTTACCCTAGAAACCACTGGAGGCCTATTTGATCAAACTATACATACAAAAAAGTTTACATAATTTCTCTCTTCAGAAGCTCATTGTGAAGACAGATAAATACGAATATAGAAATCCTACAGTGCAGAAGGAGGCCATTTGGTCCATCGAGTCTGCACCGACCCTCTGAAGGAGCACCCGACCTAGTTCCACCCCAACCTAGCCCCGCAACCCCAACTAACCTGCAAACCTTTGGACACTAAGGGGCAATTTAGCATCGTCAACCCACCTAAGCTGCACGTCTTTCGACTGTGGGAGGAAACCGGAGCTCCCGGAGGAAAGCCTTACAGACACAGGGAGAAAGTGCAAATGCCACACAGACAGTTATCCAAGGCCAGAATTGAACTCAGGACCCTGGTGCTGTAAGGCAGCAGTGATAACCACGATGCCATTGTGCCGCCTGTTATATTTTGGATAACGACTAATTAGTGATAACGTCCTTGCACTCCGTATAAACTCCAAATCAGTAGAAAGGGAACACAAGAAAAGAAGAAATAGGAGCAGAAATAGACTAAATGCCCTATCAAGGCTGCTCTGCCATTCAATACGATCATGGTTGATCTTTAGGTTCAATACCACTTCCCTGCCGTTTCCCATATCTCTCAATTCCAAAAGGTCCAAAAGCTCGTCTATCCCAGCCTTAAATGTATTCAATGATGGAGCATCCATAGCGTAGAGAATTCCATGATTCACAATACTTTGAGTGAAGTAATTCACCTTCATTGCAGTCCGAAATGATTGGCCCCTTATCCTGAGACTGTGTCCCCACATTTTAGATACACAACCAGCAGAAGGAATCTCTCAGCATCCACCAGATTCAGCCCCTTCAGAATCTTGCACATTTCAATGAGTACGCTTCTTATTCTTTTAAACTCAAGACAAAATAGACTGAATTTGAACAGCAATTTACTCAGAGACTAATAACTCAAGTTTTCATTGAAACCAATAATCTGTAAAATCGGGAATCGAACCTGGGACCCTGGAGCTGTGAAGCAACTGTGCTAATCACTAGGCTACCCTGCTGCCCGTGCTGTTGAAACATTGGTCCAAATTTTAAGTTCAGTGGTGGAGGAACAGCAATTGCCTTTCACCTCGGTCTCAAAGGTTTTCTTGGGTTTTTGAGTGGAGGCTTTCTCTAACCAAGCATTGTATTCAGTGTACTTTATATCCTCTATCCAATACTAACCTCCGAAGGAATGAGACTCCATACGTCAGGAAATATATTTTCAGAGCCAGAGATATATTTGGGAGTAACCTTCATGCATCACATTGTGACAAATTAACTTAGGATGCAATTCTCCTGCCGCTTTGCACTCAAGTGAGAGCACAACGCTGCCGGAGAATCTCGGGAGATGCCTCCAGCGAGCCTCACGACAGGCTCCAAGCCTCGCAAGATCCACCGGAATCACACGAGACCTCGGTGTCAGAACTAGGATGTTGCCTATGTTATGAAGAGAGATTGGATAGACTGGGGGGGGGGGGGGGGGGGTTGTTTCTTGGAGCAGAGGAGACTGAAGGGGGACATGTTTGAGATGTATAAAATTATGAGGGCCAAATGGGCGTGACGAAATGCCACTCCCGGATGTAGATCGTAAACCTATTTACGACCTACCTGCCTGGGATCCAACAGCCGCTGTTGATTCTCCGGCCTCCCCAGGGAGGCTGCAACTGGCTGTTGGATCCCAGGCAGGTAGGTCATAAATAGGTTTACGATCTACATCCGGCAGCGGCATTTCGTCACTGCTGTTCCACACAAACGTGGAACGTGTTCGATCACTGCTGTTCCACACAAACGTGGATCAGGCGGAACAGCACCTGCAGGGTCTCCCAGACCATCAGAGGCCCCTGGGTGGTCATGGTAACTGCAGGGTGGCCCCCGGGCCCTCCCCCAGAATGTGGGCACCTTGGCACTGCCCAGCTGGCACCTTGGCACTGCCCAGCTGGCAGGTAGGGGCCTCTGGGAGGTTGGGGAGGGTGATGGGTGGGGGTCCTGGAAGGGAAGGGATGCTGTAAGGGACTTGGGGGGCCTGAAGAGGGGGGACCCCATAGCGGGGTGTCCTCGCTTGGGGGGTGTGGGGTAGACAATGCCCATGGGTGGGGGTGTGTGGAGGAACCACAAGCTCACTAAGAGATCGGGTCACCTTTTCAAAATGACTGCCCGATCTCTACTCCCCGGTGCTAAAACAATTCTATGTGAAATGAATGAAATGAAATGAATGAAAATCGCTTATTGTCTGTCACAGGTAGGCTTCAATGGAGTTACTGTGAAAAGTCCCTAGTCGCCACATTCCGGCGCCTGTTCGGGGAGGCTGGTACGGGAATTGAACCGTGCTGCTGGCCTGCTTGGTCTGCTTTAAAAGTCAGCGATATAGCCCAGTGTGCTAAACCAGTGTGGGCTAACCCAGTGAGAAACTTGCCAGGGCCCAAAAAAGTGGCTAAGTGTCATTGAGTAGCGGTGGGGAACTCCCTAAAAAATCCACCACAAATTAACTTAAACATTTTTGGGGGGAATCGCACCCTTAATCCTGAATGCACTAGCATTAACTTATTCTGATATCTTTAGTGGGGAACTGGTAGACAAGTATCCCAAGTTGGTGCTATTGCATTGATTTCAGTGCTGAATTTATCAGCATGAACTGTTGCAGAGCACATTGTGGAGGAGCAGGTATCTCGGACAGCAAATTCCAATTTCTGCATTTGACTGTACATGTGCCAGAAGTTGCTGCTCAATTTACTCAATTATAATGGCAAGGTGTTGTTAATCTCACTACTATTAATGATACAAAATATGGATTATTCTATCAAGAAACTATTGTAAATGGGTTGAAAGTCACAAAGAAAATGTATTAAGCAAGCTAGTCCATAAAACCCCTCCATCCCCTGAACTGATAAAGGATGGATTTGGAAGAGGTCTGAAGTTTGCTGTTTGTGGTTTATTTGAATGAATTTAGACATGAATATAGGAAGGTTGATCAGTAAGTTCATGGATGACATGAAAATTAGTGAAGTGGTAAATAGTGAGGAGGATGGCCTTGGATTACAATAGGATATAGACGGGCTGGTCAGATGGGCTGGTCAGTGGCAAATGGAATTCAATCCAGATAAGTGTGAGTTGGGCAGGACAAACAAGGCAAGAGAATACATGATGAATGACAGGAATCTGGGAAGTACCAGAGATCAGGGGGGCCTTGGTGCGAGTATACACCAGTCCCTTAAGTAGCAGGGCAGGTGGATACAGTGGTTAAGAAGGCATATGGTACACTTGCCTTTATTAGCCATTGTCTAGAGTTTAAGAGCAGGGAGGTTATGCTGGAATTGTATAAAACGTTGGTTAGGTCACAGATAAGAGTATTGTGTTCAGTTGTGGAATCCACATTATAGGAGTGATGTGATAATACTTGAAAGGGTGCAGATGAGATTTACTAGGAGGTTGCTTGGGCTGGAGAGTTTTAGTTATGAAGAGAGATTGGATAGTCCTGGATGGCAAGATGTTTCTTGGAGCAGAGGAGACTGAAGTGGGACATGTTTGAGATGTATAAAATTATGAGGGGCATAGATAGATAGGAAGAAACATTTCCCCTTGGTGGAGGGATCAATGACCAGGGGGCATAGATTTAAGGTAAGGGGCAGGAGGTTTAGAGGGGATGTAAGGAAAACCTTTAACACCCAGAGGGTGGTGGGAGTCTGGAACTCACTTCCTGAAAAAGTGGTGGAGGCAGAGACCCTCATCACATTTAAGAAGTATTTAGTGGTTAGCACTGCTGCCTACGGCGCTGAGGTCCCGGGTTCGATCGCAGCCCCAGGTCACTGTCTGTGTGGAGTTAGCACATTCTCCATCTGTCTGCGTGGGTTTCACCCCCACAACCCAAAGATGTGCAGGTTAGGTGGATTGGCCACGCTAATTGCCCCTTAATTGGAAAAAATAATTGGGCACTCTAAATTTATTTTAAAAAGTATTTAGATGTGCACTTGTAATGCCAAGGCATACAAGGCTACGGGCCAAGTGCTGGAAAAGGGATTAGGATACTTAGGTAGTTGTTTTTGACTGGCGCCCAGGCACGATGGGCCTTTTCTGTGCTGTGGACCTGTATGGCTATGTCACACAGCTTCATGCACGCCTGGCAATATTAGTGTACGACTTGTGGAATGATCTGAAATAAATAATGGTGGGTGTGTGAGCAGGAAAGGAGACAAAATAATAAGGAAGCTGTTCAATTATTCCTATAGTCTCACCGTTAACAAAACTCTATTTGTATTTGGAAACTATCTAGAGAAATTCTAATAATGCTTATCTGCTGATGCTTCATCCTGAACCATTTCCTTGGCACTGGTAAGTTTGCCATTGCCCTTCCCGCTGTCAGGGACGGAGCAAAGGTAGCAGGTCCCCAGTTTAGCTCAGCCAGAACAGGAATCAAAACCGCAATGTTGCCGTTTTCCTAATCCACCACACTGGCCACCTAGCTGACTGAGCTAACTGGTCCGTAAACAACAACTTCCCACATTTATATAGTACCTTTGATGCAATGCAATGTCCCAAGGCACTTCAAGGGAGCATAATCAAATAAGATTTGACATCGAGCTACATAAGGGAACATTGGCCATAAACTTGGTGAAGGAGATAAGTTTATCTTATAGGAGACAAGAGAGATAGAGAAGTATAGGCAAAGAATTCTTGAGCTTAAGGTCTTAGCAGCTGAAGGAACAAGCCCCAATGGTGGAGCTATTAGATGTGTAAGAGACCTTGGCCGGGATTCTCCGATCCCACGCCGGGTCGGAGAATCGGCCGGGGGGGGGGGGGGGGGGGGGGGGGGGGGGCTAGAATCTCGCCATGCTGCTCCGGGTCACCGATTCCCCAGCGACCGGAGAATTTGCAGCAATCGCACCCGTGGGGTCGCCGCCACGCCGGTCGGGGGCCGTTGAAAGTGCCCCCCAGCGATTCTCGGTACCTTGACGAGCTGAGTGCCCGCCGAGTTCCACCGGCGTGGGTTACGTATAGTCCTACCTGGTGGGACCTCGCAGTTCTGGCTGCGGGGGCCGTCCTGGTGGGGGAGGGGGGGGTCACCCGAATCCGGGGGAAGACTCCACAGTGGCCAGGCCCGCGATCGGGGCCTACCGATCGGCAGGCGGGCTAATTCCAGGGGGGGCCTATATTCCTCTGCACCGGGCCCCTGTAGGGCTCCACCATATTGCCCGGGGGCCAGCGCGGAGGCAGCAACCCACGCGCGTGCGCGGACCGTGGCGTGCCAGCTTTCAAGCGCCGGAGCAGCGGACAGCACTCCAGCGCCGTACTAGCCCCTAGGAAGGGGTGAATGCCTGGGCCTGGAAGCCCATTGACACCAGAGTCGCTCGCGCCGCTTTTGACGCCATCAGAACTTGGCCATGGGATCGGAGAATCCCGGCCCAGATTTGGGAGAGAGCGCAGAGTTTTCAGAAGGTTGCCGCAAATAACAGAGATAAGGAGTGGCCAGACCATGGAGAAGTAATGCACAAAAATGTACTTTCTCTTTGTCAAAACAAAGTGATTCAGCAGACCATGAATAATACAGAGCAACTCGACAAATCAGATCGATTAAAATTCACTTAACAGCAAGGGAGTGCAACAAAGAATGGTGACATCATTGGATATATGAATTAAATAAATAAATTACAATAACAAGGCTTTCCATATATTATAAATACATTACCAGGCGTAATTATGCTGCAGTTACAATCCTGAGCAGCTATTTATTTTCTCTCGGGGGATAATATGAGGGGAACATACCCAGCTTTTTTTAAAAAGAGGGTAACAGGCTCACTTTCTGGCAGCTTGGTGCGAAAAGGGTTTCTAAATATACACATTTTTCAATTTTGGAGGCAGAAATATGAAATGAAAATTAAACAATGTACTCATAGACTCTTTTAATTCCTCAAATATTACCCTTATTATAGTTTACACTGTATGGAATTGACATTCATATGCATTCCCTGACTTGGAACTCTATCACTGTTCCTTTAATGTCGCTGGGACAAAATCCTGGAACTAATTCCCAAATGGCACTGTTGGGTACCACACCACATGGACAGCAGGGGTTCAGGAAGCTCACCATCTCTTTTTCAAGGGCCATGCCAACAATTGCCCCTTTGTGTCTCAAGATGTGCAGGGTCGGTGGGGTTGTGGGGCTATGGGGTTACGTTGATCGGGCGGGTGAGTGGGCTCTAGGTAAGGTGCTCTTGCAGAGGGTTGGTGCAGACTCGATTGGCCGAATGGCCTCCTTTTGCACTCTAGGGATTCTATGGGCGCAGTCCACCGGCCGCATTGCGCTCTCACTGGAATCTGGTGCTGCCTGTGAATGCCGGGAGAGCCCTCTCGTGGGCTTCCCGGACGTTTTCACGGCTCACGGGATTCACCCATGTCAGAGTCAGAAACATGTCCACAAGGGGCGGGTCCAAGTGGTGCACGGCAAAGCTGGTTTTAAACCGGCTTTGGTGAAATTACCAAGTATCCAACAGCATCTCGGGATCCACTGGCCTCTCCAGCGAGACCGCAGATGGGCGCCGTTCAGCACTGGGCCACACAAACGGACCATTGGAGACCCCTGGGTGGTCGGGATCAGTTAAGGGTGGCCCCTTGGCCCACCCCTGGAATGCGCCTTGACACTGCCCAGCTGGCACCTTGGCACTGCCAACCAAGCTGGCTGGAGCACTGCTGGGTGCCAGTGCAAGAGTGCCCGAATGCCAGGGTTGCACTGCCAAGGGTCAGAAGTCGAGGAGGGGCATGCCCATGAAAGGAAGGTGGAGGGAGATTTGAAGTGTGTGGGAGTACAGAGCAGGTAAGTAGGGGCCTCAGGGAGTTTGGGGGGTGACAAGTGGGCATCCTGGAAGGGAGGGATACTGGTGCTGTAAGGGGACTTGGAGAGCCTGAAGAGGGGGGGGGACCCAGAGACCCCATAGCAGGGCTCCTCACTTGGGGGGTGGGAGTAGTGCGAATGTGTATGGGGATGACAGTGTCCATGGGTGGGGGTTGTGGGGGACCCACAGCTCACAGAGTTCAGGCACCCTTTCAAAATGGCAGCCCAATCTCGGAGTTCAGATCCCCTGGGTAAAAGAATTCTAAGGGCGGGTTTCTCCGGCTGCGTTCGCCTGGTGACTGGAGAATCCCGCCTGAGGTTAATGGAATTCTCCGTTGTCCGCCTCTCGCCCATGGCATTCTTGCGGTAGGCGGGGCGGAAGAATCCAGCCCTAAGTGTGGACTAAACCAATGCAAAACTCCCCAGTGACTAAGTGTCATTGAATAGCGGTGGGGAACTTGCCGGCAGAGTCGGCGGGAAACTCCCTGAAAAATCCGCCACAAATGTACTTAGAAATTTTTTCGGAGAATCGCACCCTATGATTCTTCTATGACACCTCATGAGCAAATGAAAGAAAATTACATTCTATCTTAATCCTCATATCACTAATTTTCATGTCAAATTCATGTTCCTTCAGAAATGTAACTAATTATTAATATGGGCTTATGAGAAAGCACCAACCATTATTAATTATAGATAACTATGAAAGATTTGGGCCCATAAATTGGTTTTCCATCTATTGCCTAAACCCGTCATCTGATTTGGGTTCAGAGCTCAATGAAAGGCGAAGTCTAAATTCAGATGTTCTCACATTAAGATTGCTGCTTTGATCTACGTGTTAATGATGAAGTTGAATAATTATGGAATAACAAAGGAAAAAGAGAAATGACAAATCAAACAGTACTCCCAGTTCTCAAACACTGTAAATCTCTCGTTGCAAGCTTCAATGGAATACGTCAGTTATGATGTCGAAAAGCACAAGACAGTGAATGTCAAAAGCGGAGTGCAGCGCAGGCAGCTATCGTCCTATGAAACCCATAAGGCTTTGAGGCAGTAAACGGAATGGAGAGCTATTTTTGTGTTTTGCACTTTCATGTTGTCCAGCTGGAAATTACCCTGGCACTATTAGCAGATGAGAATTTAACACATTATCATGACATTCCTCTCTCTGCTATATCAACAACAGCACTCTCTCTAAAATTAAAAACCTTAATACCCATGTTAAAATAAACAGCTAGAGTTAATCATAACAGTTAGTTGTTCTTATGCTGATACTGTCACAAGTAATTCCAAGGCTCAATAAAGTAATACAGGAAGATATAACAACTTTGTGTTTACACTGAAGCTCAAATGTAGCACTTAATCCATGGTTTTTAACAGAAGGAAGGAAAATGGACATCAAGTTATAGTTGAAGGGTTAGGAGACATGATCAAAGGCGGAGGGTGCAATTTACTGGCCGCACCCGCCAGAATTGGGGCACGATGCGACCCGTAGATCCCAGGAGAGGCCTCTCCCAGGATTCCTGACGGTCTTTACGCTTCATGAGATCTAACTGATCTCGTAGGGTTAAGTGAGTTGAGAAACCCACTTAAATCTGCTGACGCCAGATCAAACGGCCACCCGACATCTATCGGCCTCACCGAGGAGGCCCCAGCCAGGTGCCGTTTAGCACTGGTCCCCACAAACGGGGAGCAAGCAGAACGACACTTATGGGGGGTCGGCCTCCGAGCAGGGTGGCACCCTGGCACTGCTGGTGCTACCCTGGCACCTTGGCATTGCCAGGCTGGCAGGGGCCACTGCCAAGGTGGCAGGCTGGAATTTTGCCCGTGCCAGGGATCGGGCCTCGGGGCTCCTTGCCCATGTGAGTCCAGGGTCAGGACTTTGAAAATTTGCCATCAAAGATGGAGTGGGGGAAGTGGGCATGTAAGGGAAACCAGTGGTGCAGATTACTGTAATGGTAAGAAAGGGTAAGAAAATAACATTAGAAATAGGAGCAGAAGTGGGCCACATGGCCCCTTGAGCCGACTCCATTCAATATGATCATGACTGATCTTCTGCTTTACTCCCCCTACCCCAAAGGATCTAAAAGTCTATCAATCTCAGCTTTAATTAGACTCAACAATGGATCATCCATAACTCTCTGGGAAAGATAATTCCAAAGATTAACAACACTCCAAATGAAGAAATCTCTACTCATCTCAGTCCTAAATGATCAACCCCTTATCCTGAAACCATGTCCACAAGTAGATTCCCCAGTCAGGGGAAATAACCTCAGTGTCAACCCTGTCAAGCTCCTTCACAATCCTGTATGTTTCAATGGTGTTTTACTTCCTAAACTCCAAAGAGAAAAGGTCTGATTTATTCAGCCTCCCATCCCGGGAACTGGCATGGTGAACCTTGTTTGTGGCCTCCAAGACATGTATATCCATCCCTAAATATAGTGACTAAAATTGCACACAGTACTCCAGGTGTGGTCTCACCAAAGCCTTGCAAAATTGTAGCAAGACTTATTTATTTGTGTACTCCAGTCGCTTCCAATAAAGGCCAACATGCCTTATGCCTTCCTAACTGCTTGCTGTACCTCCATGCCAACGTTATGTTCTTTGTACATGTCTCACTGAGCAGCAACATTTAGAAGTTTCACTAGTTTTAAAATATATTCTGCTTTTCTGAATAACCTCACAATTCTCTATATTATATTCCAAATGCAGCCTTATTGTCCACTCACTCAACTTGTCTATATCTCTTTGCAAATTCTTTGTGTCCTCCTCAAACAGTTTGCATTCCCACCTAGCTCAGTATTGTTAGCAAAGTTGGATACATTACTCTTAGTCTCTTTGTCTAAGTAATTAATAGATTGCAAATAGTTCAGGCCCCAGCATTGATCCTTAAAGCATTCCACTATTTACAACCTTCCAATTCAGAAGTGACGATATTTACTGATGATTGAAATGTTCAACACCATTCACGGCTCTTCTGTTACTGAAGTAGTTCATGTCCAAATGCAGCAAGCACTTGGGCTGACAAGTGACTAGTAACTTTCACACCACACAAGTGCTAGGCAATGACTATCTCCAACAAGAGAGAATCTCACCATCGCCCATTGATATTCAATGGCATTACCGTTGTTGAATCCCCCACTATCAACTTCCTGGAGGTAAACATTGACAAAAAACTGAACTAAATGAGTCATACAAATACTGTGGCTACCAGAGCAGGTCAGAGACTAGGAATCCTGTAGTGAGTAACTCACCTCCTGACCCCACAAAACCTGCCCACCATCTACAAGGCACAAGTCAGGAGTGTGATGGAACACTCTCCATTTGCATGGATAAGTGAAGTTCCAGTAACACTCAAGAAGCTTGACACCACCCAAAACAAAACAGCCTATTTGATTGGCATCCCTTCCACTAACATTCACTCCATCCACCAACTACGCATAGTCGCAGCAATGTGTACCATTAACAACATGCACAACAGAAACTCATCAAGGCATCTTAGATAAACCCATGACCACTACCATTTAGAAGGACAAGGGCAGCAGAGTTCCCCTCCAAGCCACTCACCAACCTGACTTGGAAATATATTTCACTGCCACTGGATCAAATTCATGGAACCCCCAACAGTACTGTGGGTGTACCTACACCACATGGACTGCAGCGGTTCAAGACAACAGTTCTCCACCACCTTCTTAAGGGCAATTGTCGGTGGGCAATAAATGCTAGTCCAGCCAGCAAAACCCACATCCCTTGAATGAATAAAAAAAAAACCTCAAAAATGCCCCAATTATCATTTGGCTTCCTTTCCATTAACCAATCCTCCATCCATGCCAATATATCACCAACTCCGTGAGGACTTATCTTATATTAACTTTGTGTGGCACCTTGTTGTATGCCTTTCAGAAATCCAAGTAGACTACATCTACTGGCTCCCCTTTATCCACCCTACCAGTTACATTCTCAAAAATCTAATAAATTCATCATACACTATTTCCCTTTCATAAAGCCACTTTGGCTTTGTCTGATCGTACAATGATTTTCTGCATGCATTGTTAAGATTTTCTTGTAGATTACACCATTTTTCCGATGATGATCAGGCTGACTGGCCTGCAGTTCCCTGTTTTCTCTCACCCTTGCTTCATGAATAATAGTGTTACATTGACTGCTGGGAATATTGTAAACAAATGGCAGAAGTTTGAATTCAATGTGTTGGGGAATGGGGAGACAATGGAAGGTGAAGACATGACCGCACAAATTAATATGGATTTGACAAAAGCAAAATACTATCGATGTTGGAAATCTGAAATAAAAACAGAAAATGCTTTAAATATTCAGTATACAGGCAGCATCTGTGGAGAGAGAAACAAAGTTAATATTTCAGGTCAAGGACTTCTCAGCAGGACAAAACATGCATATAACTCAGGTAGTGCAGTAGAGTTAGGAGTCAACAAGAGACATATTAGAGAAATAAAATCTGGTGCTGACAAAGACATGAATGGGAATTTCATTGGCAGTGGAAGTAGAGGTGAAAAGTATTACAGAAGTGGAAATATTAACTATAGTCAACAACTTACTATGATACAAACGACTGAAAATTACTGTTAGCAGCATTTATAATCTAGTCTTGACTATTCCTGGCTGATCTCTCACATTCGACACTCCGTAAGGCCATAAGACATATAGCAGAATTAGGCCATGTGTCTGCTCCGCCATTAAATCATGGCTGATATGTTTCTCATCCCCATTCTCCTGCCTTCTCCCCATAACCCCTGATCCCCTCACTAATCAAGAACCTATCTATCTCTGTATTGAAGACAGTCAATTATTTGGCCCCCCACAGCCTTTTGTGGCAAAGAGTTCCACAGATTCACCACCCTCTGGCTGAAGACATTCCTCTTCATCTAAGTTTGGAAGGATTGTTCCTTCAGTCTGAGGCTGTGGCCTCGGATTATAGTTTTTCCTACTAGTGGAAACAGCCTCTCCATGTCCACTCTAACTAGGCCTCTCAGTATCCTGTAATTTTCAATAAGATCCCCCTCATCCCTCTAAACTCCAACGAGTACAGACCCAGAGTCCTCAACCGCTCTTCATATGACAAGCTCTTCATTCCAGGGATCATTCTTGTCAACCTCCTCTGGACCCTTTCCAAGGCCAGCACATCCTTCCTTAGATACGGGGCCCAAAACTTCTCCCCATACTCCAAATGTGGTCTGATCAGAGCCTTATGCAGCCTCGGGAGTACATCCCTGCTCTTGTGTTCTAGCCCTCTCGACATGAATGCTAACATTGCACTTGTCTTCCTAACTGCCTGCAAAATCTTCACATTAACCTTGTGAATCTTGAACTAGGACTCCCAAGTCCCTTTGTGCTTCTGATTTCCTAAGCCTTTTCCCATTGAGAAAATAGTTCATACCTCCATTTTTCCTACCAACGTGCATAACTTCACACTTTTCCACATTGTACTCCATTTGCTACTTCTTTGCCCACTCTCCTAGCCTGTCCAAGTCCTTCTGCAGCCCCCTTGCTTCCTCTTTTTTAAAAAACTATATTTATTAAAGTTTTTCAACAACACAATTTTTTCCCCTGACAAACAATAACCCCCCCCCCGTAACAAAATAACACAAAGTTGCACTGAGCAAGATATATACATGGCAAAATGGTATATTTACATAGCTTTATACACTGGCCCTCACCCGTACGTGCCAGTTTCCCCCACCCTTCATGTTATCTCCTGCTCATCCATCCCCCCAAGCAATCCCCCATTCCCCCCCTCCCCCCCGCAGGGTTGCTGCTGGCCGATCTTCCTCTAACGCTCCGCAAGATAGTCTAGGAACGGTTGCCACCGCCTGTAGAACCCCTGCGCAGACCCTCTCAAGGCAAACTTAATCCTCTCCAGCTTTATGAACCCAGCCATGGCGTTTATCCAGGCCTCCAGGCTGGGGGACTTCGCCTCCTTCCACATTAGCAAGATCCTTCGCCGGGCTACTAGGGACGCAAAGGCCAGAATGCCGGCCTCTTTCGCCTCCTGCACTCTCGGCTCGTCCACTACTCCAAATAGTGCCAGCCCCCAGCTTGGCTTGACCTGGACTTTCACCACCTGAGATATTGTTCCCGCCACTCCTCTCCAGAACCCCTCCAGTGCCGGGCATGACCAAAACATATGGACATGGTTCGCCGGACTCCCTGAGCACCTTCCACATCTGTCCTCTACCCCAAAGAACCTACTCAACCTCGTCCCCGTCAAGTGCGCTCTGTGAACCACCTGAAATTGTATCAGGCTGAGCCTGGCACATGAGGAGGAAGAATTAACCCTACCCAGGGCATCAGCCCACAGACCTTCCTCGATCTCCTCCCCCAGCTCCTCCTCCCATTTACCCTTCAACTCTTCTACTAGCGCTTCCCCCTCTTCTTTCATCTCTTGGTGTATTGCCGACACCTTGCCCTCCCCGACCCATACACCCGAGATCACCCGGTCTTGAATTTCTTGTGCAGGGAGCAACGGGAATTCCCTGACCTGTCGCCTCACAAAAGCCCTCACCTGCATATATCTAAAAGCATTTCACGGGGGTACCTCAAACTTCTCCTCCAGTGCCCCTAGGCTCGCAAATGTCCCGTCAATAAACAGGTCCCCATTCTTCTAATCCCTGCCCGATGCCAGCCCTGGAACCCCCCTCCGTCCATCTTCCCCGGGACAAACCGGTGGTTACCCCTGATCGGGGACCACACCGAGGCTCCCACTGCAACCCTGTGCCGTCTCCACTGGCCCCAGATCCTTAATGTTGCCGCCACCACCGGGCTCATGGTATACTTTGACGGCAAGAACGGCAGTGGTGCCGTCACCAACGCCCCCAAGCTCGTTCCTTTACAGGACGCCATGTCCATCCTCTTCCATGCCGCCCCCTCTCCCTCCATGACCCACTTGCGGATCATCGCCACATTTGCTGCCCAGTAGTAGCTCTCTAGATTTGGCAGCGCCAACCCTCCTCGGTCCCTACTGCATTCCAGGAACCTTCTCCTTACCCTCGGGGTCTTATTCGCCCACACAAACCCCATAATACTCCTACCTACTCTCTTAAAAAAGCCCTTGGTGATCACGATGGGAAGGCACTGAAACGCAAACAGAAACCTCGGAAGGACCACCATTTTGACCGACTGCACTCTACCCACCAGCGAGAGCGGTAACATGTCCCATCTTTTGAAGTCCTCCTCCATTTGGTCCACCAACCTCGTCAGATTCAGTTTATGTAGGGCCCCCCAACTCCTGGCTCTCTGGATCCCCAGATACCGAAAACTCCCCGCCGCCCTCCTCAGCGGTAGGTCCCCTATCCCCCTTTCTTGGTCCCCTGCATGTAATACAAAGAGCTCACTCTTCCCTACATTGAGCTTATAGCCCGAAAACTCCCCAAACTCACTTAGAGTCTGCATGACCTCCACCTTCCCCTCCATTGGGTCTGCCACGTACAGCAACAGGTCACCCGCGTATAGCGACACCCGATGTTCTTCTCCCCCTCGGACCACCCCCCCCCCTCCATTTATTAGACTCCCTCAGTGACATGGCCAAGGGTTTGATAGCCAATGCAAACAACAGGGGGGACAGGGGGCACCCCTGCCTCGTTCCTCGGTACAGCTGAAAGTACTCTGACCTCCGCCGGTTCGTCACTACACTCGCCACCGGGGCTCTGTAAAGGAGCTTAACCCAGCTGATAAACCCTCCCCCGAACCCAAACCTACGCAGCACCTCCCAGAGGTATTCCCACTCTAGCCCCCTTGCTTCCTCAACCTGTCCCTCTGCATATTTTTGTATCATGTGCAAAATTAGCAACAGTGCCTTCAGTTCCTTCTTCCAGATCATTAATGTACGTTGTGAAAAGTTGTGGTCCCAATACCATCCCTGAGGCACACCACTAGTCTCCAGCTGCCATCCTGAAAAAGACCCCTTTATCGTCACTCTCTGCCTTCTGCCAATCAGCCAATCCTCTATCTATGCCAGCATCTTATTTAACAGCCTCCTATATGGCACCTTATCAAAGGTCTTCCGAAAATCTAAACCCTGCTGCCCATGTCTTAATTCGCACCAAGTCCTGTTCCCCTATTACTCCTGTCTCATTGATTTACATTGGCACTCAAGTCATGCAACATCTAGATTTTAAAGTTATCATCCTTGCTTTCAAATTCTTCCATGGCCTGGACACTCCCTATATCTGTAATTGCCTTTGGCCCTAAAATCCTCTGAGGTATCCGTACTCATCTAATTCAGGTTTAATGTGTATCCCTGTCTTAATTGCTCCACCATTGGTGGCTGTACCATCAGCTGTTTCGGTCCCAAGCTCTCAAATACCCTTTCTACACCTCACAACTTTGCTTTCCTCTAGAACACTCCTTAAAGCCTGCCTCATTGACCAAGCTTTTATTCACCCGCCCTAATATCTCCTTAAATACCTCAGTGCCATATTTTGTTTTACAATAATTCTTGTGTTAAATATGGTATATACATTGCTGTTGTAATCTTGGCAATGGATAGGATTTGGATTTTAAGATTCGGAATATCAAGGTCCTAAAGAACCCCAAGTTTGGATTGAGTTTAAAGCCAAGGTAATCCCAGTAACAGGAGGAAGAAAATTACCCCGTGTAAATGCCAATACTTACAAAACCCAATTAATTTGTTATTTATGACTTTGCGGGTCCCAACTGCTGTTTGCAAATCTGTTCTCTACATGACAACACTTCAAAAATATTTCATAAGCTTTTTGCAAGATTCTCAGGTACTGGAAGTCGCTCTTTAAATTATTATTGGGTGCAGTTTGAAGTTGATGTGATGTGTACCCTGTTTCTCAGAGCTGTATGCTCCTTATAAGTGTGAGGAAATCAATGAGAATTGGTGTCGACATTAAAAGGGAAGGGTTAGGGCAAGCTGGCCCCGATTAACATCTCTAAATACCGTACCGTATTGTGATATCCAAATGTAGAAATTACAGTGCAAACAGGATTAAATGTGCGACTGCTTTACTGGTTAAATTGGTACATGGAATGCGATATTCGAACATTAGGTAAATCATTACTCGAATTCTGAAATAAAAACAAATAGACGCAACAATTTACACAAGCTAAAGGAAAACAAACAGGAGGCCAGAGAGACAAACTGCGCAGGTCAGGACTAGGCCCTGAGACATGTACAGCAGCCCAGCAGAATGGGTTCATTGCCACTGCTACACGTAACCAAGGCGCCAAACTGATCTCACCTAATGAATGGTCTTCTTTAAACATCCATTTCATGTTGCCCGCTGTATAAAAGTATCTATTTACTAAAAAGAAACAAAACGCCGCTACAACGTAACTCTGAGCACTGCTGCTGTATCAAGCGCAGGGACTGTCCTGTCCGACTCAACTATTCCCCATTGAAAGAGGGGGGTGGACGTGAGGAGGAACAATGCTTCAGGAGAGAAGGCCAAGAGGTTTCTGACAGCCACAGTACATCTTATTTTCTATCGTTGATTTCTAGTTTGTATTTTTCAATAACCGTTCCGAGTGATCCATTTTTGTCTTCTAAGAATAATTGCAGAACTTTGAAATATCCCTCACACAGCCATGGTTTGTTCCGAAGGATTAGTTGCGGCCGTCAAATTGCATCACTTATGACTTTAAAGGGGCAATATGTTGACACATTATTCCAGATTGAGTGAAAGTGCAAGCAGCACAGCTGGAAGGGTGCACATTAACATCTGCCCCTTGACTACAGTGCTGGAGCTAACATTTACTACCTATCCCCGGGGGTGGAGGTGGAGGCGGCACAGTGGTGTTGCCACTGGAGTAATAATCCAGAGACCCAGAGTAATATTCTGGGGGGGGGGACTGGGTTTGAATCCCACCACAGCAGGTGGTAAAATGTGATTTAAAAATCCAATGCTGCCCATGAAACGCCCCAATATTGATTGTCATTTAAAAACCCACCTAGTTCATGCCACTTCAGTAAGGAATGTCCCTCATACAGGTAAACTACATCCAAAGTTATTTTAAAAATGTATGGTGCCTTTAACATACAAAAGGAGATATTAGGAAGGATAACTAGAAAGCTATGTTGGCGAGGTAGCTTTGAGGAGGCAGGAAATTTCAAAGTTTAGGCCCCCTGTCTCAAGAAGACTGATTTTGACCCAATGCCTTTTCCTTTAACTAATTCATAAGGGTAATTTTAAATTGAATGGGTCATTCAGATTAAAAGATTCCGGTTGTCTCAAACTTTCAAGGAGTGAAAGTCATAATACAGGATGTATAATTGACCTAACCTCCCAATTTATTTGGAAAAGGACTTTGAACTTGGAAAAGATCACAAGATTTGACAGCCATACTCTCTGTTTGCTTTTAAAAATAGCAAGAAGCTGTTCTGCAAGTAGTTCCATCGGAAAGCCATTGAGTCAGCTGCAAGTTATTACAAGCAACCAAGGGAAAAATAAACAGCAATACCTTGGAAGTAGGAAAAGAATTCCAGCCACCACCTTCCCCAACCCGTTCCTACTGAGAACCAGCTTCCTTGAAATTTAACTTCAAGAAGCCTCACAGCTTACTGAGAATCCGTTGCTTTATAAGACCTTAATTTGAACTGAAGTCTCAGCTCATCTATGAAATTACTAGTCTACCACAAAAGAAACTCAGACAATCATAAATTATAATTATTGTTTTACATTCATCTGTATTTAATCTTTGGTGTGAGTGAGACGTCATACTTTAAACCTCTGAAGGAAGTGTGCAATAATAAATAACATTTTATGAAACTCACACAAAGCTTGCTCACGTAAGGGCAGCACGGTAGCACAGTGGCTAGCACTGTGGCTTCACAGCGCCAGGGTCCCAGGTTCGATTCCCCGCTGAGTCACTGTCTGTGCGGAGTCTGCACATTCTCCCCGTGTCTGCATGGGTTTCCTCCGGGTGCTCCGGTTTCCTCCCACAGTCCAAAGATGTGCAGGTTAGGTGGATTGGCCATGATAAATTGCCCTTCGTGTCCAAAAAGGTTAGGTGGGGTTACTGGGTTACAGGAATAGGGTGGAAGCGTGAGCTTAAGTAAGGTGCTCTTTCAAAGAGCCGGTGCAGACTTGGTGGGCCGAATGGCCTCCTTCTGCACTGTAGATTCTATGATTCTATGCTGTTGGGATTACTTAAATTGGTGCAACCACTCTGCGGGTGAGAAAATACACAGATTTTATATACAAACATATTGATCATGAGAAATAAAAATGAACACATATTCTGTCCATAACATTATGTCCATGGATGTGGAGAGTGTGACAAATGTGTGAGTGACGACAAAGCAGAAGAAAAGTCAGAAGAAAGGGAAGGAGTTGAACTTATTTTGAAATCAAAAGTATGAACATTATTTGGTGTAGAGGTAAAATGAAGATAGGAGAACTGAAAGGTAATGTCAGCTAATAAATTGATGGAATATTTATGAGGGCTGAAGACAACGTGGATTTTGAGAAAATGATGGGGAAAAAGTGCTCCTTGAGGTCAAGGTTTCAGAGGGTAAGGATATGGGACAAGATGAGGAGTAACTATAACAGTCAGTGCACCACTCCAATATTAATAAAAGAGTTAGGATCAAAGATAACTGATTAGCATTTCTGCTTCAATACAAAACTAATGTGTTTCCCGTTGTCAGGAGGAAGAGGGTAGAGGAAGCTATTTTGAGATCAGGTTACATGCTCCCGATAAACCCTGATATCTCACAGTTGCAGTTTTGTCCCGTGTGGTCTGCAGCCAACTGATATGTGGAGAACAAGAAATAAAATAAGCCAGACCTGCACCTTAAGCAAAGAAAATGCTCACTCTATCGTTCACTGCACAGAAGTGGATGGGAGCTTGTGCTCATGTTGGACACTGAGCTCTTGAGCAGTTAAAGTAGGCTGGAAGATTCACCTTGCTCGGAGTTAGAGGAAGGTATTTACAGCATAAACCTCACAGTGAAAAGCAGTTCTGGGATTAGGCATTGCCTGTTTGGGAAAGTAAAAAGGGAGTAGCCCATTGGAAGCCGGGAGCAATTATAAACTGTATCTACTTGGAGAGAGGGGTAAGTGACAAAGAACCATTTGTTTCTATAGTTTAAAGTATCAGTTGCCGCCCAGAGAAAATGTGTTTAATCAATAATGTTTGTTCAGTCATTTGATGCAATAAAAGGTTTTAAAATGTGAATTCTTGTTGGGTCATTACTTCAGCTAAAAACTAGAATTTCATTTTAAAAGTGGTAGCACAGTGATTAGCACTGTTGTTTCACAGCGCCGGGGTCCCAGGTTCGATTCCCGGCTTGGGTCACGTTCTCCCTGTGTCTATGTGGGGCTCCTCCGGGCGCTCCAGTTCCCTCCCACAAGTCCCGGAAGATGTGCTGTTAGGTAATTTGGACATTCTGAATTCTCCCTCTGTGTACCCGAACAAGCGCCGGAGTGTGGCAACTAGGGGCTTTTCACAGTAACATCATTGCAGTGTTAATGTAAGCATGCTTGTGACAATAAAGATTATTATTATTATAGATTTCTACAGAGACCGTAACAAACTTTGCAAGACCAGATCAGTAGTTTTTCATCTAAATCTTAGGAGTTGGAGATCTTTTCAGCGCTGAAAATCTATTGCAGTCATGTCATTTCTTGTAAGCAGAGAAACTTTTTTTCTCAATTTATTTCCCATAATGTTATGCTCAATTTAGCCTGTCCTTTTGCACCGTGCTTTCATGCACATGTGAGAATTATTTTCTTGGCTCAGTGTTCACTTGTGAAATCAGCTGACATGACAAGTCACAGTCTGCATGGAAAGGGAAAACTGTTCTGACTACGTCGATACAAAAATAAAGCTTTGCATTCAATGTGAAAATAGAATTTTAAAATAAAAATAAACACGATAGAGTGCTACAAGACTTTATTTACACTTCCGGAATTAGAATACATCCAGACAGAAGTCTCTCTAAAAACGTCCTGATTAAAATGAATCTGAGAATCTCAATCCACATCCTAATAGGTAGGTCATGTAAATGGGCCCATTGGGCCGTAACCTCTGGGCTTCAGGGCATTGTATGAGAGGGGTACCCAATAGATGTGTTGGGGAATCCCCTTCGGCAGTTCATAGGTAAAGTTTACATGGCAATTTTCCAAAAGTACAAATTTTGGATGGTTTTGACAGGATTACATCAATAGTAACCAGAAAAAGTTTGAAGAATTAAAACCTCTTCTAACTTTTGGTAATGATTGTACAGACCCCACAGGGCAACTTCTCACTCCTGACTACTCTTCCACACAGGACTCCTCCATGCCCCTTGTTCCTCCACTGGTCTCCTGTCCCCACACAGCTACTCCCTCCACAGGATTATCCCATTGCATGATCCCCACAGGAGTCTCCCTACCCCCTGTCTCTCCCTCCACATGACTACCCCCATCCCCAATGGACTACATCCTCAACAAGACCTTCCCAAACCAGGGGATTCCCCCAGCCCCACAGTGACTCTACCACTTTCCCCTCCAGGCCCAGCCCTCGCCCCCACAAGCCCAATGTTCCCACCCTTCCAAGATCAGATACCCGCCCACCCCTTCCCGAGGCCTGACACCCCCCCACCCAGCCCCTGACCTCCCCCCACCCAGCCCCTTACCTCCCCACCTCCATTATTACCTGCGACATCCCCCACTCTCCACCCTGACCACCTCATTCAACCTATCTGACCTCCTACCTAAATCCTCCGACTCCCCTAGCACCACGACCTCCCCCACCAACAACTGCGACCGCTTTGCCGCCCCCCAACCCCCCAAAAGTGCTACCCACTTACCTTGTACACTTGCCTCCCTGGCCTGTCAAGGATATTTAAACTTCAATGGACCTTTAACTAGTGCAGTAAAAGGACTTCCGTCGGCAGCCATGGCATGAGTGGTCGCTCCCACCCAAAGCGCATTTTCTCAGTCTTTTCCCCACCTGGAGGGCAAAATATTTGAGGACAAAAGGTACAGGGGTATCTGGGCATGGTAATACTCCTCTGGTATGGCTGGATGATGGATCCACGGACAAGGAGTGGGGCAAGATGGAAAGATCTGCTGGGGCAGGAGAGCTTTCATGGTGCGCCACAGATAAAGATGGTGGAGGACTGGGCTGCCCGTCCAGTGGTCGACGGAGCAGCTGGTGGCATTCTTGAATAATAAGTTTCAGCAACAGGGGAACGAGGACCTGTAAAACCTAGCCAAGGTGGTGGAACCACAGAGATCTGGGATCGAGCGAGTTGAGCAGAGGCTGGAGTCTCAGGGCATGATGATCCAGAAAGTGGAGGAGGCGGTGGGAGAGCATGAGGAGTAGTTGGCCTTGTTGGCGGCAGAGGTGTGAGTGATGTGGGAGAGCCAGAAGAGGCTGAGGGAGAAGGTGGAGTATTTGGAGAATCGCTCCAGAAGGCAAAACTTAAGGATTGTCGGGATGCCTGAAGGCATTGAAGATGGAGGCTGTAGTATATGTGGCAAGGATGCGGGAGAAATTGATGGGGCCAGGTGGCCTTTGATCGGCCCCTGGACGTGGACCAAGCGCACAGGGCGCTGAGGAGGAGGTCGCAGGCGGGTCAGCTGTCGAGGACAATGGTGATGCGGTTGCAGCACTTTCTGGACAAGGAGAAGATTCTTCGATGTGCGAGGCAGATCAGGAAATGTACCTAGGAAGGGAGCAAGCTGCAGGTGTATCAGGATCTGGGGGTGGAGCTGGCGAAGAGGAGGGCTGGGTTTAACCTGATTAATGCTGCCCTCTTTGAAATGGGGATGAGGGGAGCATAGTGGCGCAGTGGTTAGCATTGTTGCCTCACGGCGCCAAGGTCCCAGGTTCGATCCCGGCTCTGGGTCACTGTCCGTGTGGAGTTTACACATTCTCCCTATGTTTGTGTGGGTTTTGCCCCCACAACCCAAAGATGTGCAGGGTAGGTGGATTGGCCACGCTAATTGTCCCTTAATTGGAAAAAATGAATTGGGCACTCTAAATTTATTTTTTTTAAATGGGGGTGACGTTTGGGGTACTGTACCCGACCCGCCTTTGGGTGACTTTCCAGAAGCGAGAGCTTTATCTCAACATGCCAGAGGAGGCGATGGGATTTATGGAAGAATAGAACAGAATCTCTACAACGCAGAAGGAGGCCATTCTGCCCATCGAGTCTGCACAGACCCTTGGAAAGAGTACCCTACCTAGGCCCATGCCCCGACCCTATCCCGGAATCCACCTAATCTTTTTGGACATTAAGGCACCATTTAGCACGGCCAATCCACCTACCTGCACATCTCCAGAGAAATTCGGAGCACCCAGAGGACACCCATGCAAACACGGGGAGAAAGTTGAAACTCCACAGTCAGCCGAAGATGGAATTGAACCCAGGTCCCTGGGGCTGTGAGGCAGCAGTGGTAACCACTGTGCCACTTTGATGAGGGACAATGGACTGGGAGGAGTGTGAGGACATTGAACTGTGGAGTTTTCTGTGCTTTTTAAGGTGTTTGGTGGTGGTCTTTTGGGGCAGGTTCTCACTGGAGAGCAAAGAGTGTGAGTGTGCTCTTTATTACTCTTTAGAGATTGATGGCTGGGTTGAGGGGAACTGGAGGGAGGAAGGGTGGTTGGAGGCCTTGTGTGGCGGCCATCACCTTAGCTGGGCGGGCTAGTTAACGGGAGTGAAGTGGGGGGTTGCCAAGAGGAAGACGTGGGGGTGGGGATGGGATTGTTTTTTTGTTTGACGGTGGTGGGGAGGTGTGCTGACATGTGTCATGTGAGAGTACGTTTGAGAAATGGGTGTTTATATATGGGTATGTATATAAATATCTGTAGTGAGAGTACCTTTAAGAAATGGGTGTTTATTACTGCAGTGATGTCAAAGAGTGGGTGGAGCTGGGCTGTCTGTCAGCTTTTTACTTTTATTTTAGGCTGTTTGCTGCAGGGTGTGTTTTAGTTTCGTTTTCAGAGCTGGATTGCTGCAGTCACAGCCAGAAGGTGTATTAGAGTCTCTCTCTGTAACCTAAAGACTGTAAATCGATCCTGGTGATTTAAAACTAATAACAGTAGTGACTTTAACCTGATGTGCTTCTGTTTAAAGTTCTTTTTTAATGTCTTCTGGATGTTAAAAGGACAGCTTATGGATTACTTAGTGTTGTATTCTTTGGGGGTTGTATTTGAATTAATGGTTGCTAATATGTTCACTGTTTGTTTTAAAAAGGTTAACTTGAATTCATAGAATAAATATTGTTTTGCTCAAAAAAATACTTTTCCATTTCTGCTGTACCACACCTGTAGAGTGGGTCGTGTGCTCCCCATACCACAATCTATTAAAAGTTGTGGGTCAGGTGAACTCTATGATACACTTTGGGGTTCTCAAAACCTTGGCCCATAACAAATTGGGACCTCGTCCGGGATAAAAGTCTATCTATTGGATTGGTTTGTGAACATAAAGATAGTGAGGGGTGAGCATATTGTGGTTTTCAGGTGTGGTAATTTAGTTTAAGTAGGGAGTGTGTTGTGGACAATGGCTCTTTCAGAGGCTCTGAAGTTTTTGATGGTGGAGACAGTCACACGCAGTACCTTACGGACAGAGACTAAAAGCAGACTGTTAGATTTGGCAAAAACATTGCAGTTAACATTACCTGACAAAATGCGAAAAGTTGAGGTCATTATGGCGGTGGCTAAGTATTTAAATTTGCCTGAGATACAGTTTGACTCGTTGGAAATGGCAAAAATTCAGTTACAACCTAAACAAATGGAACATGAGAAAGAATTAAAGCAGCTTGAATACGAAAGAGAGAGGAAAAAGAAAGAGAAAGAGAGAGAGAGGAAAAAGAGAGAGAAGAAAGGAAAACAGAAAGAATAGCCCTAGCAGAACAAAAAGAAAGAGAAAGGGAGATACAGATCAGGGAAAAAGATAGAGAGAGAGTTTGAACGTCAGAAAATGGCCATGAAACATGACAGTCAGTTAAAATTGGGAGACGTAAAGGGAAACGTACAGTTGGTTGATAGTGATGAGGATAGTGAGACAGAGCGTCATAGTCGAAGGCATGGTGGGGATCTATTTAAATATGTCCAAGCATTGCCAAGGTTTGACGAGAAGGAGGTGGAAGGCTTTTTCAGTTCATTTGAGAAGGTGGCAAAATAAATGAAATGGCCACAGGACATGTGGGTGTGGGTATTACTGATTCAAACAAAGCTGGTAGGTAGGGCTAGTGAAGTGTTTGCATCACTACCGGAGGAGGTATCTGGGACGTATGAGGAGGTGAAAAGATCCATCTTCGGTGCATATGAACTAGTGCCTGAAGCTTACAGACCTCTAAAGGTTTAGAAATTTAAGGAAAGAATTTGGTCAAACATACATGGAGTTTGAAAGGATCAGAGTAATTTTGATAGGTAGGTAAGGGCTTTGAAAATAGACGAAACGTATGAAGCCCTCAGAGAAATTAGGCTTTTGGAGGAGTTAAAAATTCAATTCCTAATGTAGTGAGAAATCATGTGGAAGAGCAGCGGGTTAAAACTGCGAGATGAGCAGCACAAATGGCAGATGATTATGAATTAGTTCATAAATCAAAGCTTGGTTTCCGACATCAGTTTCAGCCTGTGAGGGATAGAAACTGGGGACATGAGAAATATTCAAGTGGTAAAGGTGATCTGATGGGAGATAATAAGGAGAGTGTACCTCAGATTGAAAAAGAAATCCAGGAGGGTGGAAAAGAAATATTTTCACTGTAATAAACTAGGCCATGTAAAGTCACAGTGTTGGTGGTTGAAGAAAAGCACTGGGAAGGCAGATGTGGTAAAACAGGATAAAACAGTGGGGTTTATTAAAGTGGTAAAGGAAAGCCCAAGTGAAGCGAAGGAGGTGCAAAAGATTGTACAGCCTGATCAAGAGGTGATTGATAAGAAGGTGCCAAATCTCTTTAAATAATTTACTTGTGTGGGTAAAGTTTACTCATGTGTATCAGGAGGAGCAGGTAAAGAAGTCACAATTTTAAGAGATACGGGAGCTAGTCAATCTTTAATGGTAAGAGATGAGGAGTTATGTAGTTTGGGAAGAATATTGTCAGAAAAGGTGGTAATATGTGGAATTCAGGGTGAGAGGTGTAGTGTTCAATTATGTAAGGTAAGGTTAGAAAGTCCAGTGAAGAGTGGTGAAGTGGTAGTAGGAGTAATAGAGAAACTATCTTGTCCAGGAATACAGTTTATCTTAGGTAATGATATAGCTGGATCGCAGGTGGGAGTGATGCCTACTGTGGTTGATAAGCCAGTGGAAAATCAGACAACTGAAGTGCTGAAGGACGAATATCCTGGGATTTTTCCGGATTGTATAGTAACAAGGTCGCAAAGTCACAGGTTAAGACGAGGAGAAATCAAAGTGAAGATGAAGTTGAAGTGCAGTTATCAGAAACGACTTTTGATCAGATGGTTGCAAAAGACCAAGAACAGGTGGAGGATGAGGCGGATATTTTTAGTTCAGGAAAATTGGCGTAGTTGGAACCAAAAGATGTAGAAATAAAACAGATGTATCAGAAAGCATACACGGAAGAGTGTTATTACCATAAAAGTGATGTCGTGATGAGAAAATGGAGACCTGTACATATGCAGGCAGATGAAAAGTGGGCAGAAGTTCATCAAGTAGTATTGCCGGTAGGGTACAGAAAGGAGGTGTTGCGAGTTGCACATGAGGTACCAGTGGGAGGTCATTTGGGAATAAGGAAAACTAAAGTTAAAATCCAAAAATAATTTTATTGGCCTGGACTACATAAAGATGTAGTTAAATTTTGTCAATCAGGTCACACATGTCAAGTGATAGGGAAACCTCAGTACGTAGTCTTACAACACCAGGTTAAAGTCCAACAGGTTTGTTTCGATGTCACTAGCATCGAAACAAACCTGTTGGACTTTAACCTGGTGTTGTAAGACTTCGTACTGTGCTCACCCCAGTCCAACACTGGCATCTCCACATCAGGGAAACCTCAAGCAGTGATAAATCCAGCGCCCTTAATACCCATTCCAGCATTTGAGGAACCTTTTACACGGGTTCTAATTGATTGCGTAGGACCGCTTCCTAAACCAAAAAGTGGGAATCAGTATCTTTTGACGATAATGGATGTGTCTACTAGGTTTACAGAAGCCATTCCAGTACGTAATATTACAGCTAAAAAGATTGTGGAGGAGTTACTTAAACTCTTTACTAGATATGGTCTACCCACAGAAATACAATCGGATCAAAGATCGAATTTTACCTCAAGGTTATTCAAAGAAGTTGTGGATAGTTTAGGAATAAAACAATTTAAATCAACTGCGTACCATCCAGGATCGCAGGGAGCGTTAGAAAGGTGGCATCAGACATTAAAGACAATGTTGAGGGCTTATTGTCAAGATTATCAAGAGGATTGGGATAAAGGAATTCCATTCGTACTGTTTGCAATTAGGGATGCACCTAATGAGTCAACCAAATTTAGTCGTTTTGAACTAATTTTTGGTCATGAGGTAAGAGGACCACTTAAATTGATTAAGGAAAAATTGGTGAAATATCGGAAATTACGTGTCAAATTTCAGGGAACGATTAAATAAAGCAGGTGAATTGGCTAGACAACATTTAAAAGTTGCACAAAATGTGATGAAACGGGTAGCGGACAAGAAATCCAAAGTTCGTAGTTTTGCCAGTGGAGATAATGTTTTAGTGTGTTAACAGTGGTAGGTGAGCCTTTAAAAGCTAGGTTTTATGGACCTTATCAGATTGAAAGGAAATTAAGTGAGGTAAATTATGTGGTAAAAACACCAGATAGAAGGAAAACTCACCGAGTGTGACATGTGAATTTGTTTAAAAGATACTTTGAAAGGGAAGGAGAGGAAAAGGAGGAGGTTTTAATGATTCTAACTCAAAGTGACGGACCAAATCCAAATGACTGTGAATTTGACATACCTCAAATTAAATTGGAAAACGAGGATGTTCTTAAAAATTGGGATAAATTGTTGAGTTACCTTCCAGAGGAAAAACGGACTGACCTGAAAGAGTTACTGATATCACATGAGCAAGTTTGTAGAGATAAATTGGGAAATACTAAAATGGCTATACATGATGTAGATGTGGGAAATGCTGTTCCAATCAAACAACATCCATACAGACTTAACCCTTTAAAATTGGCAGAGGTTAACAAAGAGATTGAGAGTATGCTAAAAAATGGCATAATTGAAGTGGGTTGCAGCCACTGGAGCTCACCCATAGTGATGGTACCAAAACCAGACGGTATCCAACGGTTGTGTGGGACTATAGAAAGGTTAATGCAGTTACAAGAATGGACTCTTATCCTACCCCAAGTTTGCAGGATTGCATTGAGAAAGTGGGACAATCAGCTTTTATTTCCAAACTGGATTTACTTAAAGGTCACTGGCAGGTACCTTTATCCGAAAGGGCGAAGGAGATTTCAGCTTTTGTGACTCCAGATGGTATATACCAATTCAAAGTTCTGCCATTTGGCATGAAAAACACCCCAGCTACATTTCAACGGTTAAATAACAAAATCGTTTCAGAATTACCTAATTGTGCGGTATACATCGACGATCTGGTAATTTTCAGCCAGACATGGAAAGAACATTTAAAACATCTGATGGAGTTATTTTATCGACTTCAGGAGGTGGGTTTGGCGATAAGCCTCACCAAAATTGAATTTGGAAAAGCCCAAGTCACTTTCCTTGAGGAGTTTCCGATACCCTCAAGACAAAGGGAAATAAGGCGATTTCTTGGCATGAGTGGATTTGATCGTTCCTTTGTGAAAAGGTTTTGTAGCGTGGTTGCTCCACTGATGGACTTGCTGAAGACACGTCGAAAATTTCAGTGGACAGCGGACTTTCAACAGGCATTTGACTGCCTGAAAGCTGTGATAACCAATGCTCCTGTGTTGGAGAATTACAAGAGACTCGGTGATCAGATTGAACTAAAGTATCTGACTTTAAAGAGAAATGCTGAGGCGTAGAGAAATGGATGGATCGTGCAAGGACCTTCTTGTTCAAAGAGACTGTCAATCAAGAAGGATTTCAGTTGGAGGAAGAAAGAAAAATGGACTATATTATTATAACTGTTTGTGTGTGTTGTTTTTTGAAACTATAACGTATATTTACTGTGTGCATTTCTTAAAGGATGGTGAAAAGGTTAAAAATGAAACCATCTTGAAGTCGATGGTTTATTTATTTTTTCGTGGGGGGAGGAATCATGTGAGAGTACCTTTGAGAAATAGGTATTTATAAATGGGTATGTATATAAATATCTGTAGTGAGAGTACCTTTAAGAAATGGGTATTTACTACTGCGGTGATGTCAGAGAGTGGGTGGATCTGGGCTGTCTGTCAGCTTTTTACTTTTGTTTTAGGCTGTTTGCTGCAGGGTGTGTTTTAGTTTTGTTTTCAGAGCTGCATTGCTGCAGTCACAACCAGAAAGTGTATTAGAGTCTCTCTCTGAAACCTAAGGGGGGTGGCGGTGTTGGTCAATAAGTGGGTAGTGTTCAAGGTAGGGAGTATTGTGGCCATTCGGGGGGTGGGGGAGATTTGTGACGGTTAGTGGGAATCTGGAGGGGATGCCAGTGGTTCTGCTGAATTGGGATGATGTGGTCTTTATGAACAGGTGTTGGGAAGATTCCGGATTTGGACTCATATCGGTTGATTCTTCGGGGGAGGGGTTATTTTAATATGGTCATAGGTCTGAACTTGGACCGGTCGAGTTCTAAGTCGTCAAGGTTGATGGTAGAGGGGGTGGGGGGTGGGGTTGCTGGATGTGGGGTTGCTGGTGGATGCGGGTGAGGGCAGCCATTCAAGGCTACATGAGCTAAACGACATGGGAATGTCACAGCCCAACACGCTGTGGGAGGCACTCAAGGCGGTAGTCAGGGGGGAGTTTGTATCAATTCAGGTGCAAAGGGAGAAAACGGAGCAGGAGGAGAGGACTAGATTGGTGGACAAGATTTTGAGGGTGGACAGGAGATATTCAGAGGCGCCGTAGGCAGGGTTGTTGAAGGAGAAGCAGAGGCTCCAGATGGAGTTTGGGCTAGTTTCTACAGGGAAGGCGGTGGAGTAGCTGTGGAGCGCCAGAGGGGAGAAGGTGAGCAGCATTTTGCACACCAGTTGAGAAAGCAAGAGGCGGCGAGGGAGAGCGGCAGAGTTAGGGGTGATAAGGGCAAGGTGGTGATGGACCCGGAGGGGGTGAATGGTGTGTTTGAGGCATTATGTAGGAGGCTCTACAAGTCGGAGACCTCAGTCGAGGAGGAGGGGATGCGGAGAGGATGGTTCAGGAACTGGGGGCTCCAATTGGGCTGAGGGAGGTGATGGATAGTATGGGGACAATGCAGGCAGGGAAGGCCCCGGGGCCATATGGATTCCCAGTAGAGTTTTATAAAATGTTTGTAGCAAACTCCACACAGACAGTCACCCGGATTTGAACCCAGGACCCCGGAGCTGTGAGGCAGCAGTGCTAACCACTGTGCCACCATGCCGCCAGAGATCGGAGAGTACTGTATTTAGCTTTCACATTTATAGTAGAAATCTAGTGCTAGGAAACATATAGTTAACAGTAACTTTTTAAAAAACTTTTAAATTTAATTTACTAATTAATTGACGCAATGTCAATTAGAGGGGTGCAGTGCTCTGACTGTGAGATGTGGCAGGTACGGGAGGCTTCCAGCGTCCCGGATGGCTTCATCTGCAGAAAGTGCACCCAACTGGAGCTCCTCACAGACCGCATAGTTCGGTTGGAGCAGCAGTTGGATGCACTTAGGAGCATGCAGGTGGCAGAAAGCGTCATAGATAGCAGTTATATAAATGTGGTCACACCCAAGGTGCAGGCAGAGAAATGGGTGACCACCAGAAAGGGCAGGCAGTCAGTGCAGGAAACTCCTGTGGTTGTCCCCCTCCCGAACAGATATACCCCTTTGGATACTGTCGGGGGGGATAGCCTATCAGGCGAAAACAGCAGCAGCCAGAGCAGTGGCACCACGGCTGGCTCTGATGTCCAGAAGGGAGGGTCAAAGCGCAGAAGAGCAATAGTCATAGGGGACTCTATAGTTAGGGGCTCAAAAAGTGCTTCTGTGGACGTGAAAGAGACTCCAGGATGGTATGTTGCCTCCCTGGTGCCAGGGTCCAGGATGTCTCCGAACGGGTAGCGGGCATCTTGAAGGGAGAGGGCAAACAGGCAGAGGACGTTGTACATATTGGTACTAATGACATAGGCAGGAAGGGGCATGAGGTCCTGCAGCAGAAGTTCAAGGAGCTAGGCAGAAAGTTAAAAGACAGGACCTCTAGGGTTGTAATCTCGGGATTACTCCCTGTGCCACGGCCAGTCAGGCTACAAATAGGAAGATAGAGCAGCTAAACACGTGGCAAAACAGCAGGTTAGGAGGGAGGGTTGCCATTATCTGGACCACTGGGAGCTCTTCCAGAGCAGGTGTGACCCGTTTAAGAAGGACGGGTTGCATCTAAACTGGAGAGGCATAAATATCCTGGCCGCGAGGTTTGCTAGTGTCACACGGGAGGGTTTAAACTAGTATGGCAGGGGGGTGGGCACCGGAGCAATAGGTCAGAAGGTGAAAGCATTGAGGGAGAACTAGCGAATAGGGCCAGTATGGCTCTGAGGAAGAGCAGACAGGGAGATGTTGGTCTGGTGGCCTGAAGTGCATATGTTTTAATGCAAGAAGTATTATGGATAAGGTAGATGAACTTAGAGCTTGGATTAGTACTTGGAACTATGATGTTGTTGCCATTACAGAGACCTGGTTGAGGGAAGGACAGGATTGGCAGATAAACGTTCCAGGATTTAGATGTTTCAGGCCCGATAGAGGGGGATGTAAAAGGGGTGGCAGAGTTGCGCGACTGGTTAGGGAGAATATCACAGCTGTACTGCGGGAGGACACCTCAGAGGGCAATGAGGCTATATGGGTAGAGATCAGGAATAACAAGGGTGCAGTCACAATGTTGGGGGTATACTACAGGCCTCCCAACAGCCAGCGGGAGATAGAGGAGCAGATAGGTAGACAGATTTTGGAAAAGAGTAAAAACAACAGGGTTGTTGTGATGGGACACTTCAACTTCCCCAATATTGACTGGGACTCACTTAGTGCTCGGGGCTTAGACGGGGCAGAGTTGTAAGGAGTATCCAGGAGGGCTTCTTTAAACAATATGTAGACAGTCCAACTAGGGAAGGGGCTGTTCTGCACCTGGTATTGGGGAATGAGCCCGGCCAGGTGGTAGAAGTTTCAGTAGGGGAGCATTTCGGGAACAGTGACCACAATTCAGTAAGTTTTAAAGTGCTGGTGGACAAGGATAAGAGTGGTCCTAGGGTGAATGTGCTAAATTGGGGGAAGGCTAATTATAACAATATTAGGCGGGAACTGAAGAACCTAGATTGGGGGCAGATGTTTGAGGGTAAATCAACATCTGACATGTGGGAGGCTTTCAAGTGTCAGGACCGGCATGTTCCTGTGAGGAAGAAGGATAAATACGGCAAATTCAGGAACCTTGGATAACGAGAGATATTGTAGGCCTCGTCAAAAAGAAAAAGGAGGCATTTGTCAGGGCTAGAAGGCTGGGAACAGACAAAGCATGTGTGGAATATAAGGAATGTAGGAAGGAACTTAAGCAAGGAGTCAGGAGGGCTAGAAGGGGTCACAAAAAGTCATTGGCAAATAGGGTTAAGGAAAATCCCAAGGCTTTTTACACGTACGTAAAAAGCAAGAGGGTAGCCAGGGAAAGGGTTGGCCCACTGAAGGATAGGCAAGGGAATCTATGTGTGGAGCCGGAGGAAATGGGTGAGGTACTAAATGAATACTTTGCATCAGTATTCACCAAAGAGAAGGAATTGGAAGATGTTGAGTCTGGAGAAGGGTGTGTAGATAGCCTGGGTCACATTGAGATCCAAAAAGACGAGGTGTTGGGCGTCTTGAAAAATATTAAGGCAGATAAGTCCCCAGGGCCTGATGTGATCTACCCCAGAATACTGAAGGAGGCTAGAGAGGAAATTGCTGAGGCCTTGACAGAAATCTTTGGATTCTCACTGTCTTCAGGTAATGTCCCGGAGGACTGGAGAATAGCCAATGTTGTTCTTTTGTTTAAGAAGGGTAGCAAGGATAATCCAGGGAACTACAGGCCAGTGAGCCTTACGTCAGTGGTAGGGAAATTACTGGAGAGAATTCTTCGAGACAGGATCTACTCCCATTTGGAAGCAAATGGACATATTAGTGAGAGGCAGCATGGTTTTGTGAAGGGGAGGTCGTGTCTCACTAACTTGATAGAGTTTTTTGAAGAGGTCACAAAGATGATTGATGCAGGTAGGGCAGTGGATGTTGTCTATATGGACTTCAGTAAGGCCTTTGACAAGGTCCCTCATGGTAGACTGGTACAAAAGGTGAAGTCACACGGGATCAGGGGTGAGCTGGCAAGGTGGATTCTAGGTCATAGAAGGCAGAGAGTAGCAATGGAAGGGTGCTTTTCTGATTTAAGGGCTGTGACTAGTGGTGTTCCACAGGGATCAGTGCTGGGACCTTTGCTGTTTGTAGTATATATAAATGATTTGGAGGAAAATGTAACTGGTCTGATTAGTAAGTTTGCAGACGACACAAAGGTTGGTGGAATTGCGGATAGCGATGAGGACTGTCAGAGGATACAGCAGGATTTAGATCGTTTGGAGACTTGGGCGGCGAGATGGCAGATGGAGTTTAATCCGGACAAATGTGAGGTAATGCATTTTGGAAGGTCCAATGCAGGTAGGGAATATACAGTGAATGGTAGAACCCTCAAGAGTATTGAAAGTCGGAGAGATCAAGGTGTACAAGTCCACAGGTCACTGAAAGTGGCAACACAGGTGGAAAAGGTAGTCAAGAAGGCATACGGCATGCTTGCCTTCATTGGCCGGGGCATTGAGTATAAGAATTGGCAAGTCATGTTGCAGCTGTATAGAATCTTAGTTAGGCCACACTTGGAGTATAGTGTTCAATTCTGGTCTTCACACTACCAGAAGGATGTGGAGGCTTTAGAGAGGGTGCAGAAGAGATTTACCAGGATGTTGCCTGCTATGGAGGGCATTAGCTATGAGGAGCGGTTGAATTAACTTGGTTTGTTCTCACTGGAACGACGGAGGTTGAGGGGCGACCTTATAGAGGTCTACAAAATTATGAGGGGCATAGACAGAGTGGATAGTCAGAGGCTTTTCCCCAGGGTAGAGGGGTCAATTACTCGGGGGCATAGAAATGAAATGAAATGAAAATCGCTTATTGTCACAAGTAGGCTTCAAATGAAGTTACTGTGAAAAGCCCCTAGTCGCCACATTCCGGTGCCTGTTCGGGGAGGCTGGTACGGAAATTGAACCGTGCTGCTGGCTTGCCATTGGTCTGCTTTCAAAGCCAGCAATTTAGCCCTGTGCCAAACAGCCTCGAGGTGCGAGGGGCAAGGTTTAGAGTAGATGTACGAGGCAAGCTTTTTACACAGAGGGTAGTGGGTGCCTGGAACCCGCTGCCGGAGGAGGTGGTGGAAGCAGGGACGATAGTGACATTTAAGGGGCATCTTGACAAATACATGAATAGGATGGGAATAGAGGGATACGGACCCAGGAAGTGTAGAAGATTGTAGTTTAGTCGGGCAGCATGGTCGGCACGGGCTTGGAGGGCCGAAGGGCCTGTTCCTGTGCTGTACTTTTCTTTGTTCTTTGTTCAATGTGGACGGCAGGTTATTGGTGAAGGTGTTGGCTTCGCGAATTGAGAATTGTGTCCTGGGGATGATAGGCGAAGATCAAATGGGTTTTGTGAAGGAGATGTAGCTGTCAGTGAATGTGAGAAGGCTACTAAATGTAATTCTGATACCTTTGAAGGGGCAGGAGGTGGAGGTAGTGGTGATGATGGATGCGGCAAAGCTGTTTCATTGGGTGGAGGGGTTAGAGGATAGGTGTGGGCGGTGCGCGGGGAGGGCGAGCGAATCACTTTCACATGTTCAGGGCATGTCCAAGACTGAGGGAGTTCTAGCAGGATTCTCGGACGTGTGGAGGTGGTTCCATGTCCAGACGGGCTGATATTTGGAGTGTTGGAAGACCCGGGAGTCCAGAGGGCAAGAGAGGTTGTTGTTTTGTCCTTTGCGTCCCTGATAGCCCGGAGACGGATCTTACTTGGGTGGAGGGACTCAGAGCCCCGAAAGCGGGGGAGCGGGTGAGTGACCTGGCAGAATTCCTGAGGCTGGAGAAGGTCAAGTTCACCTTGAAGGGGTCGGTGGATGGGTTCACTTGGAGGTGGAAGCCGTTAATTGATTTCTTTCAGGAGGTTTGTGAAGTCAGCAGGGCGGGAGGGGGTTAAAATGGTGAAGGCAGGTTGTGAGGAGGAGTTGCCGACAGGGGAGCAGGGGGGGACTGGTTGTTGGTTGTTTACTGAATTGTTTGGTTGTTCTTCTTATTCTGTTTGCATGTATGAAAGGGCCTTGAATAAAATTATATTTTAAAAAACTAGTGCAGTAAAAAAAAGGGGGGGGGGGTGATCTCCTTGCCTTTGACTGAGCTGCCTATGACCTGAGGCCCTGGGAACTAGCTGCACTACTCAAATCTTTTGCGGCCTGAGTTGGTAGGTCAGGCAAGACAGGCTGGGAAATAACAATCTTGACGCTGATATGTGGGCGACGAATTCGGGTTGACTGTTAGGGTGGCACACCATTCATCACTCGGATTAACGCTGTTCACTGGCATCGGCTGGTGGGTCCTGCTTGGGGACATCCGGTTCCTGTCAATGACCGTGACGCGGAAGGCTTCCCGGTCGTCGGTATCAGCGGTCTGTACATCGTCAGGGTATGACTCGGTGTATGGACGCTGAATGACCCACACGTCCCTGCGAGGCTGGCTGAATTGGGGAGCGTTGGCAGGCTGAGCTGCACGACAGCAGGCAGCGTAGTGGCCTATCTTGCCACAGCGGAGGCATTGTCGATTCTTTGCTGGACATTGCCGCTTTAAATGTGTGGATCCACAGTTGCCACACGTCGTGACGCCATGGCGTTCGTTGCGTCATGGTGTTCGTTGCGCCATCGCGAATGCGCAGTTCGGTCCTGCGTAGAGCGCGCCTGCGCGTCGCGTCCCTCTGCGTCGACGTCTCTTTTGGCGCGTACAAGTGCGGGAGGCCGCGGAAAGCGCGCAAAATGGCCACCCTTGTCCGGGCCGCGGGCCGGGAGGAACTCAATCAACTGGACCCGGTCGGCCTCGTAGGACACCTGCCGTGCCGATTCGGCCGCCTGGAATTGGGAGTACCGGCTGGTCGCGTTTTCATGGAGGACGCAGGCTTCGATGGCGATGGCTAAGGTGAGGCTCTTAATTTTGAGGAGCTGCTGGCATAGGGTGCCCGAAGTGACCCCAAAAACTATCTGGTCCCGAATCATGGAATCGGAGGTGGCCTCATAACTGCAGGACTGCACGAGGATACAGAGGTGTGTCAGGAAAGATTGAAAAGGCTCATCCTTACCCTGCAGGTGCTGCTGGAAGAGGTACCTCTCGAAGCTCTTGTTCACCTCGACGCTGAAGTGCTGCTCGAGTTTAAGAAGGACCGTCTTGTACTTCGTCTTGTCCTCACCGTCCGCAAACACCAGGGAGTTGTAGGTGTGGATGGCATGTTGCCCTGCCGTGGAGAGGAGGAGGGCGATTTTTTTTGGGTGTCGGAAGCATTCTCCCTTTCTGTGGCTTCTAGGAAGAACTGGAAGCGCTGTTTAAACAGCTTCCAGTTGACGCCGAGGTTTCCAGCGATTTGGAGTGGCTGCGGCAGGCTGATGGTGTCCATGGTGCAGGATGGCGGATTCCTGAAGATGTGTAGGTAGGTCTCACAGTTGCTGGGTTCCAATCCTGGTACTATGTCATGTTGGGTGTTCCGCTATACAGACGAACCAACCACGGTTGCAGATGGTACAACTATGTTTTATTACTATCAATAACAACATCTGTAAACTTATGACTGTGGTTCGTTCTTTACCCTTTAACCTGTGGACCCAGCCCTAACACTATCTTAGAGAGGCACTCAGAAAATGGTGTATGTCTGAGTGGCTTGCTGTGAGCTCTGTGCCCTGAGCTGTCTCCTGCTGGAATGAGCGGGAACTGTGGTGTTCCCCATTTTCTAGTGCGTGTGCTCTTGCTTGTGATTGGCTGTGATGTTGTGTGTGTGTTGATTGGTCCGTTGATCTATCCATCAGTGTGTATGTGTGTTTGCACCATGATGTTTATCTGAATATCTTGACAGTACAGAACTTGACACATCCACAAACTAGCTGGAGATAAATGCAACATTTCTACTGACAATATGAACGGACTATTGTTCTAATTAACAGAATTCAAAATTAGTTTCATACTGAAAATGAGCTGTACCAGTAATCAGAGCAAGGTCGGAATGAGCACCGTAGCAAAATGAATCCACCATTGTTCAGAATATGGATAGAATGTGAGTCAGCAGAAAACCAGTAAGAACCAGACTCAATTACAGCACAAAATCACATTCCATAGCACACACAAAAATTCAAACATGAAACATTTAAAACTTATGTTGCACATTGAGGATTGACAGTTAACTATCCAATCAAATGTATTTGAAACTCACCCAAACCAATCAGGACGACATAGAGGTAGGGACAGATGGCCCCAGACTGATAACATTTTCCTTAAACATGAGAGTTCGGACAGCCATTTTCTATCCGGATGAATCTATACTTTTACTTGACTATTCGCTATCCTTATTTTCATATTTTCCCTTCTAAAACTTTTGAAGTCTGCGCAAGCTGTTTTGCTTAAGCAAAGAATTGTTACTGTATTTTTGAAAGTTAAATCTATTGTAAACCCTAAACCAATTATTTCTCTTAAAGTCCATTGCTGGCAAGGGCTGTTTTGGGAACATTTGATTTGTAACCGTAAGAAGATCTTAGACTCTCAATTATAATCAATAGATACAATAAAAGATTCTTATTTTGCATCCAAGAAGTGTAACTTAAATTCTACTGAGTTTAAAGTGTATACGAGACTACACATAAACCGCACGGTAGACTCCAACAGACAGGCTTTGGGCAGTTAGGAGGTGAGTTATTCGCCGCAGAATTCCAAGCTTCAGGCCTGTTCTTGGAGCCACAATATATATATGGCAATTCCAGTACAGTTTCTGACCAACCCCCAGACTGTTGATGGCAAGTAATTCAGTGATGGTAATGCCATTGAATGTCATGGCTGAGGGTAGGATTCTCTGTTGTTGGAGATGGCCATGGCCTGGCACTTGTGTAGCACAATTGCTACTTGTCACTTAGCAGCCCAAGCCTGAATATTATCCAGGTCTTGTTGAATATGGACACAGACTGCTTCAGTACCTGAGGAGTTACGAATGTTGCAATCATCAGCGAACATCCCAACCTCTGACCTTACAATGGAGGGAAGGTAATTGATGAAGCAGCTGAAGATGGTTTGGCCTAGGAACTCCAGCAGTGATGTCCTAGAGAATTGGCCGTCAATAACCACAACCACCTTCCTTGTGTGAGGTATGACTCTATTAAGTAATGTATTACAAATTTCTTTCTGCGGCTTTCATATTCCATTCATTTATCTTACTTGTAAGTTTTAGCCTGAATTTAATGAGTTTTAAAAAATATTTTTATTAGTTTTTTAACATTTTATACATGAAACAAAACAATCCCCAATGAAAAGAATAACAAAAGAAACCCTCCCTACCAACCAATCCCAATATAACTCGAAGAATAACCCCACCGATCCCAACCCCCCCTTAAGCAGTTTACAGTAACCAACTCTTTAAAGTGAAGAATAAGTAGACCCCATCTCTTATGAAACCCTTCAATTGCCCCCCTCAAGGTGCACTCGACCGTCTCAAGATACAGGAACTCCATCAGGTCCCCCAGCCACACTGAGGTACAGGGCGGAGGGGCTGACCTACACCCAAAAGGACCTGCCTGCGAGCAATCAGTGAGGCAAAGGTTAAAACATCTGCCCCTAACTCCGTCTGCAGCTCTGGCAGGCCCGACACCCCAAATATGGCCCCAGGGTTTGAGCTCCAAATCCAAGTGCCAGATCGCTGACATGGTGCTGAAAAATGACTTCCAAAATTTTTCCAACTTTGGGCAGGACCAGAACCTGCATGGTTGTCGGGCCCCTCCCACACCGCTCGCAAGTATCCTCCACCCCTTCAAACAACCAGCTCATCCTTGACCTCGTCAAGTGTGCCTTGTGCAAATGCAGATTCAGGGGAACCATAGATTTGAGCCAGGGAAGTGGGGTGGAAATTTTCGGAGATGGGAGGAGAAAGGAATTAGAACGCTAAAAGATTTATTTCTTGGGGATCGTTTTGCAGGATTGAAGGAACTGGGAGCGAAGTATGGGCAGGAACAGGGGGAAATATTTCGATACATGCAGGTTCGAGACTTTGCCAGAAAGGAGATACAGAGCTTCCCAGTAGAGCCGGCTTCCACATTGCTGGAGGAGGTGCTGACGACAGGGGGACTGAAGAAGTGGGTAGTATCGGGCTATTTTGGAAGAGGAGAAGGCGCCACTAGAAGCGATCAAGGCAAAGTGGGAGGAAAAGTTGGGAGAGGGTATGGAGGAGAGATTCTGGTGTGAGGTGCTATGGAGGGTGAACACCTCCACCTCGTGTGTGAGGTTGGGGCTAATACAGCTGAAGGTGGTGAACAGAGTGCACTTTACAAGGGTGAGGATGAGCTGGCTCTTTGAGGGGGTAGAAGATGTGTGTGGACATTGCGGGGGAGGCTCCGCAAACGACGTTCATATGTTTTGGTCCTGTCCAAAGCTGGAGGATTACTGGAAGGAGGTTTTTAGGGTAATCTCTAAAGTGGTGCACGTGAAACTGGACCCAGGCCCTTGGGAGGCCATATTCGGGGTGTCGGACCAGCCGGGGTTGGAAACGGACGCGGAGGCAGATGTTGCAGCCTTCGCCTGGTTGATCGCCCGAAGGTGGGTCCTGTTAGGGTGGAGATCAATCTCTCCACCCTGTGCCCTGGCATGGCGGGGGGACCTGCTGGAATTCTTAACGCTTGAAAAGGTCTAATTTGAACTGAGGGGAAGGATGAAGGGGTTCTACAATTCATGGGCGTTATTCATTATGCACTTTCGAGAATTGGATCACATCGAACACTAGGGGGGGTGGGACTGGGAGGGTTGGGGGGAGAGATACTGTGTGTGTTAATGGTGACTATGGGTGATTCCTGATTCCTTTTTGTCATTTGTTTATGTTAACATGCGGGCTAATGTCTGGGGTTTGGTGGGAGGATGGGATCGTTGTTATTGATATGGGGATTGACATTACATTTGTTACTGATTATTATTTATTGTTGGGTGTAAATTTGGGATATAATGTGAAAAAGGAGGAGAATAAAAAATATTTTAAAAATGTGTGCCCTGGTGCAGCACTTTTAAACCACAGTCTCGCACACAAAAATTCACCTTCTGCAACACCTCACACCACAACCCCTCCCCAGTGCCACCCCAGCTCCTCCTCCCAGTTGGCCTTAATCCCCTCCAACAACACCGTATCCTCCTGCAGAATCCACCCATAAATCGCCGAGATGTACCCCCCCCCAATCTCCATCACCGACATCAACCCCTCCAACAATGAGGAGAGCGGTGTCACTGGAAAGTTGGGAAAACCTTCATTGCAAATTCCCGCAGCTGCATGTACCTAAAGGCGTCCCCCATTGAATCCTAAACTTCTCTATCAACTCTTCGAAACTCGAAAACCGCCGTTCTAAGAATAAGTCCTTCATTTCCACCACCTCCCCCGCTCATCCCAACCCCAAAACCTAGCATCCAATCTCGACAGCTCAAACACACGATTGTCTAAGATCGGCATCAGCCTTGACCCCACCCCCAACTTAAATGTTGCCAAAATTGCCTCAATATCTTCAGCGTAGCCACCACCACCGGACTACCCGAATATTTCCCGAGGGCAAATGGGAGTGGCACCATTGCCAGCGCCCACAATCCAAATCCCCCTATTAGAGGCTGCCTCAATCCTCGCCCACATAGCCTCTGGCTCCCTACCCTAGCCTCGCACCTTCTCGATGTTCGCTGTCCAATAATAATACAGCAGATTCGGCAGAGCCAAACCCTCTGACTGTCAAAGAACAAAGAACAAAGAAAAGTACAGCACAGGAACAGGCCCTTCGGCCCTCCAAGCCCGTGCCGACCATGTCACCCACTCTGAAGCACCGTTTTCCAAATCCTCGCCACCTTACCTGCCCAGACAAACAACAAAATCAACCGTTCCACCCCATAAAAAACGCTTTTGGCAAGAAGACTTGTGAACACTGCAATTAATACAAAAAACACGGCAAAACATTCATCTTCACTGCCTGCACTTGTCCTGCCAAAGATACGGGGAGGTTATCCCATCTCAACAAATCCGCCTTGACCATGCCCACCAGGCTTGTAAAATTCAATTCAATTAACAGAGCCAGGCCCAGTCCTGAGCCACCTGCACCCCCACATACCTGAAATGAGTAGTCACCACATGAAACGGCAATCCCCCCAAGCCAGCTCTTGTCCTCGGCAGGGAGACCAAAATGCACTCGCTCTTCTCCAAATTTCATTTATATCCCAAAAAGTCCCAAACCACTTAAGAAGCCCCATTGTTTCCCCCATCATGGGAACCGGGTTGGAAATATACAGCAAAAGATTGTCGTCATATAGGGACACCCTATGCTTCACCCCCACCCCCCTCACTGTCCCCCTCCATTTATCCAAGCTCTTCAGCTTGGATAGCTCACAGGGGCTGGTTTAGCACAGGGCTAAATCGCTGGCTTTGAAAGCAGACCAAGGCGAGCCAGCAGCACAGTTCAATTCCCGTACCAGCCTCCCCGAACAGGCGCTGGAATGCGGCAACTAGGGGCTTTTCACAGTAACTTCATTTGAAGCTTATTTGTGACAATAAGCGATTTACATTTACATTTTACATTTCAACGCAATAGCCAAGGGCTCTATCACCAATGCAAACAAAAGGGGTGATATGGGACACCCCCGCCTCGTTCCTCTATGCAGCTGAAAATCTCCCAAGTTCACCTCATTTGTACATACATTCGCCGTTGGTTCCTTGTACAAGAATTTGACCCATGCCACAAATTTAGGACCAATCCCAAACCGCTCCAACACGTCAAACAAATAATTCCACTCCACACAATCAAATGACGCACACTCCACAGGGTCCTTAATTTTTTTTTAATAAACATTTTATTGAGGTATTTATGGTTTTATAACAGCAACAGAAGAAACGATGTACATACAAATATAAACATAGTGCAAAAGCCGTCTTCCTCCCTCACGGGTCCCACCTTTTCTAACACACTACTCTAAACTAAACTAAAGCCCAGCCCCCCCCCCCCCCGCCCTTTCTGCTGACAGTTAATTTTCCCCAAAGAAGTCGACGAACGGCTGCCATCTCCGGACGAACCCTAATATTGACCCTCTCAGGGCGAACTTGATTTTCTCCAGACAGAGAAAGCTAGCCATATCAGTGAGCCAGGTCTCTGACTTAGTGGGCTTTGAGTCCCTCCAAGCTAATAATATCCGTCTCCGGGCTACCAGGGAAGCAAAGACCAGAACGTCTGCATCTTTCTCCTCCTGGATTCCGGGTCTTCCGACACTCTGAAAATTGCCACCTCTGAACTCGGTGCGACCCTTGTTTTTAACACCTTGGACATGACATCCGCAAACCCCTGCCAAAATCCCCTAAGCTTCGGGCATGCCCAGAACATATGGACATGGTTCACTGGCCCTCCCGCACACCTTGCGCACCTATCTTCTACCCCAAAGAACCTGCTCATCTGGGCCACTGTCATGTGGGCCCGGTGAACGAAGTTAAATTGTATCAGGCTGAGCCTG
Source organism: Scyliorhinus torazame (assembly GCF_047496885.1). Lineage (NCBI taxonomy): Eukaryota > Metazoa > Chordata > Chondrichthyes > Carcharhiniformes > Scyliorhinidae > Scyliorhinus > Scyliorhinus torazame. Next base: position 40,416,627 of record NC_092716.1, read on the forward strand.
GCACATGTTGTGGACGCATTCACTCTACTCAACGCATCCGCCCAGAGACCATCCTCTATCTCTCCTGCTAACTCCGCTTCCCATTTGTGTTTCAGCCCCTCAGCCTGCGTTTCCTCTGACCCCATGAGTTCTTTATAAATGTCCAAAACCTTCCTCTCGCCCACCCACATTCTAGAAACTACCCTGTCCTGTATCCCCTCTTGTTGGTAGGAGCGGGAAGGTTGAGACCTGCCTGCGTAGGAAGTCCCGCACCTATAGGTGCCTAAACTCATTCCCTCCCGTTAATTCAAATTTCTCCTCCAACTCCCTCAGGCTGGAAAAGCTCCCCTCTATAAACATATCTCTCATCCTCTCAATCCCTGCTCTCTGCCATCTCTGGAACCCTCCATTCAGCCTCCCCGGGGCAAAACGGTGATTATTGCAGATTGGAGACCAGACCGATGCTCCCTCCGCTCCAACATGTCTCCTCCATTGCTCCCAGACCCTCAGGGCCACTACCACCACAGAGCTCATGGAGTAGCGTGCCGGCGGGAACGGCAGAGGCCCCATTACCAATGCCCCCAAACTAGTGCACTTGCATGATGCTGCCTCTGCTCGCTCCCACACCAACCGCACCCCCCACCCACTTCCTAACCATGGCTATATTCCCCACACAATAATAATTACTAAAGTTCGGCAGCGCCAGCCCGCCCTCCCCTCCGCTCCAGCATCCCCTTCTTTACTTGCGGGGGTAGTGGATATGGGGTATTCGGCGATCACAATCTCGGATCATGCCCCGCACTGGGTTGACCTACAGGTTAGCAAGGAGAATAGCCAGCGCCCGCACTGGAGGCTGGACGTGGGACTTTAAGCGGATGAGGAGGTGTGTGGGCGGCTGAGGAAATGTATTCAGAACTACCTGGAAGTTAACGACATGGGTGAAGTTTCGGCGGCGGTGGTCTGGGAGGCATTGAAGGTGGTGGTGAGAGGGGAGCTGATCTCGATACGGGCCCACAGGGAGAAGGCAGACAGAGCAGAGACGGACCGACTGATAAAGGTGATACAGGAGGTATGCGGAGACCCCAGAGGCAGGGCTTCTAAGGGAGCGACGGAGGCTGCAGGTGGAGTTTGGCTTGTTAACTACAGGGAAGGCGGTGGAGCAGCTGAGGAAGGCGAGGGTGGCAATTTATGAATATGGAGAGAAGGCCAGCAGAATGCTCGCGCAGCAGCTTAGAAAGAGGTAGGGAGCCAGGGAGATAGGTAAAGTAAAGGACTGGATGGGAACCTGGTCGGAGATTCAGCAGGGGTTAATAAGGTGTTCAAGGAGTTTTACAGCAGATTGTATGAGTCGGAACCCCCAGCTGGGCTGGTGGGGATGAGGCACTTTTTAGGGGGGCTGAAGTTCCCGAAGGTGGACGGGGGGTTGGTAGAAGGGCTGGGGGTCCCGATCGGGTTGGAGGAAATAGCAGAGGGTCTGAAGGCCATGCAGTCGGGTAAAGCCCCGGGGCCGGACTGGTGCCCAGTGCAGTTTTATACAACGTTCTCTGGGAAATTGGGGTCGCTGTTGATGAGGACATTCAATGAGGCAAGGGAGCATGGGGTGCTTCCCCCGACGATGTCACAGGCCACTATCTCATTTATCCTGAAGCGGGATAAGGATCCGGAGCTATGAGGGTCCAGTAGGCCGATATCCCTACTAAATGTAAACGCCAAACGGTTGGCCAAAATCTTGTCCTCTAGGATTGAAGACTGCGTTCCGGACGTGATTGGGGAGGACCAGACTGGATTCGTTAAGGGTAGGCAGTTGGCGGCCAACGTAAGAAGGTTTCTAAATGTGATGATGATGCCCCCAGAAGGTAGGGACGTGCAGGTAGTGGTCGCAATGGACGCAGAGGAGGCATTTGATCGGGTGGAATGGGAATATCTGTGGGAGGTACTGGTGCAGTTTGGATTTGGGCGGGGCCTTATTGACTGGGTCGGGCTGCTGTATCAGGCTCCTGTTGCGAGTGTACGGATGAACAGGTCAACATCGGACTATTTCAGGCTGCACCGGGGGACGAGACAGGGATGCCCCCTCTCCCCAGTGCTGTTTGTGCTGGCCACAGAGCCGCTGGCAATTGCGCTGAGAGCCTCAAGGGGCTGGAAGGGGCTGGTCCGCAGGGGAGTGGAACACAGAGTCTCGCTATACGCAGGCGACCTGCTCCTATATGTTTCGGACCCACTAGAAGGGATGGAAGAAATTATGTGGATTCTGGGAGAATTTGGCCGGTTTTCGGGTTATAATCTAAATATGGGGAAAAGTGAGATGTTTGCGATCCAGGCAAGGGGGTAGGAGAGGCGATTGGGGGAGCTGCCGTTTAGGGTGGTAGGGGGAAGCTTTCGGTACCTAGGCATTCAGGTGGTGCAGGAATGGGAACGGCTACACAAATTAAATCTGGCCCGATTAGTAGACCAAATGAAGGATGATTTCCGAAGGTGGGACGCGCTCCCGTTATCTCTAGCTGGGAGGGTGCAGACAGTGAAAATGACGGTCCTCCCGAGATTCCTGTTTGTGTTTCAGTGTCTCCCCATCATTATTCCGCGGTCCTTCTTTAAACAGGTCAATAAGGTGATCACTGGCTTTGTATGGGCGTGTAACACCCCGTGAGTAAAAAAGGGGATGCTGGAGTGGAGCCGGGGGGAGGGCGGGCTGCCGCTACCGAACTTTCGTAATTATTATTGGGCGGCGAATATAGCCATGGTTAGGAAGTGGGTGGTGGGGGTAGGGTCGCTGTGGGAGTGAGTGGAGGCGACATCATGCAAGTGCACTAGTTTGGGGGCATTGGTAATGGCGCCTCTGCCATTCCTGCTGGCATGGTACTCCACCAGCCCTATGGTGGTGGCAGCCCTGAGAGTCTGGGGGCAATGGAGGAGACATGTAGGAGCGGAGGGAGCATCGGTCTGGTCTCCAAACTGCAATAATCACAGTTTTGCCCCGGGAAGGCTGGATGGAGGGTTCCGGAGATGACAAAGAGCAGGGATTGAGAGGATGGGAGATAGGTTTATAGAGGGAAGCTTTTCTGGCTTGAGGGAGCTGGAGGAGAAATTTGGATTGTCGAGAGGAAATGGGTTTAGGTACATGCAGGCGCGGGACTTCCTACGCAGGCAGGTTTCAACCTTCCCGCTCCTACCACCAAGGGGGATACAGGACAGGGTAGTTTCCAGAATGTGGGTGGGAGAAGGGAAGGTTTCGGACATTTATAAAGAACTCATGGGGTCAGAGGAGACGCAGACCGAGGAGCTGAAACGCAAGTGGGAAGAGGAGTTAGGAGGAGAGATAGAGGATGGTCTCTGGGCGGACGCATTGAGTAGAGCCAATGCGTCCACATTACAGTTCAAGGTTGTTCACCAGGCTCACATGACAGTGGCTCGGATGAGCAGGTTCTTTGGGGTAGAAGATAGGTGCGCAAGGTGTGTGGGAGGGCCAGTGAACCATGTCCATATGTTCTGGGCATGCCCGAAGCTTAGGGGATTCTTGTAGGGGTTTGCGGGTGTCATGTCCAAGGTGGCACCGCGTCCAGAGGTGGCGATTTTCAGATTGGTGGAAGACCCGGGAATCCAGGAGGAGAAAGAGGCAGACGTTCTAGCCTTTGCTTCCCTGGTAGCCCGGAGACAGACATTATTAGTTTGGAGGGACTCAAAGCCCCCTAAGTCAGAGACCTGGCTAACTGACATGGCTAGCTTTCTCTGTTTGGAGAAAATCAAATTCGCCCCGAGAGGGTCAATGTCCGGAGGTGGCAGCTGTTCGTCGACTTCTTTGGGGAAAATTAACCGTCAGCAGAAGGGGGGGGGGGGGGGGTTTGTTTAGTTTAGAGTAGGGGATTAGTAAAGGTGGAACCTGTAAGGGAGGGAGACGACTTTTGCACTATGTTCATATTTTCATGTACATCGTTTATTCTGTTGTTGTTATAAAACCATAAATACCTCAGTAAAATGTTTATTAAAAAAAAATTATGCTGGCTGCCTTTCTGAGGCAGCGGGAATTGTAGACAGAGTCAATGGATGGGAGGTTGGTTTGCGTGATGGATTGGGCTACATTCACAACCTTTTGTAGTTTCCTGCGGTCTTGAGCAGAGCAGGATCCATACCAAGCTGTGATACAACCAGAAAAAATGTTTTGGTTTTTAAAAAATTTAGAGTACCCAATTATTATTTTTCCAATTAAGGGGCAATTTAGCGTGGCCAATCCACCTAACCAGCACATCTTTTGGTTGTGGGGGTGAAATCCATGCAGACATGGGGAGAATGTGCAAACTCCACACGGACAGTGACCCAGGGCCGGGATTCGAACCCGCTCCTCAGCGCCGCAGGAAAGAATGCTTTCTATGGTGCATCTGTAAACGTTGGTGAGAGTCGTAGCTGGCATGCCAAATTTCCTTAGTCTTCTGAGAAAGTAGAGCCATTGGTGGGCTTTCTTAACTATAGTGTCGGCATGGGGGGACCAGGACAGGTTGTTGGTGATCTGGGCACCTAAAACCTTTCTACTTTGTTCCAATTGATGTAGACAGGGGCATGTTCTCCCCTACGCTTCCTGACGTCGATGACAATCTCCTTCGTTTTGTTGACATTGATGGAGAGATTATTGTCGCCGCACCAGTTCACCAGGTTCTCTATCTCATTCCTGTACTCTTGTCTCGTCATTGTTTGAGATCCGACCCATTACGGTGATGTCATCAGCAAATTTGAAATCGAGTTGGAGGGGATTTTGGCCACACAGTCATAAGTATATAAGGAGTATAGTAGGGGGATGAGGACGCAGCCTTGTGGCGCATCGGTGTTGAGGATTATCATGGAGGACGTGTTGTTGCCCATCCTTACTGACTGTGGCCTTTGGGTTCGGAAGCTCAGGATCCAGTCGCAGAGGGAGGAGCCGAGGTCCAGGCCTCGGAGTTTGGAGATGAGTTTCGCAGTAATAATAGTGTTGAAGGCTGAACTGTAGTCAATAAATAGGAGTCTGACATAGGTGTCTTTGTTATCTAGGTATTCCAGGGTTGAGTGCAGCGCCAGGGAGATGGCATCTGTTGTGGATCTGCTGCAGCGATAGGCGAACTATAGTGGATCAAGGCAATCCAGGAGGCTGGAGTTGATTCGTGATGACTAACCTTTCAAAGCACTTCATAATGATGGATGTCAGAGCCACTGGACGACAGTCATTAAGGCACGCTGCTTGGCTTTTCTTTGGTACATGGATGATCATCGTCTTCTTGAAGCAGATATGGACCTCAGATTGTTGTAAAGAAAGGTTGAAGATGTCTGCAAATCCCCCAACAGCTGATCAGCGCAAGACCCGAGTGCTCGTCCGGGTACCCCATCTGGGCCAGTGTCTTTCCGTGGGTTGATCTTCAGAAGTGGATCCGATATATACAGCAACAGGTCATCCGCATATAGGGACACCCTATGCTCCACCACCCCCACCCCGCACAATCCCGTTCCAACCCCTAGATGCTCTAAGCACCATCAGTGATTCTATCGCCAAAGCGAAAAGCAACAGAGAGAGTGGGCATCCCTGCCTTGTCCCCTTATACAACCTAAAATACCCCAAACTCACCCGATTCGTTCTTACAGTCTCCACCCGCGCCCGGTACAGCAATCAGATTCCAAACACAAATCCCCGCCCAAACCCGAACCGCCCCAATACCTCCCACAAATACATACACTCTCCCCGATCATAGGCCTTCTCACCGTCCATCGTGACTGCCACCTCCACATTCTGTCCCTCTGGGAGCATCATTATGACATTTAACAGGCGCTTGATGTTGGCCGACATGTGCCTCCCTTTTACAAATCCCATTTGGTCTCCCCCTACCACTTCCGGCACACAATCCTGAATCCACGAGCCCAGAATCTTAGCCAATAACTTGGCATCCACATTGAATAGTGATATTGGGCGTTAGGACTCACACTGCTCTGGGTCCTTATGTTTCCTCAGGATCAGAGATATTGAGGCCTCCGACAACATAGGAGGGAGGTTACCCTTCTCCCTCGCCTCATTAAATGCCCTCACAGCAGGGGCCCCAGATCCCCTGAAAACGTTTTATAAAATCTACTCGGAAGCCGTCCGGGCCCAGGGCCTTCCCTGACTGCATTGGCCCCATGCCCTTCAGCATCTCCACCACTCCAATGGGAGCTCCCAACCCCTCTACCAGGCCCTCCTCCACCCTGGGTATTTCTAGCCTGTCCAAAAATTACCGCATTCCCTCCGCCCTGGCCGGGGGCTCCGACTCATAACCCTCCTATAGAACTCCTCAAAAACCCCATTCACCCCCACCGGGTCCAATACCACTCCCCCCTTGCCGTCCTTCACCTTTCCAATCTCCCTCGCCGCCTCCTGCTTCCTGAGCTGATGGGCCAGCATCCTGCTAGCCTTCTCCTCATACTCATACACTGCCCCTCTGGCTTCCTTGTGGACACCAGCCCAAACTCCATCTGGAGACCTCACTAATGTTGTTTACTTCCATATACCCCCGGATGGCAGCCCTCACCCACTCACAAACCTCCTCCTCCGCTAGCAGTCCCATGTCCAACCTCTGCTGAGACACCCCCCCCCCGATCAACTCGCAAGTCCACTCAATGCGGTTCGTGGTCCGAGACCACGATCGCCAAATATCCTGGATCCACCACCTCCGCCAGCAACGACTTACCCACCACAGAAAAATCAATCCGTGAGTAGATCTTATGCACATGGGAGAAGTATGAAAACTCCTTTGACCTCGGTCTCCCAAACCACCACGGGTCCACTCCGCCCATGCGTTCCATAAACCCCTTCAGCTCCTTCGCCACCGCCAACACTCTCCCCGATCTCGAACTCGACTGGTCCATCGTCAGATCAATGACCGTGTCAAAGTCCGCCCTCCATAATCAGCTGGCGCGTGTCCAAATCCGGGATCTTCCCCAATATTCGCCTCATAAACTCCACATTGTCCCAATTTGGGGCATAAACATTAATTAGGACCACTAGCATCCCCTCCAATTTCTCACTTACCATCACGACCCCCCCCCCCCCCCCGAATCCACTACAACATTCCCACCTCAAACATCACCCGCTTATTCACCAGCACCGCCACGCCACCAGTCTTCATATCCAACCCCGAATGGAAAACTTGCCCTACCCACCCTTTCCTTAGCCTTGCCTGGTCCCCAAACGTCAGGAGCCCCCCCCTCCCCCTCCCCCTAATCAAAACAACAAATCTATCCCCCACTGCTACACTAACCACCTGATCACCCATCGACTGCTCTCCCATTAACTAGCCTGCCCAGCCAGCCTGGCAGCCTCCGCTCAAGGCGCCACAGGCTCCTACCCCACAATGATTCCCCTCCTCCCACTAATTCATCTCGCAACCAGCAGTGCAACAATAAGAAAACAAAAGAGAAACAAAACAAAAAAAAAAATGAAAAAGGTGCACTTACCACCTCATCGCCTCGACACATCTCGGAGGAGAAGAGTTCCCCAACCAGCAACCTAACAAATAAATACAAGAATTACCAAAGAACGAGAAGAAAAAAGGAAAACCACATTAATCTCCACAGTTCAATGTCCTCCTTCACCTGCCTGTCAATTGTCGCTCAAAAGTTCCATCGCCTCCTCTGGTGTTCCAAAATATTGATAGGAGACTTTGCCTACAGCAGTCGAAATGGGGCCAGTAGTGACCACCGGGCCAAGGACAGTGGAAACATCAGGCATTCGGCCACAAACGGCGCTCCCCAGTTTGTTATACTTCCAGAACACTGGACATTCGAGAGACTGTCTCAAGCGAAGCGGGCAAAGGATCCCCCCCCTCCAGCCATCGAGATGGAAGTCATGTTGGACCTGAGGGAGGGGGAGTTATAACACGACTGGAGGCCAAGGGATCTGCAACCTCTGACCCTGTAGTCTCATCCGAGTACAATCCCCCTAGATGAGGGGGGGGTGGAGCCATCCCCTTAAGCCAGGGGCCTCTGGGACATAAAAACCCCAGCCCAAGTGTGGGAGATTCTTCAGGGAGCAGGAGGTGTAATATAGTATGAAAAACAAATTGGAGTTTTCATAGTCATCGCTTCTGAGTGGTCGCTTGACTGGGGCTCTAATCTCTCTGCATAACTCTATGCATAACATGTTGTGCCGACAAAGGTTTGGCACAACATCGTGGGCCGAAGGGCCTGTTCTGTGCTGTATTTTCTATGTTCTATGTTAACTCATTGCAGAGAAACAATAAAAAATAAAGGGTACAATTCTAAACAGAGTGAAGGAGCAGTGGGACCTTGATGTGTATGTGCATAAACCATTAATGGTGACAGGTCTGGTTGAGCGATCAGTTAATAAAGCACAATGTAATATAGTTTTTTTTATTAGGAGCATACAGTACAAAAACAAATGGAATGTGTGTTGTAACTTTTCCATGGTTTCTAAGTTAAGTTAAACTAGTATAAAACACTGGTGTGGCCTCAACTGGAGTATTGTGTCCAGTTCTGGGTGCTACAGTTTGGAAGGATATGAAAGCATTGGAGAGAATGCAGAAAATATTCACTGGAATGGTTCTAGTGATGAGGAACTTCAGTTATGCAGATAGATTAGAGAAGTTGGGACTGTTTTCCTTGGAGAAGAGAAGGTTGATGGGAGATTTGTGGAAGGATTCAAACATATGAGGAGTCTGCACTGATTACTTAGGGAGAAACTGTTTCCATTGGGATCGCAAACCAGATGGCACAGAATTCAGATAACTGGCAAAAGAAAAAATGGCCAAATGATGAAAAACCTTTTTGCGCAGCGAGTGGTTAGGATCTGGAGTGCGCTGCCTCAAGCGTGTGGCGGATGAAATGAAATGAAAATTGCTTATTGTCACGAGTAGGCTTCAATGAAGTTACTGTGAAAAGCCCCTAGTCGCCACATTCCGGCGCCTGTTCGAGAAGGCTGGTACGGGAATTGAACGGTGCTGCTGGCCTGCCTTGGTCTGCTTTAAAAGCCAGCGATTTAGCCCAGTCAGCTAACAACGGAGGCATTCAAGAGGGAGTGGGATTATTATTTGAAAAGGAAAAATGTGAAAGGCTACGGATTGGATTTGTTTTAATGTCACGTGTATTGAGGTACGGTGGAAAGTATTGGGTGGGCTTCTCCACTCCGGTGCCGAAGTGGCCGCGCCGTTGTGAACGCCGTCGAGGTTCACGATCCCGACCGATTCAGGCCCTGACAATGGGCTAGGATCGGGGCCACGTCATCTACACGCGCCAGGCCTTGTTGCCCGCGTAAAGGCGGCGCCGCATAGATGACGCGGCCGGCGCCGCATTACTGGCGTCATCCGCGCATGCGCGGGTTGGCTGGGGCCAACCCGTGCATGCGTGGTTGCCGTCTTCTCTAAGTCTGCCCCTCTCTAAGTCCGCTAAGATGGCGGACGGATCTTGCGGGGCAGCGGAAGGAAGGAGGTCCTCCTTCAGAGAGGACGGCCGACGATCGGTGGGCACCGATCGCAGGCCAGCCCACATTTCAGGTACCCCCCAGTGCAGGATCCCCCCTCGCCCCCCCGCAGGTCACCCCCCCCCCCCCCCAGCGTTCACGATGGCAGCGACCAGGTGTGGACAGCGCCGGGGGGAACCCGCCATTTTGGCCTGGCCGCTCGGCCCATCTGAGCCTGAGAATAGCGGGGGTGCCGGAGAATCACCATTCTGGGTGTCTCCGGCGATTCTGCGGCCCGCGGAACTCGACGGGGCCGTTCCCGCCGCTTGGGAGAATCACGGGAGGGCGTCGGACCGGCGTCCCGGGAAATTTTGGCGGCCCAGCCGATTCTCCCAACCGGCGCTGGACTGGAGAATCTCGCCCACTGTTCTGTGTACAATCCAGAGAGATCATTCCATACATGAAATAAAACATAGGGCATACATAAATACACAATGTAAGTACACAGGCATCGGGTGAAGCATACAGGAGTGCAGTACTACTCAGTAGAGAAGATGAGTGAAGAGGAAGGAGAGCCAGCACAGACACGAGGGGCCAAATGGCCCTCCTTGTGCTGGAACCACGCTGTGATTCTGGGAGTACGAACCGATGTCTGCAGGCAGGGGAGGAGGAATAGTCCCGCCTTTTTGGCGCTCTGATTGGACGAGTCGGGGACACGTGATTTAAGAAGCGTCCTGTGGCTGGCCAATATCCCTGTCAGTCACAACAGGGCCGCCCCTGCCCGCCCCTCCATCTTGCTCGCTGCCTGGCGTCCGTTGCCGAGGGGGAAGCTATGGTAACCCGGCACTAACTCATTGACGGCTTCGTTAAAAATGGCCATCTACGAAATTTATTCGCACCCGTCGCTGGTTCGTTACAAAACCAGCGTTTTCACCAAAGCCACGTTGTTTTTGTTGATAGTTGTGGCTCTCACGTACATTCCGCCGCTTTTGGTTGCTTACAGGAGTCATGGTGAGAGATTTATTTTAATCCAGGGATACACCATTGGCCTAGTTAGCTGGCATCTCTGAAACTATTTTACAAATGGAAAGAATTTCTTACGAATGCTAGAGTTAAAAACCAAGTTGATTTGATGTTTTTATTGTTGTTGCTGCTGCTCTTGCAGTTTGGGGGGGGGGAGAGAGGAGTCAATCTTGATAGATTGTGGATGGACAGAATGGTCCTCCTCATCGCCTAAAACTTGTCAATTTGAGCACGGGAAGCACGACTTCAAACACAGTTCTGGATTAAAATCAACCAGCACTGGTACTGTATTTTGGTCTAACTTAATTTCTGCACTTATTGTATTTTCAAGAGTGCATTTGAAGCTATTATAAATTGTGATCACTGTTATGTTTGTCAGGGGAATACTTACCACAATTGTATAGGGCCTCCCGTGAGACCACACTTGGTATACTGTGTACAGTTTTGGCATCCTTACCCAAGGAAGGATATATTTACCTGGGCAGAGTGTAACAAGAGGTTCACTAGACCAGTGTTCTTCAAACTTTTTTTCCGTGGATCCATTTTTACCAACCAGCCAACTTTCGCGACCCACGCCGGCCGACCTTCGCGACCCACGCCGGCCGACCTTCGCGACCCACGCCGGCCGACCTTCGCGACCCACGCCGGCCGACCTTCGCGACCCACGCCGGCCGACCTTCGCGACCCACGCCGGCCGACCTTCGCGGTCCACGCCGGCTGACCTTCGCGGCCCACGCAGCCCACGCCGGCCGACCTTCGCAGCCCACACCGGCCAACCTCCGCGGCCCACACCGGCTGACCTGTGCGACCCACCATTTTCTCTTACCTTGTTTGTTGCAGACAAAAATGGAGGAAATGGTTTCTGTGAAGAATCCTTAGAGAGAACCTTTCCAGAGCCAGTGGAAGAGCTGTATTGTTACTGTTCAACTTAAAAAATCCTAGGGCAGACTGCAAACCTACAGACAGACTTGGCCCCACCCATTCATTACATCATAAGGCATTCTTCCGTCTCCTCCCACTAAGATATCCCATGTCCTGTTTAGTTAGGACTAAACATAATCCCTTATAAATTATGTATATCCCATTGATTTCCCAAAATAAAAACAATGTTCCATTAGCCATCTCTCTGTAAACAAGTAAATGGTTAAAAACAATGATCACCTCACCTTTCTGACTCCTTAATCACAGCTTTAGCAGACATACTGCTTGTATGTATTTGGACGCAGAGTTTTTAATAACATTACTGCAACAAATGTAAAATATAGGGCAGGATTCTCCCATCCCCCAAATTTGTGTTCGCTGGCAGCAGGATTCTCTATTCCTGCTGCTTATGAATGGGATTTCCTGCTGAAGCCACCCAAGCTGCCGGGAAACCCTGCGCTCTCCGCCAGAGCAGACAATCCCAACGGCCGGAGAATTGCGGCCATAATGCATAACAATTTCCTACATTCATTACAAGACTCTCTTAAAACTACCCTTTGATCAAACTGTCCTGATATCTCCTTGTGCAGCTAGGTGTTAAATGTTGATGCCCCTGTGAAGCACATTGGGATGTTTTATTATGTTAGAGGCACTATATAATCCCGCAACCAACGGATCAGATCTAGGATCAGCAGTCCTGCCATATCCAGGCGTGAATGGTGGTGAACAATTAAACAACTCACTGGAGGACGAAGCTCCACAAATATCTCCATCCTCAATGATGGCGAAGCCCATCAAATTTGTGTAAAAGACGAGGCTGAAGCATTCGCAATAATCTTCAGCTGGAAGTGCTAAGAAGATGAGCCATCTTGGTCTCCTCCAGAAGTCACCAGCATCACAGATGCCAGTTTGCAGCCAATTCGATTCACCCCATGTGATATCAAAAAACGGCTGAAGGAACTGGATAATGTAAAGGCTATGAATCCTGACAATATTCCAGTAATAATACTGAAGACTTGTTCTCCAAAACTTGCCACGCCCTTAGACAAGCTGTTCCAGTTGCAAGGCAAGAAGTTTACCTGGGCAGGGAGTGAGCTGCAGATGTATCAGGACCTGGGTGAGGAGCTGGGAAAGAGGAGGGCTGGGTTCTACCGGATTAAGGCTGCCCTCTTTGAAAAGGGGGTGAAGTTTGGGGTATTACACCCGGTCTGCTAGTGGCTGACTTTCCAGAAATGGGAGCTTTATTCTGACACGCCAGAAGAGGCGACGGAATTTATGAGGGATAATGGACTGAGGACACAACTTTGGAGGAGATTTGTGAGCTTTTTAAAGTGAGGGTGGGTATTCCCAGGCAGATCTTGGCAGGGCAGCAGTAATGGTCAGTGTGCCTTTTGTTACTCTTAAGAAGTGCCTGTCGGAATGATTGGGGTGATGGGGGGGGGAGGGGCGGGGAGGAGACTGGAGGGAGGAGATGTGGTTGGAGGCTTGTGTGGGGGCCACCATGCTAGCTACTGGGCTAATTAACGGGGGTTGCCAGGAGGAAAGCGTTTGGGGGGGGTGAGGGTTGCGGACATGGGTGTGGTTGGTGTGGCACAGTTGGGAAGGGATTGATTGGCGGTGGACATCTGGGGATGGGCCTGGAGAGTTGCGTGACGTGGGCCGTGGCATGGCTCAAAAAAGATATGGCTGATTGGCAGGGGAAGAGGACGGGGAACCCCCTGACCAGGCTGGTCACGTGGAGCGTGAGGTGGTTGAGTGAGCCGGTTAAATGGTTGCGTGTGTTCATGCATCCGAGGAGTTTGAAGGCGGATGTGGCTTTTTTGCAGGAGAAACACCTGAAGGTGGGGGATCAGTCGAGGCTGGGAAAGGGCTGGGTGGGGCAGGTGTTCAATTCGGGGCTGGATATGAAGATGAGGTGGGTGACGGTGTTGGTCAATAAGAGGGTTGGGTCACTTCCGGTTGCGGCGATGCACTGCTAAGCCGCACGTTTCGGCAGCTCCCGTTCTAACGGACTTTTGGACTCTTTTCGGGAGCCCCAACGGAATTTTTTTTAGACCAAGCCCAGTGTGGGGTGACGAAGGAAGATCTCTCCCCCCCCCCCCCCCCCCGTGTGTGTATGGAAAGGACCAGCGGTAGTGGCCACATTGCGAAGGACCCTTTGGAGCAGCGGCAGAGAAGAGAAGGGCAGATGGAGCCCAGAAGGCATGGGGCCCGGACCAGCAGGAATTCCTCCGACGATGTGTGGAGGAACTTAAGAAAGAGGTGCTGGCGCCGATGTTATTGGCAATCAAGGGACTGAATTCAGGAAACACAAAAGGTCCAGGCGATAGAGTTCCGTGGACTGAAGGCAAAGGCAGCCGAGGATGAGATACAGGGCCTGGTGGTAAAAACGGAGACGCATGAGGCGCTACATAAGAGGTGCATAGAAAGGCTGGAAGCCCTGGAGAACAGCTCGAGGAGGAAGAACCTACAAATTTTAGGTCTCCCCGAAGGAGCAGAGGAAGCTGATGTTGGGGCTTATGTGAGCACGATGCTCCATACGCTAATAGGAGCTGAGGCCCCAACGGGCCCCCTGGAAGTGGAAGGAGCGTACCGGGTCCTTGTGAGAAGACCAAAGGCGGGTGAAATACCAAGGGCGATAGTGGTGAGATTCCACCACTTCATGGACAGAGAGACGGTCCTGAGCTGGGCCAAGAAGGTACGGAGTAGCAAGTGGGAGAATGCGGTGATACGAGTGTATCAGGACTGGTGTGTGGAGGTGGCGAGAAGGAGGGCGAGTTTTAATCGGGCCAAGGCGGTGCTTCACAGGAAGAAAATAACATTTGGGATGCTGCAGCCGGCGCGATTGTGGATCACGCGTCAGGGCAAGCACTACTACTTCGAAACGGCAGATGAGAAGATGAGAATTCAAGAAGAGAAACTGGACTAGATCTGAGTTTGATGTTGGGGGGGAAGCAACGAGGTGGTGGTACAGGAATGTCAAGTGGGGAAAGGGGAGGTTTACTATACAGCAATGTTGGATGGGAAATTTCTCTCCTCCTGATGGGGGACACACGAAGAAATGTGGAAAAAGGGACAGAGAGGGGGAGGGGGAATGAGGGAGCTGCGCCACAGGGGGCGGAGCCGATAGGAAAGCACAGATTTTTTTCCCGCACTATGGAGATGATGGCGGGAAGATAGGCGCAGGAAGGAAGAGAGCCCCACCTGCAGGGAGGTCAAAGAGAGAACGGGGGAAGCCGGGGTCAGCTAGAGTTAGCTGACTTTCGGAAGCATTATGGGGGGAGTAACCATGCTAGAGGGGTATCTGGGGGGGGGGGGGAAATAACTGGGTTGCTGAGTGCAAGGGGGAGCTGGCAAGAGAAGAGGTGGTCGGGACGGGAAGGCACTGCCTGGGGGATAGATGGGTGCGCGGGACCTGGACGGGGGGATGGCCCAGAAAAGGGGATGGCTAGTCGGCGCGGGGGGGGGGGGGGGGGAGCGCGGCCCCCCAATCCGGCTGATCATGTGGAATGTGAGAGGCCTAAATGGGCCGATTAAGAGGGCCCGGGTGTTCGCGCACTTAAAGAGACTGAAGGCGGACGTAGTCATGCTCCAGGAGACGCACCTGAAGGTGGCGGATCAGGTTAGGTTAGGAAAAGGATGGGTGGGACAGGTATTCCACTCAGGGTTGGACGTGAAAAACAGGTGGGGAAACGAGTATCGTTCGAGGCTAAGAATATAATGGTGGATAACTGGGGCAGATATGTGATGGCAAGTGGTAGATTGCAGGGAGAGGCGGTCGTGCTGGTGAATGTATATGCCCCGAACTGGGATGACGCGGGATTCATGAAGCGGATGCTGGGACTATCCCGGACCTGGAGGTGGGAAGCTTGGTAATGGGGGGGGGGGACTTCAACACTGCTGGATCCAGGGCTAGACCGGTCTAGATCCACGACCGGGAGAAGGCCGGCAGCGGCCAAGGTGCTTAGGGGATTTATGGAACAAATGGGGGGAATGGATCCGTGGAGGTTTGCCAGGCCGTTGGCTAAAGAGTTTTCCTTTTTCACCCACATCCAAAAGGTATATTCTCGAATAGACTTTTTTGTTGAGTAGGGCACTGATCTCGAAGGTGGCAGGAACGGTGTATTCGGCCATAGCCGTTTCAGATCTGGCGACTGGATGTGGGACTACTAGCGGATGAGGGGGTCTGTGGAAGGTTGCGGGGGTTTATTGAGAGATACCTGGAGGTCAATGACGATGGTGAGGTTCAGGTGGGGGTAGTATGGGAAGCGCTGAAGGCGGTGGTTAGAGGAGAGCTGATCTCCATTAGAGCCCACAAGGAGAAACAAGAGGGCAAAGAAAGGGAGAGATTAGTGGGGGAGATTTTGAGGGTGGATAAAAGATATGCGGAGGCCCCAGACGAAGGACTGTATAAAGGCGAAGACTTCAGACGGAGTTTGACCTGCTGACCACAGGAAAGGCAGAGGCACAGTGGAGGAAGGCACAGGGGATGCGATATGAGTATGGGGAAAAGGCGAGCCGGCTGCTGGCCCACCAACTTTGTAAGAGGATAGCGGCGAGAGAGATTGGGGGAGTTAGGGCGAAACTGGAACTATGGAGCAGAGAGCAGGGAAGGTAAATGAGGTGTTCAAGACCTTTTTATGAGAGGCTATATAAGTCCCAACCCCCAGGGGGAAAAGAGGGAATGCTACATTTTCTGGACCAACTCAGGTTCCCGAGGGTGGAGGAGCAGGAGGTGGCAGGTCTGGGGGCGCCAATCGAGGTGGACGAGGTGACTAAGGGACTGGGGAACATGCAGGCAGGGAAGGCCCCGGGACCAGACGGGTTTCCGGTGGAATACTATCGGAAATATGTGGACCTGTTGGCCCTGCTGCTGGCGAGAACCTTTAATGAGGCCAGGGAAGGGGGGATACTACCCCTGACAATGTCTGAGGCGACGATATCATTAATCCTGAAGCGGCATAAAGATCCGCTGCAATGCGGGTCATACAGGCCTATCTCACTCCTAAATGTAGACGCCAAACTGTTGGCAAAAGTGCTGGTGACAAGGATAGAAGATTGCGCCCCGGGGGTGGTGCATGAAGACCAGACAGGGTTTGTAAAGGGGAGACAACTGAATGTTAACGTGTGACGGCTGCTGGGGGTGATGATGACGCCCCCACCGGAGGGGAAGGCAGAGATAGTGGCGGCAATGGATGCGGAGAAGGCATTCGATAGGGTGCAGTGGGACTATTTGTGGGAGGTGCTGAGGAGGTTTGGGTTCGGGGAGGGGTTTGTTAGATGGGTCAGACTCTTATATGGGGCCCCAGTGGCAAGTGTAGTCACAAACCGGCAAAGATCAGGGTATTTTCGGCTACACAGGGGAACAAGACAGGGGTGTCCTCTGTCCCCGTTACTGTTCGCGTTGACAATTGAACCACTGGCCATAGCGTTGAGGGACTCTTAAGAAGTGGAGGGGGGTGGTTAGAGGGGGAGAGGAGCATCGAGTGTCGCTCTACGCTGATGACTTACTGTTATACGTTGCGGACCCTGTAGAGGGGATGCCAGAGGTTATGCAGATACTGAGGGAGTTTGGAGATTTCTCGGGATACAGGCTAAATATGGGGAAGAGCGAGCTTTTTGTAATGCACTCCGGGGACCAGGGAAGAGGAATAGACGCTCTGCCGTTAAGGAGAGTGGAAAGGAGCTTCCGATATCTGGGGATCCAGGTAGCCAGGAACTGGGGAACTCTACACAGACTTAATCTGACGCGACTGGTGGAGCAGATGGAGGAGGACTTCAAGAGGTGGGATATGTTGCCACTCTCATTGGCGGGCAGAGTGCAGGTGGTTAAAATGATGGTCCTCCCGAGGTTTCTTTTCGTGTTTCAGTGTCTCCCCATTCTGATCACAAGGGCCTTTTTCAAAAAAATAAGTCAGGAGCATTATGAGCTTTGTGTGGGCAGGGAAGACCCCGAGGGTAAAGAAGGGGTTCCTGCAGCGCAGTAGGGATAGAGGGGGACTGGCGCTGCCGAGCCTGAACGACTACTACTGGGCCGCCAATGTGGCGATGGTTTGTAAGTCGATGGGGGAGGGAGAGGGGGCGGCGTGGAAGAGGCTGGAGATGGCATCCTGTAAAGGAACGTGCCTAAAAGCGTTGGTGACGGCACCGCTGCCGTTCTCCCCGAAAAGGTATACCACAAACCCAGTGGTGGTGGCAACCTTGAGGATCTGGGGGCAGTGGAGGCGACACAGGGGGGTGACGGGTGCCTCGGTGTGGTCCCCGATTAGGAATAACCACAGGTTTGTCCCAGGAAGGATGGACGGGGGGTTCCAGTGTTGGCAACGAGTAGGAATTAGGAAACTGAGGGACCTGTTTATAGACGGGACGTTTGCAAGTCTGGGAGCGCTGGAGGAAAAATATGAGTTGCCCCCGGGGAACATCTTCAGATATATGCAAGTGAGGGCGTTTACGAGGCAACAGGTGAGGGAATTTCCGCTGCTCCCGACACAGGGGATCCAAGATAGAGTAATTTCTGGGGTATGGGTCGGGGAGGGCAAAGTGTCCGAAATATATCAGGAGATGAGAGACGAGGGGGAGACGATGATAGAGGAGCTGAAGGGAAAATGGGAAGAAGAGCTGGGGGAGGAGATTGAGGAGGGGCTATGGGCTGATGCCCTAAGCAGGGTAAATTCCTCGTCTTCGTGTGCCAGGCTTAGCCTGATTCAATTTAAGGTTCTACACAGAGCACATATGACGGGAGCAAGACTGAGCAGGTTCTTCGGAATGGAGGACAGGTGTGGGAGGTGCTCGGGAAGCCCGGCGAGCCACACACACACGTTCTGGTCGTGTCCGGCATTGGATGAGTACTGGGGGGGGCGTGGCAAGGGTGATTTTCAAAGGTGGTGAAGGTCCGGGTCAAGCCAAGCTGGGGGTTAGCGATATTTGGGGTAGCGGAAGAGCCGGGAGTGCAGGAGGCGAAAGAGGCCGATATTCTGGCCTTTGCGTCCCTAGTAGCCCGGCGTAGGATTTTACTCATGTGGAAGGAAGCGAAACCCCCCGATGTGGAGGCCTGGATAAACGACATGGCAGGGTTCATAAAGCTGGAACTAATAAAATTTGCGTTGAGAGGATCGGCTCAGGGGTTCTCCAGGCAGTGGCAACCGTTCCTTGACTGTCTCGTGGAACGTTAAGGGAAGATAGAGTGACAGCAGCAGCAACCCGGCGGGGGGGGGGGGGGGGAGCATTATTTTTTGTTACTTTGTTAGTTCACTATATTATTTAAATAATGTTATTTACTAGTTATTGTATTTTTATGTTGATTTGTAAAAACGGAAAGATTTTGTTTGAAAAATGTAATAAAATATATTTAAAAAAAAATTTTTTTTAAATAAAAAAAAAAAGAGGGTTGCATTCGAGGTGGGGAGCATTTTGGGGGGGGGGTGTTATGTGATGGTTAGTGGGAAGCTGGAGGGAATGCCAGTGGCTCTGGTAAACGTTTATGCCCTAAATTGGGATGACATTGATTTTCGGAGTCGGGTGTTGGAGAAGATTCTGGACTTGGACTCGTATCGATGACTATGGGGGTGATTTTCATACGGTCATAGATCCGAGCTTGGACTGGTTGAGTCCCAAGTCGTTCAGCGTGTCGGCAAGTGGTGAGGGGGCTAAGGGGGTTCATGGAGCGCATGGGGGGTTGGACCCCTGGAGGTTTGGGAGACCGAGTGCAAAGGAGTTTTCATACTTCTCCCATGTGCATCGGGTGTACTTCCGGATTGACTTTGTTGTGTTGGACAAGATGTTACTGGCAGGGGCGGCCGACTCGGCGATTGTGGTTTCTGACCACGCACCACATTGGGTTGATTTGCAGGTGACTCGGGGAAGGGAAGGGGGGAAGCCCAGCGGCTGCAGAGGAGGCTAGATGGGCGATGCAAGTAGGGAAGGCCTGGGGCTGGACGGGTTCCAGGTAGAGTTTTATAAGAAGTTTGGGGCGGACCTGGGGCCACTGTTGGTGATGGCATATAATAAAGCGAGGGAGAGGGGGGAATTACCCCCGACATTGTCACACGCTTCCATCTCCCTGATTTTGAAGAAGGATAAGGTCCAGGAACAGCGTGAGTCGTACCGCCTGGTATCATTATTGAATGTGGACGCTAAGTTGTTGGCGAAGGTGTTAGCATTGCGAATTGAGGACTGCCAGGGGTGATAGGCGAGCATCGGACTCCCTTTTGTGAAGGGAAGGCAGATGTCGGCGAATGTGCCTAGGCTATTAAATGTAATTATGATGCCTTTGGAGGGGCAGGAGGTGGAGGTAGTGGTGGCGATGAGCGTGGAAAAGGCTTTTGATCGAGTGGAGTGGGCGTATTTGTTGGGGGTGCTGGGGCGATTTGGGTTCGGGCAGTGGTTTTTAGACTGGGTCCGGCTGTTCTAAAAGGAGCCGGTTGCGAGTATGCGGACGAACCGAGTGAGTTTGGGGTACTTCGGGCTACATCGTGGAACGAGGCAGGGGTGCCCGCTCTCCCCATAGCTTTTCGCCTTGGTGATAAAGCCGCTGGCAATGGCGTTGAGGGATTGAGCTGGGAAACACTAAACACAGGGTCACATTGTATGCGGATGACCTGTATTTCTATTTCGGACCCGGTGGGCAGTATTGGAGGCATTATGATTTGCGATTTTCGGCATACAAATTGAATATGGGAAAGATTGTGGAGTTCCCGATTGATGACAGAGGGCAGGAACGGAGACATGGGGAGTTGCCCTTTAGGGTGATGGGGGTGAGCTTTCAGGTATTTGGGTATCCAACTAGTGCGGAGTTGGGCACAGTTGCATAAACTAAACTTGGCTCGGCTGGTGGAGCAGATGAAGATGGACTTTTAAGACGTGGGATATGCTGCCGCTGTCACTGGCAGGGTGGGTGCAGACAGCGAAATTGACGGTGCTGCCGAGGTTTTTGTTTGTTTTTCAGAACCTCCCAATCTTTGTTCAAAGTTGTTTCTTAGGTAGGTCAATGGGCTGATCTCTGGGTTTGTTTGGGTGGGGAAGACTCCACGGGTGCGGCGGACCTTTTTGTAGCGGGGGCGAGGGGGTGGCAGGGTTTTGGCGTTGCCGAATATGACAAATTATTACTGAGCGGCGAACATTGCTATGGTAAGGAAACGGACCATAGGAGAGAGGTCAGTGTGGGGTCGGGTGGAGGCGGCCTGATGTAGGGGTACATGTTTGAGGGCCTTGTTGTTGACGCCTTTACCGTTCTCGCCGGCCAGATACTCTGCGAGCCCAGTGGTGGTGTCAACTCTAAGGATGTGGGGGCAGTGGAGGCAGCATTTGGGGCCTCGGCTTGGGAGCCGATCTGTAATAACCATAGGTTTGCGCTGGCGGGGCTGGATACAAGGCTTAGGGAGTGGCGGCCGGTGTGTTTGAGCGCTTCGATGATTTGTTTATCGGGGGTAAATATACAGGGCTGGAGAACCTGGAGGAAGTGTATGAGTTGCCCAGGGGGAACGGCTTTAAGTATCAGCAGGTTTGAGACTTCGTAAGGAGAGAGCTGCCATCCTTGCGTTATGATAGTGACATTTAAGGGGCATCTTGACAAATACATGAATAGGATGAGAATAGAGGGAAACAGACCCCGGAAGTGTAGAAGATTTTAGTTTGGACAGGCAGCATGGTCGGCGCAGGCTTGGAGGGCCGAAGGGCCTGTTCCTGTGCTGTACTTTTCTTTGTTCTTTCCTGGGCTGGCACCCCTTTGGTTGCAGGACAAGGTGCTGTCGAAGGATGAAATAGGGGAGGGGAAGGTGTTGGATATCTATAAGTAATTGATGGTGTGGGAGGGTGCTCGGGTGGGGCACATTAAGTGTAAATGGGAAGAGGAGCTGGGAGGTGGGGGCTGAGACATAGGCAGAGGCCTTGTGGAGGGTGAATGCATCCTCGCCATGTGCGAGGTTAAGCCAGTTGCACCAGTTTAAAGTGGTGCAAAGGGCTCATATGACAGTGGTGAGGATGAGTAGGTTCTTTAAGGGGGTAGAGGATAGGTGTGAGTGGCATGCGGGTGGGGCCTGTGAACCATAGCCACATGTTCTGGGCATGTCCAAGACTGAGCGGGTTCTGCAGGGGTTCCCGGACAAGATGTCCGAGGTGCTGGATGTGGAGGTGGTTCCGAGTCCGGAGGTGACGATATCTGGGGTGTTGGAAGACCCGGGAGTCCAGGGGGTGAGAGAAGCCGATGTTTTGACCTTTGCCTCTCTGATAGCCTGGAGGCAGGTTTTGCTAGGGTGGCGAGATTTTGAGCCGGCGAATGCTGGAGTGACCTGGCAGAATTCCTGAGGCTGGAGAAGGTCAAGTTCACTCTAAGGGGGTTGGCAGAGGGGTTCACCCGGAGGTGGAAACCGTTTATCGATTTCTTTTAAGGAAGATTGAGGGGTCAGCTAAGTGGGGTGGGGTTTGGAGGGGGGGGTAAGGGGGTTAAAATGGGGAAGGTGAGATGTGGTGGGCGCTGGCGTTAGGAGGGCTTGTGAGTCCGCTGACGAGCTTGCTCGCTGCTCTTGCCCTTTTCTGCAGTTTCTGGCTTCCCTGCGGCCTCTCGAGCTGCTGCTCCCTGGCATTATTTTCTCTCTGCTGTCTTTGTGGATGAGGGAATGATTGAGTCCAATTTTCCAGGATAGATTCTGGCAACAGTGCCTATTTACTGTTTTCTGGAGGAGAGCCACCTGATGTGCGACTGCTCAGCACATCCCCGTCAACAATTTGTTCCTTTAAGCGTACAATATTTAACCTAATGCTGCAATTGTAAAATAGAATATATTAACATGTGATGCTTTGTAGTTTGAAAGAGGTTTGCTGGATGCAAGACTATTTTAAGTTTATGTATAAATTAATATATGTTCTTTAGGTAACCTGATTTTTTTTTTACCATAGGTTTTTGGTTAAAAATAAGCACGTATGAAGAACAGCCAAATGTTAGATTCCAGTACCAAGTTTTGATGATTGTTGGAACCAGTACAAGTGGGGACTTTCTGGCTTGGAGCACGTTTGCGAACTTTAATAATCTGCAAGGGGACAACCTTCGATTCCCATTAGTGACAGTAAGTTATTCAAATTTATGTAATTTCAATATTTCAAGCATAACTGGCACCTTAATGTTAAATTTTAAAATATTTTTCACACCTACTAGATTAATTCATGAGTACCAAAAAATTTAACTGGTCAGATCCCAACGCTGCATTATGTAAACAGTCACCCAGTAGCAATTTTCCCTGAATTGGCTCACTGTTCAATTAATGACTGGCCAGGCTCTCGAAGTTGGAGGCTCTCTTTGAAGGAACTGCAGCCTGCCGATTCGGTTGAGAGAGAGGGTGTGCCTCCATCTTGAGGTCCCATTCAGCAATTTAAAAAACATTTCTGTTAAAATGACTGCCAGGCCATCATTCTGAAGGGAAGCGCCTCCACAGGGTGATCTATGGACGCAGCTGTGGCCTGGCAGTCGGTGATGGACTCAAAGCCTGCCAGAAGTCCTGGCCCCGCCAGCCTGCCACCAACAGGCTGCCCTCCAGGCAACTGACCTGTTGCCATGCTGTGTGGGGCCGAGGCCGACTGAAAAATTCTGGTTGGTCTCTGACAACAGGCCATTATCTTCCCTTAATTGGCTGCCCACTGCTTGTGGGATGGTGCTGGTAAACTGATAAGCTGGCTGGTGACTCCGATTCGAATCTATAAATTGAGCTGATTGCAACCTGGAATGTAGAGCACAGGCCGATCACAAGTTACCCCTTTGAGATACCCCATGAAAATTGTACCGGCGCTTCCTGTTGATTCCCTTATTTCCTATTTCTCTTATGTTGTTATCGTTTTTGATCCATGGATCTTTAATGGGCGTATACCTTTAAGTCGAGCAGGGGAAGTGAGGAACGCAAAAGTTGAACTGTGCTATGAATATTTAGATTTTGAACATAAAACCTCAGACGTTATGGCACTTGAGAAATTGGAGGGATTCAGTTCGATTAGTTGGCTGGTGGCCAATGGATTGTCTAACTATTGTATTCTACCCGACAACAGACAGTGATTGGGTCCTGCCAGGTGGGGTGTTTTCAGAGAATCCAAAAGAGGAGGCTCCTGGACACAGAGACGAGGCTGTGTGTTGCTCTCTTTTCTACAGTGAAAACCATTACAGACTGAAAGCAGAGACGTCATCCAGCCGGAGGTCTAGCCTGAAGAAGGATGTACTGGAAGATGTCCACCTGAAACAGACTTTTATCCTTTTACTTGATGCATCCCTCTTTCCCTCTGTGTTTGTCTGTCTTGTGTGAGTGTGTGTGTGTAGAGGGTGGGACGAGTTAAAGAGGGAAGGATTAAGAATTAGATAATAGTTAATCAGTTGTATTTACTATCTAATTAATTATAGTTCTTGTTATTAATAAAAGTTAATTGTGTTTAAATTTACAAACCCGATGACTGTAGTTATTGAACAGCTAAAGACCAAAGACTTTGGATATTTTAAAATTAAAATTGACCGCACACTAGCCCAGGATGTCGTAACAAACGATTTAAAGGTTTTGTGCATTGAATTCAACAGGTTACTCTCACCAAAAATAATTTAGAGGGAACTTTGGTGGCGATGATGGTTCTTTGATAACAGCCTTTATATCTGGTATATTAGCAGCGACTGCTGAGTATTCCCATTGTCTTTGGTTTTGATGGGGCTCTGTCCCCAAATGGGGGCAAGTACAGAGGCAGGAGGGAGGAGTCAATTAAGGAGAGATTTGATTGGGACACTTCTCACTCAGACGCTGCCTTGATGTCAAGGTTGTTGATTCTCTTCCCTTCACTAGCATTGAGTTCTTGCATCTGTGTCTGGATCAGGGCTGCAGTGAGGGCTGGAACCAAGAGGTTCTCTTGGAATCCATGCTGAGAATTAATGAACAGGTTATTAGTGAATTAATATCACTCTTGTTTATAGCATGTTGCTTTTGATGTGAAGCATGCAGCTAGCATAGTGTGTTGGCTTCATGAAGTTTGTTGCTCGTTCTGCAGTTTATCACATCTTGCTTCTGACTCATTCTTCGACACTCCATTAGAGCAGATTGGTTGTCTGGCTTGAGGATGATTGAGGAGCGAAGGATGTGCTGGACCACAAAGTTACAGAGAATGATAGTACACCATTCCGCTGCTGCTGATGGCTCACGACCTGAACAAAGTTGATTTTTGGATTGCTAGATTGGTTTGGCCAATTTAGCACAGTGGTAGTGAGGAATACTCAGAGTCTGGAAAGGGTTCAGATGAAGATCACAAGATTAATACCTAATTTAAAACATTTTATTCAGATAGGCGAAAAGAGGTGGATCTGGATACTTTCAAAAATATAAGCATAGAGTTTTTTAAAAAAGAGGGACTTTATTCACTCTCAGGCAAGCGCTGGCAAAGTATTAATTTATTGCTTTTAGTCCAAAAGCTAGATTGGCATTGGATGTTAGTTGACTTTACATTTGTCTTTTCTTTTATGGGATCATGTCATCTTTGTTTAACTGCTAATATCCAAGGTTTGTCTACTTTGTCAACAGTGTTACAGTGGTACTTTGATGTAAAAAAGAAATGTGTAACATCTGCAATTTGATGTGTGTATGACAATTACACAGATACAATTGCAGATCCATCATTCATGTGTAAATAGAAAAATAGTTTGGATGTTTGGTTTGTGCTCACCATGCATTTGTAGTTAAAAAATCATTTAGATTTGTGCTTGTGATAAGTACTAGAATTTATGCAATTATTATTCTACTAAATGGGCCTGAAAGACCAAATTTTCGTGGATAATTAATTTATTTGCAAACTAGTGATTAAAGCAGAAAAAGGGATAAATTCTAGGATAACGTAGTCTTGGTAAATTGAAGCACAAATAGCCTCACAATTATATTAACTTATTGTTCAAGCAAATGTGTTGTGCTTTATTAATTGTACCTGCACTTTCAGGCATATTTCTGCTGAATTGACAAACATATGTCACCTGCCTTTCTGACCATGAATAACTGATTCAAGTAATGTATATTGTCCAGTTGTCCGAAACATAGAAAATGAGAGTGGGATTAGGCCATACGGTTCTTCAAACCTGCTCTACCATTCATTATGATGATGGCTGATCATCCAACTCAATAGTCTGTTCCCGCCTTCCTCCCCAAATCCTTTGAACTCTTTCGCCCAAGATTGTGGTAACCTGGCCCCTTTTAAGGGCCGATATTTTGAGGGCCACGTGACCCGCTCGGAGTGTGAATCCCGACCTATAGGGACAAAGCACGGGGCTGGGTAGTGTGGACCCAGGAGTCAAGGAGTAAAAGCCTGTGTATAGTTAGATTTCACTGTTGATTCCAATAAAATTCTTTGTTCTACAAGAAGCCTCCTCAGTGATCCCTCATGCTACTACATATATCTAACTCCTTCTTGAAAACATATAGGGCGCAATCCAATGGCCACGATGTGCCCGAAAAGCAGCTCGCCTTGGTGCAGTGTGGCGGGGGGGGGGGGGGGAGGAATCTCCCAGGTGCTCGGAGGCCCCCAGCTGCATATCCTTTGGGCAGGGTGGTACCCTGGCACTGTCACCTGGGTGCCAGCCTGGCACTGCCAAGGTGTCCCAAGTTGTACTGCCAGGTGGTATGGGCACTGACAGGATGCCAGCCTGGCAGTGCCAAGGTGCCAAGCAGACATTTGCTCGTGTGCAATCGGACCAGGGGTGTGCTGTCTGGGTGGGGGTGTGAGGGGAACCTCCCATAGTGCATTCGTGCTGGGGTAGATCGCTTCAGGGGCCTCGGAGATCAGGGTGCCATTTGGAAATGGCATTCCGATCTCTCGTTAAACTGGGGAGTGCTGACGAGCAGGACTCCCCAGTGTACAAAGCAGGGTTATGTGTGGCCTCGGCCGTGCGTTCCCCACTGAGGCCCCTTACACAGCGTGAGTCGTGTTGCATAGCCTTGTTTTTCTCAGCGCTGGGAAACCTGCAGCTAAACACGCTCACTATGGGACTTTGTTCCCAATTAGTTGAATCGCGCCCACAATGTTTTGGCCTCAAGTACTTACTGTGGTAGTGAATTGCACAGGCTTATCACTCTCTGCGTTAAGATTTTGCTCCTTATCCCAGACTGAGGATAAGGGGGAGACGAGTTAGGACTGTGTCCCTGGTTCTGGACTCTCCCATTATTGGGAACATCCTTCCTACATTTACCCTGTCTAGCCCTGTTACAATTTTATAGGTTTCATTCTTCTGAATCCAGTGAATATAATCCTAACCGACTCAATTTCTCCTCATATGACAGTCCTGCTATCCCAGGAATCAGTCTGGCAAACCTTTGCTGCACTCCTCTTTAGCAAGAAACTCCTTCCTTGGATATGGAGACCAGCACACAGGTGTGGTCTCACCAAGGCCATGTATAATTGCAGGAAGACATCATTGCGCCTGTATTCTAATCCCCTCACTAGGAAGACCAACATACCATTTGCCTTCTTTAACACTTGCTGTACTTGTATACTTACATGTATGAGGACACCCAGGTCTTCTTGCATATTCCCCTACCTCCATTTATAGCCAAACAGATAGTAGAACATAGAACATAGACCATTACAGCGCAGTACAGGCCCTTCAGCCCTCGATGTTGCGCCGACCTGTGAAACCACTCTAAAGCACATTTATACTATTCCCTTATCGTCCATATGTCTATCCAATGACCATTTGAATACCCTTATAGAACATAGTAATCTGTTGGAGTGGCACGGTGGTGCAGTGGTTAGCACTGCTGCCTCACGGCGCCTAGGACCCGTGCCCCGGGTCACTGTCTGTGTGGAGTTTGCACATTTTCCCTTGTGTCTGCGTGGGTCTCACCCCCGCAATCCAAAAAGGGTAGGTGAATTGGCTACGCTAAATTGCCCTTTAATTGGAAAAAAAAGAATTGAGTACTCTAAATTCTTCCTGATTTTGCTACCAAAGTGGATGACCTCCCATTTATCCACAATATGCTGCATCTACCATGTATTTGCCCACTCACTCAGCTTCTCCAAATTACACTGAAGCATCTCTGCATCCTCCTCACAACTCGCCCGCCCACCCAGCTTTGTGTTGCCTGTAAATTTGGAGGTATTGCATTTCATTCCCTCATCTAAACCATTAATATATATTGTGAATATCTGGGTTCCCAGCACTGATCCCTACAGTACCCCACAAGTCACTGCCTGCCTTTCGGAAAAAGACCCGTTTATTCCTACCTTTGTTTCCTGTCTGCCAACCAGTTTTCTATCCCTTTCAATACACTACCTTCAATCCCATGCACTTTTATTTTACTTGCTAATATCTTATGTAGGATATTGTCGAAAGCGTTCTGAAACTATCACAAGGTTTTTAAAATTGGAGTTATTTAAAATCAGTTCCCACAAAAATCTATTTTAATATAAAATTCAAAATATTCTGCTGGTGCCATGCTCAAGGACATGTATATTTTCAATTTGGCTGGATCTGGTGGGAAGTTGGAGATTGGTGGATCTGTGCAGGATTAAGATAGTGTTGTGCAATTATAAACTTGTTGCCTGTGTTATATTACTCTTTGGTAAAATATTGTTACTTTTTGCTTTATATATCCAGAATGGTCTGATGGTGTGATTCTGAAGAAACCACCAATCTTCAACTTAAAGCAAAACAGATTTAATGCGAGGCCTGGATAGAGTGGATGTGGAGAGGATGTTCCCACTTGTAGGAAAAACTAGAACCAGAGGACACCATCTCAGACTAAAGGGACGATCCTTTAAAACCGAGATGCGGAGGAATTTCTTCAGCCAGAGGGTGGTGAATCTGTGGAACTCTTTGCCGCAGAAGGTTGTGGAGGCAAATTCACTGATTGTCTTTAAGACTGAGATAGATAGGTTCTTAATTAATGAGGCGATCAGGGGTTATGGGGAGAAGGCAGGAGAATAGGGATGAGAAAATATCAGCCATGATTGAATGGCGGAGCAGACTCGATGGGCCGAGTGGCCTAATTCTGCTCCTATTTCTTATGGGCTTATGGTCTAATGAATAACTAATTGATTAATATTGAGTTTGCACACTCTACAGAACTATCACTAGTAATCAAGTAATAAATATTAAAGTATTAACTAATATAAACTGCACATGCTAACTATGCTGTGATCTGTCTCTCTAACACTCTGCTGTCTAGTCACTCCTGGTTGGAAGAGACCCAAGATCCTTTGAGTTCTCCTATTTATAATGGAATCTAGTGCTGCCATCTAGTGGTTGTGTTACACTAAGATGTAATCATTAACCCCTTTACATGTCTCTATATATACATATCACTACAGCCTGCATCTGATTATCTGCTTCCACAGACTGTAGAGCTTGTTCATTACAGAGGTTGATTATTTTTGTCTCTGATTCCTTTCTTACTCTTTTCTTGCTGTTCAGTTCTATCTACAAGATGACCTGCTTTATTTGCCTTGGAATTAGATTTTTTTTTCTATAAAAACTTGTGATAGAAAATAAAATTGTTTTATGTGACATTTTCTTTTCAAGGCAATGGAAGAAGACCAAAATCTGGATGGGAAGATGGATCGTCTGAATTTCCGCTTGGAGCTTCCACTCCAACCATCAGAGCAAGTGTACAATGTGCAATTTATTCTGACATTTTCATACAAACTTTTTGTGAGTATTCACTATGGCCGTCTTTACCTCCTTCCCAACTGAAATGCAGATAAAAATGGTGCTTCTAATTTAAAAAGAAACCTATTCTATGATGATAAATATTTGCATTTTTATTAATGAAAATACATGCTTCTTATTTCTACAAGCGTGATGTTGGTTGAATTTCTGGATGGAAAAATCTTTGGAAGACAATAGTATTGCATTTACAGTGGTGAACAGGGTTTATTTTGACTTCAGAAAAGATTATTTTGTTTCTATGCAAGTCTGAATAGCCGAGATCACAAGGCAAGTTCAGATGGTAAAGGGCTTTTGCCCATTTCTTTCAGTATACCAACTCTTTTGTCTTCACTTTTGCAGCTTCTAGTGTCCCATGGGAGGGGGCTGGGATAGATTTTCTGCCCCTGCTTTTGGTGGGAGTCCCCAAACAGCTTTTACGCGGACGGTATTTCCCATTGACATTTTCCCCGCCAATGACGTAATGGGGTTCCAATGTATGGAACCACCATTCAAGTACCATTAGCGAACTTTCCCTGCTGTATTAATCCCCGCTGTATTATCCCCTCCACGTAAGGATCCCCCCATCTGACATCGCTTCAGCTGGATTTACAACAGGTCAGGACCAATGGAGAACCGGTCCCCACTGGGGGTGCAGAGGTAAGTACAGCCCCAGAAGGGAGTGGGTCATGCCCAGACAGTACCCTGATACTGCCCCAAAAGTGCCGGGGGGGGGGGTGGGGTGTTAGGGGGACTTCTGTTGGGGAAGGTGGGGGGGGGGGCTTCCATTGGGGATGTTCGGAGTGGGAGACAGGGTGGGGGTTCTATTTCCATGGGGGGAGGGATCCTTTTTAAAAGACCGGGCTCCCTTCAGTGGCCGAGGTTGCTGGTGGGGAGAGCTCAGTCAAAGCCCACCTTGCCAGCATGACGACATGGGTCCCAGCCCTTCCAGTTTATATTTCAATGAGCTTGAAAATTTGGCATGAAAAGCCCCGGCAAGGCAGCTGGCGGGCTGTCCACCGCTTTTCCCTCCCAGAGCAACACAAAACAAAATCATAAAATGTTGCCCCTGGTCTCAATCGTCCTTGAAAATCTGTTCTAACTATTGATCATACTCTGGGAAGAAATACTTCCTGACAATTGTCTTAATTTTGTCCTTGATGGCCTTAAATCAACGCATTTTGTTCTGCCTTTGCATAACTTTTCTGTGATTCTCTGATATCTGAATGCAGTGTTCCTGGCTTACTTTGAAAGGTTTACTTAACAGTATAGCTTTTTCTGAAATATCTCTCAAAACTGAAGAACTTCGATATACCAAGCCATGCAACATGGCTAATTACACTAATACTGGAGATAATCCTTGTAGCTCTCGTGCGGACTGCCTGTAGGGATTGCATAATGCCTTTATGCCATATGATCAATTTTATACAAGTCCTCCAGCTGAGGGTTGTTCAGAGGACTGGATAGCTGCAGCATGACATTTGGAGTTTTCAATTCACCCAACAAAGATGTGCAGGTTAGGTGGATTGGCCATGATAAATTGCCCTTAGTGTCCAAAATTGCCCTTAGTGTTGGGTGGGGTTACTGGGTTATGGGGATAGGATGGAGGTGTTGACTTTGGGTAGTGTGCTCTTTCCAAGAGCCGGTGCAGACTCGATGGGCCGAATGGCCTCCTTCTGCACTGTAAATTCTATGATAATCAACCTGTCAATATAAACTTAGTATTCTATTTGTTTTGTTCATTGTCACATCATAGTTTTTGTACTTGAGGAGAAATACATTTATTAAAATTCCGAGATCTCTTCAGTTTATTCAGTGGTAAACTCTGGACGCAATTCTCCCATCGGGAGACTAAGTCCCGACGCTGGAGTGAAAACTGAAGTGTTTCACTCCGGCTTCGGAGGCCATTCCCAGCCCCCTATTTTCAGTGCTACATCTAATAGAATCATAGAATTTACAGTGCAGAAGGAGGCCATTCGGCCCATCGAGTCTGCACCGGCCCTTGGAAAGAGCACCGTACCGAAGCCCACACCTCCACCCTATCCCCGTAACGCAGTAATCCCACCTAACCTTTTTGGAAACTGAGGGCAATTTTTAGCATGGCCAATCCATCTAACCTGCACATCTTTGGACAGTGGGAGGAAACCAGAGCACCCGGAGGAAACCCATGCAGACACTGGGAGATTGTGCAGACTCGCACAGACAGTGACCCAAACCGGGAATCGAACCTAGGACCCTGGAGCTGTGAAGAAACTGTGCTAACCATTGTGCTACTGTGCCACCCTGTAATGAGGTTACAGATAGGGACATTGCACCTACTAGGCAAGTCACTCACCATCCTGACTTTGAAATATATGCTTTCACTGTCTATGGGTAAAAATCCTGGAACACTCTCCATAACAGCACTGGGGGGTGTACCTACACAACATGGACTGCAATGATTCAAGAAAGCAGCTCACCACCACCTTCTCAAGGGCAAGTAGGGATGGGCAACAAATGCTGGCCGAGCCAGCAAAGCTCACATCTTGTAAAAATGAATTTAAAAAATGATTCCAATATCTCTCTCGTCAGGGCAGCACGGTAGCATTGTGGATAGCACAATTGCTTCACAGCTCCAGGGTCCCAGGTTCGATTCCAGCTTGGGTCACTGTCTGTGCGGAGTCTGCACATCCTCCCCGTGTGTGCGTGGGTTTCCTCCGGGTGCTCCGGTTTCCTCCCACAGTCCAAAGATGTGCAGGTTAGGTGGATTGGCCTTGCTAAATTGCCCTTAGTGTCCAAAATTGCCCTTAGTGTTGGGTGGGGTTACTGGGTTATGGGGATAGGGTGGAGGTGTTGACCTTGGGTAGGGTGCTCTTTCCAAGAGCCGGTGCGGACTTGATGGGCCGAATGGCCTCCTTCTGCACTGTAAATTCTATGATTGTCTTAACACATGACTTATTGATGTCAATAGTACATCATCATCTACATCATACATAGCATATACCATTATTAACCCTTTAGACTACACCTCTTCTCAAGCACACTTTTATGCAACATGAACCTGTCCCCGGACCAGATTTTCCGATGCCACTGAAAGTCACTGGACTTTTGGCTGGCTCTCTAAATTTTCCATTCCTACTTGCGATGTGTCCTGCTGTGGGTGGGATTGGAAAATCCCAGTCTATGCCTTTGACTATTTACATTAGGGCAGCATGGGGGTGCAGTGGTTAGCACTGCTGCCTCACAACATGAGGGACCTGGGTTCGATTTTGGCCTTGGGTGACCTGTCTGTATGGAGTTTGCACATTTTTCCTATGTCTGCATGGGTTTCCTTCCACAGTCCAAAAATGTGCAGGTTAGGTGGATTGACCAAGATCAATGCGATGGATTATGGTGATAGGTTGGGGAGTGGACCTAGGTAGATTGCTCTTTTGGACTGTCATTGCAGACCCAATGAGCCAATGGCTTCCTTCTGAACTGTAAGGATTCTATGGATTACATTTCTGTAACTGCTTTTTTAAGACGGGAAATGGAATTTTGTTCTTTATTGCGAGAGAATTGGAGTGGATGGAGTTTAAAAACCGGGAGGTTATATGACAGCTGTATAGGATGCCGGTGAGGCCACACCTGGAGTACTCTGTACAGTTTTGATCTCCTGACTTGAGAAAGGTTGTACTGGCACTTGAGGGGGTACAGAGGAGATTCATTAGGTTGATTCCGGAGTTGAAGGATTGGTTTATGAGGAGAGACTGAGTAGACTGGGACTATACTCGTTGGAATTTAGAAGAATGAGGGGAGATCTGGTTCAAACGTAAAATTATGAAGAGAATAGATAGGATAGAAGCAGGGAGGTTGTTTCCATTGGCGGGTGAAACTAAATCTAGGGGACATAGTCACAAAATAAGGGGGAGCAGATGTGGAATTGAGTTGAGCAGGAGCTTCTTCACCCAAAGGGTTGTGAATCTGTGGAATTCCTGCTCAGTGAAGCTGTTGAGGCTATCTCGTTAAATGTTTTTAAGGCAACGATTGATGAGATTTTTGAACAGTAAAGGAATTAAGCGTTATGGTGAGCGTTTGGATAAGTGGAGCTGAGTCCACAAAAAGAGCAGCCATGATCTTATTGAATGGTGGAGCAGTCTCAAGGGGCCAGATGGCCGACTCCTGCTCCTAGTTCTTAGGAATAATGTTTGTTCTGATATACCATATCCAATATACCATATCACCATTTGTGCGTGGAATCACTCCTGGAGTGAAGTATCCATTTCTCACAGTCTTACAAATTAAATAAAATATTTGAGTTTCTGTTTGATGTCCTAGCGACTGTTGGGTCTGGCCTGGGATCATAATAATGGTATGAGGTGCAGATTTCTATAATGGATTGGGGAAGTTTACTTAAAGGTATGATGGCAGATAGGCAATGGCAAACATTCAAAGAATGCCTGCGTAAACTGCAACAATTGTTTATTCCTGTCTGGTGTTAAAATAATGCGGGAAACGTAATCAAACCATGGCTTACAAGGGAAATTCGAGATCGTACTAGATCTAAGGAAGAGACATAAAAATTGGCCAGACAAACAGCAGACCTGAGGATTTGGAGCCATTCAGAAAGGAGAACAAAAGGATTGATTAGGAACGGGAAAATAGTAAGGTTGCTGGGGACATAAAAACTGACTGTAAAAGCTTCTGTAGATATGTGAAGAGAAAAAGATTGGTGAAGACAATACAGTCAGAAACCAAGGAACTTATAATGGGAACAAAGAAATAGCTGACAAATTAGGTACATATTTTGGTTCTGTCTTCACAAAGGAGGACACAAATAACATACCAGATTTGTTGGGAACAGGGTTTAATGAGAGGCAACAACTGAAGGAAATCAATTAGTCGGGAAGTGGTGTTGGGAAAATTGATGGGATTGAAGGCCGATAAATCCCCAGGCCTGATAATCTACATCCCAGTGATTTAAGGAAGTGGGCTGGAAATAGTGGATGTATTGGTGGTCATCTTCCAAGATACTCTGGAACAGAACAGTTCCTACAGAGGGTAGCTAATGATGTCTCACTTTTTAAAAAGGGAGGAAGAGAGAAAACAGGGAATTATAGACCAGTCAGACTGATGTGTGATGTGGGGAAATGCTAAAGTCCATTATAAAGATTTAATATCAGAGCACTTGGAAAACAGTGGCAGGATCGGACAAAGTCAGCATGGATTTACGAAAAGAAAATCTTGCTTGCGAAATCTAGTGGATTTAGTTGATTTGGAATTTCAAGAAATCTTTTGACAAAGTCCCACAAAATAGATTAGTGTGTAAAATTGAAGCCCAGTGGATTGGGGGTAGCGTATTGAGGTGGATAGGAAATTGGTTGGCAGACAGGAAACACGGAGTAGGAATAAACAGGTCTTTTTCCAAATGGCAGGCAGTGACTATTGTGGTATCGTAGGGATCAGTGCTGGGACCCCATCGATTCACCATATATATTAATGATTTAAATGAGGGAACAAATGTAAGATCTACAAATTCTCTTTAAATGTGAGGTTATCCACTTTGGTATACAAAAACAGGAAGGCAGATTATTGTCTGAATGATAAATTGAGAGGGGAATGTGCAACAAGACATCGGGAGTGGGGTTTGTACAACTCATTGAACACCTTTTTGCAAAACCATTTTGTAATGCGGGTCTAGCCCCGGACCCTTTGCCCATCTCTCTATGCAACCCATCCCCCATTGGCGGCCCACCCCTGTGGAGGGTCCCCCATCCCCTGCCGATGGGGGTGGCAAGCCTAGCACCCCCAGGCTTTTGGCCCGTGAGCAAAGATTTAAAAAAAAAAAAAAAAAAAAATTTTATCAAAGGTTTTCATGAAATATCAATAACAAAATGAGAAAGAAAAAAGAACCCAACAGGGTTAAGTACGAAACACAATCTTAAAAAAAAAAGCAACCCCCCCAAATCCGCCGGGCTACCAGGGACGCAAAGGCCAGAATTCCGGCCTCTTTCACCTCCTGCACTCCCGGCTCCTCTGCCACTCCAAATATTGCGAGCCCCCAGCCCGGTTTGACCCTGGATCCTACCACCCTCGACACCGTCCTCGCTACGCCTTTTCCAAAATTCCTCCAGCGCTGGGCATGCCCAGAACATATGGATGTGATTTGCTGGGCTCCCTGAGCACCTAACACACCTGTCCTCACCCCAAAGAACCGGCTCATCCTTGTCCCGGTCATGTGTGCCCTGTGCAGCATCTTAAACTGTATGAGGCTGAGCCTCGCGCACGAAGAGGAAGAGTTCACCCCCGCCCCCCCCCCCGAGAGCACCCTGTCCTGTACTGTGTGTGGCAGTAGCCGCGGGAATTCCACCACCTGCCGTCTGGCAAACGCCCTTACCTGTAAGTACCTGAAGGTGTTCTCCGGGGGGGAGCCCGTATTTCTCCTCCAGCTCACCCAAGCTCGCGAACTTCCCGTCCACAAACAGGTCCCCCAGCTTTCGTATCCCTGCCCTGTGCCACCCCGAAAACCCTCCACCTGTTCTTCCTGGGGCGAATCGGTGGTTCCCCCGTAATGGGGTCCACGCCGAGGCCCCAACTTCCCCCGTATGCCACCTCCACTGCCCCCAAATTTTGAGGGCCGCCACCACCACCAGGCTCGTGGTATACCTCCCTTGGAGAGAGTGGCAGCGGCTCCGTTGCCAGCGCCCCCAGACTCGTGCCCACACAGGACGCCGTCCCCAGACTCTTCCATGCAGCCCCCTCCCCCTCCATCACCCACTTGCGCACCATCGTCGCATTGGCGGCCCAGTGGTACCCACCGAGGTTGGGCAGCGCCAGCCCCCCCTACCACTACTACGCTCCAGGAACACCCTTCTCACCCTCGGAGTCCCTCGCGCCCACACAAACCCCATTATACTCCTGTTAACCCGCCTGAAAAAAGCATTCGGGATAAACACGGAGAGGCACTGGAAAAGGAACAAAAACCTTGGGAGCGCCGTCATTTTGATTGACTGCACCCTACCCGCCAAGGACTGTGGCAACGCGTCCCACCTCTTGAACTCCTCCTCCATTTGCTCCGCCAGCCTTGTAAAGTTAAGCCTATGCAGGGCCCCCCAGCTCCTGGCCACCTCTCCGCCCTTTTTAGTGGGAGCTCGCCAATCCCCCTCTCCTGGTCCCCGAGCTGAACTACGAACAGCTTGCTCTTCTCCATATTGAGCTTGTACCCCGAAAAGTCCCCGAATTCCCTAACGATCCTCAATACCTCTGGCATTCCTCCCACCGGGTCCGCCACATACAGCAGCAGGTCGTCCGCATAAAGCGACACCCTATGCTCCTCCCCACCCTGCACCAAACCCCCTCCAGTTCCTCGACTCTCTCAGTGCCATAGCCAAGGGTTCAATTGCCAGTGCGAAGAGCAGGGGGGACAGGGGACACCTCTGTCTCGTCCCTCGGTGCAACCGAAAGTACTCGGACCTCCTCCTATTTGCGTCCACACTCGCCATCGAGACCTCATACAACAGCCGAACCCACCTGACAAACCCCTCCCTAAACCCGAACCTCTTCAGCACCTCCCACAGGTACCCCCACTCTACCCTATCAAAGGCTTTCTCAGCGTCCATCGCCACCACTATCTCCACCTCCCCCTCCCTCGCCGGCATCATGATAATGTTCAAAAGCCTCCGCACATTCGCGTTCAACTGTCTCCCCTTCACAAACCCCGTCTGGTCTTCATGGATGATCTGCGGCACACAATCCTCAATCCTCGTGGCTAAGACCTTCGCCAGCACCTTGGCATCTATATTTAGCAAGGAAATCGGTCTGTAAGACCCACATTGCAGGGGATCCTTGTCCCGCTTCAGGATCAAGGAGATCAGTGCCCGGGACATCGTCGGGGGTAAAGCCCCCCCCCCTCCCGTGCCTCGTTAAAGGTCCTAACTAACAGTGGGCCCAACAGGTCCATATATTTTTTATAGAACTCGACCGGGAAACCGTCCGGCCCCGGTGCCTTCCCCACCTGCATGCTTCCTATCCCTTTGATCAGCTCCTCCAGCCCAATCGGGGCCCCCGGTCCCGCCACCAGTCCCTCTTCCACCTTTGGAAACCTCAATTGGTCCAGGAAACGGCCCATCCCTCCCTCCTCCCGTGGGGGCTTTGATCGGTACAATTCCTCGTAGAAGTCCCTGCAGACCCCATTGATGCCAACCCCACTCCGCACCACGCTCCCTCCCCTGTACTTAACTCCCCCGATCTCCCTCGCTGCGTCCCGCTTCCGAAGCTGATGCGCCAGCATCCGGCTTGCCTTTTCCCCATATTCGTAGACTCCCCCTGGGCCTTCCTCCACTGCACCTCTGCCTTCCTGGTAGCCACCAGGTCGAATTCGGCCTGGAGGCTGCGCCTCTTCCTCAACAATCCTTCCTCAGGCTCTTCTGCATACCTCCTGTCTACCCTCACCATCTCCCCCACCAGCCTCACCCTCTCCTCCGCTCCTTGTGGGCCCTAATGGAGATCAGCTCTCCCCTCATCACCGCCTTCAGTGCCTCCCATACCATCCCCACTCGGACCTCCCCGTTGTTGTTGGTCTCCAAGTACCTCTCTATACTTCCTCAGACCCGCTCGCTCACCTCCTCGTCTGCCAACAGCCCCACCTCCAAGCGCCACAGCGGGCGCTGGTCCCTCTCCTCCCCCATCTCCAAGTCCACCCAATGCGGGGCGTGGTCCGAAATGGCTATCGCCGAATACTCGGTATCCTCCACTCTCGCTATCAGCCCTACTCAAAATGAAAAAGTCGATTCGAGAATAAGCCTTATGGACATGTGAGAAGAATGAAAATTCCCTAGCCCCCGGCCTTGCAAATCTCCAAGGGTCCACCACTCCCATTTGGTCCATAAATCCCCTCAGCACTCTAGCCGCCGCCGGCTTCCTACCCGTCCTAGACCTGAAGCGATCCAGTGCCGGATCCAACACCGTGTTAAAGTCTCCCCATTATCAGGCCCCCACTTCCAAGTCTGGGATCCGACCCAACATACGCCGCATAAAACCCGCATCGTCCCAATTTGGAGCATACACATTGACCAGTACCACCATCTCTCCCTGCAACTTACCACTTACCATTATGTACCTACCGCCGTTATAGAACATTACAGCGCAGTACAGACCCTTCGGCCCTCGATGTCGCGCCGACCTGTGAAACCACTCTAAAGCCCGTCTACTATCCTAACAAATGATTAAAAAAGTAGAACCCATACATAATTGAAGTAGCTTTGACTGGTTTCTTGATAAGGGCAGTGACATAAATTGGGTTTTAACTGAGCTTTTTAAATCGCGAAACACAACAGACTAAAATACAAATTAAAACTGTACTGGGTTATCCACCAAAAAGCAACAACAAAAACTCAAAAAAGTAAATTAAAAACATGCAAAGAGCAATTGGCATTTTGTACAACAGAAAACTATAACCCGCAGTCTCCAAAACCTCAGCCTCTTCCAAGCAAACAAGACATTTAAAAACATTTGCGTTGCCTCAACATGCACAAAAATATTAGATTCACAAGCATTATTAACATTTCACATTATGAATGATTTGGAAATAAAGCAACTTATGGAATGAAACCATAAGAAACAATAACCACAATGCTCGACGCCTCGAATGACACCTTCCCCACCAAGATCGCCACCCCTTGATTTTTGGCATCTAGCCCCGAGTGAAACACCTGATCTACCCACCCTTTCCTCAGTTTTACCTGGTCTGCCACCTTCAGGTGTGTCTCCTGGAACATAACCACATCCGCCTTGAGCCCCTTCAGGTGCGTGAACAGGCGGGCCCGCTTAACTGGCCCATTCAATCCCCTTACATGCCAGGTTATCAGCCAGATCAGGGGGCTACCCGCCCCCCTCCCCTGCCGACTAGCCATGACCCCTCCTCGGTCAGCCACGCGCCCGTACCCCACACCCGGCCCGTTCCCCACAGCGGCATACCCCCGTCTCGATTCCCCCCCACCCCTCCCGGCT
This sequence comes from Scyliorhinus torazame, assembly GCF_047496885.1. Taxonomy (NCBI): domain Eukaryota; kingdom Metazoa; phylum Chordata; class Chondrichthyes; order Carcharhiniformes; family Scyliorhinidae; genus Scyliorhinus; species Scyliorhinus torazame. The sequence continues at coordinate 40,455,560 of NC_092716.1, forward strand.
AGGGCCCATCCTAGCTGGTTTACTCCCCCCATTGCACTTCCGCAAGTCAGCTGACTCCTGCTGACCCCGGCCACTCCCGCCTCCCCTTCGACTCCTCCCATTGTGCGGCACACCCTCCTCTCCCGCTCCCCATCCACAGGCTCTCCCCCTCCCCCCTCCGTTCTAAGCGCGGGAAACAATCCTCGCTTCCCTGCCCTGGCCCGGCCCCCCCCCCAGTCTTTGGCGCGAGGAAAAAAGCCCGCGCTCTCCACCTCCCAGGCCCCGCCACCAACCAAAACAGTGCCCAACCCGCCCCATCCACCCTCCCCAACCCGAAAGAGAAACCACAGAGAAAAAGAAACCCAAAACAATGCAAACACCCCCCCCGGAACAAAAAATAGGCGTAACATATCCACCGCAGTCCCCAATCGCCCATCCTGACCCTCGGTCTGTGTCCAGCTTCTCGGCCTGAAAAAAGGCCCATGCCTCCTCCGGAGACTCAAAATAATGGTGCCGGTCCTTGTAGGTAACCCACAGTCGCACCGGCAGCAACATGCCAAACTTCACCCCCTTCCTGTGCAGCACCGCCTTCACTCGATTGTACCCGGCCCTCCTCTTCGCCACCTTCGCACTCCAGTCCTGATATATTCGAACCTCCGCGTTCTCCCACCTGCTGCTCCTCTCCTTCTTGGCCCACCTGAGCACACACTCCCGATCGACAAACCGATGGAACCGCACCAGCACCGCCCGCGGAGGCTTGTTAGCCTTGGGCCTCCTCGCCAACACTCTATGGGCCCCTTCCAGCTCCAGGGGCCCCTGGAAGGACCGCGCTCCCATCAGCGAGTTCAACATGGTGACCACATAGGCCCCCACCTCTGGCCCATCCAACCCCTCCGGGAAGCCCAGAATCCGCAGATTCTTCCGCCGCGACCGATTCTCCATCTCCTTGAACCGCTCCTGCCATTTCTTGTGGAGCGGCACGTGCGCCTCCACCTTTACCGCCAGGCCTAAAATCTCGTCCTCGTTGTCGGAGATCTTTTGTCGAGCCTCTTGGATCGCCACCCCCTGGGTCGTCTGTGTCTCCAGCAGCTTATCAATAGAAGCCTTCATCGGCTCTAGCAGGTCCGTTTTAATCTCTCTGAGGCAGCGCTGGATACCCTCCTGTTGCTCCTCCGCCCACTGCCTCCACGCTGCCTGGTCTCCGCCCGCCGCCATTTTGTCCTTCCCTCCCTTCTTCGGGTCCACCACCACCCTTTTTATTGCCCTGCTCCTAGTTAAAGCCATATACTGACAGGGAGCTGTTATTAACTCCTTCCCACACCAGGAAACGTCAAAGAAGTTCCATTTGGGGCCCTGAAAAGAGCCCAAAAGTCCGTTTTTGCGGGAGCCGCTGAATGTGCGACTTAGCTCCGCATAGCTGCAACCGGAGGTCTCGAGAGGGAATCCTTTTGGCAGTGTTCGCTTCACCAATCTGCCCCAAAAATCTGTGGAAACTCCTGAAAAAGGTCTGAGTCCGTTCCAGTCGGGAGCTGCCGAATGCGCGACCTACTCCTCCATGGCCACCACTGGATGCCTCGTCCCCGCTTCTTCAATGGCCTTGGTGAGATCTTTTTACAGTTGTTCCCTCTGCTGCTAGAATTCACCTTTAATAAAGGCCCTCAAGTCAGCTTGAAGCCTTTAAGCTTGCTCTTCCCCCGTCTGCATGCTGGAAGAGGCTTTTGCCTTTCCTGCAGCTCCAGCCAAATCTTTTACTGTTTCTGCCGGGTCTGGTAACCAAGAGACATACCATTCCTGGGGGACACTGTCGGGGGAATGTTGCAGTCGTCTTCCCACACCGGGAAATGGCGGAAAAATTCCGTTGGGGGCCCTGTAAAGAGCCCAAAAGTCCGTTCCAAGCGGGAGCTGCCGAACATGCGACTCAGCTCTGCATAGCCGCACCCGGAAGTCTCGCCCGTGAGCAAAGATGACTACTCACCTCCTCTGCTCCCCACAGAAGCCCTTCCGCCATGTTCCAATTTTTCAAAAGTAGTACTGATCGGTGCCAGCGTGAGCACTTGCTGGGGAGGCCGCTGAATGACGGGAGGCTGTTGGATATGGGGTTTCTCTCGTTAATTGGATGGAAATGGGGCTTAAGTGGTGATAAGGTGATAAGACGAGATGGTTCAAGTATTGGTTAGACACATTGCAAGGTAGGCAAGGAAAGGACATCCAAAGCAAGAGCTGTCTGAATTACTAAAGGTCGATATGAAGCAGGAAGAGAGGACTTATGATAAATGCCATGTTGATAATTCAATAGAGGCCAAGCTAAATACACAAATAAATAAAGGGAGGAATTGAAGAAGGAAATAAGAGGGGCAAAACAAATGTATGAGATTAGAGAAGATCTTAGTGGGTATGGATCTGAATGAACGAGAAGTGATGGATAAGGAGGGAGTGGTGGAGAAGCATGACTCATACTTGCAAGGCCCTCCAAAATCAAGTTGTGGTCTCAGGGCTTCAAAAAGGATAGCTTGGTCCCCCGGCTGCACCGATTCAAACATGTTTATCATGAGGATCCATTATTATGGAAGCCGAGTGAGAGTTTGGCTCAAGATGGATTGGAACTTTATGGGAAAAACAAAATGTTAGATAAAGCTTTGTGTGAAGAAATGTCAAGACAGGCTTTTGGTAGCAAGCTGTATCACTTGTTTTTGTACCAGACAAATTGCAGTAACAGCCTTGGGAAGGGTTGCGCTGTGTTGAAAATAATCATAATTAAGATAAAAGGCACAGATGGAATGCGAGGGGGCTGCCCTCCGAAATGAACCAAAAAATGTGTAAGAACTGCTGTTAGATGTATTGAATTTGGCTTGCTGTTGAAACTCTCAAGAGATACAGTGGTCTTAGCCCTGGCCAAGAAATAAACATATGTTAAAGTAACGAGGTGTTTGACTGATCATTTCATCCGGACTGGCTGCAAAAGAATCCTCATTTGGTGTCAGAAGTGGGATTTCAAGGCGCCTCCCTGGAACCTGACGGCGTAACAGACTGATCGCAATCGGACGCTGAGGAGGGAATTGGCCACCAAACGTGAGTAACCTTCGTTACCACTTTGGTTTCCCCCTCTGCTGTCCCGAGTGTGGCCACGCCCTGCTGTTCGGTTTCGGTGGAGACTCTGACGAAATCAAAGCAGTCCGGCGAACCCGTTACGAAGAAGGGTTGAAAGGGTTGGAGTCCCAGGAAGGTTGGATCTTCCTAAAGTCCCGGGTTGGAAACCTTGGGAGGTTAGAGTCCTCCCTAAACAGTCTGGGTTGGAGTCCCTGGGAGGTTAAAATCCTTCCTAAAGTCCCGGGTTGGAAACCTTGGGAGGTTAGAGTCCTCCCTAAACAGTCCGGGTTGGAGTCCCTGGGAGGTTAAAATCCTTCCTAAAGTCCCGGGTTGGAAACCTTGGGAGGTTAGAGTCCTCCCTAAACAGTCTGGGTTGGAGTCCCTGGGAGGTTAAAATCCTTCCTAAAGTCCCGGGTTGGAAACCTTGGGAGGTTAGAGTCCTCCCTAAACAGTCCGGGTTGGAGTCCCTGGGAGGTTAAAATCCTTCCTAAAGTCCCGGGTTGGAAACCTTGGGAGGTTAGAGTCCTCCCTAAACAGTCCGGGTTGGAGTCCCTGGGAGGTTAAAATCCTTCCTAAAGTCCCAGGTTGGAAACCTTGGGAGGTTAGAGTCCTCCTTTGATCTCTGGGTAAATGAGTGATGATGATCCTTAGGGTTGCCTAATACCTTCGCGATAAAAGATGGTTTTCGATAAATAAGTATATCAACTGGTGTCTAGACTTGTTCGACACTTCGGGTTGATCAGATTGTATATTACGGAGAACGGATAACTCTGTCCAAATTATATATTATAAAATTTAAATGGTGGTGCGGATAACACCTAAAGGAAACATAATAAACAGGGCTTGACCGTTGCGTGCCCTGTCGGAACACTCGAACAATTTCTTAAATCTGTTCTGTCTTTAATTCTCTGAGTCTGTCTGTCTGTTAGTTCTGTCTTTGATTCCCTGAGTCTGACAGTCTGTTTAAACCAGTCCTCTCTCTCTCTCTCTCTCTCTTTTCATGTTTCATTTCCAGACTTTGACCTTCCAACGGTCACTTTCGAACAATTTGATTTAGCCTTTTGATTGGGCAACGAGGCAGGATAACCCCGTTTAAATTCTTGATTGAATAGGCGATTTAGGATCGCTACCAAAATTAAATAGGAAACCACAAGGATCATCCGAGGATAGGAGACAATGGGTAATACTTTAGATAGTACCTCTGATAGTGGAAGCGCGCTTCAAGCTCTTTGTGAAAGACGAGGAACTCATGAACTCAGGTTTCAAGGGGGAGTGTGGTAATCGAATTTGTGAACAATTCATAGAGGTCCCACTGGTTCCACATTGCCTGGAAGACAAGTCTCCAATTTGTCAACCAACACACTCATTGGCTTCTCTCCCCCATCTAATCATTTACCCTCCTTTAAACCATCAATAATTAGAATCAGCAATCTGGGCGCAATCAAAATCATATTAGTTACAATATATTGATTGGTTCATATTAAATGATAATGATCAAAAGCATAAAGATCATCAAAGTGATCTGAGCTGCGAGACTCGAGAGTCTCAGCCAGTTCTACGGGATGCTCCTGTGGAAGAGGCTGAAACGGAGGCAAGTTGCTCATTTGTGTGTGGAAGAGACGGAGATGTCCATTGCTTTGATTCCAGTATGGATAATGGAACAGGCTGTCCCATCTCATTTGTGCATGCGCATATGTGTGTAATATGATGGTGTGCCATGAGTGGTGCTCCTGCAAATATGTCTTTCACCCAGAAACTGCTTCCTGTCACCCACAATCATGTCCATGGTCTGGGACATAACTCACAGGGGATAGTTTCTGCTGTAATGATAATCATCGCAGGATATTACAGTTCAGTTTTTGCAGCACATATCTTCCTTTGAAAAAAGGTGCGACATTCCTTGGTCTCTCTTGGGACTGAGTATAACCCACACAGGAACTTTCCAGACAGTCACTGAATTATATCTCAGAATTTACATACTCAGCCATTTTTGGCTTGTAGCTCCTTTTTAAAAAATATATGTCTTTCTTAAAAGTTCAATATGTCTGAAAGTAATTTGGGGCTATGATCCATTGTCATGACAGTGTGGATTCTGTTTCTACCTTAATATAAGTTACGCCCATTTCCTCTAATGCTAGAATGTTGTCTCTAATTAGTACAACTACCCACCCACCCCTCATCTTCATTCCCTATCTTTCTAAATATGTTCTGTCCTTATATCCTACCAATACTGTTCTTTATGTTCCTTTTATCCCTACAATATCTGGCTCTTCATTCCAAATTAGCACTTCCAATTCCCCTGTTTTGTTTCAAATCTTGTGCACAACTAGATTTGTTTTTATTAATTGTTGTCCTCACTTTATTTTTAACAGTCATTTTGAGTGTGCGCTGCCCAGCTCATACTGTACAAAGTTGCTGTGGATTAATTTTTATTTATTTTCCAATTAGCCCAGGAAAGGATCCCTTGCCTGTTACCTACTTCAAAGATAGACTTAACAGATAAAACTTCATCAGGCATCTATTCTCATATCCTCTCATGGACCTCTTTATTTCAGTGGCAGAGGACCTAATTTCTTTATCCCTCTGTCTACAATGGGGAAGGAAAACATTTTATTTTTTTCCAGGAATCAAAAGGAAGTTTGCCTTTCTGTCCAACTTCTTTCCAAAATATTTCCAAAATCTTACATTGGAAATGTGCAGCACTTTCCCTGTCCTCCCACCATCCCCTCAAACAACAGTACTCGCAACAGTAATACTTCGCAAACATGGAAGATCTGCCATTAGCTGAACTATGTCATGATGTTATTTACAGAGAATGTCTACATTCATGATGCAGAGTATGGCATATGCTTACTTCTCATCCTCCATACCTGGGTCACAGTTTACTGTGAATGGTGACTTGAAGCTGCATCAACGAGAGCCACTTCGACACAAAGGTGTTGACACACGTTATAATGTAAGTTTTCCTTTTTTTTAAGTTTATATTTTAATAAGAATAAGGAATCTCTGCCTTGAAGCTATTTGTGAACAATAAACTCTCACCATGATGATTTAAATATTTTCTAAATTTATGTCTAAACTTGAAAAATATCTTCTAATTGAAATGATGGCGACTGAAACTGTTCACTTTCTACATTTGCATGTCTCAATAAACAGTGCCATCTCAGCAGTTTAAAGATTTTACTAAGTTGTATTTATTTGACCACTGATTCCATATCAAGAAGACTACATTCAGATTTGTACACATGGTACTTTAAACATTCAGTGAGGATGATTTTATCCTAAGGCATTCAACTGGATATTGATGGGCGAAGTTTGTCTGATGTTGTTGCTGTTGTAAGGTTCAAGCCATTTCAGGCCTAACCTTGATTTATATGTTACCAGCAAGCTGCAGGTATCAAATTGCTGCAGGTACCAAATTGACACTTTGACGTAGGTTGCCAGTTGGGAAGAACCAAAAATTGGCACAATATTATGCAGAATCAGCTGAAAGTCAGAACTGGGGGTTAGAGAGGCATTCTGGGAAGGGTGGATGTTGGTCTTAAAAGGGCAGGCATATGAAAAAACGAGTGGAGGATTGACACTACTGGATAGATTGAATAGACAGCAGAGGCACGATGGGCTGAATGGTCTTTCACTGATTGCTGTTCAAACCATTTAACACTGTTAAGATAAGCGGAGCATTCATTGCACACACTCTACCCATTAGTATCTCAGAATTGAGGCCCTGTATATGTAATAGCGCTCCGATTTATATATTTCGAGTAACCTCCCACCTCCACTTAGGTGCTCAAATCTGGATCCTGCTTAGGATGGTCGTCATTGAAGCATTGTAAATAAGGCAGCAAAAGGTCCAACCAGCATTTTTGGACTGCTGATGCACTTTTTTTCACAGGCAAGGGCATCTAAATTCTGCTGTAAAAAAAAAAAAAAAAAAATGCAGAGACAAAAAAAAAAATGCTGTTTTTCTCGAGGCAATTACGAGTACCCAATTATTTTTATCCAATTAAGGGACAATTTAGCATGGCCAATCCACGTAACCTGCACATCTTTGTGTTATGGGGGTGAAACCCACGCAGACATGGGAAGAATGTGCAATTTCCACACAGACCGTGACCCCGGGCCAGGATCGAACCCGGGTCCTCAGTGCCGTAGGCCTTAGTGCTAGCCACTGTGCCACCGTGCTGCCCAGCAATTAGCTGCTGTTGATTGGAGGGAATCATAGGAATTATTTGATCGATTCATATGGACCAAACAGCTACTTATTCTGCACTTAGCTTTGTGAGGTGGTGCGGACAAGCACCACAATCTCGATCCTAGTGTCCAAGTATACTCTAATGAAGAAACTCTTAAAAAACAGGTCTTTACACTTCATAAAGAATTACTGAGTGGGACTTATTACAGATATATAGTTGGTAACCAGTTACATAAAAAAAAAATCTGGGGTGTTGCTTCAAACAAAATGTGTTATGGGTTTATTTGGTGTCTCAATGATGCAATTTATATGTTTAAACATGAACCGAACAGTCTTAACTATTTACAGATTCCAGGTTTGTCATGCATGGTGCTGCTCACCATGCAGATAGCGGCTTCCAACTGTCACTAATGAGCACCAGTTGCTTCCAGAATGTTCTCTCCGAATTTAAGACCATGTGACTCTACATCATACTGTGGGCGGGTCCTTCGACATCACAATGGCACGCAGGCACATACAACATCCCCATTTCTTCTCAAAAGAAAACTTTCCTCTCTTTCAACAGAGTAACTATTTGTAATGCAATCTTTACTTGCTATCCCTTCTCCCTCACCTGACGTAATAGTTGGAGTGATTCTGAGGAGGTTCACGAGATTGATACCTGGAATGAGCGTCTGTCTGATGAGAAAGGATAAAACAGGCTGGGCTTGTCTGCACTGGAGATTACAAGAGTGAGGGGTGACTTGATTTGAAGTACATAACATCCTGAATGGTCTTGACAAAGTGGACGCGAGAAAGGATGTTTCTTTTTTGTGGGTGAGTCCAGAATTAGGGGGCACTGTTTTAAAATTCGGGGTCGCCCTCTTGGAACAGGAATGGGGCGAATAATTTTCTCTGCCAGTTGTGCAACTTTGGAACTCCCTGCCTCAGGATGCCATTAAAGATTTTTAAGGCCGAGGTAGGTAGATTCTTGTTAGGAAAGGGAATCAAAGGTTAGGGATTCAAGATTATTATGGGTAGATGGGAATGTGGAATTCGAAACACAAACCTATCAGCCAAGATCTTATTGAATGGTGCAGCAGGTTTGAGGGACGGAATGGCCTACTTCTGCTCCTATTTCATCTGTTTGTATAACACCAAAACGGTAAGATATGGTTGCATGATAAATTTAGCAAAAACTTGAACGAGGAAGTTTGTCTTCACTAAAGGAACAGGTCATTTGGAATTAACTTTGTGGATTATCAAGCCAAAAAACCCTAAAATCCCCTACCTAGTTTCCAGGAATGTTGTATTGTAGGTTGCTTATTGATTTTAAAATGGTCCAAAGTACCTTCCTCATTAAAATTTATACCATGTGATCTTATGTGTGTACAGTCAGTTCAGTCTACGGGGGTGGGGGACAGTGTTAGTGAATAATTAGAGTGAATGGTCCACTGATCAAAGAGGATTATAAATGTGCACACATCAAGGGAAGTAGAGGGCAAAGGCTGAACATGGTGTTGTGCAAAGTAGAAGTAAGAATAATTAAACATACTAAATGCCAGAACCCTAATCTTTTAATTACATATTTGTTAGTTCTCAATACTTGGGCTTGAGAGATTGAGGCCTGCCCCAAGGTTTGTGGCAGCACCCACTTCCCTATTGCCTCCTCAAACAACCCCGCCATCAGTGGTGCCAATTTGTCCTTAAATTTGTTATAATACTCTACTGGGAACCCCTATGGCCTTGCCACCTTCCCCGAATACATCCTCCCAATTGCCTCCTTTAGCTCCTGTTCCCCTACCAACCTCTCCAATATGACCCTGTCTTCCTCCGCCAGCCCTGGGTACTCCAGCCCGTCCAGGATCTGCCTCATCCCCTGATCCTCCCCCGGTGGCTCCGACCTCTACAAATTTTCATAGAACTCCTCAAACACCCTGTTAATCTGGTCCGGGGCCACCACCAATTTCACTGTTCTGACCCACATCTGGACAATTTCCCTTGCCACTGCCTCCCTCCGAAGCTGGCCTGCCAACATGCCTTCTCCCCATACTCAAACTGCTCACCTTGCCCGTCTCAATTGACGCACCGCCATCCCTGTGGATAACCGATTAATACTAGCCTGTAGCTCCCTTCTTCTATTTAAAAGTGCTGGATCTGCAATCCCCACGTACCTCCTGTCCACCTCCAACATCTCATATATCAGCCTTTGCCACTCCACCTCTCTTTATCCACCTTGGCCGTAAACAATATCACCTGTCCCCTCCACCGCCTTCGGGTTTCCCATATCACCGCCTGCGATACTTCCCCCGTGCAATTAAAACCCACGTACTTCTCAAATACCCTCCCGATCTTTTCACTAAAACTTTGGTCCCCCAGCAGCCCCACATACAATCTCCACCCCAGTCTCTGCACTGTGCCCTTCTCCAAGACCAGGTCCACCCAATGCGGCGCATGATCAGAAATTGCTATCGCCGAATACTCTGATCCCTTAACCCCAGCCAACCCCTTCCCTACTACAAAAAAGTCTATCCTCGAATAAACCTTGTGAATCAAGGAGAAAAAGAGAAAAACGAATACTCCCACTCCCTAGGGTGCAGGAACCTCCACGGGTTCACTCCTCCCACCCACTATTAACTTGTGCAAATCCAAGTCCGGAATGGCCCCCCATACCTTCCTCACGAACCCTACATCATCCCAGCTAGAGCCATACATACTTGCCAACGCTACCAACCTCCTCTCCATCGCCCCTGTTACTATCACATATCTAACCGCACCCCCCCCCCCCCACCGGTCCGCCACCACCTTCTCCACCTGGAACTTGCTGACCAAAACTGCAGCCACCCACGCCCTACTGTCGAACCCCGAATGAAACACTTGGCTTACCCAACTCTTCCTAAGCCTCACCTGATACTTTACTCTCAAATGAATCTCCTGTAACATAACCACATCGGCCATTAAATTTTTTAGGTGCGCAAACAGCCTTGGCCTCTTCATTGGCCCTCCCAACCCCGTCACGTTCCACGTAACTAACCTAACCGGGGGTCTCGTCCCCCCCCACCCCCCAATCCACTTCCTCTCAGAAACCCTCACCCAGTATCGAATTTCCCCCCCCCCCCCCCAACCACATTCCTCCTAGGCCCATCGAAACCTGTTCACCAGGATCCAATGTCCGCAGCCCTTTTCCCCCACCATACCTCCTTTATTAGCCGACTTAAACCTGCTAGTGTGGGGCCCCCTGCCCAGGCCCCCCTCTCCTTCCCCCGTCCCAGGAAAACAACAAGAAAATACATACCCCCCTCAAACAGACATACCCAGTGCAAACCCCAGAGAAAACGTCGCTACAAAGACCGAACCCCCCACTCTTACCTTATCCAAAACAACAACTCTACCCCATTTAACCCATATAACAGCATGAAGTAAAAAAAAAAAAGAACTATATACACTCTTCAAGTCCTCTCCCCTCGGTATAAGACCAATCCTGAGACCCATTCCTCACTTATACCCCAATCCTTCTACCTTCACGAACGCCTCTGCCGCTTCCACCGTCTCAAAATAAAAGTCTCTGGCGTTGTAGGTTACCCTCAGCTGGGTACACTACGTCAAACTGCACACCACTATTATACAGTTAATACATTCATTTTAATAGCATCCTAACATTTTGTGACAAAAGACTGAGCTAACGACCAACTTGTGTATTATGGACTATTTGCATACTACCATGTGTTTTTGATAGTCCAATGAAATGTCAGTCAGATAAATGGATGAACAACTGAAAGGATTTTATATATTATTTTGTATTCCCTAGGTTTCAATATTTAATGATGGCAGTCCATTTGCAAGTGCCTATGACGTGGCACGTGTTATTGCATCATATCAAGATAGAAATGGTGAGGTTTTCATTGTTGTGATATTGTGAATTGGTACAACGATATCAAATATTAATCACAGACCTACATTTTTCCCTTTGAGTCTAATTTGGACACTCTATCTTTTTTGTTTTTAGTGACAACAACTTTTAGCAATCAGTACCCTGTGTGGACAGCAGGAAGAGCTGCTGATGCTCCATTTGTGATTAATGCAGTCATCAGATATCCTGTGGAAATTATCACATATCCTTTTTAAAATTCAAGATAACGTTAAAAGTTGTGATCTGTCATTCGGGATTCTGCTCGGGCAGTGATTTTTTAAAAATTGCTTTTTGTTTCATTGTTGGTTATCGGTGAAAATCCTTTAATGTGATTGGCTGTTTAAATAGCCTGTTGATATCATTGGTGCTCCAGGCTGTGAACACCTTGTAAAAATTGCGGCAATCAATTTCCGTAACACTGCACGGTGATAAAGTTGAAAATCTTACCACTGAGATTGCTAGGGTTCTCAACAAGACAAACACCGGGCCAGTATTCTGAATGTAACTGACATTTAGAATTCCGTGTTGAAGTTCAAACAATTACATTATAGTGGTAATATTTTTTTCTTTTATGAAATTACACTGGATGTTTTATTGGCAAACAAAGAAATTACAAACATACAAAAATGACGGGCTGGAAAAGACCTGCTGGCCAATTAAGCCTGCCTTACCATCATGCCTAGACACACTCTCACCCTCCCACAAGCATGAAATCTCCTTGGGGAAGGCAAAAAAATAATTTGTCGGGAAATTGTCCTGTTATTTGTTGCAACAACCATCTGCAGTTCCGACCTGGTGGTAGTTAGGCTGTTGTATGCAACCTTAGTCAGATCCCATTTGGAGTACTGCATTCTGTTTTGGGTACCAGATTTCTTGGAGGAGCATAGTAACCTTGGCGGAGGTGCAGCACAGGTTCACCAAAATGACCCTGATTCGAGGGTTAAGTTATCAGGAAATGATTGCAGAAAATTAGCTTGTATACACTTATGTATATGAGATTGAGGGTTAATTTGATCAAGTTGGTTGAAATGTTAAAAAGCACTCGATAAGGCTTGTAGAGAACATATTTTGTCTGTTTGGAGAATCAAGAATGAGGCTAGATGTTTTGGGATGCTTTACAATCTCCTCAATGATGGATGTAGGAAATTTACCTGCCACCTTTTCAATTTGGCTAAAACATAGCAATGAGAGGAAATCTTTTCCCAGGTTTATTCAGCAATGCTTCAATGTCACAAATTAGGATATTTAAGACATTCATGTAAGCATGAAGTGATCATTAGTAGATTTAAAATTGTTGTTTTTTGCCAGCCAGGCTATGTGCTCGTTGGAGTTAATGGATCATTATTCAACTTTATGGTCCATTTGTAGCATCATGCTAAAGTCTAATGCCTTCCGGCTATACCTCGTCAGTTCTATGGCTAGAAATGATGCTCTCATGATAAATGAATATATTATTTTATAATCGGTAACAGTCAATATGATCTAAGGCTCAGAATTCACTATCCCCCATTTATTACATTGTAACCCAGATCTAGTAGTCTTCAAAGTATTACGGATTATAATAGGAACAAGAAGTATAAAGAATCGAAAATGAAAGACATTATATAATGCCTTTCATGACCTCATGAGGTCCCAATGAGCTGTCAGCCAGTAAGATGATAACTTTTATCTGCCAGCTATTGCTCAGTTTTTGGATTGAAGTCCAAACACACACAATGCTACACTGTCGGAGGTACTGTCTTTCGTCCTGCCTTCTCGGGCGCATGTTAAACATAAGAACATAAGAACTAGGAACAGGAGTAGGCCATCTGACCCCTCGAGCCTGCCCCGCCATTCAATGAGATCATGGCTGATCTTTGTGGACTCAGCTCCACTCTCCGGCCCGTACACCATATCCCCGAATCCCTTTATTCTTTAGAAAGGTATCTATCTTTTTCTTAAAAACGTTTAAAGAAGGAGCCTCAACTGCTTCACTGGGCAAGGAATTCCAGAGATTCACAACCCTTTGGGTGAAGAAGTTCCTCCTAAACTCGGTCCTAAATCTACTTCCCCTTATTTTGAGGCTATGCCCCCTAGTTCTGCTTTCCCCGACCAGTGGAAACAACCTGCCGGCATCTATCCTATCTATTCCCTTCATAATTTTATATGTTTCAATAAGATCCCCCCCGCATCCTTCTAAACTCCAATGAGTACAGTCCCAGTCTACTCAACCTCTCGTCATAATCTAATCCCCTCAACTCTGGGATCAACCTAGTGAATCTCCTCTGCACTCCCTCCAGTGCCAATACGTCCTTTCTCAGGTAAGGAGACCAAAACTGAACACAATACTCCAGATGTGGCCTCACCAACACCTTATACAATTGCAGCATAACTTCCCTAGTCTTGAACTCCATCCCTCTAGCAATGAAAGACAAAACTCGATTAGCCTTCTTAATCACCTGTTGCACCTGCACACCAACTTTTTGCGACTCGTGCACCAGCACACCCAGGTCCCTCTGCACAGCAGCATGTTTTAACATCTTACCGTTTAAATAATAATCCATTCTGCTGTTATTCCTCCCAAAATGGATAGCCTCACACTTGGCAACATTGAATTCCATCTGCCAGACCCTAGCCCATTCACCTAACCTATCCAAATCCTTCTGCAGACTTCCGGTATCCTCTGCACTTTTTGCTTTACCACTCATCTTAGTGTCGTCTGCAAACTTTGCCACATTGCACTTGGTCCCCAACTCCAAATCATCGATGTAAATTGTGAACAACTGCGGGCCCAACACTGATCCTTGAGGGACCCCACTAGTTACAGGTTGCCAACCAGAGAAACACCCATTTATCCCCACTCTCTGCTTTCTGTTAGTTAACCAATCCTCTACCCATGCTACCACTTTACCCTCAATGCCATGCATCTTTAGTTTATGCAGCAACCTTTTGTGTGGCACCTTGTCAAAAGCTTTCTGGAAATCCAGATATACCACATCCATTGGCTCCCCGTTATCTACTGCACTGGTAACGTCCTCAAAAACTTCTACCAAATTAGTCAGACACGACCTACCCTTTATGAACCCATGCTGCGTCTGCCCAATGGGACAATTTCCCTCCAGGTGCCCCGCTATTTCCTCCTTAATGATAGATTCCAGCATTTTCCCTACAACCGAAGTTAAGCTTACCGGCCTATAATTACCTGCTTTCTGCTGACCTCCTTTTTTAAAAGTGGTGTCACGTTTGCTGCTTTCCAATCCTCTGGGACCACCCCAGAGTCTAGTGAATTTTGATAAATTATCACTAGTGCGTTTACAATTTCCCTAGCCATCTCTTTTAACACTCTGGGATGCATCCCATCAGGGCCAGGAGACTTGTCTACCTTTAGCCCCATTAGCTTGCCCAATACTGCCTCCTTAGTGATTACAATCATCTCAAGGTCCTCACCCATCATATCTTTATTTCCATCGGTCACTGGCGTGTTATTTGTGTCTTCCACTGTGAAGACTGACCCAAAAAACCTGTTCAGCTCCTCAGCCATTTCCCCGTCTCCTATTATTAAATCTCCCTTCTCATCTTCCAAAGGAGCAATATTCACCTTAGCCACTCTTTTTTGTCTTATATATTTGTAGAAGCTTTTACTATCTGCTTTTATGGTCTGAGCAAGTTTACTTTCATAGTCTACCTTACTCTTCTTTATAGCTTTTTTAGTAGCTTTCTGTTGTCCGCTAAAGACTTCCCAGTCCTCTAGTCTCCCACTAATTTTTGCCACTTTGTATGTTTTTCCCTTCAATTTGATACTCTCCCTCACCTCCTTCGATATCCACGATCGATTTTTTTCCCCTTTCTACCGTCTTTCTTTTTTGTCGGTATGAACCTTTCCTGAACACTGTGAAAGATCGCTTGGAAGGTTCTTCACTGTTCCTCAACTGCTTCACCATGAAGTCTTTGCTCCCAGTCTACCTTAGCTAGTTCTTCTCTCATCCCATTGTAATCGCCTTTGTTTAAGCACAAAACACTCGTGTTTGATTTTACCTTGTCATCCTCCAACTGTATTTTAAATTCCACCATATTGTGGTCGCTCCTTCCAAGAGGATCCCGAACTATGAGATCATTAATCAATCCTGCCTCATTACACAGGACTCGATCTAGGACCGCTTGTTCCCTTGTAGGTTCCATTACATACTGTTCCAGGAAATTATCCCGGACACATTCTATAAACTCCTCCTCAAGGCTGCCTTTACCAACCTGGTTAAACCAATCGACATGCAGATTAAAATCGCCCATGATCACCGCTGTACCATTTCTACATGCATCCGTTATTTCTTTGCTTATTGCCTGCCCTACCATCCTGTTACTATTGGGTGGCCTATAGACTACTCCTATCAGTGACTTTTTCGCCTTACTATTCCTGATTTCCACCCAAATTGATTCAACCTTGTCCTCCATAGCACCAATATCATCCCTTACTATTGCCCGGATGCCATCCTTAAACAACAAAGCTACACCACCGCCCTTACCGTCCATTCTATCCTTTCGTATAGTCTGATACCCTTGGATGTTTAACTCCCAGTCGTGACCATCTTTTAACTATGTTTCAGTAATGGCCACTAAATCATAGTCATTCACGATGATTTGCGCCATCAACTCATTCACCTTATTCCGTATACTACGAGCATTCAGGTAAAGTACACTTGTGCTGTTTTTTTATATCTTTGTTATGAATCCTAACACCTTGATCAGTAACTTTTCGCAAATTATTTTTCATCTTACCCTTTCTCCTAATTTTCCTTGTTTTGAACCCATATCTCTACATAATAACCTGTCACGTAACCTGCTGCCTTGCTCTCAATTAACCATTATACTGTCCATAGCTTTACCCTTCCCTTCCCCCCAACTTGCTAGTTTAAAGTCCTTGTGACCAACCTATTTATCCTATTCGCTAGAACACTGGTCCCAGAATGGTTCAGGTGAAGACCGTCCCAACGGTACAGGTCCCTCCTGCCCCAGTACTGATGCCAATGCCCCATGAACTGGAATCCCTCTTTCCCGCACCACTCCTTTAGCCACGTGTTAACTTCCCTAATTTTTTCAACCCTATGCCAATTGGCCCGTGGCTCGGGTAGTAATCCAGAGATTATAACTCTGGAGGACCTGTTCTTTAATTTAGTCCCTAGTGTTTGATAATCCCCAAACAGGTCCTCTTTCCTAGTCTTACCTACGTTGTTAGTCCCAACGTGGACCACAACAACTGGATCCTCCCCCTCCCTCTCTCAAATCCTTTCAATCCGATCAGAGATGTCCCTCACCCTGGCACCGGGCAGGCAACATACCATGCGGGACTCACGATCTGGCTTACAAAGGATGCCATCAATCCCCCTAATTATAGAATCCCCTACAACTACCACTTGTCTTTTTGCTCCCCCCTCTTGAATGGCTTCCTGTACCATGGTGCAGTGGTCAGTCAACGCATCCTCCCTACAGCCCTCTTCCTCATCCACACACGGAGCAAGTACCTCATACCTGTTGGACAAGGTCAAGGGCTGAGGCTCCTCAAATCCTAAACTCAGGATCCCCCTACCTGCCTCCCTTGCAGTCACACCACTCTGTCCCTGACCACTGACCGAATTAACAGTACTTATTCTACCGGGTGTGACTGCCTCCTGAAACAAAGCATCCAGGTAATTTCCCCCCTCCCTGATGTGCCGCAGTGTGTGCAGCTCGGTCTCCAGCTCATCAATTCTGAGCCGAAGTTCCTCGAGCAGCCAACACTTGCCGCAGATGTGGTCACTGACGGTCTCAATGGGATCCACCAGTTCCATCATCATACAGCAACAGCACATCACCTGTCCAGCCATATTCAACTAGTTAATTAATTTAAATAATTAAAAAAAATTTTTTTTTTATAGAACCTCAAGGATAAACCTGAACACCAACAAAAACACAGCCCTCTCTCGCCACTCACCCGAACTCAGTCACTCATCTAAATTCAGATGCACTCTGTTCCAATCAGCACTCAGTCACTCACCTAAACTCAGATGCACTCTGTTCCAATCAGCACTCAGTCACTCACCTAAACTCAGATGCACTTTGTTCCAATCAGCACTCCGTGTCTAAAGGCATTCCTGCCACACTTTTTGTACCCTGCCTGATTTCCAATGAGCCAATAGGCCCGCTCCAGGAAGTGAAGTCTCCAACTGCCACTCGACCTGTAAACTAAGCACTTTTAAATATGCACTCACCTCTCCCAGCAACCCTGCAGCCTGTGGCCTGCTCCAGGAACTGGTCTCTTTTAAATATGCACTCCCCTCTCCCAGCAGCCTGTGGCCTGCTCCAGGAACTCAAAGATCCTGTGGCACTATTTTTAAAAAGAGTAGAGGAGATTTCCCTGGTATCCTGACCAATATTTATTCCTCCATCAACACCATCTTCTTCGTTCATATGACTTTGGGAGCAGAAGCTGCTGTCACAATTTTAATGTCAAGTTCCCTAACCAGTCCAATGCCCTATTGGAGAGCAAATGTATGTCACTTCTCAAACTTGATTTGGAGACAAGATGTTATTATGTGCTCTGTAGTTTGGCCAGGGTTGCTGCAGTCGCAACCTGACATGGTTTTGTGTATCATCTGCCATGCCCAGTCCTTATTCTATTGATAGCTGTTCACATGCTTCAGGGGAGATTGAAACCTGATTTGAGAGCGGGTGTTTTCTGCTCAAGCTTTCCCCCAAGTTTCATCAATATTATGGCGTTTGAAATGTTCGATTGATGTCAAAGAAGGAGTTTCATAGAGCCATGTGGCGAGTTGGGAGATCTGGAACTCTCTATGGATGGGGAAGTCCAAGTTATTTCTCTGCATTTTTCTCCATCCCCTCGAGTGGAGGGAGGGTTGATATTTGAGAGAACTGGTAAGCACTGAGTTAGAGCTGACCTCACAGTTCAAGAGATTATCCTCATTACTGAGTGAAGCTGTGTGCCAGTGAGTTTGGTGTGATGGCTTGAAGCCCATGCAGGTGAACAATACTCTGCTGCTGAGAAGACCAGAAATATGGGGGGCGGCAGTTTTTGCACCCCTGCTTGTGTGGACGGGCGTATGGGTGACACTTCCTAAGTATTCTCTTTTCCTTTTGTTTTTATTTCTTATAACTATTATAATCTGCGTTACTTTCAAGGTTACTCGGTGTCCATGACTGAATTTCAAACCATAGACCACTGCTTCTGCTCAGTATGGGTGTACAACAAGCAAAATATGTGAATGCAGGACATCTGAAATATAAAAACAAGAATTGTGGAAAATGTTCAAAAGGTCAGGCAGGAATCTGCTGACAAGTCTGTTGCAATACTTATACATGGTTAAACTTCTACTCATGTATTTTGTATTTACTTCCTTCTGCGTGTTTTGTTCCTTAATTGTGATTTTACCTATCGCCCTGGTTTCTGGGAAATGATCAAGGTGGCTTGGATCCAATATGTCAGCATTCTTCTCATATTTTTGTGGGTCTTTGCGAAAATCAAGCTCTTTGTCTTCCAAAATCATGTGTTAACTGCTATAATGGTGCCGCCATATAAGCAGCACCAATTGTAACTAACTACTGAAGAACTGTGTTCCTGATCCCAATTCACAGCAGCAATCAAATATTTAACAAGTCATGTTGTCATATCAATATTTGATCCTTAAGTGCAATTTACTTCTATATATGCAGGATACCTCAAGTGCAAATTTTAATCTGTATTGCTTGCATATCTGTGTGAAGTAAGGGTTAAGTACAGTTATAGAAAAGGTGCTAATCACAACCTTTCCCTCAGCAAAAAATATATTATGCCCCATAACACCTTTCATAGAATTACAAGGAATTTTAGAACAGAGAAACAGGTCATTCCGCCTGTTAGTTCAATACCGGTGCTTATCCCCCCAACTTAGTTCCCCAATTTAATTCATCACATTCTATCAACATATGGGGCGAGATTCTCCGACCCCCCGCCGGGTCGGAGAATCGCCGGGGGCTGGCGTGAATCCCGCCCCCACCGTGTCCCGAAGTCTCCGCCACCAGAGATTCGGCGGGGGTGGGAATCGCGCCGGTTGGTGGGGACGGGAATCGCGCCGGTCGGCGGGCCCACCCCCGCCGATTCTCCGGCCCGCGATGGGCCGAAGTCCCGCTGCTGGAATGCCTGTCCAGCCAGCGTGGATTAAACCACCTTTTGAATGGCGGGACAAGGCGGCGCAGGCGGGCTCCAGGATCCTGGGGGGGGGGGGTGGGGGGGGGGCGCGGGGCGATCGGGCCCTGGGGGGTGCCCCCACGGTGGCCTGGCTGACGATCGGGGCCCACCGATCCGCGGGCGGGCCTGTGCTGTGGGGGCACGGTTTTTCTTCCGCCTTCGCCATGGTCTTCACTATTGCGGAGGCGGAAGAGACCCCCTCCCCTGCGCATGCGCGGGGATGACGTCAGCAGCCGCTGACGCTCCCGCGCATGCGCGGACCCGCGTCGCCCGGCGAAGACCTTTTTGGCCCCGGCTGGTGTGGCGCCAAAGGCCTTTCCCGGCAGCCGGTGGAGCGGAAACCACTCTGGTGCAGGCCAACCCCTCAAGGTGAGGGTTTGGCCCCTAAAGGTGCGGAGACTTTGGAGCGGCCCGACGCCGGAGTGGTTCCCGCCACCCCATCACGCCGGGACCCCCCCGCCCCGCCAGGTAGGGGAGAATCCCGCCCCTGGTCCGAGACCTTAATCCCTCATGTATTTATCTGTCTTCACCTTAAAAGCATCTATGGTTGGAAGTTATTCATGTCTTGCACAGAATAATCACAGCATCACTCAGTGCAGAAGAGCCTTTCGGCCCACCAACAGGTGAAAAATGCCTAACCTTCCTACCTCATCCCATTTACCAGCACTTGGCCCATAGCCTTGAATGTTCTGATGTGCTCATCCGGGTAATTTTTTTTAAAATTTAAGAGTACCCAATTCATTTTTTCCAATTAAGGGGCAATTTAGCGTGGCCAATCGACCTAGCCTCCACATCTTTGGGTTGTGGGGGCGAGACCCACGCAAACACGGGGAGAATGTGCAAACTCCACACGAACAGTGACCCAGAGCTGGGATCGAACCTGGGACCTCGGCGCCGTGAGGCAGCAGGGCTAATCCACTGCGCCACTGTGCTGCCCCTCATCCAAGTAATTTTTAAAGGATGTGAGGCAACCCGCCTCTGACACCCTCCTAAGCAGTGCACTCCGGATCGTCAACCACCGTCTCGGTGTTTCCTCACATCAGCATGGTAGTACAGTGGTTAGCACAATTGCTTCACAGCTCCAGGATCCCAGCTTCGATTCCCGGCTTGTGTCACTGTCTGTGTGGAGTCTGCACGTTCTCCCCGTGTGTGCGTGGGTTTCCTCCGGGTGCTCCGGTTTCCTCCCACAGTCCAAAGTTGTGCAGGTTAGGTGGATTAGCCATTCTAATTTGCCCTTAGTGTCCAAAATTGCACTTAGTGTTGGGTGGGGTTGCTTGGTTATGGGGATAGGGTGGAGGTGTAGGCTTGGGTAGGGTGCTCTTTCCAAGAGCCGGTGCAGACTCGATGGGGCGAATGGCCTCCTTCTGCACTGTAAATGCTATGATCATCCTCTCTTCCAACCCCCCCTCCCCCCCAAAAAACCTCCTATTCCTCACCTTGGACTTGTGTCCCCTTGTAACCGACACTTCAACTAAGGGGAGCAGCTGCTCCCTAACCACCCTGCCCATGCCTCTCATAATCTTGTACATCTCGATCAGGTCGCCCCTCAGTCTTCTCAGCGCCAGCAAAAATAACCCAAGCCTATCCAACCTCTCGTCATAACTTAAAATGTTCCATCCCAGGCAACATCCTGGTGAATCTCCTCTGCACCCCTTTCCAGGCAATTACATCCTTCCTATAATGACAGTACTCCAGCTGTGGCCCCACCAAGGTTCTATATAACTCCAAAATTACCTCCCTGCTTTTGTAATCTCTGCCTCGATTGATAAAGGCACATGTCCCATATGCCTTTTTCACACCCTATTAACCTGCCCGTCCGCCTTCAGAGATCTTTGGACAAACATGCCAAGGTCCCTTTGTTCCTCAGAACTTCCCAATGCCAATCATTGAATACTTCCTTGTCAAATCACTCTTTCTGAAGTGTATCACCACACGCTTTTCTTGGTTAAATTCCATCTGCCGGTCTATATCTTCCTGTAACCCAAGGCACTCAACCCCACTGTTAACCACCCGGCCAATCGCAAACTTACTGATCCTACCTCCCATATAGTCATCAATGTCGATATATAAGTGACAAATAATAGTAGACCCAGCACAGATCCCTGTGATATGCCGCTGGACATCGGCTTCCAGTCACTAAAGTAGCCTTCTGTCATTACCCTCTGTCTCCAACGACTTGGCCAATTTTAAATCCACTTTATCAAATTACCCTGTATCCCATGCGTATTTGCCTTCTTTATAAGTCTCCCATGTTAGAACCTTGTCAAAGGCTTTGCTGAAATCTAGATAAACTACAGCAGCTGCACTCCCTCATCTACACACCTGGTCACCTCCTCAAAAAATTCAAACAAATTTGCTAGGCATGACCTCCCTTCGACAAAGCCATGCTGATTATTCCTGATCACAGTAAGAAGTCTTACAACACCAGGAAATGAAAAAATGTAAATCGCTTATTGTCACAAGTAGGCTTCAAATGAAGTTACTGTGAAAAGCCCCTAGTCGCCACATTCCGGCGCCTGGAGGCTGGTACGGGAATTGAACCATGTTGCTGGCCGGCCTTGGTCTGCTTTCAAAGCCAGCGATTTAGCCCTGTGCTAAACCAGCCAACTTCTTACTGTGCTCACCCCAGTCCAACGCCGCCATCTCCACATCATGGCTATTCCTGATCAAACCTTGCCTCTCAGTGGAGATAAATTCTCCATTAGTTTCCCTACCACTGACGTGATACTCACTGGTCTGTAGTTCCCTGGCTTATCTCTGCAAACCTTCTTAAATAGTGGAACCACATAGCTGTTCTCCAGTCCTCTGGCATCTCCCTCGTGACCAGAGGTGAATTAAAAATTTGGGTCAGTGTCCCTACAATCTCCTCCCTCACCTCCCATAGCAGCCTGGGACACAATTCATCTGGACCTGAAGGTTTGTCCACTTTTAACTTGCCAACAGCTCCAATGCCTTGTCATTCACAATGACAAATTGCTCAAAGAAATCGTAGTCTCTCTCCCTGAATTCCATACCTACATCTTCATTCTCTCAGGTGAACACCGATGTGAAGTATTCATTCAACACCCTACTAATGTCCTCTAGCTCCACCCACAGATTGCCCCCTTGGTCCCTAATGGGCCCCCCTCTTCCCTGGCTATTCTCTTCCCATTGATATACTTGTAGACTATCTTGGGATTTTCCCTACTTTCACTAGCCAGACTTTTCTCATATCCCCCCTTTGCTCTCTTAATTGATTTCTTACGATCAATTTGCACTTTCTGTACTCCACTAATGCCTCTGGTGATTTACTCCCCTTGGATCTGATGATGAACAGCATCACTTCATAATTTGGTTTGCACTTCTGTGGATCCATTTCGTTTCAATACTAAAGCATCATATTGATGAGGAATTGACAAGATAATACATATATGTAGCACGGTAGTATAGTGGTTAAAACTATGGCTTCACAGCGCCAGGTCCCAAGTTCGATTCCCGCTTGGGTCACTATCTGTGCGGAGTTTGCACTTTCTCCCCGTGTCTGCGTGGGTTTCCTCCCACAGTCCAAAGATGTGCAGGTTAGGTGGATTGGACATGCTAAATTCCCCTTGGGTTAGATGGGTTGCTGGGTTATGGGGATGGGGTGGAGGTGTGGGCTTGGGTGGGATGCTGTTTCCAAGAGCCGGTGCAGACTCGATGGGCCAGGTGGCCTCATTCTGTACTGTAAATTCTATGAAGTTAATGGACTTCCAATAAGAAGTTAGGACATTTATAAAGTTTTAAATTATTCTCTATAAAAACATCAAACTTTTATTGGAAACTCTACCTAGGATACAGCACAGCAATAGAGCGCACACACAATGCCTAATAATAGATTGGAATATTTAATTGTCGATCATTGGAAAATTCTTGCATTTAAATGATCTCCATACAAATTCTTTACAACTTTCATTGTTTAGATATGTGAATTAGAGTTTGTAATATTTGCGTATGTTATTGCTGGTGCAATTTCAGAAACACTAACATTATTTATATATGTATGCAAAGTCAGAGGATGTAATATTTTATAAGTAATGTACGATACCACTTATTTACAAATCAAATTGTGCTTTTGTTACATGATAATCTGACAATGTCATCAGTATTTAATAGTTTAAATTACATGATTAGATCTATATTTTGAACAGAGTTGTCCATCATTGACCTTGATTATGATTCTAAAATAAATAAATTGCAGTAATCAGTTAGGACTTTGCACCTTTGAGGTTTTTCATTTAATACACTACACAAGAAACAAATGTATGTGGATCAGATACAAATGCTGGAAAATCTCAGCAGGTCTGGCAGCATCTGTTGGGAGAGAAAAGAGCTAACGTTTCGAGTCCAGATGACCCTTTGTCAAAGCTAAAGTCAGAGAAAGTGGGAAATATACCGTGGAGTGGGAATGAAACATGAGTCATAGCCGCAGAACCCATGGAGATGAGGTGCTAATAGCCACAGAAAGCAAGGGGAGAGTGCTAATGGCAGTCCCCAGAGAGAACGAAAGGTGTGAAAGGCCAAATTGCAGAGAAACTAACATCAGAGGGTAAACTGCGACAAATGTAGACGTGGGGGTGAGGGGAAGGGGGAAACAAAGGGGAGAAATGGTGAGGAAAGTGGGATAAGATGGGGGGTGAATATATATAAAGAAAGACGAGAGAAAGAAATGGTAAAAAATAGTTAAGATGAAATGGGTTGAAAACAAATGGGTCTGGGTGGGGTAGAGCTAATCATCTGAAGTTGTTGAATTCGATGTTGAGACCGGAAGGCTGTAGCGGAAGATGAGATGTTGTTTCTCCAGTTTGCGTTGAGCTTCACTGAAACATCGTAGCAGGCCACGGACAGACATGTGGTCATGGGAGCAGGGTCTTGTGTTAAAATGGCAAGCAACGTGAAGGTCAGGGTCCTGAATGCGCACAGACTGAAGGTGCTCAGCAAAGTGATCACCCAGTCTGCGTTTGGTCTCCGATATAGAGAAGACCACATTGGGAGCAGCAAATGCAATAGACCAAATTGGAAGAGGTGCAAGTGAAACACTGCTTAACCTGGAATGAGTGTTTTGGGCCTGGGATATTAAGCATGGAAGAGGTAAAGGAGCAGGTGTTACACCTTCGGCGATTGCATGGGAAGGTCCCATGGGTGATGGGAGAGGTGTTGGGTATTGTGGAGGAGTGGACTGGATTATCTCAGAGGGAACGGTCTGCGGAATGCTGACAGAGGGAGTGAAGGGAAGATGTGTTTGGTGGTGGCATCACGCTGGAGTTGGCGAAAATGGTGGAGGATTTTGGTTTGCATACAGAGACCGGTGGGGTGAAATGTGAGAACAAGGGGGACTCTATCCTTGTTCTGGGAGGGAGGAGGCCAGGGTAGTGGCACGGGAGATGGACCGCATATTGTCGAGGTCCCTGTCAACAACTGTAGGTGGGAAATCATGGTAGAGGACGAAGGAATACATTTTTGAAGCACCATTTTGGAAAGTGGCATCTTTGGAACAAATGCGACGGAGGCAAAGGAGTTGAGAAAAAGAGATGGAGTCCTTACAGGGTGTAAGGTGCGAAGAGCTGTAGTCCAGATAGCTTGGGAGTCAGTGGGCTTGTAGTGGATATTAGTCGATAGTCTATTGCAGGAAATGGAGACAGAAAGATCAGGAAAGAGAAGGTATGTGTGTGAGATGGACCAGATGAAAGTGATGGAGGGGTGGAAACTGGGAGCGAAGTTGATGAATCTTTTCAGGTCCGGACGAGAGCATGAAGCGGCACCAAAATAGTCATTAATATAATGGTAAAGGAGTTTTGGGAGGGGAGGGGACCCGCTCAACATTGGGATTATGGGGCAGCACAGTGGTTAGCACAGTTGCTTCACAGCTCCAGGGTCCCAGGTTTGATTCCCGGCTGGGTCACTGTGCGGAATCTGCACGTTCTCTCCGTGTCTGCGTGGGTTTCCTCCGGGTGCTCCGGTTTTCTCCCACAGTCCAAAGATGTACAGGTTAGGTGGATTGGCTAAAATTGCCCTTGGGTTAGGTGGGGCTACTGGTTTACGGGGATATGGTGGAGGCGTCATCTTAAGTGTAATGCTCTTTCCAAGAGCCGGTGCAGACTCGATGGGCCGAATGGCCTCCTTCTACACTTAAATTCTATGAATAGGCCCCCATAACCTCAACTCCCTGGCCCCAAAGCCTTAGACATTGTTTCAAAGAAGGCTGTCCAGAACACACCAAGTCTGGGGCATAGAATCCCGACACTGCAGAAGAAGGCCATTCGGCGCATCAAGTCTGCACTGACCCTTCAAATGAACACTCTGCCCATCTGCACATGTTCACCCTGCCCTATCCCCGTAATCCCAAAACCTTACACATCCCTGGACATTAAGGGGCAATTTAGCACGGCCAATCCACCTAACCCCCACATCTTTGGACTGAGAGGAAATCGGAACACCTGGGGGAAACCCATACAGACACTGAGAACATACAAACCCCACACAGACAGTCACCCGAGTCTGGAATTGAACCCATGTTGCTGGTGCTGTGAGGCAGCAGTGCTAAACACTGTGCCACCTTACCGCCCAACCAATCCTCAATCCATGCAAATACATTAGCCCCTCACCTGAGCCTTTATCATAGAATCATAGAAGTTTACAGCATGGAAACAGGCCCTTCGGCCCAACCAGTCCATGCCGCCCAGTTTTTACCATTAAGCTAGTCCCAGTTGCCCGCACTTGGCCCATAACCCTCTATACCCATCTTACCCATGTAACTATCTAAATGCTTTTTGAAAGACACAATTGTACCCGCCTCTACTACTACCTCTGGCAGCCCATTCCAGACACTCACTACCCTCTGAGTGAAGAAATTGCCCCTCTGGGCCCTTCTGAATCTCTCCCCTCTCACCTTAAACCTATGCCCTCTAGTTTTAGACTCCCCTACCTTTGGGAAAAGATGTTGACTATCTACCTTATCTATGCCCCTCATTATTTTATAGACCTCTATAAGATCACCCCTAAGCCTCCTACGCTCCAGGGAAAAAAGTCCCAGTCTATCCAGCCTCTCCTTATAACTCAAACCATCTAGTCCCGGCAACATCCTAGTAAATCTTTTCTGCACTCTTTCTAGTTTAATAATATCCTTTCTATAATAGGGTGACCAGAACTGCACACAGTATTCCAAGTGTGGCCGTACCAATGTCTTGTACAACTTCAACAAGACGTCCCAACTCCTATATTCAATGTTCTGACCAATGAAACCAAGCATGCCGAATGCCTTCTTCACCACCCTGTCCACCTGCGACTCCACCTTCAAGGAGCTATGAACCTGTACTCCTAGATCTCTTTGTTCTATAACTCTCCCCAACGCCATACCATTAACTGAGTAGGTCCTGGCCTGATTCGATCTGCCAAAATGCATCACCTCACATTTATCTAAATTAAACTCCATCTGCCATTCGTCGGCCCACTGGCCTAATTGATCAAGATCCCGTTGCAATCCTAGATAACCTTCTTCACTATCCACTGTGCCACCAATCTTGGTGTCATCTGCAAACTTACTAACCATGCCTCCTAAATTCTCATCCAAATCATTAATATAAATCACAAATAACAGTGGACCCAGCACCGATCCCTGAGGCACACCACTGGTCACAGGCCTCCAGTTTGAAAAACAACCCTCTACAACCACCCTCTGCCTTCTGTCGTCCAGCCAATTTTGAATCCAATTGGCAACCTCACCCTGGATCCCGTGAGCTTTAACCTTCTGCAACAACCTACCATGCGGTACCTTGTCAAAGGCTTTGCTAAAGTCCATGTAGACAACGTCTACTGCACTGCCCTCATCTACCTTCTTGGTCACCCCCTCAAAAAACTCAATCAAATTTGTGAGACATGATTTTCCACGCACAAAGCCATGCTGACTGCCCCGAATCAGTCCTTGCCTCTCTAAATGCTTGTAGATCCTGTCTCTCAGAATACCTTCTAGCAACTTACCTACTACAGACGTTAGGCTCACCGGTCTGTAGTTCCCAGGCTTTTCCCTGCTGCCCTTCTTAAACAAGGGCACAACATTCGCCACTCTCCAATCTTCAGGCACCTCACCTGTGGCTGCCGATGATTCAAATATCTCGGTTAGGGGACCCGCAATTTCCTCCCTAGCCTCCCACAACATCCTGGGATACATTTCATCAGGTCCCGGGGATTTATCTACCTTGATGCGCTTTAAGACTTCCAGCACCTCCTCCTCTGTAATATGCACACTTCTCAAGACATCACTATTTATTTCCCTTAGTTTCCTAACATCCATGCCTTTCTCCACCGTGAATACCGATGAGAAATATTCATTCAGGATCTCACCCAACTCTTGTGGCTCTGCACATCGATGTCCTTGTTGATCCTTAAGAGGCCCGACTCTGTCCCGAGTTACTCTTTTCCCCTTTATGTATCTGTAGAATCTCTTTGGATTCTCCCTTGCATTATTTGCCAAAGCAATTTCATGTCCCCTTTTTGCCCTCCTGATTTCCCTCTTAACTCTATTACGACAATCTCTATACTCTTCAAGGGATCTACTTGATCCCAGTTGCTTATGTACGTCATATGCCTCCTTCTTTTTGACCAGAGTCTCAATATCTCGAGTCATCCAGGGTTCCCTACTTCTACCAGCAACATTCTTTCGTATGGCACCTTATCCTTTTTGAAAATTCAAATATACTCCGTCCACTGATCTAGCCTCCAGAAACACTGCACAACTTGCCCCTAAAGTAGTGTTTTTCAAACTTTTTTGCCCGGGACCCATTTTTACCAACTGCCCATCCTTCGGGGCCCACACCAGCCGATCTTCACAGCCCACTCGAGCTGATGTTTGCAACCCATGTCGGCAGTCCTTCGCAACCCACCATTTTCACTTACCTTTAATGTGACAAGTGAGCCTGTTTGGTCCTCACAATCTCACTTGCTTTGTTATTCAATGTTACATTTTTGACACTGACTTCCACTGATGACTTAAGATCTCACTGCATCTGTTGAAAAAAAATAGAGGTTTGTTGATAAATTGCCCTTAGTGTTGTTGCTCGTTTTAGCCTTAGTTTAATTGCTCTTGTTCTGTCACCTTTGCTCTTGAGTCGCCAGGTATCTTTCTGATACCGCCACGTGGTTCAAGTCCGAGTAATGACCAATAATCCAACACACCGCTTAGTAAGAGTTAAATCAACGCACATTTATTATATACAGCAATCAATACTTATACATTAATTATACTTCTAAGCTACTTCCTACAACTAACAGGCCAATACTTAACTTTGGAAATGGCCCACCAGGTCAGGGAAACGAATGGCCTTTCGTATGGGTTCTGAGCCTGCGGGATTCAAAGCTGGTACAGGTCGATAGTCAGGAGTGTCTATCTTGTAGCGAGCGTTGGTGTAAGACTTACGTTTCAGCAGAAGGGACTCCAAGGGTGCGGAGGGGAGACAAAGGGAAGAAGGGCAGCAGGGTGAAGAAGGGCCGATTTGAACTTGGCCCCTATTATAGTCCCCAGGGGCTTCCCGCCTCTCTGGGCGGACCTTGTACCTGGTTCCAAGTGATTGGACTTGGCCCCAATCACTTGGTTCAATATTCTTCAATGCTGGAGCGATTCCTTGATTGAGGGGTGGTCATTCACCTCTCTTTGTGTAGGCTCCTGCTGGCGCCAAAAAGTCGGCTTTGTGTTACTAATTTGTAGCATATTGTTCCCGGGATTGCTACTTACTATGCAGATGGCTGGTGTGTTATGTTGATGGCTGCAGGTGTCGATTCGGTCTGGCTTCCCCAGAGGCGAATACACTGTTTTACCTGCAGCTGTCTGTTTGAGTCCTGTTGGCTGATTTTCCCATCAGCCTCTTCCATTCGCCATTTTAAATCGGGGTTTGGCCATTCTAATCGGGAGTTAGCCATTTTACATGGCTACAGTGTCCAAAAAAAAAGGTTAGCTGGAGTTACTGGGTTACAGGGATAGGATAGAGGCGTGGGCTTATGTTGGGTGCTCTTTCCAAGAGCTGGTGCAGACTCGATAGACCGAATGGCCTCCTTCTGCACTGTGAATTCTATGATTCTATGATTCCTCGAACTAGCCATGTTTAGTTTCCAAATGTCTTTGAAGTATTGAGAGTTTTAAACTTTCATTTGCCAGTGCTTCCCTGCATATAAGCACATGAACTTTGAATCCACATGCAGTGGCACAATTAACAACCCAAACCTCAAGTAATCTTTATGCTGCTTTGTTCCTGTTTTAGCTTATTCTTCTTGGGTTGTTCACCCGAGGCCCTGGAGTTCACACCAGCACTGCTAGCACCTGCAAAATGGAGAATTTCTCTCACACCCAGAACACGTGGCATCAGTAAACAGGGAGCATAACTTATTCTCTGCCACTGCTTCCGGTGGGAGCACTCCGTTGTTTGCTGAAAAGAACTGGCCCGAGACAGCACGCTGACGTCAGGAGAAGGCGGTCCACCCCGCTGGGCTCCAGGTCTGCGCACTGCTTGATTCGGCAGGCATGCGCGGGAAGGCCAGCAATCCCAAAAGTCTGTCTCAGCTGGCATTTTTAAAAGCCAGCCGCCGGGCGTTCCTCCCACGATCGTGAACACTGCGACCGATCGCCGTGATCCTCCCTGCCCAGAACATGTGGCTGTGATTGGCTGGGCCTCCCTGGCACTGTTCACACTCGTCCTACACCTCCAGGAAGAACCTGCTCATTCCGGTTCTTGTTAGGTGTGCTGTGTACGTGTACCAGGCCCTCCTAATGAAAACTTCTATTTTTTTATTTGATATTATATTTCACTTGGGCATAATCTAAAAGGATAATCCAATCTGACGACCCTACCCCCCCCCCCCCCCCCCTGATGGAAAACCACCCAGTAGCAGACTCGTCTGAAAGATTCGCTGTAACACGCAGCAGGTGGGCTAAACGAACAGGGAGTGGAACTAGTGATTTCCATCTGATTGAGCAACAGTTCTAGCAATCCGAGCATCACCAGAACATGGCAGTGGGTGCAGCTGGGGCTGCAAACAGGTCCAAGAATGGACACATGAGCCAGTTAAGTTGGGCCTTTTTGGGCAGAGAGGAATCTGACAACATAGGAGGCGGGTGAGGGTAGGTGGGAAGGAACAAAGGGGAGTAATATTTGTGAGAAGGCCCTGATATGCACAGGGTACTGCACCCCCCCCCCTTGCTCTTTTTCAACTTGTGCTCACAAACAGCAGACAGTCCCACTTGCCTATCCATGCCAACCATATGGGCACAGTAGAAAGTCTTATAACACAGTCCAACAGGTTTGTTTCGAATCACTAGCTTTCGGAGCGCATTCACCTGAGGAAGGAGCTGCGCTCCGAAAGCTAGTGATTCGAAACAAACCTGTTGGACTTTAATCTGGTGTTGTAAGACTTCTTACTGTGCCCACCCCAGTCCAACGCCGGCATCTCCACATCATGGCAACCATATTATGGAGTGGGCAGTGTAATATTCTGGTCAATTGGCTTGGTAACAAGCTCAATTGACCATTAATGATTTGTTTCCGAAAGGTGGGTAGACTGCCTACCTGCTGTATTACGGGTGAAACTCGGGGATGGGTGGGAAGATGGTGGGCTGGGCATACCTCATAGTCTATCTGCCTGCCTGCTGAAAAAATGTCCAACATGAACAATAAACCAAATAACACATATTGGGAAAATAACTTTGTTCCTGTTTTTCTGATTCAGCTGAAGAGTCGTTATTAGGCAGCACATCTCTTTAGCTCCAGTGATCTCGGTTAGTGAAAGGTCCGTATTTGCAGATATAGATAAATTGCGTTGTTTGCACCAATAGGGAGGGAGGAATTTTAACCCAAAGAATGGTTGGCTTGCGGGTTGGTGTACATTTAAAATAAGTTAATTTAAGATCACCGCCAGTGCATCCACTTCTGGGTTTAACAAAGGAGCGTTTGAATACCTCTGAATAAACTACACACCAAAATCAAGACCGTAATTAATGGAAAAATAAAAGCAAAATATTGTGAATGCTGGAAATCTGAAATAACAAGAGAAAATGCTGGGAAAAGTCAGTAGGTGGCAGCGTCTGTGGAGAGAGAAGCAGTTAATGTTTCAAGTCCAATATAAATCTTCTTCAGAACTTCAGTTCTGACAGATCTGGTGAAAATCTCCAACACTTCCTGCTTTTATTTGTTAATTAATACAGGTGTGTGGGATGGGGGTGGTGGGGATGCTTTGCTTTGCATTGCACCTAACTGATGTGTTGGGTGCTCTGGATCCGTGGAACACATACAGGCCACCAACACTTAAAACAGTGCAACACTATTTTATTAAGTTCGAAACTTTTGAACATACTTTCACTGTGGGTTAACACGATGTTAGATTAAACTAAAGACCTATGCCTGTCCTAACTAGCCTATGCACTCAGCACATGGTGAAGATCTGTGCTGTGAGTTCTGTCCTAGGAGGCTGCATCCCGAATGAGCGGGAACTCTGATGCCCCCTGTCTTTATAGTGAGTGTGCTCTAACTGGTGATTGGCTGCGGTGTTGTGAGTGTTGATTGGTCTTGCTGTGTGTCCATCAGTGTGTGTATCTTCACCATGATATACTGGTGTATATTATGACATCCCCCCTTTTATAAAGGAATGTATGTGTGTGGCAATAAATAATGTATGGTGAGAATGTTCCTAACTACGTTTGGGGTGCGAACACACATTTACAGGACTACGTACATGAGAACTAAGCTATTTACATGGGAAGGTGCCTGGTGCAGAGAAGCAGTATGCAACAAGAATAACGAGATCAACACTATATACAAACCAGGGAAACGATCAAACAAAGCAACAAAACAATTCAGAGAGTCTATAAGTCCGCAAAGTTCATAAATTAAGTCTCTGAGGTGGGCGTCGAATTCTGGTTGACCGTCAGGGTGGTACACCACTCATCGTCTGGATCGATGCTGTATACCGACCGATAGAGGCTGGATTCTTTGCTTCGGGGACACCCTGTTTTTTGTAACGATACCGACTCGAAAAGGCGCCTTCGGGTCCTCGGTGTCAATGACGGGTAGTAGGTCCGCATCGGACTCGGTGACCGTGGGTTGAATGGCCTGGACATTCCTGCGAGGCTGGCTGAAGCGATATGAGTTGGCAGGCTGAGCCGATCTGCATAAAGCAGCATAGTGGCAAAGTTTGCCACACCTCAGGCATCGTCGGGATTTGGCAGGACATTGCCGCTTTAAGTGGGCGGAGCCACAGTTGCCGCACGTTGTAGCGTTAGTACGTTCGCTGCGCCATCGCGTATGCGCGGTGCGGTCGTACGTGGTGTGCACCTGCGCAGTACGTTCGTTGATGTCGCCGTCCCCTCGTTTGGTGCGCACAAGCGCGAAAAGCGCGCAAAATGGTCGCCCTCTTCCAGGCTGAGTCCCTGGAGTTGCTCAATTGCTTGGGCCCGTTCTGCCTCGTTGGGACCTTGCCGTGCCTTTTCAGCCGCTTGGATGTGGGAATACCGACTAGTGGCGTGTTCGTGTAGCACGCAGGTCTCGATGGCGGTCGCTAGGGTGAGCTGCTTTACCTTGAGGAGCTGCTGACGTAGGGGGTCCGACTGAACACCGAAAACGATCTGGTTGCGTATCATGGAGTCGGAGGTGAGCCCGTAATTACAGGACTACGCAAGGATGCGGAGGTGGGTGAGAAAGAACTGGAAAGCTTCATCCTTACCCTGCAAACGCTGTTGGAATACAGAGCGCTCGAAACTTTCATTCACCTCTATGTTGCAGTGAGTGTCAAACTTCAGGAGGACCGTCTTGAATTTTGATTTGTCTTTATCATCAGCAAAGGTGAGAGAATTCAAAATGTGGATGACATGTTCCCCGGCCATGGATAGGACGAGAACGATCTTCCTGGTGTCCGAGGCATCTTCCCGGTCTGTGGCTTCAAGGTCGAGCTGGAATCGTTGTTTGAATATCTTCCAGTTGGCCCCTAGGTTACCGGTGATGCGGAGTGGCGGCGGCGGGCGGACGCTGTCCATTTTGCAGGATGACTGTATGCTGATGAAAAACATATCACTTGCAGGTAGGTCTAAGAAGTTCTAATATCCCTCAACTCCTGGTATCATGATGTGTTGGGTGCTCTGGATCTGTGAAACACATACAGGCCACCAACACTTAAAATAGTGCAACACTATTTTATTAAGTTAGAAACTGTTGAGCATACTTTCACTGTAGGTTAACACGATGTTAGATTAAACTAAAGACCTATGCCTGTCCTAACCAGCCTATGCACTCAGCACATGGTGAAGATCTGTGCTGTAAGCTGTAAGCTCTGTCCTTCTAGGAGGCTGCATCCCGAATGAGCGGGAACTCTGATGCCCCCTGTCTTTATAGTGAGTGTACTCTAACTGGTGATTGGCTGCGGTGTTGTGTGTGTTGATTGGTCTTGCTGTGTGTCCATCAGTGTGTGTATATCTGCACCATGATATACTGGTGTATATTATGACACTAACATCCTTAGGAGATGTTAATAAGGTATTTTGAATTGACGTTGACTTAACTTTAGCATCTCCAGCACAGGTTTCTTGGGGTTTGAGAAGCTCACCAGTGAAACAGGGATACTTTGAACCTCAGTTCAGTGGGAATTTAAACCTATGACTGCCCCATCTGAACAAACTGTCAGTCAGCCGTCTTCCTTCCATGATGTGCAATGACTTGCATTGTGAAAGCTCAATAATCGATATGGTTGAGTATATAGACCAGAACTACACAAAGAAATACCTTTGATTTCTACTTCTATGTTTCAAACCCTCGAAAGAACTGCTGTAAACTAGACTCCTTTATCTGTCTTATTCCGCCAACATCAATCAAAGGAAGATGTCACACTTCTGACCTCATGACGTATTTGTTGCTGCATCATTTGAAGTCGGCCTTTTCGCAGAAATAGTCTTGGCTGTTCACTTCAGCCAAGGCTTAGTGACTTAACAGCTCTCCAATCCACTGAGGAATTGGCTTTTTGAACTGTTTGTGGTGAATGTATTATGCTAATAATCCACCATTGTACTTGTACCTGTATCTGTGCTATGCTGTTGCCCTTGTGGGCTCCTCCTATGGACCATTGTATGGCATTATCCATAGGGGAACATGTTGGAGCATGTATGGGCTCCGCCCATGGCTCCTCCCCTTGAAGGGAGGTATAAAGAGCAGTCGACCTGTAGGCGGTTCTCAGTATTGGATCAGCCTGCGGGTCCCCAACTATGCGGACAAAGCCCACCCACTAATCAAGGCCACCATCTTCCCACTGGCGAATGAGGCCCGCCAGCCTTCAGCTGCATTAAGGCGGACATCGCCAAAGCCGTGATGCGCGCGGTGGACAAGTCCGTCTCCTTGCAGGTGGAAAGCGCCGCATCAACGGTCGCTCTCGCCACTACCCTCAATCAAGCAGTGAGACCGGTAGCGTACTTTTTGCGTACCCTCACTACCTCCGAAATTCGTCACTCCTCAGTCGAAGAGGCCAAAGCCATCGTGGAAGCCGTACGGCACTGGAGGCACTACCTCGCTGGTAGGAGGTTTACCCTCGTCACCGACCAACGATCGGTAGCCTTCATGTTTGACAATACGCAACGGGGCAAAATCAAGAACGATAAGATCTTGAGGTGGAGGATCGTACTCTCCATCTATAATTACGATATAGTATATTGTCCTGGGAAGCTCAACGAGCCCCCAGATGTCCTGTCCTGCGGCACATGTGCCAGCGCGCAAGGTGACCGACTACGGGCTATCCACAATGACCTCTGCCACCCGGGGGTCACCCGGCTTATCCACTATATCAAGGCCCGAAACCTGCCCTACTCCACCGAGGAGGTCAGAGCCATGACCAGGGACTGCCAAATCTGCGCGGAGTGTAAACCGTACTTCTATAGACCAGATAAGGCCCACCTGGTAAAGGCATCCCGGCCCTTTGAGCGCCTCAGTATCGATTTCAAAGGGCCCCACCCCTCCAATAACCGGAATACATATTTCCTCAACATTATTGATGAGTTCTCCCGCTTCCCCTTTGCAATCCCTTGCCCCGACATGACCACGTCCACCGTCATTAAAGCCCTACATAGTGTCTTCACCCTGTTTGGTTTCCCCAATTATGTCCACAGTGACCAGGGCTCGTTGTTCATGAGCGACGAACTGCGTCAGGAACTGTTCAGTAAGGGCATCGCCTCGAGCAGGACTACCAGTTATAACCCCAGGGGAAACGGGCAGGTGGAGAGGGAGAACGCGACGGTCTGGAAGACCGTCCTACTGACCCTGCGGTCTAGGAATCTCCCAGTTTCTCACTGGCAGGAGGTCCTCCCCGATGCGCTCCACACTATTAGGTCCCTACTTTGCACGGCCACAAACGAGACCCCTCATGTATTTGTTTTCCCCAGGAGATCCACCTCAGGAGCCTCACTTCTGTCCTGGCTGAAGACACCGGGACCAGCCCTATTCAGAAAACACGTCAGGAGCCATAAGTCCGATCCTCTGGTAGAGAGGGTCTAACTCCTACACTCCAACCCCCAGTACGCTTATGTCGAACACCCCGATGGCCAACAGGATACGGTCTCCCTCCGGGACCTGGCGCCCGCCGGTTCCTCCACCACCACCACCACCGCCCCTTCACCATATCCCGCCCAACCTACCATGACCAGCGCCCCCGCCCCATATGGCTCCCGCGCTTCCTCCCGCCCGCCATGCCCCCTTCACCGATCCACAGGAATGAAGCTCCAGAAGAGACGCTCCCGGAGTCCACGCCTGTACCCGTACCGGCACCCTCACTACCAATGCCAGCACGGACGAGCTCGACACACGGGCCAGCAACAACGCCAGAGGTTCGGCGATCACAGCGCACAATTCGTGCGCCGGACCGGCTGAATTTATGAACCCGTCACCCCCGCCGGACTTCATTTTTTTAACAGGGGGTGAATGTGGTGAATGTATTATGCTAATAATCCACCATTGTACTTGTATCTGTGCTATGCTGTTGCCCTTGTGGGCTCCTCCTATGGGCCATTTTATGGCATTATCCATAAGGGAACATGTTGGGGCCTGTATGGGCTCTGCCCATGACTCCTCCCCTTGAAGGGAGGTATAAAGAGCAGTCGACCAATAGGCGGTATTCAGTATTTGATCAGTCGCAGGCAGGCACTGTTCTAAGTTGATTAAAGCTACGGTTTACGTCTACTCTTGTTGCGAGTGAATTGATGGTCGCATCACTGTTATACTTTTACATTCTAGTTGAATGAACTTTCTACCTGTGTTTATTACTTTAGCCATAAAAGATGCATCTAAATCGCTCAGTCAACCAAGTCCCTTATTTCTTCCCATATGCATTTCTTCAGTCAGGCATTATACACTAAAAGCTTATGGCAAACCACACTTCACTGTTATGACATTGAAAGTCAGTCTGTTTATATTGAAAAGCCTTTTGCTTCAGAAGAAAACTTGATCATTGGCCCTCAACTCCACAAAATGGCCAATTCTCCAGAATGCCCAGTGCATTTCCATGGTGAATTGCAACACCTTTATTTTATGCTGCTCACCACTTTTACGTAATGCACCTAGTGTACCTTCAGCAGAGATACAGGCACGTTGCTGAGATCCTTGCTCTGCTTGCAGACCTGTTACTAGCCTATCTATGCCAGAACACCTTTAAGTTCTGCCAAAGCTTACTTCACCAGCATCTGTGCAGAGTCAGCTATCAGGTGACGAGGTAGCATGTTGGGTCTGAGGCGGGACAATGGATGAGAACAAAGACCAAAGAACAAAGAAATGTACAGCACAGGAACAGGCCCTTCGGCCCTCCAAGCCCGTGCTGACCATGCTGCCCGACTAAACTACAATCTTCTACACTTCCTAGGTCCGTATCCTTCTATTCCCATCCTATTCATGTATTTGTCAAGATGCCCCTTAAATGTCCCTATCGTCCCTGCTTCCACCACCTCCTCCGGTAGCGAGTTCCAGGCACCCACTACCCTCTGCGTAAAAAACTTGCCTCGTACATCTACTCTAAACCTTGCCCCTCTCACCTTAAACCTATGCCCCCTAGTAATTGACCCCTCTACCCTGGGGAAAAGCCTCTGACTATCCACTCTGTCTATGCCCCTCATAATTTTATATACCTCTATCAGGTCTCCCCTCAACCTCCTTCGTTCCAGTGAGAACAAACCGAGTTTATTCAACCGCTCCTCATAGCTAATGCCCTCCATACCAGGCAACATTCTGGTAAATCTCTTCTGCACCCTCTCTAAAGCCTCCACATCCTTCTGGTAGTGTGGCGACCAGAATTGAACACTATACTCCAAGTGTGGCCTAACTAAGGTTCTATACAGCTGCAACATGACTTGCCAATTCTTATACTCAATGCCCCGGCCAATGAAGGCAAGCGTGCCGTATGCCTTCTTGACTACCTTCTCCACCTGTGTTGCCCCTTTCAATGACCTGTGGACCTGTACTCCTAGATCTCTTTGACTTTCAATACTCTTGAGGGTTCTACCATTCACTGTATATTCCCTACCTGCATTAGACCTTCCAAAATGCATTACCTTAAGGGTGGCACAGTGGTTAGCACTGCTGCCTCACTGGGCCAGGGACCAGGGTTCAATTCCGGCCTTGGGTGTTTCCACTTTCTCCCTGTGCCTGCATGGGTTTCCTCTGGCTGCAGTTTCCTCCCACAGTCCAAAGATGTGCAGGTTAGGTGGATTGGACATGCTAAATTGCCCCTTAGTGTCCAGGGATGTGCAGGTTAGGTGGGGTTATGGGAATAGGGCAAAGGTGTGGGCCTAGGTATAGTGCTTTCAAAGGGTCAAAAATTCCACAGATTCACAACC
The DNA here is from genome assembly GCF_047496885.1 of Scyliorhinus torazame. NCBI lineage: Eukaryota > Metazoa > Chordata > Chondrichthyes > Carcharhiniformes > Scyliorhinidae > Scyliorhinus > Scyliorhinus torazame. The sequence goes on from NC_092716.1 coordinate 40,493,754, forward strand.
CTTTGAAGTAATTCCTCCCTTAGCCTAAAACTATGGCCTCTCGTTCTATAATGTCCACAAGGGGAAACATCTGCTCTACATTTACCCTGTCAATCCCCTTTAGCACATTATATACCTCAATTAGATATCCTCTCATTCTTCTGAACCCCAGCGAGTAAAGGCCTAAACAGCGCAATCCCTCTTCATAAGACAAGTCCTTCCTCCATGGAATCCAAGGTGAACCTTCTTTGAACTACCTCTAATGCATTTACATCCTCCCTCAAGTAAGGGGCCAGAACTGTGTGCAGTACTCCAGATGTGGTCTCACCAATGCCCTATACAATTGCAGTAAGAAGTCTTACAACACCAGGTTAAAGTCTAACAGGTTTGTTTCAAATCACTAACTTTCGGAGCACTACTCCTTCCTCAAGTAACTTCATTGAAGCCTATTTGTGATAATAAGCGATTATTATTATTATTACATGCCGCATGTGAATACTAACTTTCTGTGATTCATGCACAAGTTCACCTTGATCCGTCTGCACCAAAGCATTTTGAATTTTCTCTTCCTTTAGATAATAAGTTGCCATTTTATTCCTCTGCCAAAAATGGATAACCTCTTTCTTATTCCATCTGCCAAATTTTGGCCCATTCACCTAAGCTAGCCATATCCATTTGTAAACTTCTTATTTGCTCATTGCAACTTGCTTTTCCACCTATTTTAGTGTCATCTGCAAATTTAGCTATAGTACATTCTCTCCCTGCATCCTAGTCATTTATATAAATTGTAAATAATTGGGACACTGAACCCTATGGTACAGCACGAGTTGCACCTTACCAACCAGAAAAAGACCCAATTATCCCATCCTTGCTTTCTGTTGGTTAGCCAATCCTTTAACCAAGCTAATATATTAGTCCCAACCCCATGGGATCTTACCTTGTGTAACAACCTTTTGCGCGGCAACTTATCAAATGTCTTCTGGAAGTCTAAATACACTACATCTACAGGACCCCCATTATCTACTTCGCTTCTTACATCTTCAGAAAACTCTAGCAAATCAGTCAAACACAATTTATCCTTCTTAAAACCATGCTGACTCTGATAGATTACATATTGACTTTGCAAATGCCCCATATTACTTCCTTAATAATGGATTCCAACAATTTCCCAGTGACACATGTTAAATTAACTAGGCTACAGTTATTTTCTGCATTTTTGAACAGTGGCGTTACATTAGCATTTTTCTAATCCACTGGAATCTTTCCAGAATCCAGGGAATTTGTTGGGTGGAACGGTAGCACAATGGTTAGCACTGTTGCTTCACAGCGCCAGGGTCCCAGGTTTGATTTCCCGCTGGATCACTGACTGTGCAGAGTCTGCACATTCTCCCTGTGTCTGCGTGGGTTTTCTCCAGGTGCTCCAGTTTCCTCCCACAGTCCAAAGGTGTGCAGGTTAGGTGGATTGGCCATGCTAAATTGCCCTTAGTGTCCAAAAAGTTTGGGAGAGGTTATTGGGTTACGGGGATAGGGTGAAAGTTAGGGCTTAAGTGGGTCGGTGCAGACTCGATGGGCCGAATGGCCTCCTTCTGCACTCTATGTTCTATGTTCTAAGGTCCAGAAAGATGTGCTGTTCGGTGAATTGGACATTCAATGTACCCGAAAAGGCGTCTTAGTGTGGCGGCTGAGGAATTTTCATACTAACTTCATTGTAGTGTTAATGTAAGCCTACTTGTGACAATAATAAAGATTATTATAATTTTGGAATATTATAACCAATACTAATAACATTGTTGGAGATGAGGAGCAGAACGTGGTTCTGGTGGCAGCATGTGGGCCCTGACATTTAGCCTGATAAACAGCCTGACCCACCCAGATGCCCTCACTCAAAAACGTTTGTCAATCTCGTAGACCGAGTGCGAAACCACTGAGATCTAAAGTTTTCTATCATCCCTCCGGAGATATTGCTTTAACATGGCATGGGGAACCTGTTACTGAATGTTGGACCAGATTGCGGAAACTGGTAGAACAACGTGAATTCGGTCCATCCCTGACCGAGATGTTGCGAGACAGATTGGTGTGTGGAATAAACAATGTTATTAGCGGAGCCCAATCTGGATCTTAAAAAAGCCATTGAGGTAGCCCTAACCCGGGAGTACATAGAAAAAGGAGCTCAGGAACTACAAAGGGCATCAAACAGAAATGTCCTCCGATGGAGGTAGGGACCTTGTGTAAAAGTACCCATTCCTCAACTGTAGGTGCCTGTGTAAAAAGTCCATTGCCTAATCGGAGCTAGGCTTGCACCCCCCGCAGTCAGGGAAATATTATCGCAGTTCTAAGGAGACTAGGGATCCAGCTCCGGAAGGTTGCAGATGTCAGATGATGGACGATGGACTGCCAAAGGACACAACCAAGGCAAAGCTATAGGAATAGGCAAGTCGCGTGCTACTCAGGGAAGAAGCTACCGCCAGCACAGGCCCATGCCATGCAGGTATACCCATTCCCAGAAGCAGTGACAACGCAACAAAATCGTATCATCATGACCAGGGTTGCCCCAATAATGATATAACTGCTGTCATCACAGAGCAGACATTGATCGCCTCCAAACTGGTAACCGACCCTTGAGTTTAGAAGTCACTAGGGCCAGACTAGCCACCTACACGGGGGAATCTTTGCAGATTGTCAGGACCCTTCCTGTTGATTCAATTATTTTCCATGTATTTACTTGGTGGTTAGCATTTTTGCTCCACGGTTATTTAATGGACATGTACCTTTAAGTTGGCAGAGGAAGTGAGGAACTCAAAAGTAGCAAAATAGTACACTGTGCTATGAAGATTTAGATTTTGAAGAGAAGAATCCAGACTTTATGACATCTAAGAGATTGGAGGTATTTTTTCGATTGTTTGGCTGGTGGCTGTAGCCACCTGGGTTGGCGAATTTCCGACTTAACAGCAAAGGCTGAAGGGAAATTCAGCCAACACAGGCAGAAACTAGCAGGTGCAGGTTTACTGTGTATTAGACTCTGCAAAAGCCCAGACAGAATCGATACCAGCAACCATCGGCATTATAATGTAGCAGCCATCTACATACTAATGAGCGATCCCCGGGAACAATCAAAACATTTAAGGTAACAAGGCCAAGCCAGACTCCTCGGCGCCAGCAGGAGCCACCACAAAAGAGGTTAACAGACACCTAAAGACCGCCCATCGATCAGGGAACCGCTCCAGTATTGGAGAAATCGAACCAAGCGATTGGAACAAAGTCCAATCACTTGAAACCAGGCACGGGGTCCGCCCTGAAGGGCAGGAAGCCCCTGGGGACTATAAAGTAAAGCCCCCAAGTTCAAATCGTCCTTCTTGACAGGGTCACTCAGCAACGTGAAGCAACCCCTGAGACTGACCTGTCCAAGCTGCCGCTCCAAGAACGTAAATCTCAAGTCAATGCTTGCTACGAGATAGGCGCTCCTAGCTACCAGTCCATACCAGCTTTGAATCCCGTAGTTTCAGAACTCGAACGAAAGGCCATTTGTTCCCCTGACCTGGTGGACCAGTCCGAAGCGAAGTAAAGGCCTGTTAGTTGTTGAAATAGCCTAGAAAGTAGAGTTTATGCATGAGTAGCGATTTACTGCGTATGATAAATGTGTATTGATTTGAATCTTACTAATTAGTGTGTTGAGTTATTGATCATTACTTGAACTTGAACCTCGTGGCGGTATAAAGACTCTGGAGCAAAGGTTATAAAACAGAGCCAGTTGAACCAACCAAAAGTTAGCAACATAGCCAATAGATTGGTCAAAGGCCGTATTCTTGCCTGGTGACAGACAGTGATTGGGTCCTGCCAGGTGGGAGGTTTTCAGAGGACCCACTAAAACAGAATGTGCCTGGACTTGAAGAGAAGGAGCTGTGAGCTGCTCACTCTCTGTCTCTCTCTCTTTCTCTGTGTAGAGGGTGGGATGAGTTAAAGAGGGAGGGGTTAAGAATTAGGTAATAGTTAACCAGCTGTATTTGGTGCCTATTTAATTACAATTATTGTTATTAATAAAAAACAATTGTGTTTAAACTTACAAACCGGCAAAATTCTTCGTTATCGGCGCGATGTCCGCCGACTGGCGCCCAAAACGGCGCAAATCCCACCTGCATCACGCCGCCCCAAACGTCGCTAAGTCTCCGGCCTGGAATGGGCTAGCAGCGACGTGACGCTATCCGCACTGGCTCACGTGGTTCACGCCGTACGGCATCATACACGCCGCACGGCGTGACGGCTCATAAGACGCGCTGCTCCCCCCACCCGACCAGAAGACCCGACCGGATGGCCGCACGCAGCTCAGCCCCGAGGTTCCAGTCCCGCGACATTGAGGCGCTCCTGGATGCAGTGGAGCAGAGGAGGGAGGCCCTGTATCCCGGACACGGCCGCAGAGTCGGCCCACGCCACAGCCGGCTTCTGTGGAGGGAGGTGGCAGAGGCCGTCAGCGCTGTGGCCCTGACACCACGGACAGGCACCCAGTGCCACAAGAAGGTGAACGACCTCGTCAGGGCAGCCAGGGGGAGCCCCCCCCCCTGCCCGATATCCATATCCCCCCTCCCCATATCCAACCTCCCCATACCCCCCTCCCTCATATCCCCCCTCCCCATATCCTCCTCCCCATAGCCCCCCTCCCCCATAGCCCCCTACCCCATATCCCCATCCCCATATCCCCCCTCCCCCATATCCCCCTCCCCCATATCCCCTCCCCCATATCCCCCCTCCCCCATATCCCCCAGATCCCCCCTCCCCATATCCCCCTCCCCATAACCCCCTCCTCCATAACCCCCCTTCCCCATATCCCCCCTCCCCATATCCCCTTCCCCCATATCCCCCTCCCCATATCCCCTTCCCCCATATCCCCCTCCCCATATCCCCCCTCCCCATATCCCCCCTCCCCATATCCCCCTCCCCATATCCCCCTCCCCATATCCCCCTTCCCCCATATCCCCCCTCCCATATCCCCCTTTTCCCCCTACCCCATATCCCCCCTCCCCCATATCCCCCAGATCCACCCTCCCCATATCCCCCTCCCCATAACCCCCCTCCCCCATATCCCCCCTCCCCATATCCCCCTCCCCATATCCCCCTCCCCATATCCCCCTTCCCCCATATCCCCCCTCCCCATATCCCCCTCCCCATATCCCCCCTCCCCATATCCCCCTCCCCATATCCCCCTTCCCCCATATCCCCCCTCCCCATATCCCCCTTTCCCCCCTCCCCCATATCCCCCCTCCCCATATCCCCCCCTCCCCCATATCCCCCTCCCCATATCCCCCCTCCCCATATCCCCCCTCCCCCATATCCCCCTCCCCCATATCCCCCCTCCCCCATATCCCCCTTCCCCCATATCCGCCTTCCCCCATTTCCCCAAGTGAATCCAGCCCTAACCTTAACCTCTGCAATGCACGCGCAACCGATGGCGTGCATTCATATACCTGTCTAACACTGTTGCCTTTTACCCCTGCCACCACCCCCCACAGGAGAAGCGCGCACACAACACTAGGGAGCATGTGAGCACTGGAGGAGGCCCAGCTGATGAGAGGCCACTGACCGAACATGAGGGAAGGGCCCTGGAACTGGCTGGCGGACCTGAGGACCGGGAGGTTGCTGATTCAGAGGTCGGGGGCCCACCAGCAAGTGAGCCACCGACAGCCTGCCCCCATATCCCCCCTCCCCCATATCCCCCCTCCCCCATATCACCTGATCACTGCCTGCGTGTCTAACCATGCATGCTTCATTGTGTATCGCAGGAGCAAACGTCGAGGCGCCCATCCCCGCAGATTCAGACCGCCCACATGATGCCCCTCGGAGACCACGGGAGACGGAGAGACCCGGACCCTCTGGCATGCGACGCCCGCACGATGCCCCTTGGAGACCACGGGAGACGGAGAGACCTGGAGCAACAGGGAGACGGCGCCCCCGTCTCATGCGGGTGCGGCGACGCAGGCGTGTGCCACCCAGCGACGAGAGTGGCAGCCACAGGCCCTGTCACAGCTGAGCCACGACACCACAACCCAGGACACCCCTACCCAGGACACCCCTACCCAGGAAACTGAAATACCGGACAGTGACACAGATTGGATGGGCGGAGACGAACCGCCACCCCAAAGTGCCATGGACTCAGAGTCGCACGATGCGCACGACACAACGCCCCTGCTGTCACCAACACCCTCCACCATCGCAGAGACGCTCACCTCGGTTGGGCACTTTAGTGATGAGGCGTCTGGTACACTCAATTGTGCGCACAACACAGCCGTCCCGATACAGCAGGTGGAGGTAGGAGCAGCAGAGGGGCCTGGCGGTCGGAGGGCAGCCCGGCGCAAGCGAACATCAGCCGCCCAGATGGATCCCGGGTTCCTGGAGTTACCACACCCACCCATAGGTCCGATGCAACCACCGAACCTGAGACGAGCGAAGAGGGTGACGGCCAGCTTGCGGCGGCTGCAGTCGCAGGTGGAGGAATCCACCCGCGTCCAGGAGCTGGCAGTGGTGCCGGTCTTGCGTGCCACCCAGGCCGACACCGCACGGGTGGCGTCCGCGGTGGAGGCAATGGGTGCGACGGTGTCAGACATGGGGAGCGGTTTGCGAGGCCTGGGGCTTTCCGTGCAGGCGGCGTCTGTGGCCCAGGACATGGCTGCCCTCTCACAGGAGGCCATGAGCCAGCGCCAGCGGCAGATGGCAGAGGGGCTCATCTCCGTGGCACAGTCTCTGAAGGCCATGGCCCAGTCTCAGCAGGCCATGGCCCAGTCTCAGCAGTCCATAGCCCAGTCTCTGAAGGCCATGGCCCAGTCTCAGCAGGCCATGGCCCAGTCTCAGCAGTCCATAGCCCAATCTCTGCAGGCCATGGCCCAGTCGCTGCAGGCCATCGCTGAGGGCATCGGCGCCATTGCCCATGTGCGAGCCGGCGTCGCACAGTCACAGACAGGAATTCCCAACCCCCTGAGCTCCATGGCTGCAAACCTGCAGACCCCTGTCAATACCAGCACAGGCCTCCAGGACTGGCAGCGCCAGATGTCGGGGGGGCGTCGGATGGCCAGTCCGTTCGCATCCCCCACCCATGTAGAGGCTTGGGGGCCATCGGGCACACCGAGGGAGGAGGAGGTGATGGGGCCCGTTCCGGGCCCCATTGTAGGGGAGGTCCCGGAACACTTCAACACGTCGGGCTCCCCTCTTCTGTCCCAGGTGCATCGGGTGGGCAACGGGCAGGACAGGCTGGCAGCTCGCCATCTCAGTCGCCTGGGCCGCAGCCTGGCCCATCTAGGCCAGGACGCCCCAGGAAACAGCCGCCAAAGGGATCCCGTGTCAGAGGGCAGGAATCACAGGAGTCCACCTCCAGTTCTGCTGTACTGTCTGGGGAACCACCTAGCCGTAGTCAAAGGGCCCGTAAGGCCAAACAATTAGACACTGAGTAAGTTGGCACGGGTGCAGGGTACAGATGAGTTTTAGGGGCTAGGGCACATCGCAGGGCGGGTTGTCATCATCCTCCATGGCCTGCAATAGACACGCGTCCACCGGCAACTGTGTGAGCCCGGCCGTTGTGCCGCAGGTGGATCGGCAATGGGGGGGGGTGGTGTGCATGCGGGTGGGGTGGGTGGGGTTGGGGAGGGGGGTCAGGGTGCTGGGTGGGTGGATGGGTGGGGGGTGTGGGTGGTCGGGTGTTGCAATGGTGTGCGGTCTGTGGCCATACTACCCGATTCCCACGCCTATCTAGTCAGTGAAGCGGGCATCTATCAGCCTGTCCCGTGCACACTGGCCCAGCCGGTAATGGTGGACAGCCACCCGCCCGTGTCTAGCCGGTCTGCCCTGACCATTGCCCCCATCCCCCTCATCTGGGGAGGACTGCGCCTCTTCCTGCTGCTCCTCCACTCCGCCCTCCTCTGCCTGCGGCACATCGCCCCTCTGCTGGGCTATATTGTGCAGGACGCAGCACACCACAATGATGCGGCCGACCCTATCTGACCGATACTGGAGGGCACCGCCAGAGAGGTCCAGGCACCTGAAACGCATCTTCAGCACGCCAAAGCACCTCTCTATCACTCCCCCTGTCGCTACATGGGCATCATTGTAGCGGTTCTCCGCCTCATTGCGTGACCTCCGTATAGGCGTCATCAGCCACGATCGCAATGGGTAGCCCCTGTCGCCCAGCAACCAGCCCCTCAGCCGGGGATGGCGTCCCGCGTACATGCCGGGGATGTATGACCGCGACAACACGTATGAGTCGTGTACACTGCCCGTGTAATGGGCGCAGACATGCAGGATCATCATGCGGTGCTCGCAGACCACCTGTATGTTCATCGAATAGGTCCCCTTCCTATTGGTGAACACGGCCCTGTTATCTGCAGGTGGCCGCACGGCGACGTACATCCCATCAATCGCGCCCTGGACCATGGGGAACCCGGCCACGGCAGAGAAGCCCACGGCCCGGGCATCTTGGCTGGCCCGGTCCACGGGGAAGCGGATGTAGCAATGCGCCATGGCATATAGGGCATCTGTCACTGCCCGGATGCACCGATGCACCGATGTCTGCGATATGCCGGACAGATCCCCACTCGGTGCCTGGAATGACCCCGTTGCATAAAAGTTCAGGGCCACCGTAACCTTGACGGACACGGGGAGAGGGTGTCCCCCGCCAGTGCCACGCGGTGACAGGTGCGCCAGCAGGTGGCAGATGTGTGCTACGGTTTCCCGACTCATCCGGAGTCTCCTCCTGCATTCCCGGTCCGTGAGGTCCTGGTATGACAGCCGGGTCCGGTACACACGGGGCGTCCTCGGGTGCCTTCGTTGCCGTGGGGCCGCGACGTCCTCCCCCCCCTCCTCGTCCTGTCGGTCAGGTGTCCCTCCAGCCTGGGCGGCTGCCGCCTGCCCCTCTGCGGCAGCCTGCGCCGCCTCTCTGGCACGCTCCTCATCCTCCTCCTCATCCAGGGCAACATGGACATTAGCGGCTGCCGCCACGGCGGCCAACATCGCTGGCTGACGGGAAAACATGATGGCCTGTGTGTGGGGGGGGGGGGGGGGGAATGACGACATGTCATCATTGCCCATACCCCCTCCTCCCCCCCCCCCCCCCCCCCCCAGCCAGGTGGCATGGACCGCATGGGCCCGACTGTTGGAGGCTGGCACCTGGCCAGGTGGACCAACTCACTTGCCCTCGCACCCACCCCTCTCTGGCACAGACCCCCCCCCCCCCCGCGTCCCTCCCCGGCACGGACCCCCCCCGGCACGGACCCCCCCCCCCCGTCCCCCTCCCCGGCACGGACCCCCCCCGTCCCCCTCCCCGACACGGACCCCCCCATCCCCCTATTCGGCACAAACCCCCCCCGTCCCCCTCCCCGGCACGGATCCCCCCCGCCCCCGTCCCCCTCCCCGGCAGTCATCCTCCCGTCCCCGGCACTCACCCCCCCTCCCCGGCACGGACCCCCCCCCCCCCCCCGCGTCCCTCCCCGGCACGGACCCCCCCCTCCCGTCCCCCTCCCCGGCACGGACCCCTCCCCCCGTCCCCCTCCCCGGCACGGACCCCCCCTCTCCCCGGCACGGACCCCCCCTCCCCGGCATGGACCCCCCTGTGCCCCTCCCCGGCACGGACCCCCCCCCTCCCTAGCACGGACCCCGTCCCCCCGTCCCCCTCCCCGGCACTGACCCCCCTGTCCCCCTCCCTGGCACGGAACACCCCCCCCCCGTCCCCCCGTCCCCGTCCCCCTCCCCGGCAGTCATCCTCCCGTCCCCGGCACTCACCCCCCCTCCCGGCACTCCCCAGAGCCCAGCCCATTCTAACCACCCCCCCTGCCGCACACACACACAACCCTACACACACCTCTCCCCCACACATACAGACTGCGGCGACGCCATCGCCTCTCCAGCGGCCAACCCCCCAGGCCGTCACCCACCTCCACGCTGGTCGGCGTCAACCATGAGCACTGGTTGACGCCAAATAATAAGTGGTTTGATTTACGCCAACGTGACCCGTGATCACGGCGGCGGGACTTCGGCCCATCCGGATGGGAGAATATCGGCAGCCCCGAAATCCATTGCCTCGTGCCCACCCGTGCCATTCTCTGAGGTGTGCGGCGCGATTGAATTGAATTTCGGAGAATTCGGTGGGCGGCGGGGGCGGGATTCACGACGGCCCACGGCGATTCTCCGACCCGGTGGGGGGTCGGAGAATCTCCTGATGTCTGAAGTTACTGGGCAGTCAAAAACCAAAGACTTAAGCGGCGAAATTCTCCGGAAACGGCACAAATCAGACGGGCATCGCGCCGCCTCAAAGGTGCGGAATGCTCCGCATCTTTGGGGGCCGAGCCCCAACCTTGAGGGGCTAGGTCGGCGCCGGACGAATTTCCGCCCCGCCAGCTGGCGGAAAAGGCCTTTGGTGCCCCGCCAGCTGGCGCGGAAATGACATCTCGGGGCGGCGCATGCGCGGGAGCGTCAGCGGCCGCTGACAGCATTCCCGTGCATGCGCATTGGAGGGAGTCTCTTCCGCCTCCGCCATGGTGGAGACCGTGGCGGAGGCGGAAGGGAAAGAGTGCCCCCACGGCACAGGCCCGCCCGCGGATCGGTGGGCCCTGATTGCGGGCCAGGCCACCGTGGGAGCACCCCCCAGGGCCAGATCGCCCCGCGCCCCCCCAAGGCCCCCGGAGCCCGCCCGCGCCGCCTTGTCCCGCCGGTAAGGTAGGTGGCTTAATTTACGCCGGCGGGACAGGCATTTTAGCGGCGGGACTTCGGCCCATTCGGGCCGGAGAATCGAGCGGGGGCGGGGCCCGCCAACCGGCGTGGCGCGATTCCCGCCCCCGCCGAATATCCGGTGCCGGAGACTTCAGCAACCGGCGGGGGCGGGATTCACGGCAGCCCCCGGCGATTCTCCGACCCGGCGGGGGGTCGGAGAATCTCGCCCAAGGTGTTTTCCAAGAATTTATAGATAATTTCAATTGTGTTGTGAAGCGGGGTTGGAATTGACCACACACTAGGATTAAAATACAATAATCCCAGCGACCAGCAGGTAGCAATCAGCCCGACTTCCACTCATTGTTGTGTGGGGACAGGGACTAAGTCTGATGGGAGAGATTGGCTCCAGCAGATCAGGCTGAACTGGCTGGAGATTTTCAGGCTGAGTATGGGAGGACTGTATGACTCCACTGGCAAATACCCTGAAGTATTCCAGGAGGGCCTTGGAAAAATAAAAAGATTGTGAGCCAAAATTTATGTTGACCCCGATACCACGCCTACATAATTTAGAGCAAGACGGGTTCCATATTCCCTGTTGGAGAAGGTGGACCGAGCCTAGGAGCCTGGAAAAATTAGGTATAGTAAGACCTGTGGAATTCGTAGAGTGGACACGCCTGTCATCCCATTCTTAAACCGGACCAATCGGTCCACATCTGCAGGGATTATAAGCTTAAGATAGCTACCCGATGTCACAAATGGAAGACCTATATGTCAAGCTAGCAGCCGGCCAGATGTTCACTAAGTAGGTATGAGTCGCGCCCATCTTCAACTCGAATTAGACAAGCCTTCCTGCAAGTACATCACAATTAACATGCAGTAGGATCTGTATGAGTTTACTCGCTTGCCCTTTGGTGTCTCATCAATGTGCACCATGTTCCAATGTATCACGGAGAACATACTCCAAGGGTTACGTAAAGTGATGGTGTACTGGATGATGTTCTGGTCACGGGGGCCTAAGAACGAGAGCATTTGGCAAAACTAGAAGAACCTTGTGGTGATTTTCAAAAGCAGGGGTAAATCTAAAAAGGGAAAAACAAATTTTCCATGTCAGCGAAGTTACCTATTTGGGCTATCAGGTGGATAACAAAGGATTACATCTAGTGGAGGACAAGGTGAGGACAAGGAAATACCAACTCCAAGAAACACAACAGAATTCAAATCCTTCCTGGGATTAATCAATTATTATGGGATGTTTATCCTGTATTTGGCCTCTGATGGATCTCTGTGTCTATTCGGAACCCTGGATATCCGTTATTCCTTCTTAGTTCCCAAATAACAGAGTTCAAGTCTGTGCTTTTTGGCAAAGTTCAGTTGAACTTTATTTGTCAGCTTGTGCCACTGGTAAACTTTATTTGTCAATACAAGATTAGGTCAGATTGATTGTCTTTAGCGAATACAGTAGTTGAGTTTTCATTCAATTACAAATCGTGGTAATTCTTCATATCATAATACACAGTATAAAATGACGGAGTGATTTAAACAAAAGAAAGATGGCGATTTAGCAAAAGCAAGCAAAGAAAATAGGTTTCAGAAAGAGATAGATTGTTCCGAAATGGATTTTTCCATCCCAACAATGATTCTCAAGGAGATTATTATCTTAAGGTCTCCCCCTCTTTACAGCTGTGATTGGTTTTAACTAATTTATAATTCATTCAATTCGGCCAAACTGTCTATCCGTCAATTTAAGAGAGATATGTACTTAAATATATTGGTACAAATTTTCCCATACCATCGCTTGAGGAAAAACACATTCTTCGCTAGGACTTATCACCCTAGACTGGTTGTTACCATAGAAACGGAACTGCTCATTCTTTCAGACAATGGGGCCTTTCAGCCAGCTGACGTCACTGTTCCTTCAGTCTCCAGCAAGTCTCAAGCAATTTGCAAAATGTTTCCAGCTATTCAGTTTTCCTCACTCTCATGATTAATATGATTCAGTTAATTACTCTTAATGAGTTCTCAATTAAATATTTTACCTATATCATCTAGAGCTAACTAGAAAGCCAATTTCTATCAGCCTCCTAAGATAAGTTCATTAGATATAGGAGCAGAATTAGGCCACTCTGTCCATTGATTCTGCTCCGTCGTTTTATCATGGCTGATACGTTCCACATCTGTTACCTGCAATGTTACAGACCAAAAGCTGGATTGCCAAATCAGCCAGAGCATCTCCTCCCTAGAACACATGACCTAGGAACGGGAGTAGGCAATTTAGCCTCCGGAGGCTAAACAAACCTTTTAAAAAAATAAATTTAGAGTACCCAATTCATTTTGTCCAATTAAGGGGCAATTTAGTGTGGCCAATCCACCTACCCTGGACATCTTTGGGTTGTGGGGGTGAAACACATGCAAACACGGGGAGAATGTGCCATCTCCAAACGGACAGCGACCCAGAGCCGGGATTGAACCTGGGACCTCGGCGCCGTGAGGCAGCAATGCTAACCACTGCGCCACCGTGCTGCCCACGAGCCTAAACGTCTTCAATGTGATCATAGCTGATCCCATCCTGGCCTCAACTCCACCATCCTGCCCGTTCTCCATAACCCTGCAACCCATTACCAATTAAAAATCTGTCCAATTCCTCCTTAAATTTACTCCCTGTCCCAGCATCACCGCACTCTGGGTAGCGAATTCCACAACCCTTTGGGTGAAGTAGTTTTTCCTCAACTTTGTTTTAAATTTGTTACCTCTTATTCTAAGATTATGACCTCTCGTTTTAGAATGCCCCACAAGAGGAAGCATCATCTCCACATCTACTTTATCCAGACCTTTTAGCATCTTGTATACCTCAATTAGATATCCCCTCATTCTTCTAAACTCCAGAGAGTATAGGCCTAAACTGTTTAACTCTTCTCCTACAACAAACCCCTCATCTCTTGAATCAATCTAATGAACCTCCTCTGAACTGCCTCCATCCAATGCCACTACATCTTTCCTCAAATAAGGGAACCAGAACTGTGCACAATACTCCAGGTGCAGTCTCACCAATACCTTATATTGTTGCAACTAGGGGATTTTCACAGTAACTTCATTGCAGTGTTAGTGTAAGCCTACTTGTGACAATAATAAAGATTATTATTATTATTATTATTAATAGCTGGCCCAATAGGAAATGTGTGGTGAGAACTTAAACCCCACTGTTCTAACCCGGACCTACATCTCTGTAGGTACTCAGGTTTGGATGTGTTTGTTGTTGGCCATGGCAGTGCCGGTTTTCATTCTTGCAATAAAGGGAAGACCTGATGTCAATGGGTAAATGTTGTCGACGGAGCAGGCATTGCTGGAGGAAATAAAGAGGAAGTGGGATGCTGAGTTCAGTTTGGTCGTTGCCAAAGGAGGGTGGGGAATACGGTACAGCGGCACAGTGGTTAGCACTGCTGCCTCACAGCGCCAGGGACCCGGGTTCAATTCTGGACTTTGAGTGACTGTCTGTGTGGAGTCTGCACGTTCTCCCTGTGTCTGCGTGGGTTTCTTCCGGGAGCTCTGGTTTCCTCTCGCAGTCCAGAGATGTGCGGGTTGGGTGGATTGACTGTGGTAAATTACCCCTTAGTGTCCAAGGGAGTGCAGGTCAGCTGGGGTTACGGAGATGTGGGTCTAGCTAGTGTGCTCTTTCAGAGGATTAGTGCAGACTCGATGTGCTGAATGGACTCCTTCTGTTCTGTGGAGTTCTATGATTCTATGAGGGGGGATTGTGGAGTGAGGCTCTTTACAGGGATCTTCTTGGGGGAGGAGAATTGGTGTGAGTGTGTTCTAGGGGGCTGGCGAGTCACATGTTTTGGTCTTGCCCCAAGCTTGTTTATTTCTGAGTCTTCTTATTTGATACAATGTCAGGGATTTGAGGCGTTCAGCTGGAGCTGTGCCCTTCGGTAGCCATTTTTGGAATATCAGATTCCCCGGTGCTGCAGAGGGGGACGCGGGAAGATATCCTAGCCTTCGCCTCTTTAATAGCCCGGTGGTGAGTTCTGCGTGGGTGGAAGGACTGGATGGAATTTTTACACCAAGAGGAGATTAAGCATAGTATGAGGAGGTCGGTGGAAGGGATCTACTCGAGGTGGAAGCCCTTCACCTCCTGTTTCAGAGAACTGGTGACTGTCATCTGTTGGGGGGAGGGTGGAGAGTTGTCTTTTTAGTTGGGTTAAGATTTTGTTTTCTTTATGGGGTGGAGGGGAATTTGGGATTGGGTGGGTGCATTTTGGGAATGTAGTTGGGTTGGGATTGTTTTTGTGTTTGTTGGAATGAAACATTTGTTTGAATAAAAAATGTAATTTGCAGATGTGTATATAAATATCCTGTATATGCACAAATGGAACTTCCAAGACTTTATGTAGCTAAGAATTATAGAGTTATAAAGGGAATTTAAAAAAAATTATATAGCTTTTGTAATTTTATACAAAAATACAAACAACAGTAAACTTTAAAAAAGCAGTAACCTAATCTACACCGCCCTCACCTATCGAAACAAGCCCTCCCCCCACCCTCAATTTGCTCCCTCCCCCTTTATTCCCCCCCTCTAACAGCTAACAGTGATCAACCATATCAACGGTTGCCATCTCTTCAACTAAGCTCCTCGCAGTACATTTGACCTTCTCGAGGTGCAAAAACTCCATGAAGTCACTGAGCCACACCGAGGCACTAGGTGACGTCACCAGCCTCCAACTCAACAGGACTCGCCTCCGGGCAAAAACATCGGCCTCCGCACCCGTCCACAGCTCTGGCACATCTGCGAGACCCCAAATATAGCCGCTGAAGGACAGGGCCGAAGCTCAATGTTCAGGATTGCCGACATGGTGCTGAGAACAGAGACCCAAACACCCACACGTTTGGGACACGGCCAGAACACGTGTGTGTGGTTTCAGGCCCTCTCAAACAGCGCTTGCACCTGTCCTCAACGTCTGCAAAGAAATGATCCATTCTGGCCTTGGTAAGGTGTGCCCGAAACACTATCTTGAGCTGGATCAGATTCAGCCTTGCAGACGATGTTGAAGTGCGGGGGTGGGCCACTGCTATGGGAGGGTGGGAGGAAGGTGCTGGGGGACATCAGGGGGCAACCGTGCTTGGCACCACCCTGGATTGTGTGCAGTCATTCTGGGGGCAACCCTTGTCCCTGCCCGTCTGCCCAACCGACCACCCACCGACTGCTGAGGCCTCTGACCGTGCGGCTGATGGTTATTGCTAACAGGGAATTGGCAACCATGGTTAAGTGAGCACTCCACACAACCCAAGTGTATTCCACTGGGTGGGCGGGTCATGTAGCATGTGGAAGTCATTGCCTAGCATCCCAATCACACCCTGATTCTGGACACAGTGCTTGAACACTGCGGGAAGCAACACCACACACGCAACATCAAATATCCGAACACCCAGAGGATGGGACGCAGCTCCGGGGACATGTCCATGTCCGGAGGGTGGGTGAGTGCCACAGGCAGGGGAGGAATGCCCAGAGAGATGGGCCAAGGGTTTGGAGGTCAGGCCGCTAAGTGGAAGAAAGTGACAGAGGCATCATACTAGTTGGGCACAAAGATGTTTATTGTGTTTTACAATTCCCCATTCTCCCGATGGTGCTGCCTGCGCACCCCCTACCTACCCCTTCCATCCCTTTCCCCTCTCCCTCAGTGATGTGCGATGTGCTTGGGGCTCCTAGCTCTACCACTGCGTCTAGGTGTTTCCCAGGGTGCACATCTGAGATGGGGGTAGCTAGCTGCTTACCACCTCCTGTGGCCTTCGATGCCCCTGGCGGGCGTCCTCTGGGGGCTCTGAGGCCAGAGGGCGCGGTTCACTTGTCAGTGGCACTGTGAAGTGAGGTTCTTTACAGGGATCTTCTCGGGGGCGGAGAAAAGGTGTGAGTGGTGTTCTAGGGGGCGGCAAATCACACACACACGCCCTGTCCCATGTGCTGGGTATGAGATGCGGCCTCATCAGAGGCGTGAAACTCAGGGGAGTTGGTGGCCCTCGTCGCCACCCCATGGGACGGGTCCGGGTTGGCACCCAGTGTCCCCTACTCCTGGTCGGTGACCATAGGGACCTGGCCTTCACCTTGGGATAGAGGGGTCAAGCCCCGGCTGCCCCTGCATCATCTGGCTCTGCCAGCCCTGGCGGTTCCCCATGGTCTGCACCATAGTGTCGGTGCCCTCGGCGATGCTCCTCAGTGACTGGGCCGTGCTCTGCAGCGCCTCGGCAATGCCCACCGGCGACTGGGACAAGCTTCGCAGCACCTCAACCATTCTCGTCTGAGAGAAGGACATGTCCCACAGAACCTCATCAAGGTCGGCCTGGTACTGGGTGACATCCCCCAGTAAGAGAGATATTCTGTTGAGACCCTTAGCCATGGCCGTCACCAACCGCGCGACAGCTTGGACACCTTCACTAATGGTGCCGACGTCGTGCACCAGGCTCCCCACTGCGGTCGCCACCGTAGCAGTGTTGGCCTTGGTGCCACTCATTGCCGGCGATAGCTCCAGCGCCCGTGGCCTCTGGGAGTCCTCCAAGCGGTTATGGATCTGCCGGAGTGACGCTGACATCTCCCTCTGAAAGTTCCAGCCGCTCCCTAACGTCTCCATCAGCTCCGGGATGACCTCTTCCACAGGCTCAGAATCAGGCTGGGACCCAGCAGGGACCTCCGACTGCTGTCTTGCCTGGGGGTTCCTACCTCCACCTGATGTATATCAACAGCAGTGTGGTGCTCACCAGATTGTGCCCCAGAAGCCTGTCCACTAACATATCCCAGCAAGGTGTGTATATCTGGCTGGTGGAGGGTGGGGTGACAGCTGTGACTAATACGGTGGCATCCTCGGACCTCTCCTCTGAGGTGTTGTACTCTGAGTCAGGAGAGGGGGCCACCCGGGATGGGCGCCGTCATCGGCTGGAGGACCTGTGGGAGAAGGGACATGTGGCAAGTGGGAAGAATGGGTCAGTCAGTAAGACAATAACAACTCATGTTTGACAGGTCCTCTTGGTGGAGCCCAGTGGCTCCTCACCTCTGTGGCGTCCACCAGCCTCTACGTGGGTGAGATCTCGGCCACACCGGTCACCTACAGGGCACGCTCCCCGAAGGGGATGAGGATGTCCGGCACACCACCACTAGTCTGGCCCTCTCCCGGCGATTGTGCGATTGCTTTTCCTGAGGAGACACAGAGAGGACATCATTAGCCACATGCGTGTTTCACAGGGTGGGCAGGGGATGTGAAGGGAGGGTTGGGCGGGGTTGAAGGAGGAGGGGGGTGGAGGGATAGTTGGGTGTCACATGGAGAATTTGGGGGGTGGATGCTTCCGTGGGGGCAGGAAGGTCTCGGTTGAGTGGTGGATGGGGTGTGTTGGTGTCTACTCATTTGTGCTGCCCGGTGTAGGTTGTTAACCTTATTCCTGCACTGGAGGCCAGTCCCGACACTCACAGTTGCTGCCACCTTGTCCCAGGCAGCACTGGCTGCCCTATGGCTGACTCTCCTGGACCCTCGGGGGAACAGGACTTCCCTCCTGGCCTCCACAGTTCTAGCAGCCTCCCCGAATCTTGGGGCCGGTCTCCTCGATGCCATTGTTGCGAGCTGGCTGGGGTTTGCTGAGCAAGTGCAGCTTAAGTGCTGCTCGACCTTGATAGTGGGGGGCTGGCGAGCACGGTGCCGGCGAATCAGCTGCCAAGCTTTCATTTGGGGCAAGAAACCCGTGAGGTCTCAGTAAGTGGACCAGTTAATGTTGAATAGTTTTGCCAGCCTCTCTGGGTTGAGCGCCAGGAATCTCATGGCAATTCCCGCACGCTACCACACTTAGAAATCTTTCCGGAGAATCGCTCCCACAGTCTGATGTAAATTGAATCACAGCTCAGTTAGTAGCATTCTCACTGCTGGGTTAGTAAACTATGGGGCTGAATTTTCACAGCACACTGTTGGTCTGCTGCCAGGGCCATATGTGGGCCCTGAACCTACACTGGATGATGGAGGGAATTTAACCAGTGGCAGCTAATTCATGCTTTCCCATTAGGGATGGTGGCCTGCCTCATGGAGCTGCTGGTCCAATCAGAGGCAGGCATTAGCAGCCTTGGCAGTGCCACCAATAGACGAGGCTGTTGCTGAGGCTGCAGGGGGAAGGAGAGGGTGGCGCATTGAAGGGCTGGTGAGAGCTTTTCTTCACGTATCTGGGCCACATGCTGGTCATGGTGATTGGAGATGTGAACCCCCCAGCAGCGGTGTTGGAGCGGTGGGCTCAGCTACTGATACAAGGGGAGGGACAGAGAGAGGAGACAACTTTGGGCCATTGGGAATTCAGAAAGGAAGCTCCCCAATCCCCCAGGGAAGCCACTGTTCGCCTGATTTCCTTTGAAGTGGGGGCCTGTACCAACAACGGTAAAATGGCAGCCAGTTAATTACCTTAATTGGCTACCCGCCAGCCAAACCGCTGCCATTCCTGCCCTTTGAAATATCCTGTGGTGACGGGAGGCATCGGGCTCCCCCCCACCCCACACCTTCCACCACCATCTTTGCAGCCTTTCCACCTCCTCGCCCTTACCCAGAGGGCTGGTGAAATCCCAACCATGGCATCAAGCTCTGTCCCAGATTTTAAGCTCACATTCATGATCTCGCCCGGCTCCAGTGCAGGATTGAAGAAGTATGGACTTTTTAATGTGCTATCATTTGGTGGTGGTGGGGGGGGGGGGGGGGGGGGGGGGGGTGAAATAGTTAAACCGACACTCCTATTGCCTGCTCTTGTAATTTATGTGGAGATTAAACGTTCCATGGTATCATCCCAAAGTGAGCTTTATTCAGATCTCATTGTTGTCTTTTGACAATGCAAACAATTGCAGTTTGAGAAATGTTGTTACCCTATGTTTATTTTGCCGCTCCTAAAAATTAATCCGCTGAGATGGTTATACATTCAGAAGTTCACATGCTCCAATCCATCTCAAAACTAGCAGAATGTAGAACTTCAACTGTGACGACAAACTAACAAAATAGCACATTTGTAATTAAAGTGAAATACTGTAACGTTCATTACTGGAGGAAGCGTTTGATGGAATAGGATACCTTGGTGCCTCTGTGGAATCCTAAAGAAAGAAGTACTTGTAATATGATTCCTATCATTCACTTTGGCTCCCTGAGGAGCTGCTTGCCGCCTGCTGATTTACGTAGCTTGCCACTCCTCACATTAACCTTTAAGTAAATCACAAAACATAAGATACACAATAAAATGACGCCAGCAAATAAATCACCCGACTCTCCCAAATCCTGGTTATTTAACACAGCCATGGCTTGTTTATATGACTTGCAATGTTTTTAATCTTTAACTCCAAATCCAAACTTAAATTCAAAGCAAATACTGCAAACGGAAATTGCTGGAATTGCTAAGCAGGTTGGGCAGCATCTGTCAGTGGGCAGCATTTAATAAAGGTGATGGGACCTTGCCCACCAGCTGAAGAGGTTCACGCTGCCTCGTCTCAGGAAGGAAGGCCCGTGACTGGACAGTTAACTGGACAGCGAGGCAGAACTTCTCCCCGATCAAGGACCCCAGGGCACAAATCCTACCCGCCAATCAAAGGCCCGCAGCATTATTGAATGGCAGGGCAACTGGGGAAGCAATGGTTGTTGCTGGTACCTACACCTGCACCTGAGGCCTAGTATTGTCGCCGGATCGCAAACCACAGGTGAGTGGTGGTGGTGGGGTTGCGGGAAGCCTGTGAGAGGGTGAGGGGGGGCGGGGGGGGGGGGGGGGGGGTGGGGCGGGGGGGGAGGGGGGGAGGTGGCTATAACCAGCAGCAAGGCAGAATCCCACAGCAGGCTGCCTTTCTTGGTTCTGGGTCCCTCGATCAGGCACTGTGTGCTTCACTGTGTGCTTTATGAACGAGGGACTGCCGCCTTGGAGCCTGCAAGCAACCCCACATCAATTTGCTTGTCGTGTTCCCAGTGTTACAAGGCCCCACCCGCCTGCCCGCCTCTGTCTTAATATGGCAGTGGGATGGGGCCCATTGAGTGGGACTTAATCAGGGTGGAGGTAGGAAGGCAACCCCGCCCACCATCTTCCCACCTGATTAAATGCCCCCACCATCAAACGTGCCGCAGAGGAGGTCTTTAAATTCCATCGCAAGTCATTAATTCTTTTGTCAGATGTGGATAATGTTAGAGATGTAACAGGTTTTAAACAAGTACAGAGCAGGGAAGAGTCTTTATACACAGAGATCTTCCCTTTTGTTCTTTACCTCCTCTCCACTTTCTCTGTACTTTTGTGTACCCAACTGTGCAAACTTGCCAAACCTCCTAAGGGCAGTCGACGTCATCCAGGCAGCACAAAGGCAAGGAAACAGTTGAGATCGGTGGTAGAGGTGTAGAACTGTGTATCATTAGTATGTATGCAGAAGCTGACTCCATTTTTGTGGATCATTCTGTTACGTACTGTTATTTTAAAAATTTTTAAATAAATTTAGAGTTCCCAATTCATTTATTCCAATTAAGGGACAATTTAGCATGTCCAATCCGCCTACCCTACACATCTTTGGCTTGTGGGGGTGAAACCCACGCAAACATGGGGAGAATGTGCAAATTCCACACGGACAGTGATCCAGAGTCGGGATCGAACCTGGGACCTCGGCGCCGTGAGGCAACAGGACTAACCCACTGCGCCACCGTGCTGCCCACTGTTACGTACTGTTATAACCCCACGAGATCCACGGGGACAAACCGATTAATCTCCCCGTGAGTCTTGTGGAGTATGAACTCCCCCACTGAGGGGCGGAAGCCCATCAACAGGATAGTTAACTCAGGACATTAAAAGCCGGCCCAGGAGCGAGTTGAGCTGTAGAGTAGTCCCGGCTAGGATTGGGTTGTTAACATTCAATCCTTTACTTTGTTAATAAACCATTTGTTTTAATTCTCCTTTCTGGACCCCTCTATGGCTCCTAAACCTACTTTTTCTTAAAATGCATTCTTTCAACGCCCTTGCCTTTGCCTCCCTGATCGCCCGCCGCAGAATCCTGTTCGGCTGGCGGTCAGCAGCGCCACCCAAAGCTGCAGACTGGCTGTCCGACCGCTCAGAATCTCTCCAAATGGAGAAAATCAAATTCGCCATCCGAGGGTCAGACGACGGCTTCCACAGAATGTGGGAGCCATTCACGCAATTGCTCCGGGACCTGTTTGTGGCCAACAATCACGAGGAAGAATAGCCAGGTAGCCAAGAATCAGGGGAAAGTAGCCAAAGTATGAAAGGGAGAGATAGACCGGGAGGGGGGGGGCACTTAAACCTACGAGGAAAGAAAGACAAACCACGGGATGGGGGGGAGGGGAGGGGAGAGGGAAGAGACAGGGAACAAGAGAGGAGAATCAGGGAGGTGGGGGGGGGGGGGGGGAGGCAGGGAAATGAGAGCCGGAAGGCTCCGAAATTCAGCGCTGCAGTGCTCCGAAAGCTAGTGTTTGCAACAAACCTGTTGGACTTTAACCTGGTGTTGTAAGACTTCTTACTGTGATCACCCCAGTCCAACGCCGGCATCTCCACATCATGGCTACCATCGTCACCGCAAACTGCCGGCTCAAAGTGGAGAGGTCTACAGGAAGATCGCACAGAGAGACACTGACATTCAGATTCACCTGAGGAAGGAGCAGCGCTCCGAAAGCAAGTGTTTGAAACAAACCTGTTGGACTTTAACCTGGTGTTGTAAGACTTCTTATTCTACTACCCTATCAGAGCACTGAACCAGATCAATCTCTATGTGAGTAAGTGCTTCCACACTTCAATCTGCATCTTTTGCTGGAGACCAAAGTATCTTGAAGTCATTGTTAACTTAATACAAACTCAAAAATCACCCGCCTTCATTTCTTGTCAAGGTCAATATGTCAAATTATTTCCTATTATTTCCTCAAAACCTAATGTTCTGATGAGAAGCACCAGTCTTGTGATTGGCCTCTGCATCACCTCCAGAACTTGAGCATCTGTCCAGAGCTTGGAAAATCAGAATCAGATGCAGCATTCTGTTGATTTGGCAACATAGCTCGACATTGTATTTGTTCTATCGATTGCTACTCTGCAAAGACTGGATGTGCTTTGCATTGTTGTTGAAGCTCCCATGTACTCCTTGGCACGAGAACCAGACAGTTTTAACTCTTGGGCCTCATTTGTATTATTCACATTTGCTTCCTGCTCGAATTCGGCATCATAGCTAATGAGCTGGAGTTGAAATTGTACTGGGAGCCAGGTGTTGCTGCAGACCCAAGGGAATAGACCTTGCATCGGATTACTGGGGAGTGATGGATGTGTGTGCTTTGAGCTATTGGGTCGTGGGCGGAGAGGGAGATTTTGTTCCAGAATTGATCGACGCATTTACTACAAAGTAAAACCGTTGTTAGTGGGGCGAGATAACCCACTGTATAAAGTTGTGTATCACATGGAATGTAGTTTACTAGTGCCAAGCTTGGTCTAGCAATTAAACAGAAGCACAGTATAAAGGGCCAAAATTGCAACATTAGGCAGTATCCACTGGAAAAGCCATGCACGCGCAGTCATTCACACATATACTCTGTATGCATGCACACCCTTACCGATATGCACGCACTAATGTTCATGCACATATTTTCCCCTACACGCATTGAGCGCCTTTCCATCGATGTAGGTCTGCTGTGGGGGTGGGTGGAGGTTTTGTGTGAGTGTTCTCTGCTTTGGTTTTTGCCCTTGGTGTGTGGCTGGTGACGTTATTGTCTTTCTGCCTCTTTGTGTTCTCCTTTGGTAGTTGCTCTGTATTTGGTTTGGTTTATAATGTGCTGGACCTGTTCTGGGCTGAACTGTGCCCCTCTTGGCAGGGGTGGAATGCTTTTATCCTCTCTCCTCCCCTGTGCTCTGTGTTGAAGCGGCCTTTTCTGGTGGGCTGGGCTGGCGTGCCTTTCCGCTGATGTAGGTCGGGGGGGGGGGAGGGGGGGAATGTGTTCTGGGTTCCAGGTGATTGCTGTCCTCATTGTATTATCTTTTGTATTTTAAAAAATATTTCCAGATTGTGTTTGCTGCTTGCTCCTGCTGGTGGCTGCAGGTGCCTGGAGGCTGTTGTTGCTCTTTCTTTCCTTTTCTGTTACCGGAAGAAGGACATTTTTTCTAAGATATCTGGGACCTGGAACACCGGGCTCATGGGGACGTATCAGTCCAGAAGGTAATCTGGTTTGAAGCACGAAGATGCTGCAGGACCTGGTGCGCGACATTGTTCCAAATGGGCCATCTGATGGCACCGTTGAAGAAATGCTTTTGCAGATTGCTGATGCTTTTGTTGCTGGTGTGGCTGCATGTAACTGGCACGTCGCCGCAGGTAAAACACGTCAGGAGTAAAGGATGTTCAACTGCACCTTGAGCGGCAGCGGAATATGTGGATGCCAGGATTTGGTCCTGGTGAGATTGGGCCGTGTGGGAGGGGCCTGCACAGCCATGGCTCCTGGATAGAGAATGGCACTGATACGTGGAACAAGTCACCCATTGATGGATGGATCATTTCTATAACACATTCTCAGGGTTATCCTCCCTTTCTGTTGAGGAACCTGCGAGGGGCATACCATGTGTTTGGTTTTCTTTCTACATATGGACTGTTGTAGCTTTGTGTTTGTACCAATATTCTGTAGTGAAAAGGTTCTTGTCTGTGTATGACGTGGTGCCATTTCTTTATTGTTTAATGGTTAAAATGATAAATGGACTGTTAAATGGTTTGTTTTCAGCTTTTTTGTATAGAGGTACTTTTGACCATTTAATAAACAAAATATTCTCAAGTGGCTTCTCGTGGGTACATGTGCCATGCCTCAGGCGGTGATTATTGCACCACATTTCAGTCAAACGTTGCAGTCTGCACCCTTTGCCTGACCTCTAGAAGCGTCAGCGCCTTAGAGGCAGCAGCCAACAATCAAACACTCAAGAGCGAGCTTCAGCACTGGGGATAACCTTGCGACTAAAGGGTAAGTACATGGATCAGGGCAGGGCACTGGAGTGTGGTCTATCTAATGTTCCCAGAAGAGAATCATCATAGAATCATAGAATTTACAGTGCAGAAGGAGGCCATTCGGCCCATCGAGTCTGCACCGGCTCTTGGAAAGAGCACCCTACCCAAGGTCCACACCTCCACCCTATCCCCATAACCCAGTAACCCCACCCAACACTAAGGGCAATTTTGGACACTAAAGGCAATTTAGCATGGCCAATCCACCTAACCTGCACATCTTTGGACTGTGGGAGGAAACCGGAGCACCCGGAGGAAACCCACGCACACACGGGGAGAATGTGCAGACTCCGCACAGACAGTGACCCAAGCCGGGAATCGAACCTGGGACCCTGGAGCTGTGAAGCAATTGTGCTAACCACAATGCTACCGCGCTGCCAGAGGTCTGGGATCAAAGGACTTCTGATGTGGCCAGGCGTGAGTGTGTAGAGTGAGCGGGTCTGGGGGCATAGCTACATTAGAACAGCATCTGGGCTATTTATATTATCTGAACTTTCAATACCTGCCTGTCTTCTGGTAATTGCTGTGCGTTTGAGTGTGTTCCATTTGCCCAGCATCAGGGACAGGGCCCAAAAATAACCCGAAAATAATCTGATTGTGAGTATGCTTGAGTTACATTCCTGGGTTTGAGATATATGAACTCCTCCTAAAATGTTGGCAGAAGATGAACTATCTATACATAAACCAGAATAAGCACACACTCTATCCAGCATTTTATGGAACAATATAGTTTACTTTGTGTTGCAGCCTAGCACATCATACCTATTAATACACACAAAAAAATGAATTTCTTACAGGCAAACCCTCATTTCCTGTAAGTTGAAATGTGGCCTTATGTCTTCAGTAGTTTGGGATTTCAAGCATCAGAGTGAACAATGAACTCTTTTTTATCAGAAAGAAGGTGCGCGCTAGAAATGATACTCGATATCCTCATACAGTTCTGATCTTTCTGAACAATGGACAAATAACATTCTGACAGGCAACGTATCTGGCTAAAACTATTAATGCATGATTTAAACACAAGCAAGAACACCACAGCAGACTGATTATGTTGTGTTCTGTGTTATAACCATTGTAATGATGTACACAGAACATATAGCTGTTTAACTAGAAATATGATTTATTAACAAACACATGGAAAGATAACTAACGAACCATAATACATATGATAGCTACTAAATGAATTCAGTGAATTCTCCTGGACTACTCTAAGCGCGACTGTCCTCTTGTATGACTTACAACCAACTAGCGGGCGTCTCGAGTTATATGATAGATCTCTATCATCACCAGCTGGTTGGAGGTTGCAATGCTAACTATATACAGAACTGTGCACAGGCATATCACCACAAATTACAGCAGGAGTGATTTATTTCTCACTGATTCTGTAACAGATTTGGACAAGACTCCAAATAGTAATTCATATCTTTTGTATTAATACTCAAATCAAACATTAGAAAGCATGACAATGCAGAGGTCAAAACAACATCAGGATCCCACACCAATATTAGAGATTAAGACAATATTACCCCATTTGGTCTCTGGACAAAAATTGCAATCAAGTTGATGATGTGGTCGCTTCAAGTTCTTTCACAATTAAGCGACCTTCAGACAGATTGGTGTTCTTCCGACAGCTGAATAGTCTTTGCTGATACCTTTGCGTCTTCTCAAAAGATGATTTTATTTAAATGTTCCCTCCCCCCAAAATAACCGTCCACCATATATGAGGTTGCTATTCACATGTCCATTATGAATAATAGAGACAGAAGATGCTGGCTACAGCCACTGCTCAGACATCTGTGGAGAAAGGAGAAGTTAACAATTCAGGTTGATGACTTTCATCAGAATGGGTAGCTAATCCAGATTACTTAGCGCATTACTTAGTGGGCTTAAGTGAACATTCGTTGATAGCATATCCCCAGAATTTGGGGCAAGGTAGTCTAGGAAAGGAAAGGAAGAGTCAAAGGTGGACTATTAAAGGGAAGGGTGGAAAATGGAATCAAAGTTGATTAAACTTTCCAGATCAGAGTGAGAGCAACAAATGGCACCTGTATAATTATCAGTGTACCAGAAAGAAAGGTGAGGGAGAGGGCCTGAATAGAACTGGAACAAGGATTGGTCCACATATCCCACAGATAGATCAGCAAAACTAGGAGCCGTGCAGGTTCACTTAACAATGCCTTTTATTTGGAGGGAGTGGAGTTCAACGAGAAATTGTTTAATGTGGGAACAAGTTAAACGCAGGGTTGGGGTGGATGGAAACTTTAAAAAATAAATTTAGAGTACCCAATTATTTTCTTTCCAATTAAGGGGCAGTTTAGCGTCACCAATCCACCTACCCTGCACATCTTTGTGTTGTGGGGGTGAGACCCGTGCAGACACGGGGAGAATGTGCAAATTCCACATGGACAGTGACCCAGGGCTCTGATCGTACCCAGCTCCTCAGCACCATGAGGCAGCAATGCTAACCACTACGCCACCGTGCCTCCCTGGGTGGAAGAAAACTGATTGGGCATCCTTTCCAGGGAGAATTGGAGAGCCCTCCAACTGTTCTAGTGCGGAATGGATGGGTAGAGAGATTGGACGTCCATGGTGAAGAGGGAATGGTTAGGACCAAGAAAAATTGGATACTTTTAAAGTGACAGAGGGTATCGGAAGATTCACAGATGTAGGCAGGAAGAGATTGGGCAAGAGGAGAAAGAATAATGTTGAGGTTGGAAGGAAGGAAGTTGGAAGGACAGGGTGAAATTTAGATCTACCAGGGCAGTCTTGTTTGAGGATCATGGCATGGAGATAGGATTCTGGGATTGGGGGATTATTATCTTTGAGGCCTTTGAGGGAAGATTTCCAGTGCCAATGGGGACAGTGATTGTCCTGGAGTCAATGACCTGATGTTCGTTGGTGGGGTCATGATCCAGGGGGAGGTAGAAGAAAGTGTCAGGGAGCTGCCATTCAGCCTCTGCGAGGTCGAGTTTGATTCACTACAACCACCACTAGAACAATAGAACCGCTCTTGTCAGCAGGCTTTAAGGCAAAGTTAGGGTTGCATCTAAGAGAAAGGAGTACAGCAAGTTCAGAATGAGACAGCAGAGTATGTATGGGGAGCAGAGAAATTGAGGGCGTGATTCAACCAAATGATTTATAAATGCCCAAACTAACCAAATGGGAACAGAGTCCTATAGTGACCGGGTTTAGCTGCGGGTTTCCCAGCGCTAAGAAACACCCCACTATCTAACGCCCATCCGGTTAGAAACGGGGTCTCAGCGGAGAACGCAAGCCCAAGGCTGCACATCCCCATTTTCTGCAATGAGGAGCTCTGCTCGCTGGAACTCCTCAGAACGAGAGATCAAGACGCCATTTTTAAATGGGGTCCCAATCTTGCAAGCTCCTGACGTTACCCCAAAACCCACAACTCACAATAAGGTCCCCCCCGCAACCCCCACACCTGCGCAGTGCACACCCCAGGCCCGGTCACCGCCGTGCAAAAAATGCCAACTTAGCACGTTGGCACTGCCAGACTGGCACACTGGCAGTGCCCCTGCCAGCTGGGCACCTTGGCAATGACAGGCTGGCACCCAGGTGGCGCAGCCAGAGTGTCAGAATGACACTGGAAGGGTGCCAGGCTGGCACTGCTAGGATGCACAGGTGGCAGTGCCACCTTGCCCAGAGGACATGCACCTGGGGCCTCCAATCCTCCATTCTCATATCAAAGCTCGAAAACCTAGGACATGGCTCCTCACTCTGCAACTGGATCCTTGTCTTTTTGACACATAGACCACAATCGGTAAGGATAAACAACACCTTCTCCACGATAGTCCTTTATACTGGGGCCCTGCAAGGCTGCATACTTAGCCCACTACTATACTCCTGACACACACAGGACTGTGTG
Source organism: Scyliorhinus torazame (assembly GCF_047496885.1). Taxonomy (NCBI): domain Eukaryota; kingdom Metazoa; phylum Chordata; class Chondrichthyes; order Carcharhiniformes; family Scyliorhinidae; genus Scyliorhinus; species Scyliorhinus torazame. The sequence goes on from NC_092716.1 coordinate 40,522,295, forward strand.
GCAAAATTTGGCTCCAACTCCATCTACAAATTTGCTGATGACATGACCGTAGTGGGTCAGATCTCAAACAACGATGAGTCAGCATACAGGAGGTAGATGGAGAACCTAATGGAGTGGTGTAACAACAACAATCTCTCTCTCAATGTCAGCAAAACTAAAGAGCTGGTCATTGACTGAAGGAAGCAAAGTGTCATACACACCCTTGTCTGCATCAACAGGTCTGATGGGTGACAGCTTCAAATTCCTAGGTGTGCACGTCACCAACAATCTGTCCTGGTCCAGCCACATTGATGGTATGACCAAGAAAACGCAACAGCACCTATACTTCCTCAGGAAACTAAGGGCATTTGACATGTCCACATTGACTCTGACCAACACGATAGAAAGCATCCTATCTGGCTGGTATGGTAACTGCTTGGCCCAATACCGTAAGAGATTACAGAGTCATGAATACAGCCCGGTCCATCACAGGAACCCGCTTCCCATCCATTGACTCTACCTACACCTCCTGCTGCTTTGGAAAGTGGGCAACATAATCAAAGACCCCTCCCATCTGGCTTATTCACGCTTTCAACTTCTTCCATCGGGCAGGAGATACAAAAGTCTGAAAACACACACAAACAGATTCAAAAACAGCTTCTTCCCCGCTGTTACCAGACTCCTGAATGACTCTCTTATGGACTGACCTGATCTCTTCACATATCTTTTTTACTGAGTTGTACACACTCCTGTATGCTTCACTCAATGGGCGAAATTCTCCCCCAACGGCGCGATGTCCGCCGACTGGCGCCAAAAATGGCGCCAATCAGACGGGCATCGCGCCGGCCCAAAGGTGCGGAATGCTCCGCATCTTTGGGGGCCGAGCCCCAACATTGAGGGGCTAGGCCGGCGCCGGAGGGATTTCCGCCCCGCCAGCTGGCGGAAATGGCGTTTGTTGCCCCGCCAGCTGGCGGAAATGGCGTTTGGTGCCCCGCCAGCTGGCGCGGAAATGCGGCGCATGCGCGGGTGCGTCAGAGGCAGCCGACAGTTTCCCGCGCATGCGCAGTGGGGAGAGTCTCTTCCGCCTCCGCCATGGTGGAGGCTGTGGCGGAGGCGGAAGGGAAAGAGTGCCCCCACGGCACAGGCCCGCCCGCGGATCGGTGGGCCCCAATCACGAGCCAGGCCACGGTGGGGGCACCCCCGGGGTCAGATCGCCCCGCGCCCCCCCCCCAGGACCCCGGAGCCCGCCCACGCCGCCTGGTCCCGCCGGTAAATACCAGCTTTGATTTACGCCGGCGGGACAGGCAATTTCTGGGCGGGACTTCGGCCCATCCGGGCCGGAGAATTGAGCGGGGGGTCCCGCCAACCGGCGCGGCCCGATTCCTGCCCCCGCCCAATCTCCGGTACCGGAGACTTCGGCGGGGGCGGGGGCGGGATTCACGGCGGCCAACGGCCATTCTCCGACCCGGCGGGGGGTCGGAGAATGACGCCCAATGTGTCTATGTATTTACATTGTGTATTTTATGTTTTTGCTATGTATTTTCTTTACATGTACGGAATGATCTGTCTGCACTGTACGCAGAACAATACTTTTCACTGTACCTCAGTACATGTGACAATAAACAAATCCAAATCCAACAAATGCCATTCCATCTGGTCCCCTTTTGTCGAGAACAAATGCTTGCCCGAGGTCTCCAAGGTGAAGGAGGTCGATCTCAACGCCTTGGTCACCTCAGGGAACTGTATATTAGAGAGAGACTAGCTGCCTCACTCCAATATGCAGATTCCCAAAAAGTGACCCCGCCCACAATGGGCAGGCTTCACATCGCAACGTCTCGCGCGATCGTGTTAGATCTCGCGAGGTGTAGCAAGCCGGGTAAATCCCAGGAGTGGGGCCTCCCGGCAGTTACTGGCCACTGTGTGCCATGGCGCACTGCTTTTCGAGCGCAATGTGGCCGGTAGATCGCGCCCTAAGCGTCAATTTGGGCGAGATCGACAGAGCTTTTCTCGCCAGCTTTTTGTGTGAAATTCACGCCGCTATTCAATCACAATTAGTCATTTATTGGGTCTTGGGGAGTGTAGCGCACAATGACTTACAAGAGACGAGAAGTGATGAAGTCGATCCAGGCTTTATTAAGTGATGCTTGTCCCCAGCAGCTCAGCAACAGAATGAAGCTGCGGGGAGAAGCTCGGGTTCTTATACTCCGCCTTCAGGGCGGAGCCAGAAGTCGGCAGATCCAACCAGGACCCGGGATCTGTCAGCCAATAGCATCTCGGCTTCACAGGTCCCACATGACCCCTAATACATACCACCACATTCACTCCTTGTTAAAAAGGAACCCGGCGGGGTGGTGGTTCGCATGGTGGTAGGGGTTTACAAGGCTGGCCCTGGAACAAATTTCGGACAGTGTTACTACAGCTTTAGCCCTACACTGGGCTATGTACAAGTTTGTGAGAACTATTTACAATATGAGCAAAAAAAAATTTTTTTTTGTTACAACAACATTCTTGGTGTCACGCGGATTCCCCGAGTCGAGCGGGCGGTCTGGTCTTCCTCGTCGATCGCCTCAGCCCCGGTGGTGGTGCAGGTGCTTGCTCGGGCGTTGTCGTCTCCGGGGGCGTTTCGGTGTTTGTTCCTGTTTTACTCCTGGGCGGGCATGGGAGGAGGACCGATCCCCCCGGGAAGGGGGCGGTCGCGGGGTGCGCCGATGGCAGGGAGGGGATGATCGGTATCGGGGGTGTGTGTGTGTTGCCGGCGGGCGCCAGGTCCCGCAGGGAGACCGTGTCCTGTCGGCCGTCGGGGTACGCCACGTAGGCGTACTGCGGGTTCGCGTGGAGAAGGTGAACCCTCTCGACCAACGGGTCCGATTTGTGCGCCCGCACATGTTTCCGGAGCAAGATGGGCCCTGGGGCCGCCAGCCAGGTCGGCAGCGACGTTCCGGAGGAGGACTTCCTGGGGAAGACAAGGAGGCGCTCATGAGGCGCTTGGTTAGTGGTGGTACACAGCAGCGACCGGATGGAGTGGAGAGCGTCCGGGAGGACATCCTGCCACCGGGAAACTGGGAGATCCCTGGACCGTAGGGCCAGTAGGACGGTTTTCCAGACCGTGCCGTTATCCCTCTCTACTTGCCAGTTCCCCCGGGGGTTGTAGCTGGTCGTCCTGCTCGAGGCTATGCCCTTGCTGAGCAGGAACTCTCGCAGCTCGTCACTCATGAAGGAGGACCCCCTGTCGCTATGGATATACGCGGGGCAACCGAACAGTGTGAATATGGTGTCAAGGGCTTTAATGACTGTGGCCGCTGTCATGTCGGGGCAGGGGATGGCGAAGGGGAAACGAGAGTACTTGTCCACCACGTTCAGGAAGTATGCGTTGCGGTCGGTGGAGGGGAGGGGCCCTTTGAAATCCAAACTGAGGCGTTCAAAGGGGCGGGAAGCCTTGATCAGGTGCGCTCTATCCGGCCTGAAAAAGTGCGGTTTGCACTCTGCGCAGATGTGGCAGTTCCTGGTGACTGTTCGGACCTCCTCCACAGAGTAGGGGAGGTTGCGGGACTTTACGAAATGGTAGAATCGAGTGACACCCGGGTGGCAGAGGTCCTCGTGGAGGGCTTGGAGGCGGTCTATTTGTGCGTTGGCACATGTGCCGCGGGATAGGGCATCGGACGGCTCGTTCAGCTTTCCGGGACGATACAAGATCTCATAGTTATAGGTGGAAAGCTCGATCCTCCACCTTAAGATCTTGTCATTCTTAATTTTGCCCCGCTGTGTATTATCGAACATGAAGGATACCGACCGTTGGTCGGTGAGGAGAGTGAATCTCCTGCCGGCCAGGTAATGCCTCCAATATCGCACAGCTTCCACTATGGCTTGGGCTTCCTTTTCCACTGAGGAGTGGCGGATTTCTGAGGTGTGGAGGATCCGGGAGAAAAAGGCCACGGGTCTGCCCGCTTGGTTAAGGGTGGCCACCAGAGCTACGTCGGATGTGTCGCTCTCAACCTGGAAGGGGAGGGACTCGTCGATGGTGCGCATCGTGGCCTTTGCGATATCCGCTTTGATGCGGCTGAAGGCCTGGCGAGCCTCTGTCGACAGGGGGAAGGTAGTGGACTGTATTGGCGGGCGGGCCTTGTCTGCGTACTGGGGGACCCACTGGGCGTAATATGAAAAGAAACCCAGGCAACGTTTCAGGGCTTTGGAGCAGTGGGGGAGGGGGAATTCCATAAGGGGGCGCATGCGTTCGGGGCCGGGGCCTATTACTCCATTGCGCACTACGCATCCCAGGATGGCCAAACGGTTTGTGCTAAAAACAAATTTGTCCTCGTTATATGTGAGGTTCAGGGCGTTAGCGGTCTGGAGGAACTTTTGGAGGTTGGCGTCATTGTCCTGCTGATTGTGGCCGCAGATGGTTACGTTGTCGAGTTACGGGAACGTGGCCTGCAACCATTCGGTCCAGCTCCCGTTGGAAGACCGAGACCCCGTTCGTGATGCCAAATGGGACCCTTAGGAAGTGGTATAGACGCCCGTTTGCCTCGAAAGCGGTGTACTTGCGGTCACCTGGGCGGGTGGGGAGCTGGTGGTAGGCGGACTTGAGGTCCACGGTGGAAAAGACCTTATACTGGGCAATCCGATTGACCATGTCGGATATGCGGGGGAGAGGGTACGCATCTAGCTGCGTGTACCTGTTGATTCTGTTGCTGAGCTGCTGGGGACAAGCATCGCTTAATAAATTGTAGCGCACAATGACTTACGAGGGACGAGAAGTGATGAAGTCGATCCAGGCTTTATTAAGCGATGCTTGTCCCCAGCAGCTCAGCAACAGAATGAAGCTGCGGGGAGAAGCTCGGATTCTTATACTCTGCCTTCAGGGCGGAGCCAGAAGTCGGCAGATCCAACCAGGACCCGGGATCTGTCAGCCAATAGCATCTCGGCTTCACAGGTCCCACATGACCCCTAATACATACCACCACAGGGAGTTTCTCCCTGGTCAAACCCACAGAATTTTTCAACACTGAGGAGCTGAACTTTCCAGTGGGACCGGCTCCTCAGAGGTCGGGCCACCATTTTGAAAGGGTGCCCTGATCTCAAAGTGAACTTGAGGTTCCCCCACTCACAGGGAATGTCACCCCCACACACATGGGCATTAACCCACGCACCCCCAAGTGAGGACACCACGCTATGGGGTCTCCCCACCCATCTTTTGGACTCCCTCTTTCAGGCCCCCACCCTTCATACCCCAACCTATATGAGGCCCCTTTACACCCTCCCTTCACAGCCCACCAAAACCCCCCTCATCCCCCATTCATTGGATTGCCCCCCTCAAGCGCACACCCTTGGCAATGCCACCCTGACACCCAGAAACCCTGGCACTGCCACCCGGGCACCTTGGCAGTGCCCGGCCAGCCTGGCAGGACCACCCGGGAACCTTGGCAGTGCTCGAGCAGCAGTACCAAGGTGCCAGGCTGGCAGTGCCAAGGTGTCTAGGTGCCAGACAGAGAGCCAGGGGGCCACCCTGACCTTTCTCTGACCACCTGGGATCTCCAAAGGCCTGGGGAATCCCCCAGGTGTTACACCTGGTCCACATTTGTGTGGACCAGTACTAATCGGCGCCAAACAAGGTCTCGTCGAGGAGTCTATTAAATCTTGGGTGCTGGAAGGATCTGGCACAGACATATTTAAATAAGCCTATCAGCTCAATTTAGTATGTATATCTGGATCTCGCCAAGCGAAGGCGAGATCCAGATCGTGACGTCTCACAAGCTTCATAAGTTCATCAGATAAAGAAGCAGAATTAGTCCATTTGGCCCATCAAGTCTGCTCCACCATTCGATCATGACTGGCCTTAACTCCACCGTCCTGCCCGTTATCCGTACGCTTCAAACCATCGCCAATTAAAATCTGTCTACCTCCTCCTTAAATTTACTCACTGTTCCAGCTACCACCGCGCTCTGGGGATGCGAATTCCACAGATTCACAACCCTTTGGTGGAGCTGGGTGAGGAGCTAGATGAGGGCCTGTGGGCTGACGCCCTGGGCAGGGTTAATTCCTCCTCGTCTTGCGCCAGGCTCAGCCTGATCCAGTTTAAAGTGGTGCATAGGGCGCATATGACAGAGGCGAGGATGTGTACGTTTTTTGGGGTAGAGGACAGGTGTGTGAGGTGTTCGGGGGGCCCAGGAAACCACGCCCATATCATTCGCAAAGGCTACGTCCAAGGTCTTGGATACTCGGGTAAAACCGAGCTGGGGGATAGCGATATTTGTGGTTGCTATTGGGCGTGTAGGAGCCGAAAGAGGCCGGAGCTCTGGCCTTTGCCTCTTTGGTAGCCCGGAGAAGGCTCTTGTTAATGTGGAGGGACGCGAAGCCCCCAAGCGTGGAGGCTTGGATCAATGACATGGTGGGGTTTCTCAGGCTGGAGAAGATAAAGTTCGCCTTGCGAGGGTCTGTGCAGGGGTTCTCCAGGCGGTGGCAACCGTTCCTTGACTTTCTCGCGGAACGTTAGGTGGAGGTCAATGGCAGCAGCAACCCGGGGGGGGGGTAGGGTTTCTTGTTTTGGTTTATGTAAGGGGCGTTTGCCCCATTTTGTTCTTAATTTGTTAAATCGTTTAAGGGTTAGAGGAATAAGTTGCTTTGTTTGTTGGCGTATTGCCTGTTCTATTTTTCTTTTGTATATTTTCTTTCCTTTTTGGAGTGTTTTGTAAAAATTATTGAAAAACCTTGAATAAACATATTTTTAAAAACAGATTCACAACCCTTGGGAGAACAGAGTTTCTCCTCCAACCTGTTTTAAATTTGCTACTTCTGATCCTAAGACTATGACATCTCGTTCCAGAATGCCCCACAAGGTGAATCATCATGTCTACTTTATCCATACCTTTTATCATCTTACATACCTCAATTTGATCTCCCCTCATTCTTCTAAACTCTAGAGAGTATAGGCCTAAACTGTTCAATCTCTCGTCATACAACAACCCCTCATCTCTGGAATCAACCTAGTGAACCTCCTCGTCAGCTGGTCGGGCGCAATGAAGCCATTGAGACGGCCAAAGTTACGTTGGTAGTTCTCAATAAACAGATGCAGAGAGGGTAAGAGGCTAGAGGGAGATGTCCAGGTGGAGGACGAATGCTGTATGCTCAAAAAGGTCCATTGTTCAAGGCGAAGACTCCTGCTAAAATTAGTGCAAAGGTGAAGGCAACAGATCATTAAGTACATGGGAAGAGAAGGGAATAAAAGAAAATAGCGATGAACAGCTCCTCAAACACGGTCACAAACATCCCCCACCTTTTCTCAAACTCCCCTGCTGAGCCCCTTAACTCATACTTTATCTTCTCTAACCACAGGAAGTCGTACAGGTCACCCAACCATGTCGCTACCCCCAGTGGCGATGCCGACCACCACTCCAGCAAAATTCGCTGCCGTGCAATCAGAGAGGCGAAGGCCACAACATCGGCATTCCTCCTCTCCATGAGCTCCGGTTTCTGTGAAACCCCGAATATCACCACCAAAGGGTCCGGGCCCACTCCCTCCTCCACTACCCTGGCTCAGACCGTGAACACTCTGCTGTGTTGGGTGCTCTGGATCCGTGGAACACATACAGGCCACCAACACTTAAAATAGTGCAACACTATTTTATTAAGTTAGAAACTGTTGAACATACTTTCACTGTGGGTTAACACGATGTTAGATTAAACTAAAGACCTATGCCTGTCCTAACTAGCCCATCCCGAATGAGCGGGAACTCTGATACCCCCTGTCTTTATAGTGAGTGTGCTCTAACTGGTGATTGGCTGTGGTGTTGTGTGTGTTGATTGGTCTTGCTGTGTGTCCATCAGTGTGTGTATCTCTGCACCATCATATACTGGTGTATATTATGACACACTCCCGCCCAGAATCGTCCCAATCTTTCGCAACCCCAAAACATGTGCGCATGTCGCTGGCCCCCGTCCACACTCTCACACTCATCTGCTACCCCCTGAAAGAACCCACTCATTCTCGCCCGAGTCATATGCACCCTGTGCACCACCTTACACTGTATCAGGCTCATCCTTGCACAAGAGGAGGTCCCGTTTACCCTACGCAGTGCCTCACTCCATACTCCCCAATTGATCTCTCTTCCCAACTCTGCTTCCCATTTCTCCTTGATCTTCACCACTCGCTCGCCTCCCTGCTCTCCCAGCCACTTGTATATATCCCCAATTCTTCCCTCCCCTTCCACATCCGGAAGCAGCAGTCGCTCCAGCAGGATGTATCCCAGCAACCTAGGGAACCCCCTTTCACGACATGTCCCTAACCTGCAGATACCTGAACTCACTGCCCCTCGGCAGCTCTACCTTTAGCTCCTCCAGACTGATAAACCCTTCCTCCAAATACAAATCCCTCACCTTGACCAGCCCCACTTCCCTCCAACTCCTGTATACACTATCCATCCCCCCGGCTCAAACCCATGATTCTTGTACAGCAGCGTTAGCACCAAAATTCTTTCCATCCTAAAATGCCTCCTCAACTGATTCCATGGGCGAGATTCTCCGACCCCTCGCCGGGTCAGAGAATTACCGGGGGCTGGCGTGAATCCCGCCCCCGCTGGTTGCCGAAGTCTCCGGCACCAGAGATTCGGCGGGGGCGGGAATCGCGCCGCGCCGGTCGGCGGGCCCCCCCGCTCGATTCGCCGACCCGGATGGGCCGAAGTCCCGCCGCTAAAATGCCTGTCCCGCCGGCGTAAATTAAACCACCTACCTTACCGGCGGGACAAGGCGGTGCGGGCGGGCTCCGGGGTCCTGGGGGGGGCGCGAGGCGATCTGGCCCCGGGGGGTGCCCCCACGGTGGCCTGGCCCGCGATCGGGGCCCACCGATCCGCGGGCGGGTCTGTGCCGTGGGGGCACTCTTTCCCTTCCGCCTTCGCCACTGTCTCCACCATGGAGGAGAGACTCCCTCCACTGCGCATGCGTGGGAAGCTGTCAGCGGCCGCTGACGCTCCCGCGCATGCGCCGCCCGGAGATGTCATTTCCGTGCCAGCTGGCGGGGCACCAAAGGCCTTTTCCGCCAGCTGGCGGGGCGGAAATTTGTCCGGCGCCGACCTAGCCCCTCAATGTTGGGGCTCGGCCCCAAAGATGTGGAGCATTACGCACCTTTGGGGCGGCGCGATGCCCGTCTGATTTGCGCCAGTCGGCGGACATCGCGCCGTTTCCGGAGAATTTCGCCCCATATCTTCACTGTGGACTGCACCACTGGGCTCCCTGAATACCTACTCGGAGCCATTGGCAACACTGCCGTCACCATAGCCCTCAAACTAGACCCCTTACAAGATTCCTCCTCTATCCTAACCCACTCTACCCCTTCTCCTTCCACCGCACCTTGTCCACATTCGCCACCCAAGAATTTTTTTCTTCTTTTTTTAAATATAACTTTAGAGTACCCAATTCATTTTTACCAATTAAGGGGCAATTTAGCGTGGCCAATCCACCTACTCTGCACACCCAGAACCGGGATCGAACTTGGGACCTTGGAGCCATGAGTCAGCAATGCTAACCATTGCGCCACTGTGCTTGCACATCGCCGCCCAATAATAATGAAAGAAGTTTGGCAACGACAACCCCCCCTGCTGCCTCTGCCTCTGTAGCAGGGTCCTCCCCACCCTCGGCACCTTCCCTGCCCATACAAAGTCCAAGATGATCGTGTTCACATTCCGAAAAAAGGCCTTTGGTATAAAGATTGGGAGAGCCTGAAAGATAAACAAGAACCTCGGCAGAATATTCATTTTCACCACTTGGAATATTCATTTTCACCACTTAAGCCATAGCTGTTCTTTTTTTAATAATATTTTATTGAGGTATTTGAAAGTTTTTATAACAGTAACATAACAATGACATCAACATGATAAAATAAACATTTTCCCCCTCCAAGCCCAATCTTTACACACCTCAACCCTAAAACAACAATCCCCCTCCCCCCTTGGAATATGGCATCTGCTGACATTTTAATTTTCCCCGAGGAAGTTGACGAACGGCTGCCGCTCCTGGTGAACCCTTACAGTGACCCTCTTAAGGCAAACTTTAGTTTTTCGAGACTGAGAACCCAGCCATGTCACTAACCCAGGTCTCTACACTCGGGGGCTTCGAGTCCCTCCACATGAACAAGATTCATCTCCGCTACCAGGGAGGCAAAGGCCAAGACGTCGGCCTCTTTCACCCCCTGAACTCCCGGACCTTCTGACACTCCAAAGATCGCTACCTCCGGACTCGGCACCACCTGTGTTTTTAACACCGTGGACATTACCTTAGTAAAATCCTGCCAAAACCCTCTAAGCTTCGGGCATGCCCAAAACATGTGGACATGATTTGCTGGGCTTCCCGCGCACCTCGCACACCTATCCTCAACCCCGAAGAACTTACTCATCCTAGCTACTGTCATGTGTGCCTGGTGGACTACCTTAAATTGTATCAGGCTAAGCCTGGCGCATGATGAGGAGGTATTAACCCTGCTTAGGGCATCCGCCCATAGACCCGCCTCTATCTCTCCTCCTAACTCGTCCTCCCACTTGCCCTTAAGCTCCTCCACCGGAGTTTCCTCCGCCTCCAAAAGCTCCTGGTAAATATCCGATACCTTCCCCTCTCCCACCCAGGTACTGGAGACTACTCTATCCTGTATCCCCCGTGGTAGCAGCAGCGGAAAGACCAGCACCTGTTTTCTCAGGAAGTCTCGCACCTGCAAATACCTAAAACCATTCCCTGCTGACAATTTAAATTTATCCTCCAAAGCTTTCAAGCTGGGAAAGCTCCCATCTATAAATAGATCCCTCATCCTTCCAATTCCTGCCCCCTGCCACCTCCGGAACCCGCCATCTAGCCTACCCGGTACAAACCTGTGGTTATTATAAATCGGGGTCCAAATCGATGCTACCTCCACTCTCTTATATCTCCTCCATTTCCCCCAGATCCTCAGAGCTGCCACTACCACCGGACTTGTGGAGTATCGGGCCGGCGAGAATGGCACAGGTGCCGTTACCAATGCTCCCAAACTGGTGTCTTTACATGACGCCGCCTCCATTCGCTCCCATGCCTCCCCCTCCCCCACTACCCACTCCCTAATCATGGCTATATTAGCCGCCCAGTAGTAATTGCAGAAGTTCGGCAGCACCAACCCACTCTCGAACCATAGCTGTTCTGATTGTAATCACCACTCCACATTCCTATCGCTGATAAACTTTCAACCCCTCGTCAATCAAGAACATATCGAGCTCTCCCTTAAAAATATTCAGATTATTCCACTGCCTTTTGAGAAAGAGAGTTCCAGAGACTCACGATCCTCTGAGAGAAAAGAATTCTCCTCATCTCTCTCTTAAATGAGTTCCCCCTTATTGTTAAACAGTGACCCCTCGTTCTTGATTCTCCCACAAGAGGAAATATCCTCTCCACTTTGTCAAATATCTTAAAAGTTTCAATCAAGTCATCTCATACTCTTCTGGACTCCAGTGGATACAAGTCTAATCTCTCCAACCTTTTCTCATAAAACATCTCACCTAATCCAGGGGAAGATTAAAAGAAACAATGGGGTCAGAGGAAAGCGAAGGGGAAGGAAGAAATAGAGGAGCACTAATACCATGAGGGTTGAGGTTGCAATTCTTCACACCTGAAAGAGGGGAAAAAAAGGTTTTATTAATTAATAACTAATTTTTCAGACAATTCAAGATAGTCATCGATTTAACGTTACTAATTTACCTTCAAAGCTTTTTAAAATGTATTGCCCATTCCAATTTGCTCCTGAGCAGTTGGTGATGAGTTGCCTACTTGAACTACTTTGTGGTGTAGGTATTGAGTTTCAGGGTTTTGACCCATTGGCAGTGAAGGGCAGTGATACATTCCTCAGTCACGATGATATGTGACATTCAGTTGATGGCATTACCATGTACCTGCTACCTTGCCCTTCTAGGTGATGGAGGTCAGGGGTTTAGAAGGTTAAAGAAGCCTTGATGAGTTGCTGTAGTGCATCTTATGGATGGTACACGTTGCTGCCACTGTGCATGGGATGATGGAGGGAATGAATGTTTAAGGCGGTGAACTGCTTTCCTGGCACCCTAAGTGTGGTTAGATAGCAGCGGGGATCTCGCCAACTGAGCTGGGGGGAAACTCCCAGCTAAAACCGCCTGAAATGACACTTAGAAACTTTTCTGTTCAATCGCGCCCAATGATTGCTTGGCATTTGTGTGGTAACTGATATACTTGCCACTTAGCCCAAGTCTGAATATTATCCAGGTCTTGGTGCATCTGGACACAGACTGCTTCAGTACCTGCGGAGTTGCAAACAGAACTGGAGATTGCACAATAATCAGCGAGCATCCCCGCTTCAGACCTTATGATGGAGGGAAGGTCATTGATGAAGCAGCTGCAGATGATTGCACCAGGGACATTGCCAGTCAAAGCTAAAACCTTGAATGGAAAGTCATTGGCTGGGATAAGTGTTTGCTTCAGTATATCTATAAAACTTGCCAGCCATTAAGAAAGAAAAACTCGAGGACTTCCGGGTGCGGCGATGACCAGCTAAGTCGCACGTTTCGGCACCTCCCATTTTAACGGACTTTTGGGCTCTTATCGGGAGCCCCAACGGCAATTTTCGAAGGCTAAACCCACTGTGAGGCGACATAGAAGGGAGTCCCCCCGGATGTGAATGGACAGAAGAGATAATAGTGGCCAGATTGCGGAGGATCCTCTGGAGCAGCGGCAAAGAAGGGAAGTGAGAAGCAAGATGGCGGTGGAGGGAGGCCAGTTGGTATGGGGCCTGGAACAGCAGGAGTTCCTCCGGCAATGTGTGGAGGAGCTCAAGAAGGAGGTGCTGGCGCCGATGCTGCAGGCGATTGAGGGGTTAAAGGAGGCGCAGAAGACCCAAGAGATGGAGCTCCGTGGAGTGAAGGCAAAAGCTGCCGAAAATGAGGACGAGATACAGGGCTTGGTGGTGAAGACGGAGACACACGAGGCACTGCATAAGAGGTGCATGGAGAGACTGGAAGCCCTGGAAAATAGCTCGAGGAGGAAGAACTTAAGAATCTTGGGTCTTCCCGAAGGGGCAGAGGGAGCCGACGTTGGGGCGTATGTGAGCACGATGCTCCATACCTTAATGGACGGGCCCCCTGGAAGTGGAGGGAGCGTATTGAGTCCTCGTGAGAAGACCAAAGGCAGGAGAAATACCTCGAGCAATAGTGGTGAGGTTCCACCGCTACAAGGACAGGGAGATGGTCCTGAGATGGGCAAAAAAGACACGGAGCAGCAGTTGGGAGAACGCAGTGATCTGCGTGTATCAGGATTGGAGTGCGGAGATGGCGAGAAGGAGGGCGAGTTTCAATCGGGCCAAGGTGGTGCTCCACAAGAAGAAAGTGAAGTTCGGAATGTTGCAGCCGGCAAGACTGTGGGTTACATACCAGGGTAAACACCACTACTTCGAGACGGCAGAAGAGGTGTGGACATTTATTGAAGAGGAGAAGTTGGACTAGATTGGAGAAAGAGTGTTTAAAATGAAGTAGTGAGGTGGTGGCAAGGGACTGTGAATCAGATGGGGGAAAATTTTCTTTCCCCTCGAAGGGGGGGACACACGAAGAAATGTGGGCGCCGGTGGGGAAGGGGAGGGGGAAGGAGAGAGGGAGCTGCGCCATCAGGGGCGGGGCCGAGAGGGAAGCGCGGGCTTTGTTCCCGCGCTGTGGAAATTGTGGCGGGAAAAGGGGGCGCAGGAAGGAGGGGGCCTCACATAATGGGAGGCTAAGGATAAACGGGGGAAGCCGAGGTCAGCCAGAGTTTGCTGACTTCCGGAAGCAATATGGGGGGAGCAACTAAGCTAGAGAGGGATCTAGCGGGGTGGGGGGGGGGGGTAACTGGGTTGCTGCTGCTAAGGGGAAGGGGGAGCTGTTACGGGATGGGATGGTCGGGATGGGAGGGCGCCGTCGGGGGGATAAGCGGGTGCGTGGGAACCGGGTGAGGAGCTGGTCTAAAAAAGGGGATGGCTAGTCAACCCGGTTGATCACGTGGAACGTGAGAGGGTTGAACGGGCCGATTAAGAGGGCAAGGGTACTTGCGCACCTAAAGAAGCTAAAGGCAGACGTGGTCATGCTTCAGGAGACGCACCTGAAACTGGCGGATCAGGTCAGATTAAGAAAAAGATGGGTGGGACAGGTATTCCACTCGGGCTTGGATGCGAAAAATAGAGGGGTGGCAATACTGGTGGGGAAACGGGTATGTTTGAGGCGAAGACCATAGTGGCGGACAGTGGGGGTAGATACGTGATGGTGAGTGGCAGATTGCAAGGTGAGGCGGTGGTGCTGGTGAATGTATATGCCCCGAACTGGGATGACGTGAACTTTATGAAGCGTATGTTGGGGCGCATCCCGGACCTGGAGATGGGAAAGTTGGTAATGGGGGGGGACTTCAACACGGTGCTGGACCCAGGGCTGGACCGGTCCAGATCTAGGACCGGGAGGAGGCCGGCAGCGGCCAAGGTGCTTAAGGGCTTTATGGAGCAGATGGGAGGAGTGGATCCCTGGAGATTTACTAGGCCAAGGAGTAAAGAGTTTTCCTTCTTCTCCCATGTCCACAAAGTGTACTCCCGGATAGACTTCTTTGTCCTGGGAAGGGCGCTGATCCCGAAGATGGCAGGAACGGAGTATTCGGCTATAGCCATTTCAGATCATGCCCCACATTGGGTAGATCTGGAAGTAGGAGAGGAAAAGGAACAGCGCCCACTCTGGAGATTAGATATGGGACTGTTGGCGGACGAGGGGGTATGTGTAAGGGTGAGGGGATGTATTGAAAGGTACCTAGAGATTAATGATGACGGAGAGGTCCAGGTGGGAGTGGTCTGGGAGGCGCTGAAGGCGGTGGTTAGAGGGGAGCTGATCTCCATAAGGGCCCATAAGGGGAAGCAAGAGGGTAAAGAAAGGGAGACATTGTTGAGGGAGATTTTGAGGGTGGATAGGCAATATGCGGAGACTCCAGATGAAGGGCTATACAGGGAAAGACGGAGATTGCACACGGACTTTGACTTGTTGACCACGGGTAAGGCGGAGGCACAATGGAGGATGGCACAGGGAGTGCAGTATGAATATGGAGAGAAGGCGAGCCGGCTGCTGGCCCAACAACTTAGGAAGAGGGGGGCGGCGAGAGAGATCAGAGGGGTTAGAGACGAGGAGGGAAAGATGGAACGGGGAGCGGAGAGGGTGAACGGGGTGTTTAAGGTATTTTACGAGAGGCTATATAAGGCTCAACCCCCGGAAGGGAAAGAGGGAATGATGCGTTTCCTAGACCAGCTGGAGTTCCCGAAGGTTGAGGAACAGGAGATGACAGGACTGGGAGCGCAGGTTGAGGTGGAGGAGGTGGTAAAAGGAATTGGGAACATGCAGGCAGGGAAGGCCCCGGGACCGGATGGGTTCCCGGTGGAGTTCTGTAGGAAATACGTGGACCTGCTGGCCCCACTTCTGACGAGAACCTTTAATGAGGCTAGGGAAAGGGGGACACTACCCCCGACGATGTCGGAGGCGACGATATCGCTGATTCTGAAAAGAGACAAAGACCCGCTGCAGTGCGGGTCATACAGGCCTATTTCCCTCTTGAATGTAGATGCCAAGCTTTTGGCCAAGGTGATGGCGACGAGGATAGAGGACTGTGTCCCTGGGGTGGTGCATGATGATCAAACGGGGTTTGTTAAAGGGAGGCAATTGAATGCTAATATACGGAGGCTGCTGGGGGTGATGATGATGCCCCCACCGAAGGGGGAGGCGGAGATAGTGGTGGCGATGGATGCAGAGAAAGCATTTGATAGAGTGGAGTGGGACTACCTGTGGGAAGTACTGAGGAGATTTGGATTTGGAGAGGGGTTCATTAGATGGGTTCAGCTCCTGTACAGGGCCCCGGTGGCAAGTGTGATTACAAATAGGCAATGATCTGACCACTTCCGACTATATAGGGGTACAAGACAGGGATGTCCCCTGTCCCCGTTACTGTTTGCGTTGGCAATTGAGCCACTGGCCATAGCGCTGAGGGGCTCTAGGAAGTGGATGGGGGTACTTAGAGGAGGAGAAGAGCATCGGGTGTCATTATATGCAGATGATTTGTTGTTGTATGTCGCGGACCCAGTGGAGAGGATGCCTGAGATAATGCAGACACTCAGGGAGTTTGGAGAATTTTCAGGATATAAATTGAATATGGGGAAGAGTGAACTGTTTTTGATGCACCCCGGGGAACAGGGCAGGGGAATAGACGATTTACCGTTGAGGAGGGTAACAAGGGATTTCCGGTATTTAGGGATCCAGGTGGCCAGGAACTGGGGAACCTTGCATAAGCTTAACTTGGCACGACTGATAGAGCAGATGGAAGAGGACTTTAGGAGGTGGGACATGGCACCCCTGTCATTGGCGGGCAGGGTGCAGGCGGTTAAAATGGTGGTCCTTCCGAGGTTTCTTTTTGTGTTCCAGTGCCTCCCTGTACTGATTACAAAGGCCTTTTTTAAGAAGGTGGACAAGAGTATTATGAGCTTTGTGTGGGCTGGAAAGACCCCAAGAGTAAAGAGGGGGTTCCTGCAGCGCAGTAGGGACAGAGGGGGACTGGCACTGCCGAGTCTAAGTGATTATTATTGGGCCACCAACATGTCAATGATATGTAAGTGGATGAGGGAAGGGGAAGGAGCGGCATGGAAAAGACTGGAGATGGCGTCCTGTAGGGGAACTAGTCTAAAAGCACTGGTGACGGCGCCGTTACCGTTCTCCCCGAAAAAATACACCACAAACCCAGTGGTGGTGGCAACTCTGAAAATTTGGGGGCAGTGGAGACAACATAAGGGAGTGACGGGTGCCTCAGTGTGGTCCCCGATAAGGAACAACCATAGGTTCGTCCCGGGAAGGATAGATGGGGGATTTAAATCTTGGCAGCGAGCAGGAATTGCAAAATTGAAGGACTTGTTCTTAGACGGGACGTTCGCGAGTCTGGGAGCACTGACAGAAAAATATGGGTTGCCACCTGGGAATGCATTTTGCTATATGCAAGTGAGGGCATTTGTGAGGCAACAGGTGAGGGAATTTCCGCAGCTCCCGGCGCAAGAGATCCAGGACAGAGTGATTTCGGGGGCATGGGTGGGTGATGGTAGGGTGTCAGATATATATAGGGAAATGAGAGACGAGGGGGAGACGATGGTAGAGGAGCTGAGGGGAAAATGGGAGGAGGAGCTGGGGGAAGAGATTGAGGAGGGGCTGTGGGCAGATGCCCGAAGTAGGGTAAACTCTTCATCCTCATGTGCCAGGCTCAGCCTGATACAAAGAACAAACAAAGAACAAAGAAATGTACAGCACAGGAACAGGCCCTTCGGCCCTCCAAGCCCGTGCCGACCATGCTGCCCGACTAAACTACAATCTTCTACACTTCCTGGGCCCGTATCCTTCTATTCCCATCCTATTCATATATTTGTCAAGATGCCCCTTAAATGTCCCTATCGTCCCTGCTTCCACTACCTCCTCCGGTAGCGAGTTCCAGGCACCCACTACCCTCTGCGTAAAAAACTTGCCTCGTACATCTACTCTAAACCTTGCCCCTCTCACCTTAAACCTATGCCCCCTAGTAATTGACCCCTCTACCCTGGGGAAAAGCCTCTGACTATCCACTCTGTCTATGCCCCTCATAATTTTGTATACCTCTATCAGGTCTCCCCTCAACCTCCTTTGTTCCAGTGAGAACAAACCGAGTTTATTCAACCGCTCCTCATAGCTAATGCCCTCCATACCAGGCAACATTCTGGTAAATCTCTTCTGCACCCTCTCTAAAGCCTCCACATCCTTCTGGTAGTGTGGCGACCAGAATTGAACACAATACTCCAAGTGTGGCCTAACTAAGGTTCCACACAGCTGCAACATGACTTGCCAATTCTTATACTCAATGCCCCGGCCAATGAAGGCAAGCATGCCGTATGCCTTCTTGACTACCTTCTCCACCTGTGTTGCCCCTTTCAATGACCTGTGGACCTGTACTCCTAGATCTCTTTGACTTCCAATACTCTTGAGGGTTCTACCATTCACTGTATATTCCCTACCTGCATTAGACCTTCCAAAATGCATTACCTCACATTTCTCCGGATTAAACTCCATCTGCCATCTCTCCGCCCAAGTCTCCAGACAATCTAAATCCTGCTGTATCCTCCGACAGTCCTCATCGCTATCCGCAATTCCACCAACCTTTGTGTCGTCTGCAAACTTACTAATCAGACCAGTTACATTTTCCTCCAAATCATTTATATATACTACAAAGAGCAAAGGTCCCAGCACTGATCCCTGTGGAACACCACTGGTCACAGCCCTCCAATTAGAAAAGCATCCCTCCATTGCTACTCTCTGCCTTCTATGGCCTAGCCAGTTCTGTAGCCACCTTGCCAGCTCACCCCTGATCCCGTGTGACTTCACCTTTTGTACTAGTCTACCATGAGGGACCTTGTCAAAGGCCTTACTGAAGTCCATATAGACAACATCTACTGCCCTACCTGCATCAATCATCTTAGTGACCTCCTCGAAAAACTCTATCAAGTTAGTGAGACACGACCTCCCCTTCACAAAACCGTGCTGCCTCTCACTAATACGTCCATTTGCTTCCAAATGGGAGTAGATCCTGTCTCGAAGAATTCTCTCCAGTAATTTCCCTACCACTGAAGTAAGGCTCACCGGCCTGTAGTTCCCGGGATTATCCTTGCTACCCTTCTTAAACAGAGGAACAACATTGGCTATTCTCCAGTCCTCCGGGACATCCCCTGAAGACAGCGAGGATCCAAAGATTTCTGTCAAGGCCTCAGCAATTTCCTCTCCAGCCTCCTTCAGTATTCTGGGGTAGATCCCATCAGGCCCTTGGGACTTATCTACCTTAATATTTTTTAAGACACCCAACACCTCGTCTTTTTGGATCACAATGTGACCCAGGCTATCTACATCCCCTTCTCCAGACTCAACATCTACCAATTCCTTCTCTTTGGTGAATACTGATGCAAAGTATTCATTTAGTACCTCTCCCATTTCCTCTGGCTCCACACATAGATTCCCTTGCCTATCCTTCAGTGGGCCAACCCTTTCCCTGGCTACCCTCTTGCTTTTTATGTACGTGTAAAAAGCCTTGGGATTTTCCTTAACCCTATTTGCCAATGACTTTTCGTGACCCCTTCTCGCCCTCATGACTCCTTGCTTAAGTTTCTTCCTACTTTCCTTATATTCCACGCAGGCTTCGTCTGTTCCCAGCCTTTTAGCTCTGACAAATGCCTCCTTTTTCTTTTTGACGAGGCCTACAATATCACTCGTCATCCAAGGTTCCCGAAAATTGCCGTATTTATCTTTCTTCCTCACAGGAACATGCCTGTATTCCTTTCAACTGCCACTTGAAAGCCTCCCACATGTCAGATGTTGATTTGCCCTCAAACATCCGCCCCCAATCTATGTTCTTCAGTTCCCGCCTAATATTGTTATAATTAGCCTTCCCCCAATTTAGCACATTCATCCTCGGGCCACTCTTATCCTTGTCCACCAGTACTTTAAAACTTACTGAATTGTGGTCACTGTTACCGAAATGCTCCCCTACTGAAACATCTACCACCTGGCCGGGCTCATTCCCCAATACCAGGTCCAGTACCGCCCCTTCCCTAGTTGGACTGTCTACATATTGTTTTAAGAAGCCCTCCTGGATGCTCCTTACAAACTCCGCCCCGTCTAAGCCCCTGGCACTAAGTGAGTCCCAGTCAATATTGGGGAAGTTGAAGTCTCCCATCACCACAACCCTGTTGTTTTTACTCTTTTCCAAAATCTGTCTACCTATCTGCTCCTCTATCTCCCGCTGGCTGTTGGGAGGCCTGTAGTATACCCCCAACATTGTGACTGCACCCTTCTTATTCCTGATCTCTACCCATATAGCCTCACTGCCCTCTGAGGTGTCCTCTCGCAGTATAGCTGTGATATTCTCCCGAACAAGTAGCGCAACTCCACCTCCCCTTTTACATCCCCCTCTATCCCGCCTGAAACATCTAAATCCTGGAACGTTTAGCTGCCAATCCTGCCCTTCCCTCAACCAGGTCTCTGTAATGGCAACAACATCATAGTTCCAAGTACTAATCCAAGCTCTAAGTTCATCTGCCTTACCCGTAATGCTCCTTGCATTAAAACATATGCACTTCAGGCCACCAGACCCGCTGTGTTCAGCAACTTCTCCCTGTCTGCTCTGCCTCAGAGCCACACTGTCCCTATTCCCTAGTTCTCCCTCAATGCTCTCACCTTCTGACCTATTGCTCCAGTGCCCACCCCCCTGCCATACTAGTTTAAACCCTCCCGTGTGACACTAGCAAACCTCGCGGCCAGGATATTTATGCCTCTCCGGTTTAGATGCAACCCGTCCTTCTTATACAGGCCACACCTGCCCCGGAAGAGCTCCCAGTGGTCCAGATAATGGAAACCCTCCCTCCTACACCAGCTGTTTAGCCACGTGTTTAGCTGCTCTATCTTCCTATTTCTAGCCTCACTGGCACGTGGCACAGGGAGTAATCCCGAGATTACAACCCTCGAGGTCCTGTCTTTTAACTTTCTGCCTAGCTCACTGAACTCCTGCTGCAGGACCTCATGCCCCTTCCTGCCTATGTCGTTAGTACCAATATGTACAACGACCTCTGCCTGTTTGCCCTCCCCCTTCAGGATGCCCTCTACCCATTCGGAGACATCCTGGACCCTGGCACTAGGGAGGCAACATACCATCCTGGAGTTTCTTTCACGTCCACAGAAGCGCCTATCTGTGCCCCTGACTATAGAGTCCCCTATTACTATTACTCTTCTGCGCTTTGACCCTCCCTTCTGAACATCAGAGCCAGCCATGGTGCCACTGCTCTGGCTGCTGCTGTTTTCCCCTGATAGGCTATCCCCCCCGACAGTATCCAAAGGGGTATATCTGTTCGAGAGGGGGACAACCACAGGGGATTCCTGCACTGACTGCCTGCCCTTTCTGGTGGTCACCCATTTCTCTGCCTGCACCTTGGGTGTGACCACATTTACATAACTGCGATCTATGACGCTTTCCGCCACCTGCATGCTCCTAAGTGCATCCAATTGCTGCTCCAACCGAACCATGCGATCTGTGAGGAGCTCCAGTTGGGTGCACTTTCTGCAGATGAAGCCATCCGGGACGCTGGAAGCCTCCCGGACCTGCCACATCTCACAGTCAGAGCACAGCACCCCTCTAACTGACATTGCGTCAATTAATTAAAATTAAAATTTGTCTTTTAAAAAAAAAATATTTAAAAAAAAACTTCAAAGTTACTGTCAACTATCTGTTTCCTAGCACTAGATTTCTAATAGAAATGCGATAGCTAACTATAGTACTCTCCGATCTCTGGCTTAGATATCCCTCTAAATTATAATTAAGTTATTATGTTTAATTAGTTACCAAATACTAGCCACAGCTTTTCTGTGATGTCACTTCAGTTTCCCACCGACACACACGATTTGAAAAAAGGTATAAAAGTAAAAATAAGTAAAAATCACTTACTTACCTTCTTACCTTCTGAGTGTCTTAGATGTTCTCAGGTTCTCTCGCTGACAGAGACTGCTCCTCCACCTCCGAACCTTGACCTGCACAATGCTAATAATATAATAATATAATATGGCACTTACCTCACACCAATGGGTCTTATTATTAGGTTAGAGGAGGAGGGCGGGTGGGAGACACTACACGTGTAGTGTCTCGGGTTTCCTCTCCACCAGAATTTATTGGTTGGGGGGGGGGACTTCCCAGAGGTCCGCGGGTCGAACTTCCGGTTCCCGCCTTATATAAAAACAAATAAAACAGAAAAAAACAGGCACGGGACCAGGTAAAGGTTTTTAAATTCACTACTCACCTCCCAGAAGGCCCCTGCGCACCGCTGCCGCCAAAATCCAAAGGGCTGCTCCTGTAAAGGTAAGAGTTTTTAAATTCACTACTCACCTCCCAGAAGGCCCCTGCGCACCGCTGCCGCCGAAATCCAAAGGGCTGCTCCTGTAAAGGTATAAGTTTTTAAATTCACTACTCACCTCCCAGAAGGCCCCTGCGCACCGCTGCCGCCGAAATCCAAAGGGCTGCTCCTGTAAAGGTAAGAGTTTTTAAAGTAAGTACTCACCTCCCAGAAGATACAAGTCAAGATTCTACACAGGGCGCATATGACTGGAGCAAGGCTGAGTAGATTTTTTGGAGTGGAGGATAGGTGCGGGAGATGCGCGGGAAGCCCGGCGAACCACACCCACATGTTTTGGTCATGTCCGGTATTGCATGGGTTCTGGGTGGCTGTGGCAAAAGTGATTTCAAAAGTGGTGAGGGTCCGGGTCGAACCAGGCTGGGGGTTGGCTATATTTGGGGTTGCAGATGAGCCGGGAGTGCAGGAGGCGAGAGAGGCCGATGTTTTGGCCTTTGCGTCCCTAGTAGCCCAGCGAAGGATTCTACTTATGTGGAAAGAAGCTAAGCCCCCGGGTGTGGAGGCCTGGATCAATGACATGGCAGGGTTCATAAATTTGGAGCAGATAAAGTACGCACTAAGAGGTTCGGCTCAAGGGTTCACCAGGCGGTGGCAACCGTTCCTCGACTATCTCGCAGAGCGATAAGGGAAAATAGGAAAGGTAGCAGCAGCAACCCAGGGGGGAGGGGGGGGGGGGCTAATTTGGGTCCTCAGGGGTTTTATGTGTGTGTTTATATATTAGTTATTTATATTAGATGTTACGAAGTTACTATTTTAGTTACTATTTCTGTTGTTTCTTATTTTGTTGTTGGCAGTTGCCGTTAGTTAGCATATTATTTATTTTTAAAAAACGATCAATGTATATATTATTACAAAGTTGTAAAATGGGAAATTTTTGTTTGATCGAAAAACTTTAATAAAATATATATTTTTTTTAAAAAGAAAGAAAAACTCCTACAATGTGATCATTATCATAGTCATTAATCATAGTCACTTTTGTAAAGTGTAAAGCCAATAATAACATGCCTAATACTAATACAATATGCAAAAGCAAATAGCTTGTTTATACTGACTGGCTTGTTTGATTTCTCATCCCATGAACCATATTAATCAACTTTCCAAAAAGCTCTTGTATTCTTGAAGTTAACACTTTGTATGACAAATCTTATATTAGTAATAAAACATAAATTAAAACAAAAATTCCTCCAGATCAGATTGTTAAAAATTCCAAAATGTTACAGAGAGTAATCTTTGCCAGAACACGTGAAGGCACAGTGCACGAAATGTGTCCTCAAATGCAATTAGTAGCCAGACTGAACTATGGTTGCTGGGGCTTAATATGTGGATAGAGTCATAGAATCACAGAGGTCTACAGCCCATCGGGTCTGTGCCGGTCAAAATCAACCATCTAACTATTTAAATCCCATTTTCAGCACTTGGTCCATAGCCTTGTATGTCTCAGCATCACAAATACACACCTAAATATTTCTTAAATGTTCTGAGGGTCTCTGCCTCCACTAACCTTTCAGGAAGCGAGTTCCAGACTCCCACCACCCTCCATGTTTTTCCTTACATCCCCTGTAAACCTCCTGCCCCTTACTTTAAATTGATGTCCTCTGGTCATTGATCCCTCCACCAAGGGGATGTGTTTCTTCCTGTCTACTGTATCTATAACCCTCATAATTTTGTACATTTTAATCATATCCCCCCTCAGTCTCCTCTGCTCCAAGGAAAACAACCATAGTCTATCTAATCTCTCTTCATAGCTAAAACTCTCCAGCCCAAGCAACATCCTAGTAAATCTCCTCTGAACCCTTTCCAGTGCAATCACACCCCTCCTATAATGTGGATTTCAGAACTGCACACAATACTCACGCTGTGGCCTAACCAACGTTTTATACAATTCCAGCATAAGCTCCATACACTTAAACTCTATGCCTTGGGTAATAAAGGCAAATATACCATGGGATGGTTTCTCCGTTCTCCGACACCGATATCATAATCGGAGGTCAGGCGGAGAATTGACTTTGACGCCCAAATCAGGGCCGGGTCTGGTTTGACACTGGTCAGCCATGCTCCGCCCCTTTGGAAATGCCGTAATTGCGTCGCACGCCATTGCAATGGCGTTGGCGCGTCATCGGCAGGCCCTCCCACGATGCTCTGCCCCGATGGCGCCGGACACGTGTGGTCTCAGCGGTCGGGAATCCAGCGTGGCGGCTGCGGACTATGTCCATTGTCCGGCCATTCTCTGGCTGTTTTCAGCATAGGAGCCAGGAGTTCCAACCGGTGCCACTGCTGGTCCCTCACTGGTCCCGGAATCGGTGAGGGGTTGGTGACAATTGTTTGGTTGTAAACCTCCCGCGGATTCCACGTTCGAGCCGGCACTTAGCTGCTGAAACAGAGAATCCAGCCCCATATGCCCACTGGCCGTGTGGAATTTGCTCATTCTCCCCGTGTTTGCGTGGGTCTCACCCCTACAACCCAGGCTAGATGAATTGGCTACGCTAAATTGCCCCTCAATTGGAAAAAAAATTATTGGGTATTCTAAATTTACTTTAAAAAGTATACCATATGCCTTCTTAATCACTGTATCCATCTGCCCCGCTACCGTCTGGGATCAGTGCACATACACACCAAGATCCCTCTGATTCCCAGGGTCCTGCCGTTTATAAATCCCTCAGAGGTCATTTGTTATGTTTCTATGCTTTTATAGGTAAGATAAAATGAAATCAAGAGATTGAGATCTGTATCCCATTTCTTCGCGTTTTCAGTTGACCAATGTGTTGATCGTAACAGAAGACAAACAATTATTTTCTTGGCAGATGCTGAGGGTCATGAAAGCTGTTTAGCGAGTGTGACAATGGAGGTATCGATGATCCACAGGACAGCAGATTCCACAGTGGAGCAGACGTCCTGCCCCTGTTTAAAGTGGCACGGGGTGGGGGGGGGGGGGGGGAAGGACTATCCCTGGAACAGCAGCGGTGGTAGAGAAGCTGAAAAATAGTCTTTAACTTCAGAAAATCTGACAGTGACGTTCTCCTGACGGAGATATATTCCACAAGGAATCAGCTGGATGAGCTGCGGGAAGGAGGCCTCTGAAGCAAATGTGTAAGCTGCTGTGAGAGATCAGCTTGGTATAAAGTTGTTGCAATAGATCAGAACAATGTGGCTAGTTTAAGAAACAGCTATACTATCAGAGTTACATTGGCACAGTTCAAAAACCATTGTTTAGGGACATGAGATCATGGCTGATCTGTGACCTAACCTTACACATCCGCCTTTGCCTCTGATCCCTTAATACCTTTAGCCAACAAAAACCTGTCAATCCCAGATTTAAATGAACATTTGTGGCAGAGGCTTCAATCACCCGTTCTATGGTTAGGGAGTAACAATCTCACCTGCAATCAATTTCAGGTTGGCTTTACAATCTGGACTGTTTATGACATGGGGAAACTTTGGGTTGGGGGACTATTTGGCCAGTTGGGCATAAGGCCAATAGCCATTGATGATCTTTTCGCTGTAGTCTACTTTGTGTTGCTGCCAAGTTAAAACCCGCTATGCCCATCTCCCAATGAGGGATGAAAACGGAAACAAATTATCGTGTGAAGTAAACTTGGTAAGTTTACAAAAATATTGAAGACATTAGGGAAAATATGAGAAAATGCAGGCATGGGTGGATCAGTGATTCCTTGTATTGCATCTGCGTTCACACAAGCTGAAGTAATTTTGTCTTTAGCTAGGTGATGTCAGAACTTGGAGAGAATATAGCTTCCTCCCTGCTAGAAATCAGTTCAAAGTTGGAAACTGCTCAGAACATCTGTGTTAAAATGTTTCCATCTACTCACTGAAGTGCTCTTACTGAACAAATACTGACTACATTTAAAATACGGATGTCCAGCTGAGACCTTGCTAGCCACATGCAGTTCCTCTGTGGTTCAAATATCTTTGAACAGTTTAGCCTATAAACTGCATTGTGCAGCATCTGTTTTATCTTTCCGTTTCAAAGGTCCCCCATTTTGCCCTTCTTAGTTCTAAAGTCGATGATTTTACACTTGCCCACAATTAACTCCATCTGCCATAATATTGTCCATTCGCTTAATCTATCTATGTCCCTTTGCAACTTTCTGCTCCCAACACAATACAATACCGACTGTCCCTTCTAATTTAGTGTCATCAAAAATTTGGAAATTTAATTGTAGAGCAAAAGATTAACTTCCAAGCTGAGACACAGACCTGGAGTGTAAATAACAGTGAGCACAGATCAAAATCAACAAGGAGCCACTTCCAGAACGGAGAAAGAGAGTTTCCAGATATAGTATCACCACTGGTTTGCACAAAAGGAACAAAACGATCAAGTACTTTACCCTATGCAGTTGGAGTGATTGCAGATGACATAATAGCGAGGCAGGGAATCGATGAGACTTCAAGCTCTTATGATGAGGACCTCCAGGCATTCGATTTGTATTTCAGTATTCAGTAAAACTAAATTAGTGTAAAATTTCAATTGCAATTTTCCCCATCAACTTTCTATCTCTGTTCAATTCATTAATAAATGCAGTGAAAAGTTAATGTTCCTCAACAGATCCCTGTGGAACACTGTTTGGCACAGTCTGTCAATTTAAATACCTATCCTTTATCCTCAATCTGTGTCTCTTACATTGCAAGCTATTTCCGACCAAGTCAGAAGATTTCCCCCCATTCCTTCCACTCTTATTTTTGCAAATAGCTTTTTGCAAATATTTGCGATAATTCCATTGTCTATTTTATTAATGATCTTAAAAGTTCAACATATTAGCTAGACATCATTTACCATTAACAAAGACAAGCTGGTTCTCCACGGTCACCGTATGTTCCAAATGTTGCTTGTTGACTCTCTGGTGGCACTCTCAGCTCTGAGTGGTATGTAGAGGATAGACGCACATAAGGTGGCATGCGCCAGTTTCTGGGTGTACTTTTGTTCAAAATCACACATAGTATCTGATGTTTTGGGTCGGCTGGGTCGATGTGGACTGCACTTGATGCAGTGTAGCGAGAGACAGACCTCCAACACTTGATAAGATGCAACAGGATTTTATTTAACATCTAAACTATTATACATGTTCAACTGTGGGTTGACACTATGCTGACTTGACTGGAGACTTGACACTAGCCTGACCAGATTTACTAGCTACCACATGGTGTTTGTACTGGCCAGCTCACAAACTCTGACTGTCTCAGAGGCTGGGTCCCGAGAGAGCAGGAAAATTGGTGCCCTCTGGCTTTATAGTGGTTGTGTCCTGTCTGGTGATTGGCTTCTCTGTTCTGTGTGCTTACTGGTCATCCTGTGTGTCAATCACTGCCTGTCTGCACTCCATTGTATACATAGATGTATATTATGACATCTCCCACCCCCTTTTTTTTAATTGTTTGTGTCTAGATAATAAATATCAAGGTGCATGTGTGTGTGGATGTGTATATGTGCGTGACTATATACAGAATGTGCTAAAATAAACTTATGTACATAGGAAGGTGTCGCTTGTGCAGATATAGGGCAGATGAAACGGCAAAAACGATATTTACAGATGTCAGAACGATAAGGTAACAAAATTGTGCAAAGGTTCAGTCTATAAGTTTAGTCTCTGCGGCGGGTGACGAATTCTGGTTGGCCGCCTCAAGGGTGGATCAGGGGCCGCCTGCACTTGGATAGGCGGGACCGCCGCCAATGCGGTGGTCGCAGAGGGCGTCAGGATTGCTGGTAGATCGGTGGCCTCGTGGTAGGGCACGTCCGGAGGAAGCATTATGTGAGGCGGGACATCATGGTTAGGTGGCGGGCGTGGAACTCTGCGCAGCGCCCGTCTGTTGTGTCGTAGGAAGGAGCCATCAGCCATGCGGACGAGGAATGATCTCGGGGCCACTTGCTTGACCACCACAGCTGTGGCGGACCAGCCGCTGTCAGGCAACTGCACACGAACACGATCAGTTGGAACCAGCTCGGGCAGATCCGTGGCATGAGCGTCGTATGCTGATTTCTGTTGGGCCCGAGACTGCTGCATCTTTTGTATGACCGTGAGGTGGTCAAGGTCTGGAACATGGATGGCTGGAACCGTGGTTCGCAGAGTGCGATTCATGAGCATCTGCGCGGGAGACATCCCAGTGGACAGTGGGGTCGCTCAGTAGGCCAGCAGCGCCAGGTTGAAGTCGGAGCCTGAGTCTGCAGCCTTGCATAGTAATCTCTTGATGATATGGACCCCCTTTTCGGCCTTCCGGTTTGACTGCGGGTAGTGGGGCTGGAGGTTACGTGACGGAAGTTGTGTAGGCGGGCAAAATCAGACCATTCCTGACTGTAAAAACAGGGACCGTTGTCACTCATCACCGTGAGCGGTATCCCATGCTTGACAAATGTTTCTTTACATGCTTTAATCACTGCCTTCGACGTGAGGTCAGACAGTTTCACCACTTCTGGGTAATTGGGGAAGTAGTCGACCAGGAGGACATAGTCACGCCCCTTGGCGTGGAAAAGGTCAACATCGACTTTGGACCATGGGGAGGTCACTATCTCATGTTGCTGCAGAGTTTCTCTGGGTTGAGCTGGCTGAAATTTCTGACATGTGGGGCAGTTGAGGACCGTGTTGGCAACGTCCTGGCTGATGCCCGGACAATAGACTGCCTCCCGAGCTCTGCGTCAACGTTTCTCGACCCCCAGGTGACCCTCATGGAGTTGGTCGAGCACCATAGCTCGCATGCTCTGCGGAATCACAATCCTATCGAGCTTCATGAAGATGCCGTCCACCACCGTCAGGTCGTCCTTGACGTTGTAAAACTGGGGACACTGTCCCTTCTGCCAGCCATTCGTGAGGTGCTGCATCACACGCTGTAGCGGAGGATCCTTGGCCGTTTCCTTACGAATTTGGATGACCCTTTCATCAGAGGCCGGAAGGTTGGAGGCACAAAATTGCACCTGCGCATCGATTTGGCAGAAAAAGTCAGTTTGTTCACAGGGTGTGGTGATAGACCTGGAAAGGGCATCTGCAACAATGAATTCTTTGCCTGGCGTGTAGACAAATTCAAAGTTGTAGTGGCATAGCTTGAGAAGGATTTGTTGTAACCGAGGCGTCATGTCATTCAAATCCTTCTGGATTATGTGGACTAGTGGCCTGTGGTCCGTCTCAACCGTGAATTTTGGGAGGCCATACACATAGTCATGAAATTTGTCGATTCCCGTTAGCAGGCCCAGGCATTCCTTCTCGATCTGAGCGTACCGTTGCTCAATGGGCGTCATGGCTCTGGAGGCATACGCAACTTGGGCCCAAGAGGAGGAGTCATCCCGTTGAAGGAGCACCGCCCCAATACCGTCCTGGCTCGCATCACTGGATATTTTGGTCTCCTTGGTAGGGTTGAAGAACACCAGAACCGGGGCTGTGGTGAGTTTTGCCCTGAGCTCACGCCATTCGTTCTCATGAGCGGGCAGCCACTGGAATTCCGTCGACTTTTTGACGAGATGACGGAGGTCTGTGGTGTGGGACGCCATGTTGGGAATGAACTTCCCGAGGAGGTTGACCATCCCTAGAAAGCGGAGGACCGCCTTCTTGTCCTCTGAGGTCTTCATGGCATTGATCGCCGAGACTTTGTCAGCATCTGGTCGTACGTCTTGCTGCGAGATGTGGTCACCAAGGAATTTGATTTCTGATTGACCGAACGAGCACTTGGCTCTGTTGAGTCGGAGGCCATGCTCATGGATTCTGTGGAATACC
Organism: Scyliorhinus torazame; assembly: GCF_047496885.1. Taxonomy (NCBI): domain Eukaryota; kingdom Metazoa; phylum Chordata; class Chondrichthyes; order Carcharhiniformes; family Scyliorhinidae; genus Scyliorhinus; species Scyliorhinus torazame. Next base: position 40,551,953 of record NC_092716.1, read on the forward strand.
TGCTTGAGGCGATCGATGTGTTCTTGAGGAGTTTCACAGTTCCTTGATTTCAATCCTCTCCCAGCTCAGAGAAAAGCCTGAGTTGCCCGAAAAACTTACAGGCGATCGATGTGTTCTTGAGGAGTTGTGGACCAGATTATGACATCGTCAACATACACACGCACCCTCTCGATACCCTCCATCATCTGTTCCATGATGCGGTGAAATACCTCTGAGGCAGGTATGATGCCAAAAGGCATCCGGTTGTAGCAGTAGCGACCGAACGGGGTATTGAATGTGCACAGCTTGCGACTGGATGCATCCAGTTGGATTTGCCAGAACCCCTTGGAGGCGTCCAGCTTCGTAAAGAGTTTGGCATGAGCCACCTCGCTGGTCAACTCTTCTCGTTTTGGTATCGGGTAATGTTTCCTCATGATGTTGCGGTTTAGATCCTTGGGGTCGATGCAGATTCGAAGCTCCCCTGACGGCTTCTTGACGCAGACCATGGAGCTGACCCAGTCCGTGGGTTCTGTGACCTTTGATATGATACCCTGGTCTTGGAGGTCCCGTAACTGCTGCTTGAGGCGGTCCTTGAGAGGTGCCGGCACCCAACGTGGTGCGTGGATCACAGGGGTGGCGTTTGGTTTGAGCAGGATTTTGTATCGGTATGGGAGTGTGCCCATTCCGTCGAACACGCTGTGGTACTGCGTGATGATGTCATCAATTTCAGCCTGGAAGTTCTCATCAGGTGAGGCCGTCGCCTGTGAGGATGACATGGTGTGGACTCGTTGAACCAGGTTCAGGAGTTTGCAGGCCCGAGCACCGAGCAGGGACGCTCTGTCAGGTCCCACGGTCACAAATCGCAGTGTCGCTTTAAATGACTTATTGAAAACTCCGGGTTGGCATGAGCCACTGGCAGCTATGGCATTGCCATTGTAGTCAAGGAGCTGGCAGGCTGGTGGAAGAATGCTTGGTCTGACGCGGATGGTGTCGAGATCAGATTTCGAGATGAAGTTCGCCGATGCGCCAGTGTCCAGTTTGAACCGGATGCGAGCCTTGTTGACTGCGAGGACAGCACACCACTCGTTGTCGGGATCCACGCTGAGGATTGGGAGGTGCTTCACTGTCTTGGGGAATGGCAGCGCATGCTTCGTAATGATGCCCACCCGGTATGGAGATTTGGGGCACGCAGAATCAGGATCTGTTGGGCTCTCGGGGTTGGAGTCTGGCATGGCCTGCTGTATTGAATGGACGCTTTTGTGCCATGGCTGGGATCGCTGGATGCTGGGCAGTGGAGCAGATCTGAAAAGGGCTGCCTGGTGGCCAAGCTTGCCACACTGTAGACACCGTCGTGATTTTGCCAGACATTGCCGCTTTAAATGGGCGGAGCCACAATTCGGACACGTCATGACGCCAACGTCAGCGCGCTCCGTGCGCCATCGCGCATGCGCAGTGCGGTCGAACGACGTACGCACCTGCGCAGTCTGGTCATCGGTCTCGCCGTCCCATTGGTCGTGGCGCGCATGAGCAGGGGCCCGGGAAAAGCGCGCGGAATGGCCACTCTCGTCGATACTTCAGCCCTGCATTTGTGCGATGGCCTGCACCCGTTCCGCCTCGTGGGAGGTTAGCTTTGCCGTTTCTGCCGCCCTGATGTGGGAGTACCGATCGTTAGCATGTTCGTGGAGAACGCACGTTTCGATGGCGATGGCGAGGGTGAGCTGCTTGACCTTCGGGAGCTGCTGGCGAAGGGAATCGGAGTGGACCCCGAAAACGATCTGATCCCGGATCATGGAATCAGTGGTCGTGTCATAGTTACATGACTGCGCGAGGATGCGGAGATGGGTCAGAAAGGATTGAAAAGGTTCATTCTTACCCTGAAGCCTCTGCTGGAAAACGTACCGTTCAAAGCTCTCATTCACCTCAATGTCGCACTGGCTGTCGAACTTCAGTAGGACTATTTTAAATTTCATCTTGTCTTCGCCTTCAGCGACTGTAAAGGAGTTGTAGATGTCGATGGCGTGGTCCCTGGCTGTGGAGACGAATAGTGCGATCTTCCTGGTGTCCGAAGCGGCCTCGAGGTCGGTGGCTTCGAGATAGAGTTGGAACTTTTGTTTGAAGATCTTCCACTTTGCACCGGGGTTGCCGGCGATGCGGAGCTTCGGAGGAGAGCGGACGTTTTCCATGTCACAGGATGGCTGTTTGCTGGTCAACGCTGATTCACTCAAGGTAGGTCCGTCAATTTACGGTAGCACGGTAGCATTGTGGTTAGCACAATTGCTTCACAGCTCCAGGGTCCCAGGTTCGATTCCGGCTTGGGTCACTGTCTGTGCGGAGTCTGCACATCCTCCCCGTGTGTGCGTGGGTTTCCTCCGGGTGCTCCAGTTTCCTCCCACAGTCCAAAGATGTGCAGGTTAGGTGGTCTGGCCATGATAAATTGCCCTTAGTGTCCAAAATTGTCCTTAGTGTTGGGTGGGGTTACTGGGTTATGGGGATAGGGTGGAGGTGTTGACCTTAGGTAGGGTGCTCTTTCCAAGAGCTGGTGCAGACTCGATGGGCCGAATGGCCTCCTTCTGCACTGTAAATTCTATGAATTTTCAGCATCACTCACTGGTACCATGATGTGTTGGGTAGGCTGGGTCGCTGTGGACTGCACTTGATGCAGTGTAGCGAGAGACTGACCTCCAACACTTGATAAGATGCAACACGATTTTATTTAACATCTAAACTATTATACATGTTCAACTGTGGGTTGACACTATGCTGACTTGACTGGAGACCTGATACTAGCTTAACCAGATTTACTAGCTACCACATGTTGTTTGCACTGGCCAGCTCACGAACTCGGACTGTCTCAGAGGCTGGGACCTGAGAGAACGGGAAAGCTGGTGCCCTCTGGCTTTATAGTGGCTGGTTTAGCACACTGGGCTAAATCGCTGGCTTTTAAAGCAGACCAAGGCAGGCCAGCAGCACGGTTCGATTCCCGTACCAGCCTCCCCGAACAGGCGCCGGAATGTGGCGACTAGGGGCTTTTCGCAGTAACTTCATTGAAGCCTACTCGTGACAATAAGCGATTTTCATTTTCATAGTGGTCGTGTCCTGTCTGGTGATTGGCTGCTCTGTTCTGTGTGCTTACTGGTCATCCTGTGTGTCAATAACTGCCTGTCTGCACTCCATTATATACATAGGTGTATATTATGACAGTATCAGCAGCAGTGATTAAACAGGGAGAGGGGGGATGCCCTGCGTGGGTGTGGGGGGAGTGAGGGTGTCCTCCCAGCACCCCCTTACAGTGAGTTGGAGATTGTGGGTGTTCGGGCGTCGTTGGTGGCTTGAGAGATCAGGACGCCATTTAGAAATGGCGTCACGGCCACAGGAGATACAGGACAAGGTCGTTTCTAGAATGGGGAGGGGGAGAGGAAGGTATCGGAAATTTACAAAGAACTCATGGAGTGGGAGGAAACACAGATAGGGGAGACAAAACGTAAGGGGGAAGATGAGTTGGGAAAAGAGTTAGGCGGGGGGTGTGTGGGAGGATGCCCTGAGCAGAGTCAATATGTCCTCATCATGTGCCAGGCTCAGCCTGATACAATTCAAGGTGGTCCACCAGGTGCACATGATGGTGGCCCGGATGAGCAGGTTTTTTGGGGTAGAGGACAGGAGTGGACGATGTGCAGGAGGGCCCGCAAACCATGTCCGCCTGTTTTGGGCATGCCCGAAGCTCAGGGATTCTGGCAGGAATTTGCAGATGACATGTTCAGGGTGTTAAAGGTGAGGGTGTCACCGAGTCCAGAAGTGGCGATATTTGGAGTGTCGGAAGACCCGGGAGTCCAGGGGGCGAGAGAGGCTGATATTTTGGCCTTTGCCTCCTTGGTAGCCTGGAGACGGATCTTATTAGCGTGTAGGGACTCAAAGCCCCGAAAGCAGGGGTATGTGTTAGTGACATGGCTGGGTTTCTCAGGCTTGAGAATATTAAGTTCGCCCTGAGAGGATCAGTGTTAGGGTTTGTCCGGACGTGGCAGTCGTTATCGACTTCTTCGGAGAAAATTGAACCGTCACCAGATTCAATGTAGGGGGCGAGGTTAGGGTGCAAGATGGGTTGGGGGGAGGGAGTTAGACCATGTCGGTCTAGCTTAGGCAAGAACTGTGGGAGATGGAGGGGTGTGTTATGCGTTGAACTATGCTTATCTGTACTTGTGTCTTTTGTTATTATAAAACCATAAATGCCTTAATAAAATGTTTTTAAAAAAACGAAATGGCATTGCGGTCTCTGACTGCACTGAGCAGTTTCGGCAAGTGGGGCTGCTCAGTGCAGGAAACAGGACTACGTGGGGCCTGGGGCCCACATTCCCTGCTGTGGCCCCGTATCTAACCAGAGTCATATTGGATAACGTTGTGTTTCTTGGTGCTGCTCACTATGGGACATAGTTCCCATTTGGTTAAATTACACCCTAAGTGTGGGCTAAACTGGTGAGAAACGGCTCTTAGGGCGCGATTTAACCAAAATACTTCTAAATGTGATAGCGAGCGAGAACTGCCGCGAGCTACCCGATGCTCAGCCGGTGAGGCCGTCACCGCTATATAATGTTAATTGGTCCATTTAACGAGGACCCACGGGCTTCATGCCACAATTGATGGTCCTGCCGGTTCATTCGCCGGGACTGCCCTCTCCAGCCTCCTGCTAACGAGGGAGAGCAGCACTTAAACCGATCCTGCACAGCCAACCCTGTCATAATATACACACAGGTATATGATGTGCACAGACAGGCAGTGATTGACACACAGGATGACCAGTGAACACACAGAACACAGCAGCCAATACCAGACAGGACACGACCACGATATAGCCAGGGGGCACTAATTTTCCCGCTCTCTTGGATCCAGCCTCTGAGACAATCAGAGCCCGTGAGCAGCAACTAGAACAGACACCATGTGGCAGTAAGACAGTCTGCTCAGGTTAGCCTCAGGTCTCCAGTCAAGCCAGCATAGTGTCAACCCACAGCTAAAGTATGTATGATAGTTAAGAGTTCAATAAAATCGACTTCTGTTTGCGGCTATGCCTAGGTAGGTCGCACGTTCGGCAGCTCCCGCCGGGAATGGACTTTTGGACTCTCTAGAGGGGCCCCAACGGCAATTGTTTGACGACTTCCAGTGTGGGAAGGTGACAGCAAAGCCCCCCCCCCCCCCCGACATTATATGGATTGGACCAGGAGTGGAGCGGTGAAAAAAGTGATCTTGGAGCAGCGAAAAGTGAGAGGGAGAAAAAACAAGATGGTGGCGGGTGGAGACCAAGCAGCATGGGCGCAGTGGTCGCAGGAGCAGCAGGAGTTTCTTAAACGCTGCTTTGAGGAGCTGGAAACCGAAATGCTGGCGCCAATGAAGGCGGCGATTGAGAAACTAGTGGAGACCCAGAGGGCCCAGGGGGCAGCAATCCGGGAGGTGCGGCAAAAAGCCTCGGAGAACGAGGATGAGATCTTGGGCCTGGCGGTGAAAGTGGAGGCGCACGAGGCGCTGCACAAGAGGTGGGCGGAAAGATTTGAGGACCTGGAGAATAGGTCGAGAAGGAAGAATCTTCGGATTCTGGGTCTCCCTGAAGCAGTTGAGGGGCCCGATACCGGGGCATATGTGAGCACGATGCTCCATTCGCTGATGGGTGCGGGAGCCTTCCCGAGCCCCCTGGAGCTAGATGGGGCTCACCGTGTCCTGGCGAGGAGACTCAAGGCCAACGAGCCGCCAAGGGCTGTAATGGTGAGGTTTCACCGCTTTATGGACAGAGAGTGTGTCTTGAGATGGGCCAAGAAAGAGCAGAGCAGCAGGTGGGAGAACACGGAAATCCAGATCTACCAGGACTGGAGTGCAGAGGTGGCCAAGAAGAGAGCTGGCTTTAATCGGGCCAAGGCGGTCTACATCGGAAGGGGTGAAGTTCGGTATGCAGCAGCCAGCGCGACTGTGGGTCACATTCCAAGATCGGCACCACTATTTTGAAACGCCCGAGGAGGCTTGGAGCTTTATACAGACTGAAAAGTTGGACTCAAATTGAGGGTCTGTGGTTGTGGAGGGGATGTCTGCTGTATATATGGTTTTAAATACGGGTAAGGAATGTTCGCTTGGTTGGGTGCTGGATGGGGATGGATGAAGGGATTTGATGGGGAGGCTTGGGGAGAGTGTGGGCGCCGGCGGTGGAGGGAGCGGAGGCCCGGGGATGGGGGAATTGAGATAAGGCCGCAAAAGGAGCTGCGCCAGAGGGGGCGGGGCCGGCTCAGGAAAGGGCGGGCTTTTTCCCGCACTAGGGAAGGACGGCGGTGGGGGTCGGAGGAGCGCACACTGACTGAGGGGGAGAGGGGATTCCCACACTGGGGGGTCGATGGGAAGGCGGGAGAGGCCGGGGTCAGCAGGAGTCAGCTGACTTACGGGAGTGTTATGGGGGGAGTAAAAGAGCTAGATATGGATCTAGCTGGGGGGGAGGGGGGGGGGTATAGGGTTACTGCTGCATTGGCCAATGGGGAACTGGAAATAGGAGAGGTGGTCGGGGCGGGGGTCCGCCGTCTGGGGGACTGGAGGGTGCGGGAGGCGCGGGCATGTGACTGGCCTAGAAAAGGAGATGGCTAGTCGGCAGGGGGGAGGGGTGAGAAGCCCCCCAATCCGGCTGATAACTTGGAATGTGAGGGGTCTGAACGGGCCGATCAAGAGGGCCTGAGTGTTCGCCCACTTAAAAGGACTGAAGGCAGACGTGGTCATGCTTCAGGAGACACATTTGAAGGTGGCAGACCAGGTCAGGTTAAGAAAGGGATGGTGGGACAGGTATTCCATTCGGGGCTGGATGCGAAGAACAGAGGGGTTGCAATACTGGTGGGGAAGCGGGTGTCATTTGAGGCCAAGAATATTGTAGTGGATAATGGAGGTCGATACGTGATGGTGAGCGGTAGGTTGCAGGGGGTGTGGGTGGTACTGGTAAACGTTTATGCCCCGAACTGGGATGATGCCGGATTTATGAAGTGCATGCTGGGTCGGATTCCGGACCTGGAGGCAGGAAGCTTGATAATGGGTGGAGATTTCAACACGGTGCTGGATCCAGCATTAGATTGCTCCAGATCCAAGACGGGGAAGAGGCTGGCTGCGGCCAAGGTGCTTAGGGGGTTTATGGACCTCGGTGGAGGAGCTGGTTAAAGGATTGGGGAACATGCAGGCGGGGAAGGCCCCGGGGCCTTCCCGGTCGAGTTTTACAGGAAATATGTGGACCTGCTAGGCCCGTTGTTAGTAAGGACTTTCATTGAGGCAAGGGAGGGGGGGACCCTGCCCCCGACAATGTCCGGGGCGCTGATCTCGCTGATTCTGAAGCGGGAGAAGGACCCACTGCAATGTGGGTCGTATAGACCGATCTCACTCCTCAATGTGGATGCTAAGTTGCTGGCAAAAGTGCTGGCTACGAGAATTGAGGACTGTGTCCCGGGGGTGATTCATGAGGACCAGACGGGATTTGTAAAGGGCAGGCAGCTAAACACCAATGTGCGGAGGCTCTTCAACGTGATTATGATGCCCTCGGTGGAGGGAGAGGCGGAGGTAGTGGCAGCTATGGATGCGGAGAAGGCCTTCGACCGGGTGGAGTGGGAGTATCTTTGGGAAGTGTTGCGGAGGTTTGGGTTCAGGGAGGGGTTTATTAGGTGGGTCAGGCTCCTATATAGAGCCCCGGTGGCGAGTGTGGCTACGAATCGGCGGAGGTCGGAGTACTTTCGGCTGTACTGAGGGACGAGGCAGGGGTGCCCCCTATCCCCCTTGTTGTTTGCATTGGCAATCGAGCCTTTGGCCATGGCACTAAGGGAGTCCAGGAAATGGAGGAGGTTGGTCCAAGAGGGAGAGGAACATCGGGTGTCGCTGTATGCGGACGACCTGTTGATGTACGTGGCAGATCCAGTGGAGGGGTTGGTGGAGGTCATGCGGATCCTAAGGGAGTTTGGGGACTTCTCGGGCTATAAGCTTAACGTAGGGAAAAGTGAGCTCTTTGTGGTGCATCCAGGGGACCAGGGAAGGGGGATAGACGATCTACCATTGAAGAGGGCGGAAAGGAACTTTCGGTACTTGGGGATCCAGGTGGCTGGGAGCTGGGGGGCCCTGCACAAGCTCAATTTGACGTGGTTGGTGGAGCAGATGGAGGAGGATTTCAAAAGATGGGATGTGCTGCCACTCTCGCTAGCGGGCAGGGTACAGTCGGTTAAAATGATGGTCCTCCCGAGGTTTCTCTTTGTGTTCCAGTGCCTTCCCAGTGTGATTACCAAGGCCTTTTTAACGGGTAGGTCGGAGCATCATGGGTTTCGTGTAGGCAAATAAGACCCCGAGGGTAAAGTGGGTGTTTCTGGAGCGTAGCAGGGACGGGAGGGCTGGCGCTGCCGAATCTGTGCGGCTATTATTGGGCAGCCAATGTGACGATGGTCCGTAAGTGGGTAATAGAGGGAGAGGGGGCGGCGTGGAAGAGGTTGGAGATGGCGTCCTGTAGAGGCACAAGCCTGAGGGCGCTGGTGACGGCACCGCTGCCGCTCTCGCCGACAAGGTACACCACGAGTCCGGTGGTGGCGGCAACGTTGAAGATCTGGGGGCAGTGGAGACGGCATAGGGGCGCGATGGGAGCCTCGGTTTGGTCCCCAATTCGGGAGAACCATCGGTTCGTCCCGGGAAGGATGGATGGGGGTTTCGGAGCTGGCATTGGGCAGGGATCAGAAGAATGGGGGACCTGTTTGTAGATGGGACGTTTGCGAGCCTAGGGGCGCTGGAGGAGAAATTTGGGTTACCCCCGGGAAATGCGTTCAAGTACATGCAAGTGAGGGCGTTTGTGAGGCGGCAGGTGAGGGAATTCCCATTGCTCCCGGCACAGAGGATTCAGGACAGGGTGATTTCGGGTGTATGGGTTGGAGAGGGCAGGGTCTCGGCGATCTACCAGGAGCTGAAAGAAGAGGAGGAGGCCTCGGTGAAGGAGTTAAAGGGCAAGTGGGAGGAGGAGCTTGGGGAGGAGATAGATGAGGGGCTGTGGGCTGATGCCCTGAGTCGGGTTAATTCTTCCTCCTCTGGGGTAATCCCTGATTTATTTTTGTCATTTGTTTATGTAAACATGCGGGTTGAGGTTTGGGGGTTGGTGGGTAGATGGGATCGTTGTTGTTATTATGGGGACTGACATATCTTGCTGATTATTGTTTATCGTTGATGGATGTAAATGTGGGAGAAAATGTGAAAATGGAGGAGAATAAAAATAATTTAAAAAAAAAAAATTCTTCCTCCTCTTGCGCCAGGCTCAGCCTAATACAATTCAAGGTTGTTCACAGAGCGCATATGACAGGGGCGAGGATGAGTAGGTTCTTTGGGGTGGAGGACAGATGTGGGAGGTGCTCGGGGAGTCCGGCAAATCACGTCCACATGTTCTGGTCGTGCCCGGCAATGGATGGGTTCTGGAGGGGTTTCGCGAGGACGGTGTCCAAGGTGGTGAAAGTCCAGGTCAAGCCGAGTTGGGGGTTGGCATTATTTGGGGTAATGGACGAGCCGGGAGTGCAGGAGGCGAAAGAGGCTGGAATCCTGGCCTTTGCGTCCCTGGTAGCCCGGCGGAGGATCTTGTTATTATGGAGAGACGCGAAGCCCCCCAGGGTGGAAGCCTGGATAAATGACATGGCAGAGTTCATTAAGCTGGAGAGGATAAAGTTTGCCTTACGAGGGTCTGTGCAGGGGTTCTTCAGGCGATGGCAACCGTTCCTAGACTACCTCGCGGAGCGCTAGGAGGAGGTCAGCAGCAGCAGCAGCCCGGGGGGGGGGGGAAGGGGGGTCTCTTTCAGGGGGGTATTTGGGCGGGGGGGGGTTCCCCAAGGGTACTGTTGAATGTTATATGGGGGGGTTAATATATGGGGGAGAAACCCAATGTATAAGTAGTTTATTATTTTTGAACGTGGGGTTTGTATTCTTTCTTCTTTTTGTTATGGGGGGGTTTGTTTGTTATAAAAATTTTGTTGGAAACATTTTAATAAACATATTTTTTTAAAAAAAGAGTTCGATAAAATCGAGTTGCATTCCTTCAAGTGTTGGAAGCCTGTCTCTCTCACTGCTGCAGTAAACGCAGTCCTCGCAGACCCGGCATACCCAACACATCATGGTACCAGTGAGTTATGCTTGAGTTTGACGGACCTACCTTGAGATAGTCTGCCTTTGACCAGCGATCAGCCATCCGGTAACATGGACAGCGTCCGCCCTCCCCTGCAGCTCCGCATCACCAGCAACCTCGGTGCGAACTGGAAGATTTTCCAGCAGAAGTTCCAGCTGCATCTTAACGCCACCGACCTCGAAACCGCATCGAATGCCAGGAAGATCGCTCTCTTCCTCTCTACAGCCGGGGACCACGCTATCCACATCTTCAACTCCCTCACCTTTGCTGAAGGCGAGGACAAGACAAAGTTTAAAACAGTCCTGCTGAAGTCCGACAGCCACTGTGACATCGAAGTCAACGAGAGCTTTGAACGCTATGTGTTCCAGCAGAGGCTGCAGGGTAAGGATGAACCTTTTCAGTCCTTTTTAACCCATCTCCGTATCCTCGCGCAATCCTGCAACTACGGCTCCACTTCCGACTCCATGATCCACGACCAGATCGTTTTCGGGGTCCACTCCGATCCCCTTCGCCAGCAGCTCCTGAAAGTTAAGCAGCTCACCCTTACCATCGCCATTGAAACCTGCGTCCTCCACGAGCATGCTAACAACCGGTACTCCCATATCAAGGCGGCAGAGATGGCACAGCAAGGCCCCCACGATGCGGAGTGGGGGCAGGCCGTAAAACAGCTGCAGGGCCTGAGTCTGGATGAGGGCGGCTATTTCGCCCGCTTTTCCCGGGCTCCTGCGCATGCGCGCCACGACCAAGGGGGCGGAGAGGCCGACGACTGAACTACGCAGGTGCGCACATCGTTCGACCGCACCGCGCATGCCCGGTGGCGCACGGAGCGTCCTGACGTCGGCGCCATGATGTGCAACAACTGTGGCTCCGCCCATTTAAAGCGGCAATGTCCTGTGAAATCTCGACGCTGTCTCCAGTGTGGCAAGCTTGGCCACTATGCAGCCCTGTGCAGATCTGCTCAACAGCCCAATACACAGCGATCCCAGACGTAGCGCAGGAACGTCCGGTCAGTGCAGCAACCCATTGCAGACTCTGATTCTGACATGGGGCGGGATTCTCCGCAATCGGCGCGATGTCCGCCGACCGGCGCCAAAAACGGCGTGAAACAGTCCGGCATTGCGCCGCCCCAAAGGTGCTGAATTCTCCGTATCTTGAGGGGCCAAGCCCTCACCTTGAGGGGCTAGGCCCACGCAGGACTGATTTCCGCCCCGCCAGCTGGCGGGAAAGGCCTTTGGTGCCCCGCCAGCTGGCGCGGAAATGACTTTGCCGTATGGCGCATGCACGGGAGCGTCAGCGGCCGCTTACGGCATCCCCGCGCATGTGCAGTCGAGGGGGTCTCTTCCGCCTCCGCCATAGTGAAGACCGTGGCGAAGGCGGAAGGAAAACAGTGCCCCCACGGCACAGGCCCGCCTGCGGATCAGTGGGCCTCGATCGCGGGCCAGGCCACCGTGGGGGCACCCCCCGGGGCCAGATCGCCCAGCGCCCCCCCCCCAGGACCCCGGAGTCCGCCCGCGCCGCCTTGTCCCGCCGGTAAGAGAGGTGGTTTGATTCTCGCCGGCGGGACAGGCATTCCAGCAGCAGGACTTCGGCCCATCGCGGGCCGGAGAATCGCGGCACGATTCCCACCCCCGCCGAATATCCGGTGCCGGAGAATTCGGCATTCGCCAACCAGCGGGGGCGGGATTCACGCCAGCCCCCGGCGATTCTCCAACCCGGCAGGGGGTCGGAGAATCCCGCCCGTGGTTCCAGATTCCGACACCGAGGGCCTCACATCCCCTTCCGGGTGGTCATCAACACCAGGCATACGATGCTTTCAGCGAAGAAGGTGAAACAACTCCCAGTGATGAGCATTGATCCGGACGACGAGTGGTGTGCCACCCTTACGGTCAACAAGGCTCGCATACGCTTCAGGCTGGACACCGTCGCTTCAGCGAACCTCATTTCAAAGCCTGACCTTGACACCATCCGCGTCAAGCCAAGCATTCTTCCACCGGCCTGCCAGCTCCTCGACTACAATGGCAATGCCATTGCTGCCAGTGGCTCATGCCAGCTTGCGGTATCCTATCGTTCTTCAAAAGCAACCCTGCGTTTTGAAATTGTAAGAACCAACAGAGCTTCCCTGCTCGGTGCTGGGGCCTGCAAAATCCTGAATCTTGTGCAGCGGGTTCACACCATGTCGTCCGCAGAGGCAACAGCCTCGCCAGATCCAAGCCCAATTAGATGACATCATAGCACAATACCACAGCGTCTTCGAAGGTATGGGTACACTACCTCACCGATACAAGATACTGCTGAAGCCGAATGCCACACCGGTGGTTCATGCACCGCGGCGGGTGCCGGCACCCCTCAAGGACCGCCTCAAGCAGCAGCTGCAAGACCTCCAGGACCAGGGCGTCATTTCTTTTTTTTAAAATATTTTATTGAAAATCTTTGGCCAACCATCACAGTACATTATGTATCCTTTACACAGTAATATCACAATATAAATAACAATGGCCAGTTTTATAAACAAGAAATAAATAATATATAAACAAAAACAAAAACAAAACTAAATGGCAACTGCCTTGTCCCAGTTAAATATTCTCCAAAAATATGTTTTAACCGTCCAATATACAATTATCTATGACAACAACCTATACATATTATACTTATATATTAACATCCCTGAGAATCCCTCTAGTTCCTCCTCCCACCCACCCCCCCCTCCGCCCCCCCCCCCCCCCACCCCCGCCCCCCCCCCCCCCCCCCCCCCCTGGGTTGCTGCTGCTGTCTTCTTCTTTTCCATTCCCTCTATCTTTCTGTGAGGTATTCGACGAACGGTTGCCACCGCCTGGTGAACCCTTGAGCCGATCCCCTTAGGACGAACTTAATCCGTTCCAGCTTTATAAACCCTACCATGTCATTTATCCAGGTCTCCACACCCGGGGGCTTGGCTTCCTTCCACATCAACAGTATCCTGCGCCTAGGGACGCAAAGGCCAAAACATCAGCCTCTTTCGCCTCCTGCACTCCCGGCTCTTCTGCAACCCCGAATATAGCCAACCCCCAGCTTGGTTCGACCTGGACCCCCACCACCTTCGAAAGCACCTTTGTCACCCCCACCCAAAACCCTTGTAGTGCCGGACATGACCAGAACATGTGGGTGTGATTCGCTGGGCTTCTCAAGCATCTCGCACACCTATCCTCTACTCCAAAAAATTTACTGAGCCGTGCTCCAGTCATATGCGCCCTGTGTAACACCTTAAATTGTATCAGGCTTAGCCTGGCACACGAGGACGATGTGTTTACCCTACTTAGGGCGTCGGCCCACAGCCCCTCCTCAATCTCCTCCCCCAGCTCTTCTTCCCATTTCCCTTTCAGCTCATCTACCATAATCTCCCCCTCGTCCCTCATTTCCCTATATATGTCTGATACCTTACCGTCCCCCACCCATGTCTTTGAGATCACTCTGTCCTGCACCTCCTGCGTCGGGAGCTGCGGGAATTCCCTCACCTGTTGCCTCGCAAAAGCCCTCAGTTGCATATACCGAAATGCATTCCCTTGGGGCAACCCATATTTTTCGGCCAGCGCTCCCAGACTTGCAAACGTCCCATCTACAAACAGATCTCTCAATTGTGTTACTCCTGCTCTTTGCCATGTTCCAAATCCCCCATCCATTCTCCCCGGAGCAAACCTATGATTATTTCTTATCGGGGACCACACCGAGGCTCCCGTCTTTCCCCTATGCCGTCTCCATTGCCCCCAAATTTTCAGAGTAGCCACCACCACCGAGCTTGTGGTGTATTTCTTCGGTGAGAACGGCAACGGCGCCGTCACCATGGCTTGTAGGCAAGTCCCCCTACAGGACGCCTTCTCAAATCTCTTCCACGCCGCTCGCTCCTCTTCTCCCATCCACTTACATACCATTGAGATGTTGGCGGCCCGGTAGTAATCACTCAGGCTCGGTAGCGCCAGCCCCTCCCTATCCCTACTATGCTGCAAAAATCCCTTCCTCACTCTCGGGGTATTCCCGGCCCACACAAAACTCATGATACTCTTCTCAATCCTTTTGAAAAAAGTCTTCGTGATCACCACCGGGAGGCACTGAAACACAAAGAGGAATCTCGGGAGGACCACCATTTTAACCGCTTGTACCCTCCCTGCCAGTGACAGGGATACCATGTCCCATCTCTTGAAGTCCTCCTCCATCTGTTCCACCAACCGCGTTAAGTTTAACCTATGCAATGTACCCCAATTCTTGGCTATCTGGATCCCCAAGTAGCGAAAGTCCCTTGTTACCTTCCTCAGCGGTAAGTCCTCTATTTCTCTGCTCTGCTCCCCTGGATGCACCACAAACAGCTCACTTTTCCCCATGTTCAGCTTATATCCTGAAAATTCTCCAAACTCCCCAAGTATCCGCATTATCTCTGGCATCCCCTCCGCCGGGTCCGCCACATACACCAATAAATCGTCCGCGTAAAGAGATACCCGGTGTTCCTCTCCTCCCCTGAGTACTCCCCTCCACTTCCTGGAACCCCTCAATGCTATTGCCAGGGGCTCAATCGCCAGTGCAAACAATAATGGGGACAGAGGACATCCCTGCCTCGTCCCTCTATGGAGCCGAAAATACGCAGACCCCCGTCCATTCGTGACCACGCTCGCCATCGGGGCCCTATACAGCAGCTGTACCCATCTAATATACTCATCTCCAAAGCCAAATCGCCTCAACACCTCCCACAAATAATCCCACTCCACTCTATCAAATGCTTTCTCGGCATCCATCGCCACCACTATCTCCGCTTCCCCCTCTGGTGGGGGCATCATCATTACCCCTAGCAGCCTCCGTATATTCGTATTCAGCTGTCTCCCATTCACAAACCCAGTTTGGTCCTCATGGACTACCCCCGGGACACAATCCTCTATCCTCATTGCCATTACCTTGGCCAGAATCTTGGCGTCTACATTTAGGAGGGAAATAGGTCTATAGGACCCGCATTGCAGCGGGTCTTTTTCCTTCTTTAGGAGAAGCGATATCGTTGCCTCTGACATAGTCGGGGGCAGCTGTCCCCTTTCCTTCGCCTCATTAAAGGTTCTCATCAGTATCGGGGCAAGCAAGTCCACATATTTCCTATAAAATTTGACTGGAAATCCATCCGGTCCCGGAGCCTTCCCCGCCTGCATACTCCTAATTCCTTTCACTACTTCCTCTATCTCGCTCTGTGCTCCCAGTCCCACCCTCTCCTGCTCCTCCACCTTAGGAAATTCCAGCCGGTCCAGGAAGCACATCATTCTCTCCTTCCCATCCGGGGGCCGAGCTTCGTATAATCTTTTATAGAATGCCTTGAACACTCCATTCACTCTCTCCGCTCCCCGCTCTATCTCTCCTTCCTCATCCCTCACTCCCCCTATTTCCCTCGCTGCTCCCCTTTTCCTCAATTGATGGGCCAGCAACCTGCTCGCCTTCTCCCCATACTCATACTGTACACCCTGTGCCTTCCTCCACTGTGCTTCTGCAGTACCCGTTGTCAGCCAATCAAATTCGACGTGTAACCTTTGCCTTTCCCTGTACAGTCCCTCCTCCGGTGCCTCCGCATATTGCCTGTCCACCCTCAGAAGTTCTTGCAGCAACCGCTCCCGTTCCCTACTCTCCTGCTTTCCTTTATGTGCCCTTATTGATATCAGCTCCCCTCTAACCACTGCCTTCAGCGCCTCCCAGACCACTCCCACCTGGACCTCCCCGTTATCATTGAGTTCCAAGTATTTTTCAATGCACCCCCTCACCCTTAGACACACCCCTTCATCTGCCATTAGTCCCATGTCCATTCTCCAGGGTGGACGCCCTTCTGTTTCCTCCCCATCTCCAAGTCTACCCAATGGGGAGCGTGATCCGAAATGGCTATAGCCGTATACTCCGTCCCCCTCACCTTCGGGATCAATGCCCTTCCCAAGACAAAAAAGTCTATTCGCGAATAAACTTTGTGGACATGGGAGAAAAACGAAAACTCCTTACTCCTAGGTCTGCTAAATCTCCAGGGGTCTACTCCTCCCATCTGCACCATAAAATCTTTAAGCACCTTGGCTACAGCCGGCCTCCTTCCAGTCCTGGATCTCGACCTGTCCAGCCCTGGCTCCAGCACCGTATTAAAATCTCCCCCCATTACCAACTTTCCCACCTCTAGGTCCGGGATGCGTCCTAGCATGCGCCTCATAAAATTGGCATCATCCCAGTTCGGGGCATATACGTTTACCAAGACCACCGCCTCCCCCTGTAATTTGCCACTCACCATCACGTATCTGCCCCCGCTATCCGCCACTATGGTCTTTGCCTCAAACATAACCCACTTCCCCACTAGTATTGCCACCCCCCTGTTTTTCGCATCTAGCCCCGAATGAAACACCTGCCCCACCCATCCTTTGCGTAGTCTAACCTGGTCTATAAGTTTCAAGTGCGTCTCTTGTAACATAACCACGTCTGCCTTAAGTTTCTTAAGGTGTGCGAGTACTCGTGCCCTCTTTATCGGCCCGTTCAGCCCTCTCACATTCCACGTGATCAACCGGGTTGGGGGGCTTTTTACCCCCCCCCCCCCTTGTCGATTAGCCATCCCCTTTTTCCAGCTCCTCACCCGGTTCCCACGCAGCTATGTCCCCCCCAGGCGGCGCCCCCCCGCCCACCCCACCCCATTCCGGCTCCCCCCTCTCCCCAGTAGCAGCAACCCAGTAACTCCCCCCTCCCACCCCCCCCGCTAGATCCCCCACTAGCGTAGTTACACCCCCCATGTTGCTCCCAGAAGTCAGCAAACTCTGGCCGACCTCGGCTTCCCCCCGTGACCTCGGCTCGCACCGTGCGACGCCCCCTCCTTCCTGCTTCCCTATTCCCGCCATGATTATCATAGCGCGGGAACAAAGCCCGCGCTTCCCTTTTGGCCCCGCCCCCCATGGCCAACGCCCCATCTCCTCCACCTCCCTTCCTCCCTCCACCACCACCTGTGGAAGAGAGAAAAGTTACCACATCGCAGGATTAATAACATAAGACTCATCTTTCCCCCCCTTTTTCCCCCCTCTTCGCCCCCCATACTCGCCCCACCACTTTGTTTCAAACGTTCTTTTTTAATAACCCGCTTATTCCAGTTTTTCTTCCACAATAAAAGTCCACGCCTCATCCGCCGTCTCAAAGTAGTGGTGCCTCCCTTGATATGTGACCCACAGTCTTGCCGGTTGTAGCATTCCAAATTTTATCTTCTTTTTGTGAAGCACCGCCTTGGCCCGATTAAAGCTCGCCCTCCTTCTCGCCACCTCCGCACTCCAGTCTTGATATACGCGGATCACCGCGTTCTCCCACCTACTGCTCCGAGTTTTCTTTGCCCATCTAAGGACCATCTCTTTGTCCTTAAAACGGAGGAATCTCACCACTATGGCTCTATGAATTTCTCCTGCTCTCGGTCCTCGTGCCATCACTCGGTATGCTCCCTCCACCTCCAGCGGACCCGCCGGGGTCTCCGCTCCCATTAACGAGTGCAGCATCGTGCTCACATATGCCCCGACGTCTGCTCCTTCTACACCTTCAGGAAGACCAAGAATCCTTAAATTATTCCTCCTCGCGTTATTCTCCAGCACCTCCAATCTTTCCACACATCGTTTATGGTGTGCCTCGTGCATCTCCGTCTTCACCACCAGGCCCTGTATATCGTCCTCGTTCTCGGCAGCCTTTGCCTTCACGACCCGAAGCTCCCGCTCCTGGGTCTTTTGCTCATCCTTTAGCCCTTCGATCGCCTGTAATATAGGGGCCAACAGCTCCTTCTTCATCTCCTTTTTAAGCTCTTCCACGCAGCGTTTCAAAAACTCTTGTTGGTCAGGGCCCCATATTAAACTGCCACCTTCCGACGCCATCTTGGTTTTTGCTTGCCTTCCTTGCCGCTGCTCGAAAGGATCTACCGCAATCCGGCCACTTTCCTCTCCTTTTTCCATCCGTATCCAGGGGGGATTCCCTTCTGGTTTACCGCACAGTGCTTTTAGCTGTTAAAATTGCCGTTGGGGCTCTTATTAAGAGCCCAAAAGTCCGTTCCACCGGGAGCTGCCGAAATGTGCGACTTAGCTGGTCATCGCCGCACCCGGAAGTCCAGGGCGTCATTTCTAAGGTCACTGAACCCACGGACTGGGTTAGTTCCATGGTCTGTGCCAAAAAACCGTCAGGGGAACTTCGCATTTGCATCGACCCCAAAGATTTGAACAGTAACATCATGAGGGAACACTACCCTATACCTAAACAAGAAGAGCTCACCAGCGAAATGGCTCACATTTTTCACGAAGCTGGATGCCTCTAAGGGGTTTTGGTAAATACAGCTGGACGCGTCCAGTCGAAAGTTGTGTACATTTAACACCCCGTTCGGTCGCTACTGTTACAACCGGATGCCATTTGACATCATCTCCGCCTCAGAGGTGTTCCACCGCATAATGGAGCAAATGATGGAGGGCATCGAGGGGGTGCGAGTGTACGTCGATGATATTATTATCTGGTCCACAACTCCTCAGGAGCACATCGATCGCCTCAAGCGGGTGTTCCACAGGATCCACGAGCATTGTGGCAGTACTCCTCCAGCGGGATGAATCCTCCTCCTGGGCCCCAGTCGCATATGCCTCTAGAGACATGACACCTACTGAGCAACGATACGCTCAGATTGAAAAAGAGTGCCTGGGTCTCCTCACAGAGATTGACAAATTCCATGATTACGTGTATGGACTCCCCAAATTCACGGTTGAGACAGACCACAGGCCATTGGTTCACATCATCCAAAAAGACCTCAATGATATGACGCCACGGCTACAACGTATCCTCCTCAAACTCCGTCGCTACGATTTCGACCTGGTCTACACCCTGGGCAAAGAGCTCATTGTGGCCGCCGCACTCTCTAGATCCATCACCACGCCGTGTGAGCAGTCGGACTTTGTCTGTCAGATAGACGCTTAGGTGATGTTTTGTGCATCCAACTTTCTGGCCACTGATGAAAGGGTCGTGCAAATTCGCCAGGAGGCGGCCAGGGATCCTTTACTCCAGCGGGTAATGCGACATCTCACGGATGGTTGGCAAAAGGGGCAGTGCCCCCAGTTTTATAATGTTAAGGACGATCTAGCGGTAGTGGACGGCATATTAATGAAGCTGGACAGGATAGTAATCCCACAGAGCATGCGAGAGCTGGTCCTTGGCCAAATCCACGAGGGTCACCTGGGGGTCGAAAAGTGTCTCCGTCGAGCCCGAGAGGCAGTATATTGGCCAGGCATCAGTCAGGATATCGCCAACACGGTCCTCAATTGCCCAACGTGTCAAAGGTTCCAGCCGGCTCAGCCCAAAGAGACTCTACAGCCGCATGAACTGGTGTCCTCCCCATGGTCCAAAGTTGGTACTGACCTCTTTCATGCAAAGGGCCGAGACTATGTCCTCCTCGTGGACTACTTTTCCAACTACCCCGAGATGGTCAGACTGACTGACCTCACATCAGCAACGGTCATCAAGGCATGCAAAGAGACATTTGCCCATCATGGCATTCCACTTACAGTGATGACTGATAATGGCCCTTGTTTCTTCAGCCAGGAGTGGACGGATTTTGCCCGGCGGTACAATTTCACGCACGTCACTTCAAGCCCCCACTACCCCCAGTCGAATGGGAAGGCTGAAAAAGGGGTCCACATTGTTAAAAGACTGTTGTGCAAAGCTGCTGACTCGGGATCGGATTTTAACCTGGCACTGTTAGCCTACCGGGCGACTCCTCTGTCCGCTGGCCTGTCCCCAGCACAGCTGCTGATGAACCGCACACTATGGACGACGGTGCCGGCTATCCACATCCTGGACCTTGACAATTTTCCGGTCCTGCAGAGGATGCAACAGTCTCGGGCTCAATGCAAGTCGGCGTACGACGCCCACGCCACAGATCTCCCTGTTCTGGCTCCTGCTGACCGAGTTCGTGTTCAGCTACCTGACGGTGGCTGGTCTGTCACGGCTGTGGTGGTTAAGCAAGTGGCCCCGAGATCGTTCCTCGTTTGTTTGCATGATGGCAACTTTCTTCGGCGTAATAGGCGGGCACTGTGGCTACTTCCACGCCCGCCACCTGAACGTGATGTCCCGCCTCACATGTTAGTTCCTCAGGACGCGCCCTTCCACGAGGCCACCGACCTGCCAGTTCTTTCACCGACCTCTAGATTGGAGGCAGTTCCGCCCGTTCAAGTGCAGGCGGCCCCTGACCCACCCTTGAGGCGGTCAACCAGAACTCGCCGCCCGCCACAGAGACTGAATTTATAGACTGAATGTTACATTAACTTGTGATCCGTTTACACATCTGTACATATTATTTCTTCCTAATTTGTTAAATGCCCTCTATCTGCACTAGACACATTCCCATGTGAATACGTTAACATACTTTGTATGTCAATAAAATCGAGTTCCATTTCTTCAAGTGTTGGAAGCCTGCCTCTCTCATTGCTGCAGTAAACGCAGTCCTCGCAGACCCGGCATACCCAACACATCAAACCCCAGCCAGCTCACAGCCATGCCACCGAAGAGACCAGATCCACAATTCGGGGATGCCGACCTCGGCAGAATGTTGGATATGGTAGAGGCCAGACGGGATGTCCTGTTCCCCTGAAGGTCAGCCACTGCCACCTGGGAGGAAGTGGCAGCTGCCATCAGCTCGGGGAGTGTCACCAGGAGGCCCGGCACCCAGTGCCATACGAAGATCAATGACATCCACCGGGCCACATAGGTGGCTTGGCACCAGACCCATATTCCCCATCCCCCTTCTCCCCATCCCCCCATCCACCCCTTTCCCTCTTGTCTCCCCATTCCCTCATGCAGGCGCTAGGATGCAGCGCTGATATTCAGAGAGCCATGTCTGCGACACTCCAGCAGGTCCATTGTCGATTGTAGGAGTCCCAGAGGCTACGGGCGGAAAATATGGCCCAGCAATGAGTAGCACCGAGGCCAACACTGCCAGCGTGGTGACCTAATGCACGATGTCGGCAGCATGAATGGAGGTATCCAAGGCGTAGCTCAGTCGGTGACGGCCATGGCTGAGCCCCTCGATTGTATATCTCAGTGGCTGGGAGACATGACCCAGTACCAGGTGGACCTTGATGAAGCACTGTGGGGTACGTCCCAGTCATGGGTGGGCTTTGCTGAGGCCCGCCAGAACATGCCTCGGTCACTGGAGGAGTTCTCCCAATCTCATGTGGGCACAGCCAAAGCACTGTGGGACATGTCCCAGTCTCAGGCGGGCATTGCCGGGGCACTCCAGAGCATGTCCCAGTCACTGAGGAGCATCGCCGAGGGCATCGACTGTGCTTCAGCCATTGGGGATCCGCCAGGGCTGGCAGAGCCAGATGGCTCTGGGGCAGCCGGGACTCAATCCAGCTGCTGCTTGTAATTGATAATATGGAAAGATGTGTCATTTGAAACATGGAAGTCTGGCAATATCTGGTCTCAGAGAAACATGAGAGAGTATAGGGAAAGATCCCACGAAGGGTTAACAGCAGCTGTAAAATGCCTGCTCAAACAAAACAAACAGGATTTTTGTATGAAGCTAAAAAAATGGTTCACACCTTCATTGAAATTAACTATCTTAGTAAGCATCTGGGAAAGCATGGATGAGGGTTTCAGTCGAGTTAAGTGATAAATATAAACCTTTCAAGTCATAACCAAGTAGATTTTTAGCATTACGCTAAAAGCAATGATTCACACCTTCATTGAAGTAAAATCAGCAGATAGAAAAGAATGACTAGGGAGGCAAATATATAGGTGTGAAATTCTGCTAACACCAAGTAAATTAAAGAAAATTGGAGACTATCAGTCTACGAGAAACATAATTTAAAGCTAAAATCAAAGTCAAAATTATGAGCTGAGGACACAATTGGAAAATAAAACTATAGAAATGACAGGAACCAAACCAAAATTCACACCCTTCTTGAAATCAAAGCATTTTTGAATATCACAAAGGAACTTTGAACATCACAAAGAAACAATGTAATCAGAGACCTGAGAGGTGAAGTCATGTCAAAATGAATGCTTAGTTGTATAGAATGTTGAGATCAAAAATACTTTTTACAATCAAAGTGAAATAAAAGTTACTTTACAATAAAGTCATAAAAATTTAATAACTGTTAGAAAGAGAATATAAACCCAGAGACCAGAGCAGGAACTACCAGAACTCAGAGAGAAGCAGGGAAGGAACAAGAGAAGCAAGCAGAGTCAGCTTACAGTCAGCTCGGTCATGGGAAAGATAAGACATAGCAGCCGAGCTAAAACAGCTAATCTAAGGAAGACTAGAATTTAAAGAGGAGGCAGAGTCAGCTCAGAGACAGCCAGCAGAGCCAGCTCTCACAGTTTGGTAATTGGGAAAGATAGGACATAGCAACTGAGCTCACCAGCAAATACATCTAAAGAAGACCAGATTTTAAAAAGAAGATTGATTGTCAAGTTGGACCTGAAGGTCCCTTCAACCAACCAGAAGGATCCAGAAGCAAGATCTTTTTACTTTTCTGTAAAGACAGTGATTGCATCTTTAAAAAAAAAATACAATAATAAAATAACTTTAAAGTTTTAACCTGAAACAGTGGTTATTAGCCTACTTTACTTACTTAGCAATGCAGGACCCAGGATATCAATGCTACTAAGGGGTAAGTAGGTAAAATTGTTCGATGAAGGTATGGGTTATACCGGGGGATAACTTGAAAATATAGTTTGACCTGAATAGCACCCACCGAAGCCTGCATCGGAGTCGGGGAGTGAGAATCCCTGTTCACCATTTAGAATATCGACCCTTTTTGGTATAGGGTGATACTAAGAATAGTGTTGAGTTTTCAACAACATGCTCCATCCCGAGGTGAATCCCAGGGCCCTCGGGACACTGACCAGGACAAGGGGGCATTGGGTGCCAACTCAGAGCCACCCTACAGAGTGGCGATGACGCCCACCAGTTCCCCCGAGATCCACCCCCATGACAAGGGCGCGTCTCGGAGTCAGCACCCGGTACAGGGTGGCACGGTGGGGCATGTGCATCTGGTAAGTGGTCGGGTCCCCCCGGCTCCAGGGCCCCTAGAGGTTGCCCGCCCATCGAAGGCCACAGGATGTGGTAAGCAGCTGGCTGCCTCCACCTCTGATGTGGATCATGGGGTCACACCTAGGTGCAGCGGTAGAGCACAGAAGGCAGGTCGAGGATTATTGACAGGGCGCTGGGAGGAGGGGGGAGAGGGTAAGGGCGGAGGCAAGCTGGTCAGATCGCAAATAGATCAGAGCCCGGTGTGGTTCTCGATTTTGGCCTCTATCGCGATATAACAACTTTGTTGCACCCACGCTTAACCTCAACGCAGCCTTTAAATCGCACCCTTGGAGACGTTTTGTTAGATCGTGTCTCTAGAATTCTTTTTTTAAATTAGGGGCAATTTTAGTGTGGTCAATCTGCTTACCCTGCACATCTTTGGGTTGTGGGGGGTGAGACCCACGCAGACAGGGGGAGAATGTGCAAACTCCACATGGACATTGACCTGGGGCTGGGATCAAACCTGGGTCCTCGGTGCCGTGAGGCAGCAGTGCTAACCACCGCGTTACCATGCCATCCCTACGCTCTTCGTATTCTACATTGAGATGGAATCATTAATAAACTAGTTTACATCATGTTTGAAAGTGAGGTAATTGAAAGTGTTAAATTAGAACAAAGCAAATTCTGAGTGTATAATGTGCGGATTGGGAAAATACATTAAAAGGTATGACTCTAGTTTTTAAAGAATGTTTACTTGGTTTACAGCAACTATACATCCCTTTCAGTCACAAAACGAAAAGTCAAGTCAACCATGGCTGACAAAGGAAGCTAAGGATTGTATAAGATCACAAGAAAAGGCTACAAGGTTGGCAGAAATAGCAGTAAAAACCCAAGGACTGAGAAGATTTTAGAAAAAAACAAACGTAGGCCAAGAACTGATAAATAAAGGGAAAATAAAATATGAACGGAATCTAGCAAACAACATAAAAATAGAGTGTAAAAGCCTCTACAGGTATGTAAAAAGGTAGGTTTGGCTAAGATAAACGTGGGTCCATTACAGGCAGAGTCAGGAGAATTCATGTTGGGGAATAGAGACATGGCAGAGAAACTAAATGATTATTTTGCACCTGTTTTCACCGAGGAAGTTACACAAAATCTCTCAGAATTAGTCATGCAAGGAACTAGGGTGAATAAGGAATTAGAGGAAATTTGTATTTGTCAGAAGGTTGTCATAGAGAAATGAATGTGACTGAAAGTTGATAAATCCCAGGGATCTGATATTCTACATCCCAGAACATTGAAAGAGGCATCTGTGGAGATAGTGGATGCATTGGTTCTATATTTATAGAATAGAACCCCTGTAGAGCAGAAGGAGACCATTCAGCCCATCAAGTCTGCACCAACACGCTGAAAGATCACCCTACCTAGGCTCATTGCCCCACCTTATCCCCGTAACCCCATGACCCCACCTAACCTGCAAACCCCTGGACACTAAGGGGCAATTTCGGATGGCCAATCCACATA
Source organism: Scyliorhinus torazame (assembly GCF_047496885.1). NCBI lineage: Eukaryota > Metazoa > Chordata > Chondrichthyes > Carcharhiniformes > Scyliorhinidae > Scyliorhinus > Scyliorhinus torazame. The sequence goes on from NC_092716.1 coordinate 40,576,588, forward strand.
ACCTGCACCTTTTTGGACTGTGGGAGGAATCCAGAGCACTTGGAGGAAACCCACGCAGACACGGGGAGAACGTCCCAACTCCACAGATAGTCACCTCAGGCTGGAATTGAACCTGGGTTTCTGGCGCTGCGAGGCAGCAGTGCTAACCACTGTGCCACTGTGCCGCCCACATTCTATAGATTCTGGAACGACTTTGGAAGGTAGCAAATGTAACCCTGCTATTTAAGAAGGGAGGGAGAGAAAACGGGGAACTGCAGGCTGTTAGCCTTACATCAGTAGGAGGGAAAGTTCTAGAATCTATTCCAAAGGATGTGACAAATGGACACATGGATAATAATGACCTGATTGGGCATGGTCATCAACAATCTATGAATGGGAACTCACGTTTACCAAACTCGTTGGAGTATTTTGAAGATGTTACTAACTGAATTAATAAAGGAGAGTAGATGAATATAGTAACTTGGAAATTCAGAATGCTGTTGATAAAATCCCATATTGGACGTTGGTTAGCAAAATAAAGGTACATGGGAAGGAGGTAATATACTGGCTTGGATTAAGGATTGGTCAACAGGCAGAAAATAGAGTAGGAATAAAAGAGTTGGTAGCTGCAAATCATTTTACGTTGGCAGGCTGTGACTAGTTGGGTCCTTCAACGATCAACATTTGGGCCACAGCTGTTCACAATATATTGTCATGACCCGTCGCTGGCCGAGGTAGCCAAATTTGTTACCCTCCACTTCCTCCGTGGGAACTATCTTAGCACAAGCCCTAATTTGTTAAATCCTGAATGGAACACTCCCAAATGGTTATGGACCCAGGTGAGGAGGGGTTAACTGGCGCCCTTTCTTTATTTAGCCCCGTCAGTTGGTTGCAACAAGATGACTTCAAACAGGGACCCTTCACTTGGGGATAACTTTTCCTGCTCCCAATATATTTATGTTTTGAAAGATGCCAATTTAACAAGGCTTTCTTGAGTGAAAGAGTGGGTTTAATTCAAAAAATGTAACAAAACACATGCACATACATTCACGCAGATTAGAAATGAGAATTTAATGCAAAAAAATGTGAATCAGTCTTTGACTTGTTCGTGAGGGGAAGAAATGTTGAGGCCATTTGAGGTTTGCGATTCTAGTAGCACTGACTTCAGCAGTTGAGTAGTTGGTTTTCGAGATTCCAGGGTCCTGTAATTTAGCTGAGAAGCTTTCCTGCTTCCTTTTCAGCCGTGGCTGGGCTAACTTGGCTTGCTTCAGCAATCAGAGAGATAATGTTACCTGCAAACCTTTGCAGGGGTGACTGCTGCTGTCTTTCCTTGCTTCTGTATTATACTCTGACGCACCCAGCATTAGTTCACACATCAGGTTTTGCAGCTGTATTTTTATCCCAGTCTCTTGTGTATTCTTGGGAGGCGAAAATCCACAAACCAGTCTGGGACATTACTTGCAGGTCAAGATATCTGCTGAAGGGATAATCAGTTTCTATTATCTCCACAGGAGATGGCAGTTCATGTTTGCATGGCTTTCAATGTCTTTCTGAGACAAAGGGTGTGATATTTCGAAACAACAAAGAACAAAGAAATGTACAGCACAGGAACAGGCCCTTCGGTCCTCCAAGCCCGTGCCGACCATGCTGCCCGACTAAACTACAATCTTCTCCCTCTCTTAGCCCGTGATCTAGTGACTGCGCTAGCTGTGCCCCAAATCCTGTAATGGTCACTAAATTCCACAAGTGGCCAAAAACAGGAATTGCACCAGTGAGATCTCAGTTTGAAATCTTCCCCGCCCGTCTTTGATAACGTGATCAGTTTCAGGTGGCGTGAACCTGATATATTTACTTTCAAATAAATTAACATATTATTAAAGGGCTTGACGGCGTAACATCCACCAATGCCCCCAGCGGCATGATGTCAAGTCAGCGAGAATTACGACTGGCTTGAAAAAGCAAAATCCAGAGATAAGGAACATTAGGTTATTCTAGAGAGGGGAGAAAGATATATATAATGGACAGATTTGAACGAACCAACACTTCTGGTACTCCGACAGAGAGGGAGGGGAGTTGAAGGTTCTACCAGTTCGTCAAAATAAGTCACTCTGGATTTATGAGTGTGGCTTTATTACTCTGTTAAACTTTTGTAGAAGATAACCTTCTGGATATCCATGTTCAATATATTTCTCTTTTAGTAATGACAGTCTGCTACATTTTGTAGACTCAGAAACTGTTTTATACTTTAAAATGTGTACAATAAACCCTACCCAAAAAATAACTGTGGATGTGTTACAGTTTATGCTCCTAGGAGCTCATTAGGAAAGTCTTAGAGACAAGAACCTATGCTGAAAAAGTAACGATTTAGTATGAGCGACTTACCTGGACAATCTCCATGAGGACGTAACTGATGTGTTTTACGTACTCAGGACACTGAAGATTATCTCCGCATGGTGAGAGCTATCCCTCTTTTGGTGGCTCACTCAGAAACAGACTAGTAAGATTCATCATCCAGTTCAGAAATCCTAAATCATTCACAGGGGACCCTTATCGGGAGTCCCGATGCTTGCAGGGAGGAGGAGGCAATGTCTGTGGGGTGGAGGCATGTCTGGTGGGGGGGGGTCCCAATGTCCATGCAGGGACCCGATGTTTGTTGGAGATTGCCTTAAATTTAACTTTGAGATTGGGGGGCAGCAGGGTGGCACAGTGGGTAGCACTGCAGCCACACGGTGCCGAGGTCCCAGGTTCGAGCCCGGCTCTGGATCGCTGTCCGTGTGGAGTTTGCACATTCTTACTGTGTCTGTGTGGGTTTCGTCCCCACAACCCAAAGGTGTGCAGGGTAGGTGGATTGGCCATGCTAAATTGCCCCTTAATTGGAAAACTGAATTGGGTACTCTAAATTTATAAAACAAAACTTTGAGATTGAGCCCTGATCACAGATTCCTGGTGCTGTCGGTGTGTTTAGGCCCCGCCCCTCCAGCTGGCTACGTGATCCTTGCCAACACTTTGAAGTTGCACAGAGTGCTGTGAAATCAGGCGAGAAAAGGCATCCATGAAACTGACAAATTTCACACAGCTTTTCTTGCCTTGCCCAATTTTGGGAAGTTTGCACCCTTCATTTCACCCACACTGGATCAATTCAGAAAGTGATTGAATTTACATTCCCCGGATTTACATCCTCAGCCACCTTTGGCTTGTGTTCCTACTTTAAAAACATGTCTTAGTTAAAATTCCAGCAGGTCCACAGGTAATTTGCTGTTTTTCTCCATCATCATGACAATGTTTCAATTATTTGGATGTGGGGACCAAATGTAATAGTTCCAAGTTCAAGGAGCCACAAAGCTAAGTGGGAGTGTGTGTTGTCAGGAAGATGTAAAGCAGCTTCATGGGGATTTGGACTGACTTGGTGAGTGTGTAAGAACATGGCAGATGGAACATAATGTGGAGAAATGTGAGGTTGGCTACTTTGGTGGCAGGAATAGATGTGCAGAATACTTATTAACAGGTAAGAGTTTAGATAGTGTAGGTGTACAAAGGGAACTGTCCTCATCAATAAGTCACTGAGAAAGCTAACATGCAGGTGCCGCAAACAATTAGGAAGGCTGATGGTATGTTCGCCTTTATTGGAAAAAGATTTGAGCAAAGTCTTGCTTCAATTGTATAGACCCTTGGTTAGACCGTACCTGGAGTACTGTGTGCCACTTAGGACCAACGTACGAAGTCTTACAACACCAGGTTAAAGTCCAACAGGTTTGTTTCCATGTCACTAGCTTTCGGAGCGCTGCTCCTTCCTGAGGAAGGAGCAGCGCTCCGAAAGCTAGTGACATGGAAACAAACCTGTTGGACTTTAACCTGGTGTTGTAAGACTTCGTACTGTGCTCACCCCAGTCCAACGCCGACATCTCCACATCATGACTTAGGACCAAGATTAGGAGAATTTCTTTTAGTTAGAGGATTATGAATCTTTGGAATTCTCTGCCCCGGAGAGGGCTGTGGAAGTTTAGTCATTGAGTATGTTCAAAGCAGAGATTGGTCGATTTCTAAATGTATGCCCATGAATCATGAACGGTGCCGTCTCAATGCAAGTCTTTTTTTAAAATGTAATTTTAAAATCAAACTATTACCCATTTCAGATACATTGGGCGAAATTCTCCTACCCGCCCCGCCACATTTCTGCCCCGACCGGCCGGCGGGAGTCTCCGTAACACCGGCCGGTCAATGGGGTTTCCCATTGTGGGGCAGCCCCACGCCGTCGGGAAACCCCCGGGCGCCGGCAAAACGGAGACTCCCACCGGCGGAGAATGACGCCCATTCTTCCAGGATGTGATTCCCCTACTTGTGAAAATGCACATGGTGACTGGAGTAGATGAAGATCTCTTCTAATGGATCATAGAATCATAGAATTCCCTACAGTGCAGAAGGAGGCCATTCGGCCCATCGGGTCTGCACCGACCCTCTGAAAGAGCATCCTACCAAGGCCCTATGCCTACCTCATGCCCTAACCCCGTAACCCCACCTAATCTTTAGACACTAAGGGGCAATTTAGCATGGCCAATCCACCTAACCTGTACATCTTTGGACTGTGGGAGGAAACCGGAGCGTCCGGAGGAAACTCACACAGACACCGGGAGAGCGTGCAGACTCCACACAGGCAGCCTGGCACATGGCTCAGGAAGTGATGCAATCGGTAGGTAAGCCAAATTTATGATTGCTTTTAAATGGGTGTTACTAGCTCAGTATTTTATCAATGTTAAACTATCAGCCTGACTGTTTTCTTTCCATCATCAGAAACTCCAATCCTATATTACCAGGCTATTCCTATACTAAAGTAAAAATGTTCCTTTTCCCAGTAGAATTATTACCTTATTGACTAAATATATCCGTAATGGATTTTTTCTGTCTGTAACCTCACTCGTTTTCCTCTTTAGTATTCTGATCCCCAACCACCTTCTTTCTTAGCTCAAGCTTAGACGGAGCTGCACATGAAAAGGTTTTGCATAATAAACAGTGTGGCTCTTTAAAAGGCACTGGTGAAGTTCTTGCTGTCTGGGGCCTCACATGTACAAAATACTGGAAAACATTGCAATATCACATGCAGAGTTGCCAGGAAAACGTCATAACTGCATAGGGGTGAAGGTTGTAGGGATTTAGGGTTTGATTAGTAAGTCAAGACCAAGATTGTCCATTTGTAGCAAAGTGGAAATATTTATTCAGCGTGAAGTAAATTGGGCAGTGACTAAAGCAACATCATATAAAACTGTTTTTTTTTTAAATAAATATTTTATTGAAAATTTTTGGTCAACCAACACAGTACATTGTGCATCCTTTACACAATATTATAACAGCACAAATAACAATGACCTATTTTATATAAACAAAAAACAAAAAATGAATAAATATTAAATAACAAAAATGAAAACTAGCCCTAATTGGCAACTGCCTTGTCACAAGTTACACCCCCCCCGCCCACCCCCCCACCCCCCCCCCCCCCCCCCACCCCCCAATCCTGGGCTGCTGCTGCTGCCTTCTTTTTCCCCTTCCATCTATCTATCCGCAAGGTATTCGACGAACGGTTGCCACCGCCTGGTGAACCCTTGAGCCGACCCCCTTAGGACGAACTTAATCCGCTCTAGCTTTATAAACCCCGCCATGTCATTTATCCAGGTCTCCACCCCCGGGGGCTTGGCTTCTTTCCACATTAGCAATATCCTGTGCCGGGCTACTAGGGACGCAAAGGCCAAAACATCGGCCTCTCTCGCCTCCTGCACTCCCGGCTCTTGTGCAACCCCAAATATAGCCAACCCCCAGCTTGGTTCGACCCGGACCCCCACTGCTTTTGAAAGCACCTTTGTCACCCCCATCCAATACCCCCGTAGTGCCGGGCATGACCAAAACATATGGGTATGATTCGCTGGGCTTCTCGAGCACCTCGCACACCTATCCTCCACCCCAAAAAATTTAATGAGCCGCGCTCCAGTCATATGCGCCCTATGTAATACCTTAAACTGAATCAGGCTTAGTCTGGCACACGAGGACGACGAGTTTACCCTACTTAGGGCATCCGCCCACAGCCCCTCCTCGATCTCCTCCCCCAGCTCTTCTTCCCATTTCCCTTTTAGTTCATCTACCATAGTCTCCCCTTCGTCCCTCATTTCCCTATATATATCTGACACCTTACCATCCCCCACCCATGTCTTTGAGATCACTCTGTCCTGTACCTCTTGTGTCGGGAGCTGCGGAAATTCCCTCACCTGTTGCCTCGCAAAAGCCCTCAGTTGCATATACCTGAATGCATTCCCTTGGGGCAACCCATATTTCTCGGTCAGCGCTCCCAGACTCGCGAACTTCCCATCCACAAATAGATCTTTCAGTTGCGTTATTCCTGCTCTTTGCCACATTCCATATCCCCCATCCATTCCCCCCGGGGCAAACCTATGGTTGTTTCTTATCGGGGACCCCCCCAAAGCTCCAGTCTTTCCCCTATGCCGTCTCCACTGTCCCCAAATCTTCAGTGTAGCTACCACCACCGGGCTTGTGGTGTAGTTCCTCGGTGAGAACGGCAACGGGGCTGTCACCATAGCCTGCAGGCTAGTCCCCCTACAGGACGCCCTCTCTAATCTCTTCCACGCCGCTCCCTCCTCCTCTCCCATCCACTTACTCACCATTGAAATATTAGCGGCCCAATAGTACTCACTTAGGCTCGGTAGTGCCAGCCCCCCCCTATCCCTGCTACGCTGTAAGAATCCCTTCCTCACTCTCGGGGTCTTCCCGGCCCAAACAAAACCCATGATGCTCTTTTCAATCCTTTTAAAAAAAGCCTTCGTGATCACCGGGAGGCACTGAAACACAAAGAGGAATCTCGGGAGGACCACCATCTTAACCGCCTGCACCCTCCCTGCCATTGACAGGGCTACCATATCCCATCTCTTGAAATCTTCCTCCATCTGTTCCACCAACCGCGTTAAATTTAACCTGTGCAATGTGCCCCAATTCTTAGCTATCTGAATCCCCAGGTAACGAAAGTCTCTTGTTACCTTCCTCAACGGTAGGTCCTCTATTTCTCTACTCTGCTCCCCTGGATGCACCACAAACAACTCACTCTTCCCCATGTTCAACTTATACCCTGAAAAATCCCCAAACTCCCCAAGTATCCGCATTATTTCTGGCATCCCCTCCGCCGGATCCGCCACATATAGTAGCAAATCGTCCGCATACAAAGATACCCGGTGTTCTTCTCCTCCCCTAAGTACTCCCCTCCACTTCTTGGAATCCCTCAGCGCTATCGCCAGGGGCTCAATCGCCAGTGCAAACAGTAATGGGGACAGAGGGCATCCCTGCCTTGTCCCTCTACTGAGCCGAAAATATGCCGATCCCCGTCCATTCGTGACCACACTCGCCACTGGGGCCCTATACAATAGCTGCACCCATCTAACATACCCCTCTCCAAAACCAAATCTCCTCAACACCTCCCACAAATAATCCCATTCCACTCTATCAAATGCTTTCTCGGCATCCATCGCCACTACTATCTCTGTTTCACCCTCTGGTGGGGCCATCATCATTACCCCTAACAGACTCCGTATATTCGTGTTCAGCTGTCTCCCCTTCACAAACCCAGTTTGGTCCTCGTGAACCACCCCCGGGACACATTCCTCTATTCTCATTGCCATTACCTTGGCCAGGACCTTGGCATCCACATTTAGGAGGGAAATTGGTCTGTAGGACCCGCATTGTAGCGGGTCCTTTTCCTTCTTTAAGAGAAGCGATATCGTTGCTTCAGACATAGTCGGGGGCAGTTGTCCCCTTTCCTTTGCCTCATTAAAGGTCCTCGTCAGTACCGGGGCGAGCAAGTCCAAATATTTTCTATAGAATTCGACTGGGAATCCGTCCGGTCCCGGGGCCTTTCCCGTCTGCATACTCCTAATTCCTTTCACCACTTCTTCTACCTCGATCTGTACTCCCAGTCCCACCCTTTCCTGCTCTTTCACCTTGGGAATTTCCAGCCGATCCAAAAAGTCCATCATTCTCTCCCTCCCATCCGGGGGTTGAGCTTCATATAATTTTTTATAAAATGTCTTGAACACTTCGTTCACTCTCTCCGCTCCCCGCTCCATCTCTCCTTCCTCATCCCTCACTCCCCCTATTTCCCTCGCTGCTCCCCTTTTCCTCAATTGGTGTGCCAGCAACCTGCTCGCCTTCTCTCCATATTCATACTGTACACCCTGTGCCTTCCTCCATTGTGCCTCTGCAGTGCCTGTAGTCAGCAAGTCAAATTCCACATGCAGCCTTTGCCTTTCCCTGTACAATCCCTCCTCCGGTGCTTCCGCATATTGTCTGTCCACCCTCAAAAGTTCTTGCAGCAACCGCTCCCGTTCCTTACTCTCCTGTTTCCCTTTATGTGCCCTTATTGATATCAGCTCCCCCCTAACCACCGCCTTCAACGCCTCCCAGACCACTCCCACCTGGACCTCCCCATTGTCATTGAGTTCCAAGTACTTTTCAATACATCCCCTCACCATTAGACACACCCCCTCATCCGCCATTAGTCCCATGTCCATTCTCCAGGGTGGGCGCCCTCCTGTTTCCTCCCCTATCTCCAAGTCCACCCAGTGTGGGGCGTGATCCGAAATGGCTATAGCCGTATACTCCGTTCCCCTCACCTTCGGGATCAATGCCCTACCCAGCACAAAAAAGTCTATGCGTGAATAGACTTTATGGACATAGGAGAAAAACGAGAACTCCTTACTCCTAGGTCTACTGAATCTCCACGGGTCCACACCTCCCATCTGCTCCATAAAATCTTTAAGCACCTTGGCTGCTGCCGGCCTCCTTCCAGTCCTGGACTTCGACCTATCCAGCCCTGGTTCCAACACCGTGTTGAAGTCTCCCCCCATTATCAGCTTTCCCGTCTCTAGGTCCGGAATGCGTCCTAGCATCCGCCTCATAAAATTGGCATCATCCCAGTTCGGGGCATACACGTTTACCAAAACCACCGCCTCTCCCTGTAGTTTGCCACTCACCATCACGTATCTGCCCCCGTTATCCGCCACTATAGTCTTTGCCTCGAACATCACCCGCTTCCCCACTAATATAGCCACCCCCCTGTTTTTCGCATCTAGCCCCGAATGGAACACCTGCCCCACCCATCCTTTGCGCAGCCTAACCTGGTCTATCAGTTTCAGGTGCGTTTCCTGTAACATAACCACATCTGCTTTAAGTTTCTTAAGGTGTGCGAGTACCCGTGCCCTCTTTATCGGCCCGTTGAGCCCTCTCACGTTCCACGTGATCAGCCGAGTTGGGGGGCTTCCCACCGCCCCCCCCCTTGCCGATTAGCCATCATCTTTTTCCAGCTTCTCACCCAGTTCCCACGCAGCTGTATCTCCCCCAGGCGGTGCCCCCCCGCCCATCCTCTCCCGTACCCGCTCCCCCCTTTCCCCAGCAGCAGCAACCCAGTAATTCCCCCCTCCCACCCCCCCCGCTAGACCCCCCGCTAGCGTAATTACTCCCCCCATGTTGCTCCCAGAAGTCAGCAAACTCTGGCTGACCTCGGCTTCCCCCCGTGACCACGGCTCGCACCGTGCGACGCCCCCTCCTTCCTGCTTCTCTATTCCCGCCATAATTATCATAGCGCGGGAGCCAAGCCCGCGCTTCTCCCTTGGCCCCGCCCCCCATGGCCAACGCCCCATCTCCTCTCCCTCCCCACCTCCCCCCATCACCCCCTGTGGGAGAGAGAAAAGTTACCACACCGCAGGATTAGTACATAAAACCCCTCTTCGCCCCCCACATTCGCCCCACCACTTTGTCCAAACGTTCTTTTTAATAATCCACTCATTCCAGTTTTTCTTCTACAATAAAAGTCCACGCTTCATCCGCCGTCTCAAAGTAGTGGTGCCTCCCTTGATATGTGACCCACAGTCTTGCCGGTTGCAGCATTCCAAATTTTATCTTCCTTTTATGAAGCACCGCCTTGGCCCGATTAAAACTCGCCCTCCTTCTCGCCACCTCCGCACTCCAGTCTTGATAAACGCGGATCACCGCGTTCTCCCATTTACTGCTCCGAGTTTTCTTCGCCCATCTAAGGACCATTTCTCTATCCTTAAAACGGAGGAATCTCACCACTATGGCTCTGGGAGTTTCTCCTGCTCTCGGTCCTCGCGCCATAATTCGGTATGCTCCCTCCACCTCCAACGGACCCGCCGGGGCCTCCGCTCCCATTAACGAGTGCAGCATCGTGCTCACATATGCCCCGACGTCCGCACCCTCCACACCTTCAGGAAGACCAAGAATCCTCAGGTTGTTCCTCCTTGCGTTGTTTTCCAGTGCCTCCAACCTCTCCACACATCGTTTCTGATGTGCCTCCTGTATCTCCGTCTTCACCACCAGGCCCTGTATATCGTCCTCATTCTCGGCTGCCTTCGCCTTCACGACCCGAAGCTCCCGCTCCTGGGTCTTTTGTTCCTCCTTTAGCCCTTCGATCGCCTGTAGTATCGGGGCCAACAGCTCTTTCTTCATTTCCTTTTTTATCTCTTCCACGCAGCATTTCAAGAACTCTTGTTGTTCAGGGCCCCATGTGAAACTGCCACCTTCCGACGCCATCTTGGTTTTTGCTTGCCTTCCTTGCCGCTGTTCCAAAGGATCCGCTGCAATCCGGCCACTTTCCTCTCCTTTTTCCATCCGTGTCCAGGGGGAATTCCCTTCCTGTTTACCGCACGGTGTTTTTAGCCGTTAAAATTGCCGTTGGGGCTCCTATCAAGAGCCCAAAAGTCCATTTCACAGGGAGCTGCCGAAACGTGCGACTTAGCTGGTAATCGCCGCACCCGGAAGTCTCACATCATATAACTGTTATATAACAGCTTGTACTTCCCGTTCCGGCTATGGGCAGTGGAGCACGCTAAAACCCAGACTGAATTTGTCTCGTGGACTTCTCAAACTCTGACTTTGTCTTAAACTCTTGTAGACTTCTGGACCCTGTTTGGACTTCTCGTGCTTCTCGGAACATCCTGAATAAAAGTAGTCCCTCTCGCTTCTGGATCCATTTTCTCTCTGTTACAATTAAGATGGTTTCGACCTCCTTTTTTATACCCTGAACAATTCTTATACCCTAATTATACCCCTCCTTTACAAATCATTTGAGCTAATTGACCAGTTACCGGGCCATGTAATTGATTTTCAATTGCTCTTTGGTTTCTGACCTTAGTTTCTAATCCACAAAATTCCTAAAAACAAAAGAATTCTCCGACATCGAGACCCGAACAATTTATACTAGTTTTGACCAGCCTAATACAGTTTCATGTAGTTAGAAGCAAATATGGAAACCAAGGTTACAAAGATTCATTTGGGGACTCAGAGCCGCCAAAAGCAGGCGGGGCGTGGGGGGGTGGGGGGGGTCGGAGCCGCCGAACGCAGGGGGCTGGGTTGGGTTGGGGGGGGGGGGTGTTGAGTGACCTGGTGGAATTCCTGAGGCTGGAGAAGGTCAGGTTCATCTCGAGGGGGTCGGTTGATGGGTTCACCCGGAGGTGGAAGCTGTTTATTCACTTCTTTAAGGGGGACTGAGGGAGGGGGAGGGTAAGGGGGTTAAAATGGGGAAGGCAGGACGGGAGGAGAGGGCAAGAGTGAGGAGCGAGAGGTGGGGGGTATTTATAATGTTGTATCATTTTGCTTCTGCTTCGGTTTGTTTTTATGAAAATGCCTGAATAAAATATTTTTTTAAAAAAACAAAGGTTCACTTGGGCCTGGATTTTCACTGAAGTGGTCCAAGTGGTGGGATCTCCATTCAGGGTTGGGGGGGGGACGGAGACGGAGTTGGGCTTCCCGCTCTCAGGCGCAGATTGGAGGCAGCCACAGGGACTGCCGAATGCTGAGACAGGCTCATGTAAAGACCCGTGGCAGTTTGCTGGGACTTTGTCCCAATTGTTTTCTTAAATGTTAGGCTCCCTTGTGCTCAATCCTCACCATGAGGCGAGACACCACACAGAGTCTAGAGGCAGAGGGTTAGCCCTTTCGACATGTCTCAGCACCAGTACCTCAGGGGGCTGAGGCTATCAGGGCAGATTCCCGCTCATATCTACAACCTCCTGAAACAAGATTTCCTTTCCAATTGAGCTCACATTGCCAGTGGCCAACAGGATGCCTGTCACTGGGGGACAAACCGCCAATCGCCAAGCTGAGCGCTCTCTTCTCCTGCAAGGTAAGAATGCTGAGAGGTGTTTGTGAGGAAAGGACATCATTGTGGAGGCCGACTGCGGAACATTTTTCTTTAGCATATTTTCACACACATTTTTCTCCTTTGGGGAAGTGGTGGAAGGATTACCGAGCTGATCATCGGCCCATTGAATCACATTCTGAAAACTCTTTCTGTGGCCAAGAACTGCCGTTGGTCTTGAACCTGGAGCTTCTGGTCCAAAGGTAGGGATGCTACCACTGTACCGCAAGACCTCCTAATGCATGGGTGTGTGTGGACAATAGAGCTTGTGGGGGGAGGAAGGAGTGGAGTGTGTTGACTTGAGTGCTGTATAGAAGAATGCTGGGCTTGGCACCTGAATGTGTTGTGGCAATCTGCTGTCATGCCCTCCAGAGGTCCTGGATCCACTTGGTGCAATGTCTCCAGAATGGAGAGAGCTTACTCCTGCTTCTGACTTCCTTGCCCACTTCCATCCATACCTGCTTGGTTCAGGACGTTGTCAATTTCCTCCTTTGACAAAGGGTCATCGGACTCGAAACGTTAGCTCTTTTCTCTCCCTACAGATGCTGCCAGACTTGCTGAGATTTTCCAGCATTTTCTCTTTGGTTTCAGATTCCAGCAACTGCTGTAATTTGCTTTTATGCTTTCCTCCCGTTCTTGGTAGACCTTGGGCGAAATTCTCCGGAAACGGCGCGATGTCCGCTGACTGGCGCCCAAAACGGCGCAAATCAGTCGGGCATCGCGCCGCCCCAAAGGTGCGGAATGCTCCGCATCTTTGGGGGCTGAGCCCCAACCTTAAGGGGCTAGGCCGGCGGCGGACGAATTTCCGCCCCGCCAGCTGGCGGAAAAGGCCTTTGGTGCCCCGCCAGCTGGCGCGGAAATGACATCTCTGGACGGCGCATGCGCGGGAGCGTTAGCGGCCGCTGACGGCATTCCCGCGCATGCGCAGTGGAGGGAGTCTCTTCCGCCTCCGCCATGGTGGAGACTGTGGTGAAGGCGGAAGGGAAAGAGTGCCCCCACGGCACAGGCCCATCCGTGGATCGGTGGGCCCCGATTGCGGGCGAGGCCACCGTGGGGGCACCCCCCCGGGGCCAGATCGCCCCGCGCCCCCCCCCCAGGACCCCGGAGCCCGCCCGCGCCGCCTTGTCCCGCCGGTAAGGTAGGTAATCTACGCCGGCGGGGCAGGCATTTAGCGGCGGGACTTCGGCCCATCCGGGCTGGAGAATCGCGGGGGTGGGGCCCGCCAACCGGCGCGGCGCGATTCCCGCCCCCGCCGAATATCCGGTGGTGGAGAATTCGGCAACCGGTAGGGGCGGGATTCACGCCAGCCCCCAGCGATTCTCCGACCCGGCGGGGGGTCGGAGAATCTCGCCCCTTATCTCATGCAGCCCCTAGAAAAGGGAAAAGCGCGAGTTCCAGGGAGAGCCTTCTTAGGACTCCTCTCCTTTCCTGTAATTATTGCAGCCTGAATCTAAATGCGGCAGAGTTTTACTGATACATGCCATGGTCCCTTTAATTAGAAATCCTTCCTCAGACAGAATGGGCGCACCATCCCACCTACCCTCTCTGACTGGGTGGGGAATCTAGAGACGGGTTTGTTCTGGTAAAGAGCATCTGTTGGGACGCTGTGCAACGAGTGCTGTGCAGCGAGTGCTATTCAGCGAGTGCTGAGCTGTGAGTTGGGTTACCTACTCAGAATTGTCTTGTTGCTTTGGCAGGGACAATGGTGGCAAATTCTGCCCAATGGCCCTGTACCAACCCATCAAATTTCTTAATCATTTTGAATACCTGGATCAAATCGTCCCCTAAACCCGTTTAAACTCAAAGAAATTGCAGCCAAGTTGATGCATCCCACCCTTATAACTTAACCCTTGGTGCCCTGGTTCATTCTGATCAATCTATATATGAAGTGAAATGCTCAAATCTGAGCACTGTTCCATATGGGGTCTGACCCAGACTTTGCTCAACTGAAGAAACACTTCCTCACCTGCCCATTCCAATCCACTTGAGACAAAGGTTGATTCTCCATTTGCCTTATTCCATTTTTGTACCTTGGCACCGGGAGAAGGAAAACCAGGATAAATGACTTGTTCTGGTCTGAACTGAAGATCCACAGCAGTGTGGTTGACTCTTAAATGCCTCAAGGGTAAATGCCCTCAAGGATAGGCAATAAATGCTGGCCCAGCCAGCAACGCCCACATCCCATGAACGAATAAAAGAAAATCCAGAACCTTCTAGAGTTTTCAAACGACACTGCCTCTGTGATTATGAATGAGGTCGCCAGCAGGGAACAACACTAAATGGCATAGTCACCTACTGCTGCATTCCAATCCCTTGGAAGCATTCGTAGAATCCTTACAGTCTTGGCGGAAGGAATGAAGAAGAGCTTCGGCAGACAATCACTCGATCTCCCCAAGCAGCTCACTTAACTGCAGTTGAGTAAGCCAACTTTCTCGCAACCATACTGTTGACAAAGCCTACCCTTTCAATTCAAAGTTTCAATTTTGAAAAATAAAAGTTGAGTACGGATTTCTTGACTCAAGTTACCGGATGACTGTTTTCTTTGGTGCAAAAGGTGGCTTTCAATTAACAGGAGCAGATTTTAGAAAGCAGTTTAGGAGAAGTGTGGGCTCTCCATTCATCAGACCATTGAGTGTGGACATAATCTTTTCCCCCTAAAAGCCTCGGAAAATAACTTGGTGATGGTTGAAAGCCCCTTGGTCCGCTGGCTGCATACATTCTGTGTGGGATTAGATCAGACAGCCTCAACCTAGTTCCTTGAGTTCACAATATAATATTATACAAATCACCAACAGAGGGTAAGTTCAAAGTCCTTCAAAAAGTTCAATTGCGGGTCAGTGAATGGGAACTGCACTGTTAAAGCTCCACCTCGGAACCATTCCTTCGAGCTCTACTCCCTACTTGGAGCACATGATTGGGAATCTCACTGCAGTCGGTGGTAGGACTGCGTGGCATGGGAATTGGAAATGAAAGTGACACGGGCACAGTGTGGGAGGAGACTGTTAGAATTATGATGTAAAGGTAAGTTTCTGGAGAAAAATATACAGAGCCCTCTTTTGTACCTGGTTCTTGTTTTGCTTCAAGTGGAAGGGTTTCACTGCTGGCACTGGGTATCAAAAGTGAGAGAAAAAATATTCTCTTTTCCCGAGCACTGTCATTCTTTAAATGATTAGCACAACGTTTAAAAAAAACCTCGCATTTATCAGCAACTCCCCCTTCTTATTTACTGCTTGAGAGAGAGGATTTTGAAAAGACGAAGCTCGGAAGAAGTTAGACTATCAATATCATTATTTGATATTTGGATTCCACGGAATTTGAAAATATGACTATCTGTTAGCCAAAGCCAATGCCAGAAGGCTGTGCCTTCCACAAACACCAAAACAATGTTTTGCAGTGTTTTCCTCTCGTTTGGTAATTGAAAACCTTTCAGACCCGATGTCCGTCCCCCTACTTCCCTGACTCATGAGTAGCACAGCCACGTCTGAAAGCTCCTCATTGTTTCAATTAAACTCTGCTGGACTCCTCAAGGAAACAGATTTACGCAGCCTGCAAACTTCTACAGTTGAGTTCAGAAAGATTTTACAGGTATGACTTTTTGAAAGATCGTATTAGCTATGAATTTAAAATGTTCTGCCTTTTTATAATTCAGACCCTCCGAGATTCCTAATTTCCTTGCGTTTTTTTTTGTGTTGACACAAAGATGCAATGCAATCATTCTACTGAGCTCTGTTTCTCGCACAAAGCTGAACAATATTTAATAAACAAACATACTTTGATTCGCACACAACTATTGTAAGAAATGTTCAAACACCTTCCATGTCTGCACACAGACAGAAACACCCATTTACCTAAATAAATTGTTTTCCACTGACTTACGATGCATCTTGTCAATATTTCGTTCTATTCTCTTGTTGCTACAATGGAAGAGACATAGGAGCTTATTATTATCATTTCTCTATTGTAAATACATTCCTCTGGTATATAATCTAATATATTGGTCTGGCTTTTTGAGGGCAAGGCATTTTGTAAGGTCGAAATGGTCATTTGTTGAGGTCAAATTCCAAAAGCAGTGTTAATGTAAGTCATAATTCCAAAACAGCTCTCTTTCATCAGTTAGAGATTCTAGATACATAATTTAAAAATTCCTTTGGCTTGTTTGTAAGTTCCAGATTAATGCCATTGGTAAATGAGCCTGACACCATTAAACATGGAGCACCAAAGCTGGCAAGCTTGTCACAAAATGTTCTGTGTATGCCTGTCGCTAGTCAAAAGGCCCAATATCAGTGAGGCTTGAGACAGTAACTGCTGGAAAATGGGATCAGTACATCAACAAGCACTCATATATCCAGTCGGTCTGGAGGCATCTGTGGAGAGAGGAACAGAGTTTAATTCTTCAAGCCCGTCTCTCTCTTTCCACAGATGCTGCCAGTCCTGCTGGGTTTTCCCAGCATTTTTCTGTTTTTATTTCAGATTTCCAACATCCTCAGTATTCTGCTCTTACTCACTGATGCAATGTTTTGGTGGTCAACATGTTTGGATTGCAGAGGAACGAGCAATTATTAATCCTGGCATTCCACATCTTAACTGGTTCAGTGGATTGTGGTGTGTGCCTGTACCACGATCATGAGAAATGTCTTGCCAAACTCACTTCCTGTGATGAGTTGGGCCATCCATAATGCCACTTAGAAGGAGTTTTTGGTGCAAGTGAGGGCTCAATTCTTGCCTCTTAGTTGTATCAAAACTCCTGAATGACTATTTCCCTCAGTGTGGGTTCGAGAGTGAGATGAGGAGGAGAAATGGGGCCTTTGATGTTAAATTGGATGCAGGAGTACTTCCCCCGCCCCCTCAGCTTTAGGACATTGGAGCTGAGCTAGTAATCCAATGCCATCAGGCAGCTCCACAGAATTCCTGGCAGCTGTTGATAATAATATTTGATAATTGATATGATTAGGAAAGACCATGATGAACAGACCTATCATTGGGGATGGCATTCTTCCCACTTGGCTTCACGCTTAAAATGGCCACTGCCATCTTTTCAAGGGCAACTAGGGATAGTCAATAAATGCTGGACTTGCCAGTCATGTCCACATTGCAAGAATGAACTTCTTAAAGTTAACAGGAAGCTTCCAGGGACTTATGCTGGTAAGCTGGTTAGTCATGACCCCTCAGAGCCTTGGCTTTTACCAATCTGTTCCGAGGCTCTCTGGGTTTAAACAAGTAATATGCTCCCACATGAGGAGAGATGTTACATGCTGTTTGGTTAAACAAGAGCTGTACTTGACTGAATTTCTCAATAGTTCTTGGAGGAAAGGGGAAAAGGTTACCAGTGGCTGAGATCTCTTTCATAGTATGACCTGTGTTACAGGTGTTGGATCTGTGGTGGTCATCCCTCTAATTACCATTGATTGTCATATGTTCTGGAGCGTGCCTAAATTGTTAATATCTAATTACACATAACTTAATTCAAGGTTGAGGCAGTAAGATAACAGAGTGATCCGAATCAAATCTCACCACCAGTAATTTCTATGCGGGTTCTACTTATTTTTCACTGTAACTTTGATAGATCAGTCGGAACTCTGGACAAATAGTTTGGTTGCTGTCTACACCCATGTTTCTGTCAATCTTACACCAAAGCTTTGTGGGAATTTGGGAGAACTTTTACCGAAATTCTACCCCACATGTCTTTTGCCTGTGTTCCCACATGCACTCCTGCGATCCTTTTGAAGATGGGCCAAATAAACTTTGATCAGTCAACTCCACATATAAATTGTTACATTGCTTTTTTCACAGCAAGTGGACATCAAAGCAAATTCCACTGACAGCACTTTTGTAAATAGAATTGGCCTCAAGTCTATCAGTGTGAATATTTGAAGGTACAATGACCAAGTAATTGGGCTAACAACCCAGAGGTTGTGGGTCCATATCCCATCATCACAAGGTGTGAAATTAAATTCAGTAATAGTTTGTGCTTTAACATCAGAAAATGACCAAGAAAGCATCTGTGTTGTTATAAAAGCCCATCTGAGTCACTAATGTCCTTCAGGGAAAGGAATCTGTGATCTCTACCTGGTCTGGTTTGTCCGTGGCCCCAGTCACACTGCGTGCTTAATGGTCGATGCTCTAAGAGAACAAGGATTGGACAATAGATGTTGCTATGCTAACACCCCCAAATCCCAAGAAAACTGTTTTTAACAAATTTAGACAAGCTGACAAAATCCTTTATTATCCCTGACATCCTGGATAGCGAGGCAGGAATGAGAGAATGGATTGGAATTTGCTGCAACGGTGACAAGGTAATAAATTCTCTTAGATCATTTTTCTCCAGTGGTGAAAAATTAGAACATATTTCAGGGAGTTAATTGGGAGTGTTATGGCCAAAATCTGTTATACAACTATGGTGTCGAGGCCCAAAGAAGAATGGAACAACTGGGGCGGGATTCTCCCATACCCGGCGGGTATTTTACTTATGATTTTTTACCCCTTTCTTTCCCTCTGTGTTTGTCTTTCTTGTGTGTGTGTGTGTGTGTGTGTGTGTAGAGAGGGAGGGGAGGCAAGTTAAGCATGGAATTAGGAATTAGATAATAGTTAACCTGTTTTATTTGCTGCTTATTTCATTACAGATCTTGTTATTAATAAAAAGTAACTGTGTTTACATTTACAAACCTGGTGACTGTAATTATTGGGCAACCAAGGGCCTAAAACTTTAGGTATTATTGGAGAATTATTGGTTAAGTCACTTGTGTAGTGACTCTGGGTCAAGTGGGGCTGGCATTGACCGCGCACTAGCCCAGGGTGTTGTAAAAAGCCCAAATTGATTGTCGGTCTTTCTCCTCCAATTCCTCCCAGAAACAATTATGTTTGCTAGTGTGGATCCCGTGGAGGCTGTCCTCGCTCTGTTTGTAGCAGCTGAGGTGGGCAAACGCTGAAGACAGCTGCAATGCCAACACAGGCTGCAGGTGGCACCACATCTGCTGGGGGGGCTGCAAACCCTGAAGACCCGGCCACCCATCAGACTGAGGACAGGGCCAGAGGGGAGGACAGTGATGGCCCAAGTTGTACATACATCATTGGTCCTTCCATGAGCCGACGGACAGCGTGTGCTGCAGAAGACTCCGTCTCTAACAGGGAGTGGCATCTGTGCCACGTCCTCGCGGACTTAACACCCCATGGAGGAGGAGGACATCTGCTCCCGGTGGATGCGAGGGTCACTGCAGCCCTAAACCTCTCTGCCACTGGATCATTCCAGGGCTCGATCGGGGACCTGTGTGGCATTTCCCCAGCCTACAGTGCCTCCGGGAGGCGACGGATGCTCTGTATGCCCAGGCATCAGACTATATCGCCTTTGACCTGGACCAGGCCCACTAAGATGTCTGGGCTGCGGATCTGCCGCCATTGCCGGGATGCCCCAGGTCCAGGAGGCAATTGATGGCATGCATGTCGCCGTGTGAGCACCGGGACATCGGGCAGTGCTCTATATTTACAGGAGAAGGAGGTGGAATGACCTGTGGCCTCTTCTGAGAAGGAGGAGGTGGAGGTGGACCAGGAGGGGCTGAGGATGTGACCGAAGAATACCCAGAGGATGGAGGACAGGCTGTGATGAGGGTCTGAAATGCTAGGAGGACCAGGGAGGCTCTCAATGTCTCCAGATTCTCTTAGGACAAGGCTGTGTCCTTCAGCTCAGCAGCCCCCTCCTCACCCCTCCACCCCCACCCCCCCCAATCACACCGCCCCCTCCCGACCACCCTGTTTCCTCCTCGAAGGGCCTATGTAACATTACTCTAGGGTTACGGGCCTGCGTTGGCACAGTCAGAGGGTCACCATACAAGGCAGGAGAGTGATGGCCACTTGCTGTGAGGAAAACTCTGGTGCTCCTCAGCATCGGATTATGTCTGACTCCTGTCCTGCTGGAATCTGCACCGGGAGCTTTAATCCCGAACCACCGTGTGGGGGGGAACAGGGGGTGGGGGTGTGTGCAGGCCCTTGGTGAAGATGAACGCGACAGATGCATCACATGTATCAGGTGTGTAATGTTTTAATAGTGAACATTTCACTTTGACAGATTTCCATTCTTCCCGGGTGACCTCACCAGTGCGCACTCAGTGTTCCTCATTCTACTTGATCTTCTGTGGTCTATTGCTAAATCTAGGTGTGTCCCCAGGATGCACATCAGAGGTGGCGGTAGTGCCCTGATGCCTTTAACGGACGTCCTCTGGAGGGCCTGGAGCCGGAGGGCCCCGGCCGACTTATCAATGTCACAGGCTAACACTCCCCTCCCCTCTGGCCCTGTCCTCAGCCTGATGGGTGGCCGGGTCTTCAGGGTTTGCAGCCCCCCCCAGCAGATGTGGTGCCGCCTGCAGCCTGTGTTGGCATTGCAGCTGTCTTCAGCGTTTGCCCACCTCAGCTGCTACAATGTCTCTGCCCCCTGCCCTCTGCCCTTGTGATGTGCGGTGACTGAGACATCTGGCTCTGCCAGTCCTGCAGGGTCCGCATTGTCTGTACATGGTGTCGACGCCCTGAGTGATGCACCTCAGTGACTGCACATCAGAGGTGGCGGTAGCCTGCTGCTTTGGAGTGCCTCGGCAATGTTCACCTGCATCTGCAACATGTACCTTAGTGACTGGGGCATGATGTCGAGGCCCTCAGGCATGGTGATCACAACTGAGTCATGCCTTAGACACCTCCACTCAAGAGCGCGTGTCGTGCGCGAGGTTTTCCACTGTGGTTGGCCCCCTAGCAGTGTTAGCCTCGGTGCCAGGCATTGCCGGCACCATCGCCTGTGCCTGAAGGCTTTGAGAGTCCTCTATTTTTAACTTGTCTGCCCATTCAACTAGCTTGGTTTTTCAAATCCCTTTTAAATAAACCAAAGATAAGCCACCCACCTGAAGAAACTTTTTAGCAGCTTCCAGATCCATCCTGTTTTATTGCAACAAACCTGGTGTCTCTTTTTAATTTATACTGTAACTCAAACTTTGCCGTCTACCCTTCCAAAGATCCCAGACCCAAGCCCCCAAATTATGTTACGTCACCTTTGGTTAGGAAGTGGTCAATTCCAGCCCCTCTTGAGCCAGAGTCACAACACAATTGAATTAACCAATAATTCATAGAAAAACACACAAAGTCTTTTGCCTTTGGCGGCCCAATAATTACAGTCACCAGGTTTGTAAGTTTAAACGCAATTAAATTGTTTTTATAACTGGAACTATAATGAAATATGCAGCAAATACAATTGGTTAACTATCAACTTTTCCCTTTTAAAAATATTCTACTTTTCTACTGTTCTAACCAGACAGGAAAACTTCAAATTTTTCCACATTATAATTTGACCTGCCATGTTCTTGTCCCCTCACTTAACCTAATCCTTTTGTCGTCCCTTTGCATCCACCTCACAGCATACCTTCCTATGATGATAAGTTCCTATCATCAGTGAGCTTGGACATATAGGCTGGGATTCTACCTTCCGGGGACTCAGTCCCCACGCTGGCAGGAAAACCGGCGCCAACCACTCCGGCGTCAACAGCCCCCTGAAAATGTGGAATTCTCCGCACTTCCGGGGGATAGGTGGACGGCGGAGGGATTGGCACCGCTCCAACCGGTGCCGAAGCGACTGCGTGAGTTCACGTATGCGCCAAAGGGCCGGCGTGATCTCATGCATGCGCGGAACCGCCGGCATGTTTTGGCGCATGCGCGGGGGGGGGGTTCTCTTCTCCGCGCCGGCCATGGTGGAGCCCTACAGGGACCAGCGCGGAAGGAAGGAGTGCCCCCACGGCGCAGGCCCGCCCGCAGATCGGTGGGCCCCGATCGTGGGCCAGGCCACCATGGGGGTCACCCCCGGGATCGGATCCCCCCCGCGCCCCACGGAGAACGCACCAGCCGACGTACCTGCCAGGTCCCACTGGTACGTGAGTTGAGTGAGTCACGGCGGCGGGACTGGCCAAAAACGGACGGCCACTCGGCCCATCAAAGCCCGGAGAATTGCCGGGTGGGCCGCTGCCAACGGCCCCCGGCTGGCTTGGCGTGAACCCTGCCCCCGCCCGAAAAACGGCGCCGGAGAATACGGCAGCCAGCGGCGGGGCAGTGGGGCAGGATTCGCGCCGCGCCCCGGGGATTCTCCGACCCTGTGGGGGATTGGAAAATCCCGCTGATAATATTAAATCTCCTGATCTAAAATCATTGCTATCACCATCTGATACAAACATTCTGCCCTAAGGGAGGTCCATAGCCCATTGTCTGCTGTTGCTTCAGGCTGGATCGTTCTCTTGGCAATTTTTGTCAGTGGTGCCTTCCACTCTCAGGGGCAGAGAGAGGAAGCTTGTCCCAAAGTCTACCTCAGCTGGAATGCAGAATCAAATGCACACGATTGCCGTTATTCTGAAACCATGCTAAACATATAGCCAACAGAGTTAACCAGCCCTCTAATTGCTCTAGAATGTAAATAGCTGTGACCCAAACACTGATTCGTGCAGTACTTCAGAAGTTACAGCCTGCCAATACAAAGGGCGCGATCTTCCGGCCTCGGTACACTCGTGCTCAAGCGTAACGATGCCGGTGAATAGCGGGAGAGGCCAAAACGGGAATCACGCCAGGAGCCAAACAGTTTCCGAAGCAACCGTCCCGCTTCCGCAGGCGAATTCGGAATCTCGCTGTAGCATGGCGAGAAACCAATTATCACCACTGAAGCCCCATTTCCACACAATTAACGAGAGCTACACTTCATTCACCAGCCTCCCCAGCAAGTGGTCACACTACACAGGTTAGCACACCTTTTGAAAAACGTGCACCTGGCAGAAGGGCTTCCTTGGGGAGTCGAAGAGGGAAGTAGCAATTTTTGCTCACAGGCAAAGAGCCCGAGTGTGCTGGGCTTACTACCCCAGTGCTTGGCAGGGGGTGGGGGTCCTCCGCAGGGGTGAGCCGCCATGGGAGGGTAGGGGTGGGAGGCTCTGGGGGGCAATTGCCCACGGCACCACCATGCCAACCCTTGGATCCCAACCCCATTCCAGGGGCAACACTTGTCCGTCTGCCCCACCGATCACCCATAACCCCTACCGACTGCTGAGGCCTCTGGTCGAGCGGCTGAAGGCAATCGCGAATAGGAAATTGGCAATCGTGGTTAAGTGAGCACTTCACACATGCCAAGTGGGTTCCCGTGTGTAGGCGGGCCATGTAGCATGCGGGAGTCATTGCCTAGCATCCCAATCACACCTTGATACCTGGACACAGTGTGGGAGTCAACACCACACACGCACCAGCTAACATCCGAACGCCCAGGAAATGGGACACAGCTCCCAGGACATGTCCACGGCCAGAAGCTGGGTGGCTGCCACTGGGGGGAGTGGGGGGGGGGGGGGTTGGCTGGAGAGACAGGTAAAGGGTCCGGGGGTCAGCCCGCATTGCGGAAGAAAGTGACAGAGGCATCATCATTTTTGTGCAAATAGTTAGTTCCCCATTTTATCTTATCCTCTTTTTTGAATATCAAGATTGCGGATGTGATATGACCACCGCGTTGCCCCCAGACAGATCTGGGATCGCGCTGGTTAAATAGCGGGAGTAGCATTCGCGTCGGTCGTGGTTCAGTTTGCTATCCAACTGGCCGCTCCCGATGGTGAGTTCCAGATCTCACCCAAATATGGCGAGCTTATCATTAACCCCAATTATGTATTTATTTTTTTAAATTTAGAGTACCCAGTTCATTTTTCCAATTAAGAGGCAATTTAGTGTGGCCAATCCACCTACCCTGCACAACTTTATTGGGTTGTGGGGAAGAAACGCACGCAAACGCGAGGAGAATGTGCAAACTCCACATGGACAGTGACCCAGGGCCAGGATCGAACCCTTGATCTCGGCGCTGTGAGGCGGCAGTGCTAACCACTGCGCCACCATGCAATCCTATCATTAACCGCAGTTTGCATTAATTTCCATCTCTTTCTGAGATTGAAGTCGAATGTAATGGCCTTCTGGGAATTAACTGGCTCCCCAGCGAGAGGTCACGCGGGCGTAGTTTAGTACTGCTTTCTAAAAATGTGAAGCTGGCACAATGGCTGCTGAGGGGAACTGAGGAGGTGAGCAGCCATTTCCATTTTTGGACATGCAGTTCAAGGGCACTGGAGCCATTGCCCCAGCGTTGGGGTGGCGGGGGGGAGAGAACCCCTCAGGGGGGGTCGGGCTTGGTTGGGGGGGGGGGGTTGAGGCGTTCCAGATCGGGGGTGACCTCTGGGCTGGTGGGAGGGGGGGGGGGGATGAGGGTTTTTCCATCTGTGAGGCCTTGAAGTCATCTTTAAATATTGTGGATTCCTACAACAGGGGCATTGACAGCTGCTACCTTGTCTGTCTTACTAAACACTCCCAGGACACAGCCCTGTTCTTGGTTATATGCTGACGGTCATGTCAACTCCCTTTGACTGTGAGCAGCCTCAAGCTTCACAGCTGAAGGCTATTGCTAATATTAATTGGCCATGTTAGTTGTGAGAGCACTTCACAGCTGCAGATTATGTTTACTGCTTGCTCCTGCTGGTGGCTGCAGATGCCTGGAGGCTGCTTTTGCTGTTTCCTTCCTTTTCTGTAGCCAGAAATAATTGTTTCTTACAATCTGGGTCCTGGAAAATTGGGTTCAGGGGGAGGTATGAATGCAGAAGGTAATCTGGTTTGAAGCAAGAAGAGGCTGGCGGACCTGGTGCGTGACATTGTTCCAAATGGGCCACTTGCGAACGCTGTTGAAGAAATGCTTTTGCATGCTGCTGATGTTATTGTTGCTGGTGTGGTGAGTGCTGCATGTAACTGGCACGTCACCGCGGTTAAACATGTTGGGAGTAAAGGATGTTCATCTGCACCTTGAGCAGCAGCGGAATATGTGGATGCCAGGATTTGGTCCTGGTGAGATTGGGCCGTGTGGGAGGGGCCTGCACAGCCATGGCTCCTGGATAGAGAATGGCACTGATACGTGGAACAAGTCACCCATTGATGGACGGATCATTTCTATGGTCTGTCCAGTCCGACACAGCCTGCTCCTCTTCTGTGGCTTCATGCCGGGTGTCCCTGGAGAGGGACCATGTGGTGTCCACTGGCCCTCCTCAGGGTCTGGGATGCTTTATAGGCCCTTTTGACCACATTTTGGTTTGAGTTTTTTAAGCCTCTGTTGATCTTTGTCCTCCTATTGGGGCGGCCCCTTTTGCTTTGTCCCTTCTTTCCTGTACTTATGATTACTTGGTTGTACTTCATGTGAATCTGCAGGTAGCTGCAGGCTTCACTTGCTGCTCACTCTTGCTGGCAGTGGGGGGACTCCATGGGATAGAGGAGCAGCTGGAGTGAGCTCCAGAGGCCTCTGCGTCATCTGGCTCTGCTAGTCCTGGCGCCTCCCCATTGTCTACACCATGGTGTCGACGCCCTCTGCGTTGCTCCTCAGTGACAGGGCCACGTTCTGCAATAGCCTGGCAATGTCCATCTGTATCTGGGGCATGTCCCTCAGCAACTGGGACATGCTTTGCAGTGCCTCGGCAATATCCACCTGGTACGGGACATGTCCCTCAGCGACTGGGACATGATGTTGAGGCTCTCAGCCATGGTCATCACGGACTGAGCCATGCTTTGGCAACCCCCACTCAAGATGCTGACCTCGTGCTTCAGATTTTCCACTGCAGTTGTCACTCTAGCAGTGTTGGCCTCAGTGCCACTCATTGTCAGCTGTAGCATTTGGAATTCCTCCAATCAGCTATGCACTCGCTGGAATGTCGCTAACATCAGCTCCTGAATCTCACAGCCACTATCTTAGCATCTGTATCAGCTCTGGGATAACATTGTCTAGAAGCTAGGCATCTGACAGGGACTCAGCTGGGTCCTGGGATCTAGCAGACCTCTGACTGCTGACTTCCTTGGATATTCCTGACTCCACCTGATGTGCATCAGCAACTGGTGATCACCAGGTTGTGCTCCACAAGCCTGTCCACTAGCGTCGCTCACTGAGGTGTGTGTCTCTGCACTGGCGGAAGGTACAAGTGATAACTGTGATGCTTCAATGGTAGTCTCCTCGAGCTCTCCTCCCAGTTGGTATCTTTTTTTAAATTTGATTTGATTTATTGTCACACAGAATCATCATAGAATCATAGAATTTACAGTGCAGAAGAAGGCCATTCGGCCCATCGAGTCTGCACCGGCCCTTGGAAAGAGCACCCTACCCAAGCCCACACCTCAACCCTATCCCCTGTAACCCAGTAATCCCACCGAACCTTTTTGAACACTAAGGGCAATTTACCATGGCCAATCAACCAAACCTGCACATCTTTGGACTGTGGGAGGAAACCGGCGCACCCGGACAAACCCACGCAGACACGGGGAGAATTTGCAGACTCCGCACAGACAGTGACCCAAGTCAGATTCGAACCTGGGACCCTGGAGCTATGAAGCCACAGTGCTAACCACTGTGCTACCGTGCCGTCCCACATGCACTGAGTTACAGCGAAAAGTATTGTTCTGCGTACAGTCCAGACAGATCGTTCCATGCATGGAAAAAACATAGGACATACAATAAATACACAATGTTAGTACATAGACACAGACATCGGGTGAAGCATACAGGAGTGTAATTCTAGTCAGTAGAGAACATGTGTGAAGAGATCAGTTCAATCCATAAGAGAGTCATTCAGGAGTCTGGTAACAGCGGGGACGAAGCTGTTTTTGAATCTGTCAGTGCTGTTCTCAGGCTTTTGTATCTTCTGCCCGATGGAAGAGAGAATAACCCGGGTGGGAAGGGTCTGTGGTTATGCTGCTTGCTTTTTCAAGGCAGCGGGAGGTGTAGAAACAGTTAATGGATTGGAGACGGTTTCACGTACTGGTGCGAGGTGTCAGCCAGTGATTTTTGGGGGGTGGTGTTTGGGAATTTGAGAGGTGGCAAGTGGAACTGATGGCAGGAGAGAGGTGGTAACTTGCCCTAGTAGCTCGGTGGAGGTTGCTGTTCTTCATTTGACATTGGATGATGGTCCTCCTGGTCGTGCTGCCCGAATTGACAGCTGCTGCCACTGCCTCCCAGGTGGCATTGCTGACCCTGCTGCTGGTCCTCCGACCCCCTGGGGGAATAGGATGTCCTGCCTCTCACCCACAGCGTGGAGAAGCCTGGCCAGGTCGGCATCCCCAAAGCGAGGAGCAGGTCTGCGCGCTGCCATGCTTGAGTGTTGACTGGGAGTGAGTGGTGAGGGTGCGTGACCTAAGCCGGATTCGAACCTGGGACCCTGGAGCTGTGAAGCAACTGTACTAACCACTGTGTTACCGTGCCGCCCATTCGAAGGGAACTTATTCTCTTAGTTTCACGTGCCCCCTATTCATTGAATTAAGCTTTTGATATTTTATCTGAAAATCAATAAGATACGAAATTTGGAATGGGCTCAGTCCTGAGGTTTCCAGTTTTAAGACAATCTACCGGACAACAATATCCCTAGATCCCTACATTTCACTTGGTTCCCATTATTTTCAGAATATTTTACCACAAATACAAACTATTTGGTCAATGTCTCACTATTGTCTTGCCTCTATCTCTAAGGCCCATGTTTATCTCATTAATCTCTTTCTCTTTACATACTTTAGAGGCTGATGTGATCATATTTTTCATTCTTCTTGATAGTTTACTCTCATGTTTACTTTCTCTTCCTTTATCGGCTTTTGTGTCACCTTTGTTTGAATTTTGAAATGTTTCAATTCTTGGGCCTACTGCTCTTTTTGGCAACTATGTAAGCCTTTGCCTTTAATATAACACTTAACTTCTTGAGTTAGCCATTGTTGAACTTGTTTTCCTGTAGGGCTTTATAATGCTTCAGGGAATGAACAATCATTGCAAATTTTGAATTAATGCTTGAAATGTTTGGCAATAATTTTACAACCTAGTAAAAAATTGCTTTAATAAACTGCACTTTAGTTTAAATCACTCTCAAACTCAATGTAAAATTCCACAACGAAACCAATAATTCATATGATGCCTTTAGCACAGGACCAAAAGAGGTGGCAAACACCGTTGTCGGATTGCAACTCTGCTCCTACTTTAACATTGCACCAGAGGCCCGCATAAAAGGCTCAGGGGCAAAATTCTCCCGAAATGGCGTGATGTCCGCCGACTGGTGCCCAAAATGGCGCCAATCAGACGGGCATCGCGCCGCCCCAAAGGTGCGGAATGCTCCGCATCTTTGGGGGCCGAGCCCCAACATTGAGGGGCTAGGCCGACGCCGGAGGAATTTCCGCCCCGCCAGCTGGCGGAAACGGCCTTTGTTGCCCCGCCAGCTGGCGCGGAAATGACATCTCCGGGCAGCGCATGCGCGGGAGCGTCAGCGGCCGCTGACATTTTCCCATGCATGCGTGGTGGAGGGAGTCTCTTCCGCCTCCGCCATGGTGGAGACCGTGGCGGAGGCGGAAAGGAAAGAGTGCCCCCACGGCACAGGCCCGCCTGCGGATCGGTGGGCCCGATCGCGGGCCAGGCCACCGTGGGGGCACCCCCCGGGGCCAGATCGCCCCGCGCCCTCCCCAGGACACCGGAGCCCGCCCGCACCGCCTTGTCCCGCCGTTCAAAAGGTGGTTTAATCCACGCCGGCGGGACAGGCAATTTATCGGCGGGTCTTCGGCCCATCTGGGCCGGAGAATCAAGCGGGGGGGCCCGCCAACCGGCGTGGCCCGATTCCCGCCCCCGCCGAATATCCGGTGCCGGAGACTTCGGCAACCGGCGGGGGCGGGATTCACGGCAGTCCCCGGCGATTCTCCAACCCGGCAGGGGGTCTGAGTGGGAAGGAAATCAGGTGTCTTGATGATTCTTCTTCTCTTCAGTGGTGGGGCCTCCCTGGTTGAGGCTGGTGTGATTTTTCTAGTGTTCGTGGGGTTGGTGCTCTGGATGTGGCCAGTGAGGTGCAGGGACAGCTGAGTGGAAGGTCTTGGTGTTCGCTTGGTGTCCTGCGGGTATTGGCTCCTGTGTGCCAGAGTGTGCAGGACTAGGCCCGGTTTGGCATTGTGTTTGGTATCCTGTTGCTCCCTCATGCTTGGGTCATCCCTTCTCGAAGGGGCAGCCTGAGAGGCTGGATATTTCTTTTGATGCGTTTAGATATCCTTGGTTCACGGACTCCTTTGTGCACAGGGGCCTGGGGTTGAGCCGAGTCCTGTATTATTGGTGATATCCTCTTGTCACCACTTGTGGTTGGGACGCCTCCTTGTCTGAATGAGAAGTTTTTTCTTTTCTTTGTTAATAGTTGGTGGACATTCACTGGAGGAATACGGACTCTTGTCTGTGCCCTGGTCCTCTTTTATCCTGTGACCTTCTGCTCCTGGTAGTTCTTTTTTTTAAACCCTGTTTCAATTTGGTTGATGGGAGGCGCAGACAGCACTGACCTAGATCTATATCTGATGGTCCTCTCTGTATAACAATGTGAAATTATGATCTTCTGGTTTGTGCCTGCGGGACCAGAGAATCCAGCCACCAGCAAATGACCGCAGAATTCCAGCCATTGGATCAGTGACCAAATTCTTAAGAGGTAGGTTTTATGGAATGTCCCACAGGAGAAAAGGGAAATAGAGAAATTGAGAGGTGGAAATGGGAACTTGTGAGCTTGGGGCCGAGGCAACTGAAGGCAAGGCCACCAGTGCTGGAGAAATTGTAATTGGGGATGAACAAGAGGTTCGACCTGAAGGACTGCCATTATCCCGGATCTCAGAGCATGGTGGAGCTGGAAGAGAAGAAATGAGGTGTCAGCCAGGTGACGCCAGGAATTCTTGTGTGCAAACAGCATAAGCAGCAAACAAACGACAGAGCTAAGGGATTCCACAACAAAAGATTTCGGGCGGGATTCTCCGTGAACTGGCGGGACAGGCCGCTCCGGCGCCGAGGAGTGGCGTGAACCACTCCGGCGCTGGGCCGCCCCGAAGGTGCGGAGGAGGGCCTAGGCTGGCGCCGGAGTGTTTGGCGCCGCACCAGCCAGCGCGGGAGGGCTTGGCGCCATGTCAACCGACGCCGAAGGGCCTCCGCCGGCCGGCGCAAGTTGGTGCATGCGCGGGAGGGCCAGCGTGTGCTGGCGTCATCCCAGCGCAGGCGCAGGGGTGTTCTTCTCCGCACCGGCCATGGCGGAGGTTGACAGCGGCCATTGCGGAGAGAAACAGTGCCCCCGCGGCACAGGCCCGCCCGCGGATCGGTGGGCCCCGATCGCGGGCCAGGCCACCGTTGGGGCACCCCATGGGCCAGATCCCCCCCACACCCCCCCGAGGACTCTGCAGGCCGCCCATGGAGCCAGGTCCCGCTGGTAAGGACCTGTTGTGATTTACGCCGGCGGGACCGGCCTAAAACGGGCGGCCACTCGGCCCATCGCGGACTGGTGGATTGCCGAGGGGGGCCGCTGCCAACGGCCCCTGACCGGTGCGGCACGATTCCCGCCCCCGCCAAAACCCCAGCGCTGGAGAATCCGCCCCCCGCCGATTCTCCCACCCGGCGGGGGGGTCAGAGAATCCCGCCCAGCAGCTCTGCAGTCCTGCCATGAATGGTGATGGACAATTAAACAACTCACTGCAAGAGGAGGTTCCGCAAATATCAATGATGGAGGAGCCCAGCACATATGTACAAAAGACAAGGCTGAGGCATTCGCAACAATCTTCAGCCAGAAGTGCCAAGTGGATGATCCATCTCAGTCTCCTCCGGAGGTTCACAGCATCACAGATGTCAGTCTTCAGCCAATACTATTCACTCCACGTGATATCAAGAAATGGCTGGGCAGCACGGTGGCGCAAGTAGTTAGCACGGTTGCCTCACGGCGCCGAGGTCCCAGGTTCTAACCTGGCTCTGGGCCACTGTCCGTGTGGAGTTTGCACATTCTCCCATGTTTGTGTGGGTTTAGCCCCCACAACCCAAAGAAGTGCAGGATAGGTGGATTGGCCACGCTAAATTGCCCCTTAATTGGAAAAAATGAATTGGATACTCTAAATTTAAAATAAAGAAAGAAAAAAAAAAGAAGCGGCTGGAGGCACTGGATACTGCAAAGGTTATGGACCTGACAATATTCCAGCAATAGTACTGAGGACTTGTGCTCCAGAACTTGCCGCACCCCTAGCCAAGCTGTTCCGGTACAGCTACAACACCGGCATCTACGGAGCAATGTGGAAAATTTCTCAGGTGCGTCCCGTACACAAGAAACAGGACAAATCCAACCCAGCCAATTACCGCCATATCTGTCTACTCTCCATCTTCAGCAAAGTGATGAAAAGTGTCATCAACAAAGCTATCAAGCGGCACTTACTCAACAATAACCTGCTCACGGACGCTCAGTGTGGGTTTCGTCAGGGTCACTCAGCTTCTGAACTCATTACAGCCTTTGTTCAAACATGGACAAAAGAGCTGAATGCCAGAGGTGAGGTGAGAGTGACTGCCTTTTACATCAAGGCAGCATTTGACCGAGTATGGCATCAATGAGCCCTAGCAAAACTGGAGTCAATGTGAATCAGAGGGAAAACTCTCCGCTGGTTCGCATCATACATGGCACAAAGGAAGATGGCTCGTGTGGTTGGAGGTCAGTCATCTCAGTTCCAGGAGTTCAGGAGTTCCTCAGGGTGGTGTCCTAGGTCCAACCAGCATCACCTGCTTCATCAATGAACTCCGTTCCATCATAAGGTCAGAAGTGGGGATGTTCGCAGATGACTGCAGATGTTCAGCACCATTTGCGACTCCTCAGATAATGAAGGAATCCATGTCCAAATCCAGGCTTAGGCTGACAAGTGGGAACTAACATCCGTACCATACAAGTGCCAGGCAATGACCATCTCCTACAAGAGAGGATCTAACCATCACCCCTTCACATTCAATGGCATTACCATCGTTGATGTCCCCACAATCAACTTCCTGGGGGTTACCATTGATCAGACACTGAACTGGACTAGCTGTGCCTGGGACACTTCGCCAGGGTGTCATTTATGTGGACCAGTCGTACTGGCACTTGGGGGGGGGGGTCTCCCAGGCCATTGGAGACCCTTGGGTGGTCGGGAACAGAACAGGCCTCCCAGGTGGCACTGCCAGGCTCGCATGGCTCTGCCATGGTGTCAGGTTGGGACTGCCAAGGGTCGGACCGGTTGGGGGGCGGGGCATTGGCAGGTAGATGGAGGGATAAGGGGGGATCCCAGGGTCTCTCCAAGGTTGAGGGTGTGGGGTTCAAAAACGGGGAAGGGGGGGTGCTGAAAGGCTGGGGGGTGGGGAAGATCAAGGCAGTCTTGCAAAATGGCGCTCCGAGCTGCGAGAGTCTTTCCTGCTGGCGAACTTCCTTGGCGGAGAGAATCTCCTCAAG
This sequence comes from Scyliorhinus torazame, assembly GCF_047496885.1. NCBI lineage: Eukaryota > Metazoa > Chordata > Chondrichthyes > Carcharhiniformes > Scyliorhinidae > Scyliorhinus > Scyliorhinus torazame. Next base: position 40,609,045 of record NC_092716.1, read on the forward strand.
ACCAAAAAAAGCGGCAAAGTGCAGTTGAATAGTGCTGCAGCGCCGGGAAACATTCCGGTAAACGTGCCGTTCAGCAGACTTTAACTCAAGTCTACTGAATTGTATCTTTGCTTAAAGTTAGTCACATCATAGATTGAATCAGTACATCTGGTATACATACACAGCACTAGGTGGAACATGAATGTTTCCAGGCCAAGGGAGATTTATTTTAATTCTGGTCATGAAATTTTGCAGTGGGACATTAACTAAAAGAAGATAGAAATTTCAGATGAACAAATGAGTGTTCACATGTTTGTATCCCGCAGCATAACTTCAGGGCCTCATTTTTTTAAAATATAGAAGCTTGATTTTAAAAGGATTAATTCTTCTGCTTTATGCTATTCACATTTTTGTGCTCAACAAAGGCCAAATCATTAGTCACTGATTTTTTTTAACACTAACAGGAAAGAACCTAATTGTGTGTTTTTCAAATTGATCAAAATGTTGAATGTGTGGTCTCAGCTCAGTTGTGCTCAGAACCTGCAGTGTGGATTGGCTGTGCAGAGTTTTTAACAATATTTTTTTTCTTGGGCTCTGCATTTCTAGCATGGCTGTATTTTACTGCTCATCCCCAAGTGCCCTGACAATGTGGGACTGAATCTTCTCCTTGAACTACTTCAGTCTCTATGGGTAATAGTGCTCCCACAACAGTGTTGATTAGGGACGGAATCGCAGGATATTGTCCCAGTGATGGATGAAAGAATGGCAATATATATCTAATTCTAGACCTTGTGTGACTTGGAGCGAAACTTAGAACATCTGTGTCTTCATGCCATTGCTCCTGTCATCCTTGTTAATCAAATGTGTGACTTTGCAAGGTCAGCACATTTCCACATGATCTGTAGGCTTCCTGCTCTAATTAGACCTCGGGCAAAAGCCTCACTGACTGCTCAAGTGGAAAATTCCACACGGCAGTAGCTATTGCTGTTGCTGCTGGAAAGGAAACAGCTTGTGACATTGTGCGTTGCGGTTTGAATCTGATGGAGGTCTGGTTACTCAAGAAAGAAGACTTTGCATTGGCACCGTCCTTCAGATAATGCTGGACTTGGAGCGCTTCTTGTTGCAAGTATGTCAAAGGAAAGTTGTCCTCTTTTGGACAGTGTGAAGTGAGTCATAGAGACATAGTCATGGAGTCATAGAGTTTTACAATACAGAAAGAGGCCCTTCGGCTCATCGTGTCTGCACTGGCCATCAAGCACCTATCTATTCTAATCCCATTTTCCAGCACTTGGTCCATAGTCTTGTATGCTATGGCATTTCAAGAGCTCGCCTAAATGCTTCCTAAATGCTGTGAGGGTTCTTGCCTCTACCTCCCTTTCAGGCAGCGAGTTGCAGATTCCCACCACTCTTCAGGTGAAAAGATTTTTCCTCAAATCCCCTTTAACTCTCCTGGCCAGTACCTTAAATGTATGCCCCCCTGGTTTTGATCCTATTCTAAGGGAAATAGTTTCCCCCTATCTACCCAATCAATGTCCCTCGTAATTTTGTACACCTCGATCAGATCCCTCCTCGGCCTTCTCTACTCTAAGGAGAACAACCCCAGCCGAACCAGCCTCTCTTCATAGCTGAAACGCTCCAGCCCAGACAACATCCTGATGAATCTCCGCTGCACCCTTTCTAGTGCAATCACATCCTTTCTACATTGTGGAGACTGGAGCTGCAGCTGTGGCCTATCGAGTGTTTTATATAGCTCCGTCATCGCCACTCTCTTATATTCTATGCTTTGGTTAATAAAGGCAAGTATCCCATATGCTTTTTTAACCATATTATCTACCTGTCCTGCTGACTTCAGGGATTTTTGGACATGCAACCCAAGGTCCCTCTGGTCCTATATACTTCCAATCAGCCATTGTCTATTCCCTTGCCTTTTTGGTCCTCCCAAAGTGCATTGCCTCACACTTTTATGACTGTACTGAGTGACTACACAGCTGTCTATGTGGCATGGAAGAGGATGACTGAAGGGGGCAAAGCGATGTCCATGTGAACTATACATGAGAACAAATGAGAAAGAAACTTGTAAAGCTCTGGAAGATTGTCATTGTGAAGAAACCCAATAATTGCAAAGATTATGGACATTGTAATCTTCCCATAGAGGTTCCTGTGAACATCAGGCCATTTGATTGAGATGACATGCAAAGCACCCAGGAAGATTTATACGTCTTACACTTATACATATAGACGTCAGGTTTATGTGGGGAAATCTTTCTAGTCGCACTGAAATATGGAAATATCATTGCAAGGTGTCACACGCACCCCACAAGTGCCAGGCCCCCACATCCCGTAAATGAATTTAAAACAATAACACCCATGAGGACCATGGGTAAACAATCATTGATCTCCCTGTGGCACTTATGGAATACGAGCTCCCCAGGTAGGGGGCGGAGACCAACCACCTGGGGTTTGATATGAGCAAGGTGCCTGTTGTAACAAACCCTCCCAGCTAAGATTGAACTGGGAGTGCGATGCTGCAGTACGCAGACTATCGTAAATACGTAAATGAATTCATTTTTGTTAACGACAGCTTCCTTCTGAGTTATATTGGCGATAAGGATTTACGGACACTCCAGACTTGCCAGTCAATTTGCCTATCCGCCGGAATTGCGTATTGCGTACGGTACGTCATATCAATTAAATGCCGTTTTCAGTAAATTGGATGCCTTTGATGTGGGGCTGGATAATTCGCCCACTCATCAGAAGCTGTTAGTGGAAACTATGCTGGATTTAAAGCGAGCTATTGAACTTTTGCTCTCTTGCGAATAGGCGGAGAAGGGTATACAGGAATAGCAAGCGTCTGTTGATTATCGTGTACATTGCTTGGGCCTTCCTTTCATTGGGATTCCATGGGTGTGATTTATGGAAATGAAACAGAGTCCCATTAGGGTGCATTTAGCTGGTGTTTCCCTGCATTTGCAGAATTGAGAACAACCCTGCTTTTAAATGGGATTTTTCTTCATTTCCGGGCCACGGTGAGGGACGCCCCACCGAGGCCTCACTTAGTCCCATTTCCTGCACTAACAAGCTCCATTCGCCAGTGCAGGAAGAGATCAGGGCGTCATTTAAAAATGGTGCATGCTGCATGAACACCTCCCCCCCCATGGCCTCTGTTCTCCCCCAACTTACCACTGAGGGGGTCCTTGAGCCTCCTGCACCCCACCTCATAAGGGCAAGGCACTCCCGGGTCCGATCCCTGGTGCGTGCCGAATGCTACCCGGCACCGCCACCCTGGTAGTGCCACGGTGCCGGCTGGCATCGGGGGAGCCAGGGCACCACTCTGCCGGGAGCCTGACCAGCTGGGTTCCCGATCACCTGGGAAATCCTTACAAGTGCCACCACGCCTGGTCCACATGGTGGAGAGCAGTACTTGCTCGGGATCTCCAAGGCCCGGGGGTTAGATACAGTGCCTTGGGTAACTCAGGCTAGACCATATTTAAGTGAGCCTGATTGCAGACCTAAATATGCAAATTTAGGCCCCAGCCAGTTTGCGGGCCAGATCCAGATTGCGACGCCTCATGAAATCTCATTAGAATCCGCGAGCCGTGACGAAACCGGTAAATCTGGCGAGAAGCATCTTGCGAGACCTGCTGACCTTGGCGTTCCACCGGTGCAGCATGAGCCACCCCTTGGGTTGAGGGCCCAGCCATCCACATTCGGCCCAGCTAGAGTGCTATGACTCGGGTTCAGATATGACGTGGAGGTATCCGCGCCGGCAGACGACAGTGTGTCCAGAACCGAGGTCCCGACGGTTCTTCTTTGGTGGTCAGCGACCTGTTATACTCCACCTGGCCCACTGCAAGTGGATGCACAGCCGTGGGCTGAGCAGCGGAGGAGACATCCGCCACGGATAGCTGATGGAGGGCCTTCGGGGAGGGGGGGGGAGGGGGGGGGGATGTCATAGCCCCCACGAGGATCATGGCGAAACAATCATTGATCCCACTGTGGGACACATGGAGGGCAAGCTCCCCAGTTAACCACCTGGGTCTCGTTATGGGCAACGTACTCAGGGCCTGCAGTAAGAAACCCTCCCAGCTAGGATTGCACTTGGAGTGAAGTGCTGTATTACACAGACTGTTGTAAATATGGAAATAAATTCATTTTCATTAACTACAGCTTCCCTCTGAGTTTTTGTACAAATGTATCTGGAAAGTTGTGGCCACCAAGCACAGCAGATGTAGATGTATGCTGATGGACTTAGACACAAATTAGCATGCAGCTTTCAGGGCACGTGTCAATGCCAGTGTTCCTCAAAAATCCAAAGTCTCAACGCTTTGGACAACATCATGGCAGGTTTGAATGTTGGGTTGGGGTGTGGGGGGGACGCAATTTAATCAGGCCGGAGGGTGGGGGATGGAAATCCTGCCACATTTCCACCTCCACTCTGATTAGGTTTGAGGTGCGAAGACCCGTGGACAGCATTCTCATCCTATCATCAATTGAGGCCCTAAATGAACAATTAATGCTCATTTAAAAGCCTCATCCTGTAGCAGGAATTGTAGGGCTCTCTCACCCAGCCTTTCCTTACCCACAGTAAGTCCCACAGGGCAGCACGGTAGCACAGTTGCTTCAGAGCTCCAGGGTCCCAGGTTCGATTCCCGGCATGGGTCACTGTCTGTGCAGAATCTGCACGTTCCCCCTGTGTCTGCGTGGGTTTCCTCCGGGTGCTCCGGTTTCCTCCCATAGTCCAAAGATGTGCAGGTTAGATGGATTGGCCATGCTAAATTGCCCTTAGTGTCCAAAAAGGATAGGTGGGGTTACTGAGTTACGGGGATAGGGTGGAGGTGTGGGCTTAAGTAGGGTGCTCTTTCCAAGGACCGGTGCAGACTCAATGGGCCAAATGGCCTCCTTATGCCCTGTAAATTCTATGCTTCTCCCTCAGCGGCTTGGAGGAAGACTATGTCAGCTTTCAAACTTCTCAGATGAGCGAAGACTCTGGATCTTTTGACTGGGCCGTTAAGTCCGCTAACGTTCCAGGTGACTATCCTGGTGGGGGGGCTTCTGTTCCACCCCCCTTTATTGTGGGATCAACCATACTTACCTTGTGGATGCTCCCCTGCACTCTGGGGTTTCCCTTTGTTAGGAGGCCATCCAAAATGGCTACGGTCACCGTTCTCACCTTGAGGCCTGGCCCCTGCGTTCCGGGGTTTGCCTTTGTCCAGGGGCCACCCAACATGGCCGCCAACCATGTGTACGTCACATGGGTGAGCCCTCGCACACCTGTTAAATACTGAAGTGGCAGAAGAAGCGACAGGCCTGCTCGGAAAGAGGCAACATAAACGTCTCACCAGCTCTCCCACCAGTGGCCGAGTCTCCTGTGAGATTCCGCGAGATTCTACCTTTTTGTTTTCAGATAAAGGCTGTGCACAACAAGAAAGAATACAAGTTTAGCAGATAAGGCCCTGCAATTGCAGACAATAAACAGATTTGAATAATGTATACCCGAGATCCTGGATGCAAAAGACAAACATCCTGAAGCTTTCACCGAAACTCACAGTTGGATTATTTGTTTGTTTTTCTTTCTCCCACTCCTCCAATTTAAAGTAGCACACAGCCTCAGAAGTGTCCGTGGCATAGTGGTGATGTCATTGCTCTAGTAGTCCAGAGGCCCACCGCAGCTGGCGGAATTTCATTTCAATGACTAATTCAGGAATTGAACACTAGGCTGCGATCTGATGGAAAGGTTTCTAAGTGTGGTAGCGAGCGGGAACTGCCGTGAGCTTCCCGACGCTCGGCCTGACGAGGCCGTCACCTCTATACAACCTTAATTGGTCCACTTAACGAGGCCCCACGGGCTTCATGCCGCAAATGACCGTTCCGCCAGCTGATTTTCCGGGATCGCACTTGCCAGCCCCCCACTAACAAGGGGAAGCAGCACTTAAACCCATCCGCAGAGCGAACCCCACACAGCTCGCTGCCATGCCACCGAGGAGGCAAATCCAACGATTCGGGGATGCTGACCTGGCCAGATTGTTGGATGTGGTCAAGACCAGAGGGGATGCCCTGCTCCCCCGAGGGACTCAGAAGGTCAGCCACAGGGCAGCCAGTGCCGCATGGGAGGAACTGGCAGCGGCCGTCAGCTTGGGGAGCGTTACCAGAAGGACCGGCACCCAGTGTCGCAAGAAGATCAACGACCTCCACCGGGCCGCAGAGGTGCGGTACCAAGCACATGGCACCAGCCCACATGTGCTTGGTACCGCACCTGCCCATGGCCGTTCTGTGACCCAGCCCACACATGTCCAGAAGTGCCACCCACGCCTCCCCTCCCCCAACATCCCTTCCCCCCCCCCATACTCCCCATCCTAACCAAACTCTCCTTCCCACCCAGACTCCCCATCCCCCCATATGCCCCATACTCCCACACCCCATCCCCTCCATACTCCCTCCCCGCCCAAACTCACCATCTCCTCCCCCACCCCCACGATGCCCACATTGTGTCCCCGCAGGAGAAGTTGGCACACAACAGATGAGAAGGCCCAGAAGGCCAGACATCAGTCTTCGCCCCCTATGAGGAGAGGTCGCGGGGTGGTCGAGGACAGATCTGTCGCCAATGTAGAGATTGACGTACGGTGCAGAGGTGAGCTTCCACCAGGCCTCACCCAGATAACCTGTCACACGCGAGTTGTTAAGACCATACGAGAATGGCCCATCCCTCCCACTGACCACATGTCCATTCTTCTACAGGATCCTCATCCGATGGTCGTTTGTCGTCCCCACCTCCCATAAAAACATCTCGGAGGGGAGCTCCGTGGAGACAACCATATTCGCAGCACATCCCCACCCTCCACCAGCGCAGAGACACACACCTTGGTGGCCGACAGTGGTGGGCAGGCTTCTGGGGTACATTCTGGTGAGCACCACACAGTTACTGATGTACATCAGGTGGAGGTAGGAATGCCCAGGTGAGACAGCAGTCGTAGGTTGGGGTCCCAGTCAGATGCTCAGCCTCTGGAACACTACAGAGGCTACGGGCACAGGAGATAGCGCTGGCAATGCATAGCACCGATGTCAATGCTGCAAGGGTGATGACCGCAGTGGAGAGCCTGGTGCACGATGTCAGCAGCATTAGTGGAGGCATCAAAGGCATGGCTCAGTCAGTGACAGCCATGGCTGAGCGCCCCGATAGAATGTCTGGCTCACTTGGGGATGTGATCCAGTCACACGTGGACCTCGATGAGGCGCAGCAGACCATGTGCCAGTCTCCGGTAGGCATTGCCCGGGCGCTCCAGTGCATGTCCTAATCTCTGAGGATCATTGCCGAGGGCATCAACACCATGCTGCAGACATTGGGGAGCTGCCAGGGCTGGCAGAGCCAGGTGACGGAGAGGCATTTGGGGCTCGATCCGGCTGCCCCTCCATCCCAAGGTGAATCCCGAGGCCATATGGGCATTGTCCGGGAGGAGGGGGCACTGGATGCCAACCCGAGGCAATGGAGGCCACCAGCTCCCCTGAATTCCACACTCTTGACAACGGTATATCTCGGAGCCATCACCTGGTGCAGGGTGGCACGCGATGCATGTGCCTCCGGCCCCAGGGCCCCCAAAGGACTCCCACTAGGGGCTGCAAAGACCAAGGGATGTGGTAGGCAGCTGGCTACCTCCACCTCTGATGTGCATCCTGGGGACACACCTAGGCGCAGCAGTAGAACACGGAAGGCTAAACAGGTCGAGGATCAACGAGGGGCATATGAGGGAAGAGTGCAATGATGGACGTGGCCACGTTCTTTGTGAAACGGGCGAGGATGAGAGCCTCCTTGGTCCTCAGGGCTTGCCGGAACCGTGCCGCTGCCATCTGTCCTCCAGCCTCCGACATCCTGCGGGTCTTCTCTGGGCTCGTCCTCCAGCCCCTCCTGGTTCAGTGCCTCCTCGTCCTCCTCCTCTTCCTCGGAGGTGGCCAGATGTTCCTCCACCCCCAGCTCATCGCCCTGCTGCTGTGCCTGGTTGTGGAGGTACAGAAGACCGCCACAAAGCCGGCGACCCTCTGGGGGGGGTGTACTGCAGAGCATCACCAGAGCGGTCAAGGCATTGGAAAAGCATTTTGAGGAGTCCGATGTTCAACTCAATGACAGCCCAGGTGGCCACATAGGCCTCGTTGTATCAAGTCTCAGCATCGGTCACTGGCCTCCATACTGGCATTAGCCAGGTCCTCAGCGGGTCCACCAAGAGCCAACCAGCCATGGTGGTCCTAGAAGAGGCCGGGGATGTCCAACTGCCCCAGGATGTAGCTGTCATGCACACTCCCTGGGAAGCGGCACACACATGCATGATCTTCATGTGGTGGTCGCACATGAGCTGGACATTCAGGGAGTGGAACCCCTTCCTGTTGATGTAGTGCACTCCCAGAAGGCCCGGTGAGGGCAAGCCGACATGCGTGCCATTTTGTAGCCCCTGGACCTGGGTCATCCCGGCGATTGCGGAGAATCCTGCTGCTCGGGCATCTTGTTGGACCTGGTCCACGTCAAACTTTATCTTGTTTACTGCCCGAGCAAACAGGGCATCCGTGACCCCAAGGATACACTTGTGGGCTGTAGCTTGTGAGATGCCACACAAGTCCCTGCTCGAGCCCTGGAATGATCCTGAGGCAGTGCAGGGCTGCAGTAACCTTGACGGCCACCGGGAACGGGTATCCTCCTCCTCCACATGGTGCCAAGTCCGCGAGGATATGGCACAGGCGCTGCACTGTGCCCTTGTTGTGGTGGAGCCTCTTGCGGCACACACTGTCCATTATCTGTTCGAATGACCAGTGACACCGGTACACCCGGGGCCGTCACCGGCCTCCCCCTCTGGGTCCCTCCCTGGCCTGATGGGAGGCCGGGTCCTCATGGTGCTGGGCGGTGCCCTGCACATGCGCTGCCGCCTCGAGTCTCTGTCGATGCTCCTGTCGCCGTCTTCTCTGGCGTCTGGCTGCCTGGCCTGCCAGCAGCACTGCAATGGCAGCCTCCCCAGGATCCAAGATATCCATTCCGTGTAATATCTGTAAGGATCAGAAGGGTGTGTGACTGATAGCCAGCGGTGTCTTCCACCCCAGGACTCTCCTTTCCACCATTTCCCCCACCCTTCCTCCTCCCCTCTTCCACCCACCCCCTGCCATACTTCACGCCTAACCCATGCACCCCCAGCCGCAGATCACTGGACCCCAGAACCTGTTCCCCAGACACCCGAACATAACTTTACCTGTTCAGTCTTCTCTGATAGTCATAACTTCTCAGTTCTGATATCATCGTGTTAATCTTTTGCTCCTTCTCCAATGTCTGCAGAGGTGAGCTGGCTGCCAGTGACAGAAAAGAAGCTAACACCTTGCAATACCCACTATCACTTACTCACTCCGCCAAGCACAGGCACCATCACAAATAAATCCACCTTGGAGGATTTAGCAAGTCAGTGGCACTGGCAGTTAGGGGAACAGGAGCTTTGATGGCTGGAGGGCCAGTTCAGAAACTCAGCTACCAAATGCAGGGATTAATGTCCCTTGGGGCTGGCATGTAGAAGAAAGCTGCTGTCAAAGCATTCAATTATTTTGCAGTTATTTGAGATTCTGAGAAGCACCCTAGATGTCTGGTAGTGATTGTGGAGTTAATTTCCTTCGTATGTTGGTGGGTTCGGGCACAAGTCAACACATGGGACTATGATATAGAGCAATAACAAAGAAAGGGACGGGACTGGATGATTAATATTCCTACAAGGTACTATTATAACCCACGCAAGACCTACGGGGTAGAACAATTAGCCTCCCTGTGAGCCTCATTGAGTACGAGCTCCCTGCCTGCTGGCTCCGCCCAGGAGGCGGGGTATAAATATGCGTGGCCTCCAGCTAGCAGCCATTTCGCCACACATCTGATAGCAATAAAGCCTCAGTTTGGATTCAACTATCGTCTTTAGTCCAATCGATCGTGCCTCAGTAATAAAATTAGTTTCTCTTATCCACTCGTCTTGGACTCATCTGAGATCACTAAACTGGTGATGAGAATAAAAGTGGAGCTACTGTCGATGCAGCTGACTGTCAAACGAACAACCCCCTCCTCTGCACTACAATACTGAGGTTGGAATTTATTTTTCCAAGATGCTGTTATTTGGAAAATTGGATACATTTGCTGCCGGCATTGATGATTGGATGCATTATGCTGAACGTATGTGTTACTTTTTGGGGGCGAATGCTATAACCAGTGAAGACCGAAAGATGGTAATCCGTTTAACTGCCTGTGGGACCCACACTTATGGGGTGATCAAAAGCCTGATATATTCCGCAGCCCCAGACACCAAGACTTTTGAAGACCTGGTGACCCTGGTCGCACAACATTATCACCCCAGGGTGTCAGTCATTGTGCGGAGATACCATTTTAACACAGCGGAGAGGGCCCCAGGAGAGTCGGTGACTGAGTTCCTAACAGGGTTGAGAAAATTAGCCGGGTTTTGTGAGTATGCACTTATCTCTCGGAGATGGTACGAGACCGCTTGGTCTGTGGCGCCAATAATGTGGCAACGCAAAGGAAATTGGTGGCCGAACCAACTTTGGGCTTACAATAGGCTGTGCAGATTTTGCTACCAAGGGAGAGTGCTGAAAAGGCGGTGCAGAAACTTCAGGGTATGGAGGTGAACATTATTGGGTGTACCGCCTCCCGGCATGCAGCACCCCCCAGGACGGAGACCCCACCTTGGTTTGATAACCATAGGGGCCTGGTCCGATGGTCTAGGACTGAGGCAGCCAGGTGTGACACCTCCCAGGAGACAGTAGAAGTGGAAGCCAGGCAATGTGGGATGCAGGAACCGCAGGGGATGCAAATTTCAAAGTAATCAGCAGCCCTGCCACCCCAACAGAGGCCGGGGCCAGTACGGGCCGTACCTTCCACATTGACCGACATGATGAGGATCGGATGCCGTTAAATTGCATCGCGGCCCCCATTCGGATCACCGTGCGAGTCAACGGTCACTCTTTAGAGATGGAACTTGATACAGGTACTGCCATTTCGGTCACCGAGTGGCAAATGTTCGGTAGCATGCAATCTGGGATTCAACAATCAAATTTGCAAGGCATGGAGGCGGGGCCCACAGTGATTTACGGGCAATAGTTGGGAAGACTCCCACTGATTGTGGTGAAGGGACATGGCCCCAGCCTGTTAGGCCACGACTGGTCACACAGACTGCACCTTAAGATGTAACACATTTTCCAGATGGGGACTGGAGGCTTCTACGAGGTACCGGGGAAGTACCCTGAGGTTTACCGGCCAGGGTTAAGAAAAATCAAGGGAGCCATGGTGAAGATTCAGATGGATCCGTATGCGCAGCCAAAATATTCGGTCCCTTATGCGCAGTAGAAAAGGTAGATGCTGAGTTAAGCCGGCTAGAGGGCTTTAATATTATTCAGCTGGTACGGTTCATCAATTGGGTTTATCTGGACCGGGATGGCCTGCTCTCTGTCACGGAAAAAGTAAGGGCCAAGCAAAATGCCCCTACACCTGAGAACATGGCCGAACTGCATTCCTTCCTCGGGTTAGTAAACTACTATGAAAAGTTCATCCCCGGTCTCACAACTATGGTGGCCTCCCCTGACACCTCTTGCTCAAAGCAAGTCAGGAGTGGGCGTGGAGAGCTCACCAGGAAGAAGTCAAGAAGCAGTTGATCTCACCAGGCTTGCTCCCGCATTACGACCCCGTCAACCGCTCACGGTCACGTGTGATGCCTCACTGTACAGCATTGGAGCCGTTTTGTCCCATCCCATGGACGATGGCAGGGAGCAGCCGATCGCGTTTGCCTCCAGGACGTTGACCGCGGCAGAGTCCCACTATACGCAGGTCGAGACAGAGTGGTTGGCTGTCGTGTTTGCTGTAAAAAAGTTCCTTCAGTCCGTGCATGACCATCGTTCATGATCCTCACAGACCACAAGCTGCTATTGGGCCTTTTTATAGAAGACAAAGCAATCCCGCCCATCACCTCCGCTAGAATACAGAGATGGGCCTTTCTACAGGCGGCATACCAATATCTGTTTGAGCATCGACCAGGTACCCAAACCGCAAATACAGATACTTTAAGCAGACTGCCATTGCCAATGCATCCTCCATCTCTTCCTAGGTCTGATGAAGTGATAGCCACGCTAAACTTTCTGGAGGCGTTGCATCCCAGATATGGGAATGGAAGCAGACGAATCCCAGACTGCCCTAAGTCCGCCGCATAATCCTGTACGAGGGCCAGCATGGAAGATTACCCGAGGACCTACAAGCATTTTCAAACTAAATATCCGAGCACGGGCCAGGACTCCATCTTGCGGGACTTGCATAAGACATCCAGGGGTGTTGTAAATGAAGATGCTCACTTTCAGCTATGTTGTGGCTGAGCCTGTACGCAGAGATAGAAAGAATGGCTCAACAATGCAGGGTTTGTCAGGAGCAGCAGAAGCTCCCGCCCGCAGCACTGCTCCATCCTGGAGAATGGCTGGGGCAGGCTTGTGTGTGGCACATGGCTATTTTGCTGGCCCTTCCCTCGGATCTATGTTCTTTATTTTTGTGGATGCCCATTCGAAATGTCTTGAAGTCCATAAGATAGCGCCGTCTACCTCGAGGACGATCATTGAAAATTACTGCTCTCATTCAGCACGCAACCGGTATCCCAGATGTGTTGGTCACTGACAATGGGACACCCTTTACCAGCGAGGCATTCACAGGGTTTATGAAGGCAAACGGGGTGCGGCATACCCATAGGGCCCCATATCATCCAGATACGAATGGGCTAGCGGAAAGGGTGATGCAAAGATTTAAATGGGGGCTGAAAAAGTAAACCTCTGAATTGATGGACATCCGGTTATCCAGATTTCTGTTCTGTTACCAAGGCACACCACACGCAGCAACTGGGGTACTACCGATGGAATTATTGATGGGCCAGCAACCAAGGGCCTGTCTCCATCTTACATTCCCATATATTGGCGGGAATGTACGCCACAGCCAAGTGCAACAAGGGCATCGGCCAGATGGACAGAAGCGGACCAGACTGTTTGTACTAGGTGACGCAGTCTATGTTTGGAAATTCGCAGACGGCACCCGGTGGATCTCAGGAACGGTTCTTCGCCAGATCAGGCCAGTGTCATACCAAGTTCAAGGTCGCATCATGAAAAAAACACGTCAAGCATATCAGAAACAGATCAATAGTGCACAGACCGTCTCAAGAGCAGCCAATTACTAACTAACCTACTCCAACTCTTTGAGACTCAAGAGTGTTGCCCCAAGGGGGAGAGGATACAGAGATGTGAGAGGTCGTTGATTCGGATTCCAACATGGAGACCCAGGTGTCAGAAATCTCCGACGGGGAGCAAGCTGTTCAGCAGCCTCCAACAGTACCTCCACTGCAGCGGAAACAACATTCACCGTCCAGGTATACGCCGGCATGTCCGGCCCAGCCGGCGCAGTCAGGAGTGAAGAGGCGCAGACATCCTCCTACTCCACCATCATTGGATGTTCGGAATTTTGGGGGGGAAGGGGGGATGTTATAATCCGCATGAGACCTACGGTTAGAAGCAATTAGCCTCCCCATGAGCCTCGTTGAGTACGAGCTCCCCGGCTGAGGGGCAGGAGCCCATTGACACTCTAATAACCTGGAATATAGAGGTTCGCCAGTTTGGAACCGATACCTCAGGCCCGGCTGGATCCGAAGAGTATTGTACAGACTATAACTTTGTAATAAAACTAGTTTCTCTTATCCACTCATCTTGAACTTGTTTGTGGTCACTAAAGGTACAAAGAAAGATATGGAAGGAATAGAAGGAGGGGATGGGGAGTGGAGGGATAGATCAAAGAAAATAATATCATACTGGATAGGGATGGTGTAATAGAGAGGTTATACGGTTAGAGTTTATACGGACAGAATTTATACGGTGAGACTTAAGGAACAATAGAGCAGCTACTACACTCCTTGGTGTGCACTTTTGGGCATTAAATAGTGGGAAGGCAATAAAGAAGCAGGCTTTTCAGGCTAATAACATAACATTGATAATAAGAGACATCAATTATCCTCATATAGATTGAAAGAAAAAAAGGTGCGCATTTAATTAGCATCTTTCACAACCACCAGATGTCCCAGAGTGCTTTACAGGCAATTAACTATTTTATTGAAGTGTAGTCACTGTTGCAATTTAGGAAACAATCAATTTTGCACACAGCTAACTCTCACAACCAACAGTTCTATAATAAACAGGTAATTTCTCTTTTTTGAGATGTTGATTGATATTGACCAAGACATCAAGGATAATTTCCTTGCTCTTTTGTGAAATTGTGTCTTGGGATCTATTAGACTGGATTGGTTTATTGTTACATGTACCAAGGTACAGTGAAACGTATTTTCTGCGAGCAGCTCAAACAGATCATTTAGTACATGAAAAGAAAAGAAGATAAAAAGAAAATACATAATAGGGCAACACAAGGTCCACAATGTAAATACATAGACACTGGCATCGGGTGAAGCATAAAGGAGTGTAGTATTAATCAGGTCAGTCCATAAGAGGGTCGCTTAGAAGTCTGGTAACAGCAGGGAAGAAGCTGTTTTTGAATCTGTGCGTGTTCTCAGACATTTGTATCTTCTTTTCGATGGAAGAAGTTGGAAGAGTGAGTAAGCTGGGTGGGAAGGGTCTTTGATTGTGTTGCCCGCTTTCCCCAGGCAGCGGGAGGAGTAGACAGAGTCAATAGATGGGAGGCAGGTTTGTGTGATGGACTGGGCTGTGTTCATGATTCTCTGAAGTTTCTTGCGGTCTCATTGGAAAGACAGTACTAATTGGCTAGGTGATTAGTTTGTGATGCAGAGTGACGCCAACAGTGTGGGTTCAAATCCCGGACTAGCTGAGGTTACCATGAAGGCCTCGCCATCTCAACTTTACCCCTCACCTGAGGTTTGGGACCCTTAAGTTAAATCACCTGTCAGCTCTATCCCAAAAAGGGGACAGCAGTCCTTAGGGACTCACGCTGGAGAGTCAGCTTAAATTGTTGTGCTTTATAGGAGACTTTCACCTCCAACCTTCTGACTCCAAAGAATATAACTATTGAACCATGATTAACACATGGGACAAGAGCAATGTGAAGAGGGGGTGGAGTTCCTGTAATGTGTACAAGAGAACTTTCTTGATCAGTGTATTTCCAACCAAATGGGGTCGGACAGCGCCGAATCTTCCAATGGGGAATGAGGTTGGGCAAGTGGAAAATGTTTCAGTGGGGAATTATTTGGAAAAAGACAAGATGCAATCAAAAATAAAAATACTTAACTGGAGGAGGGCTAACGTCAATGAGTTGGAAAGGGATTTGTTCCAGGGGATTAGAATCTGATAGATGACAATGGGAGATGCTCAAAAAGGAGATAGTTTGGGTACAGAGTGGTATCAGGGCGAAGGAAGGACATCCAAAACTAGAGCTCACAGGCTGACTAAAGATGTCCAAGTTAAAATGTGATACCTAAAGGAGGTGTTTGACAATTAGAGGGTTCATAATACAGTTGAGAACTAGGATGCATAGGAAGTACAGAGGAAATCTCAAAAGAGCATTAAATAGAATAAAAATAGATTACCAGTTAACATAACAAACAAATTTGTAGGACTTTTATAAACATTTAAATAGTAAAAGGATAGTCAAAGAAAGAGTGGGGCTTAACAAATGAAATGAAAATCACTGGAGGCTGTTCTCCACTTTGAGAGAGAGAGCTGAGTGGTGGTGATTTAGCCTGAGGGTCTCCACAGGCAAGGGACAAGGTTGAGAATATGGGAATTGAACCCATGTTGTGGCTCTGCATCACAAACTAGCCATCCAGCCAACTGAGCTAACCAATATCTGTGGAGGTAGCACTCAGGTACTAAATCAGTACTTTACATGTATCATCACGAGAAAAGTTGAAGCTGTCTGTAGAGCAGTAAAGGAAAAGGCAGTAACAGTATTGGATAGGCTAAAAATAAAGATGAGGTACTCAGGATATTAGCCCTGAAAGTGAGAAAGTCGCTCAGTCCGATGGGATGCATCTGAGGTGAATGAGTAAAGAAGTAAGGTTGGGAATTATGGAGGATCTGACCACAATTTTCCAATCGTCCTTAGCATGAGTGTGGTGCCAGAGAACTGGAAGATTGCAAACTGGAAAAAAGAGAGAGGGTTAAACCCAGTAACTGCAGGTCAGCCTAATATCACTGGTGGGAAACTTTTGGAGACAATAGTTCAAGACAAAATTAATTGGCACAGGGCTAAGATTGGACTAATAAATGGAAGTCAGCAAATTGTGTTTGACTAATTGACTTGAGTTCTTTGGTGTAACAATGAAGATAGATGATGAGGATAGAGCAGTTAATATGTGGGTATGAACTTTCAAAAGGTATTTGAGAAAGTACCACGTAATACATTGTTAACAATTTTAAAGCCCGAGAGATTCATGGGACAGTGACACCATGGACACAAAATTGGATAAGGGCCAGAAAGCAGAGTAGTGGTAAAGGATTGTTTTTCAAACAAGAAAAGATTTAACGGGATGTTCCCCAAGGTAGATATTAAGATCACTGCTCATTTTGATGTATATTGGAGACCTGGACTTTGGTATCCAGAGCATCAGTTTAAAATTTGCTGACAGTACAAACTCTGAAATGCAGTGAACAATGAGGATAATAGTAACAGGCTATAGGAGGACATGGAAGATGAAATCTAAGGCAGGAAAGTGTGAAGTGATACATTTTGGTAGGAATATAAGGAGAAGTAATGTGAATTAAATGTGACTTGGGGATACATTTACACAAATTTTTGAAGGTACAAGGTGGCTATTAAAAACCAATTTGGTATTTGACATAATGAATCGAGGAATAGAATACAAAAGCAAAAGGTTTATAGAACCATAGAAAGGTTGCAGCACAGGACAGTCAGTCCATCACGTCTGCACTGGCCAAATAAAGGAAAAAGAAACTAGCTGTTTATTTGAATCCCACTTTCCGGCACCTGGTCGGTAGCCTTGCAGGATACAGCACTTCAGATGCAGATCCTGACATATTTTAAATGAGTTGAGCATTTCAGCCTCACCCACTAATCCAGGCAGCGAAATCCTGATGCCTACCACACTCTGGGTGAAAGGGATATTCCGTGTGTGCCTTCTGATCATTCTACAAGTCATCTTAAATCTATGCTCCCTTGTAATTGACCTCTCAGCTAGGGGAAACAGGTCCGTATGTCTACCCTATATAGCCCCTCATAATTTTGTACACCTCAAATAGGTCACACCTTAGAGTCCTCTGTTCCAAGTGAAACAGTCCTAGCTGAAAGTCTTTCCTCATTGCTGCAATTTTCAAGCTCTGGCAACATTCTTGTAAATCTCCTCTGTACTCTCACTGGAGCAATTATGTCCTTCCTGTAATGTGGTGACCAAAACCCCAGCTATGGCTTAACCAGTTCCAGCTTTACATCAGAGCTTTTGTATTCAATACCTCATCCAATAAAGGAAAGCATTCCACATGTTTATTTTAGCCACCTTATCCACGTGTCCTGCCACCTTCAGGGACACTCCAAGGTCCCTCACTTCCTCTACCCCTCACAATATCCTCCGGTTTATTGAGTATTCCTTGCTCTGTTTCCCTTCCCCAAATGCATTACTTTTCCAGATTGAATTCCATTTGCCACTTTTGCCACAGGGTGGCACTACCAGGGTGCCAGTGCCAAGGTGCCAGAGGGAGTGCCATGGTGCCACCCTGCCCTGCCCCCGACCACCTGGGGGTCTCTAATAGCCATTATGACTGGTCCATGTTTGTGGAAACCTGTACAAACGGCGCCTTGGAGAGATCTCCTGTTAGGTCCTGGGCGCTGGGAGAATCTTGTGAACACATATTTAAATTTGCCTAATGAACCATTCAAATATGCAGATCTGGATCATGCCCAGTGAGGGTGAGTGGCCTCTCGCGCGATTGATCGGACTTATCCCAACATCAAGTCGGGCACGACAAGGCTGCTAAATCGTGCCCTAAATCTAGAATTGTGCCCCTCCCTTGTAAGCTGAACCTTTATAAAACACTGGTTAAGCCTGAATATACGTGGGGATTTGATAGAGATGTTCAAATATAGAGTACCTAAGGAAACTGTTTCCAGTAGCAGAAGGGTCAGTAACCCAAAAGGACAGATTGAACGTGATTGGCAAAAGAGCCTGAGGCAGTGGCACAGTGGTTAGCACAGTTGCTTCACAGCTCCAGGGTTCCTGGTTCGATTCCCAGCTTGGGTCACTGTGCGGAGTCTGCATGACGCCCACAGTCCAAAGATGTGCAGTTTAAGTGACTTGGCCATGAGCAATGCTCGGGCTGTTGGAGATAGGGTGGGGGAGTGGGCCAAGGTAGGCTGCAGACTCCATGGGCTCAATGCCCTCCTTCTGCACTATGGGGGGTCCATGGACGTTTATTTTTTAGTACGAAGTCTTACAACACCAGGTTAAAGTCCAACAGGTTTGTTTCCATGTCACTAGCTTTCGGAGCGCTGCTCCTTCCTCAGGTGAATCAGTCACTGTTGGACTTTAACTTGGTGTTGTAAGACTTCGTACTGTGCTCACCCCAGTCCAACGCCGGCATCTCCACATCATGGTTTTTTTTTACATGGTGAGGTTATTCAGATCTGGAACGGCCTGCAGGGCGTAAACAGATTCAACAGTAACTTTAGGAACTGGATAAATACTTGAAGGGAAACATTTATCCAGCCTGCAGGGGAAAATTAGGGAATCAGAATTCAGCTCCGTCAAAGGGGAAGGAGGCCTCCTTGCTCTATTCCAGTCTCTGATTCTGGGGGCAACGGTGCCTGTCGACTGGGAGGAGGTGAGAAGCTCACCCCCACCCCCAGCTGCAGCAGAACCACAGTGACAGATTAAAACAGAACTCGAGCCCGCACAGAGAAACAAAATCAACAGCCCAGGAATGTGACAATTACTATTCCGAAACGTGGCTGCATTTATTGATCAGCTGCAGATTGTGAATTCCCCCGGGCTGGCACAGAGCGTGAGTGGGAGGATGTGAGGCGAGTGTGTGCATGGCCAGCTGGTGTGAGGGCTGGCCCAGGCCGGGGGCAGCGGGGGCACAAGGAGGCGGGGGGGCGGGAACTGGCAGTGAGCATCCACAGGTGAGGGGGGCCAAGGTGCCAGCTCACTCACCAATCGCCCCATTAATGACGAGTGTACGGTTAGCAATGCCAAAACCGAACCCTCACTCAAGAGGATTTCGTTCAATGAAACCAAGGATCCTGTAACTATACAGAGGAGCCGCCCACTATCTCTCTCAGTAACTTTCCTTCCCCACGTCCTCGGCTTGCGCCTCACGCTGACAGAGGGAGCCAGCCTGCTCAGAGGCAGGGCAGCGAAGGTGCTGCACGTGTTTACACAGACAGAGCCCAGATAGTCAGTGCACTGGAGACAAGCGCGGAGGGGGGAGACCTGTGGACAGTAAAAAGAACGCTCCTCGCTCCAAAGAAGCTAAACTTAACCAGACCTGTCACATTCACAGAGCTGGGACACGTTTCTGCCTGAGAGGTAAGTAGTACAGTTCAGTGGGAAATCGGCAACTTTTCAAAAACAAATACTCAAATCGCACACATTACTTCCGCCTGTTTGATAATCCTACCAATTCGCTCGATGTCGTAGTTTGACGAGAATGAACGAGTTGAATCCCAGTTTGGTGCAGACAAGCGGGTGAGGGGGAGCAGCGTTAGACTGACTGACATCTCCTTCAGCCGGCAGCAGCGGCTCTGGCGCGACCTCGTCAAAAGACCGTTTGAAGGTCCAGAGACATCCTGTTGACCCAATTCCTAGCCGCCTTTAATCTGTCATAATATGTGATTGGGGAATATTAGTGAGGTTGGAAATCTGAAGCCAACTGGGCTTTCCAAACTATTAGGCGTTTCCTGTCATTTGTAACTGGAATGACATCCCCACTGTTTGGGGCTTGGGGGGGGGGGGGGGGGGGGGGGAGTTCCAATGATTAAATGGATAAACTAAACTCACTAGTGACCTTCAGTGATTATTTTTCAATGCATTTGATGCTATTTAGTGTAAACTTTAGTTGAGATTGTGGTAAATCGTTACTACAATGCAGTATTGGGTGCAGCATTTGAAGACTTGGCCTGGTTGACCATTCACTCTGCTACGGCAGCTAAGATGTTTGGAGACAATGCTATCAATGTTGGCACTGGGCTAGAACGATAACTTGTGCTATCAGTCACTTGACAGTCAGCGGGGGTATTAAATAGCTGTTCCTGGAAGTTACATGGCGGACATTGAACTGTTCTTAAACTTTTCAAACAACACGATTTCTTCTTTCATGTATTTTTTTTAAAAGTTAAACTGTTAGAAATGTTAGAAATCTTATATTGTGTCGGTTTAATTTTAATTTGGGAAGGAAAACGGTAAACCCAGCAGCCTAATCTGACAGAGTGAGAGGGAGTGGGCAGCTGTGCCAGGAGCTCTGGTTTTATAAGGAGTGGTGTTGGAATTCAACTTCACACAGCTGGGCTCTGTACTCCTATGTTTATTATTCTGAAATATTGCTGGATTTATCTGCTAGTTTGTTGAATCCAGAGCCCTTTCAGAATGCAATTTACAGCCTGCCCTTGATATTTCAAGGTCAGGCTGCAAAATTTGAATGATCCTGCAATTTGAACTTTAAAAATGATACAGCTGAATGGGCATTCGAACCTCAAGAAAAGAATTAGAATTAAGGAACTTTGAATTAAGTGGGGCAGCTGGGTAAACAGACTGAAATTCAGGAAGCATTCAGCAGTGTTGATTTGTGTGAAACCCACCTCAATACCTGACTGTGGGTCAGAGTAACTTGCAGTGCAAATTCACTTTACAGACACTATCGACTGTTCGTTCCAAAATAAAAATCAAGACTGTCGCTTCGTTCTTGTTTCCTTAACATTCATTACCAGATTTGTCAATTTTTCCAGATGATTGCAATGCAGGTTGGTCGAAAAAGGGACTAATGGAAGCCACCTTTATCTGTTTTGGCCTGCATGTGACTCCAGACCCACAGTAATGTGGTTGACCCATAGTTGCCTTCTGCAATGGCCGAGCCAGCCATTCACTTCAAGGGCAATTAGGGATGAAGAACAAGTGCTGGTGTTGCCAGCGACACCCACATTCCATGGAAGAATAATAAAACAAACAGGAACAAGGAGGTGTCAGTAATGAATTTGTCACTGTTTCGAAATGGAACACAGCTACTTGAAACTACAGCATTTCTAGTGGCTCAGTTTATATATAACTTACCCAGAGATGTTGGAAAGACCTGAGAGTAACTACTAGACGTTCTTAACTTAGCTGATTGTGAATTGGGTTTTGGTATAGCTACGACAGTTGGTTACTTGAAATAGCCTGAGGTCCTGCCCTGATCTCCATTCGGTGAATCTATGTTTATATGGTAGGGGCTAGTCTAGCTCAGTTGGTTGGATAGCTGGTTTGTGATGCAGAGGTCAATAGTGTGGGTTCAATTCCTGTACCATCTGAAGTAATTCTTGAAGGCCTCGCCTTGCTCCTTGCCTGAGTGCTCTCCCCCTTACAGGGGAAAGCAGCCTATGGTCATCTGGGACTACGGCAAATTTATTTATATGGCACCTTTTAATGTAATAAAACACCCCAAGAAACTTTACAGGGGTGAAGTACAGTATGAGGTTGCGCCACATAAGGACCTATTAAGATAGATGATCAAAAACCTTGTTGAAGAAATAGGTTTGAAGGAGAATCCTAAAGAAGAGAGAGGGAGGCAGAAAGGTTTAAGGAGGGAATTCCAGAAATTAAGAACTCGGCTGTTGAGGGTTACAGCCACCAATGATAGAGCAATTTAAATTGGGGGTGTGCAAGAGGCCAGAATTGGAAGAGGGCTGCGATCTCAGAAGTTGCAGAGCTGGAGGAGATTACAGAGATAGGATGGGGTGAGGCAAGGAGGGATTTGAAAACAAAGATGAGAATTTTAGAATCAAAGCTTTATTGAACTGGGAGCCAGCAAGCACATGGGTGTTCTGTGAACAGGAGTTGGTGTGTGTTAAGATTTAGATTTATTGTCATGTGTACCGATGTACAGTGAAAAGCATTGTTTTGCGTACAGTCCAGGCAGATTGTTCCACACATGAAAACATAGGACGTATGATAAATACACAATGTAAATACATAGACACAGGCATTGGATGAAGTATGCGGAGTGTAATACTACTCAGGACAGAATATGCATAGAGAATCAGTTTAGTCCATAAGAGGGCCATTCAGGAACCTGGTAACAGCAGGAAAGAAGCTGTTTTTGAATCTGTTAGTGGGCGTTCTTAGACCTTTGTATCTTCTGCCCGATGGAAGAGGTTGGATGAGAGAATAACTCAGGTGGGAGGGATCTTTGATTATGCTGCCCGCTTTCTCAAGGCAGCGGGAGGTGTAGACAGAGTCAATGGATGGGAGGCAGGTTTGCATGATGGACTGGGCTGTGTTCACGACTCTCTGTAGTTTCTTACAGTCTTGGGCCGAGCAGCTGCCATACCAGGCTATGATGCAACCAGATAGGATACTTTCTATGGTGTATCTGTAAAAATTGGTAAAAATCTAGGTGGACATGCCGAATTTCCTGAGGTTCCAGAATGCGCTGTTGTGCATTCTGGGTGGTAGCGTCAACATGGGTGGACCAGGACAGATTGTTGGTGATGTGCACACCTAGGAATTTCAAGCTGTTAACCACCTCCAGCTCGGCACCATTGATGCAAACATGGCTGATCAAGAGTTTTGGATGAGCTCAAATTTGTGTAGTTTGGGACATGGGCCAGGAGAGCATTTGAATAGCAGGTCTAGAGGGCATATACTTTATGAAGTAATGAAGGGTTTCAGCAGCAGATGAGCTAATGCGGGGACAGAAATGAGCAATCTCACAGAGGTGGAAGCAGCTAGCTTGGTGAAGGCATGGAAAGGATACCAGGGAAAGGGGCGGAGTCAATAGCTAGGGAATGGAGGTTGTGGCAGAGACCAAAGTTTTCCCAATATTTACTTGAAGGAAGTATCTGCTCACCTATCCAAGCAGTGTGACAAATCAGAGGTAGCGAGGGGTCGGTAAAAGTGGTAGTGGTTAAGGGTGCGCAGTGGTGGGAAGGAGAAGGGTGAGAGTGGGTTAGGATGGAGGAGGAATCTTGTAAGCCATCTAGTTTGAGGGCTATAGTGATGGCAGCATTGCCAATGGCTCCGAGTAGGTATTCAGGGAGCCCAGGGGTGCAGTCCACAGTGAAGATATGGAATCAGCTGAGGAGGCATTTTAGGGTGGAAGGGATGTCGGTGTTAATGCCGCTGTGTGAGAATCATGGGTTTGAGCCGGGGGAGATGGATAGTGTAAACAGGAGGTGGAGGGAAGTGGGGCTGGTCAAGGTGAGGGATTTGTATTTGGAGGAAGGGTTCGCCAGTCTGGAGGAGATCAGGGAGAGGGTTGAGCTGCCGAGGGGTAGTGAGTTCAGGTATCTACAAGTTAGGGACTTTGCACGAAAGGTCTGGAAGTGGTTCCCTAGATTGCCAGAATACATCCTGCTGGAGCAACTGCTACTTCTGGATGTGGAAGGGTGGGAAGAATTGGGGATATATAGAAGTGTCTGGGAGAGCAGGGAGGTGAGCGGGTGGTGAAGATCAAGGAGAAATGGGAAGCGGAGTTGGGAATGGAGATCAATTGGGGAGTATGGAGTGAGGCACTGTGTAGGGTAAACGGGACCTCCTCTTGTGCAAGGATGAGCCTGATACAATTTAAGATGGTGCACATGGTGAGAATGAGTGGGTTCTTTCAGGGGGTAGCAGATGAGTGTGAGAGGTGTGGGCGGGGACCAGCAAATCACGCGCACATGTTTTGGGGTTGCGATAAATTGGGAAGATTCTGGGCGGGAGCGTTTGCGGTCTTAGTCAGGACAGTGGAGGAGGAGGTGGACCCGGACCCTTTGGTGGCGATATTTCAGGTTTCAGAGAAGCCGGAGCTCATGGAGAGGAGGAAGGCCGATGTCTTGGCCTTCGCCTCTCTGATTGCACAGCGACAAATTTTGCTGGAGTGGCGGTCGGCATCGCCACCAGGGGTAGCAGCATGGTTGGGTGACCTGTACGACTTCCAGCGGTTATAGAAGATAAAGTATGAGTTAAGGGGCCCAGCAAGGGAGTTTGAGAAAAGGTGGGAGATGTCTGTGACCATGTTTGAGGAGCTGTTCGTCGCAGGGGGTTAGGCGGGGTGGGGGTGGGGTGGGGGTGGGGGGGGGGGGGGGAGAGAGAGCGTGGGTGATGGGGAGAGGGGAGGGGGGTGAAAGAGGAGAAAAATCTGTACAAACTGTGTAGCTGATTGTTGGGAAGTATGTTTCCCGGGGTGTTTATTTGGTGTAACCTACTTCGATACAAGTTTGTAATAAAATGCGTTTAATAAAATTGTGGTTGTGGTGGAGCTGGATTTCATCAGCATACATGTGGAAATTGTATTGTGTTTACGAAGCATACACAAATTAGTTAAAGACGAGACTGGACTTAGCTAGATTTGTTCTCCCTGATGGTTGAGCATTTGAATGACACTCACAGTCACAGTTAAACTTGAATAATTAACAACTGGATGAGGTACCAGGACAGCTGTCACCATGGGAACATAACACAATTGTTTGAAATGCCTTTCAAGAAAAAGGGAAGGAGAAAGATTTTTTTATTTATATGTATTTGCATTGAATTGAAAAAAATTTTTTGAAATTGGTTCTCTGAATTCTATCTGCACCTAATGTTTTAGGTTAAATATTCAAAAATGTTGAGAAACACAATTAATGACCAGGACAAAAAGAGAAAATGTGAGGAACAAAGAACAGTACAGCACAGGAACAGACCCTTCGGCCCTCCAAGCCTGCGTCGACCATGCTACCCGTGTAACCTGAAACCTTCTACACTTCCAAGGCCCGTATCCCTCTGTTCCCATCCTATTCACGTATTTGTCAAGATGTCCCTGAAATGTACCTGCTTCCATCGCCACCTCCTCCGGCAGCGTATTCCAGACACCCACTACCCACTGTGTAAAAATACTTCCCTCCCACAACTCCTTTAAACTTTGCCCCTCGCACTTTAAACCTATGTCCCCTAGTAATTGACTCTTTCACCCTGGGAAAAAGCTTCTGACTATCTACTCTGTCATTCATAATTTTGTAGACTTCTATCAGGTCGCCCCTCAAGCTCTGTCATTCCAGTGAGAACAAACCGATTTTATCCAACCTCTCCTCATAGTTAATATCCTCCATACCAGGCAACATCCTGGAAACCTCTTCTGTACACTCTCCAAAGCCTCCACATCCTTCTGGTAGTGTGGTGACCAGAATTGAACACTATACTCCAAGTGTGGCCTAACTAAGATTCTATACAGCTGCAGCATGACTTGCCAAATTTTATACTTGATGCACTGGCTGATGAAGGCATGCATGCCGTATGCCTTCCTGATTACCTTCTCCACCTAGACATAGAACATACAGTGCAGAAGGAGGCCATTCGGCCCATCGAGTCTGCACCAACCCATTTAAGCCCTCACTTCCAACCTATCCCAATAACCCCTCCTAACCTTTTTGGACACTGAGGGTAATTTAGCATGGCCGAATCTACCTATCCACCTAACCTGCACATCTTTGGACTGTGGGAGGAAACCAGAGCACCCGGAGGAAACCAACACAGACACGGGGAGAATGTGCAGACTCCGCACAGACAGTGACCCAGCAGGGAATAGAACCTGGGACCCTGGCGCTGTGAAGCCACGGTGCTAACCACTATGCTACCGTGCATTGCCACTTTCAGTGACCTGTGGACCTGTACACCCAGATCCCTTTGCCTGTCAATACTCTTAAGGGCTCTGCATTTACTGTATATTTCCCACCTGAATTAGACCTTCCAAAATGCAATCAAGTAAGATCTAACTGTTCACAGGATTAACACTTAGGGTGTGAACCCTTGGTCAAGACTGGTAAAGTTAATGAGAATTTTTAGGACCCTGATAGCAAAATTAATTTTACTGAGTATGTCACACACATAAACATCTAAGGGGTGAAAATAAATCTGTAAAGCACAGCTAATTAAAATAATAATCTGTTCGGAACTTTTACATCCAGTGAATACATTCCAAGTTTGCTCTCATGAAATTTCACTTCTCGACATATTGCTGGAAGATCAGTACTTTTGACATGAAGTGCAAAATATTTGACAATACTGACTGGTAATGACACACATGCTAATAATATCAGTGCTTTTTCGATCAAGAGCTTGCAGTTATATCTCAGCGCTGCCCTTTCGCTCAAAGCAACTCAAAGCTACACAAGAAATGCCCAAGGGCTGGTTTAGCTCAGGGCTGGTTTAGCTCAGTGGGCTAGACAGCAGGGGCGAAATTCTCCATACTCGGCGCGATGTCCGCCGACCGGCGCCCAAAACGGTGCAAATCAGTCCGGCATCGCGCCGCCCCAAAGGTGAGGAATCCTCCGCATCTTGAGTGGCCGAGCCCTAACCTTGAGGGGCTAGGCCCGAGCCGGACTGATTTCCGCCCCGCCAGCTGGCGGGAAAGGCCTTTGGTGCCCCGCCAGCTGGCGCGGAAATGACATTGCCGGGCGGCGCATGCGTGGGAGCGTCAGCGGCCGCTCACAGCATCCCCACGCATGCGCAGTGGAGGGGGTCTCTTCCGCCTCCGCCATGGTGGAGACCATGGCGAAGTCGGAAGGAAAAGCGTGCCCCCACGGCACAGGCTCGCCCGCAGATCGGTGGGCCCCGATCGCGGGCCAGGCCACCGTGGGGGCACCCCCTGGGGCTAGATTGCCCCGCGCCCCCCCCCCAGGACCCCGGAGCCCGCCCACGCCGCCTTGTCCCGCCGGTAAGCGAGGCGGTTTAATCCACGCCGGCGGGACAGGCATTCTAGCAGCGGGACTTCGGCCCATCCGGGCCGGAGAATCGCCGGGGGGGGGGCCCGCCAACCGGCGCGGCCCGATTCCCGCCCCCGCCGAATCTCCGGTGCCGGAGAATTTGGCAACCAGCGGGGGCGGGATTCACGCCAGCCCCCGGCGATTCTCCGACCCGGCGGGGGGTCGGCGAATCTCACCCCAGGTTTGTGATGCAGAACAAGGCCAGCAGCGCGGGTTCAATTCCCATACCAGCTTACCCGAAAAGGCGCCGGAATGTGGCGACTAGGGGCTTTTCACAGTAGCTTCATACTTGTGACAATAAAAGGTTGTTTTTATTGTAAAACATCCAAAGAAGGAAGAGAAGTGACTTGATAGAGGTGTACACGGTGATTAGAGGCATGGATAGAGTGGATAGTCAGTGACTTTTCCCCAGGGCAGAAATGGCTGTCACGAGGGGACATAATTTTAAGGCGATTGGAGGAAGGTATAGGGGAGATGTCAGAGGTAGGTTCTTTACCAGAGTGATGGTTGCATGGAATGCACTGCCAGCAGAGGTGGTGGAGTCAGAGCCATTAGGGACATTTAAGTGACCCTTAGACAGGCACATGGACAGCAGTAAATTGAAGGGCTGTAGGTTAGGTTGATCTTAGATTAGGATAAATGGTTGGCACAATATCGTGGGCCGAAGGGCCTGTACTGTGCTGTTCTGTGTATATATCTGCTGCAGGGCTTCACAGCAGCATCATCACATTCCTAAATAAGTGTAAATGGATCCACACAACAAGGAATGCACCAGCTCCAGGAGATGGAGCACCACCACTTACTCCAGGGTAATTATGGATAAGCAATATGCTCATCTAGCCAGCAATGGCCACACCCTGTTAAATAATAATAATAAAAACCATTATGCCAAATTAAAGATGGAAAATTTGAACTAATGGCACAAAGAAGGGACTGGGGAGAGAAATCAAGGGCCCAGTGCTTCTTTCTCCAGCCTCCTTTCCCCCCACTTAACTCCCCCTCAATAGTTTATGATATTTTTCTCCCTTTCAACATTCACCTATCAATTCACTAATCACAGAGAAGTCCTGGTGACATTAGTTCATTGTTGGCATCAGGTTCAAAATATCATCTGCCGTATATGTAGCATGGGTCATTCATGTTAAGAGCAGCAATGATATAGTAGAGTGCTAGTTTGTGTGTGCCCTATTTAACAAACCAGACAGAAAAAATTTTACTTTATTTTTTTAAATATAAATTTAGAGTATCCAATTATTTATTTTCCAATTAAGGGCAATTTAGCATGGCCAATTCACCTACCATGCACATTTTTGGGTTGTGGGGGTGAACCGCACGCAGACACGGGGAGGATGTGCAAGCTTCACACGGTCAGTGACCCAAGGTCGGGATCGAACCTAGGACCTCGGCGCCGTGAAGCAGCAGTGCTAACCACTGCGCCACGTGCTGCCGCAGATTTTACTTTATTAGCATTGTGCAATATCGTTAATTTGAGGGAAAAATCTCCCAGTACTTATTTATAGCACTGTGCAGACAATACGTATCTTTGGCGATTGCCTCAGCCCTCATTAACTTGTACTGCACATTGCACCATATGGACATGGTGATAGTAAATTCATAATTGGTGGAAAGATTCAATATTTGCAACCTAGATATCTGCACAGGATTTTAAGAATTATAAGACTTTGTCCAGTTTAAGTGCAAGATATTGTTCAATATGGGGAGTAATTAAATTCTATTTTGGCAGTAATCTCACTGGATAGGAAGATCAAATGACTCGTGAGGAAAAATGTAGAATAATTGAACAACATGGGTTTTCACTGCCAGTGAGAAGCATTAGTGTCCTCTGTGCGACATAATCTGGAAGAGGCCAGTGGACAATGGCTGGTTCACAATTTTTTAAAAACATATTTTTACATAGAATTTACAGTGCAGAAGGAGGCCATTCGGCCCATCGAGTCTGCACCGGCTCTTGGAAAGAGCACCCTACCCAAGGTCAACACCTCCACCCTATCCCCATAACCCAGTAACCTCACCCAACCCCACCCAACACTAAGGGCAATTTTGGACACTAAGGGCAATTTATCATGGCCAATCCACCTAACCTGCACATCTTTGGACTGTGGGAGGAAACCGGAGCACCCGGAGGAAACCCACGCACACACGGGGAGGATGTGCAGACTCCGCACAGACAGTGTCCCAAGCCGGAATCGAACCTGGGACCCTGGAGCTGTGAAGCAATTGTGCTATCGACAATGCTACCGTGCTGCCCCTGTATCTATGTTTTCTTCATCAGCAAGTCTGAAGACTCTGCTGATTGGTGCTTCTCACCACAGTATATTTTCAAAATCTGCTCTGCAACGCAACTTTATCATGATATTTAATTTCAAATGGAGCCCAGCACATCAGTGCAAAAGACAACACTGAAGCATTCATAATAATCTTCAGCCAGAAGTGCCGAGTAGATGATCCAACTCAGTCTCCTCCAGAGGTCCCCAGCATCACAGATGCCAGCCTTAAGCCAATACGATTCACTTCATGTGATATCAAGAAATGGCTGAAGGCACTGGATACTGTAAAGGGTATGCGCTGTTTTGGGCCAGGGTTTAGAGAACACCAAAGTGTATCATGGAGTTCACCTGACCCACAACTTTTACTAGATTGTGGTTATGGGGAGCACACTGGCCCACTCTACAGGTGTGATGCAACAGAGATCTAAAGTACTTTTAAAACAAAACCATGTTTATTTATGAATCCAGTTAACACTTTATAAACCCACAGTAAACATCTCAACAACTATCAACACCAATAATCCCCACAGATACAATATTCTATAAGTAACCCTTCATAACTTTCCTAACAACATCCATAAGACAAAAGACCCATTTTACAGAAAGACAGCAGGTTTAAATTCTCCACAGAAACAGGTATTACTTTGAAATCCTCAAATGATCTGGAGATAGTCTTTAGATTGCAGAGAGAAATCAATATACAGCTGCTTGCTTTGCCTGCCGCTATCCAGCTCTGAAAACAAAACTAAAACACACTGTAGTTGCCTGCTCAAAAACAAAAGTGAAAGTCAGACAGCCCAGCTCCACCCACACTCTGACATCACTGCAGTTATTTGATAAACACCCATTTCTTAAAGGTACTCTCACATGACAGCGCCCTGACAATATTCCAGCACTAGTGATCCAGAACTTGCCACACCCCAAGTCAAGCTGTTCTATTACAGCTATAACATGGGCATCTACCCAGCAATGTGGGAAATTGCTCAGGTATGCCCTGTGCACAAAAAGCAGGACAAATCATACCTAGCCAATTACCACCCTATCAGTCTACTCTCAACCATCATTACAGTGATGGAAGGGATCTTCAACAGTGCTATCAAGCAGCACTTACTTAGCAATAACCTGCTCACTGACACTCAGTTTGAGCTCCACAGGGTCTCTCAGATCCTGACCTCATTACGGACTTGGTTCAAACATGGACAAAAAAAACTGAACTCCAGAGGTGAGATGAGAGTGAATGCTCTTGACATCAAGGCAGAAATTGTTCAAATATGTTATCAAGGAGCACAAGCAAAACTGGATGGTGTGAATTTACAGCTTAAATTGGAAACATGTAATTCATAAATAAAGTTCAACAACAAAAAAGAATGACACCCCCACTTCATGCCATCCCCACTTTCCCCCATGTGACCCTTGCTACCCTTCACTCCCAACCCTCCAACCCAACTTCTCCCCAGAATCCAACATCCCCCAAACTCCCCCCCACCCCTCCAACACCCACAAACTCCTACCAATACCCCTAACATCTCTCCATCCCTCTATCACCCCAACCACCCACTCCACCAACAACCCCCAACCTCCCCTCCCCCTCCAATACCTCCAGCCTTCCCCACCCCTCCAGCAGCACAGCAACTGGTGAAATTGTCATGAAATACAGACTTCTTAAAAATTTTAACTCTCATCATGAATGCTCTGATTTTTTTAAAAGCAGCTTTTTTAGGTCTTCACCTTTTTCTCTGTCTGCTCAGACTGGGGACAAGAAGGAACTCCGTTTGGAGCAAGGAGCTCCAGAACCCTTAGGCCCCAGATATCACCGAAACCCCCGTCCCAAGCCCTGGGACAGGTTTTAAGGAATGTATTGATGGAATAGAGGTAACTGGAGAGGCAGAGGGACTTCGGGACGGAATTCCAGAATGTAGTGTCCAGAGTTGGGCTTAAGCCATGATTGTCAGTGGTGGTGATATACCCTCAATTATGACACGAGAGAGTGTACTCGTAAAACAAAGGCTTTAATAAACAGAGAACTTCGCCAGCCGGAGAGATGAGTGCTCACTGAGCGCCGCCCACAGAACGTCACCTTATATCCAGTCCCTGGGAGGTGGAGCCGGAGGCGGAGTCCCCCGGGGTTCCAAGCCCGGTCTTAAAGAGACATTACATGCATGATCTTAATAAAGGCACATTACCCATTCATCACATTCACCCCCTGTTTAAGAAAAACACAGAGTCCGTCAGGGGTGAAGTGGAATTACATGTCCATTCACTTTGGAGGCCTGATCGTCCTTGTCGACCTTCTCAGCTCGGGCGGTGGTGCGGCGGACACAGACGTCTTCGATGAGGGTACATCCGGGAGCGCGGTGGTCAGGGCTTTTGTTGAGCTCCCCTGCACGATACTTAATATCATACGTGTAGGTGGAGAGCTCGATTCTCCACCTCAAGATCTTGTCAATTTTGATCTTGCCCCGCTGCGCATAATCGAACATGAAGGCGACTGACCGTTGGTCAGTGTCCACGACGTAGCCGAGGATGGCTAGTCGGGTTGTGTGGAAAACGCATTTTTCTTTGTTGTAGGTCAGGTTGAGGGCCCGGGCGGTCTGGAGACATTTTTCAAGGTTTGCGTCATGGTCCTGCTGATCGTGGCCGCAGATGGTGACATTGTCCAAGTACGGGTAAGTACCCCGCAGCCCGTACTGGTCCACCATTTGGTCCATCGTCCTCTGGAAGACGGAGACCCCATTAGTAACGCCGAAGGGGACCCTAAGGAAGTGGAAAAGCCGGCCGGCTGCTTCAAAAGCAGTATAGAGGAGGTATTCCGGGCGGATAGGGAGCTGGTGGTAGGCAGATTTCAAGTCGGCCGTGGAGAATATCCGTTATTGCGCGATCCGGTTGACCATCTCTGTTATGCGGGGGAGGGGGTACGCATCGAGCTGCATGAAGCAGTTTATGGTCTGGCTGTAGTCCAGGACCATCCGTTTCTTTTCCCCGGACCGGACTACCACCACTTGTGCCCTCCAGGGGCTGTTGATGGCCTCGATGACCCCCTCTTTCAGTAAACGCTGGACCTCTGATTTGATGAAAGTCATATCTTGGGCACTGTACCGCCGGCTCCTGGTGGTGACGGGCTTGCAGTCGGGGGTGAGGTTCGCGAATAGTGAGGGGGGTGCAACTTTCAGTGTTGCGAGGCTGCATACCGTAAGGGGGGGGCAAGGGTCCGCTGAACTTCAGGGTCAGGCTTCGGTGGCTACATTAGAAATCCAGGCCGAGCAGCAGGGGGGCGCAGAGGTGAGGGAGGATGTACAGCTTAAAACGTGCGTATTCATAGAACATAGAAAATACAGCACAGAACAGGCCCTTCGGCCCACGATGTTGTGCCGAACCTTTGTCCTAGATTAATCATAGATTATCATTGAATTTACAGTGCAGAAGGAGGCCATTCGGCCCTTTGAGTCTGCACCGGCTCTTGGAAAGAGCCCCATACCCAAACTCAACACCTCCACCCAACACCAAGGGCAATTTGGACATTAAGGGCAATTTATCATTGGCCAATTCACCTAACCCGCACATCTTTGGACTGTGGGAGGAAACCGGAGCACCCAGAGGAAACCCACGCAGACACAGGGAGGACGTGCAGACTCCGCACAGACAATGACCCAAGCCGGAATCGAACCTGGGACCATGGAGCTGTGAAGCAATTGCGCTATCCACAATGCTACCGTGCTGCCCTTAAGAACAAATAAATCTACACTATATCATTTTACCATCATCCATGTACCTATCCAATAGCTGCTTGAAGGTCCCTAATGTTTCCGACTCAACTACTTCCACAGGCAGTGCATTCCATGCCCCCACTACTCTCTGGGTAAAGAACCTACCTCTGATATCCCTCCTATATCTTCCACCTTTCACCTTAAATTTATGTCCCCTTGTAATGGTGTGTTCCACCCGGGGAAAAAGTCTCTGACTGTCTACTCTATCTATTCCCCTGATCATCTTATAAACCTCTATCAAGTCGCCCCTCATCCTTCTCCGCTCTAATGAGAAAAGGCCTAGTACCCTCAACCTTTCCTCGTAAGACCTACTCTCCATTCCAGGCAACATCCTGATAAATCTTCTTTGCACCTTTTCCAGAGCTTCCACATCCTTACTAAAATGAGGCGACCAGAACTGTACACAGTACTCCAAATGTGGCCTTACCAAAGTTTTGTACAGCTGCATCATAACCTCACGGCTCTTAAATTCAATCCCTCTGTTAATGAACGCGAGCACACCATAGGTCTTCTTCACAGCTCTATCCACTTGAGTGGCAACTTTCAAAGATGTATGAACATAGACCCCAAGATCTCTCTGCTCCTCCACATTGCCAAGAACTCTACCGTTAACCCTATATTCCGCATTCATATTTGTCCTTCCAAAATGGACAACCTCACACTTTTCAGGGTTAAACTCCATCTGCCACTTCTCAGCCCAGCTCTGCATCCTATCTATGTCTCTTTGCAGCCGACAACAGCCCTCCTTACTATCCACAACTCCACCAATCTTCGTATCGTCTGCAAATTTACTGACCCACCCTTCAACTCCCTCATCCAAGTCATTAATGAAAATCACAAACAGCAGAGGACCCAGAACTGATCCCTGCGGTACGCCACTGGTAACTGGGATCCAGGCTGAATATTTGCCATCCACCACCACTCTCTGACTTCTATCGGTTAGCCAGTTCGTTATCCAACTGGCCAAATTTCCCACTATCCCATGCCTCCTTACTTTCTGCATAAGCCTACCATGGGGAACTTTATCAAATGCCTTACTAAAATCCATGTACACTACATCCACTGCTTTACCTTCATCCACATGCTTGGTCACCTCCTCAAAGAATTCAATAAGATTTGTAAGGCAAGACCTACCCCTCACAAATCCGTGCTGACTATCCCTAATCAAGCAGTGTCTTTCCAGATGCTCAGAAATCCTATCCTTCAGTACCCTTTCCATTACTTTGCCTACCACCGAAGTAAGACTAACTGGCCTGTAATTCCCAGGGTTATCCCTAGTTCCTTTTTTGAACAGGGGCACGACATTCGCCACTCTCCAATCCCCTGGTACCACCCCTGTTGACAGTGAGGACGAAAAGATCATTGCCAACGGCTCTGCAATTTCATCTCTTGCTTCCCATAGAATCCTTGGATATATCCCGTCAGGCCCGGGGGACTTGTCTATCCTCAAGTTTTTCAAAATGCCCAACACATCTTCCTTCCTGACAAGTATTTCCTCGAGCTTACCAATCTGTTTCACACTGTCCTCTCCAACAATATCGCCCCTCTCATTTGTAAATACAGAAGAAAAATACTCATTCAAGACCTCTCCTATCTCTTCAGACTCAATACACAATCTCCCGCTACTGTCCTTGATCGGACCTACCCTCGCTCTAGTCATTCTCATATTTCTCACATATGTGTAAAAGGCCTTGGGGTTTTCCTTGATCCTACCCGCCAAAGATTGTTCATGCCCTCTCTTAGCTCTCCTAATCCCTTTCTTCAGTTCCCTCCTGGCTATCTTGTATCCCTCCAATGCCCTGTCTGAACCTTGTTTCCTCAGCCTCACATAAGTCACCTTTTTCCTCTTAACAAGACATTCAACCTCTCTTGTCAACCATGGTTCCCTCACTCGACCATCTCTTCCCTGCCTGACAGGGACATACATATCAAGGACACGTAGCACCTGTTCCTTGAACAAGTTCCACATTTCACTTGTGTCCTTCCCTGCCAGCCTATGTTCCCAACTTATGCACTTCAATTCTTGTCTGACAACATCATATTTACCCTTCCCCCAATTGTAAACCTTGCCCTGTTGCACGTACCTATCCCTCTCCATTACTAAAGTGAAAGTCACAGAATTGTGGTCACTATCTCCAAAATGCTCCTCCACTAACAAATCTATCACTTGCCCTGGTTCATTACCCAGTACTAAATCCAATATTGCCCCTCCTCTGGTCGGACAATCTACATACTGTGTTAGAAAAGCTTCCTGGACACACTGCACAAACACCACCCCATCCAAACTATTTGATCTAAAGAGTTTCCACTCAATATTTGGGAAGTTAAAGTCGCCCATGACTACTACCCTATGACTTCTGCACCTTTCCAAAATCTGTTTCCCAATCTGTTCCTCCACATCTCTGTTACTATTGGGGGGCCTATAGAAAACTCCTAACAAGGTGACTGCTCCTTTCCTATTTCTGACTTCAACCCATACTACCTCAATAGGGTGATACTCCTCGAACTGCCTTTCTGCAGCTGTTATACTATCTCTAATTAATAATGCCACCCCCCCACCTCTTTTACCACCCTCCCTAATCTTATTGAAACATCTATAACCAGGGACCTGCAACAACCATTTCTGCCCCTCTTCTATCCAAGTTTCCGTGATGGCCACCACATCGTAGTCCCAAGTACCGATCCATGCCTTAAGTTCACCCACCTTATTCCTGATGCTTCTTGCGTTGAAGTATACACACTTCAACCCATCTCCGTGCCTGCAAATACTCTCCTTTGTCAGTGTTCCCTTCCCCACTGCCTCATTACATGCTTTGGCGTCCTGAATATCGGCTACCTTAGTTGCTGGACTACAAATCCGGTTCCCATTCCCCTGCCAAATTAGTTTAAACCCTCCCGAAGAGTACTAGCAAACCTCCCTCCCAGGATATTGGTGCCCCTCTGGTTCAGATGCAACCCGTCCTGCTTGTACAGGTCCCACCTTCCCCAGAATGCGCTCCAATTATCCAAATGCCTGAAGCCCTCCCTCCTACACCATTCCTGCAGCCACGTGTTCAACTGCACTCTCTCCCTATTCCTAGCCTCGCTATCACGTGGCACCGGCAACAAACCAGAGATGACAACTCTGTCTGTCCTGGCTTTCAACTTCCAGCCTAACTCCCTAAACTTGTTTATTACCTCCACACCCCTTTTCCTACCTATGTCGTTGGTACCAATGTGCACCACGACTTCTGGCTGCTCACCCTCCCCCTTAAGGATCCTGAAGACACGATCCGAGACATCCCTGGCCCTGGCACCCGGGAGGCAACATACCTTCCGGGAGTCTCGCTCGCGACCACAGAATCTCCTATCTATTCCCCTAACCATTGAATCTCCTACAACTATTGCTTTTCTATTCTCCCCCCTTCCCTTCTGAGCCCCAGAGCCAGACTCCGCGCCAGAGACCTGACCGCTAGGGCCTTCCCCCGGTAGGTCATCCCCCCCAACAGCATCCAAAACGGTATACTTGTTTTGAAGGGGAACGGCCACGAGGGATCCCTGCACTGTCTGCCTGTTTGTTTTTTTCCCCCTGACTGTAACCCAGCTATTCTTGTCCTGTACCTTGGGTGTGGTTACCTCCCTGTAACTCTTCTCAATCACCCCCTCTGCCTCCCGGATGATCCGAAGTTCATCCAGCTTCAGCTCCAGTTCCCTAACACGGTCTTTGAGGAGCTGAAGTTGGGTGCACTTCCCGCAGGTATAGTCAGTGGGGACACCGGTGGTATCCCTCACCACCCACATCCTACAGGAGGAGCATGTAACTGGCCTAGCCTCCATCCCCTCTTACCTTAAAGAATATAGCTGCTGTATGGACTAACTAGATCTCCGCCCTTCGACTCTGCTCCCAGTCAGCTACACTTCCTGTAAACTCCTGGCTCTCTTCGCACTCTTTGCGGAAATGTCGGAAACAAAATGAAAGGAGCACCTTACTCCCTCTTCACCTAACTCCCTCGGTCACCAAACTCTCACTATCGCACTCAAAAAGCACCAAATTCAGCACTCCCTCGGTCACCAAACTCTCACTATCGCACTCAAATGCACCAAATTCAGCACTCCCTCGGTCACCAAACTCTCACTATTGCACTCAAAAAGCACCAAATTCAGCACTCAGTGCAAACAAAGTCTGCACTGTAGGGGATCACTTTTATACTGTGAATCTAGCCTCTGAAAAACTGGCCTAATCCAATTAACTAATTAACAAGCTCCAGCTGCAAGTGCCTAGAAGTAGAAGCCTGTTTAAAGCTGATTGAAAATTCACCTTCTTCTAAACCAAACGGCAACTTTTAAGTTAATTAACTAAATAAAAGAAAGACTAAACTTTAGATAAAAATGAAGCCTTATACTCCCTCGGTCACCAAACTCTCACTATCGCACTCAAAAAGCACCAAATTCAGCACTCAGTGCAAACCTTCGGCGCCCTGGATCACGTGATTCGCAATACAGTACCCCTTGATATGGACCGAATGGGACCCAGAGGCAAGCGCGATGGTTTGGGATGCGGGATAGGTGTGCAGGGAGCAGCGCCTTACCGTTTCTGTGTGTACGAAACTCTCCATGCTCCCGGAGTCGAAAAGGCAGGGAGTGTCGAACCCGTTGATCTGGACGAGCATCATGGAGTTTCGCAGGTGGTTTGGCCGCGACTGGTCGAGGGTGATTGCTCCCAGCTGTGGGTAGCCTGAGTCTTCTGCTGAGTCGGAGTCACAAAATGGCCACCCCCATCGGTCGCACGTGTCAGGTTTAGAAGATGGCCGCCCCCATGACTCACACGAGGCCGATGACGCATCAGAAAGGGGCGTGTCCGGCCAGCGCGCAGCCGCGTTGCGGGGCCTGCGGGCCTGTGAGCTCGATTTTTGGGCCTGTTGGGCTATTTGTTTCTGTGCCTTGGGCCTGGTCAGGCAGACCTTCACGAAATGCATCTTCTTTCCGCAGTCGCTACAGGTCGTGGAACGGGCTGGGCAGCGCTGTCGTGGATGCTGGCCCTGCCCACAGAAAAAGCACATTGTGTCGGCGGTCTCGGTCGCGGCGCGGCGCAGGCCCGTGGCGTGGCCGAGTCTTGGGAAGGCTGAGAGGGGCTCGCAGGATCCGTGGGATACATGCCGAGGTTCTGGTAGGCCACCTCCAGAGAGGAGACGAGCGTTATCGTTTCCTGCAGACCTTTCGCCCCGTTTTCCAGGAGTCGCTGCCTAATATAGTTCGTTTGGATTCCAGACACATAGGCGTCGCGGATGTGGGGCGCGAATCTCCGACCCCCCACCGGGTCGGAGAATCGCCGGGGGCCAGCGTGAATCCCGCCCCCGCCGTGTCCCAAATCCGCCGCCACCGGAGATTCGGCGGGGGCGGGAATCGCGCCGCGCCGGTCGGCGGAAATCGCGCCGGTCGGCGGGCCCAGCCCCGGCGATTCTCCAGTCCGCGATGGGCCGAAGTTCCGCCGTTGTCAACCCACGCCAGCTGGCGTGGATTGAACCACCTTTCGAACGGCGGAACAAGGCGGCGCGGGCTGGCTCCGGGGTCCTGGGGGGGGGGGGCGCGGGGCGATCTGGCCCCTGGGGGGGTGCCCCCACGGTGGCCTGGCCCGTGATGGGGGCCCACCGATCCGCAGGCGGGCCTGTGCCGTGAGGGCACTCTTTCCCTTCCACCTTCGCCACGGTCTCCACCATGGCGGAGGCGGAAGAGACTCCCTCCAATGCGCATGCGTGGGGATGCTGTGAACGGCCGCTGACGCTCCCGTGCATGCGCCGCCCGGAGATGTCATTTCTGCGCCAGCTGGCGGGGCACCAAAGGCCTTTTCCGCCAGCTGGCGTGGCGGAAATTCGTCCGGCGCCGACCTAGCCCCTTAAGGTTGGGGCTCGGCCCCCAAAATGCGGAGCATTCCGCACCTTTGGGCGGCGCGATGCCCGACTGATATGCGCCGTTTTGGGCGCCAGTCGGCGGACATCGCGCCGTTTCCGGAGAATTTCGCCCAAGGTGAGGGCTCGGCCCCTCAAGATGCGGAGAATTCCGCACCTTTGGGACGGCGCAATGCTGGACTGATTCACGCCATTTTTGGCGCCGGTCGGTGGACATCGCGCCGATTGCAGAGAATCCCGCCCGTGTAGTTTCATGTGGACCTCCGTGGTCACATCTTGATGGTTACAGTTTCTAGCGAGAATGGTGAGCTTTTCCAAGTACTCGTCCAGCGATTCCCCTGAGCGCTGCCGGCGAGTAGAGAGCAGATGCCGTGCATGTACCTCATTGATGGGTTTTACGAAACGCTTCCTCACAATCTCGATCGCCGCGCTGTAGTTGGCCGCCTTCTCGATCAGGCCGGAGATTCTGTGGCCTGCCGGGTGTGGAGTAGGCGCAGCTTGCGAGGCTTGGCGACAGGGTCTGCCGAGGAGTCCAGGTAGGCCTTAAAACACCAAAGCCAGTCTTCAAAAATTTCTTTGACTTGCGGCGTGCGTGCGTCCAGGTCGAGTTTTTCTGGCTTGAGACCGCTATCCATCCTATCGTAATCTGTTTATTAAATTGATATACCCTCAATTATGACACGAGAGAGTGTACTCGTAAAACAAAGGCTTTAATAAACAGAGAACTTCGCCAGCCGGAGAGATGAGTGCTCACTGAGCGCCGCCCACAGAACGTCACCTTATATCCAGCCCCTGGGAGGTGGAGCCGGAGGCGGAGTTCCCCAGGGTTCCAAACCCGGTCTTAAAGGGACATTACATGCATGATCTTAAAGGCACATTACATTACCCATTCATCACAGGTGGGGAAAGGGAATCGGGTGCAGAAGAATCCAGAGTTGGAGAACTGCAAAGTGATCGGCGAGTTAGAGGTCAGGGTAGATGAAACCATGGAAGTATTTAAAGAATAAGATGATAACTTTCATTTGAAGCATTGTCAGTGTAGTTCAGGGCTATTTTGGTTGAATGGAATAAGTTAAAGGCAGGTTTTTGGGTGAATTAAGATTTACTGAATGTAAAGAATTGGAGGTTTCTCTCAAGAGCACTCGGATAGTTGGACCCAGAGGTGACAAAGAATGGGTGAGGGTTTCAGTAACAAGTGGCAGAGTGAAGTTACAAGGTTGGAAGTAAGCAGTCTTCATGGTGGGTAGAGTCTGTAGCGTCAGAAGTTTAGTTGTGGGTCAGATAGGGCTTCAAGGCTGTAAACAGTTCAATTCAATCTGGGATAGTGGTCAGAGAGGACGATGGAATCAATGTAAAGGGAATGGAGTTTGTAAGTGGGCCACAGACAACGCATCCAGTCTTTTCAATGTTTGACTTGAGGGAATTGCAGGAGTGAATGCTGAACAACACAGAGGTAGGAGAGAGGTCAAACCAGATGGTAATTGGGTAGAGCTGAATGCAGTTAGCATATATGAAACTGGCAATGGGTGGAGATTTACATCCTCTCAGGCTGCCAGGATCTTCCATTCTCACCAAAGTCAATGGAGCTTTGAATGACTTGGCATATTTTACAGACATGACAGGGCCGTAAAATTCTGCCCCATGTATCTGCAGAGGCAGATCGTAGATGAGGGTCAAGGACAGATCCTTGGGGAACTCTAGCCGTAATGGTGTGCAAAACAGGGGAACGAAGCCACTTCTAGAGATGCAATGATTGCAATCAGTAAGAATGGAACACCGCAAGGGCAGTCTTCCATGGATATCAGAGGAGAGGCATTGAAGGGTTGGATTATTGTGCTTCCAACTGGAAAAAAAACCAATTGACTTACCACCTAGCTAAAAGGATTGGCCAAGATAAGGTATCAACCCCCCTTCACTATTGTGCTCTTGTTGATGCATATTGTGAACCTCACAAAGCTCATATTTACTGAAGAAAGTGAGTCTGCAAAAAAATTATGTTGTTCATAAAATGTCACCAAGGTGTCTGACTGAGAACTAAATCTTTTGCAGTGATATCTTGTGTTTTGTGTTAAAGCTTTTACGACAACGTGTACTTTTTTGAACTCCACACTAGTAAAAGGTCCATCATACCAATCTTCAGCAAGCATTGTCTTTTCTAGTAATACCCATTCTACCACTTTCTGAGGCTTCGGACTCTAATGTGGTGCATGGTATTAGCAAAGGTCCGTCCAATTTCTCTTTGATGTGTGTGGCCTGTTTGTTGTACTGCCTGCAACATTAGGGGACCCCTGTCTGCTTGTCCTCTGTGCTGCCCATTCCCGATTGTTGTGTGGCTGCTGCTCAGATAAGCATGCAATGGAAACCCACCACGATAAAAACGCATTCAAACAAAGGATTAGTGCTGCATAACCAGTGTTACTTTGCCATTCGCTGAAAGGAAATATAAAAGTAGTCAGAAATTTGACATATTCAAAAATCTTAAATCCATGGTTTGCTAACATATTGAATGTTACATGAGTTAAAACAGCATTTCCTCTGAGTCATGAGGATGAACACCAGCTTCCTTGTGTGTGTATATGCATCTGCATGTGTTTTACTGCTTGATTGCTCATGAAGTTGCACATCGGAAGTAAAGTGTAGCTGTCGGGTGAAGTGGAGACACAGAGCAAAGATTAATTAGCCGAGGGTGTAAAGACATAATTTAGTCCCCATATAACATAATGCATTTTATCCTTATTCCTTTGTCACTGAAGGTGAGTGCTCCTATTTGTTTATCTGTTTGTCCATTAACAATGGGCGGGATTCTCCGTCCCTTCACACCAGCGGGATTCTCCGTCCCTTCACACCAGCGGGATTCTCTGTCCCTTCACACCGGCGGGATTCTCCGTCCCTTCACACCGGCGGGATTCTCCGTCCCTTCACACCGGCGAGATTCTCCGTCCCTTCACACCAGCGGGATTCTCCGACCCTTCACACCGGCGGGATTCTCCGTCCCTTCACACCAGCGGGATTCTCCGTCCCTTCACACCGGCGGGATTCTCCGTCCCTTCACACCAGCGGGATTCTCCGTCCCTTCACACCGGCGGGATTCTCCGTCCCTTCACACCAGCGGGATTCTCCGTCCCTTCACACCAGCGGGATTCTCCGTCCCTTCACACCAGCGGGATTCTCCGTCCCTTCACACCAGTGGGATTCTCTGTCCCTTCACTCCGGCGGGATTCTCCGTCCCTACTCACCGGCGGGATTCTCTGGTGCTACTGCAGTGAATGGAGATTTGGCTGAGCACCCAAATTCTTCATTCTCGCTAGTAGCGGTAGCGAGGCCAACTCACAACAGAGAGTCCCGGCCAATATATCTCAAAAACTATTGGATGAATTTGAACAAAACGTGGGACGTGGCTAGGGTATGGCTGGAGGAAGTATCACAGTAAAATACAGTGCAGAAGTCTGCAACACCACAGGAAAAACACCTGACCTACCTACCTAACCCCATTTCCCAGCACTTGGCCCATAGCCTTGAATGTATGATGTGCCAAGTGCTCATCCAAGTACTTTTTGAAGGATGTGAGGCAACCCGACTCTCCCAGGCAGTGCATTCCAGACTGGTACCACC
Source organism: Scyliorhinus torazame (assembly GCF_047496885.1). Lineage (NCBI taxonomy): Eukaryota > Metazoa > Chordata > Chondrichthyes > Carcharhiniformes > Scyliorhinidae > Scyliorhinus > Scyliorhinus torazame. The sequence goes on from NC_092716.1 coordinate 40,651,496, forward strand.
CTCTGGGTAAAAAAGATTTTCCTCAAATCCCCCCTAAACCTCCTGCCCCTCACCTTGAACTTGTGTCCCCTTGTGACTGACCCTTCAACAAGGGGGAACAGCTGTTCCCTATCCACCATGCCCATTCCCCTCACCTCAGGGTCATCCCTCAGTCTTCTCTGCTCCAGTGAAAACAATCCTTGCCTATCCAAGCTCTCTTCGTAACTTAATTGTTTCATCCCAGGCAACAAGAACTGATTAGTTTTTTGGCGACGATGTGAATCAGGGGCGAGATTCTCCGACCCCCCGCCGGGTCGGAGAATCGCCGGGGGCTGGCGTGAATCCCGTCCCCGCCGGTTGCCGAAGTCTCCGGCACCCCCCCCCCCCGGCGGTTCTCCGGCCCGAATGGGCCAAAGTCCCGCCGCTAAAATGCTTGTCCCGCCGGCGTAGATTAAACCACCTACCTTACCGGCGAGACTGGAGGTGCGGGTGGGCTCCGGGATCCTGGGGGGGCGCGGGGCAATCTGGCCCCGGGGGGTGGCCCCACGGTGGCTTGGCCCGTGATCGGGGCCCACCGATCTGCGGGCGGGCCTGTGCCGTGGGGGCACACATTTCCCTCCGCCTCGGCCTTAGCCTCCGCGATGGCCGATGCAGAAGTGACCCCCCCCCCGCGCATGCGCGGGGAGGACGTCAGCAGCCGCTGACGCTCCCATGCATGCGCCGACTTCCGCTGGCCGGCGGAATCCCTTCGGCCCCGGCTGGCATGGCGCCAAAGGCCTTTCCTGGCATTTTGTCACCTCCTCAAAAAATTCAGTTGGTAAGACATGACCTTCCCCGCCCAAAACCATGTGGCCTATCACTAGTCCATTAGCTTCCAAATGTGTATAAATTCTGTCCCACAGGATCTTCTTCAATAGCTTCCCCACCACTGATGTCAGGCTCACCGGCCTATAATTACCTGGATTATCCCTGCTTTCCTTCTTAAACAAAGGGATGACATTGGCTATTCTCCAGTCCTCTGGAACCTTGGCCGGGGTTCTCCGGTAACCGGCGGGCGGCCTGGACCGGTGCCGAGGTGTGGCGAGAATCACTCCGGCGTCAGGCCGCCCAGAAGGTGCGGAATCCTCTGCACCTTCGGGGGCTCGGCCAGCGCCGGCGGGGTTGGGCGAAGGGCCTCCGCCGGCTGGCGCGAGTCAGCGCATGCGCAGAACCGCTGGCGTGATCCCAGTGCATGTGCAGGGGGTTTCTTCTCCACGCCGGCCATGGCGGAGCTTTACAGAGGCTGGCGCAGAGGGAAAGAGTGCCCCCACGGCACAGGCCCGCCCGCAGATCGGTGGGCCCCGATCGTGGGCCAGGCCACCATGGGGGGCCCCCCAGGGCCAGATTCCCCCACGCCCCCCTGAGTCACGTCCTGCCGGTAAGAACCTTGTGTAATTTACACCGGTGGGACTGGCCAAAAACGGGCAGCCGCTCGGCCCATCGCGGAGAATCGCTGGGAGGGCCGCTGCCAACGGCCCCCGACTGGCGCGGCGCGATTTCCACCCCCGCCAAAACACTGGCGCTGGAGAATTCGGCAGCCGGCGTCGGGGCGGCTAGGCGGGATTCCCGCCGCCCCCCCACCCCCCCCGCCGATTCTCCGACCCGGCGGGGGTTGGGAGAATCCCGTCCCTCGTCTGTGGCAAAGATGATGCAAAGATATCTGTTAAGGCCCCAGCTATTTTCTCTCTTGCCTCTCACAGTCACCTGGGATATATCCCATCCAGCTCAGGGGACTTGTCTACTGTAATGCAATTTAAGATATCCAGCACTCCTTCATTATACTGACATGTCCTAGAGTATTCACACATCCATCCCTAACCTCAATATCTATCATGTCTCTCTCCTTGGTGAATACCGATGCAAAGTTCTCATTAAAGACCTCACCCACTTCCTTTGACTCCACGCATAACTTCCCTCCTTTGTCTTTGAGTGGGCTTATGTATGCTTCATTTTTCTTTTTGACTAGTCTCAAAATTTCCCACTGTAATAATCCTGGAACTCCCACCCTAGCTCACACTGTGGATGGACCTACACCTCAGGGACTGCAACGATTTAAGAAGGCAGATCACCACCACCCTCTGGAAGGCAACTAGGGATGGGCAATAAATGCTGGCCAAGACAGTGATGCCCACATCCCGTAAATTAATTTTTAAAAAGTGTGGCAGGACTGCAGAGCTTAGGTCTGATGCATTGGTTGTGAAATAGCTTAGCTCTGCCTATTACTTGCCTCATTCCCCACGTAGCCCCTGCTACAGCATTCTTTGTCTGACAGAGTCAAACCTGCTGGCTTCCAGGCAGGAACCCTGCTGAGGAAAAAGGCATGCTCGCTTCAGAGTTAAACTTCCACGGTTTGCATCCAGGATTTCCATCCACTTCCAACTCTAGCTTAGAATTTCCAGCCCAGCTGGATGCAAATTCAACAATGTGACACCAAGGAGAAGATTCTGAATATAATATTTGACTGTTTTATTTTGTGAAACTTCCTGGGCTGGATTTTCCGACTTTGAGGCTAAGTCCCCATGCTGGAATGGGAACGGTGGCGTGTTACAACAGACAAAATGGCGTAAAACAGCTACCGATCCTCCGTTTGACCAGTGGCTAGCATGTTGGCAGCGTAGAGCACCCGGCACTAGCTGCCGATACAGCCCGGAGAATTGCCGGATCAGTGGCCGCGCCGTGCTCCATGATGCCGGCCGCTCGCGGACCCGGCCGGCGAAATAGTCCTATCCTTTGGCCGCCTCGCGTGCCTCAAACCACCCCCTCCCACAATGCCCCAGCCCCTAATAAAGTCTCCCCCCCTTGCCCACGGATCGGCCCTCCCCTGACTATGGCGGCGCTGGACTGAGTCCGTAGCTGCCACGCTAAGTTCCCGATGGGTGAGACCACACGCGACCGACACCGCAGTGATCTCGGCCGGTCAGGGACGGAGCATCGGGGAACAGGCCTCAGGCAATGTCCTGAGGCCGTCGATACGTCGCGCGGCGTAGTCTCCGAGTATGCTGCTTTGGAGGGGGGCGGAGCATCGTGAAAGCGGTGCAGCCCCCGATTTTGTCAGGAACATTTGATTCTTTGGCAATCACCGAACGTGATTCAGGCGTCGGCGACCGGAGAATCCAGCCCTCCGTTTTTATATCTTGCCAATTGCAAATCATTGGTTAGATGTGTGGCCGTATAGTTTTGAAGCAATCTCTAATGTCTGTGTTTTATTTTACAGATCATTACCACATTAGTAACCATCGCTATGGTGAGGCTAACCTTTGTAGCTACAAGCATTGCTGTATTTGTGGCTATTCAAAGTTTTGCTTTGATCGTCATCTATTCTAGACAAAAGATTGATATATCTGATATATCTGAAGAACAGAATAAGAAGGTACACATCCTTATTCTTTCATCCTGGAGATCAGGTTCTTCCTTTGTGGGACAAATGTTCAGTCAACACCCTGATGTATTTTACTTAATGGAACCTGCCTGGCATGTGTGGGTCAGCATGTATCAAAACAGTGCGAAGGTCTTGCAAATGGCTGTGAGAGACCTTATACGATCTACATTCATGTGTGACATGTCAGTATTTGATGCCTACATGCATGAAAACAGACTGGTGTCTGACCTGTTCCAATGGGAGGTCAGCAGAGCCCTCTGCTCACCACCCACGTGTGATTATTATGAAAGAACGGACCTCAGCAATGAAGAAACATGCAAGAAACATTGCAACACGTCCAAATTTTTTAAAATGGAGGAAGCATGCAAAACATACAATCATATTGTGATAAAAGAAGTGAGATTCTTTGAGTTAATGTCATTGTTTCCTCTCCTCACTGATCCCTCACTCAACCTCAAAATCATCCACCTCGTTAGAGACCCTCGGGCTGTCGTGAAGTCTCGTAGTAAATCCTTCCAGGCACTAATGCGAGACAGTGGCATTGTTTTGGATTCTCATGGTAAAACTATTGAAAGAGAGAAAGCTGAAACATCAAACCTTGAAGTCATGAAAGAGGTTTGCAGAAGTCACGTCCAGATCCATGAGACAGCAACCAAGCATGCTCCAGATCTTCTGAAACGACACTACATGATGGTGCGGTATGAAGATGTAGTAAGAGATCCACTTCATGAAATATCAGCAATGTATAAATTTGCTGATTTAACTTTGACTCCAAAACTTAAGTCTTGGATATATAACATCACACATGGAGAAGGAACTGGATCAGCTTTCAAAATAACATCTAGGAATGCTAGAACCATATCTCAGGCATGGAGGACTGAGGTGCCATTTGCAAAGATTTTAAAAATACAGGAAGCCTGTATGGGAGCCATGAATATACTTGGATATCGACTCGTCGAGTCTGAACGTGAGCAGAAACTATTATCCCTGGATCTTGTCGTACCGCGGAGAAAATACAAGTTCAGCTGGTTGAGTCCGGATGAGAATCCAGTTTAAATCATGAATGTCTTTTTGGACGTACAGGAACTTATTTCATATTTTGTTCATCTGCTGTTTTTTTGATTTAATAAAGTCTTCTGAAATGTGTATGAAGTGCAGAAGGATTGCAAGATCCTTGCACAAACACTATTGAGCTGTCACATTGCAAAAGTTGTCACTGGCTTCAAAAATAAGCCAAATGTTTCCCTGATGTTGTCACTTGTGATATATTACAGTGGTTTCAGACATAGCACTACAATTACAAGATATGCACATTGAAAGATGTCATTTATGCTATATTTAGCAGTTAATTTTGCAGTTGGAATATTTCATTTTTGGGAGGACTGTGGCTCTATGATAAATTCTCTGTTAATTCAATTTTTATTTCAGTTCAATATCGGTGAATTTGGACCTTGATGTGAGGCAGAAAGAATGTCCACTGCACTTGCGTGGACTGCTTAGAACTGACTTTACATAATCGCATTTCTGAAAAGAACTCATACTTGCAAATCACTGGAACTTTGCCGGAATGCTCTATGCATAAAATGAATGGGCATAACATTGTGAGAAATGCACGAGTGGGTTCCCATTGTTCACCTGCAGCTGGCAAAGGTCATTCAGTTAATTATCTGCTTCAATTGAAAATGTACAATTAAAAGAGTTTCACTCTGAAGAGTGTGTTTGCCGAATCGTCAGAAGGATTGCAGGGTAACAGTTCCGGGGGAAAAAACCATTGTTAAGTTATTATTTGATGATTTTCTTTTTGTTCTAATCACAGCAAAGTACTGAGTTTAGAACAATAGGGTAATTTATACCTTGGGTACCCAATGCTCATAGAATAGGCTTCCACATCACCACAACATAGCCACAGAGAGAGTAAGGCTCTCTCTACTCTGCCCAAAAATGTGCTTTAATCCAGTTTAGGAAGAAAATCTCGTACTACACCAATGCCTTTATGGTTTTTATTTCTCTTTTCCATACCAGTCATACTTGTTGGCTATCCAAATTAAACACAACAGAAAGTTTGGGGACCTTCCTCTCCCTTGGCTACACTTGGCAAATTAGTTCAGACCTAATTAGTGCAAATTCTTCAACCAATTGACCCCCCCCCCCCCCAAGTCACACACCCTTACACAGGAACGCTCACTCACACAATGGGCAAATTGTTGAGTTCTTGATTTATGACTATTGTAGTCATTTGGCACCAGGTGTTTTTCCAATGTACACAATCAGAATTCCAAGGCTATCAATTCCTTTTGATTTGTTATTCAGACATAAATTATGGGTTATTAAAAAAGTTGGGAAAACTAATTTTTGTGTGTTTGTATGTGATGTTGTTTGTGGGCAAGACAGTGGACATTCTGTCCGACACAATATGCATTATTCCTCTGACTCTGTTATGAATTGCAGCAACGAACCATAATGTGCATAAAACTTGTTAAATCCTCTTATTTTCACGTCTGTAATATCACCTGTCTCCACTCTGCCTTAGCTCATCTGTTTTTGAAATCTTGGGCGTGATTCTCTCAAAAGGGAACCAAATCCCCGAGTGAGCGCGTTTAGCCGCATGTTTCCCGGCGCTCGCAGTGGCGAGAAACACGTGGCTTTTCAACGCAACTCGCATTGAATAAAGGGCCTGAACGGGGAATGCGTGGCTGAGGCCGATCATAGCCCCACTTTGTGGGGAGCTGGCACTCCCCATTGTAGCGAGAGATTGGGACACCATTGACTCAGAAGGCTGGATGGCTGGTTTGAGATGTGGGGCAATGCCAACAGTGCAGGTTCAATTCCCGTACTGGCTGAGGTTATTCATGAAGACCCCACTTTTGTAACCTTGCCCCTTGCCTTTGATGAGGTGACCCTCAGGTTAAATTGCCACCAGCCAGCTCTCAAAGAGGAGAACAGACTGTGGCGACATTTACATTTTATCTGTGAGAGATGACACACATAGCAAGCAAGTTAGGGCAGCACGGTAGAATAGTGGTTAGCACAGTTGCCTCACAGCTCCAGGGTCACAGGTTTGATTCCCCGCTGGGTCACTGTCTGTGTGGAGTCTGCACGTTCTCCCCGTGATATCTGGGTTTCCTCCGGGTGCTTAGGTTTCTTCCCACAGTCCAAAGACGTGCAGGTTAGATGGATTGGCCATGATAAATTGCCCCTTAGTGTCCAAAAAGGTTAGGAGGGTTTAGGGAGGAAGTGAAGGCTTAAGTGGGTCGGTGCAGACTTGATGGGCCGAATGGCCTCCTTCTGCACTCTATGTTCTATGTTCTATGTTCAATCGATTCAGGTGGAATGTCTTCATTTGCTGATGGCTGTGAAAGCCAATTCTTGCGAGGCAGGTTCTACCACAGGCTCTGCACATGAAGCTGTCAAGCTACTTTCAACAATGGAGCATATTGTCAAGCTGTTGTAGTCAGCAGAGATCTGCAGAAAGCATTGGATTGGATTTGTTTATTGTCACGTGTACCGAGGTACAGTGAAAAGTATTGTTCTGCGAGCAGCTCAACAGATCATTAAATACATGAAACGGAAATAAAAGAAAATACACAATAGGGCAACACAACATACACAATGTAACTACATAAGCACTGGCATCGGATGGAGCATACAGGGTGTAGTGTTAATGAGGTCAGTCCATAAGAGGGTCATTTAGGAGTCTGGTGACAGTGGGGAAGAAGCTGTTTTTGAATCTGTTCGTGCGTGTTCTCAGACTTCTGTATCTCCTGCCCGATGGAAGAAGTTGGAAGAGTGAGTAAGCCGCGTGGGGGGGGATCTTTGATTATACTGCCCGCTTTCCCCAGGCAGCGGGAGGTGTAGATGGAGTCAATGGATGGGAGGCAGGTTTGTGTGATGGACTGGGCGGTGTTCATGACTCTGAAGTTTCTTGCGGTCCTGGGCCGAGCAGTTGCCATACCAGGCTGTGATGCAGCCCGATAGGATGCTTTCTATGGTGCGTCTGTAAAAGTTGGTAAGGGTTCATGTGGACATGCCAAATTTCCTGAGGAAGTATAGGCGCTGTTGTGCTTTCTTGGTGGTAGCGTCGACGTGGGTGGACCAGGACAGATTTTTGGAGATGTGCACCCCGAGGAATTTGAAACTGCTAACCATCTCCACCTCGGCCCCGTTGATGCTGACAGGGGTGTGTACAGTACTTTGCTTCCTGAAGTCAATGACCAGCTCTTTAGTTTTGCTGGCATTGAGGGAGAGATTGTTTTTTAAAAAAAATATATATTTTATTCAAATTTTTTGGCCAAACAAAACAATACAAAGGTTTTCCTTTTTACAACAGTAAAGCAGTATAAATAACAGTGGCCGTTTTTAACAAATAAATAAATAATATATAAACTAAATGGCAACTGTCATATCAAAAATAATAACTCTCCAAAAATAAAATCAAACAATCCAATATACATAGCCTAATACAAATATCTATACAAAAACACCCCTGAGGACCCGCCCGGGCCCTCCCCCCCCCCCCCACCCCCCCACCCTACCCCCCCCTCCCCCCTGGGTTGCTGCTGTTACCTTCCCATTTCCTTTATCGTTCTGCGAGGTAGTCAATGAACGGTTGCCACCGCCTGGTGAACCCTTGAGCCGAACCCCTTAGTGCGAACTTTATCCGTTCTAGTTTTATAAACCCTGCCATGTCATTTATCCAGGTCTCCACGCCCGGGGGTTTGGCTTCCTTCCACATAAGCAATATCCTTCGCCGGGCTACTAGGGACGCAAAGGCCAAGACATCAGCCTCTTTTGCCTCCTGCACTCCCGGCTCTTCTGCAACCCCGAATATAGCCAACCCCCAGCCTGGCTCGACCCGGACCCCCACCACCTTCGAAAGCACCTTTGCCACCCCCACCCAGAACCCCTGTAGTGCCGGACATGACTAGAACATGTGGGTGTGGTTTGCTGGGCTTCTCGAGCATCTCCCACACCTATCCTCTACCCCGAAAAATTTACTGAGCCATGCTCCGGTCATATGCGCCCTGTGTAAAACCTCGAATTGTATCAGGCTTAGCCTGGCGCACGAGGACGACGAGTTTACCCTACGTAGGGCATCAGCCCACAGCCCCTCCTCAATCTCTTCCCCCAGCTCTTCTTCCCATTTCCCCTTCAGCTCATCCACCATGATCTCCCCCTCGTCCCTCATTTCCCTGTATATATCCGACACCCTACCATCCCCCACCCATGTCCCTGAGATCACTCTATCCTGAACCTCCTGCGTCGGGAGCTGCGGGAATTCCCTCACCTGTTGCCTCGCAAAAGCCCTCAGTTGCATGTACCGAAATGCATTCCCTTGGGGCAACCCATATTTTTCCGTCAGCGCTCCCAGACTCGCAAACGTCCCGTCTACGAACAGATCTCTCAATTGTACTACCCCAGCTCTCTGCCATGCTCCAAATCCCCCATCCATTCTCCCCGGGACAAACCTATGGTTATTTCTTATCGGGGACCGCACCGAGGCTCCCGTCCTTCCCCTATGTCGTCTCCACTGCCCCCAAATTTTTAGTGTTGCCACCACCACTGGACTTGTGGTGTAGTTCCTCGGGGAGAACGGCAACGGCGCCGTCACCATTCCTTGTAGGCTGGTTCCCTTGCAGGATGCCATCTCCAATCTCTTCCACGCCGCTCCCTCCCCTTCTCCCATCCACTTACACACCATTGAGATATTGGCGGCCCAGTAGTATTCACTTAGGCTCGGTAGTGCCAGCCCCCCCCCATCCCTGCTATGCTGCAAGAACCCCCTCCTCACTCTCGGGGTCTTCCTGGCCCACACAAAACTCATGACACTTTTCTCAATTCTCTTGAAAAAAGCCTTCGTGACCATCACCGGAAGGCACTGAAACACAAAGAGGAATCTCGGGAGGACTACCATTTTGACCGCCTGCACCCTACCCACCAGTGACAGGGGCACCATGTCCCATCTCTTGAAATCCTCCTCCATCTGTTCCACCAATCTTGTTAAATTAAGCCGGTGTAAGGTTCCCCAACTCCTGGCTATCTGAATCCCTAAGTACCGGAAATCTCTTGTTACCTTCCTCAGCGGTAAGTCATCTATTCCCCTGCTCTGCTCCCCCGGATGCACCACAAACAACTCACTCTTACCCATATTCAATTTGTACCCCCGAAAATTCCCCAAACTCACTGAGTGTCTGCATTATCTCAGGCATCCCCTCCACTGGGTCCGCAACATACAACAATAAATCATCTGCATACAAGGATACCCCGTGTTCTTCTCCTCCCCTGAGCACACCCCTCCACTTCCTGGAGCCCCTCAGTGCTATGGCCAGGGGCTCAATCGCCAATGCAAACAGTAACGGAGACAGGGGACACCCCTGCCTCGTCCCTCTATGAAGACGGAAGTAATCAGACCTCTGTCTGTTCGTGACCACGCTCGCCACCGGGGCCCTATACAGCAGCTGTACCCATCCGATATACCCGTCTCCAAAACCAAATCTCCTCAGCACCTCCCACAGATAATCCCACTCCACTCTGTTGAATGCTTTCTCGGCGTCCATCGCCACCACTATCTCCGCCTCCCCCTCTGGTGGGGGCATCATCATTACCCCTAGCAACCTCCGTATGTTCGTGTTCAGCTGTCTCCCCTTAACGAACCCAGTTTGATCCTCGTGGACCACCCCCGGGACACAGTCCTCTATCCTCGTCGCCATCACCTTGGCCAGGAGCTTAGCATCTACATTTATAAGGGAAATGGGCCTGTAGGACCCACACTGCAGCGGGTCTTTTTGCTTCTTCAAAAGGAGCGATATCGTTGCCTCCGACATAGTCGGGGGCAGCTGCCCTCTTTCCCTAGCCTCATTAAAGGTTCTCGTCAAAAGCGGGGCCAGTAAGTCCATATACTTCCTATAAAACTCCACCGGGAATCCGTCCGGTCCCAGGGCCTTCCCCGCCTGCATGCTCCCAATCCCTTTTACCACCTCCTCCATCTCAATCTGTGCTCCCAGTCCCGCCCTCTCCTGCTCCTCCACCTTAGGGAATTCCAGCTGATCCAAGAAACACATCATTCCCTCCTTCCCTTCCGGGGGGCTGAGCCTTATATAACCTCTCATAAAATGCCTTGAACACCCCGTTCACTCTCTCCGCTCCCCGTTCCATCTCGCACTCCTCATCTCTCACCCCACCTATCTCCCTCGCTGCTCCCCTCTTCCTCAATTGGTGGGCCAGTAGCCGACTCGCCTTCTCTCCATACTCATACTGTACACATGTGCCCTCCTCCACTGTGCCTCTGCCTTACCCGTGGTCAGCAGGTCAAATTCCACATGTAGCCTTTGTCTTTCCCTGTACAGTCCCTCCTCCGGTGCCTCCGCATATTGCCTGTCCACCCTCAAAAGTTCTTTCAGCAATCGCTCCCTTTCTTTACCCTCTTGCTTCCCTTTATGTGCCCTTATGGATATCAGTTCCCCTCTAACCACCGCCTTCAACGCCTCCCAGACCACTCCCACCTGAACCTCTCCATTGTCATTAAGCTCCAAGTACCTTTCGATGCACCCCCTCACCCTTAAACATACCCCCTCATCCGCCAATAAGCCCATATCCATTCTCCAAAGTGGGTGCTGTTCTTTTTCCTCTCCTACCTCCAGGTCCACCCAATGTGGAGCGTGGTCCGAAATAGCTATGGCCGTATATTCCGTCCCTGTCACCTTCGGAATCAGTGCCCTTCCCAAGACAAAAAAGTCTATCCGTGAGTATACTTTGTGGACATGGGAGAAAAATGAGAACTCCTTACTCCTAGGCCTACTAAATCTTCAGGGGTCTACCCCTCCCATCTGCTCCATGAAGTCCTTGAGCACCCTGGCCGCTGCCGGCCTCCTCCTGGTCCTGAACCTCGATCGGTCCAGCCCTGGATCAAGCACCGTATTGAAGTCTCCCCCCATTACCAACTTTCCCGCCTCCAGGTCCGGGATACGTCCCAACATACACCTCATAAAATTTGCATCATCCCAGTTCGGGGCATATACGTTCACCAGAACCACCGCCTCCCCTTGCAATCTGCCACTCACCATCACATATCTACCCCCACTATCCGCCACTATGGTCTTTGCCTCAAACAGTACCCGTTTCCCCACTAAGATAGCCACCCCCCTGTTCCTCGCATCCAAACCCGAATGAAACACCTGCCCCACCCATCCTTTACGTAGTCTGACCTGGTCTATCAGTTTCAGATGCGTCTCCTGCAAGATAACCACATCTGCCTTTAATTTCTTTAGGTGTGCGAGTACCCGTGCCCTTTTAATCGGCCCGTTCAGCCCTCTCACGTTCCACGTGATCAGCCGGGTTGAGGGGCTCTTTACCCCCCCCCCTTGTCGACTAGCCATCCCCTTAGTTAACCCAGCTCCTCACCCGGTTCCCACGCACCCGTGTATCCCCCCGACGGCGCCCTCCCGCCTCGACCACCCCATCCCATAACAGCTCCCCCTTCTCCTTAGCAGCAGCAACCCAGTTAACCCCCCCTCGCCCCCCTCCCCCCCCTCCGCTAGATCCCTTTCTAGCGTAGTTGCACCCCCCATGTTGCTCCCAGAAGTCAGCGAACTCTGGCTGACCTCGGCTTCCCCCCTTGTCCTCGGCCCCCACTGTGCGAGGCCCCCTCCTTCCTGCGTCCCTGTTCCCGCCATAATTACCATAGCGCGGGAACAAAGCCCGCGTTTCCCACTCGGCCCCGCCCCTAATGACCGGCGCCCACAGTTCCTCATACTCCCCCCCCCCCCCAACATGGGGAAGAGAGAAAAGTTACAGGATCGCAAGATTAACAAATTGAAAAATCATCCCCCCCCTTTTCTCGTCCCACATAATCACCCCACCACTTTGTCCCAGAAGCTCTTTCCCTCGCCAGACTATTCCAGCTTCTCATCCACAATGAATGTCCACGCCTCTTCTGCCGTCTCAAAGTAGTGGTGCTTCCCTTGGTGTGTGACCCACAATCTCGCCGGTTGTAACATTCCAAACTGGATCTTCTTTTTGTGAAGCACCGCCTTAGCCCGATTAAAACTTGCCCTCCTTCTCGCCACCTCCGCACTCCAATCCTGGTATACGCGGATCACCGCGTTCTCCCACCTACAGCTCCGAGTTTTCTTCGCCCATCTGAGGACCGTCTCTCTGTCATTATAGCGGAGAAACCTCACCACTATAGCTCGAGGTATTTCTCCAGCCCTCGGTCTTCGCGCCAAAACTCGATAAGCTCCCTCCACCTCCAAAGGGCCCGTCGGGGCCTCCGATCCCATTAGCGAGTGAAGCATCGTGCTCACATATGTCCCGACGTCCGCCCCTTCTGCACCTTCGGGAAGACCCAGAACCCTTAAATTCTTCCTCCTCGAATTATTCTCCAGTACTTCCAGCCTTTCCACACACCTTTTGTGCTGTGCCCCGTGCGTCTCTGTCTTCACCACCAGGCCCTGTATTTCGTCTTAATTTTCAACAGCCTTTGCCTTCACAACCCGAAGCTCCTGCTCTTGGGTCTTCTGCTCCTCCTTTAGCCCATCAATCGCCTGTAATATCGGGGCCAACAGCTCCTTCTTCAACTCCTTTTTCAGTTCTTCCACACAGCGCCGCAGGAACTCTTGTTGGTCCGGGCCCCATAACAAACGGCCACCTTCCGACGCCACCTTGCTTTGTGCTTGCCTTCCTTGCCGCTGCTCCAGAGGATCCTCCGCAATCCGGCCGCTATCCTCTCCCTTATCCATACATGTCCGGGGGGATTCCCTTCTGGTTTACCGCACAGTGTTTTTGGCCGTTTAAATTACCGTTGGGGCTCCTATTAAGAGCTCAAAAGTCCGTTCCACCGGGAGCTGCCGTAACGTGCGACTTAGCTGGTCATCGCCGCACCCGGAAGTCCGAGGGAGAGATTGTTGTCGCTACAACACTCCACTAGATTCTCTATCTCCCGCCTGTAATCTGACTCATCGTTATTTGAGATCTGGCCCACTATTGTCGTATCGTCAGCAAACTTGTAGATGGAGTTGGAACCAAATTTTGCCACGCAGTTGTGTGTGTACAGCGTTGCTAACTTTTGGTTGGTTCAATTGGCTCTGTTTTATAACCGTTGCTCACAAGTCGCCAGGCATCTTTATGATACCGCCACGAGGTTCAAGTCCAAGTAATGATCAATAACTCAATACACCGATTAGTAAGATTCAAATCAAAGCACATTTATTATACACAGTAATCGCTACTCATGCACAAATTCTACTTCTAAGCTACTTCTACAACTAACAGGCCTATACTTAGCTTCGGACTGGCTCACCAGGTCAGGGGAACAAATGGCCTTTCGTTCGGGTTCGGAGTCTGCGGGATTCGAAGTTGGTACGGATTGGTAGCTAGGAGCAACTATCTCGTAGTGAGCATTGACTTAAGACTTACTGGATCTCGGCGGCAGTTGAACCGGTCACGGTCAAGGTTGGTTCGCGTTGCTGGGTGACCCGGTCAAGAAGAACGATTTAAGCTTGGGGGCTTAACTTTATAGTCACCAGGGGCTTCCCGCCTTTCGGGGCGGACCCTGTACCTGGTTCCAAGTGATTGGACTTCGTTCCAATCGCTTGGTTCGATTTCTCCAATACTGGAACGGTTCCCTGATCGATGGGCGGTCTTGAGGTGTCCGTTAACCTCTTTTGTGTTGGCTCCTGCTGGCGCCAGGGAGTCTGGCTTAGCTTTGTATGTCCCAAATGTTGCGATTGTTCCGGGGATTGCTTATTAGTATGTAGATGGCTGCTACATTTTATTATGCAGATGGCTGCTTGTATCTATGCGGTCTGAGCTTTTGTAGAGTTTAATACACAGTAAACTTGCAGCCGCTGGTTTCGGCCTGTGTTGGCTGAATTTCCCTGCAGCCTTTGCTGTTCTCCATTTTACATCGGGAGTTGGCCAACCCAGGTGGCTACCATCCCTCCTTGTGATCCTAACGCGAAGCATGAAGGATCACATAACTGTGTTGGTTTTCATTCCCTGACCCGGCGAGCACTCTTCTATGGCCTCGACACTGACCATAACTATGCAAAAAAATTGTTAACTGACAATTCTGAGGGGCACTATGTCAAACAGGGACATGCATTACAAAACAAGAAAATGGGATCCTCTAACTATCCTTAATATACTACACTTACTCAAACATTTCATCACACTAACTTCCTAAACCATACAAACAAAATCATAGCAGTTTTATACACATTTTCTGGCTTGGCAGTCAAGCTCAGGATTGTACAATTGCTCATGAACATTTCTTTATTTACAACAAATCTCAACGAATGCTCTTTATTATAGATCGCGGGTGTGGGGGGTCTGGTCGTATCTGAAAATAGGGGATCTTATCCTATATACCGGGGTGCGAGCGCGGTAGGCTCTCCTTCTCCATTTTCTCAGACGAATAGTCTGCACGATGCAGCAGAGTATCGCCAATACCAGTAGGGATTCTATCACGTAGGACAGGGAGTACCAGATAATAAACCTGTCGCACCAAGATGGTGTGGTGTCGCTTGTGACTGGGCTCTGGGTACTGTGGGGAAGTGAATCATTAACGGCTGGGGGAGTTGAGGTCAGGGGGTTCGCGTTCGCACGCAACAAAATGTCCATTAGGGTTATGAGCAATGCGGAGGATGTCCTCATGGTTCTTCTTCTCTCTTTCTTTTCTTCTCTTCTCTTCTCTGGTCCTGGAGCTTCTGGAGTTCTGTGGGATCAGGCACAGTGTCTGTTACTATCTTGGTTTAATATCTCGTATGATAGCCTGTCTGTCCTTTAGTGCCAATTACTCCCTTTATAATTGGTCACTATGTGTGATGCCCTCATTTTTTTCCAAAAACCGAATTTCAGGACAAGACACACTTACAAATACTGAACCAGTGCGAGCCGTCTCGCAGACTGTGCGATTTATCATCCAAATGTTTGAGGATGTAAATAGCAGAGGGCTGGCAACCTAAGGGTCACCTGAAAACAAAAGAAAACTTTTTGAACAAAACTTTGCCGAAATGAGGTGCGTATGGGCCGCGACGGGTACGATTTGGATGGAGTCCCCGGGTAGGACGGCGACCAATGCCGTGTGTGCTCGACCCGAGCGTAGCTGACCAGAGGGGGGGTTCTCAGGCAGGGCGGGTCTAATGCCGTTTCTCCACTGCCTGAGCAACCGACAAGAACGGGCAAGAAATGTAGTCATCGTGGGGGGCTGCCGTATTGGTTCTACCTTCGAACCAGAAGAGCAGTTACGAACGGGAGTCTGTGTTTCAGTCGACAGACGAGTTCCTCTGAACTGGCGTCTGGGACATTAACAAGTCTGAACTAGCGTCTGGCCAAACTAGTTTCTCTGACTGCCAGTGGGCGTCAGAAGGGTGGTGCCGTGGAAATTTTTTTTTCCGGTCTGACATACAACATTTAACAGTACAAGTACAAACAACATCAAACATGCTGCAGGTTCCATCAGAAAGGACACCGTTTTCTCCCAAGCGGTTCCCTTTAAAACATCATCTGGACACCTCAGTTATCAGTTGCGAACAGGGTCGCAAAGGGGTTCTCGTTTTGGGAGTCAGACTTCAAGTCGTCATCTTCTCCCGGATGCCAAACACTCGAGTGTAAGGTGGTGGTGTCTAGTTCTGTGGGGACGGAATCGGGGTGGTCATTGTAGGTCGGTGGCCGGTGGTGGGGTTTGTTTGGGAAAGTGATCGTGAAGAGATCACTCGAATCGTGGTCGTATTCGCTGGGTGTGGGTCCTGTTGCATGGGGATAGTAGGGAGATTGTCTGTGGTTATTGTCCGAGTCACAGTCGCTGTCTCTGCTGCTGCTGTCTGTGGCCGTTCCGGGGCGGAGTGTACATTTCGGGGGTGGAGTCGAGGTTGAGTCCGTGGCTGGGCTGGACGTGTTGGGGGAGGGGAGGGTTACGTTGGCTGTGGGCGGGGCGTGGTCTGCTGCGTCAAGCATGACGTGGTGTGCGTGGTTAGACTGTGTTCCATATGCCTTCAGCTGGTTGATATGGAACCACGCAGTCTTTCCGTTGGGATACTTTATTTTGTAGACGGAAGGGCTGACTTTGTCCGCAATGGAGTACGGACCCGAATACTTTGGTGACAGGAATGTGCTGGGGTTGTATACGGAGAGCATGACTTGCTGTCCTACACTGACCTCAGTCGCATGCACTGTCTTATCGAAACAGGCCTTGCTCTGTTTCTTTCTTGGGCCCAATTTCACTGTGGCTGCTAACTGAGCAGTTTTTACCTTTTCCACTAATTGTTTGACTGCGTTCTCGTGTGTGAGGGCCGTCACTTCGGGGCTGGTCAAATCTATTCCAAATAAAAATTCTGCGCCTTTCATGGGGTGTCTGGTCATGAGGGTGTGTGGGGTGCAACCTGTGGATGTGGAAACCGTATTTCGCAAAAACATCAGCGCAAAAGGGAGGACCGAGTCCCAAGTGGTGTTGTTTTGCTGGACCATTTTTCTGAGCGTTGATTTTAGGGTCCGATTCATGCGCTCCACGATACCACTTGACTGGGGGTGGTATGCAATGTGGAATTTTTGGGTAATGCCAAATATCGTGAGGACGTTCTTCATGACACGTCCCGTAAAATGGGAGCCTTGATCGGATTCAATGCTGTGGGGGAGTCCCCATCTCGTTAAGATGTGGTGGGTGAGGATCTTGGCTGTGGTCATTGCCGTGTTTGTTCTGGATGGGAATGCTTCCACCCATTTTGTAAACGTGTCTATCACCACGAGTACATATTTATAACCATTCCTGCAAAGGGGGCAATGGTCCTATATAATCAATCTGGAGGTTAGTCCAGGGGCCATTAACGGGTTGGGTGTGACTGAGCTGAGCTTTCTTGGTGTATCTGTCCGGGTTGTTCTGGGCACAGATAAGGCAATTCTCAATGTAGTGATTTACATCGTCCTTTAAACTCGGCCAGCAACAGAGCTGCCTGAGGTGGGCTGTAGTGGGATCGATTCCCTGATGTCCATGATCGTCATGGAACAAACAAATCAGTTGATTCCTGTCCTGTTCAGGAACCACATAAAGGGTGTCTTTTAACACCACACCGTCATGTGTGGTCAGAGCATTTTTAAACCTCTCATAGGGTGCTGGATAGTTTCCTTTTAAAATCTCCCTGAGATTCCTATCCTGCTTCTGGGCCTGCACTAAATCCTCGATATTAGTCTGCGAGACCTGAACTGCACTCACTGGTGCGTTTTCGGGGGGTGTCCAAAAATATCCATGTCTGGAACCTGCTTTAGCCAGTGCGTCGGCTTTCACATTTCCAGGGGGGGAGGAACGATGGTGGCTGCGGGCTTTGACTATCCCAAAAGTCCTGTTCTGTGCTTGCTCTAAAATGTGACAGAGCAATGGGGCTGAAGGGAGGGGTTTTCCGTCTGCGGAAACAAATCCTCTTGCTTTCCACAGCGGTATGAATTCCGTAAGGCTGTTGCAGACATGGAGGCTGTCCGAGTACATGTCTGCTGGGCTGGGGAAGGAATCTGGGTGTTCCACTATGTGTGCGATGGCCACGAGTTCTGCGCCTAAGTGTCCTGGAAGTTTTATTGCGATTTCTTCTAGGGCGCGTCCCTGCGCGTCCTCGACTTAAATACCGCATCCTGTTATGCGCTTCCCTTCTAGTATTGTGGAAGATCCATCCACATATATCTTTATGGGTTCGCACGTGTCTGTGTGCTTGGGGCTCTGGGGTGAACTACCTATCTTTCTGGGGGGTGTTTTAGCAGTAAAGGGGCCTGTGTTGTGGTGTGGAGATATAATTTCACATTCATGGGGAGTTCTGGGGTACTGTAAGTTGTCAGCTAAAAAAGTGTGGGTCTTTGTCCTTTTAACAGTGATGTCCCGTCCCTGCAAAAGAAAGGTCCATCTGGCTGCTCTTATCTGACTAACTGTACCGTCCTTGAGTCGTCTGTCCAGTAAAAGTTGGGTGGGGGTGTGTTCCGTGAGGATGGTGATGGGGTTCAGTCCGGTAATGTACAAAAAATACTGGACTGCCCAGAATACTGTGAGCAGGTGCCTCTCACAGGCTGAAAATCCCTGCTCCACAGCATCTAAAACTCTGGAGGCATAAGCCATGGGCCTAAACTGTTTGTGTCGTTCCTGAAGGAGCACGGCCAAAAGGGTGCGGTCTGTGCCTGCTACCTCTATCGCGTAAGGGGAAAGCGGGTCTGGAACCTGGAGTGCGGGGGCTGCTATGAGTGCTTGCTTCAACACATCCACAGCATCCGTATGCTGTGGAAGCCATTCCCAGGGGGCTCCTTTCTTTAGGAGGTCTGAGAGGGATGCTGCCTTGCTGGCAAAACCGTCAATGTGGTTTCGGCAGTAGCCAACCAGTCCTAAAAACGACCGGAGGGCTGAAACGTTCTGGGGAAGGGGCAATTTAGCAAACGAGTCAATCCTTTTATGCTCGATCTCACGTTTACCATGTGTGATAATTGTACCCAAATATATCACCTTATCTTCCAAAATCTGGGCCTTTTTGGGGTTAACTTTACAACCGATTGAATGTAAGAGTTCCAGGAGTTTGGACAGAAGCTCAATGTGCTCTTCCTTGGTGTCTGTCTGCAGTAGTAGGTCGTCTACATACTGGACCAGACATTCGGGGCGAGAGAATTTGGCTAAACCATTTGCCAGCTGTCGGTGGAAAATGGAGGGGGAGTTGTGGAATCCTTGTGGAAGGCATGTCCACGTGTACTGTTGGTTTTTAAAGGTGAAGGCAAATTTGTACTGGCACGCCTTTGCCAATGGAATGGACCAGAATCCATTACTGATGCCCAAAACCGTAAAGAATCGGGAACTGAGTCCCTGCTTGAGCATGGTCTCGGGACTTGTGGCTACCGTGGGGGCTGCTGCGGGGGTGACTTTGTTGAGTTCCCGGTAATCGATGGTCAGTCGCCATGATCCATCGGGCTTTCTCACTGGCCAAATCGGGGCATTATTAGTTGAGGCTACTGATCTAAGTACGCCCTGCTCTAATAAGCTTTTGATTACTTTTGCGATTTCGCCCTCTGCCTCTTGGGGGAATCCATATTGCTTTTGGGGTCTAGGGTCAGGTCCTGTGATTTGTACGGAGCCAGTCATCCGGCCACAGTCGTGTTTGTGGGTCGCGAATGCTGTCCTGTTTTTCTGTAAAACTGCCCTAACCTGCTTGTCTGTGCTAAGCGTGGTCGGGTTAAACCAAAATTTGCCTACTGCGCTAATTTTGTTGGCGTATTCACCTATGTTGACCGTTGCGGGGGCTCTTGTGGACTTTGCCATTTTCCAGACACACTGGTTGACTGGATCAAATGATAGGTTGTGGGAATTCATGAAGTCTATTCCCAGAATGTGTTCTGCTGTGTGGGGCAGGTCAACTAAAACCACGGGGTGCTTGGTGATGATGGTGCCGATTTGAATGGGTACAGGGGCTGTGATGTGTCCCTGCTGTGAGTGGCCTGTAAAGCCGCTGAGGGTGATAGTGGCTGTAGTGGGCCACATGTCCTTTTGGAACATGGTGGAGGAATTTACTGTGGTGCGGGACCCTCCTGTGTCCCAGAGAAACTCAATGGGCTGTCCCCGTATTTTCGCTGCAACTACCGGTTGTCCGGACCTATCCCAAAGGATGTCGCAGACCCAACTGGGGGAGCCCGAACACCGTCAGTCCGTTCTGTTCCAGTCCGTCTGATCTGAACGGGTGCTCACACTATGTATGGGCTCTGTCTTATTCTTACTTAGAGTGCCCGTCTGCTGGGCTCTCTGTGGCTTTCGTGGGGCATTGCATTCCCTTGCAAAGTGTCCCAACTGTCCACAGTTGTAACACTCCTGTGACTTTTGTGGGGGTTGTTCTTTCCTTCATTTACCCATGCGGGGTTCTGGTGTGTATTAACTGCCTGTATATCTGTGTCGGCCAGCTTTTCTTCGGGATTTTTAACTGCGGGTTTGTTTTGTACAGACTGCTCCCAGGCGCGGGACAATCTTTTTACTACCCATTTCTCATTCTGAGCCTCCTCTGAGGGATCATAATTCGCGCAAGCTTTTTGTCCTGTTTCTGTGACATGGGAGATAAGGGTGCGGGTCCATTTGGCCATATTGTCTGGGGACAAATGGGCGCGGTCTAAGTCTCCAAAAACTGCTGCAAAGTGGATCCACAGGCGTCCAGCAAACGCTGTGGGGTGCTCGGTTTTCTTTTGCCTGCATTTATTGAGGCCATCTACGGGGTCACCCCGGTTATACCCGATCGCGTCTAGGACCGCGGTATGCATTTCTGCAAGGGTGCCTCCTCCTACATTCTGTGGGTCGGGAAGGGCTGCTACAATCGAAGAGTCCAAACTCAAAACTGTGAGCTTTACATGCTCTCACTCATCCAAGCCGTACATGGTCGCCTGCTGCTTTACTATGGCAAAGAAATGGTGGGGGTCTGAGGTGGGGAGGAACGGTTTGATTTTATCGCACGCGTCCCGTAATTGGGTCACTGTTAAGGGGGTGGTATACAAAAACTCTGTGTCGCCGATGTGGCTGTGCGGTGGGTGGTTACTGGGTTCATTGGAGCCTGAACTATCTGCTCTGTGGGAGGTCGGGCACTTTTCTCTTTTGGGGCTTTCCCTGTGCACATGTTTCCTGAACATATCTCTGCGCTGTTTAATTTAACTCTTCCCAATCAGGGCCGTCTTCCTCAGTAATTTTGCTCCAAAAGTTTCCTGGAATCCTCTTTGGACTGAAAGTAGCGATTGCAGCTCTGCAATCTGCTTCCGGCACTTTGCGTGATCTAATGAGCTTTGTCTTTGCTCCGTGGTGGCAGCATGGAGTGCTCTTAATGCTGCCTTCAGGTCACTACACTGCCTCTGCAATGCTTCTACCTGCTTCTCGGTTTCTTCACGTACCGGGACTGCACATTGCGTGTCCTGATAGGCCTTTTCATACTGGGACTGGAAGCTGCTTAAGTGCGCCAGACAAGACTGGTGAGTCCACTTGGCATCATCCACCTCTCCGTCTTTTGCTGCCAAATTCCTCCTTAACTCTAAGTTCTCTCGTTCTACCTCACTTACATCGACTTTGCTCATTCGATGTATGCCTTCTACCTCGTTCCGGAGCGTCCTAACGACCTCCTCTGTGCCTCGCAACTGTGCCAAGCAGGACATGATTGCCATCGGCATGCGAGCTTTCCCTAAGCTCTTCTTGTGAATCTCGCTCTGGTTCTCCCACCAAGTATGTCCTGTACTCCCGGGACCTGGTTCTTCATTGCTACAGAATTCGCTCCAAAGGGGCCATCCTTTCCCTTTGAGGTACTTCCTAATTTCTTCCTCCCATACGGGACATTGTCCTACTCTACTGCTGCTGGTCGCTGCGACCGCAAATTCCTCTCGGTTCCTGAGGTGCTGCATTGCCATCTTTCTTGTCCGAATGCTTCTTTTAAATTTGGAACAGGGGATTAAGGCGGTGCTCTAGTTACGGGTACGGCTTTCACTAATTTCCGAAGTACAAACTCCCGACAGTTTTGTCGCAACAAAAAAATCTATCAGTTTACCTTATAGCCCTGTTAGTTACGCATGCATTTAACACACTTCCGAATTATGAGGATTGATCAGAACTGCTTGAACACTTGTGGTTTTCCGTTCCCAATTGGATCTCTAATTCAAATTTTTGGGTTCTCCCGGAGTGGTGAAGCCACTGCTAGTTCGAGTCCCGTCAGAATGTCGCCAGTAATATGTTGCTAACTTTTGGTTGGTTCAATTGGCTCTGTTTTATAACTGTTGCTCTTGAGTCGCCAGGTATCTTTATGATACCACCACGAGGTTCAAGTCCAAGTAATGATCAATAACTCAATACACCGATTAGTAAGATTCAAATCAAAGCACATTTATTATACACAGTAATCGCTACTCATGCACAAATTCTACTTCTAAGCTACTTCTACAACTAATAGGCCTATACTTAGCTTCGGACTGGCCCACCAGATCAGGGGAACAAATGGCCTTTCGTTCGGGTTCTGAGTCTGCGAGATTCGAAGTTGGTACGGATTGGTAGCTAGGAGCGCCTATCTCGTAGCGAGCGTTGACTTAAGACTTACTGGATCTCGGCGGCAGTTGAACCGGTCACGGTCAAGGTTGGTTCGCGTTGCTGTGTGACCCGGTCAAGAAGAACGATTTGAGCTTGGGGGGCTTAACTTTATAGTCACCAGGGGCTTCCCGCCTTTCGGGACGGACCCCGTACCTGGTTCCAAGTGATTGGACTTCGTTCCAATCGCTTGGTTCCATTTCTCCAATACTGGAACGGTTCCCTGATCGATGGGTGGTCTTGAGGTGTCCGTTAACCTCTTTTGTGTTGGCTCCTGCTGGCTTAGCTTTGTTTGTCCCAAATGTTGCGATTGTTCCCGGGGATTGCTTATTAGTATGTAGATGGCTGCTACATTATTATGCAGATGGCTGCTTGTATCGATGCTGTCTGAGCTTTTGCAGAGTTTAATACACAGTAAACTTGCACTTGCTGGTTTCTGCCTGTGTTGGCTGAATTTCCCTGCAGCCTTTGCTGTTCTCCATTTTACATCGGGAGTTGGCCAACCCTGGTGGCTACAACAGGGAGTAGAGTAGGGGGCTACGTACGCAGCCTTGCGGGGCCCCGGTGTTGAGGAGGTGTTGTTGTTCATTCTTACTGATTGTGGTCTGTTGGTCAGAAAATCGAGGATCCAGTTGCAGAGTGGGGAGCCAAGTCCTAGGTTTTGGAGCTTTGATATGAGCTTGGCTGGGATTATGGTGTTGAAGGCGGAGCTGCAGGCAATAAATAGTAGTCTGATGTAGGAGTCCTTGTTTTCGAGATGCTCTAGGGATGAGTGTAGGGCCAGGGAAATGACGTCTGATGTGGACCGGTTGCAGCGGTATGCGAATTGCAGTGGATCAAGGCGTTCTGGGAGTATGGAGGTGATGCGCTTCATGATAAACCTCTCGAAGCACTTCATTACGACTGAAGTCAGGGCCACTGGACGGTAGTCATTGAGGCACGTTGCCTGGTTCTTCTTTGGTACCAGTAAGATGGTGGTCTTCTTGAAGCAGCTGGGGACCTCGGAGTGGAGTAGGGACAGGTTAAAGATGGCCGCGAATACCTCTGCCAGCTGGTCCGCGCAGGCTCTGAGTGCACGACCAGGGATCCCGTCTGGGCCCGTCGCCTTCCGAGGGTTCACTTTCAGGAAGGCCATTCTGACTTCAGAAGCTGTGATGGTGGGTATGGGTGAATTATGGGCTGCTGGGGCACTCGCCAGCAGATTGTTGGTTACCTTCTCGAACCGAGCATAGAATGAATTGAGTTCATCGGGGAGGGGTGCACTGCTGCCAGAGATACTGTTTGACTTCGCTTTGTAGCCCGTTATGTTGTTTAGTCCTTGCCACAACCGCCGAGAGTTTGTCTGTGACTCTAGATTGGTTTGATATTCTCTCTTGGCATCTCGGATGGCTTTGCGGAGGTCGTACCTGGATTTCTTGTATAGGTCAGGATCGTCTGTCTTGAACGCCTCAGATCTGTTCTGCAGTAGGGAGTCAATCTCACGATTGAGCCATGGTTTCCGGTTGGGGAACGTACGTACTGCTTTCTTTGGCACGCAGTCGTCCACACATTTGCTGATGAAGTCTGTGACGGTGGTGGCATACTCATTTAAGTTGGTCGCTGAGTTCTTAAATATGGACCAGTCCACTGTCTCTAAGCAGTCACATAAGAGCTCTTCTGTCTCCTCGAACCAGCACTGCACAACCTTCTTAGCTGGATTCTCCCGCTTGAGTTTCTGCTTGTATGCCGGGAAAAGGTCTGATTTCCCAAAGTGCGGTCGGGGGATGGAACGGTAGGCGCCTTTGATTTTTGAGTAGCAGTGGTCAAGAGTGTTGTCGCCCCTGGTGGGACAGGAGATGTGCTGGTGGAATTTTGGCAGTACACTCTTGAGGTTGGCCTTGTTGAAGTCTCCGGCCACGATGAACAAGGCCTCCAGGTGTTCTGTTTCGTTGTTTATAGCTGTGTATAGTTCGTCCAGCGCCTTCCTCACTTCTGCCTAGGGTGAGATGTAGACCGCTGTGATAATGGCTGAAGTGAACTCACGTGAAAGATAGTATGGGCGGCACTTCATGGTCAGGTATTCCAGCTCTGGGGAGCAGTAGATCGCCAGGGTCACTACATCCAAGCACCAGGAGGAGTTGATGAGGAGGCACGCCCCTCCACCCTTCGCTTTGCCTGATGATGCCGTGCGGTCTGCCCGGTGAATTGAGAAGCCTTCAGGTTGTATGGCACAGTCCGGTGAGGTGGGTGTGAGCCATGTCTCTTTGAAACTCTGTGTAAGTCTAGCGTTAAGTTCATCCAGCTTGTTTTCGATCGCTTGGACGTTTGCCAGGAGTATTCTGGGGAGAGGGGCCTTGAAACACGTTGTTTCAGTCTAACCTGCAGACCGCCGCGTTTCCCTCGCTTCCTCGGTCGGCGGCTGCTGCTGGATGATCCTGGGATCCGATGGCAGATGTCAGCTCTTGTGGAAGGTAGGTGGTTGCGTCTGGCGGGGTCCAGGGCGCTGGCGGGGACCAGGGCGCTGGTACATCCCAGTCCACAGGAGGCATCATTATTTCCCTCTTTCACCAGCTAGTGAATTCCAGATGCAAGAGTTGATGTCTAGGTCTTTCACATCATAGAATCCCTGCAGTGTAGAAGGAGGCCATTTGGCCCATCGAGTCTGCTCCGGCTCTTCAAAAGAGCTCCCGACCTAGGCGCAAACCCCATTCTAGCCCTGTGTCCTCCCCCAGCCTTTAGGCACTAAGGGACAATTTATAATGGCCAATCCAGCTAACCTGCACATCTTTGGACTGTGGGAGGAAACCGCAGCACCCAGAGGAAACCCACACAGACACGGGGAGAATGTGCAGACTCCACACAGACAGTCACCCGAGGTCGGAATCAAACCCAGATCCCTGGTGCTGTGAGGTAGCAGTGCTAACCACTGTGTCACCGTGCTGCCCCTTTGTAAACATCCTTCAAATGGAGCATTAGGCACCCCACTGGTCGTCTGGCTCTGGTTATCTCTGGTTATGTCTTTGGGAATGTGACCATCTTTCATACAGCATACATACCCGATCCATGGAAGTCCCTTCTGTTTGATTAATGTCCAGGTATTTTGAGCTTTGCCTTTGAGAGACCTGTCATATTTATGATTTTGTCCTACTCAGAAATATCCTTACTGTGCCACAGACAGCAAAGTGAAAATTCAAAAAATATATAAATGGATAAATTTGGTGGCAGCTTTTGTGTGTCACCCCCCCCCCCCCTCCCCTGTCCCTCCTGCATAAAGTCAGACCCCAGTGTACAAAACGGTAAATTTTTAGGAGCCCCAGATATCAGGGCTCAGTCCTCAGTCACAGAATGATGGTGCTAGAGGACAAGGCCACGCATTGTCAGTGGTGTACGTCTGGGTCACAGCAGTACACAGGTCGATGATTGATTGCCAGGTATTTGATCACTAAACTTGAAGGGGCAATTATAGGCCTGATTCGGTGGAAATTGCTTGTGAAACCAATTGCCAGCTGCTTATACTTTACCCTTGGACAACGTTCTGCTACTCTTGAGATTCTGCGGAATCCCTTAACAGTTGTTGAACAGATGTTTCCATGGGGTCGCTTAGCAACATATTCTGCACTCACGTTGCACCAGAGTTACTAATGAATAATGCAATTTTCCAGTTTAAAAGAAGAAAACCAGGAAATAGCTGATGTTGAGGAAATTCAACGTCTTCTTATCACTCGGGAGGGTCTTCTATGAAAGGTTTTTGACTAGCTAGTGTACATTAGAGTGTCGTCAATGTTATGTCATAGAACGTGGCATGCTATATTGAATAGAATCATTGGTTACAGTAAATAAGGAGGGCCCTTCAGCTCCTAGTGTCAGTGCTGGTTCTCTGAAGGAGCAATTCACCTAGTTCCAATCCTCTGCCTTCTCCCCGTAGTCCTGCACATTTTTCCTTATCAGATAATTATCCCATTCCCTCTTGAATGTCCCATTGACCCTGCATCCACCACATTCTCAGGCAGTGCATTCCAGATCCGAAGCACTCACTGCATGAAAAGGCTTCTTCTCATGCTGCCGTTGCTTCTTTTGTCGATTACCTTAAATCCGTACCCTCTGGTTCTTGATCCTTCCACTAATGGGAATAGTTTCTTCCCAGCAATTCTGTCTGGATCCCCCATGACTTTCAACATCTCGACCAAATTTCCTCCCAATCTTCTCTTCACCCAGGAAACCAGTCTACTTACGTAACTGAACTTCTTCATCACTAGAACCATTCTCGCGAATCTTTCCAAACCCTGGCGTGTTTCAATGGCCCCATCGCGCGTGACTTGGTGTCGGGACAAGGCCGTTGAATCTCGCAAGGAGCCTCTCGCGAGATTCATGATGCTCGAAACGTCTAATGAGATTTAGCGGAGTCTCGTGATATGTCGTAATTTGGATCTCGCTCTCACTGGGCGAGATCCAGATATGCATATTTAAATGATCCATTAGGCATTTGCCAGATTCTCTTGGTGTCTGGGATTCACCAGCCACACCTCGGAGACCTCACTTGGGCGCCATTTAATACTGGTCCACATGGACTAGTCGTAACAGCACCTGGGGGGTCTCTCAGGCCACTGGAGACCCCAGGGTGGTCAGGTATTGGGCAGGATGGTACCCTGGCACTCCCGCTGGCACCTGGACATATTGGCACTGCCAGCCTGGCAGAGTCAAGGTGCCAGGGTAGCAGTGCCAAGGTGCCCAGGTGTCAGGTTGCCCATGCCAGGGGTCAGTACCTGGGGTGCCTTGCCCATTAGAGGTAGGGTGAGGGGAGGCTCGAGGACCCCAGAGGAGGTAAGTTGGGTGAAGTGGGAGTACGGAGACCGTGGTGGGGTCAAAAGATCCGCCCTGATTTGTGGGTAGTCTTCCTGCAGCGACATAAGTGGGGCATTCCTCGCCAGGGCCAAAAAGAATGGCAAAGTCGTTGTTGGATAGCCGGCTCTTTCTTAGCGCCACAGGCAATGAGAAGCACCCCACACCCAAAACCAGACATAGAACTGTTTTGGTTGAATCGCGCGCCTCTCTAATGCCTTCACAACCTTCCTTCAAAGTAGTTCCCAGAACTGTATTCAATACCCTCGTTGAGGACGGACCAGTATTTTACACGTGCTTAACATAATTTCCTTATGAGTCTTGGAATTGAAATCCTCCAACTTGAGGTTCACTAGTTACATAGCATGGGGCTTAGAACGGCACAGTGATCAACGATGGAGTTGTGAATAACTTGGCACATCCTAGATTTCCAATACAGTGTATTGTGCTTGGGTGAAGCTTTGAGTCATTGTGCAACCATATTCATCGAGGGACATCTCTGCGGTGCCCTGTCTGAAAGGATGTACTCACATAAAGGATGATTATCAGATCAGAGTGGCTGATAGCATTGGCAGTGCCAGCGAGGGACATAGAGAAACATCTCTGCGGCCTTGCCTGAAAGGCTGCACTCACAATAAAGGATGATTATCAGATCAGAGTGGCTGATAGCATTGGCAGTGCCAGCGAGCAGCCCAAGACAGAATGGATACAACAGAAAGTAATGTTGCCAGTCATTTATTTTGCTTCTGCAGCTTGTTATGACAAGATGAGGATGTAGAACCCTGCTTCAGGCACCGTGAAGTCGGATTCATAGTTTTAAGTATATTATCAGCAAGTCCTTATTAGCAACTCATAACTATATACAGTAGAGGGTACAAGTGGACCTGACAGCATATTAGATATTAATGCACCTCTGTCCATGCTCTGTCTCATGTGTCTTCTTACATCACTGTGCGAGTGGTACTGTATTGAGTCCCGCATTAATCCTGCATGTACCAGACCCTACTACTACAAGGGCAAGTATAAGGATTTTTTTTCCCCCAAGGATGAATGTACCAATTCAGTGTATGTACTTAAATATTTATTTGCTGATTGCAAGACCTCAATCTCGCAGGTTTTCTTGAGTTCAAATGAGAAGGGGGTTAGTTTTAATTTGCTGAAAAAACACCCAGGTAAAGATATGAAAATATTTAAAATAATAAACACAAAAGTCCAGACTGTTGCAACATACACATACTCGCAAAAATACAAGTTACAAATCAGAGAAGGTTAACATTTGGCCAAATTAAGATTACACGATAAAAGGCAAAGATATAAAGAGTTCGCTGATTATGAATCCTCTAGGTTAAAGTCCAACAGGTTTGTTTCGATGTCACTAGCTTTCGGAGCGCTGCTCCTTCCTCAGGTGAATGAAGAGGTCTGTTCCAGAAACACATATATAGACAAATTCAAAGATGCCAAACAATGCTTGGAATGCGAGCATTAGCAGGTGATTAAATCTTTACAGATCCAGAGATGGGGTAACCCCAGGTTAAAGAGGTGTGAATTGTACCAAGCCAGGACAGTTGGTAGGATTTCGCAGGCCAGATGGTGGGGGATGAATGTAATGCGACATGAATCCCAGGTCCCGGTTGAGGCCGCACTCATGTGTGCGGAACTTGGCTATAAGTTTCTGCTCGGCGATTCTGCGTTGTCGCGGGTCCTGAAGGCCGCCTTGGAGAACGCTTACCCGGAGATCAGAGGCTGAATGCCCTTGACTGCTGAAGTGTTCCCCGACTGGAAGGGAACATTCCTGCCTGGTGATTGTTGCGCGATGTCCGTTCATTCGTTGTTGCAGCGTCTGCATGGTCTCGCCAATGTACCACGCTTCGTGGGTTTGCGGTAAAGCGAAGTGCTGAGGTGACCGTCCTTGATGGAGACGAGTGTGTCCACTCGTGATGTGTGTCCACCCATGAACAGACCTCTTCATTCACCTGAGGAAGGAGCAGCGCTCCGAAAGCTAGTGACATCGAAACAAACCTGTTGGACTTTAACCTGGTGTTGTAAGACTTTGTACTGTGCTCACCCCAGTCCAACGCCGGCATCTCCACATTATGAATCCTCTGATATTCTTCATGACTGAGATAGTTCTTAAAGGTGCGGGTCTTGTTTTTTCCTTCTGGAAATGCTGCTTTGGAGTTTGAAATCTTCTTCAAAGTTTCTCTGTCTGCTGTCCAAAGTATTTTATAAGCAAGTGAGGCTCACTTTACTTGAGGGAGAGAGAGGCAAGCCGCTATTTTGCTACCTTCAGAAATTCTTTCTCCAGACTGCTGCAAGAACAGCAGGGTTTTTGTAATAAGACACTTGTTTTTTGGTCATGTGATGACTGACCATTGATATGTGATGGAAAATAATCAATAGTCTATTCATGTTAATGAAGGAGTTTCCACATCCCATGCTCAAAATCATTGAAATACAATAGAGTCAGATAGGGGTCATTAGCACAATTGGTTTTGTTAGTTCTCCTTTGTTACCTGGTAGTCCTGGAGACAGAAAGTCTGAGGCTTTATTGTCCTTGCTGTTTTGGGCAAGTCTTAACAAAGTTAGGTGTGCCATTCCACAAAAATATGGTCTAGGCTTGTTCATTGTAATCCATCTTTGTGAAACCTCCAGAAGCTTGACCAATTTGCAGCCTCCAATGTCAGGTGACCTGTGCCGGCCATCTTAAGTCCGTGCCTTTGTTTGTTTTTGCCTTCTTAAAAAAAAGTTCCATAGGTGAGTCCAGCAGATGAAACTGAATTTAAATATTTGACATTAATACACCCGCACACTGGCCACTGCACATAATGAAATGCAACTTGTAAGGGAAGTTTCATTACATGGTAAAAACAAATAGATGCACATCCATCCTCACTTTTAACCTGATTGTTATGTACTGTTTTAGCTTCTGGCACCCAGGAAATTATGAGTTGAGTTAGATTCTGGATAATATGCTGTCACAATGCTTTTTCCTTTTGGACAGTAGTTACAAACAAAATGGGAGGAATCAGGGGTGGTGGCGGCACAGTAGTATTGTTGCCTAACTAGTAACCGGAAGTCCAGGGTTCGAATCCCACCATGGCAGATGGTGGAATTTAGAAATCTCAATAAAATATCTGGAATTAAAATCCTAATAATGGACATGAAACCAATTGATTCACTAACACACAGTAACTTCATTGCAGTGTTAATGTCAGCCTACTTGTGACACTAGTAAAGATAATTATATTATTATTAATGCCCTTTAGGGAAGGAAACGTGCCATTCTTACCTTCTTACCTCCTTATTAGGGCAGCACGGTAGCATTCGGCCCATCGAGTCTGCACCAGCTCTTGGAAAGAGCACCCTACCCAAGGTCAACATCTCCATCATAACCCAGTAACCCCACCCAACACTAAGGACAATTTTGGACACTAAGGGCAATTTATCATGGCCAATCCACCTAACCTGCACATCTTTGGACTGTGGGAGCACCCGGAGGAAACCCACGCACACACGGGGAGGATGTGCAGACTCCGCACAGACAGTGACCCAAGCCGGAATCGAACCTGGGACCCTGGAGCTGTGAAGCAATTGTGCTATCCACAATGCTACCGTGCTGTCCTCATCTTGACCTCATCCTCACCAACCTGCCTGCTGCAGATGCTCCTGTCCATGATAATATCGGTGGAGCTGACCACCTCACAGCCCTTGTGGAGATGAAGTCACGTCTTCACATTGAGAACAGCCTCCATTGTGTTGTGTGGCACTACCACCGTGCTAAATGGGATAGACTTCAAACAGATCTAGCAACTCAGAACTGGGCATCCATGAGGCGCTGTGAACCATCAGCAACAGCAGAATTGTGTTCAACCACAATCTGTAACCTCATGGCCTGGGTATCTCCCAATCTCCACCAACCTAGGGGATCAACACTGGTTCAAAGGACGACATGCCAGGAGCAACACCAGGCATAACTAAAAATGAGGTGTCAACCTGGTGAAGGTACAAAACAGGACTACTTGTGTGCCAAACAGTATAAGCAGCAAGTAATAGACAGTTAAACGATCCCACAACCAACGGATCACATAAGAACTTAAGAACTAGGAGCAGGAGTAGGCCATCTGGCCCCTCGAGCCTGCTCCACCATTCAGTGAGATCATGGCTGATCTTTTGTGGACTCAGCTCCACCTTCCGGCCCGAACACCATAACCCTTAATCCCTTTATTCTTCAAAAAACTATCTTTATCTTAAAAATATTTAATGAAGGAGCCTCTACTGCTTCACTGGGCAAGGAATTCCATAGATTCACAACCCTTTGGGTGAAGAAGTTCCTTCTAAACTCAATCCTAAATCTACTTCCCCTTATTTTGAGGCTATGCCCCCTAGTTCTGCTTTCACCCGCCAGTGGAAACAACCTGCCCGCATCTATCCTATCTATTCCCTTCATAATCTTATATGTTTCTATAAGATACCCCCCCTCATCCTCCTAAATTCCAACGAGTACAGTCCCAGTCTACTCAACCTCTCCTCATAATCCAACCCCTTCAGCTCTGGGATTAACCTAGTGAATCTCCTCTGCACACCCTCCAGTGCCAGTACGTCCTTTCTCAAGTAAGGAGACCAAAACTGAACACAATACTCACTAACACCTTATACAATTGCAGCATAACCTCCCTAGTCTTAAACTCCATCCCTCTAGCAACGAAGGACAACATTCCATTCGCCTTCTTAATCACCTGTTGCACCTGTAAATCAACTTTTTGTGACTCATGCACTATCACACCCAGGTCTCTCTGCACAGCAGCATGTTTTAATATTTTATCATTTAAATAATAATCCCTTTTGCTGCTATTCCTACCAAAATGGATAACCTCATATTTGTCAACATTGAATTCCATCTGCCATCTGCCATCTGCCCATTCACTTAACCTATCCAAATCCCTCTGCAGACTTCCAGTGTCCTCTGCACCTTTTGCTTTACCACTTATCTTAGTGTCATCTGCAAACTTGGACACATTGCTCTTGGTCCCCAACTCCAAATCATCTGGGTCATCTAAAATCATCATCACATCTAAATTCTGCAGTCATAGAATCCCTCCAGTGCGGATAGAGGCCATTCGGCCCAGCGGGTCTGCACAGACCCTCTGAAAGAATACCCCAACCAGATCCATTCTCCCATTCTAGCCCCGTAACCCCACCCAACCTTTCAACATAGAGGGTCAATTTAGCATGGCCAATCCACATAACCTGCACACCTTTGAACACTAAAGGGGAATTTTATCATGGCCAATCCATCTTTGGACTGTGACACGAAACCGGAACACCCGGAGGAAACTCATGCAGACACGGGGAATTAAACCACATCCAGCTGTTAAAGGCGGTGGACAATTAAACAACTCACTGGAGGAGGAGGCTCCACAAATATCCCATCCTCAATGATGGAGGAGCCCAGCACATCAGTGCAAAAGACAAGGCTGAAGCATTCGCAACAATCTTCAGCCAGAAGTGCCGAGTGGCTGATCCATCTCGGTCTCCTCCAGAGGTCCCCAGCATCACAGGTGTCAGTCTTTAGTCAATTTGATTCACTCCACGTGATATCAAGAAACTGCTGAAGGCACTATAGCTGTTCCAGAACAGCTACAGCACTGGCATCTACCCGACAGTGGCAATTTGCCTAGGTGTGTCCAGTACACAAGAAACAGGACAAATCTGACCTGCTCAGTTACTGCCCTATCAGTGTACTATCAATCATAATCAAAGTGATGAAAGGAGTCATTAACAGTACTATCAAGTGGCACTTACTCAGCAATGACCTGCTGATGGACGCTCAGTTTGGGTTCCGTCATGATCACTCAGCCCATACCCGGCACAAAGGAAGATGGTTGTGGTGGTTGGAGGCGGAGACGGCGGCAGCAAAGCGTCTGCAGATGTTCGAGGCGGCGGCCTAGGTGCCGGACCCCGCCCCACACCCTGAGGTCCCGGCCACTCATCAAGCCAGGGAGGGACCCAGAGGGGGAGTCCTGCGACGGCCCAAGGTGTACAGTGATCGCTGGTCATTCGAATAGATGATGGACAGCACGTGCCACAGGAGACCCCGCCTCAACACGGAGACGGTGCGGCACCTGTGCCATGTCCTCGTGGACCTGGCACCACATGGAGGAGGAGGACACCCACTCCTGGTGGCCGTTAAGATCATAGAACATAAACCATGGAACATAGAACATAGAACACAGAACATAGAACATTACAGCGCAGTACAGGCCCTTCGGCCCTCGATGTTGCGCCGACCTGTGAAACCACTCTAAAGCCCATCTACACTATTCCCTTATCGTCCATATGTCTATCCAATGACCATTTGAATGCCCTTAGTGTTGGCGAGTCCACTACTGTTGCAGACGGGGCATTCCACGCCCTTACTACTCTGCAGCCCTGAACCTTTACACCTCAGGATCATTCCAGGGCTCGAACTGGGACCTGTGTCTCTCACGTGCCACAGCCCACAGGTGCATCCAACAGGCCATGGCGCCCTGTTTGCCCGGGCAGAAGATGACATCAAATTTGCCATGGACCAAGCCCAGCAGGCTGCCCGGGCAGCAGGATCTCTGCCATTGCCGCGATGCCGCAGGTTCATTGGGTAGTGAATGGTGTGCACGTTGCCCTGCGCTCACCGGCCCATCTGGGAGTGCCCTACATTAACAGAAAGGGGATCCACTCCCTGAACATCCAGCTCGTATGCGATCACCACATGAAGCTAATGCACGTGTGTGCAC
The DNA here is from genome assembly GCF_047496885.1 of Scyliorhinus torazame. Lineage (NCBI taxonomy): Eukaryota > Metazoa > Chordata > Chondrichthyes > Carcharhiniformes > Scyliorhinidae > Scyliorhinus > Scyliorhinus torazame. The sequence goes on from NC_092716.1 coordinate 40,685,526, forward strand.
GCTTCCCAGGGAGTGTGCACGACAGCTACATCCTGGAGCAGTCGGTTATCCCCAGCCTCTTCACAGACCACCCCAGGATGGGTGGCTGGCTCTTGGGGGATAAGGGGTATCCGCTGAGGACCTGGCTAATGGCGCCAATACGGAGGCTAGGGACCAAACCAGAGAGACAGTACAACGAGGCCCATGCAGCCACCCGGGCTGTCATTGAGCGGTGCAACGGAGTCCTCAAGATGCAGTTCTGGTGCCTCGACTGCTACGGGGGTGCCCTCCAGTACACCCCCCCAGAGGGTCACCTGCTCGAACAGGCGCCGGAATGTGGCGACTAGGGGCTTTTCACAGTAACTTCGTTGAAGCCTACTTGTGACAATAAGCAATTTTCATTTCATTTCATTCATTGCTTTGTGGTGGTTTGCTGTGTCCTCCACAACCTGGCTCAGCAGCGGGGCGATGAGCTGGAGGTTAGGGATGAGGAACATGTGGCCACCTCTGAGGAGGAGGAGGAGGATGAGCAGCAGAATGAGGATGAGGATGATGAGATGGCGCCGGCCCAGCAGGGGTGAGACGACGAGCGCAGGAAGGAACTGGAGGACCAGCTGGAGGCTGCAGGGCAGGCGGCAGCGGTGAGGGCCCGGCAAGCCCGGAGAGCCAGGGTGCCCCTCATACTCACTGGATTCATTTAGGACGTGGCCTGGTCCATCACCCCTCATTCCCATCCCCCCTCATTCCCATCTCCCACCCTCCCAGGGTATGTGTAACATCACTCCAGGTTGCCGGGACTGTGTCGCACCGTCAGCGGGCCACTATCGAGGGGTGTCTATGCCTTAATCTGACCCCTGCCCGTCTGCTGAATGCTCGCTGACACCCATCACCAGCACGCGGTGTGCCCGGGGTGAGGGATAGATGGGCCTAGGGTTCGGAGGTCGGCCCGCATGGTGGAAGAAAGTGAGAGGCATCATACTGGCATGAGGGTGTTTAATGTGCAATACAATTCCCCATTCTCCTGATGGTGCCCCCCCCCCCTCCACCCCCCGTCCACTCGCCCCGCACCTCCCCCCCCTCCCCCTCCCCAGTGTCCTCAGTGATCCTCGAGGTGCTTTCTTAGCTCAAGGTGTGTCCAGGTGTGTCCCCAGGAGGCACATCAGAGGTGGAGGCAGCCAGCTGCTTACCTTGTCCCGTGGTCTTTGATGCCCCTGACGGGCATCCTCTGGGGGCTCTGGGGTCACGGGGCCCTGGAGCACTTGTCGGCGGCACATGCACATTCGTGCCAGCCTGTTCCGGATGCTGACTATGAGACGCAGCCTCATTAGGGGGTGGAACCCAGGACGCGTTTGGTTTGGCACCCAGCACCGCCTCCTCCCAGTCGGTGCCCATGGGGCCTGGGGTTCACCTTGGGACGGAGGGGCAGCTAGTTCGAGCCCCGGCCGTGCCTTCATCATGTGGCTCTGCCAACCCTGCCTGCTCCAACTCCCTCAGCGATGCTCCTCAGGGACTGGGACATGCTCTGCCACGCCTCAGCCATTCCCATCTGACATGTCCCGCAGAATCTCATCAAGGTCAGCCTGGCACTGGGTGATATCCCCCAGCGAGGTGGACATTCTGCCGAGACCTTCAGCCATGGCTGTCACCGACTGTCCAGTGCCCTGAACACCTCCACTAATGATGCTGACGTCATGCACCAGGTTGTCCACTGCGGTTGCCACCCTAGCAGTGTTGGCCTCGGTGCCACGCATTGCCAGCGACGTCTCCTGTGCCCGTAGCCTCTGGGACTCCTCCAATCGGCCATGGATTTGCTGGAGTGACGCGGACATCTCCCTCTGAATGTCCTGACCACACCCTAATGTCTCCATCAGCTCTGACTGCTGTCTCGCCTGGGCTTTCTGCCTCCACCTGATGTACATCAGCATCAGGGTGGTGCTCACCAGATTGTACCCCAGAAGCCTGATCATTAACATTTCCCACCAAGATGCGTTTATGTGCGCTGGTGGAGGGTGGGATTGGCAGCTGTGACGCCTCGGTCGCGTCTTCCTTGGAACTCTCCTCTGAGGTGGTCTTCTGGGAGTCAGGAGAGGGGGCCACCCAGGATGGGCCGGTGCCGTCGGCTGGAGGACCTGCGGGAGAATGACCATGTGTCCAGTGGGAGGAATGGGTCAGTCTGTAAGGCAGCAACAACTCACGATTGATAGGCCCTCCAGGTGGAGCCCGGTGGCTTCTAACCTCTGTGGCATCCACCAACCACTGTGTGGGTGACCGCCCTGTCCTCGGCCACCCCAGTCACCTTCAGGGCCCGCTCCTCGAAGGTGGTGAGGATTCTTAAATCTGGCATCCCACCGCCACTCTGGGCGATTTTGGGAGAGCTTTTCCTGAGGAGACACAGAGAGGGCATCGTTAACCACATGCGTGCTTCACAGTGGTGGTGGGGGGGGCGGCGGGGGGGGGGGGTGAAGGAAGGGTTTGGGGGTTGAAGCGAGGGGGATGAAGGGAAGGTTGAAGGGAGGGATGGGGTCGCATGGAGAGTTGGGTGGGGTGGATGCTTGCGTGGGTCTGGGGGGGGGGGGGGGTGGGGGGGGGGTGTCACTCACTCATTCTGCCCGGTGTAGGTCATTGACCTTTTTATGGCACTAGAGGCCAGTCCTCTTGGTCACATTCCTCGAGCTTACAGCCACCTTGTCCAAGGCATCACTGGCTGCCCTGTGGCTGTCTCTCCTGGACCCTCGGGGGTACAGGCATCTCGCCTGGCCTACACTGCTTCTATGAGCCTCCCCAGGTCAGCATCCCCGAATCTTGGGGCTGGACTCCTGGGCGACATTGTTGCGAGCTGGCTGGGGTTGGCTGAGCAAGTGCACTAACCGAGGGCTGGCGAGCGCGGTGCCGGCACAACTGTTGCCAAACCTGTTGAGCTTTCCCAGCAATTCCTGTTACTTTTCATGAGAAAATATTTTGAATTTTCTTTGTTCTTTTGGAGTCAGGCATAAAGAATAATATTGGCAAGCGATTGTTTCTCCAATCGCAGCCCTTCCCTGTTCTGCATTTGCTTGCATAGTTTCACTAGTGACTCTATGTACATGTGAGAGGGCGAGAGAGAGAGAGGGAAGGAGATAGAGCGAGAGAGTGAGAGAGAGGAGAGAGAGAGTGAGATTGTGGGCTGGATTCACCTTAGCCCGACGTCAAAATCGTATTCGGCGATTGAGCGGAGAATGGATTTCCGCGCAGAAATCGGGGCTGGCTGTGGGGAAACCATTCTTGATCTCCCCGTGGAGTACGAGCTTCCCTGGTAGGGGGCAGAAACCACCCAGCTGGGGCTCGTTAGAACCGAGCATTAAAGCCGGCCCGAGCAGGGACTGGCATGTTGATTTTCCCAACGTGGATTATGGTTGTAGGTAGTTACTGCAGTGAGCAGAGTATTGTTAAAAGTAAAATAAATCTTTTCCTTCCTACCAATGGCTTCCTTGGTCATTAAACTGGCAATGAGGAAAAAAAGAGACTCCAGATTTGCTTTTTAAAACATCCAGCCACACCAGACAGCTACTGTACAGAAACGTGAGGATATAAAGTTTGGTAAGTTAGAGGCCTTCGATGTGGGCCTGGAAGATTGGGACCAATGCACAGAACTTATGAAGTACTTCTTTCAGGCCAATGGTATATTGGGGGAAGACCGTCAAAACATAATCCTCTTGGCAACCTGCGGGTTGGAATTTTGGAATTGGAATCTTACTTACCCAGCTGCACCGAACTCCAAATCGTTCAGTGAGTTGGTTGCACTAGTGGCTGAACATTATGATCCAAAACCTTCCATCATGATGCAACATTATAGGTTCAACAAGGCTGTGTGGTCTCCAGGTGAGTCGGTAACTGACTTATTGACCCGTCTTAGGCGGCAGATGGAGCACTGCGAGTTTGGGTTGCCCCTCTCGGAGACTTTGAGGGATAGGCTTGTTTGTGGAATTGAGGTACGCTCAATAACGACGCTTAGAGTGTAAACGGTAAAGAAGGCTTTATTAGACTAAGAACTATGCTAGAGCTGAGACATGTGCTGACTGCTGCACAGCCCATGAGGCAGCCCTTTATATGGCTCACAGATGGGCGGAGCCAGAGGCGGAGTCCCCAGGGTTCCAAGCCCAGTCTTAAAGGGGACATCACCTTACATGATGATAAGGCAGTAACCGTTCATCACATTCACCCCCTGTTTAAAAAGAGTCCGGCGGGGGTGAAGTGCCATCATAGGTCCATCCGTCTCGGTGGCCGGATCATCCTCATCGACCTCCTCAATTCGGGCGGTGGTGCGGCGGGCACGGACATCCCGGTTGAGGGCACATCCGGGAGCACAGCGGTCGGAGCTTCGGTCCGGGTCGGGGCAGAGGAACTAGGCAGGGCCGGGGATAGCGGTGCCGGCGCCGGCGGGGTGTGTAAAGGGGGGGCGCAAGGGGGGGCGTGTGGTAGATGCTCACCAAGGGGTGGTGGGGCCGGAAGTGGGTGTGTTGTAGGGGGCACCGGGTCCTGCAGGGGAGCGGCGCGGGAAGGGGCGTCTGTGGTGGGGGATCCAGTGGGTACCAGATCCCGGAGGGAAACCGTATCTTGCCTGCCGTCGGGGTACTCAACGTAGGCGTAACTGGGGTTGGCATGGAGCAGTCGGACCTTTTCGACCAGGGGGTCCGTTTTATGGCTCCTCGCATGCCTCCGGAGAAGAACAGGTCCCGGAGCCATCAGCCAAGGTGGAAGCGAGACCCCGGAGGTAGACTTCCTGGGGAAGACAAACAATCGGTTGTGAGGGGTCTCATTCGTGGCCGTGCAGAGGAGTGACCTAATGGAGTGTAGGGCATCGGGTAGGACCTCCTGCCAGCGGGTGGTTGGGAGACTTCTCGACCGCAGGGCCAGAAGGACAGCCTTCCACACTGTCGTGTTCTCCCTCTCCACCTGCCTGTTTGCCCGCGGGTTATAACTGGTCGTTCTGCTCGAGGCGATGCCTTTGCTGAGCAGATACTGACGCAGTTCATCGCTCATGAACGATGCACCCCGGTCGCTGTGGATATAAGTGGGGAAACCGAACAGGGTGAAGATGCTGTGCAGGGCCTTAATCACAGTGGCTGAGGTCATGTCGGGGCAGGGAATGGCGAATGGGAAACGGGAGAACTCATCGATCACGGTGAGGAAATAGGCATAACGATTGGTGGACGGGAGGGGCCCCTTGAAGTCCACGCTCAGTCGCTCAAAGGGACCCGAGGCCTTCACGAGCCGAACCTTGTCTGGCCGGTAGAAGTGCGGTTTGCACTCCGCACAGACTTGGCAGGCCCTGACCATGGCCTTGACCTCCTTGGTTGAGTAAAGTAGGTTGCGGGACATGATAAAATGGACGAGTCGGGTAACCCCTGGGTGGCAGAGGTCATTGTGGATGGCTTGCAGGCGGTCCTCCTGCGCGTTGGCCCATGTGCCGCGGGACAGTGCATCTGGGGGCTCGTTGAGCTCCCCTGGACGATACTTGATATCGTACGAGTAGGTGGAGAGTTCGATCCTCCACCTCAAAATTTTATCGTTTTTTATTTTGCCCCGTTGCATGTTATCGAACATATAGGCGACTGACCGTTGGTCGGTGACGAGGGTAAACGTCCTACTGGCGAGGTAGTGTCTCCAGCGCCGCACAGCCTCCACAATGGCTTGTGCATCCTTTTCAACTGCAGAGTGTCGAACCTCGGAGGCGGTGAGGGTTCGGGAGAAGAACGCTACTGGTCTGCCTTCCTGATTGAGGGTAGCAGCCAGGGCGATGTCTGATGCATCGCTCTCTGCCTGGAAAGGGATGGTTTCGTCCACCGCGTGCATAGCGGCCTTGATGATGTCGGCCTTGATGCAGTTGAAGGCCAATTGAGCCTCAGCCGAGAGTGGAAAAATGGTGGTCTTTCTGAGTGGGCGGGCTTTGTCCGCATACTTGGGGACCCTCTGGGCGTAATGAGAGAAAAGCCCCAAGCACCGTTTGAGGGCCTTGAGGCTGTGGGGGAGAGGGAGTTCCTTAAGGGGGCGCATGCGGTCGGGGTCGGGACCTAGGACCCCGTCTTCCATGGCATAGCCGAGGATGGCTAGCTGGGTGGTGTGGAAAACGCATTTGCCCTCGTTATAGGTCAGGTTAAGGTCTCGAGCGGTCTGGAGGAACTTTTCGAGGTTAACGTCATGGTCCTGCTGGTCATGGCCGCAGATGGTGACATTGTCCAAGTACGGGTATGTAGCCCGCAAACGTACAAGTCCACCATTTGGTCCATCGCCCTTTGAAAGACGGAGACCCCATTTGTGACACCGAAGCGGACCCTGAGGAAGTGGAAGAGCCGGCCGGCTGCTTCGAAGGCAGTATAGGGGCAGTCTTTTGGTCGGATGGGGAGCTGGTGGTAGGCGGATTTGAGGTCGACCGTGGAAAAGACTCGGTATTGGACGATCCGATTTACCATTTCCGCGATGCGAGGAAGGGGGTACGCATCAAGCTGCGTGAATCGGTTTATGGTCTGGCTATAATCCACGACCATCCGTTTCTTCTCCCCGGACCGGACTACCACCACTTGTGCTCTCCAGGGGCTGTTGCTAGCCTCGATGACCCCCTCTCCCAGTAAACGCTGGACCTCTGACTTGATAAAAGCCATATTTTGGGCACTGTACCGCCGGCTCCTGGTGGCGACGGGCTCACAGTCGGGAGTGAGGTTCGCGAATAGCGAGGGGGGTGCGCCTTTCATTGACGCAAGGCTGCATACCGTGAGGGGGGACAAGGGTCCGCCGAACTTCAGTGTCAGGTTTTGGTGGTCCGCACTAGAAATCCAGTCCGAGCAGCATGGGGGCACAGAGGTGAGGGAGGATATTGTGGTAGTATGCATTAGGGGTCATGTGGGACTGTGAAGCCGTGATGTAATTGGCTGACAGATCCCGGGTCCTGGTTGGCCGTTGACCTCTAGCTCCGCCCTGAAGGCGGAGTATAAGAACCAGGAGTCCTCCCCCGCAGGCCAGTCTACTACTGAACTGCGGGGGAACAGTCACGCTTAATAAAGCCTCATCGACTTCACTCTATTCGTCTCTCGGAGTCTTTGTGCGCTACAGATATAAAATTTGAAACGGGTGGATTTGGCGCCCTGGATCGAGAGATCCGCAATACAGTACCCCTTGATTTGTACCGAGTGGGACCCGGGTGCGAGGGCTATGGATTGGGATGCGGGATGGGTGCGTAGGGAGCAGCGCCTTACCGTTTCGGGATGGATGAAGCTCTCCGTACTCCCGGAGTCGAAGAGGCATGCTGTGTCGTGCCCGTTGACCTGGACCTGCATCATAGAGTTCTGCAGGTGTTTTGGCCGAGTTTGGTCGAGGGTGATCGCACCCACTTGCGGGTATCGGAGTCCTCAGCCGAGTCGGACTCGTAAAATGGCCGCCACCGTCGGTCGCACATGTCGGGTTGAGAAGATGGCCACCGACAAGATGGCCGCTCCCATGATTCGCACGAGGCTGATGACGCGTCAGAAGGGGGCGTGTCGGGTCGGTGCGCAGCAGCATTGCGAGGCCTGCGGGCCTGAGAGCCTGATTTTTGGGCCGGCTGTTCTTTGTTTTCCTGGCCCCTGGGTCTGGCCAGGCAGACCCTCGCAAAATGCCCTTTCTTCCCGCACTCGCTGCAGATCGCGGAGCGGGCTGGGCAGCGTGGGCGTGGGTGCTGGCCCTGCCCACAGAAGTAGCATGGTGTGCCCCCATGCTGAGCGGGTCGCCGTGTGGTGCAGGCCTGTAATACGGCTGAGTCTGAGGAAGTCCGGGGGGGGGCTCGCAGAGTCCGCGGGGTACGTACCCAAGTTATGTCGGGCCACCTCCAGCGAGGAGGCGAGCGTTAGCGTGTCCTGGAGGTCTTTTGCCCCATTTTCGAGCAGCCGCTGCCGGATGTAGGTCGAGCGGATGCCGGACACGAAAGCGTCTCTGATGTGCAGGTTCATATGGACTTCCCCTGTCACATCCTGATGGTCACAGTCCCTGGCAAGCGCGGTGAGTTTCTCGACGAATTCGTCTAGCGATTGCCCCGAGCGCTGCCGGCAGGTAGAGAGCAAATGCCTGGCGTGTACCTCGTTGATGGGTTTGACAAACCGCTTGCGGAGTAACTCGACCGCCTCTTCATAAGTTGTTGCCTTTTCGAGCGTGGCGGAGATTCTGTGACTCACCCGGGCGTGGAGTAGGCACAGCTTGCGTGGCCCCAGGATGGGAATCTCTGCGGAGTCCAGGTAGGCCTCGAAGCACCGCAGCCAGTATTTAAAAATTTCCTTCGCCTCCGGTGTCCGTGCTTCCAGATTGAGCTTCTCTGGTTTTAGGCCTGCGTCCATCCTGAATCTAGTTTAGTCTAAAAAATTGAGGTACTCGGTACCCTCAATAACGACGCTTAGAGTGTAAACGGTAAAGAAGGCTTTATTAGACTAAGAACTATGCTCGAGCTGAGACATGTGCTGACTGCTGCACAGCCCATGAGGCAGCCCTTTATATATGGCTCACAGATGGGCGGAGCCAGAGGCGGAGTCCCCAGGGTTCCAAGCCCGGTCTTAAAGGGGGCATCACCTTACATGATGATAAGGCAGTAACCGTTTATCACAGGAATAAATAATCCAGCCACGCAAAGGAAGCTGCTGGTGGATCCCATGTTAGACCTGAAATGGGTCATTGAGTTGTCACTATCCCGCAGAAATGCAGAGAAAGGGCTACAGGAGCTTCAGGGGTCCATGGGCGATGCAATCCTTGTTTGATGTGCCCTCTCTATTGGACTCCCGCAACATCACAGGGTAGTGCCAAAGCAGTCAGATCATCTCCTAAGAGGCAATATGCAGCGCAATTCCGCAGATGGGCCCAGTACTCAGGAGCCATTGCAGATCTGCGGGATACCTCCCGCAAGACAAAGGGGAGGGCCGCCCACATTGCCAGATGTGTGGGTGGAGAACATGCAGTGGTCAGAGCTGCCAGAACCGGTGGAGAAAAAGCTGCCCAGGGCAGCCAATGAGGTCACCACGAAACAGGGTCTTGCACGTGGCCCCACCTGAAGGTGAATGTATGATGCAGCTGAGCTGAAGGTGGTGCTGATCCGGGTCACATGGCAAGTGAACGGGCATCCTCAGGTGATGGAGATGGACATGGGAGCCGATGTCTCCATTGTGGGCCAACAGACCTTTCACTGGTTTCACTGCGAGACTCCAAGGCCAGGTTGACAACCTTTTCAGACGAACCGCTGAGCATTGTGGTAGGACCACAGTAACCCCGGTGACACGCAACCAACAATCAATCAGGCTACCCTTGGTCGTGGTACAGGGACCCAATCTGCTGGGGCGTGACTGGTTACGAATCCTCCGTTTTGATTGGCAACAAATTTTCCAGATGGGCACCGGAATCTTATATGAAGTCCTGGGCAAGTACCCTGAAGAAATATTTCAGGATGGTCTGGGCAGAATACAGGGGGCCAAGGCTCGTTTTTACATGGACTCAGCAGCTCAACCCAGATATTTTAGATGTGGAGATGCAGGCGTTGGACTGGGGTGAGCACAGGACAAAGTCTTACAACACCAGGTTAAAGTCCAACAGGTTTGTTTCGAATCACTAGCTTTCGGAGCGCTGCTCCTTCCTCAGGTGAATGAAGAGGTATGTTCCAGAAACATATATATAGACAAATTCAAAGATGCCAAACAGTGCTTGGAATGCGACCATTAGCAGGTGATTAAATCTTTACAGATACGGATCAGCCATGGGGACCAAATTCGCACCCCAATACGCCAACATCTTCATGCACAAGTTTGAACAGGACCTACTCACCGCACAGGACCTTCAACCGACGTTATACACCTGATACATCGATGACATTTTTTTCCTTTGGACCCACGGCGAAGAATCACTGAAACGACTACACGATGACATTAATAAGTTCCATCCAACCATCAGACTCACCATGGACTACTCTCCAAATCAGTTGCATTCTTGGACACGCTCGTCTCCATCAAGGACGGTCACCTCAGCACTTTGCTTTACCGCAAACCCACGGATAACCTCACGATGCTCCACTTCTCCAGCTTCCACCCTAAACACATTAAAGAAGCCATCCCCTATGGACAAGCTCTCCGTACACACAGGATCTGCTCAGACGAGGAGGTAGACGAAATCCTACCAACTGTCCTGGCTTGGTACAATTCACACCTCTTTAACCTGGGGTTACCCCATCTCTGGATTCATCGATCGACAGTTCCAACGCGCCACAGCGAAAAACCGCACTGACCTCCTCAGAAGACAAACATGGGACACAACCGACAGAATACCCTTCGTCGTCCAGTACTTCCCCGGAGCGGAGAAACTACGTCATCTTCTTCACAGCCTTCAACACGTCATTGATGACGATGAACATCTTGCCAAGGTCATCCCCACACCCCCACTACTTGCCTTCAAACAACCGCGCAACCTCAAACAAACCATTGTTTGCAGCAAACTACCCAGTCTTCAGAACAGTGACCACGGCACCACACAACCCTGCCATGGCAATCTCTGCAAGACGTGCCCGATCATCGACATGGATACCACTATTACACGTGAGATCACCACCCACCAGGTACGCGGTACATACTCGTGCGACTCGACCAACGTTGTCTACCTCATACGCTGCAGGAAAGGATGTCCCGAAGCGCGGTACATTGGCGAGACCATGCAGACGCTGCGACAACGAATGAACGGACATCGCGCAACAATCACCAGGCAGGAATGTTCCCTTCCAGTCGGGGAACACTTCAGCAGTCAAGGGCATTCAGCCTCTGATCTCCGGGTAAGCGTTCTCCAAGGCGGCCTTCAGGACCCGCGACAACGCAGAATCGCCGAGCAGAAACTTATAGCCAAGTTCCGCACACATGAGTGCGGCCTCAACCGGGACCTGGGATTCATGTCGCATTACATTCATCCCCCACCATCTGGCCTGCGAAATCCTACCAACTGTCCTGGCTTGACACAATTCACACCTCTTTAACCTGGGGTTACCCCACCTCTGGATCTGTAAAGATTTAATCACCTGCTAATGCTCGCATTCCAAGCATTGTTTGGCATCTTTGAATTTGTCTATATGTTTCTGGAACATACCTCTTCATTCACCTGAGGAAGGAGCAGCGCTCCGAAAGCTAGTGACATCGAAACAAACCTGTTGGACTTTAATCTGGTGTTGTAAGACTTAGTACAAATATTTTAGGGCAAGGACTGTTCCCTATGCCTTGCCACCAAAGTTGGTGCAGAACTGCAGTGTCTAAAATCATACACCCATTAGTGTTCAGATTGGCCACACCCATACTTGTTCTGAAACTAGACAAGTCTGTCTGACTCTGCAGAGATTACAAACTCACGACTTCCGGTTGCGGCAATGCGGAGCTAAGCTGCACATTTTGGCGGCTCCCGCTAGAACGGACTTTTGGGCTCTCCAGAGGAGCCCCAACGGCAATTTTTCGACGACTTCCCGTGAGGGAAGGTGAGAGCAAGGTCCCCCCTCCATAGTATATGGAGTGGACCAGAAGTGGAGCGGTCAAAAAAGCGGTTTTGGAGCAGCGAAAGAAGCGAGGGAGAAAAAACAAAATGGCGGAGGGCGGAGATCGAGCGACATGGGGGCCGGAGCAGCAGGAGTTTCTCAGGCGCTGCGTGGAGGAGCTTAAGAAAGAGGTGCTGGCACCACTGCTGACGACGATTGAGGGGCTAAAGGAGACCCAGAAGGCCCACTGGGTGGAGGTCCGGGAGGTGCGGGAAAAAGCCGTAGAGAACGAGGACGAGATCTTGGGCCTGGCGGTGAAGATGGAGGCGCACGAGGCGCTGCACACGAGGTGGGCGGAAAGATTTGAGGACCTGGAGAACAGGTCGAGGAGGAAGAATCTTCGGATTCTGGGGCTCCCTGAAGGGGTGGAGTGGGCTGATGCCGGGGCATATGTGAGCACGATGCTCAATTCCCTGATGGGTGCGGGGGCCTCTCCGAGTCCCCTTGAGCTAGATGGGGCTCATTGGGTCCTGGCGAGGAGACCGAAGGCCAACGAGCCGCCAAGGGCGGTAGTGGTGAGGTTTCACCGTTTCGTGGACAGAGAGTGTGTCTTGAGATGGGCCAAGAAAGAGCGAAGCAGCAGGTGGGAGAATACGGAGATCCGAATCTATCAGGGCTGGAGTGCGGAGGTGGCAAAGAAGAGAGCTGGTTTTAATCGGGCCAAGGCGGTGCTGCATATAAAGAGGGTGAGATTCGGAATGCTGCAGCCAGCGTGACTGTGGGTCACATATCAGAATCGACACCACTACTTTGAAACGTCTGAAGAGGTTTGGACCATTATACAAACTGAAAAGTTGGACTCAAACTGAGGGTCTGTGGTTGTGGGGGGGTTGTCGGTTGTATACAGGGTTTTAACTATGCGTAGGGAATGTTCCACGAGTTGGGTGATTGATGGGGATGGGGGAAGAGATCTGATGGGGAGACTGTGAGAGAATGTGGGCGCCAGTGCTGGAGGGTGGGGAGGCCCGGGGATGGGGGAATTGGGATAAGGCCGCAACAGGAGATGCGCCAGAGGGGGCGGGGCTGGCTCAGGAAAGTGCGGGCTTTTTCCCACGCTAGGGAAGGACGGAGGGGGGGGGGAATGGAGGAGCGCACACTGATTGCTGGGGAGAGGAGATGGGGGGATTCCCACACGGGGGGGGGGCAATGGGATGGCGGGGGAGGCCGGGGTCAGCAGGTGTCAGCTGACTTACGGGAGTGTTATGGGGGGAGCAAAAGAGCTAGATATGGATCTAGCGGGGGGGAGGGGGAAGGGGGAGGGGGGGGGAAATAGGGTTGCGGCTGCATTGGCCGAGAGGGAACTGGAAACAGACGAGGTGGTCGGGGCGGGGGTCCCCCGTCTGGGGGGCTGGAGGGTGCGGGAGGTGCGGGCATGGGACTGGCCTAGAAAAGGAGATGGCTAGTTGGCGGGGGTGGCGGGGGGGCTGGGGGGGGGGGGGGGGGGTGGCAAGCCCCTGAATCCGGCTGATAACGTGGAATGTGAGGGGCCTGAATGTGCCGGTTAAGAGGGCCCGAGTGTTCGCGCACCTAAAGGGACTGAATGCAGACGTGGTCATGCTTCAGGAGACACATTTGAAGGTGGCAGACCAGGTCAGGTTAAGAAAGGGATGGGTAGGACAGGTATTCCATTCGGGGCTGGATGCGAAGAATAGAGGGGTGGCAATACTGGTGGGGAAGCGGGTGTCGTTTGAGGCCAAGAATATTGTAGTGGACAATGGAGGTCGATATGTGATGGTGAGCGGTAGGCTGCAGGGGGCATGGGTGGCATTGGTAAACGTATACGCCCCGAACTGGGACGATGCTGGATTTATGAAGCGTATGTTGGGGCGCATTCCAGACCTGGAGGTAGGAAGCTTGATAATGGGGGGGGATTTAACACGGTGTTGGACCCAGCATTAGATCGTTCCAGATCTAGGACGGGAAAGAGGCCGGCCGCGGCCAAGGTGCTTAGGGGGTTTATGGACCAGATGGGGGGAGTAGATCCATGGAGATTTGCTAGGCCCCTGGCCAGGGAATTTTCTTTTTTTTCCCCATGTACACAAAGCCTACTCCCGGATAGATTTTTTTGTTTTGAGCAGGGCGCTGATCCCGAAAGTGGAGGGAATGGAGTACTCGGCCATAGCCATCTCAGACCACGCCCCGCACTGGGTGGAGCTGGAGTTGGGAGAGGAGAGGGACCAGCGGCCGCTGTGGCGTCTGGATGTGGGATTACTGGTGGATGAGGAGGTGTGCGGGAGGGTACGGGGGTGCATTGAAAGGTATTTGGAGGCCAACGACAACGGGGAGGTGCAGGTGGGGGTAGTATGGGAGGCGCTGAAGGCGGTGGTCAGGGGAGAGTTAATCTCCATTAGGGCTCATAGGGAGAAAAGAGAGGGCAGGGAAAGGGAGAGGTTAGTGAGGGAGATCCTGAGGGTGGACAGGAGATAGGCAGAGGCCCCTGAAGAGGGACTACTTAGGGAGCGGCGAAGTCTCCAGACGGAATTTGACCTGTTGACCACAGGGAAGGCAGAGGCACAGTGGAGGAAAGCACAGGGGGCGACGTACGAGTATGAGGAGAAGGCGAACCGGATGCTGGCACATCAGCTCCGTAAGAGGATGGCAGCGAGGGAGATAGGTGGAGTCAAGGATGGCAAGGGCACTACTGTGCGGAGTGCGGTGAAAGTAAATGAGGCATTTAAGGCCTTTTATGAGGAGCTGTACAGATCTCAGCCCCCCGCGGGGGAAGAGGGGATGCGACGATTTCTGGATCAACTGAGGTTCCCGAGGGTGGAGGAGCAGGAGGTGGCTGGTTTGGGGGCGCCAATTGGGTTGGAGGAGCTGATTAAAGGACTGGGGAGCATGCAGGCAGGGAAGGCCCCGGGGCCAGATGGGTTCCCGGTTGAGTTTTACAGGAAGCATGCGGACCTGTTAGCCCCGTTGCCAGTGAGGACTTTCAATGAGGCAAGGGAGGGGGGGACCCTGCCCCCGACAATGTCCGGGGCGCTGATCTCTCTGGTCCTGAAGCGGGACTGCAATGTGGGTCGTATAGGCCGATTTTGCTCCTTAATGTGGATGCTAAGTTGCTGGCAAAAGTGCTGGCTACGAGGATTGAGGACTGTGTCCCGGGGGTGGTTCACGAGGACCAGACGGGATTTGTAAAGGGCAGGCAGCTAAACACCAATGTGCGGAGGCTCCTCAACGTGATTATGATGCCATCGGTGGAGGGAGAGGCGGAGGTAGTGGCAGCTATGGACGCGGAGAAGGCCTTCGACCGGGTGGAGTGGGAGTATCTTTGGGAAGTGTTGCGAAGATTTGGGTTCGGGGAGGGGTTTATTAGGTGGGTCAGGCTCCTATATAGAGCCCCGGTGGCGAGTGTGACTACGAATCGGCGGAGGTCGGAGTACTTTCGGCTGTACCGAGGGACGAGGCAGGGGTGCCCCCTGTTCCCCTTGTTGTTTGCATTGGCAATCGAGCCTTTGGCCATGGCACTAAGGGAGTCCAGGAAATGGAGGAAGTTGGTCCGAGAGGGAGAGGAACATCGGGTGTCGCTGTATGCGGACGACCTGTTGCTGTATGTGGCAGATCCAGTGGAGGGGATGGTGGAGGTCATGCAGATCCTAAGGGAGTTTGGGGACTTCTCGGGCTATAAGCTCAATGTAGGGAAAAGTGAGCTCTTCGTGGTGCATCCAGGGGACCAGGGAAGAGGGATAGACGACCTACCGTTGAGGAGGGCGGAAAGGAGCTTTCGGTACTTGGGGATCCAGGTAGCTAGGAGTTGGGGGGCCCTGCACAAACTTAATTTGACGCGGCTGGTGGAGCAGATGGAGGAGGACTTCAAACGATGGGATGTGTTGCCACTCTCGGTAGCGGGCAGGGTACAGTCGATTAAAATGTTGGTCCTCCTGAGGTTTCTTTTTGTGTTCCAGTGCCTTCCTATTATGATCACCAAGGCCTTTTTTAAGCAGGTAGGTAGGAGCATCATGGGTTTTGTGTGGGCAAACAAGACTCCGAGGGTAAGGAGGGGGTTTCTGGAGCATAGTAGGGACAGAGGAGGGCTGGCGTTGCCGAATCTGGGTGGCTACTATTGGTCAGCCAACGTGGTGATGATCCGTAAGTGGGTAATAGAGGGAGAGGGGGCGGCATGGAAGAGATTGGAGATGGCGTCCTGCAAAGGAACGAGCCTGAGGGCGCTGGTGACGGCACCGCTGCCGCTCTCGCCGACAAGGTCCGGTGGTGGCGGCAACGCTAAAGATCTGGGGGCAGTGGAGACGACACAGGGGTGAGATGGGAGCCTCGATGTGGTCCCCGATCAGAAATAACCATTGGTTTGTCCCAGGAAGGATGGACGGGGGGTTTCAGAGCTGGCATCGGGCAGGGATTAGAATGATGTGGGACCTGTTTATAGATGGGACGTTTGCGAGCCTAGGGGCGCTGGAGGAGGAGTTTGGGATACCCCCGGGAAATGCTTTCAGGTACATGCAGGTGAGGGCGTTTGTGAGGCGGCAGGTGAGGGAATTCCCGCTGCTCCCGGCACAGGGACTCAGGACAGGGTGATTTCGGGTGTATGGGTCGGAGAAGGCAAGGTTTCGGCGATATATCAGGAGATGAAAGAAGAGGAGGAGGCCGCGGTAGAGGAGCTGAAGGGCAAATGGGAGCTGGAGTTGGGGGAGGAGATTGAAGAGGGTCTGTGGGCTGATGCCCTGAGTAGGGTTAATTCCTCTTCCTCATGTGCCAGGCTTAGCCTGATACAGAGCGCATATGACAGGGGCGAGGCTGAGTAGGTTCTTTGGGGTGGAGGACAGATGTGGGAGGTGCTCAGGAAGCCCGGCGAATCACGCCCACATGTTCTGGTCATGCCCGGCACTGGATGGGTTCTGGAGGGGCTTTGCGAGGACTGTGTCTCAGGTGGTTAACACCCGGGTCAAGCCGAGCTGGGGATTAGCATTATTTGGGGTATCGGACGAGCCGGGAGAGCAGGAGGCGAAAGAGGCCGGTATTCTGGCCTTTGCGTCCCTGGTAGCCCGGCGGAGGATCTTGCTATTATGGAAAGACGCGAAGCCCCCCAATGTGGAAGCCTGGATAAATGACATGGCAGGGTTCATAAAGCTGGAGAGGATTGAGTTTGCCTTGAGAGGGTCTGCGCAGGGTTTCCTCAGGCGGTGGCAACCGTTCCTAGACTATCTCGCGGAGCGTTAGGAGGAGGTCGGTCAGCAGCAGCAGCAACCCAGGGAGAGGGGGGGGGGGAGAGGGGGTGCGGGGAGGGGAGGGGAGGGGGGTGTCTCTTTCGGGGGGGGGGTATATGGGTGGGCGGGGAAGGGGGTTTTCCTAGGGGCACTTGAAAAAGGAAAAACATAAACATATGGGAAAGTCAATATGTGCGGGAGGAACCCATTGTACAAGTTCTGTATTATGTTGGATTGATATGTTTATGTTTTGCTCTGTTCCTTCTCTTTTTCTTTTCTGTTACGGGGGCGGGGGGGGGGGGGGGTTAATTGGTTGAAACTTTTTGTTGGAAAAACTTTGAATAAACATACTTTAAAAAAAAAAGAGATTACGAACTCACAGTGACCAGGGCTTTGTGCCTGGACTGTTGTGTCCAGGGTGCAAGATTTGTACATGAAACTAGCTGGAAGGATGATGCACGATCAATGACCACTAAAGCGAGGTTGTAGTCCAACTGAAGGCTTTAATAAGCTAAATGTTTCCCCAGCAGCTCAGGTACAGAATGAGGGCTGCTGGGGTGGCACGGGTTCTTATACCCCGCCTTGCAGGGCAGAGCTACCATACAGCTTGACCAATAGGAAACATACAATATCTACCAATGGCGTTCCAGCATTACCAGATACCGTCATACCTCTACACAGACTACCACAAGGGTGTTCCTCCAAAACCCGATATGAGCCATGCCTATTACAGGTGGTACTGAATTCCATATTCAGGAAATATGCAACAATAAACACTAATAGAGGGTTATGTGAACACACTCACCTTCCCTTTGGGGTCTTGTCATCTCTGGCAAACTTCCAAACAGTGATGGACGGGGTGCCAAATATAGCTATATACTTGGATGGTGTGCTCATCACAGGTACTACTGATAAGGAGCACATGGACATCCCGAGGGAGGTGCTCAGATGGTTCTCCCAAGTTGGCGCCCGGCTGATGAGGAGAGAATGCAGAGCAAAGGCAGTGATGTACTTGTGGTGCAGGGTAGACAGATGGCCTACACCCTGTGGAGGAGAAAGTTCAGACCAGAAAAGAGGCCCCAAATCCGAGGCATGCCACTGAACTATGGTCATTTTTGGGCCTGGTGATTTATTATGGGAAATTCATCTCACATTTGGCCACCCTGTTGGCACCGTTCCACAGACTGCTAAAGAAGGACCAGCAGTGGGTTTGGAGGGCCTTACAGGAAGAAGCATTCACCTGGGTGAAGAAATGTCTGTCGTCCTTGCAGCTCCTCACCGATTATGATCCTGCTCGACTGCTAATCCTAACGTGCGATGCCTCCCCCTATGGCATCAGTGTGGTGTTGGTCCACAGGTGGGACGACAGCACGGAACACCCTATGGCAGGCGTGGAACTATGCTATGCCCAAATAGAGAAGGAAGGCTTGCGGTGATATTTGGGGTCAAGAAGTTCCGTCAGTACGTCTACGGGCGGCACATCTCCATTGTGTTCGATCACAAGGTTCTGCCGATCCTCTTTAAAGAGGACAAGGGGATTCTTCCCATTGCATCGGCCCAGATTCAGCATTAGGCGCCTCTCCCCGCTGCATATGAGTACTTGTTCTAACACCGTCCTGGTACACAGATAACCCACACTGTTGTTTCCCGCTGCCCACGAGTTCCCCGTCGCCATCAGAGGCGGATGAAGTGGCGGCGGTCCAGAAATTTCTGGAAACTCATCCCACCGCAGGTCAGGACTCCTGAAGAATCTACACAGTGATCACCCGGGCGCCTCAAAAATGAAGATGTTGGATTGGAACTATGTCTGGTGGCCTGGTGTTGATGGGGACATGGAGCAAATAGTACGTAGTTGCCGGCTTGTCAGGAGCACCACAAGCTCCTGCCGGTGGCCTACCTTCATTCCTGGGAATGGCCAGGATGTCCCTGGGTGAAGTTGCATGCCGCTTTCGCTGAGCCTTTCATGGGGTCCATGTTCCTCATCATCGTGGACGGCCATTCAAAATGGCTTGATATTTATAAAAAGACCTCGACGACGTCAAGAGTCACCGCCGAGAAGCTGAGGTCCTTGTTCAGTAGTCACGGGATCCCTGAAATCCTAGTGACGGACAACGGAATGGCGTTCATGAGCCAGGAGTTTGCTGCATTGACTAAGCTGAATGGGATCTGTCACATCAGGACCGCCCCATACTGTCCCTCATCTAACGACCTGGCTGAAAGGGTGCTTCAGACATTCAAAAGAGGCATAAAGAAGAAAAGCTTGTGGGGCGAGGGGGAGCATCTGTGTATGTGTGGGGAGACTGTGTGTGTGTGTGGGGGCGGGGGGGGCTAAGTGTAGGTGCCTATGTGGGGAGCGTGTGTCTGGGGAAATTTGTGTGCATATGCAGAGTGATTGTGTCTGGGGGGAGTGTGTGTGTGGGGAGAGTGTGTCTGGGGGAGTGTGTGTGCGTATGTGGGGAGAAAGTGTGTGCGTATGTGGGGAGAAAGTGTGTGCATGGGGGAGACTGTGTGAGGTGGGGGGGAAGTTTGTGTGAGTATGTGGAGAGTGTGCCTGGGGAAGTATGTGTGTATGTGTGGGGAGATAGTGTGTGTGCGTGGGGGGAGTGTGTGTATGAGGGGGTGCGTGCATACGTGTGGGGAGAAAGTGTGTGTGCGTGGGGGGAGTGTGTGTATGAGGGGGTGTGTGCATACGTGTGGGGAGAAAGTGTGTGCGCGTGGGGCAAGAGTGTCTGTATGGGAGAAGGAGTTTGTGTCTGGGGGGAGTGTGTGTGTGTATGTGTGGGGAGAGTGTGTCTGGGGGGAGTGTGTGTGTGTATGGGAATGAGTGTAGGAGTCTGTGGGGAGAGAGTGCATATGTGCGTGGGGAGTGTGAACAAAGAACAAAGAAATGTACAGCACAGGAACAGGCCCTTCGGCCCTCCAAGCCCGTGCCGACCATGCTGCCCGACTAAACTACAATCTTCTACACTTCCTGGGTCCGTATCCCTCTATTCCCATCCTATTCATGTATTTGTCAAGATGCCCCTTAAATGTCACTATCGTCCCTGCTTCCACCACCTCGTCCGGTAGCGAGTTCCAGGCACCCACTACCCTCTGCGTAAAAAACTTGCCTCGTACATCTACTCTAAACCTTGCCTCTCTCACCTTAAACCTATGCCCCCTAGTAATTGACCCCTCTACCCTGGAGAAAAGCCTCTGACTATCCACTCTGTCTATGCCCCTCATAATTTTGTATACCTCTATCAGGTCTCCCCTCAACCTCCTTCGTTCCAGTGAGAACAAACCGAGTTTATTCAACCGCTCCTCATAGCTAATGCCCTCCATACCAGGCAACATTCTGGTAAATCTCTTCTGCACCCTCTCTAAAGCCTCCACATCCTTCTGGTAGTGTGGCGACCAGAATTGAACACTATACTCCAAGTGTGGCCTAACTAAGGTTCTTTACAGCTGCAACATGACTTGCCAATTCTTATACTCAATGCCCCGGCCAATGAAGGCAAGCATGCCATATGCCTTCTTGACTACCTTCTCCACCTGTGTTGCCCCTTTCAGTGACCTGTGGACCTGTACTCCTAGATCTCTTTGACTTTCAATACTCTTGAGGGTTCTACCATTCACCGTATATTCCCTACCTGCATTAGACCTTCCAAAATGCATTACCTCACATTTGTCCGGATTAAACGCCATCTGCCATCTCTCCGCCCAAGTCTCCAAACAATCTAAATCCTGCTGTATCCTCCGACAGTCCTCATCGCTATCCGCAATTCCACCAACCTTTGTGTCGTCTGCAAACTTACTAATCAGACCAGTTACATTTTCCTCCAAATCATTTATATATACTACAAAGAGCAAAGGCCCCAGCACTGATCCCTGTGGAACACCACTGGTCACAGCCCTCCAATTAGAAAAGCATCCTTCCATTGCTACTCTCTGCCTTCTATGGCCTAGCCAGTTCTGTATCCACCTTGCCAGCTCACCCCTGATCCCGTGTGACTTCACCTTTTGTACTAGTCTACCATGAGGGACTTTGTCAAAGGCCTTACTGAAGTCCATATAGACAACATCTACTGCCCTACCTGCATCAATCATCTTAGTGACCTCCTCGAAAAACTCTATCAAGTTAGTGAGACACGACCTCCCCTTCACAAAACCGTGCTGCCTCTCACTAATACGTCCATTTGCTTCCAAATGGGAGTAGATCCTGTCTCGAAGAATTCTCTCCAGTAATTTCCCTACCACTGAAGTAAGGCTCACCGGCCTGTAGTTCCCGGGATTATCCTTGCTACCCTTCTTAAACAGAGGAACAACATTGGCTATTCTCCAGTCCTCCGGGACATCCCCCGAAGACAGCGAGGATCCAAAGATTTCCGTCAAGGCCTCAGCAATTTCCTCTCCAGCCTCCTTCAGTATTCTGGGGTAGATCCCATCAGGCCCTGGGGACTTATCTACCTTAATATTTTTTAAGACACCCAACACCTCTTCTTTTTGGATCTCAATGTGACCCAGGCTATCTACACACCCTTCTCCAGACTCAACATCTACCAATTCCTTCTCTTTGGTGAATACTGATGCAAAGTATTCATTTAGTACCTCGCCCATTTCCTCTAGCTCCACACATAGATTCCCTTGCCTATCCTTCAGTGGGCCAATCCTTTCCCTGGCTACCCTTTTGCTTTTTATGTACGTGTAAAAAGCCTTGGGATTTTCCTTAACCCTATTTGCCAATGACTTTTCATGACCCCTTCTAGCCCTCCTGACTCCTTGCTTAAGTTCCTTCCTACTTTCCTTATATTCCACACAGGCTTCGTCTGTTCCCAGCCTTTTAGCCCTGTCAAATGCCTCCTTTTTCTTTTTGACGAGGCCTACAATATCTCTCGTCATCCAAGGTTCCCGAAAATTGCCGTATTTATCCTTCTTCCTCACAGGAACATGCCGGTCCTGAATCCCTTTCAACTGCCACTTGAAAGCCTCCCACATGTCAGATGTTGATTTGCCCTCAAACATCCGCCCCCAATCTATGTTCTTCAGTTCCCGCCTAATATTGTTATAATTAGCCTTCCCCCAATTTAGCACATTCATCCTAGGACCACTCTTATCCTTGTCCACCAGCACTTTAAAACTTACTGAATTGTGGTCACACAATTGGTGTGTGAATGGTAGAAAGTGTTTGTGTCTGGGGGAGTGTGTGTGCGTGGGTGGAGTGTGTGTGTATATGTGTGGGGACGTGTGGGGAGACAGTGTGTGTGCTTGGGGAAGAGAGTGTCTGTATGGGAGTGTGGTAAACCACTGTGTTCTGATATTAGAGGTTGTACGGTAGAACCTGCACTACAGGTTCACATGTGGCCCCTGCATGCTAGCTCCGCCCAGGAGGCGGGGTATAAATATGCGTGGCCTCCAGCTCGCAGCCATTTCGCCAGTTGCTGTGGGAGGCCACACATCTGATACTAATAAAGCCTCAGTTTGGATTCAACTTCGTCTCCAGTCAAATTGATCATGCCTCAGGGAGAAAGTGTTTATGTCTGAGGGGAGTGAGTGTGTGTGTGTGTGTATGGGGGGGGGGGGCGGGGGGGGGAGTGTGTCTGTGTGGGAAGAGAGTGCGTATGCGAGGGGGAAGTGTGTGTATGGGAGGAAGTGTTTGTGTCTGGGGGAGGGTGTGTGTATATGTGTGTGGAGAGAGTGTGTGTGTGGGGGGAGTGTGTGTGCCGGGAGAGAGTGTGTGTGTCTGTGAGGAGAGTGTGTGTATGTTTGAGAGGTGAGAGTATGTGTGCGTGCCAGTGCGGAGAAAGTGTGGGAGATTGTGGGCAAGAATAGGTGAAAGTGTAGGGGGGGCGAGTGAGGGAATGTGTGGGGGAAAGCGAGGAGTGTGTGGGGGGAGTGTGAGTGTCTGCCTATCTCACTCCTAGTCTTAGTTTTCTCACTCATTTTCCCACCACCCAATCATACGCGCACACCCACACCTGCTGGGTAAGGCTAAATGACACGGACCCTGTGAAGGTCCATTGACCTCGGGCAGTGATTTCCGGTTGCCGGACGGGCGCGGCCGCAGAATCCCACCCAAAGTGTTGACTCCGGGACAGGATTCGTGGACTTCACCATGTTGACAGCAAAACTGGCATCAGCACCGGCGCCATGCCCCCTGTCCGGCGCCACCCTGTTGGGAATACTGTGGGTGTTGCTCTTGGGCGGGCCGCATGATGCCCCGCTCTCAGGCGGCAGCCGGCTGGGGGGCTATAGCGGAGGGTAGGGTACGCGGGTGGTGGAGTGGAAGAAGGGGATGGGGTGCACGGGTGGGAGCACCTATACGGCCAGTGGCACTCTACAGAGCCATGGGCCATGGTGGGTGGTCAGTGGAGTGCACAGTAAGATGGCTGCCTTGCAGACCACGGCAATGGTAGGCCATGCCTGTCGTCATGTGGGGGGGTCACCCCGGCTCCACGGCCCTCCCCCCCTCCAACAGCCAGCCTGATCCGTGTCAGGACCAGCAGCCCACGGTCGTGCCTCTCCGTGTCCTACCTCCTCTCTCTCCCTCATCAGCCAGGGCAATTACTTCCTGATTTTTAAAATCACAAGTAAACCTCTCCGTCGGGAATTTGCCCCGGTGGAAGCAGAGAATCACAGAATGCCGGGTCAGGCCCGCGAATGATATGCAAATAGGTTTTACTGTACGTGCGGAGTGGAATGCATTGACACCAGAGAATTGCGATTTGGCGTGAAACCAGCGCCCGTCACAATTTTGGTGTCAAAACCGATTCCCGATTCCGGCATCAGAGAATCCCGTCCCTTATCGGTCTGAAATTTGCTCACTGGTCCCTTGAGTGAGAAAAAATGCAAACACAGTCCTTGAGCAAAAAGGTTATGCAAGCCTCCGTTAGGCCCTTGAGAAGGCAGTTGGAACAATATACTGAAGAACAACATGCCTACCGTATAATCTGTTTAGATGTAGTAATAATAAACAAGTGTTAAGCAAGTACCAGAGTATGACTACCGTCCAAGAGAAGACAGGTCACATGTACCCAAGAACCAAGACCTTCGCCAGGAGTCCACAGATCAGGAGACCATCCAAAACAATCAACCTGTCACAGTCAACTACTATTGAAACGACTGGGATTAGACCATCTGACGTCAATGACTACCAGTAAGACTGTAGAATGCCTAGATGCATAGTCAGTCGTCATGGCATTCCAAACATTGTGATGAGCGACAATGGCCCTCAGTTCATGAGTAAAGAATTCAGACCTTTGTAAATTCAGTTTCGGAAAATCAGCACTATACATCATCCCAAACTGTCCACAGTCAAATTGAAAGGCTGAGGTAGCAGTGAAAATTGTCTAAGGGATCATCAGAAAATTGATGAGATCCAGCACAGATGCATTCAAGACAAACTTATAGGGAAGCAATACACTTACTGCTGGCATGAAAAGTAATGCAGACCAGCAACTAATGTCACGTCACACACAGACTACTCTACCAAAAGCTGTAAAATTACCAAAGCCAGAAGTGATAACAGACGTGAGTGTCATGATCAATGTAAAATAACAGAAAGCCAAATTCCACTTTGATAAAGCTGCCAAATCTTTCCCAGATCTGAGATTTGTAACACCAGTCAAAGTATCAATATTTTAACGCATTCAACAAAAATCAGCCCATGTGGCAAATTAGAACAGATGGTGTGCAAAATCCTACCAACTGTCCTGGCTTGATACAATTCACACCTCTTTAACCTGGGGTTACCCCATCTCTGGATCTGTAAAGATTTAATCACCTGCTAATGGTCGCATTCCTAGCATTGTTTGGCATCTTTGAATTTGTCTATATATGTGTTTCTGGAACATACCTCTTCATTCACCTGAGGAAGGAGCAGCGCTCTGAAAGCGAGTGACATCGAAACAAACCTGTTGGACTTTAACCTGGTGTTGTAAGACTTCTTACTGTGCTCACCCCAGTCCAACGCCAGCATCTCCACATCATTGCTTATAATGGCCGCAGATGGTGACATTGTCCAAGTACGGAAATGTGGCCCGCAGCCCGTACCGGTCCACCATTCGGTCCATTGTTCTTTGGAACACCAAAACTCCGTTCGTGACGCCAAAGGGGACCCGGAGGAAGTGGAAAAGGCGGCCGTCTGCCTCAAAAGCCGTGTAGTGGTGGTCCTCCGGGCGGATTGGGAGCTGGTGGTATGCAGACTTCAGATCCACCGTGGAGAACACCCGGTAGTGTGCGATCTGGGGAAGGGGGTACGCATCGAGTTGCGTGGACCGGTTTATGGTTTGGCTGTAATCTACAACCATCCGGTTCTTTTCCCCGGTCTTGACGACCACCACCTGAGCTCTCCAGGGGCTATTGCTGGCCTCGATGACTCCCTCCCGCAAGAGTCGCTGGACCTCGGACCTGATGAAGGTCCTGTCCTGTTTGCTATATCGCCTGCTTCTGGTGGCGACTGGTTTGCAGTCGGCGGTGAGATTTGCGAAGAGTGGGGGAGGGTCGACTTTTAGGGTCGCGAGGCTGCATATGGTGAGTAGGGGTAGGGGCCCACCAAATGTCAGGGTTAGGCTCCTGAGATTGCATTGGAAATCTAGTCCCAATAGGAGAGGAGCGCAGAGGTCTGGGAGTACGCGTACTCAGCACCCTGTATCGCTAGGGTTGCGGTAGTGCAGTCTCGGATTTGCACCGAGTGCGACCCAGAGGCGAGGGAGACGGTTTGGTGCGCTGGGAAAATTGGGAGCGAGCAGCATCTTACCATGTCCGGGTGAATGAAGCTCTCTGTGCTCCCGGAGTCGAAAAGGCAAGGCGTCTCGTGCCCGTTTACCCGGACGGTCTTCATGGAGCACCGGAGGTGCTTGGGCCGCGACTGGTCCAGGGTGACCGCGCTGAGTTGCGGGTAGCCGGCGTGGTCGGAGGTGCTGAGGCGGTTCCACAATGGCTGTCCTTGTTGATCGTACGCGTCGGGCGGCATAGCAGATGACGGCCAAGATGGCGGCCCCCGTTGGTTGAGCGTGGCGGGCGGTGAGGAAGATGGCGTCCAAGGTGGTGGCCCCCATGGATCGCACGTGGCCGGCCGCGCGGGGGAGGATGGTCAAGATGGCGGCCCCCGTGAGTCGCACGTGCTGTGCGGGCTGGAAGATGGCTGCCCCCACGGATAGCACAAGGCTGATGACGCGTCTACAGGGAGCGGAGTCGGCAGACACGCTGCCACCCTGCGGGGTCTGCGGGCCTGTGAGTCTGAGGATTGGGCCTGTGAGTTAGAGTTCTTGGACCTGGCCAGGCAAACTTTGGCTAAATGTCCTTTTCTCCCGCAGCTGCTGCAGTTCGCGTTACGGGCCGGGCAGTGCTGCCGGGAGTGTTGGGACTGGCCGCAGAAATAGCAGGGTTGCCCCCCATGGTGGGCGGGCGGCCGCGCGGCACAGGCCTGGGGTTGTCTTTGGTCCACGAGGGGGTCGCGTGGTCAGCCGGGAACGCGTTAAGGCTCTGGAACGCTACAAGATCTCGTAGTTGTAGGTGGAGAGCTCGTTCCTCCACCTCAGAATCTTGTCGTTCTTGATTTTGCCCCGCTGTGTGTTATTGAACATGAAGGCAACTGACCGTTGGTCAGTGAGGAGAGTGAATCGCCTGCCGGCCAGGTAATGTCTCCAATGTCGTACAGCTTCTATTATGGCTTGGGCTTCCTTTTTGACGGAGGAGTATCGAATTTCGGAGGCATGGAGGGTACGGGGAAGAAAGCCACGGGCCTGCCCGTCTGGTTGAGGTTAGCGGCCAGAGCAAAGTCTGGCGCATCGCTCTCCACCTGGAACAGAATGGACTCGTCCACAGCGGCATCGTGGCTTTGGCAATATCTGCCTTGATGCGGTTGAAGGCCAGGCGGGCCTCAGCCGTCAGGGGAAAAGGGTGGATTTAATAAGTGGACGGGCCTTGTCCGCATAATTGGGGACACACTGGGCACAGTAATAGAAGAACCCCAGGCATCTCTTCAGGGCTTTGGGGCAGTGGGGGAGGGGGAGTTCCAGGAGGGAGCGCATGCTGTCGGGGTCGGGCTCTAGGACTCCATTTTCCACAACGTAGCCAAGGATGGCTAGGCGGGTTGTGCAGAAAACACATTTTTCCTTATTGTAGGCGAGGTTCAGGAGTTTAGCGGTGTGGAGGAAGTGCCGGGGGTTTTCGTCATGGTCCTGCTGGTCATGGCCGCAGATGGTGACGTTGTCGAGGTACGGGAATGTGGCCCGCAGCTCGTACTGGTCGACCATTCGGTCCATTTCTCGTTGGAAGACCAAGACCCCATTGATGACGCCGAAGGGAACCCTGAGGAAGTGGTAGAGGCAGCCGTCTGCCTCGAAGGCAGTGTATTGGCGGCCCTCCGGGCGGATAGGGAGCTGGTGGTACGCGGACTTCGAGTCAACTGTGGAGAAGACTCGATACTGCGCAATCTGGTTGACCATGTCAGATATGCGGGGGAGGGGGTACGCATCGAGCTGCGTGTACCGGTTGATGGTCTGACTGTAGTCTATGACCATCTGGTGCGTCTCCCCAGTCTTGACGAGCACCACTTGGGCTCTCCAGGGGCTGGTACTAGCCTCAATGATCCCCTCTCGTAGGAGTCGCTGGACCTCCGACCTGATAAAGGCACTGTCCCGGGCACTGTATTGTCTGCTCCTAGTGGCGACGTGCTTACAGTCCGGGAGGAGGTTAGCGAAGAGCGAGGGTGGGGCGACCTTAAGGGTCGCGAGGCTACAGACGGTGAGGGGGGGGCAGGGATCCACCGAACTTTAAATTAAGGCTTTGGAGGTGACACTGGAAGTCGAGCCCCAGTAATAGAGCAGCGCAGAGATGGGGAAGGACGTAGAGCTTGAAGTTAGTGTACCCTACGCCTTGAACAGTAAGGTTCACGACACAGTACCCCCGGATTTCTACTGAATGTGCTCTGGAAGCCAGGGAGATTTCCTGGGTCGCGGGTAAAATTGGGAGGGAGTAGCGCCTTACCATATCTGGGTTTATGAAGCTGTCTGTGCTCCCGGAGTTGAAAAGGCAGGCTGTCTCGTGCCCGTTGATCCAGACGGTCATCGTAGATTTTGAGAGGTGATGAGGCCGGGACTGGTCGAGCGTAATGGAGGCGAGCTTCGGAAGGTGATGGGTGGGCCGGTCGGAGGTAGCGGCGGCCAGCGTACGACCGGGTGAGCAGGGCTCCCGGGAGGCTGCAGAGTGGTCCCAAGATAGTGGCCCCCATGGGTCGCGTGTGGCGGATGGCATCGGAGATGGCGGCAAAGATGGCGGCCCCCATGGGTCACACGTGGCGGGTGGAGTACAAGATGGCGTCAAAGATGGTGGCCCCCATGGCTCGCGCGTGGCAGGCAAAATCGAAGATGGTGGCGAAGATGGCGGCGCCCACGGGTCACACGTGGCGGATGGCGCAGCAGCTGGGGGCAGCCCCGACAGGCAGCAGGCAGCGCTGCTGGGCGTAGGAGTTTTAGGGAGAGATCAGGCCTGGCAGGCTTTTGCAAAGTGGCCCTTCCTCCCACATCTGTTGCAAGTCGCGTTCTGTGCAGGGCAGCGTTGTCTGGGATGCTTACCCTGGCCGCAAAAGTAGTACTGCGGGCCTCTGGCGTTGGCGGGCTGCTGCGCAGCACAGGCCTGCGCCACACTCGAGTCGGATGATGGCGGCGCCCACGAGGTCCATGAGGGTGCCGCGTGGTCGGATGTGTAGGCCTCCATGTTCTGGAAGGCCACCTCCAGCGGGTTTGAGAGCTGTACTGTTTCTGGGAGGCCGAGTGTACCCCCTTCTAGCAATCGCTGGTGGATGTAATTCGATTTCATGCCTGCGACATAGGCGTCCCTGATCAACAGCTCTGTGTGTTGGGTTGCCGATACCGCCTGGAAAGCACAGTACCCGCAAGGCATGCAGGAATTCGGCTAGTGATTCTCCAGGGCGTTGTCGCCTCGTGGCATGAAGGTGCCTAGCATACACCTCATTTACAGACTTTATATACTGTCCCTTCAGCAGCATTATTGCCTCCATATACGAGGGGGCGTCCCTGATGGGAAGGAAAACTTGCAGGCTCACCTGTGCGTTGAGGATCTGCTGCTTTTGGAGGTCGGTGAAGTCTTCGGTGGAGGATCCGAGGTACACTTCGAAGCAGCTTAGCCAGTGCTCGAATGCTGCAGTGGCATCGGCTGCCTGTGGGTCCAGCACCAGGCGATCCGGCTTGAGCGATGAATTCATCTTAGATGTTTAGTTTATTAAATTGATGTGCCATCAACGAACACGAGACGAGTAGTGAACGTAACTGAGGCTTTAATAAACTAAACAGAAAGCCTCCTGGCCTCTGATCCCGAACTGGGGCAGCGGCGGACTATAGCCACCTTTATACCGAGCCCGAGGGGAGGCGGAGCCAGCAGGCAGTGGTTTACCACATTACATATAATACAGGGGCAGTTTACCACAATACACATATTATAAACTACAGTGGTTCGGAGCCAGCAGGGACAAGCCCAGGCATGTAACAATACAACAGTACAATACAATACAGTGGTTTACCACGATTCCCCCCCTCCCCTATACCACTTCCTCCTGTTCCCTGTTCCTAGTTGCTCTTTGACACATTGCTCACCTTTGTTCTGCCAGTCACACATTTTAATCTCTTTATGTGCCACTATCAGCATCCTTCTTAGCTTTAATCACCCCGTTTACATTCCCTTTGTCTTTCTGTCCATGACATCCTTGTCAATCTCTGCGTATCGCTGGCCCCCTATCCAGCCCCACCGCTCCACGCGCCGTCCCACTACAGTATAAATCTGACATAGCAATTTGCTTGTAAGTCTTTCAGTTTAGTATTACCGTATTTTCTGCTTATGCAACATGGAAGAGACCAAATGTAGATTAGACAATCGCTTTGCCCAATCTACAATTATGACCCTAACCTTCTATTTGACTGTCATTTTCAGTCTCAGTCCGACTCTAACCTCTCTATCCTTGGCTTCATACATTGTTCCAACGAAGCTGGGATTAAATTGGATGAACAGCATCTCGCTATTATTTTAGGTGCTGTGCAGTCTTCCACACACACACGCCACCAAATTAAAATTGTAACCGCTGCTCCCATTTTTTCCTGCAGCAGGAGCTGCTATTGATTCTGCTGTTGTGATTTACAGCTCTTCTCGACACACCTGGGACGGGATTCTCTGTCCCGCTGCTCCCGCTTTCTGGTGTTGGTGTGCCCCCGCCGGCAGCGGGATCCTCCTTCTCGGCAGGCAGCTAATGGGGTTTCCCATTGTGGGCACCCCCGCGCCGATGGGAAATCCACGGGTGTCAATGCGCTGCCGGTGAAGTGGAGGATTCCGCCGATGGAGAATCCAGCCCTTTTTGTTACTTAACTTGCCCTGTTCCCATCCACTTTGGCCTCATCCCATCATCCCTACTGTCATTTAAGTTCATCCTGCCTTCCAGCCTATTCTCCTTTGTTAATTTCTAACTTTCAGTGACTGATGCACGAGGACACTGTATATGTTGCAGCTGTATCGAACCTTAGTTAGGCCACACTTGGAGTATATGTTCAATTCTGGTCGCCACACTACCAGAAGGATGTGGAGGCTTTAGAGAGGGTGCAGAAGAGATTTACCAGGGTGTTGCCTGGTATGGAGGGCATGAGCTATGAGGAGCGGTTGAATAAACTCGCTTTGTTCTCACTGGAACGACGGAGGTTGAGGGGCGACCTGATAGAGGTCTACAAAATTATGAGGGGCATAGACAGAGTGGATAGTCAGAGGCTTTTTCCCAAGGTAGAGGGGGCAATTACTAGGGGGCATAGGTTTAAGGTGCGAGGGGCAAGGTTTAGAGGAGATGTACGAGGCAAGTTTTTTTACACAGAGGGTAGTGGGTGCCTGGAACTCGCTACCGGAGGAGGTGTGGAAGCAGGGCGATAGTGACATTTAAGGGACATCTTGACAAATACATGAATAGGATGGGAATAGAGAGATACGGACCCAGGAAGTGTAGAAGATTGTACTTTAGACAGGCAGTATGATCGGCACAGGCTTGGAGGGCCGAAGGGCCTGTTCCTGTGCTGTACTTTTCTTTGTTCTTTGTTTGACACCAAGGTCTTGCTGAGTATCCACCTCTCTCAATTTACATCTATTCAAATAATAATTTGCCTTCCCATTTTTGCTATCAAAGCAGATAAAATCACATTTATCCACATTATACTGCATCTGCTATGTCTAGGCCCACTCACTCAGCCTGCCCAAATCCTGCTGAAGCATCTCTGCATCCTCCTCACAGCTCACCCTCCCACCCAACTTTGTATCATCTGCAAATTTGGAGATAATACATTTTGTTCCCTTGTCCAAATCATGAAATTTGGGGGGAAATTTTTTAAAATGAGTTTTCATATTTTATATCCAACAAATGATAAATTATACATTATCAGAAAAAACATGCAAAAACCAATACGTATATTTATAAGTGAGCATCTTCATAACAACAACTGTGGCTGTGACCCCCCCCCCCCCTTTAACCAGCATACATATTTCACATTCCCCAATATGGCCGAGATACATCTTTACAGGCATTTACATTGATGCACTATCAATTACCACAAAGACGAGAGTAGTGGAAGAATCGAGGCTTTATTGAGCAAAGATGTTGTGCCTCCCTGTGGTAATCACCACTGTTGTATATATTAGGAGATGCGTGGTAAGGCCCTGTACTACAGGCTGGCTCCACCCAGTAGGCAGAATATAAATATGTGTGCTCCCTATACAGCAGCTATTTTGCCAGCTGCTGTAGGAGGCCACACATCTTAGAGTAATAAAGCCTCAGTTGTATTCAACTGTCGTCTCTGTGAAGTTGATCGTGCATCACTCCTGTAGCTGGAACCAGAATGGCTGCAGCACAGGAGAGCACACATATTTATACGCCGCCTACTGGGCGGAGCCAGCAGGCAGAGATTTACCCTTGTACCTCTAATATACGGGCAGTGCCGTAATCCATGTAATATACTACTGGTGGAGACTACCACATTCACCCCCTGTTAAAAAAAGAGTCCGGCGGGAATGGTGGAAAATATTACAAGTTAAGTCTGTCGGGGGCCTTGACCCTCCTTTGCGATCGCCTCAGTCCTGGTGGTGATGTGGGCGCCGACTTGGACACCTACGACTCCGGGACCGTGTTGTCCTCGTCTTCGTCGCCCCTGAGTGGAACCAGTGGGAGGACGGATCCTGCTGGGGTGGGGGCTGCGGTGAGGTTCGCTGGAGGGAGGGTGAGTGGAGCAGGGGTGAAAGAAGCAACCAGAGGGAGGGGGGAGCGGTGTCAGATCGGGGGTTGTGGGGGGGGAATCCAGCGGCTGCAAGGTCCCGGAGGGAGACTGTGTCCTGGCGCCTGTCGGGGTGTGCCACGTAGGCGTACTGCGGGTTAGCATGTAAGAGGTGGACTTTTTTGACCAAGGTGTCCGACTTATGGGTTCGCCCATGCTTCCGAAGGAGGACGGGTCCAGGAACTGTCAGCCACGTTGGGAGCGAGACCCCGGAGGTGGACCTCCTGGCGAAGGCAAACACCCGTTCATGAGGGGCCTCGTTAGTTGCGGTGCAGAGGAGCAATCGGATGGAGTGGAGCGCGTCGGGGAGGACCTCCTGCCAGCGGGAGATCGGGAGATTTTTAGACCGTAGGGCCAGCAGGACGGTCTTCCAGACGGTCTTCTCCCTCTCCACCTGCCCGTTTCCCCGGGGGTTGTAGCTGGTCGTCCTGCTCGAGGCGATGCCCTTGCTGAGCAGGAACTGACGCAGCTCATCGCTCATAAAAGCGGATCCCCGATCGCTGTGGATGTAGGTGGGGAAACCGAACAGGGTGAAGATGCTGTGCAGGGCTTTGATTACTGTGGCAGAAGTCATATCGGGGCATGGGATGGCGAAAGGGAATCGGGAGTACTCGTCAATTATGCTGAGGAAGTACGTGTTGCGGTCGGTGGAGGGGAGGGGCCCTTTGAAGTCCACACTGAGGCGTTCAAAAGGGCGGAAGGCCTTCATCAGGTGCGCTCGATCTGGCCGGTAGAAGTGCAGCTTGCACTCTGCGCAGACCTGGCAGTCTCTGGTGACGATCCTGACCTCCTCAATGGAGTAGGGCAGGTTGCGGGCCTTGATGAAATGGAAGAACCGTGTGACCCCCGGGTGGCAGAGGTCATAGTGGAGAGCCCGGAGTCGGTCCACTTGTGCGCTGGCACATGTACCTCGGGATAGGGCATCAGGGGGCTCGTTGAGCTTCCCCAAGCGATACAACATCTCGTAATTATAGGTGAAGAGCTCGATCCTCCACCTCAAGATCTTGTCATTTTTGACCTTGCCCCGCTGTGTATTATTAAACATGAAGGCAACCGACCGTTGGTCAGTGAGGAGAGTGAACCTCCTGCCGGCCAGGTAATGCCTCCAATGTCTCACAGCTTCCACAATGGCTTGGGTCTCCTTTTCGACAGAA
Organism: Scyliorhinus torazame; assembly: GCF_047496885.1. Classification (NCBI taxonomy): domain Eukaryota; kingdom Metazoa; phylum Chordata; class Chondrichthyes; order Carcharhiniformes; family Scyliorhinidae; genus Scyliorhinus; species Scyliorhinus torazame. The sequence continues at coordinate 40,718,662 of NC_092716.1, forward strand.
GAGTGCCGAATTTCGGAGGCATGGAGGGTGCGGGAAAAGAAGGCCACGGGCCTGTCCGCCTGGTTGAGGGTGGCGGCCAGAGATACGTCCGATGCAACGCTCTCCACCTGGAAAGGGAGGGACTCGTCGACCGCGTGCATCGTGGCCTTGGCGATGTCCGCCTTGATGCGGTTGAAGACCTGGTGATCCTCAGCCGCAAGGGGGAAAACTGTGGACTTAATGAGTGGGCGGGCCTTGTCCACATAATTAGGGACCCACTGGGCGTAATAGAAGAAAAACCCCAGGCATCGTATCAGGACCTTGGGGCAGTGGGGGAGTGGGAGTTCCACGAGGGGGCACATGCTGTCAGGATCGGGCCCTAGGACTCCATTTTCCAAGAATGGCTAAGCGGTTGCTGCGGAACACGCATTTCTCCTTATTGTATGTGAGGTTAAGGAGTTTGGCGGTCTGGAGGAATTTTTGGAGGTTTGCGTCGTGGCCCTGCTGATCGTGGCCGCAGATGGTGACGTTATTTAGATACGGGAAGGTGGCCCGCAGCCCGTACCGGTCAACCATTCAGTCCATCTCTCGCTGGAAGACCGACACCCCATTAGTGACACCGAAGGGAACCCTAAGGAAGTGATCGAGGCGGCCATCTGCTTCAAAAGCAGTGTATTGCCGGTCCTCCGGGCGGATGGGGAGCTGGTGGTAGGCGGACTTCAGGTCCACTGTGGAAAAGACACGATACTGTGCAATCTGATTGACTATGTCAGATATGTGTGGGAGCGGGTACGCATCGAGCTGCGTGTACCGATTGATGGTCTGGCTGTAGTCAATGACCATCCTGTGCTTCTCTCCAGTCTTCACTACTACCACTTGAGGTCTCCAGGGGCTGTTGCTGGCCTTGATGACCCCCTCCCGCAGAAGCCGTTGGACCTCCGACCTGATGAAGGTCCTGTTCTGGGCACTGTACCGTCTGCTCCTAGTGGCGACGTGTTTGCAATTCGGGGTGAGGTTCGCAAACAGGGAAGGTGGATCGACCTTAAGGGTCTTGAGGCCACAGACGGTGAGGGGGGGTAAGGGACCACCAAATGTTAAGGTTAGGCTTTGGAGATGGCACTGAAAGTCCAGGCCGAGTAACAGGGCAGCGCAAAGGTGGGGGAGGACGTAGAGCCGGAGGTTGCTGAACTCTACACCTTGGACGGGGAGGGTCGCGATGCAGTACCCCCGGATTTTCACGGAATGGGATCCGGAAGCCAGGGAGATTTTCTGGGTGACGGGGTGTACCGGGAGGGAGCAGTGCCTTACCGTAGTGGGGTGGATGAAGCTCTCCGTGCTCCTAGAGTCAAAAAGGCAGGTCGTCTCGTGCCCATCGACCTTCACTGTCGGTGTCGCGGTCGCAGGGTTGGAACTGATCCAGGGTGATAGAGGCGAGCTGCGGCAGATGCTGGGAGGTCCCGGGCTGGTCAGCGCTGGTGGAGGTAGCAGCAGGCGATGAACGGCCAGACGATCAGGGGTCCTGAGGCGTCGTCCAAAATGCCGCCGAAGATGGCGGCACCCACGGGGCGCACATGGTGGGCAGCATCAAAGATGGTGGCGCCCACGAGCCGCACGTGTCTTGCGAAGGGGAAAATGGCGGCGCCCCTGGTTCGCACGTGGGGGGTGTAGGAACCCCGGGCCTGGAAACAGCGGCAACCAACCGGGCCTGGCAAACAGAAACAAAGTGTCCCTTCTTCCCACACCCATTGCAGGTCGCGCTCCACGCCGGGCAGCGCTGCCTGGGGTATTTGTTTTGCCCGCAAAAATAGTACTTGGGCCCCCCAGAGTTGGCTGGCTGCCGCATGGCGCAGGCTTGCGGTGAGCTGGAGTCGGCAGCTGGTGGGGCCCACGATGCCCACGAGGGTGCCGCGCGGTCGAGGGCGTAGGATTGAACGTTACGGGAGGCCACTTCTAATGAATTAGCGAGCTGGCTAGTTCCCGCAAGATCAAACCTGCCACCTTCCAGTAACCGCTGGCGGACGTACACAGACTTCATGCCCGTAACGTAAGCGTCTCAAATTAAAGGTTCGGTGCGCTGGACTGCCGAAACTGCCTGGCAGTCACAGTTCCTACCTAGGATGTGCAGGGCACACCAGAAATCGTCCAGAGACTCCCCGGGGAGTTGCTGTCTCGTGGCCAGGAGGTGTCTGGCGTATACTTGATTGACTGGTCGAACGTAATTTCCCTTCAGGAGCTCCATCGCTTCGGAGTATGTGGGCGCATCCCGGATGAGGGGAAAAATGTCAGGGCTCACCCGTGAATAGAGGACTTGGAGCTTCTGCGAGTCCGAGGGTTCAACATTGAATTTGGTTTGGTCCTTAACTTGCCATCGGACCGGTCCCTTGTGGTTTTGCCCCTCCTGCTCGCACCTCGTGTTCCTTTTTGTTTGCCTTCAGCCCCAAACCACGCTGCTCCCATTCCCCTTTTCTTTTTCCTCTCTGCCTGTGGCTCGCCAGTGTCTGCCCCCCCCTCCCCCTTGCTCTACTGGTTGCTGGCTGCGAACAGGTCTTGAAACAAGTTGATGACCGCTTCCACGTCCTATGGAAGACGATGGCAAATTTTATTTTCTCCAGCCTGACAAATTCCGCCAGGTCGGACATCCAGTCTGCAGCCTTGTGTGGTGCTGTCGATCGCCAGCCGAACAGGCTCGGGCATTAGCCCCCCTCCCGATGAAGAGCTCTGGCTGATCTGAAACCCCGAAGACCACCACTTTTGGGCATGGCTCCACCCTCACTCCCACAACCCTGGACATGGCCTCGAAGAAGAATGTCCAAGACCCGATTGATGGACCATCAATTCACATGAGTCGAATTGTAGAAGAGAACAGTGGTTTTAATAAGCTAAGAAGTATGCCAGTCTGCTGCTGCTCCCGCAATGAGAGCTGGCACAGGTCTGCCAATTATATACCTCCCCCGAGGGGCGGAGCCACAGGCGGAGTCAACAGAAGCTTCAACACAACAACAGTAAGTAACAGTGAATAAGAACAACAGTGAACATATATACAATTGTGGATAACAGTAGGACGAATAACAGTAAATATATATATAGTGGCAATACATGGTCACCACATTCACCCCCAGTTAAACAAAGTCCAGTGGGGGTGAAGTGGACTCACAGGTTGAGTCTGACGGGAGCCTTGATCTTCCGCGGTGATCGCCTCAGCCCCGGCTGCGGTGTGGGCACGGGTGTCGGGACCTTCGACTCCGGGAGCGTGTCATCTGCAGCTTCATTGCGATGTGTTGACGGGGAGGGAGACGGTGTAGGGGCGGGGGTAACGGCCCCAGGGAGGGCTGCTGGTGCCAAGTCCTGCCGCGTTCGAGTGATGGTGCCAAATCCCGGAGGGAGACTGTGTCCTGCCGTCCGTCGTGGTGTGCCACGTATGCACGACCATCCGGTTCTGCTCCCCGGTCCTGACGACCACCACTTGGGATCTCCAGGGGCTACTACTGGCCTCAATGATCCCTTCCCGCAAGAGTCGCTGGACCTCCGACCTGATAAAGGCCTTGTCCTGAGCACTGTATCGTCTGCTCCTGGTGGCGACGGGCTTACAGTCGGGGGGTGAGGTTCGCAAAGAGCGAGGGAGCGGCGACCTTAAGGGTCGTGAGGCTACAGGCGGTGAGAGGGGGCAGGGGTCCACCGAACTTCAAGGTCAGGCTTTGGAGGTTACACAGGAAATCCAGTCCTAATAAGAGGGGAGCGCAGAGATGGGGAGGCGTAAAGTTTAAAGTTGGCGTACTCAACGCCCTGTATCACAAGGTTTGCGACACAGTACCCCCGGATCAGCACGGAATGAGATCCGCAAGCAAGAGAGATTGTTTGGGACACAGGAAAATCAGGAGGCGGCAGCGCCTTACCGTATCCGGATGGACGAAGGTATCCGCGCTCCCGGAGTCGGAGAGGCAGGACGTCTCATGCCCATTGACCCGGACCGCCATCATAGATTTCTTGAGGTGATGGGGCCAGGACTGGTCGAGTGTAACAGAGCCGAGCTGTGGATGACTGGTCCGGTCGGCGGTAGCGGGATGGTCCCAAAATGGCAGCCTCCATGAGTTGCACGTGATGGGCGGCGTCGAAGATGGCGGCCAAGATGGCGGCCCCCATGGGTCGCACGTGGCGGGCGGCGTTAAAGATGGTGGACAAAATGGCGGCCCCCAAGGACTGCACAAGGGGGTGACGCATCAGAAGGGGGCGGTATCGGCAGGCACGATGCCACACTGCGGGATCTGTGAGCTTCAGGTCGGGCCCGGCAGGCTTTCGATTTGGGAACTTTAGGTCGGGCCAGGCAGACTTTGGCAAAATGCCCCTTCTTACTGCACTCGTTGCAGGTCGCGTTCCAAGCTGGACAACGCTGCCTGGGGTGCTGGTCCTGGCCACAGAAGTAGCAGAACAGCCCCCCGGTGTTGGTGGGCAGCCGCACGGCACAGGCATGGGACACGCCTGGGTCGGGTGATGGCCGCGCCTCCAACGTCCACGAGGATGCCCCGTGGTCAGGCGTGAAGGCATCCAAACTCTGGAATGCTACCTCTAACGAGGTAGATAGCGGTACCGTGTCCTTGAGGCCGAGGGCACCCCTTTGGAGCATCGTTGCCGGATATAACTGGACCGGACTCCGGCCACGTTGGTGTCCCGGATCATGAGTTCCGTGTGTTGCACTGCCGTAACTGCCTGGCAGTTACAATTCCTGGCGCGTACCCTGAGGTCACGCATGAATTCTGCGCGCGATTCACCAGGACGCTGACGCCGTGTGGTAAGAAGATGTCGAGCGAACACCTCATTCACCGGCCTCATGAACTGTCCTTTCAACAGTGCAACCGCCTCTTCGTATGAGGCCGTGTCTCTGATTAATAGGAAGCCCTGTGCACTTGGAGGTGAAGTTCGCCCTCTGCAGTCCTTCAACCCAGAGTCCTCCCCTATCTCCATGCCTCCTTCCTTCTCACATTTTTTTCCTTGTCTCATTCAGGGGAGGAGTGTACCTCTTCCAGCAGTCGCCCATACATGTCCCCACAGTTCCCCTCCCCTGGATCACCCATGTTCAGCAGTCTTTCTACTAGTGAGTGTCCTGGTATGTGGGGGCACGTCGTTGTTTCTTTGCGGAAGAAGTGTTTCACTTGAATGTATCTCCGATCATTCCCTTTTGGTAACTGAAACCTCTCCATGAGTTACCCAAGGTCAGTACTCTATTGTCCATGTACCTGTCCCTAACCATCAGAATCCCCATGTCCTGTCTCATCTTTTTGAAGATGGTGTCCATTATTGCGGGAATGAAGCAATGGTTGTTGCAGATGGGGGCTATGGTGGATATTTCGGTTAGGCCAAAGTGTTGCCTCAATTGGCACCACGTTCAGAGCGTGGCTATTACCGCTGGGCACCTCAAGGTTTTTGGCTGGTGGGGGGATGTGACTAGAGGGATGTCCCAGTGCAGCAACTCTTCTCCATCCTTACCCACTCCGCTCCCAGTTCCTTGACCCATCCACGTACTCTTTCTGCGGTGGCTGCCCACGTAGAACTGGAGGTTCGGGAGGGCCAGGCCTCCCACATTTATCCTCCTTTGCAGAACCTTTGTTTGAATCCTCAGGCACTCCCCCCATCCCACCTCATCCCACACACAAACGCCATGATCAGTTTGTCGACTGTGTTGCTAAAGGCCTTGGGGATGTTGATTGGAGGGATCTAAACAGGAAGAGGAACCTGGGCAGCACGATTGTGATTGTCTGCATTCTCCCTGAAAGGGAGAGTGGGAGTGAGCTCCACCTCTGGAGGTCTTGGTGTCGCTGTTTTCTCTGCCACCATGTACACCATGTTGTAGCCAGAATTTAACCCACCCCCCCTCCCCCTCCCCCTGGTTACAATTAGAACATAGAATATACAGTGCAGGAGGAGGACATTTGACCCATCGAGTCTGCACCGACCCACCTAAACGCTCATTTCCACCCTATCCCCGTAACCCAACAACCCTCCCCTACTCTTTTTGGACACTAAGGGCAATTTATCATGGCCAATCCACCCAACCTGCAGGTCTTTGGACTGTGGGAAGAAACCGGAGCACCCGGAGGAAACCCACGCAGGTACGGGGAGAACGTGCAAACTCCGCACAGACAGTGACCCAGCGGAGAATCGAACCTGGCACCCTGGCGCTGTGAAGCCATAATGCTAGCTACTTGTGCTACCGTGCTGCCCTAACCATTCTTGGGTTTGTCATGCCCTCTTGTATTCCCCTCTCCTTACCCCTATGGCCACCCCCCCTTTTGCCCACCTCTGGTCTTTCCCCCGTTTCCCTCCATTTTCTAGTTCCCCCCCACCCCTCCCCCCCAACCCGGCCCCCCCTCCTGGCCAGGCATACCCTCCCTGTTATTGACTTGACATATAATCAGCACCCTTTCCTTCTGTAATATAAACTGTTGTGATCATTGAAAGTGTGATATTCTTGTCTTTGTCCTGATGAATGCAAGTTGAAGAGCTTTGACAACATGTTTCTCTTTTCAGCAATAGCGAAGCATTGGTACCAGTTCAGGAGGGCACTGGGTACAACCAAAATATTTGGCATACCAATATTACATCAACATGCACAGACTCCTAATCCTTCTAATATTTCAACAGAATAAAAGTTGTGTAAATCGAGAAGTTATCAGAATGCCAATCTCATGACCTTCCCCTTTGATAGTATGTTATTCAGGGTTAGGTTAGTTTCGAATTGATTATGTTGCATGAACTGGTTTGGATTACACAGGTTGCTGTTTAAGGTAAACTGGTTTCTTTCAAACTTTTCATGTCTTCCAGCTTACACTGCACAAAGCAAAAGTGCTGGACACATTTTGGGATGAAATGCCATACTTCTGATAATAGTTACATCTTTCTTTTTTAAAATTCTTTTTATTTATTTAAAACCATTTTTAAAATATAGTTTCTTTTTTCCAATTAAGGGGCAATTTAGCGTGGCCAATCCACCTACCCTGCACATCTTTGGGTTGTCGGGGGGGGGGGGGGGAGGGGGGGGGGGGGATCCATGCAGACACGGAGAGAATGTGCAAATTCCACACGGACAGTGACCCAGGGCCGGGATCGAACCCGGGTTCTCGGTTCCGTGAGCCAGCAGGCTAACGACTGCACCACCATGCTGCCCAATAGTTACTCCTTTCAAGGCTGCATACTTTAAATTATTGGCTAATCATGGCACTGAGGGTGGCAAGGGCTCAGAATATACTCTATGTTCATCACCAAGAGTGGCTCAGTAGTACCACCACAGACTGGGCTGGCCGGGTCCTAAAGGACAGAGCTGCTAGACTGGGACTGCAGCAGGTGGTGGGGGAACCAACAAGAGGGAAAAACGTACTTGACCTCATCCTCACTACCCTGCCTGCTGCAGGTACATCTGTGCATGACAGTATCGGTAGAAGTGACCACCGTACAGTTCTTGTGGAGACAAAGTCCCGTCTTCACATTGAGGATACCTTCCATCGTCTTGTGTGGCACCACCACCGTGCTAAATGGGATAGACTTCGAACAGGTCTGGCAACTCAAGACTGGGCATCAATGAGGCGCTGTGGGCCATCAGCAGCAGCAGAATTGTACTCAACCACAATCTGCAACCACATGGCCCAGTATATCCCCCACTCTACTATTTCCACCAAGCCAGGGGATCAACCCTGGTTCAATGAAGAGCGCAGGACAACATGCCAGGAGTAACAGCAGGCATACCTAAAAATGAGGTGTCAACCTGGTGAAGCTACAGCACAGGACTACGTGTGTGCCAAACAGCATTAGCAGCAAGTAATAGGCAATTCCACAATGAACGCATAAGCTCTAAAGTCCTGTCACATCCAGCAGTGAATGGTGATGGACAATTAAACAACTCACTGGACAAGGAGGCTCCACAAATATCCCCATCCTCAATGTTGGAGGAGCCCAGCATGTATGTGCAAAAGACAAGGCTGAGGCATTTACAACAATCTTCAGCCAGAAGTGCCAAGTGGATGATCCATCTCAGTCTCCTCCAGAGGTCCCCAGCATCACAGATTGACAGTCTTCCGCCAATACGATTCACTCCACGTGATATCAAGAAACGGCTGAAGGCACTGGATACTGCAAAGGCTACGGACCCTGACAATATCCCAGCAATAGTACTGAAGACTTGTGCTCCAGAACTTCCCGCACCCCTAGCCAAGCTGTTCCAGTACAGCTACAGCACTGGCAACTACCCGGCAATGTGGAATATTGCCCAGGTATACATAAGAAACAGGACAAATCCAGCCAAGCCAATTACCCTATCAGTCTACTCTCCATCATTAACAAAGTGATGGAAGGAATTACCAACAGTGCTATCAAGCGGCTCTTACTCAGCAATAACCTGCTCAAAGATGCTCAGTTTGGGTTCTGCCAGGGTCACTCAGCTCCTGACCCCATTACAACCTTGGTTCAAACATGGACAAAAGAGCTGAATGCCAGAGGTGATGTGAGAGTGACAGCCCTTGACATCAAGGCAGCATTTGACTGAGCATTGCATCAAAACTGGAGTCAATGGGAATCGGGGAAAACTCTCCCCTGATTGGAGTCATACCTGGCACAAAGGAAGCTGGTTGTGGTGTTTGGAGGTCAATCATCTCACTGCAGGAGTTCCTCAGGGTAGTGTCCAGGGCCCAACCACCTTCAGCTGCTTCATTAATGACCTCCCTTCCACCATAAGGTCAGAAGTGGGGATGTTTGCAGATGACTGCACAATGTTCAGCACTATTTGCGACTCCTCAGATAATGAAGCAGTGCATGTCCAAATGTACAATATCCAGTCCTGGGCTGACAGGTGACAAGTGGGCAGCACGGTGGCACAGTGGTTAGCACTGCTGCCTCACTGTGCCAGGGACCTGGATTCAATTCCAGCCTTGGGTGACTGTCTGTGTGGAGCTTGTATGTTCTCCCCATGTCTGCGTGGATTTCCTCCGAGTGCTGCAGTTTCCTCCCACAGTCCAAAATTGTGCAGATTACGTGGATTGGCCACGCTAAATTGCCCCATAGTATCCAAAAAAAGGTTAGGTGGAGCTACTGGGTTACAGGAGTAGGGTGGGGCATAGGCCTAGGTAAGGTGCTCTGTCAGAGTGTCGGTGCAGACTCGATGGGCCAAAAGGCCTCCTTCTGCACTGTACGGTTCTGATTCAATTCTGTGATAAGTTACATTTGCACCACACAAGTGCCAGGCAATAACCATCTCCTACAAGAGAGGATCTAACCATTACCCCTTGACATTCAGTGGAATTACCATCGCTGAATCCCCCACAATCAACACCCTGAGGTTACCATTGATCAGAAACTGAACTGGACTAGCCATATTAATACTGTGGCTACCAGAGCAGGCCAAATGCTAGGAATCCTACGGCGAGTAACTCACCTCCTACCCAAAGCCTGTTCACCATCTACAAGGCGCAAATCAGGAGTGTAATGGAAAATTCCCCACTTGCCTGTATGAGTGAAGCTCCAACAACACTCAAGAAGCTCATCACCATTCAGGACAAAGCAGCCCGTTTGATTGCTACCCCAGCAGATACCTGGGAACACCAGCACCTGGAGATTCCTCTCCAAGTCACTCGCCACCCCAACTGAAACATATCGCCGTTCCTTCACTGTCACTGGGCCAAATTCCAGGAACTCCCTCCCTAACAGCACTATGAGTGTACCTAAATCTCAGGGACTGCAGCGGTTCAAGAAGGCAACTCACCACCACCACCTGGGCAGGACTGGAACCGATGTCCTAGAGGGGTGTTTGCTAGAGCTGTTGGGGAGGGTTTAAACTAATGTGGCAGGGTGCTGGGAACCAATGCAGGAAGTCGGAAGGTAGTAAAACAGGGACAGAAACAAAAGTCAGTAAGGGGGAAAGTGTAAGGCAGAGAAGCCATAGTCAAAAATCAAAAAGGGCAACAGTACAAGGTACAATGACTGAGGGGAGCTCAATGAATAGGATCAGGAATACTAAAAGGAATAAAACGGGAAGTAAAAACATAAATGGTAAGCGACGCAGCAGGCTGTTACATAAAGATATGGGTTCAACGTCAAGGAAAATTAGGAGAAAAGTTAAGAGGAAATATAACTTTGGAGAGGTTACTGATCAAGGTGTTCAGATTCAAAACTGAGGTATAAAAGCCAACATAAGTGTACTTTACCTGAATGCTCGTAGTATTCGGACTAAGGTAAATGAGCTGATGGCGCAAATCATCGTGAATGACTATGATTTAGTGGCCATTACTGAAAAATGGTTAAAGGATGGTCAAGACTGGGAGTTAAATATCCGAGGGTATCAAACTATTCGGAAGGACAGAGTGGATGGTAAGGGAGGTGGTGTAGCTCTGTTATTTAACGATGACATCTCGGCAATAGTAAGGGGTGACATCGGTGCAAAGGAGGATAAGGTTGAATCCATTTGGGTGGAAATCAGGAATAGTAAGGCGAAAATGTCACTGATAGGAGTAGTCTATAGGCCACCAAATAGTAACATTATGGTGGGGCAGACAATAAACAAAGAAATAACTGATGCATGTAGAAATGGTACAGCAGTTATCATGGGGATTTTAATCTACATGTCGATTGGTTTAACCAGGTCGGTCAAGGCAGCCTTGAGGTGGAGTTTATAGGATGTATCCGCGATAGTTTCCTAGAACAGTATGTAATGGAACCTACGAGGGAACAAGCGGTCCTAGATCTGGTCCTGTGTAATGAGACAGGATTGATTAATGATCTCATAGTTAGGGATCCTCTCGGAAGGAGCGATCACAATATGGTGGAATTTAAAATACAGATGGAGGGTGAGAAGGTAAAATCAAACACTAGTGTTTTGTGCTTAAACAAAGGAGATTACAATGGGATGAGAGAAGACTGGGAGCAAAGACTTTATGGTGAAACAGTTGAGGAACAGTGGAGAACCTTCCAAGTGATTTTTCACAGTGCTCAGCAAAGGAAGGACGGTAGAAAGAGGAAAATCGATCGTGGATATCTAAGGAAATAAGGGAGAGTATCAAATTGAAGGAAAAAGCATACAAAGTGGCAAAGATTAGTGGGAGACTAGAGGACTGGGAAATCTTTAGGGGGCAACAGAAAGCTACCAAAAATTCTACAAAGAAGAGTAAGATAGATTATGAGAGTAAACTTGCTCAGAATATAAAAACAGATAGTAAAAGTTTCTACAAATATATAAAACAAAAAGAGTGGCTAAGGTAAATATTGGTCCTTTGGAAGATGAGAAGGGAGATTTAATAATTGGAGATGAGGAAATGGCTGAGGAACTGAACAGGTTTTTTGAGTCGGTCCTGACAGTGGAAGACACAAATAACATGCCAGTGACTGATAGAAATGAGGCTATGCCAGGTGAGGACCTTGAGATGATTGTTATCACTAAGGAGGTAGTGATGGGCAAGCTAATGGGGCTAAAGGTAGACAAGTCTCTTGGCCCTGATGGAATGCATCCCAGACTGTATAGAACCTTAGTTAGGCCACACTTGGAGTATAGTGTTCAATTCTGGTCGCCACACTACCAGAAGGATGTGGAGGCTTTAGAGAGGGTGCAGAAGAGATTTACCAGAATGTTGCCTGGTATGGAGGGCATAAGCTATGAGGAGCGGTTGAATAAACTCGGTTTGTTCTCACTGGAACGAAGGAGGTTGAGGGGCGACCTGATAGAGGTATACAAAATTATGAGGGGCATAGACAGAGTGGATAGTCAGAGGCTTTTCCCCAGGGTAGAGGGGTCAATTACTAGGGGGCATAGGTTTAAGGTGAGAGGGGCAAGGTTTAGAGTAGATGTACGAGGCAAGTTTTTTACGCAGAGGGTAGTGGGTACCTGGAACTCGCTACCGGAGGAGGTAGTGGAAGCAGGGACGATAGGGACATTTAAGGGGCATCTTGACAAATATATGAATAGGATGGGAATAGAAGGATACGGACCCAGGAAGTGTAGAAGATTGTAGTTTAGTCGGGCAGTATGGTCGGCACGGGCTTGGAGGGCCGAAGGGCCTGTTCCTGTGCTGTACATTTCTTTGTTCTTTGTTCTTTGTTCTTTGTGCTAAAAGAGATGGCTAGGGAAATTGCAAATGCACTAGTGATAATTTACCAAAATTCACTAGACTCTGGGGTGGTCCTGGCGGATTGGAAATTAACAAACGTGACACCACTGTTTAAAAAAGGAGGTAGGCAGAAAGCGGGTAATTATAGGCCAGTGAGCTTAACCTCGGTAGTAGGGAAGATGCTGGAATCTATCATCAAGGAAGAAATAGCGAGGCATCTGGATGGAAATTGTCCCATTGCGCAGACGCAGCATGGGTTCATATAGGGCAGGTCGTGCCTAACTAATTTAGTGGAATTTTTTGAGGACATTACCAGTGCGGTAGATAACGGGGAGCCAATGGATGTGGTATATCTGGATTTCCAGAAAGCCTTTGACAAGGTGCCACACAAAAGGTTGCTGCATAAGATAAAGATGCATGGCATTAAGGGTAAAGTAGTAGCATGGATACAGGATTGGTTAATTAATAGAATGCAAAGAGTGGGGATTAATGGGTGTTTCTCTGGTGGGCAATCAGTAGCTAGTGGTGTCCCTCAGGGATCAATGCTGGGCCCACAATTGTTCACAATTTACAAAGATGATTTGGAGTTGGGGACCAAGGGCAATGTGTCCAAGTTTGCAGACAACACTAAGATGAGTGGTAAAGCAAAAAGTGCAGAGGATACCGGAAGTCTGCAGAGGGACTTGGATAGGTTAAGTGAATGGACTAGGGTCTGGCAGATGGAATACAATGTTGACAAATGTGAGGTTATCCATTTTGGTAGGAATAACAGCAAAAGGGATTATTATTTAAATGATAAAATATTAAAACGTGCTGCTGTGCAGAGAGACCTGGGTATGCTAGTGCATGAGTCGCAAAAAGTTGGTTCACAGGTGCAACAGGTGATTAAGAAGGTGAATGGAATTTTGTCCTTCATTGCTAGAGGGATAGAGTTTAAGACTAGGGAGGTTATGCTGCAATTGTATAAGGTGTTAGTGAGGTCACACCTAGAGTATTGTGTTCAGTTTTGGTCTCCTTACCTGAGAAAGGATGTACTGGCGCTGGAGGGTGTACAGAGGAGATTCACTAGGTTAATCCCAGAGCTGAAGGGGTTGGGTTACGAGGAGAGGTTGAGTAGACTGGGACTGTACTCATTGGAATTTAGAAGGATATGGGGGGATCTTATGGAAACATATAAGATTATGAAGGGAATAGATAGGATAGATGCGGGCAGGTTGTTTCCACTGGCGGGTGAAAGCAGAACTCGGGGGCATAGCCTCAAAATAAGGGGAAGTAGATTTAGGACTGAGTTTAGGAGGAACGTCTTCACCCAAAGGGTTGTGAATCTATGGAATTCCTTGCCCAGTGAAGCAGTTGAGGCTCCTTCATTAAATGTTTTAAGAAAAAGATAGTTTTTTGAAGAATAAAGGGATTAAGGGTTATGGTGTTCGGGCCGGAAAGTGGAGCTGAGTCCACAAAAGATCAGCCATGATCTCATTGAATGGCGGAGCAGGCTCGAGGGGCCAGATGGCCTACTCCTGCTCCTAGTTCTTATGTTGTTATGTTCCGAAGGGCAACGAGGGATGGGCAATAAATGCTGGCCTAACCACATCCCGTAAATGAAATTAAATTTTTTTTAAAAATCATGCTTCACTGGTTAGAAATAATTTGGTTCAAGACCTTCAAGTGAAACATTTGGAGTTTTAATATTCCTCCTAAAGAAAGACCACAGCAAGAACCTGTAACTGGAATCCAAGTGGTGTCAGTTTGATAATTAACTTCTTCATGCAAGCGGAAAGGCCATCCTTTGCATTTATGCATGAAAGAAACTTGGATTGCCTGATTCTTCAGATTGAAAGTACTGTTAACATTTTTAGGTGTCACCCATTCTCTCACATCAGGAAATAAGAAGGCAAGAAATAAGAGCAGCAGAGTGGATCATGGACCAATAGGAGCAGCAGAGTGGATTATGGACCAATAGGAGCAGCAGAGCGGATCATGGACCAATAGGAGCAGCAGAGTGGATCATGGACCAATAGGAGCAGCAGAGTTGATCATGGACCAATTGGAGCAGAAGAATGGATCATGGACCAATAGGAGCAGCAGAGTTAATCATGGACCAATAGGAGCAGCAGTGTTGATCATGGACCAATGAGCCCACACCACTATTTGATAAGACCATTGTTGATTCTTAACCTCAACTCCACTTTCTTGCCCAATCCCAATATCCATTTATTTCCTAGGAATTCAAAAATCTAAGGATTTTGGTCTTAAATATAATCAATGAATGAGGGTCCACGGCTCTCTGGGGTAAAGAGTCCCAAAGATCGAAAATCCTCTGAGTGATGAAATTTCTCCTCACCTCAGTTCAAAATGGTCATTCCCCTCATGTGACATTTAGGCTTGAATTTTTCACCCATCGAATGCGTGCACTCAGCGGGCCCAGAAACAGATGCGAAAAGCGCTTCAGCTGCAATCAATCCCAGAAAGCAATTTCATGCTGGCTCGCCAATTAACATGCGGCCAGCGTGAAATGTGCGCTGGGAAAGGCTCAAATCTGCCGCAGAGAGCAAGAAGACAACGGGCGGCAAGAAAAAAGGTGGGTGTGGCTGGGGCTCCCTCAGGGCACGATTACCGTGCAGCTGTCCGCAAAGCCACCAGGGATGCCAAGAGACAATATCAGACCAAGCTAGAGCCACAGACCAATGTCATGGACTCTCGTCAGTTGTGGCAAGGCTTAAACAATATAATGGGCTACAAAGCAAAGCTGATTAGAATCTCTGGCAACAGAACGTCCCTCCACGATGAACTCCATGCATTCTATGCTCGTTTCGAGCAGGAAACCAACAAACTTGTCAACTGCCTCAACAGTCGTGGACACACCCATACCCACCATCACAGCTCCCGAAGTCAGATCGGCCTTCCTGAAAGTGAACCCTCGAAAGTCGACGGGCCCGGACGGGATCCCTGGTTGTGCATTCAGAGCCTGCGTGGACCAGCTGCCAGATGTGTTCACGGACATCTTTAACCTGTTCCTACTCCACTCCGAGGTCCCCACCTGCTTCAAGAAGACCACCATCATGCCAGTGCCAGAGAAGAACCAGGCAACGTGCCTCAATGTCTACCGTCCGGTGGCCCTGACTTCAGTCATAATGAAGTGCTTCAAGAGGTTGATCATGAAGCGCATCACCTCCATACTCCCAGAATGCCTTGATCCACTGCAATTCACATACCGTCGCAACCGGTCCACATCAGACACCATTTCCCTGGCCCTACACTCATCCCTAGAGCATCTCAACAACAAGGACTCCTACATCAGACTCCTATTTATTGACTACAGCTCTGTCTTCAACACCATAATCCCAGCCAAGCTCATATCAAAGCTCCAAAATGTTGGACTTGGCTCTTCACTCTGCAACTGGATCCTCGATTTTCTGACCCACAGACCACAGTCACTAAGAATAAACAACAACACCTCCTCCACAATAGTCCTCAATACCAGGGCCCTGCAAGGCTGCATACTCTACATCGTGACATGGCTGAGACCACAGCGGGGTGGGCATAGTGATTGCCCTGATGGCATCCCTATCTACGGTGGGGGGTGGCAGCTTTCAAGCCCCCACCGTTCCCGCGGCCCCGTGGGACCTCAAACAATGATGAGTCAGAGCACAGGGGGAGATAGAGAACTTAGTGGCATGGTGCAACGACAACAATCTCTCCCTCAATGTCAGCAAAACTAAGGAGCTGGTCATTGACATCAGGAAGCGACTGACCAGGCAGCTGGTGGTCAAATGTTACACCTGCTCCACTATATTCATTGAGGCGTGCGTATGTGCAATGGCCGGGCCGTCAGTCCCTCAGCCATTGTGGCCGTGTCCCAGATGTATGGGAATTCCGTGTTTTTCCTCCGGGCTGAGCGAGCGAGCCACCTGGTCCTGGAAAAGGGGCTCACAGTGGGCGGGACCAATGTGGCGGTGGATCTGTTGGAGGCTACCACCGATCGAGTCATCTTGTTTAATGTCCCATCCTATCTCCCCACAGAGCTCCTCCCCCCCACCTCCAGCAATTGGGGGAGGTTAAGTCCGGGGTGGCACTACTTACGCTCGGCCTCAAGGACGCTCCACCTGAAGCATGTCTACTTCTTTCGGCGCCAGGAATTTATCCACCTGGCCCGGGAGGGGGATTTGGATGGGGGCTTTGACGTCCCCCATCAAGGGGAGGCCTTTCGAATCTTCTGGTCTGCAGACAGCGGGCAGTGCCATACATGTAAGGTGATGGGGCACGTTAGACACAACTGCCCCGCCGCCACGGCCTCCGCAGCCACCAAGGCGGCCTCAGCTGGCACCGCCGTGTCCCTCTCCCACCATTACACCTACAACTGCGCCCCCATCAGAGGAGGCCCAGCCAGTGCCTTTTGCCACCATGGCTGCCAGCGTGGAGGGGGAGAGGACGCATCCACCCGGCCAGAAGGCCAAGTGGAAAACTAAAACAGAGGTCAGCCAGTGCTAAGACTGATCCCACGGGTTGTAAGAGTCCCAAGGCCTTGATTGCCAGCGTGGTCTCACAGTCACACCTTGTCCCATCGTCACCCAGAGTGATCTCCAGCCCATTGACAATGCGCCCACTGTTGATTTTTTTTCCCTATAAATTTAGAGTACCCAATTATTTTTTTCCAATTAAGGGCAATCATTAAGGGCAATTTAGCATCACCAATCCACCTACTTGCACATCTTTGGGTTGTGGGGGCGAACCCACACAGACACGGGGAGAATATGCAAACTCCACACAGACAGTGACCCGGGGCCAGGATCGAACCCAGGTCCTTAGTGCCGTAGGCAGCAGTGCTAAACACTGCGCCACCGTGCCCAGCGTTGATAATGTGCGGGTCCTCAAAGGTGGCGGCGGTAAAGCAGGTGACCCGAGCCGGTGGATGCTCTATCCTTGTCCCCAGGGACATGGGGATCCTTCACCCTCAAATGGGTCTCCTGCAGCATCACCACATCAGCTTTTAATTTCTTCAAGTGTGCGAAAACATTTGCTCTCTTCACTGGTCCTCCTAATCCCCTCACGCTCCATGTCACCATTTTGACCGGACGTCTGTCACCCCCCGCTCCTCCAATCCACCATTACCCTGGCCCATGTCCATCTGGCCATGCCCGCCCCTTCCTTTTGTTTCTGTTGATCCCCTCCTCCCGCCATTCACACATCCCAGGTGATACACCATCAATAACACGCGACGAGTGATGAACGTGCTGAGGCTTTAATACACTAAACAGCAAGCCTCCTGCCTCTGGACCTGAACTGGGTCCGGAGGCGGAGACTTGCCACTCTTATACAGAAGCCTGAGGGGAGGAGCCACAGGCGGAGCCAGCCTGGACAAGCTCAGGCATACACGATACAATACAGTACATGTAATGCAATAACGTGGTTTACCACATTCACCCCCTGTGATGAATGGGTAATGTGCCTTTAAGATCATGCATGTAATGTCCCTTTAAGACCAGGTTTGGAACCCTGGGGGACTCCACCTCCCAGGGGCTGGAGATAAGGTGACGTCCTGTGGGCGGCGCTCAGTGAGTACTCATCTCTCCGGCTGGCGAAGTTCTCTGTTTATTAAAGCCTTTGTTTTACGAGTACAGTCTCTCGTGTCATAATTGAGGGTATATCAATTTAATAAACAGATTACGATAGGATGGATAGCGGTCTCAAGCCAGAAAAACCCGACCTGGACGCACGCACGCCGCAAGTCAAAGAAATTTTTGAACATTGGCTTCGGTGTTTTGAGGCCTACCTGGAGTCCTCGGCAGACCCTGTCGCCAAGCCTCGCAAGCTGCGCCTACTCCACACCCGGCAGGCCACAGAATCTCCGGCCTGATCGAGAAGGCGGCCAACTACAGCGCGGCGATCGAGATTGTGAGGAAGCGTTTCGTAAAACCCATCAATGAGGTACATGCACGGCATCTGCTCTCTACTCGCCGGCAGCGCTCAGGGGAATCGCTGGACGAGTACTTGGAAAAGCTCACCATTCTCGCTAGAAACTGTAACCATCAAGTGTGACCGCGGAGGTCCACATGAACCTACACATCCGCGACGCCTATGTGTCTGGAATCCAATCGAACTATATTAGGCAGCGACTTCTGGAAAGCGGGGCGAAAGATCTGCAGGAAACGGTAACGCTCGCCGCCTCTCTGGAGGTGGCCTACCAGAACTTCGGCACATATCCCGCGGACCCTGTGAGCCCCTCTCGGCCTTCCCCAGACTCGGCCACGCCACGGGCCTGCGCCGCGCGGCGACCCGCCCAGACCGGCGACACAATGTGCTTTTTCTGTGGGCAGGGCCAGCATCCACGACAGCGCTGCCCAGCCCGTTCCGCGACCTGTAGCGACTGCGGAAAGAAGGGGCATTTCGCGAGGGTCTGCCTGACCAGGGCCAAGGCCCGAAAATTGAGCTCATAGGCCCGTCGCCACCAGGAGCCGGCGGTACAGTGCCCAAGAAATGACTTTCATCAAGTCAGAGGTCCAGCGTTTACTGAAAGAGGGTGTCATCGAGGCTAGCAACAGCCCCTGGAGAGCACAAGTGGTGGTAGTCCGGTCCGGGGAAAAGAAACGGCTGGTCGTGGATTACAGCCAGACCATGATGCTCGATCAATGACTCCAGAAGCGAGATTGGAAGACAATTGAAGGCTTTATTGGACTAGATGTTTCCCCCAGCAGCGCAGGTACAGAATGCAGCTGCTAGGGAGACACAGGCTCTTATACTCCACCTTACTGGGCAGAACCAGCAGACAGGCTTCACCAATGATCTTCCTGTCTCAGGTACCTCCCATACCAATCATCTTATAGCCTCAACCGAGGTACCGTAATACCCCTAATACCGACTACCACAGACCATAAACCGCTTCACGCAGCTCGATGCATACCCCCTCCCCCGCATAACAGAGATGGTCAACCGGATCGCGTAATACCGGGTATTCTCCACGGTCGACCTGAAATCTGCCTACCACCAGCTCCCTATCCGCCCGGAATACCGCCTCTATACTGCTTTTGAAGCAGCCGGCCGGCTTTTCCACTTCCTTAGGGTCCCCTTCGGCGTTACTAATGGGGTTTCCGTCTTCCAGAGGACGATGGACCAAATGGTGGACCAGTACGGGCTGCAGGCTACTTACCCGTACTTGGACAATGTCACCATCTGCGGCCATGATCAGCAGGACCATGACGCAAACCTTGAAAAATGTCTCCAGACTGCCCAAGCCCTCAACCTGACCTACAAAAAAGAAAAATGCGTTTTCCACACAACCCGACTAGCCATCCTCGACTACGTCGTGGAAAACGGGGCCCTGGGGCCCGACCCCGACCGCATGCGCCCCCTCAAGGAACTCCCCCTACCCCATAGTTTCAAGGCCCTTAAACGGTGCTTGGGGCTTTTCTCCTATTATGCCCAGTGGGTCCCCAAATACGCAGACAAAGCCCGCCCACTCATAAAGACCACGGTTTTTCCCCTCATGGCTGAGGCCCGGTCGGCCTTCAGCCGTATCAAGGCCGGCATCATCAAGGCCGCTATGCACGCGGTGGCCGAAACCATCCCTTTTCAGGTCAAGAACGATGCGTCAGACGTCGCCCTGGCTGCTACCCTCAACCAGGCAGGCAGGCCAGTAGCATTCTTTTCCCGAACCCTCAACGCCTCCGAGATCCGGCACTCCGCAGTCGAGAAGGAGGCACAAGCTATTGTGGAGGCCATGCGGCACTGGAGGCACTACCTAGCCGGTAGGAGGTTTACCCTCGTCACTGACCAACGGTCGGTCACCTTCATGTTCGATAATGTGCAGTGGGGTAAGATCAAAAATGACAAGATCTTGAGGTGGAAAATTGAGCTCTCCACCTACACGTACGATATCAAGTATCGTCCAGGCGAGCTCAACGAGCCCCCAGATGCCCTGTCCCGCGGCACGTGCGCCAACACGCAGGAGGATTGCCTGCGGGCTATCCACAATGACCTCAGTCACCCGGGGTTCACCCAGCTCGCCCATTTTCTTAAGTCCCGCAACCTACCCTACTCCACCGAGGAGGTCAGGGCCATGACCAAGGCTTGCCAAATCTGCGCGGAGTGCAAACCGCACTTCTATCGACCAGGTTAGGCTCGCCTGGTAAAGGCCTCTGGGCCCTTTGATCAACTAAGCATGGACTTCAAAGGGCCCCTCCCGTCCACCAACCGCAATACCTATTTTTTAACCATCATCGATGAGTTCTCCCGCTTCCCATTCGCTGTCCCCTGCCCGACATGACCTCGGCCACCGTTATAAAGGCACTGCACAGCATCTTCACCCTGTTCGGTTACCCCACTTATATCCACAGCGACCGGGGTACATCGTTCATGAGCGATGAGCTGCATCAGTACCTGCTCAGCAAGGGCATTGCCTCGAGCAGAACGACCAGCTACAACGGGCAGGTGGAGAGGGAGAACACGACAGTGTGGAAGGCTGTCCTTTTGGCCCTACGGTCGAGAAGTCTCCCAACTACCCGCTGGCAGGAGGTCCTACCCGATGCCCTCCACTCCATCAGGTCGCTCCTCTGCACGGCCACGAACGAGACCCCTCACAATCGTTTGTCTTCCCCAGGAAGTCCACCTCCGGGGTCTCGCTTCCACCTTGGCTGACGACTCCGGGACCCGCCCTTCTCCGGAGGTACGTGAGGAGCCACAAGACGGACTCTCTGGTCGAGAGGGTCCAGCTGCTACATGCAAACCCCCAGTACGCCTACGTCGCGCACTTGGACGGACGGCAAGATACGGTTTCCCTGCGGGATCTGGCACTCGCTGGTTCCCCTACTGATGCTCCCCCACTCGCCAATGTTCCCCCTTGCACTGCCACACCGCCTGACGCAACCAACCGCACCCCCCCTCGTGCCTCCTCCTCCTTCCTCCACGCTGGCGATGTCACCGCCACCCCCAGCTACCCTCCGTACTCTCCAACCCCCTACCCCGCACCGCACAAAAGCTCCGACCACCGTGCTCCCGGATGTACCCTCATCGAAGACGTCCGTGTCCGTCGCACCACCGCCCGAGCTGAGAAGGTCGACCAGGACAATCAGGCCTCCAAAGAGAATGGACATGTAATCCCACTTCACCCCCGACGGACTCTGTTTTTCTAAAACAGGGGGTGAATGTGATGACTAGGTAATGTGCCTTTAAGATCATGCATGTAATGTCCCTTTAAGACCGGGTTTGGAACCCCGGGGGACTCCGCCTCCAACTCCACCTCCCAGGGGCCGGATATAAGGTGACGTCCTGTGGGCGGCGCTCAGTGAGCACTCTTCTCCCCGGCTGGCGAAGTTCTCTGTTTATTAAAGCCTTTGTCTTACGAGTACACTCTCTCGTGTCATAATTGAGGGTATAACATGCCCTGTTTAAAAAAAGAGTCCGTGGGTGAAGTGGTCTTAAAGGTCAAGTCTGTCGGGGGCGTTGACTTACCGCTGCGATCACCTCAGTCCCGGCTGTGGTGTGGGCGCCGGCGTCGAGACCTGCGTGTCCGGGAGCATGCAGTCGTCTTCTTCTTCACCCAGATGTTGAGTCGGCAAAGGGGGTGGGCGGTGTATGGGCGGAGGTGGTGGTGCTTGTTGCCGGTGGGCCTGCGGGTGTCAGTTCGCGAGGGAGATGGGTAGAGGTGGGGGAAAGCAGTGTAGGGTGGGGGGCGGTGGTGATGGTGATGGTCGCTGGGGAACCTGCAGGTGCCAAATCCCGAAGGGAGACCGTGTCCTGCCGCCGGTCCTGGTGTGTCACGTAGGCGAATTGGGGGTTCGCATGGAGGAGCAGAACCTTCTCGATGAGGGGGTCGGTTTTATGGCTCCTCGCATGCTTGCGGAGAAGGACGGGCCCCGGAACTGTCAGCCAGGACGGGAGTGAGACCCCGGAGGTGGACTTCCTGGGGAAGGCAAACATACGTTCATGAGGAGTCTCGTTAGTGGCCGTACATAGGAGCGACCGGATGGGGTGGAGCGCATCAGGGAGGACCTCCTGCCAGCGGGAGACTGGGAGACATTTCAACCATAGGGCCAGAAGGACGGCCTTCCAGACCGTCACGTTCTCCCTCTCCACCTGTCCGTTTCCCCGGGGGTTATAGCTGGTCATCCTGCTGGAGGCGATGCCTTTGCTGAGCAGGAACTGACGCAACTCGTCGCTCGCAAAGGAGGAGCCTCGATCACTGTGGAGGTAGGCGGGGAACCCGAACAGGGTGAAAAGACTGTGCAGGGCCTTGATAACGGAGGCAGAGGTCATGTCAGAGTAGAGGATGGCGAAGGGGAATCTGGAGTACTCATCAATGATGTTGAGGAAGTGCACGTTACGGTCAGTGGAGGGGAGGGGCCCTTTGAAGTCCATGCTGAGGCGCTCAAAGGGGCGGGAGGCCTTTACCAGATGTGCTCTGTCTGGCCGATAGAAGTGTGGTTTACACTCCGCGCAGACCTGGCTGTCCCTGATCACGGACCTGACCTCCTCGATGGAGTAAGGCAGGTTGCGAGCCTTAATGAAGTGGAAAAAACGGGTGACCCCCCGGGTGACAGAGGTCGTGGTGGAGGGCCCGGAGTTGGTCTACTTGGGCGCTAGCACATGTACCACGGGAGAGGGCATCTGGGGGCTCATTGAGCTTCCCGAGTCGATACAAGATGTGATGGCTGTAGGTGGAGAGCTCGATCCTCCACCTCAGAATCTTGTCATTCTTGATTTTGCCCCGCTGTGTGTTATTGAACATGAAGGCAACCGACCGTTGGTCAGTGAGGAGAGTGAATCGTCTGCCAGCCAGGTAATGCCTCCAATGTCTCACAGCTTCTACGATGGCTTGGGCTTCCTTTTCGATGGAGGAGTGTCGAATTTCGGAGGCATGGAGGGTACGGGAGAAGAAAGCCACGGGCCTGCCCGCCTGGTTGAGGGTAGCGACCAGAGCAAAGTCCGACGCATCGCTCTCCACCTGGAATGGGATGGACTCGTCCACAGCGTGCATCATGGCTTTGGCGATGTCTGCTTTGATACGATCGAAGGCCAGTCAGGCCTCAGTCTCCAGGGGAAACGTGGTGGATTTGAACAGTGGACGGGACTTGTCTGCATAATTGGGGACCCACTGGGCATAATAAGAGAAGAACCCCAGGCATCTCTTCAGGGCCTTGGGGCAGTGGGGGAGGGGGAGTTCCAGGAGGGGGCGCATGCGGTCAGGGTCGGGCCCTAGGACTCCGTGTTCCACGACGTAGCCGAGGATGGCTAGGCGGGTTGTGCGGAAAACGCATTTCTCCTTATTGTACGTGAGGTTAAGGAGCTTGGCGGTGTGGAGGAATTTTTGGAGGTTAGCGTCATGGTCCTGCTGGTCATGGCCGCAGATGGTGACGTTGTCTAGGTACAGGAACGTGGCCCGCAGCCCGTACTGGTCGACCATTTGGTCCATTTCCCTTTGGAAGACCGAGACCCCGTTGGTGACGCCAAAGGACTTCAAGTCGTCTGTGGAGAAGACTCGATACTGCGCAATCTGATTGACCATGTCAGATATGCGGGAGAGGGGGTACGCGTCGAGCTGCTTGTACCGGTTAATGGTCTGGCTGTAATCAATGACCATCCGGTGCTTTTCCCCAGTCTTGACAACCATCACTTGGGCTCTCCAGAAGCTGTTACTAGCCCCAATCATCCCCTCTTGCAGGAGTCGCTGGACCTCTGACCTGATAAAGGCGAGCGATCTTAAGGGTCGTAAGGCTACAGACGGTGCGGATGGGCAGGGGTCCGCCGAACTTTAAGGTAAGGCTCTGGAGATGGCACTGGAAGTCGAGCCCCAGCAGCAGGGAAGCGCTGGGGGAGGACAGTAGACAGTACTCTACACCTTGTACAGTAAGGATCATGACACAGTACCCCCGGATTTCTACTGTGTGGGATCCGGAAGCCAGGGAGATTTTCTGGGTCGTGGGTAGGATTGGGAGGGAGCAGCGCCTTACCGTATCTGGGTTTATGAAGCTGTCTGTCCTCCCGGAGTCGAAAAGGCAGGCCGTCTCATGACCATTGATCCAGACGGTCATCGTGGACTTCGTGAGGTGGTGCGGCCGGGACTGGTCAAGCGTGATGGAGGCGAGCATCGGAAGGCGGTCGGTAGGCCAGTCGGAGGTAGCGGCGACCAGCGTTCGGTCAGGTGAGCTGGGCTCCCGGGAGGCTGCGGAGTGGTCCCAAGATGGCGGCCCCCATGAGTCGCACGTGGCAGGTCAGGTGCAAGATGGCGTCGAAGTTGGCGGCCCCCGTGTGTCGCACATGGTGGGTGGCGTGGCAGCTGGGGGCGGCCTCGACAGGCAGCAGGCCGTGCTGCTGGGCCTAGAAGGTTTAAGGGGAGATCGTGCCTGGCAGGCTTTTGCAAAGTGGCCCTTCTTCCCACAGCCGTTACAAGTTGCGTTCCGTTCCGTTGTCAGGGGTGATTACTCTGGCCGCAGAAGTAGTACTTCGGGCCTCCGGCGTTGGCAGGCTCGCGTTGCACCCGGGTCGGTTGATGGCTGCGCCCATGAAACCCACGAGGGTGCCGCGCGGTCGGAGGTGTAGGCCCCCATGTTCTGGGAGGCCACCTCCAGCGAGTTGGAGAGTTGTACTGTCTCTGGGAGGCTGACTGTTACCCCTTCTAATAATCGCTGGTGGATACGGTCAGAGTTCCCTCCGTGAGGGGATCGGCCCCACCCACCGGCCCATCCCCTGCCATCTTTCCTCCTGCAGGACTCACAGCCTCACTGGATGGCGGACTTCGCTCGCCCCCTTCTTTCCAGCACCATTTTTCTGGGGCTTCAACACCTCTCGTCTTCCTTATGACTTCCCAACTCATTCACAAACTACCTCTGAAACCGGTCATAAAAGTCCAAAAACCAGAGACTCTAGCAGGAGCCACCTAACGTGCGACCTCCACCTACATGTCACCACCGGAAGTCCCCAATGAGACTGATAATGTTGCTTTTGAAAGATATTTCATTGGCATTAATTGATAAAGATAATCCAGGGGAATTATTTAGCCCTGTCCTATAATTTCTCAAAGAACATAATTTATGTAAGTCTTTTGAATATTTTTATTTTTATCTTTGTATTGATGAGATTGTGGAGGCGAAGACTATCTCGTTAGGTGGAAAAAGGTATCACTCAAAACAAGTTATACAGGTCAAAAGGTCTCCAGTCCGGGTTTGCGTCAAGTCACCGAATCTCAGCTGGGAAGTAACAGGAGGGGTTTTGGCCTTTGTGCGACTGGGCTATCATTGAGAAAACTCATTCAAGAATTTGTTCTTATTAACTTTCTGGTGCTGTTTGCTGAGAAGTGTGCGTACACAGTATCAGGCCATGATCGAATGCATTCCATCATTCAAGCTATCAGCTAATGCTTCCTATGTTTGAGAATGGACAGTTGGAGGGCTTGAGATGCCTGCTTTGCTTAGCAATTTCAAGAAAGGGGAGGGAATAAGTTTGAAAGCTATCTGCGTCCTTTTTAAAAATATTTTTATGACATTATGATGGGATTTCAAGCACTCCTTTCAGATTTACCCCAAAGGAGAGTTCAGTACAATCAAGTAGGGATCTGGAATGGGTGTTGCCCATGAGAGGGAACTTTCTCCATGGGACAAAAACATTCCTTTAAAATTTTTTTTTAATAGTACTCAAAGGTTCATTAATTTGACTGATTAAAACTTAGAACCATTTCCAAGAGTTGTTTTGTTTTCAGTTTATTTTTCTCTACCAATTTTCTTCGCTTTTCTCGTAAGCTTTGACTTTTTGCTGGAATTTGGCTCCAATGAGTGGCCGTCAGCTGTCGTGCAAGTGATCATGGCAGTGGGCATCATGGTTAACTGACCGTAGGGGACAGCATAGATGAAATGAAAATCGCTTATTGCCACAGGTAGGCTTCAAATGGAGTTGCTGTGAAAAGCCCCTAGTCGCCACATTCGGGCGCCTGTTCGGGGAGGCTGGTACGGGAATTGAACCGTGCTGCTGGCCTGCCTTGGTCTGCTTTAAAAGCCAGCTATTTAGCCCTGTGCTAAACCTAGATGGTGCAATTCCTGCTTCAGCTGACCTCCCCACAAATGCGCTTGGGGTAGGGTTCACTGAATATTGATCAGGAGCAGAAATCCTGGTCGATTTCCCACTGGGGAGCTAAGGGGAATTATAACATCATTTCACAGAATTGTCTGATCAGATACAGGGACGCCGAACCCTTGATCTTCCTGATGTGTACGACTCGCTCAAGTTGGTGCCTGTTCAGTTGCTTTAAACAGCAGTGCCATTATCTTTCACAATGACAGGAAGGTCCAGACAATAATTGTAAAATGTTATGCTACTTTTAAGGAGATGGACTAAAGTGCTTCAAGTGTTTAGACTACCTGCAGCCTAAAAGCATGGCCATCTCTGAAGGCAAATCGTTTGGCATTGGACTGAAACTAGCTGTTTTTGGCACTGTGCGCTGCTTCTGGTCATACAAGCACCACTTTGTTCATATTCATAGTTTGTTGCTTATGTTGGGAGTTCTGTTAGCTGTAACCTAAATCTAAACACCCTGACTTGTGCTTAGAATTCTCACTCCATATACAAAACAGGAAAAATGATTAACTATGACACAGACATCATACTGTGCGGTCTGCTTCAGTCAGCAAAATTTAAAAAAACTTTACTCTGGAGCATTGACGGAATGCAATTAATCAGAGTCCCCATTACCAAGGCAGGGAATACTGTGAATTCATGTTGGGGAGTTTAATCAACATCGGGTCCTGTCAACAATATAGCCAACTGTTATTCCTAATTGGCTGCGAACCCAAATGTTCTCAGCACCTGACAGGATTTTCCAGGCCCTCCTGCTGCTGGGATCATCCGGTCCCACTGAAGTCAGTGGGGATTTGAATGGATCACCACATTTGCCGTGGGAAAACCCGGCTGGGCCGGACTGTCCCTTTTGTTAGTGAAAAACAATGAAGAAGGCTGACTGAAGAGGTGATATTCACCTGCATACCACAAGGCTCTAAATGCACAAAGATGCACATTTAATGACTCTGAACTTCTGGTGGCAGCCAGTTTGATTCTCCACATTGCCCTCATGTTGATCGCTTTGCCCTAGGTGTACTGCAGTGTGTGATGAGAGGTAGACTATCATCTGTATATAATATGAGTAGTTCATCATCATGTGTATTATAAGTTATATGTTTTACTGTTGTAATTCTAGCATCCGACCAGCAGGTGGTGCGAGTATGCAGGCACGTGACTCAGAAGCACCATGTGTTCCAGGAGAAGGTTCAGTAAGGAGTTGTTAGCAGTTGCATATTAGAGTAGCTCCATAGTATCTTAGTGAAAGTTAGTGTTAGACCATTATTTCCAACTGCATTAATCTTAGACACTATAGTAATCCTTTAGAGTAGTGTTAGTAACAAATAGGTATGTTGTAAAACAAAGTCTAATGTTCTTTGTTAACACTACCACATCAAGATTCAACATCAGCATAATCAAAGAACATTACACAGTGTTGCAATGAAGTTCAACGCAAGCTCAAGGGAGAGTACCTCATCTTTTGATTAGGCTCTTTGCAGCCTTCAGGGCTCAATATTAAGTTTAACAGTTTCAGATAGTTTTCTTTGCTTCCATTTTGTTTCCTATTCTTTGTGTGTTTCAGTCTTAATATTGTGTTTCTCCTGTCTTGGTCTCCTTATTTAAGGAAGGATGTAAATGCGTTGGAAGCAGTTCAGAGAAGGTTTATTAGACTAATACCTGCAATGGGTGGGTTGCCGTATGAGGAAAAGTTGGAGAGGTTAGGGCAGCACGGTAGCATTGTGGATAGCACAATTGCTTCACAGCTCCAGGGTCCCAGGTTTGATTCCGGCTTGGGTCTCTGTCTGTGCGGAGTCTGCACATCCTCTCGTGTGTGTGTGGGTTTCCTCCGGGTGCTCCGGTTTCCTCCCACAGTCCAAAGATGTGCAGGTTAGGTGGATTGGCCATGGTAAATTGCCCTTAGTGTCCAAAATCGCCCTTAGTGTTGGGTGGGGTTACTGGGTTATGAGGATAGGGTGGAGGTGCTGACGTTGGGTAGGGTGCTCTTTCCAAGAGCCGGTGCAGACTCGATGGGCCGAATGGCCTCCTTCTGCACTGTAAATTCTATGATATCCACTGGAGTTTAGAAGAATAATAGGTGACTTGATTGAAACCTTTAAGATCCTGAGAGGTATTGACAGGGTGGATGTTTCCTCTTGTGAGAGAATCTAGAACTAACGGTCACTCTTTAATAAAAATAAGAAGCCGCCCAGTTAAAACAAAAATAAGAATTTGTTTCTCTCAGGGGTGTAGGTGGGAGTTTACAATCAGATCAGACACGATCTTATTGAATGGCAAGGCAGGCTCGAGGGGCCGAGTGGTCTACTCCTGCTCCTGATTCAAATGTTTATATGTTTTTGATTTTGGATGACCATTTACACCTCCTCTGAACCAATTTCTTCTTTCTCGATTCCCATTACCATCCCCCTTGGGGATTAGGTCACTATTTGAGCTCCTGGAACTACCATATGTGCGACTGTCCTGTTGTATTCCTTACTACCAACTGGCGAGTGTCTCACATCGCATGACCAATGCCTGATGCCATCAACTGGTTGGAGGTCGCATTGCTAACTCTGTACAATACTATTCACAGGCATATCACCACATTGCCCCTTCCTTTGGCGATGTTAAGATTTATATACAAAAACATGGTTTGTATTATCGTTTAAACATATTTGGCATATGCATGTATAGCTTCAACTGTGCTTCAATGAACATGAAATGCCTGCTAAAAGTGTCCCTTGTGCACAGCTCATTGTGCACCTCAGACAGGATCACCCTGCTGATCCTCCGGGCTCTTGTCAGCTTTCCGACGTCACTTCTGGAAGACTGGTTTCCAGGCAGGTCTTTTGTGCCTTAGCCTTTTGGCGCAGTGCATTCTGATGACCAGTATCCTTGCTGGTCATGCCTGTGTCACCAACTTCTTTCATGTGGGCAGCACGGTAGCATTGTGGATAGCACAATTGCTTCACAGCTCCAGGGTCCCAGGTTCGACTCCGGCTTGGGTCACTGTCTGTGCGGAGTCTGCACATCCTCCCCGTGTGTGCGAGGGTTTCCTCCGGGTGCTCCGGTTTCCTCCCACAGTCCAAAGATGTGCAGGTTAGGTGGATTGGCCATGATAAATTGCCCTTAGTGTCCAAAATTGCCCTTAGTGTTGGGTGGGGTTACTGGGCTATGGGGATAGGGTGTTGACCTTGGGTAGGATGCTCTTTCCAAGAGCCAGTGCAGACTCGATGGGCCGAATGGCCTCCTTCTGCACTGTAAATTCTATGATCTATGATCTATGTGTTTACACAATGCTTTTTGCTGCTGGCCTGTGCCATGGGAGCAGTTATTTGTGGATCATCTGCTGAGATGTCACATGTTGACATACCTCTGAGAGACTGTGCGGTTGTGATCAAGTCTGCTCCTTCAGTAGCGGGCTGCAGAGCCTCGCCCTCTGGTGTCTGGGTTGGATCCACATGCCCCACGTTGGGTGCTGTCCCTACATCCTGTGTTTGAGCCCCAAGTGATGGCTCCCCGTCACTCAAAATTACAATGCATAAATCTTCTTTTCCTGAAGAGCCAAGTAATAGAACATACAGTGCAGAAGGAGGCCATTCGGCCCATCGAGTCTGCACCGACCCATTTAAGCCCTCACTTCCACCCTATCCCCATAACCCAATAACCCCTCCTCACCTTTTTGGTCACTAAGGGCAATTTATCCTCATGGCTCATCCTCACCTTGTAATATTATATACGTATCACCCATAGTTGTGGAACTGCACACAGATACAGCCACGTCTGGTAACATGGTATAAGTACCATCTGTTGATGTGGAGCTGCATACTGACACAGCGATCTGCCCCTCAAACTCATCCTTCGGTGGAGTGGCCTCGTGTCTTGGAGAGTCCACTGGTGGAGCCATTTCACAGGCCTGAGATGATTCACCGGATGCCTCTGGAGCCAGTTTCTCCAGAATGAGTATTATATCTTCCTTTATTAGTTTGTTCGTAGCCGTGTCATTTTCATCCGCAGTGTCTGCGACTGCAACTCACCTTCAGTCTCTGCATACGCCATCTTAGAGCATTCACACCTCTCGGTGTCCTGCCCAGACTGGGCACCCCTTGTGATCACCTCATCATCCCCACCAAACCACCGCTGCTCCTCATCTAACTTACCATCACTCCAGCGAAACAACGTGACTAGCGTTTCATAGTCATCCTCATCTGGCTCACCCTCCGAGCCTTTACTTTCTTCATCGTATTCATGGTCTCCTGGAACTACCCTGTGTTTTGGATGCCTTACTACCAACTGCCGAGCGATTCACTTCACGTGACTGATGTCTGACGCCAACAGCTGGTGGGAGGTCACATTGCTAACTCTGGGCAATACTATTCACAGGCATTTCATCACAATCTCATTGAATCATATAGGATTCTTGAGGGGTTTGACAGGGTAACTGCTGAGAGGATCTTTCCCCTCATGAGAGAGTCTAGGACCAGAGGGCAGTCTCAGAATAAAGGGGTGCCAACTTAGGACTGTGATGAGGAGGAATTCCTTCTCTCAGCGGATTGTGAGTCTTTGGCACTCCTTGCCACAGACAGCTGTGGGGGCAGAGTCCTTGTGTATACTTAAGGCTGAGACAGATAGGTTCTTGATCAGTAAGGGAATCAAGGGTTACGGGGAAAGGGCAGGAAAGTGGATGTGAGGAATGCCGGATCAGCCATTTGTGTAGACCACAAATCAGTTGGAACTGAGTTAGTAAAAATAAAACTTGGGTTCATTGCAAAGCAATTATATTTACAATATATATCAGATCCCAGCTGGGTCTGCTCTGTCGGTTCCAAACCTATACAGGCCTCAATCATGAATGACCTCGGGCATTTAGTGATGGAGCTGGTATTCAGCAAGACTCACGGGGAGACTGATTTCTCCAACCCCGTGGGTCTCGTGCAGGTTATAACAGCCATGATCCTATTGAATGGGGAGCAGGCTCGAGAGGCCGAACAACTTACTCCTACTTCCTGTTTCTTATGGCCTTATGGTTGGGAAGCGGCCCTCAAATGGCCAATAATTGGTGAGCACTGCCATTTGAGAGTGGATCAATTGGGGTGAGGATGGATGGGCCTGCCCGCCTCCTATGAAAATGGGGTCAGGTTTGGGGTGGACAGGAAGGCCACAGCAAGGTCACGAAGGGAAATTTAAGGGCCTCCCCACACCCGCCAGTGGGGGAACGTAAAATTCTGCCCAGGAAATAAACAATTCATTAACAAGAACTGTATAAACAAATCAAGTTTTGCTTGAATTACCAATGTTCGACACTGTTATTTATTTATTCATTTTTCTTTAAGGGGCAATTTAGCGTGGCCAATTCACATACCCTGCACACCTTTGGGTTGTGGGGGTCAGACCCATGCAGACACGGGGAGAATATGCAAACTCCGCACGGACGGTGACCCGGGGCCGGGATCGAACCCCGGACCTTGGTGCCATGGGGCTAACCACTGAGCCACCGTGACACCCCACACTGTTATTTCAATAAACGATATCAGTAATTTCAGAAACACCTCCAAGACCAAAAGTAACAGTTTGGGGTCTGGCCGACAGTTACAGACTATAGCACATGTTAAAGGTGCACGGTTCAGACCATTTCAGCTGTTCAGAGGCAAAATAAATAATCCATTCTCAACTTGTCCAAGCTGCCACTAAGAATTTTCCTGAGACTAAGTGTTGACGCTGGGGTACGATTCGCGGACTTCTACGACAGCCAAACTGGCGCCACACCCGGACCGATTCAGCGACCGTTGATGGGCTAGCACCGGTGCCACGTGGATCACAATCGATTCTGATGAGAAACGGTGCCGGATTCGCAGGATTCGTGATTGACGCTCAGGAGGCTGACAGGCTACATCCGCAGATACAGACTTCACTGCCCGCACACACCATCCCAGCCAACTAGATGGCAGCGAGGAGAGCGTCACCCCATTTTACGGACGCTGAGCTTGAGGTCCTGCTAGACACTGTGGAGGAGAGGCGGGCGACCCTGTTCCCCAGCCCAGGAAGGATGCTGCTAGCCGCCACCATTCTCCGTGCATGGCTGCAGGTGGCAGAGGCGGTCAGCACCGCGAGCAACACCATCCAGACCGGCCAGCAGTGCAGTAAGAAACTGCACGACCTTCTCAGGGCGGCCAGGGTGAGTAGGCAGCACTGTGCCCTTGGCACCAACCCCTATCCCACATACCCGTAACCCTACCCCCTCCTCCACCCAGAGGGTGGCTGAAGCCCCACCCTGGATCACATGCCGACACCCATACCAGCCGCCATTGCCGGGTGCCCTGGGCACTGAAGCCACCAGCTACCCAGCCCCTGAGTGCATGCGTGGAGTGTTCTACACTGTGTGTTTTCTGTCCCTCCCTGGCCTCCGCCCCCAGGAGAAGGCTGCCCATAAATGCTGGGAGCGGGAAAAGACTGGAGGGGGACCGCCGGACCTGCGGCCCGTCACCACGGCAAAATAGAGGGCATTGGACGTGTTCGGTGTGCCCGAGGAAAGGGCAGTCACTGGGTGGAGGTTGGCATGGGGCGAGGAAGTAAGACCCTACTGAGTTGAGGTTCCCCGTGCCACGTGTGTCACCTCCGCCCAACAGCACCCCAACACCACCCCCAGATCCAACACCACCCCCATACTACCCTCACATCCAACACCACCCCCACACCACCCTCACATCCAACAGCACCCCCACACTACCCTCGCCCCCACACAGCCCTTACAACACCCTCACATGCATCAACCCCCCACACCACTGCTCCGCCACCACCACCACCGCTCCCCCCTCCCAAATGCAACCCCTCCCCAACACAACCCCACCACCCGCACTCACACCAGCCCGCAGTCTAATCATGCGTCTTGGCTGGTGTCTTGCAGGAGCTGCTAGTGATGGGGCAGGCCCCCCTGCTGTCCCCCACCTCCGACCCCAGCCACAGTCAGAGCCACAGGTGCCGACCAACGACGAGAACGACACCAACACGGGCGGGAGCCGTCAACCTGAGACCCCGGAGATCGAGCCCTTCCTGGTGGTCCCCCGCACCCAGTCACAGCCACAGCCAGAACCCCGGGTGCCGAGCTGCGATGAGGATATGGACATGGAGGGGAGCCATCAACCCGAGACCCAGGACACCCCGGAGCTCGAATCCGGGGATTACACTGACTTCCTGTCACAGCTATCTCCAACACCCTCCACCATCCCAGAGACACTCACCTCGGTTGGGCACTTTAGTGAAGAGGCTCCTGGGACATTTCTGCTGTGCATCACACACATGTTCCGGTACAGCAGGTGGAGGTAGGAACTCCCGGGGGGGCTGATGGTCAGAGGGCAGGCCGACCCCAGGGACTAGCTGCTGTCCAGATGGGTTTTGAGCTTCTGGAATGGAGAGTCCCATCGATTGTGGAGATGCAGTCGCAGAGCCAGCGACTACAAGCGGGGTTGTCGGCGCGTATCCAGCACCTCCAGGAGCAGTCCAACCGCATGCAGGAGCAGGTGGTGGTCACATGGGTGGCATCCGTGGTGGAGGCCTTGGGGGCAAGTGTTTGGTTGTGGATCAGCATGTCCAAGGCCCAGGGCATTCTGTGCAGGCAGTGGCTGAGGCCCAGGGCAGGACTGTCCTATCACAGGCAGCCATGTGCCAGAGCCACTTGGACATTACAGTGGCACTCCTCAGCGTGCCCCAGTCACAGCGGCCCATGGTTGAGAGCATCGCCAGCATTGCCCAAGCATTGGCTGGCATGGCACAGACCCAGAAGGAGGTGGCCCAGTCCCAGAGGGAGGTGGCGCAGTCATGGGCTGATGTGGCACACACCCAGAAGGTGGTGGCATGGTCGCAGCATGATGTGGCGCAATCCCAGATGGAGGTGGTCCACTCCCTGTTCTTCATAGCTACAAACATGCAGACCCTGCTTGAGAAGGCAGCGGGCCTCCAGGACTGGCAGTGGCAGGTTGCGGGGAGCCTCAGGGTTAGCTCCGCTCGCACCCTCAGCCCATGGAGTAGCCCAGGGGCAACTGGGCAGCCCGAGGGAGGAGGAGGTGATGGGGCCCATGCCGGTGGCTCCCGGAGGGGAGGTGGGTGCCGGATAACCGCAGCACCTCGGATTCCCCCCCCCCCCACCTGTCCCTGGTACATCACAGGGGCAGTGGGCAGAACTGGGTGGCACCCACTCCACCCGGGACACCCAAGCAGCAGCCGGGCCAGTCCAGGCCCGGTCGCCCCAGAAGACAGCTGCCGTAGGGGACCCATGTCACAGGGTGGGAATCATGGCAGGTCACCTCCACTCATGATGTACCGTCTGGGACTACCTGGACGTAGTGTTGGGGCCCGTAAGGCCAGAAAGGTACACACCAATTAAGTTGGCACGGGTGCAGGGTACAGTTTAGTGATGGGGGAGGCGACATGGGCGGACGTTGTGGGTGGGCTTGATCTAGGGACTGTAGTTCAGCCAGTGCTCACCGCGCCCATCCCTGCTGCCAGGGTGCCATCGGCTGGCGCTGCCCATGCCAGCACAACGCTCCGCAACCCCCATCTGGCACTCCCCCTGTAGAGGCTCCCTTGGGCATTGCCCTTGGGTGGGTCACGTGATGCCCCCCCGGAGGTGGCAGCCAGGTGGTGGTGGGGGGGCGGTGGTATGGTGGAGGGTGGTGTGCAAGGGTGTTGGGGTGGGGCACCCATATGGCCGGTGTCACTCTGCACAACCAGGTGCCATAGTGGGTGGTCAGTGGGGTGCACAGGAAGGTGGCTGCCTTGCAGGCCATGGCAATTGCAATCCGTGCCTGCTCACCGCCCACTCCTGTGGGGAGTCACTCTGGCCACACGGCCCGTCCCCCATTAATCTCCCCCCCTTCCCCAACCCTGGCAGGGCCTCCCACACCCCAGCCAGCCAGACCGGTGTCAGGACCGGTAGCCCACGTGCCTCTCTGTGGCCTACCCTCTCTCTCCCTCATCACTCATGCCTGCTGTTTTGCGATTTTTAGAAGCACAAGTGAACCTTGCCATCGGGAATTCCCCCCGTGGAGGTGGAGAATCGCGGAAGTCCCGGAGAATACCGGGTCAGGCACGCTAATGATATGCTGACGGTGTTTACTGTACGTGCGGAGTGGAACGCATTGACGCCACGTGGTGACGGAGAATTGCAATTTGGCGTGAAACCGGCGCCCGCCATGATTTCAGGGTCAAACCGACTCTCCACCCAAACGTGTTTCGC
This sequence comes from Scyliorhinus torazame, assembly GCF_047496885.1. Taxonomy (NCBI): domain Eukaryota; kingdom Metazoa; phylum Chordata; class Chondrichthyes; order Carcharhiniformes; family Scyliorhinidae; genus Scyliorhinus; species Scyliorhinus torazame. The sequence goes on from NC_092716.1 coordinate 40,753,984, forward strand.
GATTAAAGCGTCAGCCGATGGAGAATCCTGCTCACGATATCTGAGGAATGCAAATGAAATCTTTGATAAAGAACAGTTGACAGAGAATAAATATACTGCTCAACATTTCAAATACCCAAGAACCCTTTAGGAAAATAGTGACAAGTAAGCCAACATATGGAATGTTTCTTTATAAAGATTTGGAGGCCATTTGATTTATTTTTGCATTCATGCAAAGTCTGACCACCACAACTGAATGCTGAACAGCAACGCAATCTTCCATTTGGCTGCATTGCCAGCCTGTGGGTAGCTCAATCGAAACAAATATTCACCAGGAAAAATTGGTGGACAACAAAATGGAATGTGCTGGGGTGCAACACTGACCTATTACAGTGACTCTTACACTGACCTCTTACAGTGACCTCTTACAGTGTCGAAATTTATAGACATAACGGAATAAAGCTTTTAAACGACTAACAGTTTCAAATTCTTGTTTTGTGTAGTAGCTTCATCAATTAAGAGTCAAGGCACAGTCCTGTTGCCTGGAGAGTATTGTTAGAGGTTCACCAGGCACAACCTACTTTACATTTCTTTTTAACATAACACGAAAGCAATAAATTTGTGCGCGGGACGTCAAAAACACATTCCACTCAGCTCAAATCCTGTAACAATAGTGCGACATCAAACATATCAAAACTAAATGGGAAATATCAGCGTAGCAATTTACCAAGATAACCATTGACCAAAATAAGCATGATGTGGAGATGCCGGCGTCAAAATAAGCATGACTAGTAATCGGAACAAGATTATGAATAATGTATAGGTTCTTTGGTTGAAGTGAGTACTAATGATCCAATCAGGGAAACTGGCTTGTGAAGAGGTTACATCTGTACAAAAAACACCAGGTACCATCTGAATGAGAGAAATGTATAAAACCTCAATGAGACAGGGATTCATTTTCCATTAAGTATTATTCATTAAAATGTCATATATACATTTTTCTTAGAAATAAAGTGGAGGGTTCAGTGAGTTTATCAAGTGGATAGTGCGACCATGCATACGAGGAACATTTCAGGTTAGTCCTCAAAGTGGGTTGAGGCTGCGGATCTTACCCACAGTTGCAAAAAGGATGGTTCCTTGGATTGGAGAACAAAGCACTGGCGAGGAGTTCCATTACTCATTTACATAGTGCACTGTGTGGATGTCAACTAAGCTTTCGGATCAGGTGATATTCCTATGAAATTAGTGTAAAGGTTCACGCATGAATAATGGCTAATTGATCGAAGTACAGCTGGGTAACTGGAATCATTGCTCCCAGGAGATGGTTGGACAAAAAGAAGGGGAGAAAAACCGCTGTAGGCTTATTTTCGGATACAGGAATTGTGATGACCCTGTGTCTGGTCCCATTGCGATACTGCCTGCTCATCACCATGATTGTAGTGTCCAGCACAGCCCTGAGTGCACTGCAGACTGACTGTATGCTCAAGATGAAGCCCAGGTGGATGAGTCGCTAACACAATGGACAGTTACCTTGCACTACTTAAAGACAGTCTGTTCTCTTCTTCATTCCGCCTACAGCAGCTTGTGTAACACTCAGAAATTATTTGACGGAAGGATGCTTCGATGATTAATGGAGCAACAAGGTAGAGGGCTCCCAGAAGGTGAAAGTGTAAGTGATGGAGGTCAAGAGGAAAAGAGAGACCAGTTTCCAAAGGCGGACTGGAGGCCCTCAAGGCACCTCCTGCAAAGGCAAGGTGACTAAGGCCAATATATCTCACATTGTGGAAAACATTCAGGACAGTGATATCTTCCTGTCTCATGCTCCCTCTCAAATCACAGCTCATCCTCATCCTATTATGTGACTTGGAGTGCAGACTGCAGATCGTGTGAGTATGAACCTCATTCTTTACACCTCAAACCCTTTCCCTCACCCCAACCGTTCTCTTCTGCATTTTTGTTTTCAGATACCCAGGAGTGCCTGCCGAGCCAACCTATGCAGCCTCACAATGGAAGCCATGAACACCAGCAGACCACTGATCACGTGATCTGACAACAGCAGCCACCAGCTCAGACATTAACACTGCGTCTACTTTAGAGGGCATTATAAAACTGGGATAGCATGTGATGAGTTATCTGGCAGGAGCGGACATCAACAAGGTCAGGAAGAATGGATCACACTTCACCAGCTCACTGGAGGGTGAGGTGGTAAATACATTATGTTGCAGAGGACCCAGATGAGGACTTTGAAAAACAATGTACAGGAGAATGCTGACGAACATGTACACTGAGATGCTTGATGCATTGGCAGGTCTGCCACAGAGCCTCTTGTTACTGCTAAAGATCATGGGGGAGTCAGGCTCCAACTCAGCACATGGCTCTGTGTAGAGCTTGGAGCACATTCTTTCCAGCTTGAAAGTGTTGGCAACTCCATGAGAGCACTTGCGGAGCCAGTTGTGATGCATCGCACGGTCTCAGCTGCCATTGCAGCACTGGCAGAAGCCACTCAACATTTCAGTGCTGCAATGGCAGCTCAGCTTTCCATGCTGCAGCCATTGGAGTAGCACTGGACAGGAGCATTAGGCCAGCCAGAGACATCTGGAGAAGAGGCATTAAAGGAATGCACAAGAGAGAATAGTTTTGTTTTGTATGTATTATTGGAAGTGCTGTTGATAAAGTGGGCAGCACGGTAATGCAGTGGTTAGCACAGTTGCTTCACAGCTCCAGGGTCCTAGGTTCAATTCCCGGCTTGGGTCACTGGCTGCGCGGAGTCTGCACGTTCTCCGCTTGTCTGCGTGGGTATTCTGTAGGTATTCTATGATTCACATCCAGAGTGAATCGCTCCCAAATGCCTCCTCCTTTCCTCTTCTTCCTCTTTCTCCACTGATTCCTTCTTCTCCTCTTCCTCCTGATGTCCTCTGAAAGCCACAGCAGACCACCACATTCTCTGGCAAGTACTGGAGGGCTTCCCACATGCAAACCAGGCAGCTCAACTAATGTTTCATTTGGCGACCTCTCATTGAAGGCAAATTAAGCATGCATGGTCAGGTGGCAGAAAGGTGAAGTCAGGTGAGTCAGGTGAAGACCAATATCCATTGTAACCCGAAAGTCAGTCTCTGGTTTGTTATAGTGGCCCAAAGGTAATGGGATGGTTGATGGAAGGTAATCCTTGTACATCTCCTCATTGATATATGGAGTCTGTGAAGTCATGTACATGCAGTCAATGGCTCACTGCACCAGTGGGAATCCTCCTAAACTGGCAAGATCACGGGCGGAATTCTCCATTGGCTGTCGCCGGAATCGGGAAACATGATTGGGCGGCGAGTAGGGTCCGACGCCAAAACCGCGTCCGGCGAGGATTTGACGGCAACTTGCAATTCTCTGTCACCTTGACAGCGGCGCCAATGCGGTCTGGAGCGGACATACAGTAAACACCCTGACCCGGTATTCTCCGGGGCCTCCGCAATTCCCCGCCTCCGATGGCCCGAGTTCCCGACGCCGCAATTCACTTGTGCAATTAAAAATCATGAAGCCGGCTGCACATGACAGCCCACTGTGAACTTAGGGCCACGCGCCGTATGGGGTGTCCCCCCCCCCCCCCCCCCCCCCAGGTGCCCTCTGGCCCCAGCTGACCCATCAGCGGGATGGGCGCTCCAGCACAACCAGTGAAACTTTATTGGCTCGGATGGTGTGTGCGGGGATTGTAATGTCATTGCAGCTTGTCAGCCTCCCGAGTGTCAATCACGGACTCGGCGAATCCTGCACCGTTTTTCATTGGAATCGGTGTTCCACGTGGTGCCAGTGCCAGCCCCTTCAAAGTTGCTGAATCGATCCAGGTTCAGCACCAGTTTTGCTGTCGTGAAAGTCCACGAGTTCCACGGCATCAACACTTAGCCTCAGAAACAGGGAATCTCACCCCATGTGTTTGCTCCTCTCCATGCTGCATCTTGGAGGGATCCACACGTGTAGAAATTGAGGGCTACAGTGATCTTCATGGGCACTGGCAGCACTGTCCTTTCCCTGCCTTGCAGGTCACGTTGTCAGAGGTGGCACAGTTCAGGAACCATCCCCTTGGTAAACCACAGGTGACTCAGATACTCTGGCTCAGGTGGAGGTACGAGGTGAAGACCCCTGGTAAGTGCAGCCTTCTACTGAAGCCCCTTTCCTCTACTCTCTGCGTATAGCTTCCCCTCTCTGCTGCCTCTACTCCACCCTGAGAGGGGCTGAAACCGTAGAGCCCACATTACTTAAATCAGGCTTAGATGGCCCTGACATCCTTCCCCAGCACCACTCCATTGTAAGTCTAAAGCATTTTCCAAATTTCTCCAATAACACTTAACATTGGATTCCAATCGCTCTGTAGCAGTAAAGGAAAGTTTAAAGGACCTCATCTGGAATCCCCATGGGAATGAGCCCCTTCAAATAGCATTATTAATAAGGCAAGACCCCTAATGCAGCTAAACGGATGTTTAGCTGGGAGTGATTAAGAGAGGATATTATCAGGATCTGTGAGGTCTGAAATGGGAGCTTGTGCACCTACCCAGCATTAGATATTGTTTGATGTCTCGATCTGTCCACCGTGCATGTTTCTGGTGCATGCACAGCATCCCTCCCCGTTAGTGCCCTTTCAGTCAGGCTGCCAATGGCCAAAATAATTCCAGCCAACAGTTTTGAGGTTTTGGGCTTCTGCAATGGGCTTCAACCTCACCAGTGTGGGATTGAATTTTGCAGCCGCGGCGTTCTCTAATATTGCATATCGTGAAAGCTGAAAGGATCGGCTCATTCCAAACAAATGTTCATTGGAATTCCAAATTTCCTTCATGTTTATGCCTTCCCTGAACGTGCCTGCTGATGACTAGAGTTGTATGTGGATTAACATTCCTGGAGTATCTTATCCGTACAGTAATTCTCCATGTGGAAGTGTTCAACCCTAGAGGGCACCACAGCTGAGCCCAAACCTGTCCGCATCTAACACGCACCCATGGGTACTCTCCAGCAGGGGTCACTGGTTAACCATCAGAGATACCAGCCGATTTACAATTCGGAGTCTCAGAGGATACTGAAGTCAATCTTCACAGTCCTGCTCTGTCACCTTATATTAGCTCAACCTACTCAACAAAGAGAAAGGATTCACCAGTTTGTATTGCTTAGTGCTAGACCAGCAATGTGTTTCCATCCTGACTCACTCGCATGAATTCTAGCCATTTCTTTAATTTAAAGGTTTGTTTCCCGTTTGATTTTCCTCACCCTCATGTGTTATCATTTTATGCCCAATTCTTTACAGGAAACTCAGATACCAGTATGCTTGAGATTTATGTAATATAACTTATTAGAGTGAAGCCCCTCTCTAATCAGGCTCCAGGTAAAAATGTGTTCAATATTTGTAATGAGTAGGCAGTTTTACAACAAAGGCCATAGCATTCTCGTGATCAAAACTAAATGCTCTGAGGTTCAGTTGGATTATGAATTTTATTTGAATGGATGCAAAGTAAAAGTTATCAAGTAGAGAATGGATAGTAGCTATTTTGTCCCATCAACAGATAAAGCTTTATGGGAAGATTTTGAAGAAGAACTAATCAATGCCACTCACGTAAATGAGTAGATTCTGGTTATGAGGGTGAAAATGCTATAGTTGCAAGAAAAAGTACTGAAACTAACCGCCAAGAGAATTGAATAAGCAACATTTCCAAGGGTATTATTTAATGCACTGATAAAAGAATAGTATATAAGGTGTTGAAATGTGAATTATTAGGACACCCATGTATATTTCAGCTCCTTTAGTTCATGACAGCCAAGTTGTCCAATTAGTGTTACATTATTGCTCGCTGTGCTTGTTGATGGATCTTTAATCACTTTCCACTGAAGTGTTGGTGGGGATTCCAAGATAAAGGGGTTAGAGACCATCCTGACCAAATATAACTGCCCTGCCATGTATTGTTTTCAGATTCAATGATGTGCAGCAGTCTATTGACAAAATGAGGTGGCATAGCAGAGCATGGTCATCTGAATTAAGCTTAGTCGGCTATACAGAGTGGAGCTAGAAGAATGTTATGTGTATTGTGCAGTTTGATTCTGATTGAGGCTGAACTGATTGATACTCAGAGCTCTGTATGTTGATTGGGCTGTGGGGTCGGGGGAGGGGTTCACAGAACAGAATTGCCGCAGCAGGCAATGCAGCCATGCAGCTGCGCATGCCGCTGACAGCTCATTGTGCACTTAGGGCCACGGGTCGTATAGGTGTCCCCCCAGGGCACTCCCCTAGGTACCCTCTAGCCCCAGCCGACGACCCATCAGCAGGATGGGCGTGTTCCAACACAACCAGTGCCTTGTTGGCTGGGATGAGTGTGTGTGGGGATTGTAATGTGTATGAGCGGCTGCAGCTTGTCAGCCTCCGGAGTGTCAATCACAGACCAGGCGAATCCCGCACCGTTTTTCACCAGAATCGATTATGTTCCACGTGGCAACGGTGCTAGCCCCTCCATAGTCGCTGAATCGGTCCAGGTTCGGCGCCAGTTTTGCTGTCGTGAAAGTCCACGAATCCTGCCCTGGCGTCAACACCTAGTCTCAGGAATGGGGAATCCAGCCTATGCTTTATTGATCTATCAATTTTATTTTAGTCTTGAATATTGAATAATGAAGGTATGTTACTATTAAATGTAAACTTAGCATTTCTCACCATAGAATGTTGCACTTTCCATCTTTCCTTTCTGCAGCATGGAGCAAATTTAGTTCAGATGCCAGAAAATATTTCTTTACATAGATGGTTTGTGAAAGTTACAAGAATTGTTCCAGAGGCTCAGCATTGAAGAGACTGAAACTCACAGACCTGAAAAATGTACTCTGTTTCCCTCTCCATAGATGGTGCCAGACCTCATGAATATTTCTAGCTTTTTCTGCATTTATTTCTGATTTCCAGCATCTGCAGTATTATGTTCTTGTATCACTTTAAAAAAACACACAGACACTGTAATAGAGAAACAGTAGAGATGGGATTCCGACACCAAATAATCTTTTCAACTGAGGTAACTGTGAAAATCCTATGAATAGTCTTTGGGGAAATAAAATAATTGTATGAATAAGGGGTTAGAGCTAACATTCCTGACTTAGAGTAAAGAGCACATGCTAGTTAAATGTTTACCCAGCCAGCACATTCCAATGGTCAGGATTCAGATAAACCTCACACACCCAAAGGGACCATACCTGCAGCAATAGTTGCCAGACAAACCTTGTATGCCTTCAAGGACGTATACCAGCAGAACTCTCCAGTAAGCTCTTGGGAACCAACTCTTTACTCGTAGAAGGACAGGAAAAACAGATTAAGTGTATATAGCTTCTGGATAGGTTAAGAAGAAGACAAATAGTACCTAGCTAGGAGGAGATAATGAGTCATGCTGGGGTGAAATATGTACCTGTAACTGGAACAAGCATCTGTTTAATATAAACCTATATTTGGACAAGATTGGAATTTAATCAATGTTCTGTGTATGTGACCAACAATGTATAAATAAGGTGAACATTTGTGATTTGGCAGAGTGCTGTATTTAGGAGTCTCTAAGACAGTGCTCTCCCAGCACGCTTGAAGAAACTATCGTGACCTGTAACTGAGTCTCCTGTAATCAGTTCGGAGAAGTACTCCGCAACAAATAATGATTCGATTTAAAACCGTGGACAGGTAAAGCCTCTATATATTTGAAAAACTTGCTGTATTACTAATTTTGCCACTGCAACTAAAATTATCTCCATGGGGTCTAATCACAAGTGGATCATAAGGCCGCAGTCACTCCGAACTATGAATTTCTGAAATATGATATTCAGAGTGTCGATGAACTGTGAATAGAAATTTAGTCCCACCTTATTGCAAATTATTACAGTTCTGGGAGGAGACATTAAACTCATGGCTGCCCACTTTGCATCCAAAAATTGGACATTAAGCCTCAAATTCCATGTGGTGATCACTTGTGCTCAATGTGCTCCATGCCATATTGAGCATTTTTGCCATTCAAAGCACTTTCTTAAAACTAACAGGGACTAATAAATATATGAAATAAAAGTCCATTGTCTTGTTACAGAGCTTTCTGCCAAATTCAATGTCCTGCACAATGGATTCGCCCACTCTAACCCTGCCCACAGGTTTGAGGGGCTGGGGTAGCAGTCAAGAGGGGGCCTGCATCAGGATTATTTAGAGGAATCCTCAGCTACAAAGGTAAATAACTGGTTAGTTGGTTTAGACTGGATGGGCTTCTAGACCTACACATGGCAGCTTCGCAACTGTGTTTTGGAACTGCAGGAAAATCTCTGCCTGGGATTTCTGCACAAACGTCCTCTGACAACACGGGGGGATTAATCAGCCTGCCCTTGGGCCTGGGAGATGAGAAGGTGGAATGAGATCTCGCAAGGCATCACAATCTGTACCTCTCCCTCACTGGGTGAGATCCAGATTAACATATTTAAGTGATCTATTAAATATGCGGCAAAACAGTTTACTGGGGATCCTTATTGGAGTTGGCGCCCGATTCTCCTGAGGCCTGGGAACGAACGCCCGTGCCTGGGAGACCTCACTATGACGCAGTTTAACACTGATCCACACAAACGTGAACCAAATGTAACGGCATCTGAAGGTGTCTCCCAGGCCATCAAAGGTCTTTGGGTGGTCGGGCTCTGGGCAGGATTGTATCCTGGCACTACCGCTGTCACTTGGACTCCTTGGCACTACCACCCGGGCACCATGGTAGTTCCATCTGGGCACTCTGGCATGCCGTTTAGACACTACCAGGGTTCCCGGCTGGCGCTGGCAGAGGCACTGCCAGGGTGCCAGGCTGGCATGCCAAGGTGTCTGGATTGCAGATTGCCCGTGCCAGGGATCCGGCCCGGGGGTGCCCTGCCCTTAAGAGGTGAGGTGAGGTAAGGATGGCTCGACGACCCCCCAGAAGGTAAGTTCGGGGGCGGGTCTGGAGGTCGTTGAGCTCGTCAGTGCAGGAAGTGAGGTCAGTGCAACCTCAGCGTGGCGTTCCCAACCAAAGCCAAAACAACGAGTCCGGTTTGCTAGCGGGGTCTGGAGTGCTGACAAACACCCTGCTATTCGTGCTGAAAATGGGTTTTTTTGCATGTTAAATTGTGTCACCAGTGAATATTCTCTGAATGAACCTTCTCCAAAAGTGGTGTGTGGAAACACTAGTAATAATGCTTTTTAGAACAGGTAATTACTGGAGTATCATTTTGAGGACAATTCGACATGGATGAGACAGACCAAATAAAGAAGATTAATAGATTGCCTGTTAATGGCAGACACATTCATACAGTCAGTTCACAGGCCATATCCAAGACAAACAGCAATTGGCCAAATCAGCAATAATAGCAGTCTCACTATAGGTGAGCACTGGGCCGAGGATTGATGCTGGCTAGTAGAGCGTGTGTGCCGGGAGAGTTCCAGGGTCTGATGTGTCTGGCAGTACCGGCGGCGAGCTCATCAGGGCGTCTTCTGGTGATGGCCGCGTGACCTTTTTGTCCGTTTCCATTGTGGCCCTTTCGTGATGCCGAATTGCTGTGGCAGAAGGGTTTACTGAGGAGTCCTTATTGGAGTTGGCCGCTGCCCTTCTGGATTGACATTTGGATTTGTGAGTGCGGCGTTGATTTTGAAAGCCTGTTCCCCGATGGTTGGGACTGCGAAATGGACTACATTGAGTACTCAGACCCCAGAACTCTCCCAGCACACAATGCTCCACAAGTCAGCAATCCTTTGCCTGGCACTCATCTGCCAGTTCAATAGAGGTCCCGAAAAAGGGCCTTGCAGCAACAAAAAGTCCATACCTCAGTCCACACTTGGAAATAAAATTTGAGGAAGGCGGCAGACAGCTCCAATTCATCCTCGTCGCCAATGAAGTAAACGGCAAAGGGAAGTCCAAAGAGTTCATAAGAAAGATGTTTATTCAACATAACAGCAGTATTTACACAGGACCCGGTTACACATCTCAGGGTCCTCACTCCTTTCTGTCAGCTGTTACAGATGCTGACCTGTTACACTGGTGCTGGTTAACTCACAACCCAATCAGTATTAGGAAACAGTCATCCACAGCTGGATGAGTCTCATGCGGGTTATAACAAATAACTCAATAATTCATCCCAATTTCTTAATATCCAATTTATTTTGTGGAATATCAAATTCGGAATCATCTGGATTTATCTCTTTTCCCTGAATTACAATGGCTAACATAGGAACAAAAGAACAGGAGTAGGCCATTCAGCCCCCAAGCCTCCCTGCCATTCAGCGAGATCATGGCTGATCTGTGGCCTAACTCCACATACATGCCTTTGGCCCATATCCCTTAATATCTTTACTTAACAAAATTCTATCTATCTCAGATTTGAAATTAACAACTGGTCTAACTTCAACTGCTGATGTGGGAGAGAGTTCCAAACCTCTACCACCCTTTGAGTGAAGAAGTTCTTCCTAACATCTCTCCTGAATGGTTCAGCCCTAATTTTTAGACTATGCCCATGAGTTTTAGAATCTCCAACCAGTGGAAGTAGTTTATCTTTATCTACCCTGACTTCCATGTTAATATAGTTTGTTCTGATCACCTCTTAACTTCTAAATTCTAGTGAAAAAGGTCTAATTTGAGTATTCTCTCCTCATAACTCAACCCCTGTAATCCAGGTATCATTTTTGTAAACCTAAGTTGCACTCCCTCCAAGGCCAAAATATCCTCCCTTGAGTGTGGTGCCCAGGGCTGCTCACAGTACTCCAAGTGGGGTCTAACTAGGGTAGCACCTCCTCCTTCTTTCCTTCTCTATCAAAGTTTCTTTTGAGCATATTAACTCTGTGATTTTTCCTTGTGTCTGGCGTTCTTATTAAATAATTCACCTCACTCAATGTCCTTGCAATTTGATAAGTTCTACTAAATCTTGCTTTTAATGGTTCACCTACCATTGGTAACAATACGAGTACATTCTCCCCACTAACAAAACTATGATTTCTTGATCTCTTATCCGCACATGTCTTTTTCATCACATGTTGTGACAATTAAAAGAAGTTTCCTCGCCAACTCACCAGCGCTAGTTAATCTCTCCCTAAAGTTTGACACGTAGTCCAACAACGTAGTCTCCGGATGCTGATTCAACAATTTCTCCTTGATCAATTTAAGTGGTCCTCTCACCCCATGACCAAAAATCAATTCGAATGGACTGAATTCAGTTGATTCAGTAGGTGCATCCCTAATTGTAAATAGTACAAATGGAATTCCTTTATCCCAATCCTCTGGATAATCCTGACTATAGACCCTTCATCAGGTCTTCAGAGTTTTATGCCACCTTTCTAATGCCCCTTGTAATGCCGGATGATACACCGTTGAGTTAAATTACTTTATTCCAAAGCTATCCATAACTTCCTTCAATAACTTTGACATAAAATTGGATCCCTGATCTGATTGATTTTCTTTTGGTAGTCCACATCTAGTACAAAATTTGGGTAACTTCTCTACACCCCTCTTAGGTGTAATGTTTCTTAATGGCATTGCCTCCGAAATCTAGTAGACACATCCATTATGGTCAACAGATACTGATTCCCACTTTTTGTTTCAGGCAGGGGTCCCACGCAATCAATTAGGACCCTAGTAAAAGGTCCCTCAAATGCTGGAATGGGTATTGTGCAGTTTGATTGCCGCCTGAGGTTTCCCTATTACCTAACATGTATGACATGTATGGCAAAATTCTTTTGGTTGAGTTTTCCTTACTCCTAAACTCCTATTGGAACATCATGCGCTTCCCACAAAACCTCCTTTCTATAACCCACCGGTAATACCACTTGATGAACCTCTGCCCATTTCTCATCTGCTTGAATATGTAAAGGTCTCCATTTTCTCATCAATATATTATTTATAATGTAATAACACTCTGATATACACTCAGATTCTATTTCCGTACATGCTTTCTGATACAACCGCTTTATCGCTGAATCTTTCTGCTGTCGTTCAACCAACTTTCTTGAGCTAAAGACATCTGCTTCATCCCCCACCTACTCCTAATCTTTACGAACCATCTGATCAAATGTGGTTTCTGACAACTGAACTTTAGCCTCCCTATCGGTACTCCTCAAGTTCTCTTCCCCCTGTGTCAACCTCTGGTTTTTAATCTTGACACCACACAATCAGAAAACACTCCATAGTATACTTCTTGCAACACCTCAGTTGTTTGACTTTCGACTGGCTTTTCAATTACAGTAGACTGCACTCCCACCTGTGATCCGGCTATATCATTACCTAGGATAAATTGCACCCCTGAAAAAGATAATTTTTCTAATTCTCCTACCACCCCTTTTCACCAGACTCTCTAACCTTACCTTACACAGAGGCACACTACTCCTCTCACCACTAATTCCACATATATATATTTTAAAAAAAATTTAGAGTACCCAATTATTTTTTCCAATTAAGGGGCAATTTAGCGTGACAAATCCGCCTATCCTGCACATCTTTGGGTTGTGGGGGTGAAACCCACGCAGACACGGGGAGAACGTGCAAACTCCACACGGACAGTGACCCAGGACTGGGATTCGAACCCGGGTCCTCAGCGCCGTAGGCAGCAATGTTAACCACTGTGCCCCCGTGCTGCCCTAATTCCACATATATTAACACCTTTTCTGGCAATACTCCTACCAAACTTCATATCTCCTTATCTCTCACCATTAAAGGTTGACTTACTCCTATATACCTTAAGATCGTAATATCCTTACCTACTACACCTTGTATACATGAATAAACCTTACCCTCACAAATAAAATCCTTAAAAGTTCTGGCACGTGCGTATCCACCAACCTCTGAACAGGCTGTACACTCTGTTGTGCCTCCTCCACTGGGATAATGGTTTTTCTTCCCACTTTAATAAACCCCACTGGCTTATCCTGTTTAACCGAGTCTGTCTTCCCAGTACTTTTCTTAAGCCACCAACACTGCGACTTCACATGCCCAATTTTATTACAATGAAAACACTAAGTTTTCTTATCGCTCTACCACTATCATTGGTTACCACCTGGGAATTTCTCATTCCCCAGTTTTTATCCATCACAGATTGAAATTGATGTTGAACACCAGAATTTGCTTCGTGAACCAATTCAAAATCATCTGCCATTTCTGCTGCCAGTCTAGCAGTTTTAACTCGTTCCTCTTCCACATGAGTTCTCACTCTGGTGGGAGTTTAATCTTTAAATTTCTCTAAGAGCGTCATACGTTTGGTTTATTTTTAATGCTCTTATCCACCTACCAAAATTATTTTGTTTAATTCTTTCATATTCTTTCTATGTTTGATTTGGTTCTTTCCTTAGATTTCTAAACTTTTGTCTGTAGGCTCCTAGCACTAGTTCATATGCACTTAATATGGCTTTTCGCATCATCTCTATAGGCCTCTTCTGATAGTGATGCAAAAGCTTCACTCGCTCTACCTACCACTTTGTTTGAACCAACACTACCCACATAGCCTTTGGCCAATTCAATTGTTTAGTCAGTTTCTCAAATGAGATGAAAAAGGCTTTTACATACCTTTCTCATCAAATTTTGGCAAAGCTTGAATATATTTAAACATGTCCCTAGCAAGCTTTTGACTAGTATGTATTTCTCCTTCCCCTCGACCTTCCTCAGCTTCTGCCTGTAACTCCAACCATTTCAGTGGTTAGCACTGCTGCCTCATAGCGCTGAGGACCTGGGTTTGACCCCAGCACATTTGCACATTCTCCTTGTGTTTGCGCAGGTCTTACTCCCAAAACCCCAAAATGTGCAGGTTAGGTGGATTGGCCATGCTAAATTGCCCCTTAATTGAAAAAAAAAGAATTGGGTATTTTAAATTTAAAAAAAACTCCAACCTTTTAAGTTGATGTTCTCCTTGCAGTTCCAGTTATCGAAGTTCAAATTCTCTCCCTTTTTCCTTATCCCTTCTTCCTTTCCTAATATTTCAATTTCAACTTAAGCTTCTGTGGTAGTCTGTGTAGAGGTATTACGGTACCTGGTAATGATGGAACACCATTGGTAGATATTATATGTTTCCTATTGGTCAAGATGTATGGTAGCTCTGCCCTGCAAGGCGGGGTATAAGGGCCCGTGCCGCCCCAGCAGCCTTCATTCTGTACCTGAGCTGCTGGGGGAAACATCGAGCTTATTAAAGCCTTCAGTTGGACTGCAACCTCGCTTTAGTGGTCATTGATCGTGCATCAGCTTCCTCCTTTCCATTTCCTTTTGAAATCCCCCTCTTTTTCCTTTTCTTCCATTTCCAATTTCTTCATTTCTGTTTGTGATTGAATTCTAGCTAATTATAATGATTCAGGTTGTGTCTCTGGCAAATGTAACTGTTGCCCTCTGGCTTGTATTATCTCTACCTTCCAGACCCCTTTAGATAAGGTTAACTGCAGCTTCGCTGCCAACTCCAAAAGTTTTGTTTTAGTCTCCCTTTGTAAACCATCCCAAGGATTTTTTTCCACACCCAGGAAATCTTTTGACAGAGCTCCCTATTTAAACTTCAAAACCTGAAAGAATTCAAACGTTCCACACACATTCACTTGGCGGGATACTCCGTCCCGCCGCAGCCATTTTCTGGTGCAGCGCGCCCCCACCGGCAGCGCAATTCTCCGTCCCAGCAGCCGGCCAATGGGGTTTCCCCATTGTGGGCACCCCCACGCCGTTGGGAAATCCGCAGGCTTGAGTGCGCTGCCGGTGAAACGAAGGATTCCGCCGACGGAGAATCCAACCCACTGTCTTTAAGTTCATTAACCCCAAGTCAATTTTATTACCATCCCAGACCACACCCCAACAGTGGTAGGATACTGGACCCAAACCCCAATATTTTAGTTTATTTTGTAAGACTATGCAGAAAGAATAGTTTGCTCCAGGAGTGATAGCACGGAGAAACAGGGATTTGGTATTTTAAAACAAAACTTTATTATTAACACAATATTAAGCTCTTTAACATCACACCCGAAAATACCTTACAGTTACCCCTTTAACAATACTACTCAACATAGTAATTACAATACCCTTAATTACAATCTCTATTCCCAATTAACAACAAGAAAGAAAACAACATACAGCTCTCAAGCCATCCTACATCCCAATGGCACAAAGTATTAGTAGTATTCCAGAGCAGATGTGCCTCCTGTTAGAACCCCTGCAGACTCTGGCTGGATATCTTCAATAAGCTGTTTCAATTGCTTTGTTTCAGCTTCCCCCTTGTCCTCTGCTTAGTCTGCACAGCTTTAAATACTATTAATCCTTTTGAACTCTGCTACTGTGAGAGAAAACTGCCTTACTTGTGGACTCAAATGTATTCCAGACAAATCAGAACTCACTCAAAAAGCTTTCTCAAAATGACTGAATACCGTAGCTTCACCGAGCAATGACATCATCTCCCCAAGTTGAAAACAAATTACTTCCCCAGGCTGAAAATACATTAACTCCCCAGGGACTTCTGCTCGTCAAACAACAGTGCATTAGCCCAAGTTTTATGATGGTCAATTTCACCTCTGATTCCAAAAAGTTTTCTGGTCTTGCAAAACAAGATTATTTTAAAAACATGACTACAGGAGTCAAACACACTCCAACCCAGGCTTTTAAACCTTATATTGCCAAATATTTATAATCCAATATATCTAAAATTCTGCATTCGTCACACAAACATATGCGCATTTGCACATGAACGCACATGCCCAGAAAATCAGTGACACATTTTATCACACCAAACTCAGGTTCTGTCAGGGGCTATTTAGTAATCGTTGTAAATTGATTTGGCATGTCAATGAAATGAGTGGTGAACTGTAGTCATATAGATAAGAAATCACAATATAAACAGATTGCACAGAGTCTAGCTGTAGCATAGACTGATGCTAGGCCAAGCTGTAATCCCACATTGCACGCTTTATACTGCAGATTTGTTATTGTTTTGTGTCAGCTCTCCAGTCACCTGGCAATTTTCAGACAACAAAATAAGCAAAAGGGAAAAGGATAAAATGCAGAAAGATTAACCTATACACAGAGAGGGAAAAATGTCCCTACTTTTTGGTAGCATTGTGTAGGCATGGGAGGCCACACAACATGTGCGCCAGGACCAACGCGCACGGGCTGCTCTGATTGGCTCCAGATTCACTGACTTGGGGAGGGGGGGGTTAAACTGGGCAAGTGCATGGACACCGCATCCAACCCCCACACACCTCACTCCACACCACCCCACCCGGCTGACCACTCCCATGCTTGCAATCCCCTCTGTGATACATATCTGCCGCACTACGGGTTGCGGGCACTGGGTTGGCAGGAACAGTGGGTCTGCTCCATGGGATGGAGGGTGATGACAACCCACTCTATGATGAGCCCTGGTGCTCCGCATCATTTAACAATGTCTGCCTCCTGCCCACAGTAGCACTTTCCACTGTCCTCCTGGGTGAGCCCTGCATGCGATCTGGCCATTCCATCACACGGTCTCATCGAATCCCTGGGGTGATGGAGGTGAGGATAATGGTGGTGGTGGGGGAGGGGGGGGGTGGTCAGAGCAGAGAGCGCTGGCTCAACTGTGGTCCTTGAGCCAAGCCCACCCGCAATGTCCACCCATTCACCCCCACCAGACCAATTCAGTGACCGTTGACCGGCTAGCACCTGCACCACGTGGAATACAAGCGATTCCAATGGGAAACAGTGCCGGATTTGCAGGTTTCACAATTGACACTCGGGAGGCTGACAAGCTGCAGCCGCATATACACATTACAATCCCCACACACACTCATCCCAACCAACAAGGTGGCAGCAAGGAGAGATGCACCGAGATTCAGGGACGCCGAGCTTGAGACCCTCCTGGACCCCATGGAGGAGAGGCGGGTGACTCTGTACCCGGGCCCGGGAAGGAGGCTGCCAGCTGCCGCCGTTCACCATACCTGGCTGCAGGTGGCAGAGGCAGTAAGTGCCATGTGCAACACCACCCAGACTGGCCAGTAGTGCCGTAAGAAACTGCACGACCTCCTCAGGGCGACCAGGGTGAGTAGGCAGCACTGTGCCCCTGGCACCAATCGCTGTCCCACACACTGGTAACCCTACCCTCCCCCACCCGGAGGGTGCCCGAACCTCCACCCTGCACCACATGCTGGCACCCATACTGGTTGCCATGGCTGAGTGCCCTGGCCACTGAAGCCACCAGCTACCAACCCCTAGATGGCATGCGTCTGACTGACTAACACTGTGTATTTTCTGTCTGCCCCCCCCGCCCCCAGGAGCAGACCGTCCATAACCACTGGGAGCATAGGAAGACTGGAGGAAGAGCCCCGGACCTGTGGCCCCTCACCATGGCAGAGCAGCAAGCCCTGGATGTGGTCGGTGAGCCTGTGGAAAGGGCAATCGCAGGGGTGGAGATCAGAATTGGGCGAGGAAGTGAGATCCCACTGAGTTACAGTGCCCCGTGACACGTGTATCACTAGCTGCCGTCCAGGTGGGTTTCGGGTTTCTGGAACGGACAGTGTCATTGATCGTGGAGATGCAGTTGCAGAGCTAGGGAATACATGAGGAGTTGTCAGTGAGATCCAGCACCTGCAGGCACAGGTGGAGGAGTCCAATTGCGTGCAGGAGCAGGAGGTGGTGCCGACAATGCGTGCCACACACAGGGGCTGGTTTAGCACAGGGCTAAATAGCTGGCTTTGAAAGCAGACCAAGGCAGGCCAGCAGTGCGGGTTCAATTGCCGTACCAGCCTCCCTGAACAGGCACCGGAATGTGGTGACTAGCGGCTTTTCACAGTAACTTCATTTGAAGCCTACTTGTGACAATAAGCGATTTTCATTTCATTTCACCCAGGCCAACACCACACGGGTGGCATCCTCGGTGGAGGCCTTGGGGGCAAGGGTTTCGGCCATGTAATAGAATATCCAAGACCTGGGCAATCTGTGCAGGTGATGGCTAGGGCTGCCATGTGCCAGATCGAACTGGACATTGCAGCAGTGCTCCTGAGCGTGGCACAATCACGGTGGGCATGGCTGAGAGCATTAGCGGCATTGCCTAGAGTCTGACCGACATGGCACAGACCTAGAGGGAAGTGACCCAGTCCCAGAGCGAGATGGCGTAGTCACTGTCTGATGTGGCACAGATTCAGAAGGTAGTGGCACAGTCATAGCATGATGTGGCGCAGTCCTAGAGGGATCTGATCCACTCCCTGTGCCCCACGGCTGCGGGAATTGAGACCCTGCTCGGGGCGGGTGTGGGTATCCAGGACCTGCAGTGTCAGGTGGCCCTCAGGGGATAGTTCTGCTCAAACTCCCGTCTCATGGAGTAGCCCGGGGACCATCGGGCACCACAAGGGGAGAGTTGGTGATGGGCCCGTGCCAGTGACTTCCGCAGGAGAGGTGCCAGAACAGCATAGCACCTCGAACTCACCCCCCCCCTCCTGTCCTGGCATGATGGATCTCTGTGTCCATTCGGAACCCTGGGTATCCGTTATCCCTTCTTAGTTCCCAAATAACAGAGGTAAAGTCTGTGCATTTTGGCAAAGTTCAGTTGAACTTTATTTGTCAGCTTGTGCCACTGGTAAACTTTATTTGTCAATACAAAATTAGGTCAGATTGATTGTCTTTAGCGAATACAGTAGTTGAGTTTTCATTCAATTACAAATCATGGTAATTCTTCATATCATAATACACAGTATAAAATGACTGAGTGATTTAAACAAAAGAAAGATGGCGATTTAGCAAAAGCAAGCAAAGAAAATAGGTTTCAGAAAGAGATGGATTGATTCCGGAATGGATTTTCCCATCCCAACAAGTGATTCTTAAGGAGATTATTATCTTACGGTCTCGCATTCTTCACAGCTGTGATTGGCTTTAACTAATTTATAATTCACTCAATTCGGCCAAACTGTCTGTCCATCAATTTAAGAGATATGTATTTAAATATATTGGTGTGAATTTCCCATTCCATCGTTTGAGAGAAACACATTCTTCGCTAGGACTTATCACCTTAGACTGGATGTTACCATAGAAATGGAACTGCCGGACTTCCGGGTGCGGCGATGACCAGCTGAGTCGCACGTTTCGGCAGCTCCCGGTGAAACGGACTTTTGGGCTCTTGATAGGAGCCCCAACGGCAATTTTAACGGCTAAAAACACCGTGCGGTAAACCAGAAGGGAACTCCCCCTGGACACGGATGGAAAAAGGAGAGGAAAGTGGCCGGATTGCAGCGGATCCTTTGGAACAGCGGCAAGGAAGGCAAGCAAAAACCAAGATGGCGTCGGAAGGTGGCAGTTTCACATGGGGCCCTGAACAACAAGAGTTCTTGAAATGCTGCGTGGAAGAGATAAAAAAGGAAATGAAGAAAGAGCTGTTGGCCCCGATACTACAGGCGATTGAAGGGCTAAAGGAGGAACAAAAGACCCAGGAGCGGGAGCTTCGGGTCGTGAAGGCGAAGGCAGCCGAGAATGAGGACGATATACAGGGCCTGGTGGTGAAGACGGAGATACAGGAGGCACATCAGAAACGATGTGTGGAGAGGTTGGAGGCACTGGAAAACAACGCAAGGAGGAACAACCTGAGGATTCTTGGTCTTCCTGAAGGTGTGGAGGGTGCGGACGTCGGGGCATATGTGAGCACGATGCTGCACTCGTTAATGGGAGCGGAGGCCCCGGCGGGTCCGTTGGAGGTGGAGGGAGCATACCGAGTTATGGCGCGAGGACCGAGAGCAGGAGAAACTCCCAGAGCCATAGTGGTGAGATTCCTCCGTTTTAAGGATAGAGAAATGGTCCTTAGATGGGCGAAGAAAACCCGGAGCAGTAAATGGGAGAACGCGGTGATCCGCGTTTATCAAGACTGGAGTGCGGAGGTGGCGAGAAGGAGGGCGAGCTTTAATCGGGCCAAGGCGGTGCTTCATAAAAGGAAGATAAAATTTGGAATGCTGCAACCGGCAAGACTGTGGGTCACATATCAAGGGAGGCACCACTACTTTGAGACGGCGGATGAAGCGTGGACTTTTATTGTAGAAGAAAAACTGGAATGAGTGGATTATTAAAAAGAACGTTTGGACAAAGTGGTGGGGCGAATGGGGGGGGCGAAGAGGGGTTTTATGTTCTAATCCTGCGGTGTGGTAACTTTTCTCTCTCCCACAGGGGGTGATGGGGGGAGGTGGGGAGGGAGAGGAGATGGGGCGTTGGCCATGGGGGGTGGGGCCAAGGGAGAAGCGCGGGCTTGGCTCCCGCGTTATGATAATTATGGCGGGAATAGAGAAGCAGGAAGGAGGGGGCGTCGCACGGTGCGAGCCGTGGTCACGGGGGGAAGCCGAGGTCAGCCAGAGTTTGCTGACTTCTGGGAGCAACATGGGGGGAGTAATTACGCTAGCGGGGGGTCTAGCGGGGGGGGGGGGTGAGAGGGGGGAATTACTGGGTTGCTGCTGCTGGGGAAAGGGGGGAGCGGGTACGGGAGAGGATGGGCGGGGGGGGGCACCGCCTGGGGGAGATACAGCTGCGTGGGAACTGGGTGAGAAGCTGGAAAAAGATGATGGCTAATCGGCAAGGGGGGGGGGTGGGAAGCCCCCCAACTCGGCTGATCACGTGGAACGTGAGAGGGCTCAACGGGCCGATAAAGAGGGCACGGGTACTCGCACACCTTAAGAAACTTAAAGCAGATGTGGTTATGTTACAGGAAACGCACCTGAAACTGATAGACCAGGTTAGGCTGCGCAAAGGATGGGTGGGGCAGGTGTTCCATTCGGGGCTAGATGCGAAAAACAGGGGGGTGGCTATATTAGTGGGGAAGCGGGTAATGTTCGAGGCAAAGACTATAGTGGCGGATAACGGGGGCAGATACGTGATGGTGAGTGGCAAACTACAGGGAGAGACGGTGGTTTTGGTAAACGTGTATGCCCCGAACTGGGATGATGCCAATTTTATGAGGCGGATGCTAGGACGCATTCCGGACCTGGAGACGGGAAAGCTGATAATGGGGGGAGACTTTAACACGGTGTTGGAACCAGGGCTGGATAGGTCGAAGTCCAGGACTGGAAGGAGGCCGGCAGCAGCCAAGGTGCTTAAAGATTTTATGGAGCAGATGGGAGGTGTGGACCCGTGGAGATTCAGTAGACCTAGAAGTAAGGAGTTCTCGTTTTTCTCCTATGTCCATAAAGTCTATTCGCGCATAGGCTTTTTCGTGCTGGGTAGGGCATTGATCCCGAAGGTGAGGGGAACGGAGTATACGGCTATAGCCATTTCGGATCACGCCCCACACTGGGTGGACTTGGAGATAGGGGAGGAAACAGGAGGGCGCCCACCCTGGAGAATGGACATGGGACTAATGGCGGATGAGGGGGTGTGTCTAAGGGTGAGGGGATGTATTGAAAGGTACTTGGAACTCAATGACAATGGGGAGGTCCAGGTGGGAGTGGTCTGGGAGGCGTTGAAGGCGGTGGTTAGGGGGGAGCTGATATCAATAAGGGCACATAAAGGGAAGCAGGAGAGTAAGGAACGGGAGCGGTTGCTGCAAGAACTTTTGAGGGTGGACAGACAATATGCGGAAGCACCGGAGGAGGGATTGTACAGGGAAAGGCAAAGGCTGCATGTGGAATTTGACTTGCTGACTACAGGCACTGCAGAGGCACAATGGAGGAAGGCACAGGGTGTACAGTATGAATATGGGGAGAAGGCGAGCAGGTTGCTGGCACACCAATTGAGGAAAAGGGGAGCAGCGAGGGAAATAGGGGGAGTGAGGGACGAGGAAGGAGAGATGGAGCGGGGAGCGGAGAGAGTGAATGAAGTGTTCAAGACATTTTATAAAAAATTATATGAAGCTCAACCCCCGGATGGGAGGGAGAGAATGATGGACTTTTTGGATCGGCTGGAAATTCCCAAGGTGAAAGAGCAGGAAAGGGTGGGACTGGGAGCACAGATCGAGGTAGAAGAAGTGGTGAAAGGAATTAGGAGCATGCAGACGGGAAAGGCCCCGGGACCGGACGGATTCCCAGTCGAATTTTATAGAAAATATTTGGACTTGCTCGCCCTGGTACTGACGAGGACCTTTAATGAGGCAAAGGAAAGGGGACAACTGCCCCCGACTATGTCTGAAGCAACGATATCGCTTCTCTTAAAGAAGGAAAAGGACCCGCTACAATGCGGGTCCTACAGACCAATTTCCCTCCTAAATGTGGATGCCAAGGTCCTGGCCAAGGTAATGGCAATGAGAATAGAGGAATGTGTCCCGGGGGTGGTTCACGAGGACCAAACTGGGTTTGTGAAGGGGAGACAGCTGAACACGAATATACGGAGGCTGTTAGGGGTAATGATGATGGCCCCACCAGAGGGTGAAACAGAGATAGTAGTGGCGATGGATGCCGAGAAAGCATTTGATAGAGTGGAATGGGATTATTTGTGGGAGGTGTTGAGGAGATTTGGTTTTGGAGAGGGGTATGTTAGATGGGTGCAGCTATTGTATAGGGCCCCAGTGGCGAGTGTGGTCACGAATGGACGGGGATCGGCATATTTTCGGCTCCATAGAGGGACAAGGCAGGGATGCCCTCTGTCCCCATTACTGTTTGCACTGGCGATTGAGCCCCTGGCGATAGCGCTGAGGGGTTCCAAGAAGTGGAGGGGAGTACTTAGGGGAGGAGAAGAACACCATATAGTAGCGGACGATTTGCTACTATATGTGGCGGATCCGGCGGAGGGGATGCCAGAAATAATGCGGATACTTGGGGAGTTTGGGGATTTTTCAGGGTATAAATTGAACATGGGGAAGAGTGAGCTGTTTGTGGTGCATCCTGGGGAGCAGAGTAGAGAAATAGAGGACCTACCGTTGAAGGTAACAAGAGACTTTCGTTACCTGGGGATCCAGATAGCTAAGAATTGGGGCACACTGCACAGGTTAAATTTAACGCGGTTGGTGGAACAGATGGAGGAAGATTTCAAGAGATGGGATATGGTAGCCCTGTCAATGGCAGGGAGGGTGCAGGCGGTTAAGATGGTGGTCCTCCCGAGATTCCTCTTTGTGTTTCAGTGCCTCCCGGTGGTGATCACGAAGGCTTTTTTTAAAAGGATTGAAAAGAGCATCATGGGTTTTGTTTGGGCCGGGAAGACCCCGAGAGTGAGGAAGGGATTCTTACAGCGTAGCAGGGATAGGGGGGGGCTGGCACTACCGAGCCTAAGCGAGTACTATTGGGCCGCTAATATTTCAATGGTGAGTAAGTGGATGGGAGAGGAGGAGGGAGCGGCGTGGAAGAGATTAGAGAGGGCGTCCTGTAGGGGGACTAGCCTGCAGGCTATGGTGACAGCCCCATTGCCGTTCTCACCGAGGAACTACACCACAAGCCCGGTGGTGGTAGCTACACTGAAGATTTGGGGACAGTGGAGACGGCATAGGGGAAAGACTGGAGCTTTGGGGGGGTCCCCGATAAGAAACAACCATAGGTTTGCCCCGGGGGGAATGGATGGGGGATATGGAATGTGGCAAAGAGCAGGAATAACGCAACTGAAAGATCTATTTGTGGATGGGAAGTTCGCGAGTCTGGGAGCGCTGACCGAGAAATATGGGTTGCCCCAAGGGAATGCATTTAGGTATATGCAACTGAGGGCTTTTGCGAGGCAACAGGTGAGGGATTTTCCGCAGCTCCCGACACAAGAGGTGCAGGACAGAGTGATCTCAAAGACATGGGTGGGGGATGGTAAGGTGTCAGATATATATAGGGAAATGAGGGACGAAGGGGAGACTATGGTAGATGAACTAAAAGGGAAATGGGAAGAAGAGCTGGGGGAGGAGATCGAGGAGGGGCTGTGGGCGGATGCCCTAAGTAGGGTAAACTCGTCGTCCTCGTGTGCCAGGCTAAGCCTGATTCAGTTTAAGGTATTACACAGGGCGCATATGACTGGAGCGCGGCTCAGTAAATTTTTTGGGGTGGAGGATAGGTGTGCGAGGTGCTCGAGAAGCCCAACGAATCATACCCATATGTTTTGGTCATGCCCGGCACTACGGGGGTTTTGGATGGGGGTGACAAAGGTGCTTTCAAAAGTAGTGGGGGTCCGGGTCGAACCAAGCTGGGGGTTGGCTATATTTGGGGTAGCACAAGAGCCGGGAGTGCAGGAGGCGAGAGAGGCCGATGTTTTGGCCTTTGCGTCCCTAGTAGCCCGGCGCAGGATATTGCTAATGTGGAAGGAAGCCAAGCCCCCGGGGGTGGAGACCTGGATAAATGACATGGCGGGGTTTATAAAGTTAGAGCGGATTAAGTTCGTCCTAAGGGGGTCGGCTCAAGGGTTCACCAGGCGGTGGCAACCGTTCGTCGAATACCTTGCGGATAGATAGATGGAAGGGGAAAAAGAAGGCAGCAGCAGCAGCCCAGGATTTGGGGGGGGTGGGGGGGGGGGAGAGGGGTGGGGGGGGGGGGGGGGGGTGTAACTTGTGACAAGGCAGTTGCCAATTAGGGCTAGTTTTCATTTTTGTTATTTAATATTTATTCATTTTTTGTTTTTTGCTTATATAAAATAGGTCATTGTTATTTGTGCTGTTATAATATTGTGTAAAGGATGCACAATGTACTGTGTTGGTTGACCAAAAATTTTCAATAAAATATTTATTAAAAAAAAAGAAATGGAACTGCCCGTTCTTTCACACAATGGGGCCTTTTAGCTATTTGACGTGACTGTTCTTACAATCTTAAGCAAGTCTTAAGCAACTTGCAAAATGTTCCCAGTTATTCGGCTTTCCTCACACTCATGGTTAATATGATTTAATTAATTACTCTTAATGAGTTCTCAATTAAACCTTTTACCTATATCATTTATAGCTAAGTAGAAAGCAAATTTCTATCAATGCATCTGGTGGGCAGGGGCAGAACAGAGTGGCACCATGCCACCTGGAACACCCGAGCGGCAGCAGGACAGTCTGTGGTCTTCGGATAGGCATCATCAGCCATGACTGCAGCGGGTAATCCCTGTCATCCAGGACCCACCCCTCAGCCCGGGGAGGGTGTGTGGGTGGCAGGGAATGTGTGAGGGAGAACGCCTCGAAGAGGTCACAGACTGGCGAATGTACCAGGATGAAGGTATGGTGCATTCTGCCCGAGTATCGGGCACAGATGTGCATAATGTGCAGCTCATGGTCATATAGCAGCTGCACGTTCATCAAGAGGAGCCCCTTTTCGTTTGTGAAGACCAGTCTGTCGTGGGCAATCACCTCCTGGACCCGGGACATCTCAACGATTACTCAGCAAACCCCACTGCCCGGGCATCCTGGTGGGTTCGGTCGGCATTGAATTTGATGTATTGTGGCGACCGGGCAGATAGAGCCTCCGTGATTGCACGGATGCACCTGAGACCAGAGCTCTGTGAAATTCTAGACAGGTCCCTACTCGACACCTTGAAGGACACCCCAGTCCCATGGGGGATCACTTGACCCCACAGCCAATCCCTTGGTCGCCCCGTCACCCCCTGCTTCCGCCCCGCCCCCCCCGTGCTTGGCGGAAGTCCCCCGGTTCCCCGCCAGCCCTGCCAGTGACACAACCTGTAACATCTCCGTGTCCGACCTCATCTCTCATCTCTCCCTCCCTCATCGGCCATGGCGCCTGTTTCCCAATATTTAAAACCACAAGTGAAACACGCTGTCGGCAATTCCCCCCGGCGGAACCAGAGCATAGCGGAGGCCCTGGACAATACCGGGTCGAGCCCGCTAATAATATGCAAATGGTGTTGCTGTACATGCAGAGCAGAACGCATTGACGCCCCTGTTGAGGCACTGGAGCACGGCAATCTGGTGTCCGCCTGGCACCCACCACGATTTGGACTTAACAACTGATTCTGCGCCCAATTGCCTTTCCCGAGTTCGGCATCGGCCCATGGAGAATCCCGGCCACAGTGTTTTGGCTCCAACTACTTCCTGTGGTAACAAATTCCACAGGCCGACCACTCTCTGGGTGAAGAAATTCTCCTCATCTCTGTCCTCCCCTGTATCCTCAGACTGTGACTCCTGGTTCTGGACACATCCATCATTGGAAACATGCATCTACCCTGTCTAGTCCTATTAGAATTTTAGATGTTTCTTAAAGATTCCCCCCTCATTCTTCTGAACTCCTGTGAATACAATCCTAACCGATTCAATCTCTTCCCATAGGTCAGTCCCGACATCCCAGAAATCAGTCGGGTAAATTGTCTCTACGTGTCCTCTAGAACAAGAACATTCTTCCTCAGATAAGGAAACCAAAACTTCAAACAATATTCCCTGTGTGGCCTCAGCAAGGCCCTGTGTAATTGCAGCAAGACATCCCTGCTCCTGTACTCGAATCCTCCCTCTGAAGGACAACATATCATTTGACTTCTTTACCGCCAGCTGAACTTACCTTCAGTGACTGGTGTAAATAATATGGGTGCAAATGCTTACAAAGTTTGGGCTCCCGCTCAATTAGCGGTTCGCTTTCTCCTTTTTAAAAATAATTGTAAGAATTTATATCAGTATCAAAGCATTGCCAACAGGTGAATGGATATTAATCACCAGATAATATAGGTTATAATTAGAAATATCTTTAATTCATAGAATCATAGAATTTACAGTGCAGAAGGAGGCCATTTGGCCCATCGAGTCTGCACAGGCCCTTGTAAAGAGCACCTTATTTAAGCCCATAGCTCCACCCTATTCCTGTAACCCAGTAACCCCACCCAACCCTTTCGGACACTAAGGGCAATTTAGTATGGCCAATCAACCAAACCTGCACATCTTTGGACTGTGGGAGGAAACCGGAGCACCTGGAGGAAACCCACGCACACACGGGGAGAATTTGCAGACTCCACACAGACAGTGACCCAAGTCGGATTCGAACCTGGGACCTGGAGCTCACTGGTAACAAATTAGCAACAGTGCTAACCACTCTGCTGCCGTGCCGCCCAACATTCAAAGTCCATAAGCTTATTCTAAGCATAAAATTAATTAAAAGTATGAACTATTGCTAAGCACAAAGTAACTTCAATTGCAAATAGATGAAGAATATCGGCTAACTGAATGATAACCAATGAAGCTTGAGGAACTGCATAGCTTTTTATTATTAATTTCACACTTTCTGGCCTTAAAATTGAGCCAAAACCTTCAGATAATAACTGCTCCCATTTTTTGCAGAAAGCAGGTGCTGCACTGACATCTCCTCCGGACACATTTACTACTTCCTTTCTTGTCCCATCAACAGCTTTTAATAAAATGCTGCAAACATTCAATTCAACCAGCCAGGCAATGTAGAGAGCAAAAACAGTTAGGTTTTCAGGTTGATGACTGATGCACGATCAATTGCACAAAGACTAAAGTTGGGTACAACTGTGGCTTTATTAGTCAGATGCGTGGCCTCCTGCTGCAGCTGGCAAAATGGCAGGGCACTGGAGGTCATATATATTTATACAGTTCTCCGTGGGCGGAGCCAGCCGGCAGGATCTACCGGCGAACCTGTAGTGCAGGTCCTACCTTACATCTCCTATTACAGTGGTTCACCACAATGACCACACTTTTTGCTTTGCCTTTTGTCATGCCATCCTTCCTGCCATCTGCCCAATCACAGGCCTTCACTTCTGTTCTTCCTGCCGCCCACCCTCACCGGCCCTCATTTCCTGGCTCTGCACTTGCTGAAAAACTATTGGCTGTATTTATTTGCATTACAAGTAGTTTGGAGCAGATTTAGATTCGGCTCCCTTGGAGGACAAACCAGCTTGGCTGCAATGTGTAATTTGATCCAGTCGTGGTCATAGGCTAGCTCCCCAGAAAGCTCAGCCCCACCCTATACAGGCGCACTTTACATCGAACAACTCAAAATTGTCATTGTCAAAGTTTCTCCTATAATCTACTGAACCTTTTAATTCTTCCTGTCCAACTGAAAAGCATCGGACAGAAGGCCCAATTTTAGTTGCCCGATTTGGTGGAAGTTAAGATGGGGTAGTTAAAATAGTGTGAGTCATTTATCTCAATTGATTCCGCTTCTTTGTCCCGGTATCCTGATATCGGCCTGCTCTTTTGCAGAAGTGGGTGGGATATCCACAAGATGTCAGGATGTCTCAGAATATCATCATGAACCAATCTCCAACTTCAACCTGAGGCATAAAAACTGCGGGGAGCCACATTGTGGGTCGAAAGGTAAATAATACATCTATTTTTCAGGTTTCCGTATGTTAACATCAGGGCCCATTTGTGTCAATTTGGGCGTGTTTAGTGGGGTGTTTCCTGCCGGCTTTTTGCGTGAGATTCAGACCGGTATTCACCCACACCTGGTCATTTATTTGGACCTTGGGGAGTTTCTCCCAAGTCTAGCCCACACTTAGGGTGGGATTTTCCAGCCACAGCCGCCAGGCGACCAAAAAATCCCGCCCGAGGTCAATGGACTTTTTCATTATCCGCGTCTCGCCCATGGCGATCTTGCGATGGGTGAGGCCGGTATTCTCTGTTTGAGAAGCTAGGGGTGGGATTCTCTATCCCGCCAGCCTTGCATTCTGGCGCGGAGTGCCCCTGCCGGCAACGGGATCCTCCATCCCGGCAGCCGGCCAATGGGGTTCCCCATTCCCATGCTGTCGGGAAACCCGCGAGTCCAGGTGCGCTGACGGCGAAGCAGAGGATCCCGCCAATGGAGAATCCTGTGTCGGAGTGCGATTCCCTGGCTGTGTTGCACTCAAGCAAGAGCACAACGCAGCCAGGGAATCCAGGGAGAGCCCTCACATGGGTTTCCCAGCAGCCTCCGCGCCTCAGAGGACAGATCCAAGCCCCGCGAGGGAATGGAGGAATTCCAATGAAAAACAATGTCCGATTCACTGGGGTTGGGATTGGCACTCGAGAGGTTGACAAGCTGCAACTGCATATCCGCACTCCACACCCCACAAACACTCCATCCAATATCAGCACTCCACACCCCACAAACACTCCATCCAATATCCGCACTCCACACCCCACACACACTCCATCCAATATCCACACTCCACACCCCACAAACACTCCATCCAATATCCACACTCCACACCCCACAAACACTCCATCCAATATCAGCACTCCACACCCCACAAACACTCCATCCAATATCCGCACTCCACACCCCACACACACTCCATCCAATATCCACACTCCACACCCCACAAACACTCCATCCAATATCCACACTCCACACCCCACACACACTCCATCCAATATCCGCACTCCACACCCCACACACACTCCATCCAATATCCGCACTCCACACCCCACACACACTCCATCCAATATCCGCACTCCACACCCCACACACACTCCATCCAATATCTGCACTCCACACCCCACAAACACTCCACCCAATATCCACACTCCACACCCCACAAACACTCCATCCAATATCCACACTCCACACCCCACACACACTCCATCCAATATCCACACTCCACACCCCACACACATTCCATCCAATATCCGCACTCCACACCCCACACACATTCCATCCAATATCCGCACTCCACACCCCACGCACACTCCATCCAATATCCGCACTCCACACCCCACACACATTCCATCCAATATCCACACTCCACACCCCACAAACACACCATCCAATATCAGCACTCCACACCCCACACACACCATCCAATATCAGCACTCCACACCCCACACACACTCCATCCAATATCCACACCCCACACACACCATCCAATATCAGCACTCCACACCCCACACACACTCCATCCAATATCCACACTCCACACCCCACACACACCATCCAATATCAGCACTCCACACCCCACACACACTCCATCCAATATCCGCACTCCACACCCCACACACACTCCATCCAATATCCGCACTCCACACCCCACACACACTCCATCCAATATCCACACTTCACACCCCACACACACCATCCAATATCAGCACTCCACACCCCACAAACACTCCATCCAATATCCGCACTCCGCACCCCACACACACTCCATCCAATACCCACACTCCACACTCCACACACACTCCATCCAATATCAGCACTCCACACCCCACAAACACTCCATCCAATATACGCACTCCACACCCCACACACACTCCATCCAATACCCACACTCCACACTCCACACACACTCCATCCAATATCCACACTCCACACCACACACACACACTCCATCCAATATCAGCACTCCACACCCCACAAACACTCCATCCAATATCCACACTCCACACCCCACACACACCATCCAATATCAGCACTCCACACCCCACAAACACACCATCCAATATCAGCACTCCACACCCCACAAACACTCCATCCAATATCCGCACTCCACACCCCACACACACTCCATTCAATACCCACACTCCACACTCCACACATACTCCATCCAATATCCACACTCCACACCACACACACACTCCATCCAATATCAGCACTCCACACCCCACAAACACTCCATCCAATATCCACACTCCACATCCCACACACACCATCCAATATCAGCAATCCACTCCCCACACACACTCCATCCAATATCCACACTCCACACCCCATACACACTCCATCCAATATCCACACTCCACACCCCACACACACCATCCAATATCAGCACTCCACACCCCACAAACACTCCATCCAATATCCACACTCCACACCCCACACACATTCCATCCAATATCCACACTCCACACCCCACAAACACTCCATCCAATATCAGCACTCCACACCCCACAAACACTCCATCCAATATCCGCACTCCACACCCCACACACACTCCATCCAATGTCAGCACTCCACACCCCACAAACACTCCATCCAATATCCACACTCCACACCCCACACACACCATCCAATATCAGCACTCCACACCCCACACACACTCCATCCAATATCCACACCCCACACACACCATCCAATATCAGCACTCCACACCCCACACACACACCATCCAATATCAGCACTCCACACCCCACAAACACTCCATCCAATATCCGCAATCCACACCCCACACACATTCCATCCAATATCCACACTCCACACCCCACAAACACTCCATCCAATATCAGCACTCCACACCCCACAAACACTCCATCCAATATCCGCACTCCACACCCCACACACACTCCATCCAATATCAGCACTCCACACCCCACAAACACTCCATCCAATATCCACACTCCACACCCCACACACACCATCCAATATCAGCACTCCACACCCCACACACACTCCATCCAATATCCACACTCCACACCCCACACACACCATCCAATATCCACACTCCACACCCCACACACACTCCACCCAATATCCGCACTCCACACCCCACACACACTCCATCCAATATCCACACTCCACACCCCACACACACTCCATCCAATATCCACACTCCGCACCCCACACACACTCCATCCAATATCCGCACTCCACACCCCTCACACACTCCATCCAATATCAGCACTCCACACCCCACACACACTCCATCCAATATCCGCACTCCACACCCCACACACACCCCATCCAATATCCGCACTCCACAACCCACACGCACTCCATCCAATATCCGCACTCCACACCCCACCCGCACTCCATCCAATATCCACACTCCACACCCCACACACTCTCCATCCAATATCCACACTCCACACCCCACACACACTCCATCCACTATCCACACTCCACACCCCACACACACTCCATCCACTATCCACACTCCACACCCCACACACACTCCATCCAATATCCACACTCCACACCCCACACACGCCATCCACTATCCACACTGCACACCCCACACACACTCCATCCACTATCCACACTCCACACCCCACACACACTCCATCCAATATCCACACTCCACACCCCACACACATTCCATCCAATATCCACACCCCACAGACACTCCATCCAATATCCACACTCCACACACACTGCATCCAATATCCACACTCCACACCCCACACACACTCCATCCAATATCCACACTCCACACTCCACACACACTCCATCCAATATCCGCACTCCACACCCCACACACACTCCACCCAATATCCGCACTCCACACCCCACACACACTCCATCCAATAGCCACACTCCACACACACTCCATCCAATATCCACACTCCACACCACACACACACTCCATCCAATATCCACACTCCACACACATTCCATCCAATATCCACACTCCACACACACTCATCCAATATCCACACTCCACACCACACACACAATCCATCCAATAACCACACTCCACACACACTCCATCCAATATCCACACTCCGCACCCCACACACATTCCATCCAATATCCACACTCCACACACACTCCATCCAATATCCACACTCCACACCCCACACACAATCCATCCAATATCCACACTCCACACCCCACACACACTCCATCCAATATCCACACTCCACACCCCACACACACTCCATCCAATATCCACACTCCACACACACTCCATCCAATATCCACACTCCACACCCCACACACACTCCATCCAATATCCACACTCCACACCCCACACACACTCCATCCAATATCAACACTCCACACACACTCCATCCAATATCCACACTCCACACCCCACACACACTCCATCCAATATCCACACTCCACACCCCACACACACTCAATCCAATATCCACACTCCACACCCCACACACACTCCATCCAATATCCACACTCCACACACCCCACACACTCCATCCAATATCCACACCCCACACATACTCCATCCAATAACCACACTCCACACCCCACACACACTCCATCCAATATCCACACTCCACACCCCACACACACTCCATCCAATACCCACACTCCACACACACCATCCAATATCAGCACTCCACACACACTCCATCCAATACCCACTCTCCACACCCCACACACACTCCATCCAATATCCACACTCCACACCCCACACACACTCCATCCAATATCCACACTCCACACCCCACATGCACTCCATCCAATACCCACACTCCACACCCACCATCCAATATCAGCACTCCACACACACTCCATCCAATATCCACACTCCACACCACACACACACTCCATCCAATATCAGCACTCCACACCCCACACACACTCCATCCAATATCCACACTCCACACGCACTCCATCCAATGTCAGCACTCCACACCCCACACACACTCCATCCAATATCCACACTCCACACCCCACACACACTCTATCCAATATCCACACTCCACACCCCACACACACTCCATCCAATATCAGCACTCCACACCCCACAAACACTCCATCCAATATCCACACTCCACACCCCACACACACCATCCAATATCAGCACTCCACACCCCACACACACTCCATCCAATATCCACACTCCACACCCCACACACACTCCATCCAATATCCGCACTCCACACCCCACACACCACACACACTCCATCCAATATCCGCACTCCACACCCCACACGCACTCCATCCAATATCCGCACTCCACACCCCACACACACTCCATCCAATATCCACACTTCACACCCCACACACACCATCCAATATCAGCACTCCACACCCCACAAACACTCCATCCAATATCCGCACTCTGCACCCCACACACACTCCATCCAATACCCACACTCCACACTCCACACACACTCCATCCAATATCAGCACTCCACACCCCACAAACACTCCATCCAATATCCGCACTCCACACCCCACACACACTCCATCCAATACCCACACTCCACACCCCACACACACTCCATCCAATATCAACACTCCACACACACTCCATCCAATATCCACACTCCACACCCCACACACACTCCATCCAATATCCACACTCCACACCCCACACACACTCAATCCAATATCCACACTCCACACCCCACACACACTCCATCCAATATCCACACTCCACACACCCCACACACTCCATCCAATATCCACACCCCACACATACTCCATCCAATAACCACACTCCACACCCCACACACACTCCATCCAATATCCACACTCCACACCCCACACACACTCCATCCAATACCCACACTCCACACACACCATCCAATATCAGCACTCCACACACACTCCATCCAATACCCACTCTCCACACCCCACACACACTCCATCCAATATCCACACTCCACACCCCACACACACTCCATCCAATATCCACACTCCACACCCCACATGCACTCCATCCAATACCCACACTCCACACCCACCATCCAATATCAGCACTCCACACACACTCCATCCAATATCCACACTCCACACCACACACACACTCCATCCAATATCAGCACTCCACACCCCACACACACTCCATCCAATATCCACACTCCACACGCACTCCATCCAATGTCAGCACTCCACACCCCACACACACTCCATCCAATATCCACACTCCACACCCCACACACACTCTATCCAATATCCACACTCCACACCCCACACACACTCCATCCAATATCAGCACTCCACACCCCACAAACACTCCATCCAATATCCACACTCCACACCCCACACACACCATCCAATATCAGCACTCCACACCCCACACACACTCCATCCAATATCCACACTCCACACCCCACACACACTCCATCCAATATCCGCACTCCACACCCCACACACCACACACACTCCATCCAATATCCGCACTCCACACCCCACACGCACTCCATCCAATATCCGCACTCCACACCCCACACACACTCCATCCAATATCCACACTTCACACCCCACACACACCATCCAATATCAGCACTCCACACCCCACAAACACTCCATCCAATATCCGCACTCCGCACCCCACACACACTCCATCCAATATCCACACTCCACACCCCACACACACTCCATCCAATATCAACACTCCACACACACTCCATCCAATATCCACACTCCACACCCCACACACACTCCATCCAATATCCACACTCCACACCCCACACACACTCAATCCAATATCCACACTCCACACCCCACACACACTCCATCCAATATCCACACTCCACACACCCCACACACTCCATCCAATATCCACACCCCACACATACTCCATCCAATAACCACACTCCACACCCCACACACACTCCATCCAATATCCACACTCCACACCCCACACACACTCCATCCAATACCCACACTCCACACACACCATCCAATATCAGCACTCCACACACACTCCATCCAATACCCACTCTCCACACCCCACACACACTCCATCCAATATCCACACTCCACACCCCACACACACTCCATCCAATATCCACACTCCACACCCCACATGCACTCCATCCAATACCCACACTCCACACCCACCATCCAATATCAGCACTCCACACACACTCCATCCAATATCCACACTCCACACCACACACACACTCCATCCAATATCAGCACTCCACACCCCACACACACTCCATCCAATATCCACACTCCACACGCACTCCATCCAATGTCAGCACTCCACACCCCACACACACTCCATCCAATATCCACACTCCACACCCCACACACACTCTATCCAATATCCACACTCCACACCCCACACACACTCCATCCAATATCAGCACTCCACACCCCACAAACACTCCATCCAATATCCACACTCCACACCCCACACACACCATCCAATATCAGCACTCCACACCCCACACACACTCCATCCAATATCCACACTCCACACCCCACACACACTCCATCCAATATCCGCACTCCACACCCCACACACCACACACACTCCATCCAATATCCGCACTCCACACCCCACACGCACTCCATCCAATATCCGCACTCCACACCCCACACACACTCCATCCAATATCCACACTTCACACCCCACACACACCATCCAATATCAGCACTCCACACCCCACAAACACTCCATCCAATATCCGCACTCCGCACCCCACACACACTCCATCCAATACCCACACTCCACACTCCACACACACTCCATCCAATATCAGCACTCCACACCCCACAAACACTCCATCCAATATCCGCACTCCACACCCGACACACACTCCATCCAATACCCACACTCCACACGCACTCCATCCAATGTCAGCACTCCACACCCCACACACACTCCATCCAATATCCACACTCCACACCCCACACACACTCTATCCAATATCCACACTCCACACCCCACACACACTCCATCCAATATCAGCACTCCACACCCCACAAACACTCCATCCAATATCCACACTCCACACCCCACACACACCATCCAATATCAGCACTCCACACCCCACACACACTCCATCCAATATCCACACTCCACACCCCACATGCACTCCATCC
Organism: Scyliorhinus torazame; assembly: GCF_047496885.1. Lineage (NCBI taxonomy): Eukaryota > Metazoa > Chordata > Chondrichthyes > Carcharhiniformes > Scyliorhinidae > Scyliorhinus > Scyliorhinus torazame. The sequence goes on from NC_092716.1 coordinate 40,790,162, forward strand.
AATACCCACACTCCACACCCACCATCCAATATCAGCACTCCACACACACTCCATCCAATATCCACACGCCACACCACACACACACTCCATCCAATATCAGCACTCCACACCCCACACACACTCCATCCAATATCCACACTCCACACCCCACACACACTCTATCCAATATCCACACTCCACACCCCACACACACTCCATCCAATATCAGCACTCCACACCCCACAAACACTCCATCCAATATCCACAATCCACACCCCACACACACCATCCAATATCAGCACTCCACACCCCACACACACTCCATCCAATATCCACACTCCACACCCCACACACACTCCATCCAATATCCGCACTCCACACCCCACACACCACACACACTCCATCCAATATCCGCACTCCACACCCCACACGCACTCCATCCAATATCCGCACTCCACACCCCACACACACTCCATCCAATATCCACACTTCACACCCCACACACACCATCCAATATCAGCACTCCACACCCCACAAACACTCCATCCAATATCCGCACTCCGCACCCCACACACACTCCATCCAATACCCACACTCCACACTCCACACACACTCCATCCAATATCAGCACTCCACACCCCACAAACACTCCATCCAATATCCGCACTCCACACCCCACACACACTCCATCCAATACCCACACTCCACACTCCACACACACTCCATCCAATATCCACACTCCACACCACACACACACACTCCATCCAATATCAGCACTCCACACCCCACAAACACTCCATCCAATATCCACACTCCACACCCCACACACACCATCCAATATCAGCACTCCACACCCCACAAACACACCATCCAATATCAGCACTCCACACCCCACAAACACTCCATCCAATATCCGCACTCCACACCCCACACACACTCCATTCAATACCCACACTCCACACACACTCCATCCAATCTCCACACTCCACACCACACACACACTCCATCCAATATCCACACTCCACACCCCACACACACTCCATCCAATATCCGCACTCCACACCCCACACACACCATCCAATATCCACACTCCACACACACTCCATCCAATATCAGCACTCCACACCCCACACACACCATCCAATATCCACACTCCACACCCCACAGACACTCCATCCAATATCGACACTCCACACCCCACACACACTCCATCCAATATCCACACTCCACACACACTCCATCCAATATCCACACTCCACACCACACACACACTCCATCCAATATCCACACTCCATACCCCACACACACTCCATCCAATATCCAAACTCCACACGCCACACCCACTCCATCCAATATCCACACTCCACACCCCACACATACTCCATCCAATATCCACACTCCACACCCCACACACACTCCATCCAATATCAGCACTCCACACCCCACAAACACTCCATCCAATATCAGCACTCCACACCCCACAAACACTCCATCCAATATCAGCACTCCACACCCCACAAACACTCCACCCAATATCCACACTCCACACCCCACAAACACTCCATCCAATATCCACACTCCACACCCCACACACACTCAATCCAATATCCGCACTCCACACCCCACACACACTCCATCCAATATCCGCACTCCACACCCCACACACACTCCATCCAATATCCGCACTCCACACCCCACGCACACTCCATCCAATATCCGCACTCCACACCACACACACATTCCATCCAATATCCACACTCCACACCCCACAAACACTCCATCCAATATCAGCACTCCACACCCCACAAACACTCCATCCAATATCAGCACTCCACACCCCACAAACACTCCATCCAATATCCACACTCCACACCCCACACACACCATCCAATATCAGCACTCCACACCCCACACACACTCCATCCAATATCCACACCCCACACACACCATCCAATATCAGCACTCCACACCCCACACACACTCCATCCAATATCCGCATTCCACACCCCACACACACCATCCAATATCAGCACTCCACACCCCACACACACTCCATCCAATATCCGCACTCCACACCCCACACACACTCCATCCAATATCCGCACTCCACACCCCACACACACCATCCAATATCAGCACTCCACACCCCACACACACTCCATCCAATATCCGCCCTCCACACCCCACACACACCATCCAATATCAGCACTCCACACCCCACACACACTCCATCCAATATCCACACTCCACACCCCACACACACTCCATCCAATATCCACACTTCACACCCCACACACACCATCCAATATCAGCACTCCACACCCCACAAACATTCCATCCAATATCCGCACTCCGCACCCCACACACACTCCATCCAATACCCACACTCCACACTCCACACACACTCCATCCAATATCAGCACTCCACACCCCACAAACACTGCATCCAATATCCGCACTCCACACCCCACACACACTCCATCCAATACCCACACTCCACACTCCACACACACTCCATCCAATATCCACACTCCACACCCCACACACACCATCCAATATCAGCACTCCACACCCCACACACACTCCATCCAATATCCACACCCCACACACACCATCCAATATCAGCACTCCACACCCCACACACACTCCATCCAATATCCGCATTCCACACCCCACACACACCATCCAATATCAGCACTCCACACCCCACACACACTCCATCCAATATCCGCACTCCACACCCCACACACACTCCATCCAATATCCGCACTCCACACCCCACACACACCATCCAATATCAGCACTCCACACCCCACACACACTCCATCCAATATCCGCCCTCCACACCCCACACACACCATCCAATATCAGCACTCCACACCCCACACACACTCCATCCAATATCCACACTCCACACCCCACACACACTCCATCCAATATCCACACTTCACACCCCACACACACCATCCAATATCAGCACTCCACACCCCACAAACATTCCATCCAATATCCGCACTCCGCACCCCACACACACTCCATCCAATATCCACACTCCACACCCCACACACACCATCCAATATCAGCACTCCACACCCCACACACACTCCATCCAATACCCACACTCCACACTCCACACACACTCCATCCAATATCCACACTCCACACCACACACACACTCCATCCAATATCAGCACTCCACACCCCACAAACACTCCATCCAATATCCACACTCCACACCCCACACACACGATCCAATATCAGCACTCCACACCCCATAAACACACCATCCAATATCAGCACTCCACACCCCACAAACACTCCATCCAATATCCGCACTCAACACCCCACACACACTCCATCCAATACCCACACTCCACACTCCACACACACTCCATCCAATATCCACACTCCACACCACACACACTCCATCCAATATCAGCACTCCACACCCCACAAACACTCCATCCAATATCCACACTCCACACCCCACACACACCATCCAATATCAGCACTCCACTCCCCACACACACTCCATCCAATATCCACACTCCACACCCCACACACACTCCATCCAATATCCACACTCCACACCCCACACACACCATCCAATATCAGCACTCCACACCCCACAAACACTCCATCCAATATCCGCACTCCACACCCCACACACATTCCATCCAATATCCACACTCCACACCCCACAAACACTCCATCCAATATCAGCACTCCACACCCCACAAACACTCCATCCAATATCCGCACTCCACACCCCACACACACTCCATCTAATATCAGCACTCCACACCCCACAAACACTCCATCCAATATCCACACTCCACACCCCACACACACCATCCAATATCAGCACTCCACACCCCACACACACTCCATCCAATATGCACACCCCACACACACCATCCAATATCAGCACTCCACACCCCACAAACACTCCATCCAATATCCGCAATCCACACCCCACACACATTCCATCCAATATCCACACTCCACACCCCACAAACACTCCATCCAATATCAGCACTCCACACCCCACAAACACTCCACCCAATATCCGCACTCCACACCCCACACACACTCCATCCAATATCAGCACTCCACACCCCACAAACACTCCACCCAATATCCGCACTCCACACCCCACACACACTCCATCCAATGTCAGCACTCCACACCCCACAAACACTCCATCCAATATCCACACTCCACACCCCACACACACCATCCAATATCCACACTCCACACCCCACACACACTCCACCCAATATCCGCACTCCACACCCCACACACACTCCATCCAATATCCACACTCCACACCCCACACACACTCCATCCAATATCCACACTCCGCACCCCACACACACTCCATCCAATATCCGCACTCCACACCCCTCACACACTCCATCCAATATCAGCACTCCACACCCCACACACACTCCATCCAATATCCGCACTCCACACCCCACACACACCCCATCCAATATCCGCACTCCACACCCCACACACACTCCATCCAATATCCGCACCCCACACCCCACCCGCACTCCATCCAATATCCACACTCCACACCCCACACACTCTCCATCCACTATCCACACTCCACACCCCACACACACTCCATCCACTATCCACACTCCACACCCCACACACACTCCATCCAATATCCACACTCCACACCCCACACACGCCATCCACTATCCACACTGCACACCCCACACACACTCCATCCACTATCCACACTCCACACCCCACACACACTCCATCCAATATCCACACTCCACACCCCACACACATTCCATCCAATATCCACACCCCACAGACACTCCATCCAATATCCACACTCCACACACACTGCATCCAATATCCACACTCCACACGCCACACACACTCCATCCAATATCCACACTCCACACGCCACACACACTCCATCCAATATCCGCACTCCACACCCCACACACACTCCACCCAATATCCGCACTCCACACCCCACACACACTCCATCCAATAGCCACACTCCACACACACTCCATCCAATATCCACACTCCACACCACACACACACTCCATCCAATATCCACACTCCACACACATTCCATCCAATATCCACACTCCACACACACTCATCCAATATCCACACTCCACACCACACACACAATCGATCCAATAACCACACTCCACACACACTCCATCCAATATCCACACTCCGCACCCCACACACATTCCATCCAATATCCACACTCCACACACACTCCATCCAATATCCACACTCCACACCCCACACACAATCCATCCAATATCCACACTCCACACCCCACACACACTCCATCCAATATCCACACTCCACACCCCACACACACTCCATCCAATATCCACACTCCACACACACTCCATCCAATATCCACACTCCACACCCCACACACACTCCATCCAATATACACACTCCACACCCCACACACACTCCATCCAATATCCACACTCCACACACACTCCATCCAATATCCACACTCCACACCCCACACACACTCCATCCAATATCCACACTCCACACCCCACACACACTCAATCCAATATCCACACTCCACACCCCACACACACTCCATCCAATATCCACACTCCACACACCCCACACACTCCATCCAATATCCACACCCCACACATACTCCATCCAATAACCACACTCCACACCCCACACACACTCCATCCAATATCCACACTCCACACCCCACACACACTCCATCCAATACCCACACTCCACACACACCATCCAATATCAGCACTCCACACACACTCCATCCAATACCCACTCTCCACACCCCACACACACTCCATCCAATATCCACACTCCACACCCCACACACACTCCATCCAATATCCACACTCCACACCCCACATGCACTCCATCCAATACCCACACTCCACACCCACCATCCAATATCAGCACTCCACACACACTCCATCCAATATCCACACTCCACACCACACACACACTCCATCCAATATCAGCACTCCACACCCCACACACACTCCATCCAATATCCACACTCCACACGCACTCCATCCAATGTCAGCACTCCACACCCCACACACACTCCATCCAATATCCACACTCCACACCCCACACACACTCTATCCAATATCCACACTCCACACCCCACACACACTCCATCCAATATCAGCACTCCACACCCCACAAACACTCCATCCAATATCCACACTCCACACCCCACACACACCATCCAATATCAGCACTCCACACCCCACACACACTCCATCCAATATCCACACTCCACACCCCACACACACTCCATCCAATATCCGCACTCCACACCCCACACACCACACACACTCCATCCAATATCCGCACTCCACACCCCACACGCACTCCATCCAATATCCGCACTCCACACCCCACACACACTCCATCCAATATCCACACTCCACACCCCACACACACTCCATCCAATATCCACACTCCACACCCCACAGACACTCCATCCAATATTCAAACTCCACACCCCACACACACTCCATCCAATCTCCACACTCCACACCACACACACACTCCATCCAATATCCACACTCCACACCCCACACACACTCCATCCAATATCCGCACTCCACACCCCACACACACCATCCAATATCCACACTCCACACACACTCCATCCAATATCAGCACTCCACACCCCACACACACCATCCAATATCCACACTCCACACCCCACAGACACTCCATCCAATATCCACACTCCACACCCCACACACACTCCATCCAATATCCACAATCCACACACACTCCATCCAATATCCGCACTCCACACCCCACACACACCATCCAATATCCACACTCCACACACACTCCATCCAATATCAGCACTCCACACCCCACACACACCATCCAATATCCACACTCCACACCCCACAGACACTCCATCCAATATCGACACTCCACACCCCACACACACTCCATCCAATATCCACACTCCACACACACTCCATCCAATATCCACACTCCACACCACACACACACTCCATCCAATATCCACACTCCATACCCCACACACACTCCATCCAATATCCAAACTCCACACGCCACACCCACTCCATCCAATATCCACACTCCACACCCCACACATACTCCATCCAATATCCACACTCCACACCCCACACACACTCCATCCAATATCAGCACTCCACACCCCACAAACACTCCATCCAATATCAGCACTCCACACCCCACAAACACTCCATCCAATATCAGCACTCCACACCCCACAAACACTCCACCCAATATCCACACTCCACACCCCACAAACACTCCATCCAATATCCACACTCCACACCCCACACACACTCAATCCAATATCCGCACTCCACACCCCACACACACTCCATCCAATATCCGCACTCCACACCCCACACACACTCCATCCAATATCCGCACTCCACACCCCACGCACACTCCATCCAATATCCGCACTCCACACCACACACACATTCCATCCAATATCCACACTCCACACCCCACAAACACTCCATCCAATATCAGCACTCCACACCCCACAAACACTCCATCCAATATCAGCACTCCACACCCCACAAACACTCCATCCAATATCCACACTCCACACCCCACACACACCATCCAATATCAGCACTCCACACCCCACACACACTCCATCCAATATCCACACCCCACACACACCATCCAATATCAGCACTCCACACCCCACACACACTCCATCCAATATCCGCATTCCACACCCCACACACACCATCCAATATCAGCACTCCACACCCCACACACACTCCATCCAATATCCGCACTCCACACCCCACACACACTCCATCCAATATCCGCACTCCACACCCCACACACACCATCCAATATCAGCACTCCACACCCCACACACACTCCATCCAATATCCGCCCTCCACACCCCACACACACCATCCAATATCAGCACTCCACACCCCACACACACTCCATCCAATATCCACACTCCACACCCCACACACACTCCATCCAATATCCACACTTCACACCCCACACACACCATCCAATATCAGCACTCCACACCCCACAAACATTCCATCCAATATCCGCACTCCGCACCCCACACACACTCCATCCAATACCCACACTCCACACTCCACACACACTCCATCCAATATCAGCACTCCACACCCCACAAACACTGCATCCAATATCCGCACTCCACACCCCACACACACTCCATCCAATACCCACACTCCACACTCCACACACACTCCATCCAATATCCACACTCCACACCCCACACACACCATCCAATATCAGCACTCCACACCCCACACACACTCCATCCAATATCCACACCCCACACACACCATCCAATATCAGCACTCCACACCCCACACACACTCCATCCAATATCCGCATTCCACACCCCACACACACCATCCAATATCAGCACTCCACACCCCACACACACTCCATCCAATATCCGCACTCCACACCCCACACACACTCCATCCAATATCCGCACTCCACACCCCACACACACCATCCAATATCAGCACTCCACACCCCACACACACTCCATCCAATATCCACACTCCACACACACTCATCCAATATCCACACTCCACACCACACACACAATCCATCCAATAACCACACTCCACACACACTCCATCCAATATCCACACTCCGCACCCCACACACATTCCATCCAATATCCACACTCCACACACACTCCATCCAATATCCACACTCCACACCCCACACACAATCCATCCAATATCCACACTCCACACCCCACACACACTCCATCCAATATCCACACTCCACACCCCACACACACTCCATCCAATATCCACACTCCACACACACTCCATCCAATATCCACACTCCACACCCCACACACACTCCATCCAATATCCACACTCCACACCCCACACACACTCCATCCAATATCAACACTCCACACACACTCCATCCAATATCCACACTCCACACCCCACACACACTCCATCCAATATCCACACTCCACACCCCACACACACTCAATCCAATATCCACACTCCACACCCCACACACACTCCATCCAATATCCACACTCCACACACCCCACACACTCCATCCAATATCCACACCCCACACATACTCCATCCAATAACCACACTCCACACCCCACACACACTCCATCCAATATCCACACTCCACACCCCACACACACTCCATCCAATACCCACACTCCACACACACCATCCAATATCAGCACTCCACACACACTCCATCCAATACCCACTCTCCACACCCCACACACACTCCATCCAATATCCACACTCCACACCCCACACACACTCCATCCAATATCCACACTCCACACCCCACATGCACTCCATCCAATACCCACACTCCACACCCACCATCCAATATCAGCACTCCACACACACTCCATCCAATATCCACACTCCACACCACACACACACTCCATCCAATATCAGCACTCCACACCCCACACACACTCCATCCAATATCCACACTCCACACGCACTCCATCCAATGTCAGCACTCCACACCCCACACACACTCCATCCAATATCCACACTCCACACCCCACACACACTCTATCCAATATCCACACTCCACACCCCACACACACTCCATCCAATATCAGCACTCCACACCCCACAAACACTCCATCCAATATCCACACTCCACACCCCACACACACCATCCAATATCAGCACTCCACACCCCACACACACTCCATCCAATATCCACACTCCACACCCCACACACACTCCATCCAATATCCGCACTCCACACCCCACACACCACACACACTCCATCCAATATCCGCACTCCACACCCCACACGCACTCCATCCAATATCCGCACTCCACACCCCACACACACTCCATCCAATATCCACACTTCACACCCCACACACACCATCCAATATCAGCACTCCACACCCCACAAACACTCCATCCAATATCCGCACTCCGCACCCCACACACACTCCATCCAATACCCACACTCCACACACACTCCATCCAATATCAGCACTCCACACCCCACAAACACTCCATCCAATATCCGCACTCCACACCCCACACACACTCCATCCAATACCCACACTCCACACGCACTCCATCCAATGTCAGCACTCCACACCCCACACACACTCCATCCAATATCCACACTCCACACCCCACACACACTCTATCCAATATCCACACTCCACACCCCACACACACTCCATCCAATATCAGCACTCCACACCCCACAAACACTCCATCCAATATCCACACTCCACACCCCACACACACCATCCAATATCAGCACTCCACACCCCACACACACTCCATCCAATATCCACACTCCACACCCCACATGCACTCCATCCAATACCCACACTCCACACCCACCATCCAATATCAGCACTCCACACACACTCCATCCAATATCCACACGCCACACCACACACACACTCCATCCAATATCAGCACTCCACACCCCACACACACTCCATCCAATATCCACACTCCACACGCACTCCATCCAATGTCAGCACTCCACACCCCACACACACTCCATCCAATATCCACACTCCACACCCCACACACACTCTATCCAATATCCACACTCCACACCCCACACACACTCCATCCAATATCAGCACTCCACACCCCACAAACACTCCATCCAATATCCACACTCCACACCCCACACACACCATCCAATATCAGCACTCCACACCCCACACACACTCCATCCAATATCCACACTCCACACCCCACACACACTCCATCCAATATCCGCACTCCACACCCCACACACCACACACACTCCATCCAATATCCGCACTCCACACCCCACACGCACTCCATCCAATATCCGCACTCCACACCCCACACACACTCCATCCAATATCCACACTTCACACCCCACACACACCATCCAATATCAGCACTCCACACCCCACAAACACTCCATCCAATATCCGCACTCCGCACCCCACACACACTCCATCCAATACCCACACTCCACACTCCACACACACTCCATCCAATATCAGCACTCCACACCCCACAAACACTCCATCCAATATCCGCACTCCACACCCCACACACACTCCATCCAATACCCACACTCCACACTCCACACACACTCCATCCAATATCCACACTCCACACCACACACACACACTCCATCCAATATCAGCACTCCACACCCCACAAACACTCCATCCAATATCCACACTCCACACCCCACACACACCATCCAATATCAGCACTCCACACCCCACAAACACACCATCCAATATCAGCACTCCACACCCCACAAACACTCCATCCAATATCCGCACTCCACACCCCACACACACTCCATTCAATACCCACACTCCACACACACTCCATCCAATCTCCACACTCCACACCACACACACACTCCATCCAATATCCACACTCCACACCCCACACACACTCCATCCAATATCCGCACTCCACACCCCACACACACCATCCAATATCCACACTCCACACACACTCCATCCAATATCAGCACTCCACACCCCACACACACCATCCAATATCCACACTCCACACCCCACAGACACTCCATCCAATATCGACACTCCACACCCCACACACACTCCATCCAATATCCACACTCCACACACACTCCATCCAATATCCACACTCCACACCACACACACACTCCATCCAATATCCACACTCCATACCCCACACACACTCCATCCAATATCCAAACTCCACACGCCACACCCACTCCATCCAATATCCACACTCCACACCCCACACATACTCCATCCAATATCCACACTCCACACCCCACACACACTCCATCCAATATCAGCACTCCACACCCCACAAACACTCCATCCAATATCAGCACTCCACACCCCACAAACACTCCATCCAATATCAGCACTCCACACCCCACAAACACTCCACCCAATATCCACACTCCACACCCCACAAACACTCCATCCAATATCCACACTCCACACCCCACACACACTCAATCCAATATCCGCACTCCACACCCCACACACACTCCATCCAATATCCGCACTCCACACCCCACACACACTCCATCCAATATCCGCACTCCACACCCCACGCACACTCCATCCAATATCCGCACTCCACACCACACACACATTCCATCCAATATCCACACTCCACACCCCACAAACACTCCATCCAATATCAGCACTCCACACCCCACAAACACTCCATCCAATATCAGCACTCCACACCCCACAAACACTCCATCCAATATCCACACTCCACACCCCACACACACCATCCAATATCAGCACTCCACACCCCACACACACTCCATCCAATATCCACACCCCACACACACCATCCAATATCAGCACTCCACACCCCACACACACTCCATCCAATATCCGCATTCCACACCCCACACACACCATCCAATATCAGCACTCCACACCCCACACACACTCCATCCAATATCCGCACTCCACACCCCACACACACTCCATCCAATATCCGCACTCCACACCCCACACACACCATCCAATATCAGCACTCCACACCCCACACACACTCCATCCAATATCCGCCCTCCACACCCCACACACACCATCCAATATCAGCACTCCACACCCCACACACACTCCATCCAATATCCACACTCCACACCCCACACACACTCCATCCAATATCCACACTTCACACCCCACACACACCATCCAATATCAGCACTCCACACCCCACAAACATTCCATCCAATATCCGCACTCCGCACCCCACACACACTCCATCCAATACCCACACTCCACACTCCACACACACTCCATCCAATATCAGCACTCCACACCCCACAAACACTGCATCCAATATCCGCACTCCACACCCCACACACACTCCATCCAATACCCACACTCCACACTCCACACACACTCCATCCAATATCCACACTCCACACCCCACACACACCATCCAATATCAGCACTCCACACCCCACACACACTCCATCCAATATCCACACCCCACACACACAATCCAATATCAGCACTCCACACCCCACACACACTCCATCCAATATCCGCATTCCACACCCCACACACACCATCCAATATCAGCACTCCACACCCCACACACACTCCATCCAATATCCGCACTCCACACCCCACACACACTCCATCCAATATCCGCACTCCACACCCCACACACACCATCCAATATCAGCACTCCACACCCCACACACACTCCATCCAATATCCGCCCTCCACACCCCACACACACCATCCAATATCAGCACTCCACACCCCACACACACTCCATCCAATATCCACACTCCACACCCCACACACACTCCATCCAATATCCACACTTCACACCCCACACACACCATCCAATATCAGCACTCCACACCCCACAAACATTCCATCCAATATCCGCACTCCGCACCCCACACACACTCCATCCAATATCCACACTCCACACCCCACACACACCATCCAATATCAGCACTCCACACCCCACACACACTCCATCCAATACCCACACTCCACACTCCACACACACTCCATCCAATATCCACACTCCACACCACACACACACTCCATCCAATATCAGCACTCCACACCCCACAAACACTCCATCCAATATCCACACTCCACACCCCACACACACGATCCAATATCAGCACTCCACACCCCATAAACACACCATCCAATATCAGCACTCCACACCCCACAAACACTCCATCCAATATCCGCACTCAACACCCCACACACACTCCATCCAATACCCACACTCCACACTCCACACACACTCCATCCAATATCCACACTCCACACCACACACACTCCATCCAATATCAGCACTCCACACCCCACAAACACTCCATCCAATATCCACACTCCACACCCCACACACACCATCCAATATCAGCACTCCACTCCCCACACACACTCCATCCAATATCCACACTCCACACCCCACACACACTCCATCCAATATCCACACTCCACACCCCACACACACCATCCAATATCAGCACTCCACACCCCACAAACACTCCATCCAATATCCGCACTCCACACCCCACACACATTCCATCCAATATCCACACTCCACACCCCACAAACACTCCATCCAATATCAGCACTCCACACCCCACAAACACTCCATCCAATATCCGCACTCCACACCCCACACACACTCCATCTAATATCAGCACTCCACACCCCACAAACACTCCATCCAATATCCACACTCCACACCCCACACACACCATCCAATATCAGCACTCCACACCCCACACACACTCCATCCAATATGCACACCCCACACACACCATCCAATATCAGCACTCCACACCCCACAAACACTCCATCCAATATCCGCAATCCACACCCCACACACATTCCATCCAATATCCACACTCCACACCCCACAAACACTCCATCCAATATCAGCACTCCACACCCCACAAACACTCCACCCAATATCCGCACTCCACACCCCACACACACTCCATCCAATATCAGCACTCCACACCCCACAAACACTCCACCCAATATCCGCACTCCACACCCCACACACACTCCATCCAATGTCAGCACTCCACACCCCACAAACACTCCATCCAATATCCACACTCCACACCCCACACACACCATCCAATATCCACACTCCACACCCCACACACACTCCACCCAATATCCGCACTCCACACCCCACACACACTCCATCCAATATCCACACTCCACACCCCACACACACTCCATCCAATATCCACACTCCGCACCCCACACACACTCCATCCAATATCCGCACTCCACACCCCTCACACACTCCATCCAATATCAGCACTCCACACCCCACACACACTCCATCCAATATCCGCACTCCACACCCCACACACACCCCATCCAATATCCGCACTCCACACCCCACACACACTCCATCCAATATCCGCACCCCACACCCCACCCGCACTCCATCCAATATCCACACTCCACACCCCACACACTCTCCATCCAATATCCACACTCCACACCCCACACACACTCCATCCACTATCCACACTCCACACCCCACACACACTCCATCCACTATCCACACTCCACACCCCACACACACTCCATCCAATATCCACACTCCACACCCCACACACGCCATCCACTATCCACACTGCACACCCCACACACACTCCATCCACTATCCACACTCCACACCCCACACACACTCCATCCAATATCCACACTCCACACCCCACACACATTCCATCCAATATCCACACCCCACAGACACTCCATCCAATATCCACACTCCACACACACTGCATCCAATATCCACACTCCACACGCCACACACACTCCATCCAATATCCACACTCCACACGCCACACACACTCCATCCAATATCCGCACTCCACACCCCACACACACTCCACCCAATATCCGCACTCCACACCCCACACACACTCCATCCAATAGCCACACTCCACACACACTCCATCCAATATCCACACTCCACACCACACACACACTCCATCCAATATCCACACTCCACACACATTCCATCCAATATCCACACTCCACACACACTCATCCAATATCCACACTCCACACCACACACACAATCGATCCAATAACCACACTCCACACACACTCCATCCAATATCCACACTCCGCACCCCACACACATTCCATCCAATATCCACACTCCACACACACTCCATCCAATATCCACACTCCACACCCCACACACAATCCATCCAATATCCACACTCCACACCCCACACACACTCCATCCAATATCCACACTCCACACCCCACACACACTCCATCCAATATCCACACTCCACACACACTCCATCCAATATCCACACTCCACACCCCACACACACTCCATCCAATATACACACTCCACACCCCACACACACTCCATCCAATATCCACACTCCACACACACTCCATCCAATATCCACACTCCACACCCCACACACACTCCATCCAATATCCACACTCCACACCCCACACACACTCAATCCAATATCCACACTCCACACCCCACACACACTCCATCCAATATCCACACTCCACACACCCCACACACTCCATCCAATATCCACACCCCACACATACTCCATCCAATAACCACACTCCACACCCCACACACACTCCATCCAATATCCACACTCCACACCCCACACACACTCCATCCAATACCCACACTCCACACACACCATCCAATATCAGCACTCCACACACACTCCATCCAATACCCACTCTCCACACCCCACACACACTCCATCCAATATCCACACTCCACACCCCACACACACTCCATCCAATATCCACACTCCACACCCCACATGCACTCCATCCAATACCCACACTCCACACCCACCATCCAATATCAGCACTCCACACACACTCCATCCAATATCCACACTCCACACCACACACACACTCCATCCAATATCAGCACTCCACACCCCACACACACTCCATCCAATATCCACACTCCACACGCACTCCATCCAATGTCAGCACTCCACACCCCACACACACTCCATCCAATATCCACACTCCACACCCCACACACACTCTATCCAATATCCACACTCCACACCCCACACACACTCCATCCAATATCAGCACTCCACACCCCACAAACACTCCATCCAATATCCACACTCCACACCCCACACACACCATCCAATATCAGCACTCCACACCCCACACACACTCCATCCAATATCCACACTCCACACCCCACACACACTCCATCCAATATCCGCACTCCACACCCCACACACCACACACACTCCATCCAATATCCGCACTCCACACCCCACACGCACTCCATCCAATATCCGCACTCCACACCCCACACACACTCCATCCAATATCCACACTCCACACCCCACACACACTCCATCCAATATCCACACTCCACACCCCACAGACACTCCATCCAATATTCAAACTCCACACCCCACACACACTCCATCCAATCTCCACACTCCACACCACACACACACTCCATCCAATATCCACACTCCACACCCCACACACACTCCATCCAATATCCGCACTCCACACCCCACACACACCATCCAATATCCACACTCCACACACACTCCATCCAATATCAGCACTCCACACCCCACACACACCATCCAATATCCACACTCCACACCCCACAGACACTCCATCCAATATCCACACTCCACACCCCACACACACTCCATCCAATATCCACAATCCACACACACTCCATCCAATATCCGCACTCCACACCCCACACACACCATCCAATATCCACACTCCACACACACTCCATCCAATATCAGCACTCCACACCCCACACACACCATCCAATATCCACACTCCACACCCCACAGACACTCCATCCAATATCGACACTCCACACCCCACACACACTCCATCCAATATCCACACTCCACACACACTCCATCCAATATCCACACTCCACACCACACACACACTCCATCCAATATCCACACTCCATACCCCACACACACTCCATCCAATATCCAAACTCCACACGCCACACCCACTCCATCCAATATCCACACTCCACACCCCACACATACTCCATCCAATATCCACACTCCACACCCCACACACACTCCATCCAATATCAGCACTCCACACCCCACAAACACTCCATCCAATATCAGCACTCCACACCCCACAAACACTCCATCCAATATCAGCACTCCACACCCCACAAACACTCCACCCAATATCCACACTCCACACCCCACAAACACTCCATCCAATATCCACACTCCACACCCCACACACACTCAATCCAATATCCGCACTCCACACCCCACACACACTCCATCCAATATCCGCACTCCACACCCCACACACACTCCATCCAATATCCGCACTCCACACCCCACGCACACTCCATCCAATATCCGCACTCCACACCACACACACATTCCATCCAATATCCACACTCCACACCCCACAAACACTCCATCCAATATCAGCACTCCACACCCCACAAACACTCCATCCAATATCAGCACTCCACACCCCACAAACACTCCATCCAATATCCACACTCCACACCCCACACACACCATCCAATATCAGCACTCCACACCCCACACACACTCCATCCAATATCCACACCCCACACACACCATCCAATATCAGCACTCCACACCCCACACACACTCCATCCAATATCCGCATTCCACACCCCACACACACCATCCAATATCAGCACTCCACACCCCACACACACTCCATCCAATATCCGCACTCCACACCCCACACACACTCCATCCAATATCCGCACTCCACACCCCACACACACCATCCAATATCAGCACTCCACACCCCACACACACTCCATCCAATATCCGCCCTCCACACCCCACACACACCATCCAATATCAGCACTCCACACCCCACACACACTCCATCCAATATCCACACTCCACACCCCACACACACTCCATCCAATATCCACACTTCACACCCCACACACACCATCCAATATCAGCACTCCACACCCCACAAACATTCCATCCAATATCCGCACTCCGCACCCCACACACACTCCATCCAATACCCACACTCCACACTCCACACACACTCCATCCAATATCAGCACTCCACTCCCCACAAACACTGCATCCAATATCCGCACTCCACACCCCACACACACTCCATCCAATACCCACACTCCACACTCCACACACACTCCATCCAATATCCACACTCCACACCCCACACACACCATCCAATATCAGCACTCCACACCCCACACACACTCCATCCAATATCCACACCCCACACACACCATCCAATATCAGCACTCCACACCCCACACACACTCCATCCAATATCCGCATTCCACACCCCACACACACCATCCAATATCAGCACTCCACACCCCACACACACTCCATCCAATATCCGCACTCCACACCCCACACACACTCCATCCAATATCCGCACTCCACACCCCACACACACCATCCAATATCAGCACTCCACACCCCACACACACTCCATCCAATATCCGCCCTCCACACCCCACACACACCATCCAATATCAGCACTCCACACCCCACACACACTCCATCCAATATCCACACTCCACACCCCACACACACTCCATCCAATATCCACACTTCACACCCCACACACACCATCCAATATCAGCACTCCACACCCCACAAACATTCCATCCAATATCCGCACTCCGCACCCCACACACACTCCATCCAATATCCACACTCCACACCCCACACACACCATCCAATATCAGCACTCCACACCCCACACACACTCCATCCAATACCCACACTCCACACTCCACACACACTCCATCCAATATCCACACTCCACACCACACACACACTCCATCCAATATCAGCACTCCACACCCCACAAACACTCCATCCAATATCCACACTCCACACCCCACACACACGATCCAATATCAGCACTCCACACCCCATAAACACACCATCCAATATCAGCACTCCACACCCCACAAACACTCCATCCAATATCCGCACTCAACACCCCACACACACTCCATCCAATACCCACACTCCACACTCCACACACACTCCATCCAATATCCACACTCCACACCACACACACTCCATCCAATATCAGCACTCCACACCCCACAAACACTCCATCCAATATCCACACTCCACACCCCACACACACCATCCAATATCAGCACTCCACTCCCCACACACACTCCATCCAATATCCACACTCCACACCCCACACACACTCCATCCAATATCCACACTCCACACCCCACACACACCATCCAATATCAGCACTCCACACCCCACAAACACTCCATCCAATATCCGCACTCCACACCCCACACACATTCCATCCAATATCCACACTCCACACCCCACAAACACTCCATCCAATATCAGCACTCCACACCCCACAAACACTCCATCCAATATCCGCACTCCACACCCCACACACACTCCATCTAATATCAGCACTCCACACCCCACAAACACTCCATCCAATATCCACACTCCACACCCCACACACACCATCCAATATCAGCACTCCACACCCCACACACACTCCATCCAATATGCACACCCCACACACACCATCCAATATCAGCACTCCACACCCCACAAACACTCCATCCAATATCCGCAATCCACACCCCACACACATTCCATCCAATATCCACACTCCACACCCCACAAACACTCCATCCAATATCAGCACTCCACACCCCACAAACACTCCACCCAATATCCGCACTCCACACCCCACACACACTCCATCCAATATCAGCACTCCACACCCCACAAACACTCCACCCAATATCCGCACTCCACACCCCACACACACTCCATCCAATGTCAGCACTCCACACCCCACAAACACTCCATCCAATATCCACACTCCACACCCCACACACACCATCCAATATCCACACTCCACACCCCACACACACTCCACCCAATATCCGCACTCCACACCCCACACACACTCCATCCAATATCCACACTCCACACCCCACACACACTCCATCCAATATCCACACTCCGCACCCCACACACACTCCATCCAATATCCGCACTCCACACCCCTCACACACTCCATCCAATATCAGCACTCCACACCCCACACACACTCCATCCAATATCCGCACTCCACACCCCACACACACCCCATCCAATATCCGCACTCCACACCCCACACACACTCCATCCAATATCCGCACCCCACACCCCACCCGCACTCCATCCAATATCCACACTCCACACCCCACACACTCTCCATCCAATATCCACACTCCACACCCCACACACACTCCATCCACTATCCACACTCCACACCCCACACACACTCCATCCACTATCCACACTCCACACCCCACACACACTCCATCCAATATCCACACTCCACACCCCACACACGCCATCCACTATCCACACTGCACACCCCACACACACTCCATCCACTATCCACACTCCACACCCCACACACACTCCATCCAATATCCACACTCCACACCCCACACACATTCCATCCAATATCCACACCCCACAGACACTCCATCCAATATCCACACTCCACACACACTGCATCCAATATCCACACTCCACACGCCACACACACTCCATCCAATATCCACACTCCACACTCCACACACACTCCATCCAATATCCGCACTCCACACCCCACACACACTCCACCCAATATCCGCACTCCACACCCCACACACACTCCATCCAATAGCCACACTCCACACACACTCCATCCAATATCCACACTCCACACCACACACACACTCCATCCAATATCCACACTCCACACACATTCCATCCAATATCCACACTCCACACACACTCATCCAATATCCACACTCCACACCACACACACAATCGATCCAATAACCACACTCCACACACACTCCATCCAATATCCACACTCCGCACCCCACACACATTCCATCCAATATCCACACTCCACACACACTCCATCCAATATCCACACTCCACACCCCACACACAATCCATCCAATATCCACACTCCACACCCCACACACACTCCATCCAATATCCACACTCCACACCCCACACACACTCCATCCAATATCCACACTCCACACACACTCCATCCAATATCCACACTCCACACCCCACACACACTCCATCCAATATACACACTCCACACCCCACACACACTCCATCCAATATCCACACTCCACACACACTCCATCCAATATCCACACTCCACACCCCACACACACTCCATCCAATATCCACACTCCACACCCCACACACACTCAATCCAATATCCACACTCCACACCCCACACACACTCCATCCAATATCCACACTCCACACACCCCACACACTCCATCCAATATCCACACCCCACACATACTCCATCCAATAACCACACTCCACACCCCACACACACTCCATCCAATATCCACACTCCACACCCCACACACACTCCATCCAATACCCACACTCCACACACACCATCCAATATCAGCACTCCACACACACTCCATCCAATACCCACTCTCCACACCCCACACACACTCCATCCAATATCCACACTCCACACCCCACACACACTCCATCCAATATCCACACTCCACACCCCACATGCACTCCATCCAATACCCACACTCCACACCCACCATCCAATATCAGCACTCCACACACACTCCATCCAATATCCACACTCCACACCACACACACACTCCATCCAATATCAGCACTCCACACCCCACACACACTCCATCCAATATCCACACTCCACACGCACTCCATCCAATGTCAGCACTCCACACCCCACACACACTCCATCCAATATCCACAATCCACACCCCACACACACTCTATCCAATATCCACACTCCACACCCCACACACACTCCATCCAATATCAGCACTCCACACCCCACAAACACTCCATCCAATATCCACACTCCACACCCCACACACACCATCCAATATCAGCACTCCACACCCCACACACACTCCATCCAATATCCACACTCCACACCCCACACACACTCCATCCAATATCCGCACTCCACACCCCACACACCACACACACTCCATCCAATATCCGCACTCCACACCCCACACGCACTCCATCCAATATCCGCACTCCACACCCCACACACACTCCATCCAATATCCACACTCCACACCCCACACACACTCCATCCAATATCCACACTCCACACCCCACAGACACTCCATCCAATATTCAAACTCCACACCCCACACACACTCCATCCAATCTCCACACTCCACACCACACACACACTCCATCCAATATCCACACTCCACACCCCACACACACTCCATCCAATATCCGCACTCCACACCCCACACACACCATCCAATATCCACACTCCACACACACTCCATCCAATATCAGCACTCCACACCCCACACACACCATCCAATATCCACACTCCACACCCCACAGACACTCCATCCAATATCCACACTCCACACCCCACACACACTCCATCCAATATCCACAATCCACACACACTCCATCCAATATCCACACTCCACACCACACACACACTCCATCCAATATCCACACTCCATACCCCACACACACTCCATCCAATATCCAAACTCCACACGCCACACCCACTCCATCCAATATCCACACTCCACACCCCACACATACTCCATCCAATATCCACACTCCACACCCCACACACACTCCATCCAATATCAGCACTCCACACCCCACAAACACTCCATCCAATATCAGCACTCCACACCCCACAAACACTCCATCCAATATCAGCACTCCACACCCCACAAACACTCCACCCAATATCCACACTCCACACCCCACAAACACTCCATCCAATATCCACACTCCACACCCCACACACACTCAATCCAATATCCGCACTCCACACCCCACACACACTCCATCCAATATCCGCACTCCACACCCCACACACACTCCATCCAATATCCGCACTCCACACCCCACGCACACTCCATCCAATATCCGCACTCCACACCCCACACACATTCCATCCAATATCCACACTCCACACCCCACAAACACTCCATCCAATATCCACACTCCACACCCCACACACATTCCATCCAATATCCACACCCCACAGACACTCCATCCAATATCCACACTCCACACACACTGCATCCAATATCCACACTCCACACCCCACACACACTCCATCCAATATCCACACTCCACACTCCACACACACTCCATCCAATATCCGCACTCCACACCCCACACACACTCCACCCAATATCCGCACTCCACACCCCACACACACTCCATCCAATAGCCACACTCCACACACACTCCATCCAATATCCACACTCCACACCACACACACACTCCATCCAATATCCACACTCCACACACATTCCATCCAATATCCACACTCCACACACACTCATCCAATATCCACACTCCACACCACACACACAATCGATCCAATAACCACACTCCACACACACTCCATCCAATATCCACACTCCGCACCCCACACACATTCCATCCAATATCCACACTCCACACACACTCCATCCAATATCCACACTCCACACCCCACACACAATCCATCCAATATCCACACTCCACACCCCACACACACTCCATCCAATATCCACACTCCACACCCCACACACACTCCATCCAATATCCACACTCCACACACACTCCATCCAATATCCACACTCCACACCCCACACACACTCCATCCAATATACACACTCCACACCCCACACACACTCCATCCAATATCCACACTCCACACACACTCCATCCAATATCCACACTCCACACCCCACACACACTCCATCCAATATCCACACTCCACACCCCACACACACTCAATCCAATATCCACACTCCACACCCCACACACACTCCATCCAATATCCACACTCCACACACCCCACACACTCCATCCAATATCCACACCCCACACATACTCCATCCAATAACCACACTCCACACCCCACACACACTCCATCCAATATCCACACTCCACACCCCACACACACTCCATCCAATACCCACACTCCACACACACCATCCAATATCAGCACTCCACACACACTCCATCCAATACCCACTCTCCACACCCCACACACACTCCATCCAATATCCACACTCCACACCCCACACACACTCCATCCAATATCCACACTCCACACCCCACATGCACTCCATCCAATACCCACACTCCACACCCACCATCCAATAGCAGCACTCCACACACACTCCATCCAATATCCACACTCCACACCACACACACACTCCATCCAATATCAGCACTCCACACCCCACACACACTCCATCCAATATCCACACTCCACACGCACTCCATCCAATGTCAGCACTCCACACCCCACACACACTCCATCCAATATCCACACTCCACACCCCACACACACTCTATCCAATATCCACACTCCACACCCCACACACACTCCATCCAATATCAGCACTCCACACCCCACAAACACTCCATCCAATATCCACACTCCACACCCCACACACACCATCCAATATCAGCACTCCACACCCCACACACACTCCATCCAATATCCACACTCCACACCCCACACACACTCCATCCAATATCCGCACTCCACACCCCACACACCACACACACTCCATCCAATATCCGCACTCCACACCCCACACGCACTCCATCCAATATCCGCACTCCACACCCCACACACACTCCATCCAATATCCACACTCCACACCCCACACACACTCCATCCAATATCCACACTCCACACCCCACAGACACTCCATCCAATATTCAAACTCCACACCCCACACACACTCCATCCAATCTCCACACTCCACACCACACACACACTCCATCCAATATCCACACTCCACACCCCACACACACTCCATCCAATATCCGCACTCCACACCCCACACACACCATCCAATATCCACACTCCACACACACTCCATCCAATATCAGCACTCCACACCCCACACACACCATCCAATATCCACACTCCACACCCCACAGACACTCCATCCAATATCCACACTCCACACCCCACACACACTCCATCCAATATCCACAATCCACACACACTCCATCCAATATCCACACTCCACACCACACACACACTCCATCCAATATCCACACTCCATACCCCACACACACTCCATCCAATATCCAAACTCCACACGCCACACCCACTCCATCCAATATCCACACTCCACACCCCACACATACTCCATCCAATATCCACACTCCACACCCCACACACACTCCATCCAATATCAGCACTCCACACCCCACAAACACTCCATCCAATATCAGCACTCCACACCCCACAAACACTCCATCCAATATCAGCACTCCACACCCCACAAACACTCCACCCAATATCCACACTCCACACCCCACAAACACTCCATCCAATATCCACACTCCACACCCCACACACACTCAATCCAATATCCGCACTCCACACCCCACACACACTCCATCCAATATCCGCACTCCACACCCCACACACACTCCATCCAATATCCGCACTCCACACCCCACGCACACTCCATCCAATATCCGCACTCCACACCCCACACACATTCCATCCAATATCCACACTCCACACCCCACAAACACTCCATCCAATATCAGCACTCCACACCCCACAAACACTCCATCCAATATCAGCACTCCACACCCCACAAACACTCCATTCAATATCCACACTCCACACCCCACACACACCATCCAATATCAGCACTCCACACCCCACACACACTCCATCCAATATCCACACCCCACACACACCATCCAATATCAGCACTCCACACCCCACACACACTCCATCCAATATCCGCATTCCACACCCCACACACACCATCCAATATCAGCACTCCACACCCCACACACACTCCATCCAATATCCGCACTCCACACCCCACACACACTCCATCCAATATCCGCACTCCACACCCCACACACACCATCCAATATCAGCACTCCACACCCCACACACACTCCATCCAATATCCGCCCTCCACACCCCACACACACCATCCAATATCAGCACTCCACACCCCACACACACTCCATCCAATATCCACACTCCACACCCCACACACACTCCATCCAATATCCACACTTCACACCCCACACACACCATCCAATATCAGCACTCCACACCCCACAAACATTCCATCCAATATCCGCACTCCGCACCCCACACACACTCCATCCAATACCCACACTCCACACTCCACACACACTCCATCCAATATCAGCACTCCACACCCCACAAACACTGCATCCAATATCCGCACTCCACACCCCACACACACTCCATCCAATACCCACACTCCACACACACTCCATCCAATATCCACACTCCACACCACACACACACTCCATCCAATATCAGCACTCCACACCCCACAAACACTCCATCCAATATCCACACTCCACACCCCACACACACGATCCAATATCAGCACTCCACACCCCATAAACACACCATCCAATATCAGCACTCCACACCCCACAAACACTCCATCCAATATCCGCACTCAACACCCCACACACACTCCATCCAATACCCACACTCCACACTCCACACACACTCCATCCAATATCCACACTCCACACCACACACACACTCCATCCAATATCAACACTCCACACCCCACAAACACTCCATCCAATATCCACACTCCACACCCCACACACACCATCCAATATCAGCACTCCACTCCCCACACACACTCCATCCAATATCCACACTCCACACCCCACACACACTCCATCCAAAAGCCACACTCCACACCCCACACACACCATCCAATATCAGCACTCCACACCCCACAAACACTCCATCCAATATCCGCACTCCACACCCCACACACATTCCATCCAATATCCACACTCCACACCCCACAAACACTCCATCCAATATCAGCACTCCACACCCCACAAACACTCCATCCAATATCCGCACTCCACACCCCACACACACTCCATCTAATATCAGCACTCCACACCCCACAAACACTCCATCCAATATCCACACTCCACACCCCACACACACCATCCAATATCAGCACTCCACACCCCACACACACTCCATCCAATATGTACACCCCACACACACCATCCAATATCAGCACTCCACACCCCAAACACACCATCCAATATCAGCACTCCACACCCTACAAACACTCCATCCAATATCCGCAATCCACACCCCACACACATTCCATCCAATATCCACACTCCACACCCCACAAACACTCCATCCAATATCAGCACTCCACACCCCACAAACACTCCATCCAATATCCGCAATCCACACCCCACACACATTCCATCCAATATCCACACTCCACACCCCACAAACACTCCATCCAATATCAGCACTCCACACCCCATAAACACTCCATCCAATATCCGCACTCCACACCCGACACACACTCCATCCAATATCAGCACTCCACACCCCACAAACACTCCATCCAATATCCACACTCCACACCCCACACACTCCATCCAATATCCGCACTCCACACCCCACACACACTCCATCCAATACCCACACTCCACACACACTCCATCCAATATCCACACTCCACACCACACACACACTCCATCCAATATCAGCACTCCACACCCCACACACACTATCCAATATCAGCACTCCACACCCCATAAACACACCATCCAATATCAGCACTCCACACCCCACAAACACTCCATCCAATATCCGCACTCAACACCCCACACACACTCCATCCAATACCCACACTCCACACTCCACACACACTCCATCCAATATCCACACTCCACACCACACACACACTCCATCCAATATCAGCACTCCACACCCCACAAACACTCCATCCAATATCCACACTCCACACCCCACACACACCATCCAATATCAGCACTCCACTCCCCACACACACTCCATCCAATATCCACACTCCACACCCCACACGCACTCCATCCAATATCCACACTCCACACCCCACACACACCATCCAATATCAGCACTCCACGCCCCACAAACACTCCATCCAATATCCGCACTCCACACCCCACACACATTCCATCCAATATCCACACTCCACACCCCACAAACACTCCATCCAATATCAGCACTCCACACCCCACAAACACTCCATCCAATATCCGCACTCAGCACCCCACACACACTCCATCCATTATCAGCACTCCACACCCCACAAACACTCCATCCAATATCCACACTCCACACCCCACACACACCATCCAATATCAGCACTCCATACCCCACACACACTCCATCCAATATCCACACCCCACACACACCATCCAATATCAGCACTCCACACCCCAAACACACCATCCAATATCAGCACTCCACACCCCACAAACACTCCATCCAATATCCGCAATCCACACCCCACACACATTCCATCCAATATCCACACTCCACACCCCACAAACACTCCATCCAATATCAGCACTCCACACCCCACAAACACTCCATCCAATATCCGCACTCCACACCCCACACACACTCCATCCAATATCAGCACTCCACACCCCACAAACACTCCATCCAATATCCACACTCCACACCCCACACACACCATCCAATATCAGCACTCCACACCCCACACACACTCCATCCAATATCCACACTCCACACCCCACACACACCATCCAATATCCACACTCCACACCCCACACACACTCCCCCCAATATCCGCACTCCACACCACACACACACTCCATCCAATATCCACACTCCACACCCCACACACACTCCATCCAATATCCACACTCCGCACCCCACACACACTCCATCCAATATCCGCACTCCACACCCCTCACACACTCCATCCAATATCAGCACTCCACACCCCACACACACTCCATCCAATATCCGCACTCCACACCCCACACACACCCCATCCAATATCCGCACTCCACACCCCACACGCACTCCATCCAATATCCGCACTCCACACCCCACACGCACTCCATCCAATATCCACACTCCACACCCCACACACTCTCCATCCAATATCCACACTCCACACCCACTCCATCCACTATCCACACTCCACACCCCACACACACTCCATCCACTATCCACACTCCACACCCCACACACACTCCATCCAATATCCACACCCCACACACGCCATCCACTATCCACACTCCACACCCCACACACACTCCATCCACTATCCACACTCCACACCCAACACACACTCCATCCAATATCCACACTCCACACCCCACACACATTCCATCCAATATCCACACCCCACAGACACTCCATCCAATATCCACACTCCACACACACTGCATCCAATATCCACACTCCACACACACTCCATCCAATATCCACACTCCACACTCCACACACACTCCATCCAATATCCGCACTCCACACCCCACACACACTCCATCCAATATCCGCACTCCACACCCCACACACACTCCATCCAATAGCCACACTCCACACACACTCCATCCAATATCCACACTCCACACCACACACACACTCCATCCAATATCCACACTCCACACACATTCCATCCAATATCCACACTCCACACACACTCATCCAATATCCACACTCCACACCACACACACAATCCATCCAATAACCACACTCAACACACACTCCATCCAATATCCACACTCCGCACCCCACACACATTCCATCCAATATCCACACTCCACACACACTCCATCCAATATCCACACTCCACACCCCACACACAATCCATCCAATATCCACACTCCACACCCCACACACACTCCATCCAATATCCACACTCCACACCCCACACACACTCCATCCAATATCCACACTCCACACACACTCCATCAAATATCCACACTCCACACCCACTCCATCCAATATCAACACTCCACACCCCACACACACTCCATCCAATATCCACACTCCACACACACTCCATCCAATATCCACACTCCACACCCCACACACACTCCATCCAATATCCACACTCCACACCCCACACACACTCCATCCAATATCCACACTCCACACCCCACACACACTCCATCCAATATCCACACTCCACACACCCCACACACTCCATCCAATATCCACACCCCACACATACTCCATCCAATATCCACATTCCACACCCCACACACACTCCATCCAATATCCACACTCCACACCCCACACACACTCCATCCAATATCCACACTCCACACCCCACACACACTCCATCCAATATCCACACTCCACACCCCACATGCACTCCATCCAATACCCACACTCCACACACCCCACACACTCCATCCAATATCCACACCCCACACATACTCCATCCAATAACCACACTCCACACCCCACACACACTCCATCCAATATCCACACTCCACACCCCACACACACTCCATCCAATACCCACACTCCACACACACCATCCAATATCAGCACTCCACACACACTCCATCCAATACCCACTCTCCACACCCCACACACACTCCATCCAATATCCACACTCCACACCCCACACACACTCCATCCAATATCCACACTCCACACCCCACATGCACTCCATCCAATACCCACACTCCACACCCACCATCCAATATCAGCACTCCACACACACTCCATCCAATATCCACACTCCACACCACACACACACTCCATCCAATATCAGCACTCCACACCCCACACACACTCCATCCAATATCCACACTCCACACGCACTCCATCCAATGTCAGCACTCCACACCCCACACACACTCCATCCAATATCCACACTCCACACCCCACACACACTCTATCCAATATCCACACTCCACACCCCACACACACTCCATCCAATATCAGCACTCCACACCCCACAAACACTCCATCCAATATCCACACTCCACACCCCACACACACCATCCAATATCAGCACTCCACACCCCACACACACTCCATCCAATATCCACACTCCACACCCCACACACACTCCATCCAATATCCGCACTCCACACCCCACACACCACACACACTCCATCCAATATCCGCACTCCACACCCCACACGCACTCCATCCAATATCCGCACTCCACACCCCACACACACTCCATCCAATATCCACACTCCACACCCCACACACACTCCATCCAATATCCACACTCCACACCCCACAGACACTCCATCCAATATTCAAACTCCACACCCCACACACACTCCATCCAATCTCCACACTCCACACCACACACACACTCCATCCAATATCCACACTCCACACCCCACACACACTCCATCCAATATCCGCACTCCACACCCCACACACACCATCCAATATCCACACTCCACACACACTCCATCCAATATCAGCACTCCACACCCCACACACACCATCCAATATCCACACTCCACACCCCACAGACACTCCATCCAATATCCACACTCCACACCCCACACACACTCCATCCAATATCCACAATCCACACACACTCCATCCAATATCCACACTCCACACCACACACACACTCCATCCAATATCCACACTCCATACCCCACACACACTCCATCCAATATCCAAACTCCACACGCCACACCCACTCCATCCAATATCCACACTCCACACCCCACACATACTCCATCCAATATCCACACTCCACACCCCACACACACTCCATCCAATATCAGCACTCCACACCCCACAAACACTCCATCCAATATCAGCACTCCACACCCCACAAACACTCCATCCAATATCAGCACTCCACACCCCACAAACACTCCACCCAATATCCACACTCCACACCCCACAAACACTCCATCCAATATCCACACTCCACACCCCACACACACTCAATCCAATATCCGCACTCCACACCCCACACACACTCCATCCAATATCCGCACTCCACACCCCACACACACTCCATCCAATATCCGCACTCCACACCCCACGCACACTCCATCCAATATCCGCACTCCACACCCCACACACATTCCATCCAATATCCACACTCCACACCCCACAAACACTCCATCCAATATCAGCACTCCACACCCCACAAACACTCCATCCAATATCAGCACTCCACACCCCACAAACACTCCATTCAATATCCACACTCCACACCCCACACACACCATCCAATATCAGCACTCCACACCCCACACACACTCCATCCAATATCCACACCCCACACACACCATCCAATATCAGCACTCCACACCCCACACACACTCCATCCAATATCCGCATTCCACACCCCACACACACCATCCAATATCAGCACTCCACACCCCACACACACTCCATCCAATATCCGCACTCCACACCCCACACACACTCCATCCAATATCCGCACTCCACACCCCACACACACCATCCAATATCAGCACTCCACACCCCACACACACTCCATCCAATATCCGCCCTCCACACCCCACACACACCATCCAATATCAGCACTCCACACCCCACACACACTCCATCCAATATCCACACTCCACACCCCACACACACTCCATCCAATATCCACACTTCACACCCCACACACACCATCCAATATCAGCACTCCACACCCCACAAACATTCCATCCAATATCCGCACTCCGCACCCCACACACACTCCATCCAATACCCACACTCCACACTCCACACACACTCCATCCAATATCAGCACTCCACACCCCACAAACACTGCATCCAATATCCGCACTCCACACCCCACACACACTCCATCCAATACCCACACTCGACACACACT
The DNA here is from genome assembly GCF_047496885.1 of Scyliorhinus torazame. Classification (NCBI taxonomy): domain Eukaryota; kingdom Metazoa; phylum Chordata; class Chondrichthyes; order Carcharhiniformes; family Scyliorhinidae; genus Scyliorhinus; species Scyliorhinus torazame. Next base: position 40,823,488 of record NC_092716.1, read on the forward strand.
CCATCCAATATCCACACTCCACACCACACACACACTCCATCCAATATCAGCACTCCACACCCCACAAACACTCCATCCAATATCCACACTCCACACCCCACACACACGATCCAATATCAGCACTCCACACCCCATAAACACACCATCCAATATCAGCACTCCACACCCCACAAACACTCCATCCAATATCCGCACTCAACACCCCACACACACTCCATCCAATACCCACACTCCACACTCCACACACACTCCATCCAATATCCACACTCCACACCACACACACACTCCATCCAATATCAACACTCCACACCCCACAAACACTCCATCCAATATCCACACTCCACACCCCACACACACCATCCAATATCAGCACTCCACTCCCCACACACACTCCATCCAATATCCACACTCCACACCCCACACACACTCCATCCAATATCCACACTCCACACCCCACACACACCATCCAATATCAGCACTCCACACCCCACAAACACTCCATCCAATATCCGCACTCCACACCCCACACACATTCCATCCAATATCCACACTCCACACCCCACAAACACTCCATCCAATATCAGCACTCCACACCCCACAAACACTCCATCCAATATCCGCACTCCACACCCCACACACACTCCATCTAATATCAGCACTCCACACCCCACAAACACTCCATCCAATATCCACACTCCACACCCCACACACACCATCCAATATCAGCACTCCACACCCCACACACACTCCATCCAATATGTACACCCCACACACACCATCCAATATCAGCACTCCACACCCCAAACACACCATCCAATATCAGCACTCCACACCCTACAAACACTCCATCCAATATCCGCAATCCACACCCCACACACATTCCATCCAATATCCACACTCCACACCCCACAAACACTCCATCCAATATCAGCACTCCACACCCCACAAACACTCCATCCAATATCCGCAATCCACACCCCACACACATTCCATCCAATATCCACACTCCACACCCCACAAACACTCCATCCAATATCAGCACTCCACACCCCATAAACACTCCATCCAATATCCGCACTCCACACCCGACACACACTCCATCCAATATCAGCACTCCACACCCCACAAACACTCCATCCAATATCCACACTCCACACCCCACACACTCCATCCAATATCCGCACTCCACACCCCACACACACTCCATCCAATACCCACACTCCACACTCCACACACACTCCATCCAATATCCACACTCCACACCACACACACACTCCATCCAATATCAGCACTCCACACCCCACACACACTATCCAATATCAGCACTCCACACCCCATAAACACACCATCCAATATCAGCACTCCACACCCCACAAACACTCCATCCAATATCCGCACTCAACACCCCACACACACTCCATCCAATACCCACACTCCACACTCCACACACACTCCATCCAATATCCACACTCCACACCACACACACACTCCATCCAATATCAGCACTCCACACCCCACAAACACTCCATCCAATATCCACACTCCACACCCCACACACACCATCCAATATCAGCACTCCACTCCCCACACACACTCCATCCAATATCCACACTCCACACCCCACACACACTCCATCCAATATCCACACTCCACACCCCACACACACCATCCAATATCAGCACTCCACGCCCCACAAACACTCCATCCAATATCCGCACTCCACACCCCACACACATTCCATCCAATATCCACACTCCACACCCCACAAACACTCCATCCAATATCAGCACTCCACACCCCACAAACACTCCATCCAATATCCGCACTCAGCACCCCACACACACTCCATCCATTATCAGCACTCCACACCCCACAAACACTCCATCCAATATCCACACTCCACACCCCACACACACCATCCAATATCAGCACTCCATACCCCACACACACTCCATCCAATATCCACACCCCACACACACCATCCAATATCAGCACTCCACACCCCAAACACACCATCCAATATCAGCACTCCACACCCCACAAACACTCCATCCAATATCCGCAATCCACACCCCACACACATTCCATCCAATATCCACACTCCACACCCCACAAACACTCCATCCAATATCAGCACTCCACACCCCACAAACACTCCATCCAATATCCGCACTCCACACCCCACACACACTCCATCCAATATCAGCACTCCACACCCCACAAACACTCCATCCAATATCCACACTCCACACCCCACACACACCATCCAATATCAGCACTCCACACCCCACACACACTCCATCCAATATCCACACTCCACACCCCACACACACCATCCAATATCCACACTCCACACCCCACACACACTCCCCCCAATATCCGCACTCCACACCACACACACACTCCATCCAATATCCACACTCCACACCCCACACACACTCCATCCAATATCCACACTCCGCACCCCACACACACTCCATCCAATATCCGCACTCCACACCCCTCACACACTCCATCCAATATCAGCACTCCACACCCCACACACACTCCATCCAATATCCGCACTCCACACCCCACACACACCCCATCCAATATCCGCACTCCACACCCCACACGCACTCCATCCAATATCCGCACTCCACACCCCACACGCACTCCATCCAATATCCACACTCCACACCCCACACACTCTCCATCCAATATCCACACTCCACACCCACTCCATCCACTATCCACACTCCACACCCCACACACACTCCATCCACTATCCACACTCCACACCCCACACACACTCCATCCAATATCCACACCCCACACACGCCATCCACTATCCACACTCCACACCCCACACACACTCCATCCACTATCCACACTCCACACCCAACACACACTCCATCCAATATCCACACTCCACACCCCACACACATTCCATCCAATATCCACACCCCACAGACACTCCATCCAATATCCACACTCCACACACACTGCATCCAATATCCACACTCCACACACACTCCATCCAATATCCACACTCCACACTCCACACACACTCCATCCAATATCCGCACTCCACACCCCACACACACTCCATCCAATATCCGCACTCCACACCCCACACACACTCCATCCAATAGCCACACTCCACACACACTCCATCCAATATCCACACTCCACACCACACACACACTCCATCCAATATCCACACTCCACACACATTCCATCCAATATCCACACTCCACACACACTCATCCAATATCCACACTCCACACCACACACACAATCCATCCAATAACCACACTCCACACACACTCCATCCAATATCCACACTCCGCACCCCACACACATTCCATCCAATATCCACACTCCACACACACTCCATCCAATATCCACACTCCACACCCCACACACAATCCATCCAATATCCACACTCCACACCCCACACACACTCCATCCAATATCCACACTCCACACCCCACACACACTCCATCCAATATCCACACTCCACACACACTCCATCAAATATCCACACTCCACACCCACTCCATCCAATATCAACACTCCACACCCCACACACACTCCATCCAATATCCACACTCCACACACACTCCATCCAATATCCACACTCCACACCCCACACACACTCCATCCAATATCCACACTCCACACCCCACACACACTCCATCCAATATCCACACTCCACACCCCACACACACTCCATCCAATATCCACACTCCACACACCCCACACACTCCATCCAATATCCACACCCCACACATACTCCATCCAATATCCACATTCCACACCCCACACACACTCCATCCAATATCCACACTCCACACCCCACACACACTCCATCCAATATCCACACTCCACACCCCACACACACTCCATCCAATATCCACACTCCACACCCCACATGCACTCCATCCAATACCCACACTCCACACACACCATCCAATATCAGCACTCCACACACACTCCATCCAATACCCACTCTCCACACCCCACACACACTCCATCCAATATCCACACTCCACACCCCACACACACTCCATCCAATATCCACACTCCACACCCCACATGCACTCCATCCAATACCCACACTCCACACCCACCATCCAATATCAGCACTCCACACACACTCCATCCAATATCCACACTCCACACCACACACACACACTCCATCCAATATCAGCACTCCACACCCCACACACACTCCATCCAATATCCACACTCCACACGCACTCCATCCAATGTCAGCACTCCACACCCCACACACACTCCATCCAATATCCACACTCCACACCCCACACACACTCTATCCAATATCCACACTCCACACCCCACACACACTCCATCCAATATCAGCACTCCACACCCCACAAACACTCCATCCAATATCCACACTCCACACCCCACACACACCATCCAATATCAGCACTCCACACCCCACACACACTCCATCCAATATCCACACTCCACACCCCACACACACTCCATCCAATATCCGCACTCCACACCCCACACACACTCCATCCAATATCCGCACTCCACACCCCACACGCACTCGATCCAATATCCGCACTCCACACCCCACACACACTCCATCCAATATCCACACTCCACACCCCACACACACTCCATCCAATATCCACACTCCACACCCCACAGACACTCCATCCAATATCCAAACTCCACACCCCACACACACTCCATCCAATTTCCACACTCCACACCACACACACACTCCATCCAATATCCACACTCCACACCCCACACACACTCCATCCAATATCCGCACTCCACACCCCACACACACCATCCAATATCCACACTCCACACACACTCCATCCAATATCAGCACTCCACACACCACACACACCATCCAATATCCACACTCCACACCCCACAGACACTCCATCCAATATTCACACTCCACACCCCACACACACTCCATCCAATATCCACACTCCACACACACTCCATCCAATATCCACACTCCACACCACACACACACTCCATCCAATATCCACACTCCATACCCCAGACACACTCCAATCAATATCCAAACTCCACACGCCACACCCACTCCATCCAATATCCACACTCCACACCCCACACACACTCCATCCAATATCCACACTCCACACCCCACACACACTCCATCCAATATCCACACTCCACACCCCACACACACTCTATCCAATATACACACTCCACACACCACACACACTCTATCCAATATACACACTCCACACACCACACACACTCCATCCAATATCCGCACTCCACACCCCACACACACTCCATCCAATATCCACACTCCACACCCCACACACACTCCATCCAATATCCACACTCCACACCCAACACACACTCCATCCAATATCCGCACTCCACACCCCACACACACTCCATCCAATATCCGCACTCCACACCCCACACACACTCCATCCAATATCCACTCTCCACACCCCACACACACTCCATCCAATATCCACACTCCACACCCCACACACACTCCATCCAATATCCACACTCCACACACACACCATCCAATATCAGCACTCCACACCCCACACGCACTCCATCCAATACCCACACTCCACACCCCACACACACGCCATCCAATATCCACACTCCACACCCACTCCATCCAATATCCACACTCCACACCCCAGACACACTCGATCCAATATCAGCACTCCACACCCCATACACACTCCATCCAATATCAGCACTCCACACCCCACACACACTCCATCCAATATCCACACCCCACACACACTCCATCCAATATCCACACTCCACACCCCACACACACTCCATCCAAACTCCACACCCCACACACACTCCATCCAATATCAGCACTCCACACCCCACAAACACTCCATCCAATATCAGCACTCCACACCCACTCCATCCAATATCCACACCACACACACACTCCATCCAATATCAGCACTCCACACCCCACACACACTCCATCCATTATCAGCATTCCACACCCCACACACTCCATCCAATATCCACACTCCACACACATTCCATCCAATATCCACACTCAACACACACTCCATCCAATATCCACACTCCACACCCCACACACACTCCATCCAATATCCGCACGCCACACCACACACACACTCCATCCAATATCAGCACTCCACACCCCACACACACTCCATCCAATATCGGCACTCCACACCCCACACACACTCCATCCAATATCCACACTCCACACCCCACACCCACTCCATCCAATATCCGCACTCCACACCCCACACACACTCCATCCAATATCCGCACTCCACACCACACACACACTCCATCCAATATCAGCACTCCACACCCCACACACACTCCATCCAATATCCACACTCCACAGTCCACACACACTCCATCCAATATCCACACTCCACACCCCACACACATTCCATCCAATATCCACACTCCACTCACACTCCATCCAATATCAACACTCCACACCCCACACACACTCCTTCCAATATCCGCACTCCACACCCCACACACACTCCATCCAATATCCACACTCCACACCCCACACACACTCCATCCAATATCCACACTTCACACCCCACACACACTCCATCCAATATCCGCACTCCACACTCCTCACACACTCCATCCAATATCAGCACTCCACACCCCACACACACTCCATCCAATATCCGCACTCCACACCCCACACACACCCCATCCAATATCCGCACTCCACACCCCACACGCACTACATCCAATATCCGCACTCCACACCCCACACGCACTCCATCCAATATCCACACTCCACACCCCACACACACTCCATCCAATATCCACACTCCACACCCCACACACACTCCATCCACTATCCACACCCCACACACACTCCATCCAATATCCACACTCCACACCCCACACACTCCATCCACTATCCACACTCCACACCCCACACACACTCCATCCACTATCCACACTCCACACCCCACACACACTCCATCCAATATCCACACTCCACACCCCACACACATTCCATCCAATATCCACACCCCACACACACTCCATCCACTATCCACACCCCACACACACTCCATCCAATATCCACACTCCACACCCCACACACTCCATCCACTATCCACACTCCACACCCCACACACACTCCATCCACTATCCACACTCCACACCCCACACACACTCCATCCAATATCCACACTCCACACCCCACACACATTCCATCCAATATCCACACCCCACAGACACTCCATCCACTATCCACACTCCACACCCCACACACACTGCATCCAATATCCACACTCCACACGCCACACACACTCCATCCAATATCCACACTCCACACTCCACACACACTCCATCCAATATCCGCACTCCACACCCGCCACACACTCCATCCAATATCCACACTCCACACACACTCCATCCAATATCCACACTCCACACCCCACACACACTCCATCCAATATCCACACTCCACACCCCACACACACTCCATCCAATATCCACACTCCACACCCCACACACACTCCATCCAATATCCACACTCCACACACCCCACACACTCCATCCAATATCCACACCCCACACATACTCCATCCAATATCCACACTCCACACCCCACACACACTCCATCCAATATCCACACTCCACACCCCACACACACTCCATCCAATACCCACACTCCACACACACCATCCAATATCAGCACTCCACACACACTCCATCCAATACCCACTCTTCACACCCCACACACACTCCATCCAATATCCACACTCCACACCCCACACACACTCCATCCAATATCCACACTCCACACCCCACATGCACTCCATCCAATACCCACACTCCACACCCACCATCCAATATCAGCACTCCACACACACTCCATCCAATATCCACACTCCACACCACACACACACACTCCATCCAATATCAGCACTCCACACCCCACACACACTCCATCCAATATCCACACTCCACACGCACTCCACCCAATGTCAGCACTCCACACCCCACACACACTCCATCCAATATCCACACTCCACACACACTCCATCCAATATCAGCACTCCACACCCCACACACACTCCATCCAATATCCGCACTCCACACCCCAAACCCACTCCATCCAATATCCACACTCCACACACACTCCATCCAATATCCACACTCCACACCACACACACACTCCATCCAATATCAGCACTCCACACCCCACACACACTCCATCCATTATCAGCATTCCACACCCCACACACTCCATCCAATATCCACACTCCACACACATTCCATCCAATATCCACACTCAACACACACTCCATCCAATATCCACACTCCACACCCCACACACACTCCATCCAATATCCGCACGCCACACCACACACACACTCCATCCAATATCAGCACTCCACACCCCACACACACTCCATCCAATATCGGCACTCCACACCCCACACACACTCCATCCAATATCCACACTCCACACCCCACACCCACTCCATCCAATATCCGCACTCCACACCCCACACACACTCCATCCAATATCCGCACTCCACACCACACACACACTCCATCCAATATCAGCACTCCACACCCCACACACACTCCATCCAATATCCACACTCCACAGTCCACACACACTCCATCCAATATCCACACTCCACACCCCACACACATTCCATCCAATATCCACACTCCACTCACACTCCATCCAATATCCACACTCCACACCCCACACACACTCCTTCCAATATCCGCACTCCACACCCCACACACACTCCATCCAATATCCACACTCCACACCCCACACACACTCCATCCAATATCCACACTTCACACCCCACACACACTCCATCCAATATCCGCACTCCACACTCCTCACACACTCCATCCAATATCAGCACTCCACACCCCACACACACTCCATCCAATATCCGCACTCCACACCCCACACACACCCCATCCAATATCCGCACTCCACACCCCACACGCACTACATCCAATATCCGCACTCCACACCCCACACGCCCTCCATCCAATATCCACACTCCACACCCCACACACACTCCATCCAATATCCACACTCCACACCCCACACACACTCCATCCACTATCCACACCCCACACACACTCCATCCAATATCCACACTCCACACCCCACACACTCCATCCACTATCCACACTCCACACCCCACACACACTCCATCCACTATCCACACTCCACACCCCACACACACTCCATCCAATATCCACACTCCACACCCCACACACATTCCATCCAATATCCACACCCCACAGACACTCCATCCAATATCCACACTCCACACACACTGCATCCAATATCCACACTCCACACCCCACACACACTCCATCCAATATCCACACTCCACACTCCACACACACTCCATCCAATATCCGCACTCCACACCCGCCACACACTCCATCCAATATCCACACTCCACACACACTCCATCCAATATCCACACTCCACACCCCACACACACTCCATCCAATATCCACACTCCACACCCCACACACACTCCATCCAATATCCACACTCCACACCCCACACACACTCCATCCAATATCCACACTCCACACACCCCACACACTCCATCCAATATCCACACCCCACACATACTCCATCCAATATCCACACTCCACACCCCACACACACTCCATCCAATATCCACACTCCACACCCCACACACACTCCATCCAATACCCACACTCCACACACACCATCCAATATCAGCACTCCACACACACTCCATCCAATACCCACTCTCCACACCCCACACACACTCCATCCAATATCCACACTCCACACCCCACACACACTCCATCCAATATCCACACTCCACACCCCACATGCACTCCATCCAATACCCACACTCCACACCCACCATCCAATATCAGCACCCAAACACACTCCATCCAATATCCACACTCCACACCACACACACACACTCCATCCAATATCAGCACTCCACACCCCACACACACTCCATCCAATATCCACACTCCACACGCACTCCACCCAATGTCAGCACTCCACACCCCACACACACTCCATCCAATATCCACACTCCACACCCCACACACACTCTATCCAATATCCACACTCCACACCCCACACACATTCCATCCAATATCAGCACTCCACACCCCACAAACTCTCCATCCAATATCCACACTCCACACCCCACACACACCATCCAGTATCAGCACTCCACACCCCACACACACTCCATCCAATATCCACACTCCACACCCCACACACACTCCATCCAATATCCGCACTCCACACCCCACACACACTCCATCCAATATCCGCACTCCACACCCCACACGCACTCGATCCAATATCCGCACTCCACACCCCACACACACTCCATCCAATATCCACACTCCACACCCCACACACACTCCATCCACTATCCACACTCCACACCCCACAGACACTCCATCCAATATCCAAACTCCACACCCCACACACACTCCATCCAATCTCCACACTCCACACCACACACACACTCCATCCAATATCCACACTCCACACCCCACACACACTCCATCCAATATCCGCACTCCACACCCCACACACACCATCCAATATCCACACTCCACACACACTCCATCCAATATCAGCACTCCACACCCCACACACACCATCCAATATCCACACTCCACACCCCACAGACACTCCATCCAATATTCACACTCCACACCCCACACACACTCCATCCACACTCCATCCAATATCCACACTCCACACCACACACACACTCCATCCAATATCCACACTCCATACCCCAGACACACTCCATCCAATATCCAAACTCCACACGCCACACCCACTCCATCCAATATCCACACTCCACACCCCACACACACTCCATCCAATATCCATACTCCACACCCCACACACACTCCATCCAATATCCACACTCCACACCCCACACACACTCTATCCAATATACACACTCCACACACCACACACACTCCATCCAATATCCGCACTCCACACCCCACACACACTCCATCCAATATCCACACTCCACACCCCACACACACTCCATCCAATATCCACACTCCACACCCAACACACACTCCATCCAATATCCGCACTCCACACCCCACACACACTCCATCCAATATCCGCACTCCACACCCCACACACACTCCATCCAATATCCACTCTCCACACCCCACACACACTCCATCCAATATCCACACTCCACACCCCACACACACTCCATCCAATATCCACACTCCACACACACACCATCCAATATCAGCACTCCACACCCCACACGCACTCCATCCAATACCCACACTCCACACCCCACACACACTCCATCCAATATCCACACTCCCCACCCACTCCATCCAATATCCACACTCCACACCCCAGACACACTCGATCCAATATCAGCACTCCACACCCCATACACACTCCATCCAATATCAGCACTCCACACCCCACACACACTCCATCCAATATCCACACCCCACACACACTCCATCCAATATCCACACTCCACACCCCACACACACTCCATCCAATATCCACACTCCACACCCCACACACACTCCATCCAATATCAGCACTCCACACCCCACAAACACTCCATCCAATATCAGCACTCCACACCCACTCCATCCAATATCCACACTCCACACACACTCCATCCAATATCAGCACTCCACACCCCACACACACTCCATCCAATATCCGCACTTCACACCCCAAACCCACTCCATCCAATATCCACACTCCACACACACTCCATCCAATATCCACACTCCACACCACACACACACTCCATCCAATATCAGCACTCCACACCCCACACACACTCCATCCATTATCAGCATTCCACACCTCACACACTCCATCCAATATCCACACTCCACACACATTCCATCCAATATCCACACTCCACACACACTCCATCCAATATCCACACTCCACACCCCACACACTCTCCATCCAATATCCGCACGCCACACCACACACACACTCCATCCAATATCAGCACTCCACACCCCACACACACTCCATCCAATATCGGCACTCCACACCCCACACACACTCCATCCAATATCCACACTCCACACCCCACACCCACTCCATCCAATATCCGCACTCCACACCCCACACACACTCCATCCAATATCCGCACTCCACACCACACACACACTCCATCCAATATCAGCACTCCACACCCCACACACACTCCATCCAATATCCACACTCCACAGTCCACACACACTCCATCCAATATCCACACTCCACACCCCACACACATTCCATCCAATATCCACACTCCACTCACACTCCATCCAATATCCACACTCCACACCCCACACACACTCCATCCAATATCCGCACTCCACACCCCACACACACTCCATCCAATATCCACACTCCACACCCCACACACACTCCATCCAATATCCACACTTCACACCCCACACACACTCCATCCAATATCCGCACTCCACACTCCTCACACACTCCATCCAATATCAGCACTCCACACCCCACACACACTCCATCCAATATCCGCACTGCACACCCCACACACACCCCATCCAATATCCGCACTCCACACCCCACAACATCCAATATCCGCACTCCACACCGACACGCACTCCATCCAATATCCACACTCCACACCCCACACACACTCCATCCAATATCCACACTCCACACCCCACACACACTCCATCCACTATCCACACTCCACACCCCACACACACTCCATCCAATATCCACACTCCACACCCCACACACGCCATCCACTATCCACACTCCACACCCCACACACACTCCATCCACTATCCACACTCCACACCCCACACACACTCCATCCAATATCCACACTCCACACCCCACACACATTCCATCCTATATCCACACCCCACAGACACTCCATCCAATATCCACACTCCACACACACTGCATCCAATATCCACACTCCACACCCCACACACACTCCATCCAATATCCACACTCCACACTCCACACACACTCCATCCAATATCCGCACTCCACACCCCACACACACTCCATCCAATATCCACACTCCACACCCCACACACATTCCATCCTATATCCACACCCCACAGACACTCCATCCAATATCCACACTCCACACACACTGCATCCAATATCCACACTCCACACCCCACACACACTCCATCCAATATCCGCACTCCACACCCCCCACACACTCCATCCAATATCCGCACTCCACACCCCACACACACTCCATCCAATATCCAAACTCCACACTCACTCCATCCAATATCCACACTCCACACCACACACACACTCCATCCAATATCCACACTCCACACACATTCCATCCAATATCCACACTCCACACACACTCATCCAATATCCACACTCCACACCACACACACAATCCATCCAATATCCACACTCCACACCCCACACACATTCCATCCAATATCCACACTCCACACACACGGCATCCAATATCCACACTCCACACCCCACACACACTCCATCCAATATCCACACTCCACACCCCACACACAATCCATCCAATATCCACACTCCACACTCACTCCATCCAATATCCACACTCCACACCCCACACACACTCCATCCAATATCCACACTCCACACACACTCCATCCAATATCCACACTCCACACCCCACACACACTCCATCCAATATCCACACTCCACACCCCACACACACTCCATCCAATATCCACACTCCACACACACTCCATCCAATATCCACACTCCACACCCCCCACACACTCCATCCAATATCCACACTCCACACCCCACACACACTCCATTCAATATCCACACTCCACACCCCACATGGACTCCATCCACTACCCACACTCCACACACACCATCCAATATCAGCACTCCACACACACGGCATCCAATATCCACACTCCACACCCCACACACACTCCATCCAATATCCACACTCCACACCCCACACACAATCCATCCAATATCCACACTCCACACTCACTCCATCCAATATCCACACTCCACACCCCACACACACGCCATCCAATATCCACACTCCACACCCACGCCATCCAATATCCACACTGCACACCCCACACACACTCCATCCAATATCCACACTCCACACCCCACACACACTCCATCCAATATCAGCACTCCACACCCCACAATCACTCCATCCAATATCCACACTCCACACCCCACACACACCATCCAATATCAGCACTCCACACCCCACACACACTCCATCCAATATCCACACTCCACACACACTCCATCCAATATCCACACTCCACACACCACACACACTCCATCCAATATCCGCACTCCACACCCCACACACACTCCATCCAATATCCGCACTCCACACCCCACACACACTCCATCCAATATCCACACTCCACACCCCACACACACTCCATCCAATATCCACACTCCACACCCCACAGACACTCCATCCAATATCCAAACTCCACACCCCACACACACTCCATCCAATATCCACACTCCACACCACACACACACTCCATCCAATATCCACACTCCACACCCCACACACACTCCATCCAATATCCGCACTCCACACCCCACACACACCATCCAATATCCACACTCCACACACACTCCATCCAATATCAGCACTCCACACCCCACACACACCATCCAATATCCACACTCCACACCCCACAGACACTTCATCCAATATCCACACTCCACACCCCACACACACTCCATCCAATATCCACACTCCACACACACTCCATCCAATATCTACACTCCACACCACACACACACTCCATCCAATATCCACACTCCATACCCGACACACACTCCATCCAATATCCAAACTCCACACGCCACACCCACTCCATCCAATATCCACACTCCACACCCCACACACACTCCATCCAATATCCACACTCCACACCCCACACACACTCCATCCAATATCCACACTCCACACCCCACACACACTCCATCCAATATCCGCACTCCACACCCCACACACACTCCATCCAATATCCACTCTCCACACCACACACACACTCCATCCAATATCAGCACTCCACACCCCACACACACTCCATCCATTATCAGCATTCCACACCCCACACACTCCATCCAATATCCACACTCCACACACATTCCATCCAATATCCACACTCCACACACACTCCATCCAATATCCACACTCCACACCCCACACACACTCCATCCAATTACCGCACTCCACACCACACACACACTCCATCCAATATCAGCACTCCACACCCCACACACACTCCATCCAATCTCGGCACTCCACACCCCACACACACTCCATCCAATATCCACACTCCACACCCCACACCCACTCCATCCAATATCCGCACTCCACACCCCACACACACTCCATCCAATATCCGCACTCCACACCACACACACACTCCATCCAATATCGGCACTCCACACCCCACACACACTCCATCCAAAATCCACACTCCACACTCCACACACACTCCATCCAATATCCACACTCCACACACACTCCATCCAATATCAGCACTCCACACCCCACACGCACTCCATCCAATATCCACACTCCACACCCCACACACACTCCATCGAATATCCACACTCCACACCCACTCCATCCAATATCCACACTCCACACCACACACACACTCCATCCAATAACAGCACTCCACACCCCACACACACTCCATCCATTATCAGCATTCCACACCCCACACACTCCATCCAATATCCACACTCCACACACATTCCATCCAATATCCACACTCCACACACACTCCATCCAATATCCACACTCCACACCCCACACACACTCCATCCAATTACCGCACTCCACACCACACACACACTCCATCCAATATCAGCACTCCACACCCCACACACACTCCATCCAATCTCGGCACTCCACACCCCACACACACTCCATCCAATATCCACACTCCACACCCCACACCCACTCCATCCAATATCCGCACTCCACACCCCACACACTCCATCCAATATCCGCACTCCACACCACACACACACTCCATCCAATATCGGCACTCCACACCCCACACACACTCCATCCAAAATCCACACTCCACACTCCACACACACTCCATCCAATATCCACACTCCACACCCCACACACATTCCATCCAATATCCACACTCCACTCACACTCCATCCCATATCCACACTCCACACCCCACACACACTCCACCCAATATCCGCACTCCACACCCCACACACACTCCATCCAATATCCACACTCCACACCCCACACACACTCCATCCAATATCCACACTCCGCACCCCACACACACTCCATCCAATATCCGCACTCCACACCCCTCACACACCCCATCCAATATCAGCACTCCACACCCCACACACACTCCATCCAATATCCGCACTCCACACCCCACACACACCCCATCCAATATCCGCACTGCACACCCCACACGCACTCCATCCAATATCCGCACTCCACACCCCACACGCACTCCATCCAATATCCACACTCCACACCCCACACACTCTCCATCCAATATCCACACTCCACACCCCACACACACTCCATCCACTATCCACACTCCACACCCCACACACACTCCATCCACTATCCACACTCCACACCCCACACACACTCCATCCAATATCCACACTCCACACCCCACACACGCCATCCACTATCCACACTCCACACCCCACACACACTCCATCCACTATCCACACTCCACACCCCACACACACTCCATCCAATATCCACACTCCACACCCCACACACATTCCATCCAATATCCACACCCCACAGACACTCCATCCAATATCCACACTCCACACACACTGCATCCAATATCCACACTCCACACCCCACACACACTCCATCCAATATCCACACTCCACACTCCACACACACTCCATCCAATATCCGCACTCCACACCCCACACACACTCCATCCAATATCCGCACTCCACACCCCACACACACTCCATCCAATAGCCACACTCCACACACACTCCATCCAATATCCACACTCCACACCACACACACACTCCATCCAATATCCACACTCCACACACATTCCATCCAATATCCACACTCCACACACACTCATCCAATATCCACACTCCACACCACACACACAATCCATCCAATATCCACACTCCACACACACTCCATCCAATATCCACACTCCACACCCCACACACACTCCATCCAATATCCACACTCCACACTCCGCACACACTCCATCCAATATCCGCACTCCACACCCCACACACAATCCATCCAATATCCACACTCCACACACACTCCATCCAATATCCACACTCCACACCCCACACACACTCCATCCAATATCCACACTCCACACACACTCCATCCAATATCCACACTCCACACCCCACACACACTCCATCCAATATCCACACTCCACACCCCACACACACTCCATCCAATATCCACACTCCACACCCCACACACACTCCATCCAATATCCACACTCCACACACCGCACACACTCCATCCAATATCCACACTCCACACCCCACACACACTCCATCCACTATCCACACCCCACACACACACCATCCAATATCAGCACTCCACACCCCACACACACTCCATCCAATATCCACACTCCACACCCCACTCACACTCCATCCAATACCCACACTCCACACACACCATCCAATATCAGCACTCCACACACACTCCATCCAACACCCACTCTCCACACCCCACACACACTCCATCCAATATCCACACTCCACACCCCACACACACTCCATCCAATATCCACACTCCACACACATTCCATCCAATATCCACACTCCACACACACTCATCCAATATCCACACTCCACACCACACACACAATCCATCCAATATCCACACTCCACACACACTCCATCCAATATCCACACTCCACACCCCACACACATTGCATCCAATATCCACACTCCACACACACTCCATCCAATATCCACACTCCACACCCCACACACACTCCAGCCAATATCCACACTCCACACCCCACACACAATCCATCCAATATCCACACTCCACACCCCACACACACTCCATCCAATATTCACACTCCACACCCCGCACACACTCCATCCAATATCCACACTCCACACACACTCCATCCAATATCCACACTCCACACCCCACACACACTCCATCCAATATCCACACTCCACACCCCACACACACTCCATCCAATATCCACACTCCACACCCCACACACACTCCATCCAATATCCACACTCCACACACCCCACACACTGCATCCAATATCCACACTCCACACCCCACACACACTCCATCCACTATCCACACCCCACACACACACCATCCAATATCAGCACTCCACACCCCACACACACTCCATCCAATATCCACACTCCACACCCCACACACACTCCATCCAATGCCCACACTCCACACACACCATCCAATATCAGCACTCCACACACACTCCATCCAATACCCACTCTCCACACCCCACACACACTCCATCCAATATCCACACTCCACACCCCACATGCACTCCATCCAATACCCACACTCCACACCCACCATCCAATATCAGCTCTCCACACACACTCCATCCAATATCCACACTCCACACCCCACACACACTCCATCCAATATCCACACTCCACACGCACTCCATCCAATATCCACACTCCACACCCCACACACACTCCATCCAATATCCAAACTCCACACGCCACGCCCACTCCATCCAATATCCACACTCCACACCCCACACACACTCCATCCAATATCCACACTCCACACCCCACACACACTCCATCCAATATCCACACTCCACACCCCACACACACTCCATCCAATATCCGCACTCCACACCCCACACACACTCCATCCAATATCCACTCTCCACACCCCACACACACTCCATGCAATATCCACACCCCACACACACTCCATCCAATATCCACACTCCACACACACTCCATCCAATATCAGCACTCCACACCCCACACGCACTCCATCCAATATCCACACTCCACACCCCACACACATTCCATCCAATATCCACTCTCCACACCCACTCCATCCAATATCCACACTCCACACCACACACACACTCCATCCAATATCAGCACTCCACACCACACACACACTCCATCCATTATCAGCATTCCACACCCCACACACTCCATCCAATATCCACACTCCACACACATTCCATCCAATATCCACACTCCTCACACACTCCATCCAATATCCACACTCCACACCCCACACACACTCCATCCAATTACCGCACTCCACACCACACACACACTCCATCCAATATCAGCACTCCACACCCCACACACACTCCATCCAATCTCGGCACTCCACACCCCACACACACTCCATCCAATATCCACACTCCACACCCCACACCCACTCCATCCAATATCCGCACTCCACACCCCACACACACTCCATCCAATATCCGCACTCCACACCACACACACACTCCATCCAATATCAGCACTCCACACCCCACACACACTCCATCCAAAATCCACACTCCACACTCCACACACACTCCATCCAATATCCACACTCCACACCCCACACACATTCCATCCAATATCCACACTCCACTCACACTCCATCCCATATCCACACTCCACACCCCACACACACTCCACCCAATATCCGCACTCCACACCCCACACACACTCCATCCAATATCCACACTCCACACCCCACACACACTCCATCCAATATCCACACTCCGCACCCCACACACACTCCATCCAATATCCGCACTCCACACCCCTCACACACCCCATCCAATATCAGCACTCCACACCCCACACACACTCCATCCAATATCCGCACTCCACACCCCACACACACCCCATCCAATATCCGCACTGCACACCCCACACGCACTCCATCCAATATCCGCACTCCACACCCCACACGCACTCCATCCAATATCCACACTCCACACCCCACACACTCTCCATCCAATATCCACACTCCACACCCCACACACACTCCATCCACTATCCACACTCCACACCCCACACACACTCCATCCACTATCCACACTCCACACCCCACACACACTCCATCCAATATCCACACTCCACACCCCACACACGCCATCCACTATCCACACTCCACACCCCACACACACTCCATCCACTATCCACACTCCACACCCCACACACACTCCATCCAATATCCACACTCCACACCCCACACACATTCCATCCAATATCCACACCCCACAGACACTCCATCCAATATCCACACTCCACACACACTGCATCCAATATCCACACTCCACACCCCACACACACTCCATCCAATATCCACACTCCACACTCCACACACACTCCATCCAATATCCGCACTCCACACCCCACACACACTCCATCAAATATCCGCACTCCACACCCCACACACACTCCATCCAATAGCCACACTCCACACACACTCCATCCAATATCCACAATCCACACCACACACACACTCCATCCAATATCCACACTCCACACACATTCCATCCAATATCCACACTCCACACACACTCATCCAATATCCACACTCCACACCACACACACAATCCATCCAATATCCACACTCCACACACACTCCATCCAATATCCACACTCCACACCCCACACACACTCCATCCAATATCCGCACTCCACACCCCACACACAATCCATCCAATATCCACACTCCACACCCCACACACACTCCATCCAATATCCACACTCCACACCCCACACACACTCCATCCAATATCCACACTCCACACACACTCCATCCAATATCCACACTCCACACCCCACACACACTCCATCCAATATCCACACTCCACACCCCACACACACTCCATCCAATATCCACACTCCACACCCCACACACACTCCATCCAATATCCACACTCCACACACCCCACACACTCCATCCAATATCCACACTCCACACCCCACACACACTCCATCCACTATCCACACCCCACACACACACCATCCAATATCAGCACTCCACACCCCACACACTCCATCCAATACCCACACTCCACACACACCATCCAATATCAGCACTCCACACACACTCCATCCAACACCCACTCTCCACACCCCACACACACTCCATCCAATATCCACACTCCACACCCCACACACACTCCATCCAATATCCACACTCCACACACATTCCATCCAATATCCACACTCCACACACACTCATCCAATATCCACACTCCACACCACACACACAATCCATCCAATATCCACACTCCACACACACTCCATCCAATATCCACACTCCACACCCCACACACATTGCATCCAATATCCACACTCCACACACACTCCATCCAATATCCACACTCCACACCCCACACACACTCCAGCCAATATCCACACTCCACACCCCACACACAATCCATTCAATATCCACACTCCACACCCCACACACACTCCATCCAATATCCACACTCCACACCCCGCACACACTCCATCCAATATCCACACTCCACACACACTCCATCCAATATCCACACTCCACACCCCACACACACTCCATCCAATATCCACACTCCACACCCCACACACACTCCATCCAATATCCACACTCCACACCCCACACACACTCCATCCAATATCCACACTCCACACACCCCACACACTGCATCCAATATCCACACTCCACACCCCACACACACTCCATCCACTATCCACACCCCACACACACACCATCCAATATCAGCACTCCACACCCCACACACACTCCATCCAATATCCACACTCCACACCCCACACACACTCCATCCAATGCCCACACTCCACACACACCATCCAATATCAGCACTCCACACACACTCCATCCAATACCCACTCTCCACACCCCACACACACTCCATCCAATATCCACACTCCACACCCCACATGCACTCCATCCAATACCCACACTCCACACCCACCATCCAATATCAGCACTCCACACACACTCCATCCAATATCCACACTCCACACCCCACACACACTCCATCCAATATCCACACTCCACACGCACTCCATCCAATATCCACACTCCACACCCCACACACACTCCATCCAATATCCAAACTCCACACGCCACGCCCACTCCATCCAATATCCACACTCCACACCCCACACACACTCCATCCAATATCCACACTCCACACCCCACACACACTCCATCCAATATCCACACTCCACACCCCACACACACTCCATCCAATATCCGCACTCCACACCCCACACACACTCCATCCAATATCCACTCTCCACACCCCACACACACTCCATCCAATATCCACACCCCACACACACTCCATCCAATATCCACACTCCACACACACTCCATCCAATATCAGCACTCCACACCCCACACGCACTCCATCCAATATCCACACTCCACACCCCACACACATTCCATCCAATATCCACACTCCACACCCACTCCATCCAATATCCACACTCCACACCACACACACACTCCATCCAATATCAGCACTCCACACCACACACACACTCCATCCATTATCAGCATTCCACACCCCACACACTCCATCCAATATCCACACTCCACACACATTCCATCCAATATCCACACTCCTCACACACTCCATCCAATATCCACACTCCACACCCCACACACACTCCATCCAATTACCGCACTCCACACCACACACACACTCCATCCAATATCAGCACTCCACACCCCACACACACTCCATCCAATCTCGGCACTCCACACCCCACACACACTCCATCCAATATCCACACTCCACACCCCACACCCACTCCATCCAATATCCGCACTCCACACCCCACACACACTCCATCCAATATCCGCACTCCACACCACACACACACTCCATCCAATATCAGCACTCCACACCCCACACACACTCCATCCAAAATCCACACTCCACACTCCACACACACTCCATCCAATATCCACACTCCACACCCCACACACATTCCATCCAATATCCACACTCCACTCACACTCCATCCCATATCCACACTCCACACCCCACACACACTCCACCCAATATCCGCACTCCACACCCCACACACACTCCATCCAATATCCACACTCCACACCCCACACACACTCCATCCAATATCCACACTCCGCACCCCACACACACTCCATCCAATATCCGCACTCCACACCCCTCACACACCCCATCCAATATCAGCACTCCACACCCCACACACACTCCATCCAATATCCGCACTCCACACCCCACACACACCCCATCCAATATCCGCACTGCACACCCCACACGCACTCCATCCAATATCCGCACTCCACACCCCACACGCACTCCATCCAATATCCACACTCCACACCCCACACACTCTCCATCCAATATCCACACTCCACACCCCACACACACTCCATCCACTATCCACACTCCACACCCCACACACACTCCATCCACTATCCACACTCCACACCCCACACACACTCCATCCAATATCCACACTCCACACCCCACACACGCCATCCACTATCCACACTCCACACCCCACACACACTCCATCCACTATCCACACTCCACACCCCACACACACTCCATCCAATATCCACACTCCACACCCCACACACATTCCATCCAATATCCACACCCCACAGACACTCCATCCAATATCCACACTCCACACACACTGCATCCAATATCCACACTCCACACCCCACACACACTCCATCCAATATCCACACTCCACACTCCACACACACTCCATCCAATATCCGCACTCCACACCCCACACACACTCCATCAAATATCCGCACTCCACACCCCACACACACTCCATCCAATAGCCACACTCCACACACACTCCATCCAATATCCACAATCCACACCACACACACACTCCATCCAATATCCACACTCCACACACATTCCATCCAATATCCACACTCCACACACACTCATCCAATATCCACACTCCACACCACACACACAATCCATCCAATATCCACACTCCACACACACTCCATCCAATATCCACACTCCACACCCCACACACACTCCATCCAATATCCGCACTCCACACCCCACACACAATCCATCCAATATCCACACTCCACACCCCACACACACTCCATCCAATATCCACACTCCACACCCCACACACACTCCATCCAATATCCACACTCCACACACACTCCATCCAATATCCACACTCCACACCCCACACACACTCCATCCAATATCCACACTCCACACCCCACACACACTCCATCCAATATCCACACTCCACACCCCACACACACTCCATCCAATATCCACACTCCACACACCCCACACACTCCATCCAATATCCACACTCCACACCCCACACACACTCCATCCACTATCCACACCCCACACACACACCATCCAATATCAGCACTCCACACCCCACACACTCCATCCAATATCCACACTCCACACCCCACACACACTCCATCCAATACCCACACTCCACACACACCATCCAATATCAGCACTCCACACACACTCCATCCAATACCCACTCTCCACACCCCACACACACTCCATCCAATATCCACACTCCACACCCCACACACACTCCATCCAATATCCACACTCCACACACATTCCATCCAATATCCACACTCCACACACACTCATCCAATATCCACACTCCACACCACACACACAATCCATCCAATATCCACACTCCACACACACTCCATCCAATATCCACACTCCACACCCCACACACATTGCATCCAATATCCACACTCCACACACACTCCATCCAATATCCACACTCCACACCCCACACACACTCCAGCCAATATCCACACTCCACACCACACACAAAGTCCATCCAATATCCACACTCCACACCCCACACACACTCCATCCAATATCCACACTCCACACCCCACACACATTCCATCCAATATCCACACTCCACACACACTCCATCCAATATCCACACTCCACACCCCACACACACTCCATCCAATATCCACACTCCACACCCCACACACACTGCATCCAATATCCACACTCCACACCCCACACACACTCCATCCAATATCCACACTCCACACACCCCACACACTGCATCCAATATCCACACTCCACACCCCACACACACTCCATCCACTATCCACACCCCACACACACACCATCCAATATCAGCACTCCACACCCCACACACACTCCATCCAATATCCACACTCCACACCCCACACACACTCCATCCAATGCCCACACTCCACACACACCATCCAATATCAGCACTCCACACACACTCCATCCAATACCCACTCTCCACACCCCACACACACTCCATCCAATATCCACACTCCACACCCCACATGCACTCCATCCAATACCCACACTCCACACCCACCATCCAATATCAGCACTCCACACACACTCCATCCAATATCCACACTCCACACCCCACACACACTCCATCCAATATCCACACTCCACACGCACTCCATCCAATATCAGCACTCCACACCCCACACACACTCCATCCAATATCCACACTCCACACCCCACACACACTCCATCCAATATCCACACTCCACACCCCACACACACTCCATCCAATATCAGCACTCCACACCCCACAAACACTCCATCCAATATCCACACTCCACACCCCACACACACCATCCAATATCAGCACTCCACACCCCACACACACTCCATCCAATATCCACACTCCACACCCCACACACACTCCATCCAATATCCGCACTCCACACCCCACACACACTCCATCCAATATCCGCACTCCACACCCCACACGCACTCCATCCAATATCCGCACTCCACACCCCACACACATTCCATCCATTATCCACACTCCACACCCCACACACACTCCATCCAATATCCACACTCCACACCCCACAGACACTCCATCCAATATCCAAACTCCACACCCCACACACACTCCATCCAATATCCACACCCCACACACACTCCATCCAATATCCGCACTCCACACCCCACACACACCATCCAATATCCACACTCCACACACACTCCATCCAATATCAGCACTCCACACCCCACACACACCATCCAATATCCACACTCCACACCCCACAGACACTCCATCCAATATCCACACTCCACACCCCACACACACTCCATCCAATATCCACACTCCACACACACTCCATCCAATATCCACACTCCACACCACACACACACTCCATCCAATATCCAAACTCCACACGCCACACCCACTCCATCCAATATCCACACTCCACACCCCACACACACTCCATCCAATATCCACACTCCACACCCCACACACACTCCATCCAATATCCACACTCCACACCACACACACACTCTATCCAATATCCACACTCCACACCCCACACACACTCCATCCAATATCCGCACTCCACACCCCACACACACTCCATCCAATATCCACACTCCACACCCCACACACACTCCATCCAATATCGACACTCCACACCCAACACACACTCCATCCAATATCTGCACTCCACACCCCACACACACTCCATCCAATATCCACACTCCACACCCCACACACACTCCATCCAATATCCACACTCCACACACACTCCATCCAATATCAGCACTCCACACCCCACACGCACTCCATCCAATATCCACACTCCACACCCCACACACACTCCATCCAATATCCACACTCCACACCCACTCCATCCAATATCCACACTCCACACCCCACACACACTCCATCCAATATCCGTACTCCACACCCCACACACACTCCATCCAATATCCACACTCCACACCCCACACACGCTCTATCCAATATCAGCACTCCACACCCCATACACACTCCATCCAATATCAGCACTCCACACCCCACACACACTCCATCCAATATCCACACCCCACACACACTCCATCCAATATCCACACTCCACACCCCACACACACTCCGTCCAATATCCACACTCCACACCCCACACACACTCCATCCAATATCCGCACTCCACACCCCACACACACTCCATCCAATATCCGCACTCCACACCCCACACACACTCCATCCAATATCCACTCTCCACACCCCACACACACTCCATCCAATATCCACACTCCACACCCCACACACACTCCATCCAATATCCACACTCCACACACACTCCATCCAATATCAGCACTCCACACCCCACACGCACTCCATCCAATATCCACACTCCACACCCCACACACACTCCGTCCAATATCCACACTCCACACCCCACACACACTCCATCCAATATCCACACTCCACACCCCACACACACTCCATCCAATATCCACACTCCATACCCCACACACACTCCATCCAATATCCAAACTCCACACGCCACACCCACTCCATCCAATATCCACACTCCACACCCCACACACACTCCATCCAATATCCACACTCCACACCCCACACACACTCCATCCAATATCCACACTCCACACCCCACACACACTCTATCCAATATCCACACTCCACACCCCACACACTCTCCATCCAATATCCGCACTCCACACCCCACACACACTCCATCCAATATCCACACTCCACACCCCAAACACACTCCATCCAATATCCACACTCCACACCCAACACACACTCCATCCAATATCCGCACTCCACACCCCACACACACTCCATCCAATATCCGCACTCCACACCCCACACACACTCCATCCAATATCCACTCTCCACACCCCACACACACTCCATCCAATATCCACACTCCACACCCCACACACACTCCATCCAATATCCACACTCCACACACACTCCATCCAATATCAGCACTCCACACCCCACACGCACTCCATCCAATATCCACACTCCACACCCCACACACACTCCATCCAATATCCACACTCCACACCCACTCCATCCAATATCCACACTCCACACCCCACACACACTCCATCCAATATCCGCACTCCACACCCCACACACACTCCATCCAATATCCACACTCCACACCCCACACACGCTCTATCCAATATCAGCACTCCACACCCCATACACACTCCATCCAATATCAGCACTCCACACCCCACACACACTCCATCCAATATGCACACCCCACACACACTCCATCCAATATCCACACTCCACACCCCACACACACTCCGTCCAATATCCACACTCCACACCCCACACACACTCCATCCAATATCAGCACTCCACACCCCACACACACTCCATCCAATATCAGCACTTCACACCCCACAAACACTCCATCCAATATCAGCACTCCACACCCACTCCATCCAATATCCACACTCCCCACACACTCCATCCAATATCAGCACTCCACACCCCACACACACTCCATCCAATATCAGCACTCCACACCCCACACACACTCCATCCAATATCCACACTCCACACGCCACACACACTCCATCCAATATCCACACTCCACACACACTCCATCCAATATCCGTACTCCACACCCACTCCATCCAATATCCACACTCCACACGCCACACACACTCCATCCAATATCCACACTCCACACACACTCCATCCAATATCCGCACTCCACACCCCACAAACACTCCATCCAATATCCACACTCCACACCCCACAAACACTCCATCCAATATCCGCACTCCAGACCCCACACCCACTCCATCCAATATCAGCACTCCACACCCCACACACACTCCATCCAATATCAGCACTCCACACCCCACAAACACTCCATCCAATATCAGCACTCCACACCCACTCCATCCAATATCCACACTCCCCACACACTCCCTCCAATATCAGCACTCCACACCCCACACACACTCCATCCAATATCAGCACTCCACACCCCACACACACTCCATCCAATATCCACACTCCACACGCCACACACACTCCATCCAATATCCACACTCCACACACACTCCATCCAATATCCGCACTCCACACCCACTCCATCCAATATCCACACTCCACACGCCACACACACTCCATCCAATATCCACACCCCACAAACACTCCATCCAATATCCGCACTCCACACCCCACACCCACTCCATCCAATATCCACACTCCACACCCCACACACACTCCATCCAATATCCACACTCCACACACACTCCATCCAATATCCACACTCCACACCCACTCCATCCAATATCCACTCTCCACACCCCACACACACTCCATCCAATATCCACACTCCACACCCCACAAACACTCCATCCAATATCCGCACTCCACACCACACAAACACTCCATCCAATATCCACACTCCACACCCCACAAACACTCCATCCAATATCCACACTCCACACCCCACACACACTCCATCCAATACCCACACTCCACACCCCACAAACACTCCATCCAATATCCGCACTCCACACCCCACAAACACTCCATCCAATATCCGCACTCCACACCACACAAACACTCCATCCAATATCCACACTCCACACCCCACAAACACTCCATCCAATATCCACACTCCACACCCCACACACACTCCATCCAATATCCACACTCCACACCCCACAAACACTCCATCCAATATCCACTCTCCACACCCCACACACACTCCATCCAATATCCACACTCCACACCCCACAAACACTCCATCCAATATCCGCACTCCACACCACACAAACACTCCATCCAATATCCACACTCCACACCCCACAAACACTCCATCCAATATCCACACTCCACACCCCACACACACTCCATCCAATACCCACACTCCACACCCCAGAAACACTCCATCCAATATCCGCACTCCACACCACACACACTCCATCCAATATCCACTCTCCACACCCAACACACACTCCATCCAATATCCACACTCCACACACCACACAAACACTCCATCCAATATCCGCACTCCACACCACACAAACACTCCATCCAATATCCACACTCCACACCCCACAAACACTCCATCCAATATCAGCCCTCCACACCCCACACACGCTCCATCCAATATCCGCACTCCACACCCCACACACACTCAATCCAATATCCACACTCCACACACACTCCATCCAATATCCACACTCCACACCCACTCCATCCAATATCCACTCTCCACACCCCACACACACTCCATCCAATATCCACACTCCACACCCCACAAACACTCCATCCAATATCCGCACTCCACACCACACAAACACTCCATCCAATATCCACACTCCACACCCCACAAACACTCCATCCAATATCCACACTCCACACCCCACACACACTCCATCCAATACCCACACTCCACACCCCACAAACACTCCATCCAATATCCGCACTCCACACCCCACAAACACTCCATCCAATATCCGCACTCCACACCCCACACACACTCCATCCAATATCCACACTCCACACACACTCCATCCAATATCCACACTCCACACCCACTCCATCCAATATCCACTCTCCACACCCCACACACACTCCATCCAATATCCACACTCCACACCCCACAAACACTCCATCCAATATCCGCACTCCACACCACACAAACACTCCATCCAATATCCACACTCCACACCCCACAAACACTCCATCCAATATCCACACTCCACACCCCACACACACTCCATCCAATACCCACACTCCACACCCCACAAACACTCCATCCAATATCCGCACTCCACACCCCACAAACACTCCATCCAATATCCGCACTCCACACCACACAAACACTCCATCCAATATCCACACTCCACACCCCACAAACACTCCATCCAATATCCACACTCCACACCCCACACACACTCCATCCAATATCCACACTCCACACCCCACAAACACTCCATCCAATATCCACTCTCCACACCCCACACACACTCCATCCAATATCCACACTCCACACCCCACAAACACTCCATCCAATATCCGCACTCCACACCACACAAACACTCCATCCAATATCCACACTCCACACCCCACAAACACTCCATCCAATATCCACACTCCACACCCCACACACACTCCATCCAATATCCACACTCCACACCACACACACTCCATCCAATATCCGCACTCCACACCACACACACTCCATCCAATATCCACACTCCACACCCCACACACACTCCATCCAATATCCACACTCCACACCCCACACACACTCCATCCAATATCCGCACTCCACACCCACTCCATCCAATATCCACTCTCCACACCCCACACACACTCCATCCAATATCCACACCCCACACACACTCCATCCAATATCCACACTCCACACACACTCCATCCAATATCAGCACTCCACACCCCACACGCACTCCATCCAATATCCACACTCCACACCCCACACACATTCCATCCAATATCCACACTCCACACCCACTCCATCCAATATCCACACTCCACACCACACACACACTCCATCCAATATCAGCACTCCACACCACACACACACTCCATCCATTATCAGCATTCCACACCCCACACACTCCATCCAATATCCACACTCCACACACATTCCATCCAATATCCACACTCCTCACACACTCCATCCAATATCCACACTCCACACCCCACACACACTCCATCCAATTACCGCACTCCACACCACACACACACTCCATCCAATATCAGCACTCCACACCCCACACACACTCCATCCAATCTCGGCACTCCACACCCCACACACACTCCATCCAATATCCACACTCCACACCCCACACCCACTCCATCCAATATCCGCACTCCACACCCCACACACACTCCATCCAATATCCGCACTCCACACCACACACACACTCCATCCAATATCAGCACTCCACACCCCACACACACTCCATCCAAAATCCACACTCCACACTCCACACACACTCCATCCAATATCCACACTCCACACCCCACACACATTCCATCCAATATCCACACTCCACTCACACTCCATCCCATATCCACACTCCACACCCCACACACACTCCACCCAATATCCGCACTCCACACCCCACACACACTCCATCCAATATCCACACTCCACATCCCACACACACTCCATCCAATATCCACACTCCGCACCCCACACACACTCCATCCAATATCCGCACTCCACACCCCTCACACACCCCATCCAATATCAGCACTCCACACCCCACACACACTCCATCCAATATCCGCACTCCACACCCCACACACACCCCATCCAATATCCGCACTGCACACCCCACACGCACTCCATCCAATATCCGCACTCCACACCCCACACGCACTCCATCCAATATCCACACTCCACACCCCACACACTCTCCATCCAATATCCACACTCCACACCCCACACACACTCCATCCACTATCCACACTCCACACCCCACACACACTCCATCCACTATCCACACTCCACACCCCACACACACTCCATCCAATATCCACACTCCACACCCCACACACGCCATCCACTATCCACACTCCACACCCCACACACACTCCATCCACTATCCACACTCCACACCCCACACACACTCCATCCAATATCCACACTCCACACCCCACACACATTCCATCCAATATCCACACCCCACAGACACTCCATCCAATATCCACACTCCACACACACTGCATCCAATATCCACACTCCACACCCCACACACACTCCATCCAATATCCACACTCCACACTCCACACACACTCCATCCAATATCCGCACTCCACACCCCACACACACTCCATCAAATATCAGCACTCCACACCCCACACACACTCCATCCAATAGCCACACTCCACACACACTCCATCCAATATCCACAATCCACACCACACACACACTCCATCCAATATCCACACTCCACACACATTCCATCCAATATCCACACTCCACACACACTCATCCAATATCCACACTCCACACCACACACACAATCCATCCAATATCCACACTCCACACACACTCCATCCAATATCCACACTCCACACCCCACACACACTCCATCCAATATCCGCACTCCACACCCCACACACAATCCATCCAATATCCACACTCCACACCCCACACACACTCCATCCAATATCCACACTCCACACCCCACACACACTCCATCCAATATCCACACTCCACACACACTCCATCCAATATCCACACTCCACACCCCACACACACTCCATCCAATATCCACACTCCACACCCCACACACACTCCATCCAATATCCACACTCCACACCCCACACACACTCCATCCAATATCCACACTCCACACACCCCACACACTCCATCCAATATCCACACTCCACACCCCACACACACTCCATCCACTATCCACACCCCACACACACACCATCCAATATCAGCACTCCACACCCCACACACTCCATCCAATATCCACACTCCACACCCCACACACACTCTATCCAATACCCACACTCCACACACACCATCCAATATCAGCACTCCACACACACTCCATCCAATACCCACTCTCCACACCCCACACACACTCCATCCAATATCCACACTCCACACCCCACACACACTCCATCCAATATCCACACTCCACACACATTCCATCCAATATCCACACTCCACACACACTCATCCAATATCCACACTCCACACCACACACACAATCCATCCAATATCCACACTCCACACACACTCCATCCAATATCCACACTCCACACCCCACACACATTGCATCCAATATCCACACTCCACACACACTCCATCCAATATCCACACTCCACACCCCACACACACTCCAGCCAATATCCACACTCCACACCACACACAAAGTCCATCCAATATCCACACTCCACACCCCACACACACTCCATCCAATATCCACACTCCACACCCCACACACATTCCATCCAATATCCACACTCCACACACACTCCATCCAATATCCACACTCCACACCCCACACACACTCCATCCAATATCCACACTCCACACCCCACACACACTCCATCCAATATCCACACTCCACACCCCACACACACTCCATCCAATATCCACACTCCACACACCCCACACACTGCATCCAATATCCACACTCCACACCCCACACACACTCCATCCACTATCCACACCCCACACACACACCATCCAATATCAGCACTCCACACCCCACACACACTCCATCCAATATCCACACTCCACACCCCACACACACTCCATCCAATGCCCACACTCCACACACACCATCCAATATCAGCACTCCACACACACTCCATCCAATACCCACTCTCCACACCCCACACACACTCCATCCAATATCCACACTCCACACCCCACATGCACTCCATCCAATACCCACACTCCACACCCACCATCCAATATCAGCACTCCACACACACTCCATCCAATATCCACACTCCACACCCCACACACACTCCATCCAATATCCACACTCCACACGCACTCCATCCAATATCAGCACTCCACACCCCACACACACTCCATCCAATATCCACACTCCACACCCCACACACACTCCATCCAATATCCACACTCCACACCCCACACACACTCCATCCAATATCAGCACTCCACACCCCACAAACACTCCATCCAATATCCACACTCCACACCCCACACACACCATCCAATATCAGCACTCCACACCCCACACACACTCCATCCAATATCCACACTCCACACCCCACACACACTCCATCCAATATCCGCACTCCACACCCCACACACACTCCATCCAATATCCGCACTCCACACCCCACACGCACTCCATCCAATATCCGCACTCCACACCCCACACACATTCCATCCATTATCCACACTCCACACCCCACACACACTCCATCCAATATCCACACTCCACACCCCACAGACACTCCATCCAATATCCAAACTCCACACCCCACACACACTCCATCCAATATCCACACCCCACACACACTCCATCCAATATCCGCACTCCACACCCCACACACACCATCCAATATCCACACTCCACACACACTCCATCCAATATCAGCACTCCACACCCCACACACACCATCCAATATCCACACTCCACACCCCACAGACACTCCATCCAATATCCACACTCCACACCCCACACACACTCCATCCAATATCCACACTCCACACACACTCCATCCAATATCCACACTCCACACCACACACACACTCCATCCAATATCCAAACTCCACACGCCACACCCACTCCATCCAATATCCACACTCCACACCCCACACACACTCCATCCAATATCCACACTCCACACCCCACACACACTCCATCCAATATCCACACTCCACACCACACACACACTCTATCCAATATCCACACTCCACACCCCACACACACTCCATCCAATATCCGCACTCCACACCCCACACACACTCCATCCAATATCCACACTCCACACCCCACACACACTCCATCCAATATCGACACTCCACACCCAACACACACTCCATCCAATATCTGCACTCCACACCCCACACACACTCCATCCAATATCCACACTCCACACCCCACACACACTCCATCCAATATCCACACTCCACACACACTCCATCCAATATCAGCACTCCACACCCCACACGCACTCCATCCAATATCCACACTCCACACCCCACACACACTCCATCCAATATCCACACTCCACACCCACTCCATCCAATATCCACACTCCACACCCCACACACACTCCATCCAATATCCGTACTCCACACCCCACACACACTCCATCCAATATCCACACTCCACACCCCACACACGCTCTATCCAATATCAGCACTCCACACCCCATACACACTCCATCCAATATCAGCACTCCACACCCCACACACACTCCATCCAATATCCACACCCCACACACACTCCATCCAATATCCACACTCCACACCCCACACACACTCCGTCCAATATCCACACTCCACACCCCACACACACTCCATCCAATATCCGCACTCCACACCCCACACACACTCCATCCAATATCCGCACTCCACACCCCACACACACTCCATCCAATATCCACTCTCCACACCCCACACACACTCCATCCAATATCCACACTCCACACCCCACACACACTCCATCCAATATCCACACTCCACACACACTCCATCCAATATCAGCACTCCACACCCCACACGCACTCCATCCAATATCCACACTCCACACCCCACACACACTCCGTCCAATATCCACACTCCACACCCCACACACACTCCATCCAATATCCACACTCCACACCCCACACACACTCCATCCAATATCCACACTCCATACCCCACACACACTCCATCCAATATCCAAACTCCACACGCCACACCCACTCCATCCAATATCCACACTCCACACCCCACACACACTCCATCCAATATCCGCACTCCACACCCCACACACACTCCATCCAATATCCACTCTCCACACCCCACACACACTCCATCCAATATCCACACTCCACACCCCACACACACTCCATCCAATATCCACACTCCACACACACTCCATCCAATATCAGCACTCCACACCCCACACGCACTCCATCCAATATCCACACTCCACACCCCACACACACTCCATCCAATATCCACACTCCACACCCACTCCATCCAATATCCACACTCCACACCCCACACACACTCCATCCAATATCCGCACTCCACACCCCACACACACTCCATCCAATATCCACACTCCACACCCCACACACGCTCTATCCAATATCAGCACTCCACACCCCATACACACTCCATCCAATATCAGCACTCCACACCCCACACACACTCCATCCAATATGCACACCCCACACACACTCCATCCAATATCCACACTCCACACCCCACACACACTCCGTCCAATATCCACACTCCACACCCCACACACACTCCATCCAATATCAGCACTCCACACCCCACACACACTCCATCCAATATCAGCACTTCACACCCCACAAACACTCCATCCAATATCAGCACTCCACACCCACTCCATCCAATATCCACACTCCCCACACACTCCATCCAATATCAGCACTCCACACCCCACACACACTCCATCCAATATCAGCACTCCACACCCCACACACACTCCATCCAATATCCACACTCCACACGCCACACACACTCCATCCAATATCCACACTCCACACACACTCCATCCAATATCCGCACTCCACACCCACTCCATCCAATATCCACACTCCACACGCCACACACACTCCATCCAATATCCACACTCCACACACACTCCATCCAATATCCGCACTCCACACCCCACAAACACTCCATCCAATATCCACACTCCACACCCCACAAACACTCCATCCAATATCCGCACTCCAGACCCCACACCCACTCCATCCAATATCAGCACTCCACACCCCACACACACTCCATCCAATATCAGCACTCCACACCCCACAAACACTCCATCCAATATCAGCACTCCACACCCACTCCATCCAATATCCACACTCCCCACACACTCCCTCCAATATCAGCACTCCACACCCCACACACACTCCATCCAATATCAGCACTCCACACCCCACACACACTCCATCCAATATCCACACTCCACACGCCACACACACTCCATCCAATATCCACACTCCACACACACTCCATCCAATATCCGCACTCCACACCCACTCCATCCAATATCCACACTCCACACGCCACACACACTCCATCCAATATCCACACCCCACAAACACTCCATCCAATATCCGCACTCCACACCCCACACCCACTCCATCCAATATCCACACTCCACACCCCACACACACTCCATCCAATATCCACACTCCACACACACTCCATCCAATATCCACACTCCACACCCACTCCATCCAATATCCACTCTCCACACCCCACACACACTCCATCCAATATCCACACTCCACACCCCACAAACACTCCATCCAATATCCGCACTCCACACCACACAAACACTCCATCCAATATCCACACTCCACACCCCACAAACACTCCATCCAATATCCACACTCCACACCCCACACACACTCCATCCAATACCCACACTCCACACCCCACAAACACTCCATCCAATATCCGCACTCCACACCCCACAAACACTCCATCCAATATCCGCACTCCACACCACACAAACACTCCATCCAATATCCACACTCCACACCCCACAAACACTCCATCCAATATCCACACTCCACACCCCACACACACTCCATCCAATATCCACACTCCACACCCCACAAACACTCCATCCAATATCCACTCTCCACACCCCACACACACTCCATCCAATATCCACACTCCACACCCCACAAACACTCCATCCAATATCCGCACTCCACACCACACAAACACTCCATCCAATATCCACACTCCACACCCCACAAACACTCCATCCAATATCCACACTCCACACCCCACACACACTCCATCCAATACCCACACTCCACACCCCACAAACACTCCATCCAATATCCGCACTCCACACCACACACACTCCATCCAATATCCACTCTCCACACCCAACACACACTCCATCCAATATCCACACTCCACACACCACACAAACACTCCATCCAATATCCGCACTCCACACCACACAAACACTCCATCCAATATCCACACTCCACACCCCACAAACACTCCATCCAATATCAGCCCTCCACACCCCACACACGCTCCATCCAATATCCGCACTCCACACCCCACACACACTCAATCCAATATCCACACTCCACACACACTCCATCCAATATCCACACTCCACACCCACTCCATCCAATATCCACTCTCCACACCCCACACACACTCCATCCAATATCCACACTCCACACCCCACAAACACTCCATCCAATATCCGCACTCCACACCACACAAACACTCCATCCAATATCCACACTCCACACCCCACA
The DNA here is from genome assembly GCF_047496885.1 of Scyliorhinus torazame. Taxonomy (NCBI): domain Eukaryota; kingdom Metazoa; phylum Chordata; class Chondrichthyes; order Carcharhiniformes; family Scyliorhinidae; genus Scyliorhinus; species Scyliorhinus torazame. The sequence goes on from NC_092716.1 coordinate 40,862,396, forward strand.
AACACTCCATCCAATATCCACACTCCACACCCCACACACACTCCATCCAATATCCACACTCCACACACACTCCATCCAATATCCACACTCCACACCCACTCCATCCAATATCCACTCTCCACACCCCACACACACTCCATCCAATATCCACACTCCACACCCCACAAACACTCCATCCAATATCCGCACTCCACACCACACAAACACTCCATCCAATATCCACACTCCACACCCCACAAACACTCCATCCAATATCCACACTCCACACCCCACACACACTCCATCCAATACCCACACTCCACACCCCACAAACACTCCATCCAATATCCGCACTCCACACCCCACAAACACTCCATCCAATATCCGCACTCCACACCACACAAACACTCCATCCAATATCCACACTCCACACCCCACAAACACTCCATCCAATATCCACACTCCACACCCCACACACACTCCATCCAATATCCACACTCCACACCCCACAAACACTCCATCCAATATCCACACTCCACACACACTCCATCCAATATCCACACTCCACACCCCACAAACACTCCATCCAATATCCACTCTCCACACCCCACACACACTCCATCCAATATCCACACTCCACACCCCACAAACACTCCATCCAATATCCGCACTCCACACCACACAAACACTCCATCCAATATCCACACTCCACACCCCACAAACACTCCATCCAATATCCACACTCCACACCCCACACACACTCCATCCAATATCCACACTCCACACCACACACACTCCATCCAATATCCGCACTCCACACCACACACACTCCATCCAATATCCACACTCCACACCCCACACACATTCCATCCAATATCCACACTCCACACCCCACAAACACTCCATCCAATATCAGCCCTCCACACCCCACACACGCTCCATCCAATATCCGCACTCCACACCCCACACACACTCAATCCAGGCAACAAGATGGCAACCCGAAGAGCATCACCCTGTTTCGCAGATGTGGAGTTGAGACCCTGCAGGTTGCCATGGAGAAGAGGTGGGGCACCCTGTACTCAGGGAGGGAAGGAGGCTGCCACCCACCACTGTACACCGGACCTGGGTGCAGAGGCAATGAGCGCCGTAGGCCCCACCGCCAGGACCAGCCAACAGTGCCCGAAAAAGCTGTCCGATCTCCTCAATGTGGCCAAGATGAGAAGGCAGCACCTTGCTCCTGGCTCCAGCCCCCATCCCACACACCCATAAAACCCCCTCCCCACCCACACCGGCAGTCTGCTCGTACCCTACCCTGCACAACATGCCAACACCCATACTGCCCGCCATGGCCGGGTGCCCTGTTCACAAAGGTTCCAGCTGCCCACCCCCTGTGCTGCCCATGTCCGACAGCCTTACACTGTGCATTTTCTATCCCCCCCGTCCGAACCCCAGGAGAAGACGGCGTACAACCCCGGGGAGAGAGTGAAGACTGGAGAGGGCCTGCCGGACATGCGGCCTCCCCATCGTCGCAGAATGGCAGGAACTGGACCTGGTCGATGGGCCCAGAGAGAGTGCAGTCACAGAGGCCCAGAGAGAGTGCAGTCGCAGAGGCCCAGAGAGAGTGCAGTCGCAGAGGCCCAGAGAGAGTGCAGTCGCAGAGGCCCAGAGAGAGTGCAGTCGCAGAGGTAGAGGTCGGCATTGGGGAACCAAGTGAGCTACTGCTGAAACTCACCTGGGTTGGGCACTTTAGTGAAGAGACTCCTGGGGCCTATCTGGTGCGCATCACACACGTGCAGCAGTACATCAGGTGTAGATAGGAACCCCGAGCGGGCAGTCGGAGGGCATCTCGACCCCAGGGACTAGCTGCTGTCCGGATGGGTCTCAGGTTTCTGGAAAGGGCGGTCCCATTGATGCTGGAGATGCAGACACAAAACCAGGGGCTACACAATGGGTTGTCAGCAACCATCCGGTGGTGCAGGTGCAATTGAAGGAGTCTAACTGCCTGCAGGGGTAGGAGGCAGTGCCAACCATGCCAGCCACCCAGGCCAATACCGCACGGGTGGCATCCATGGTGGAGGCCTTGGAGGCGAAGGTATCTGCCATGGATGTTCAAGGCCTGGGGCACTTTGTGTGGGTAGTGGCTGAAGCACAGGACAGGGCTGCCTTGTAACAGGCAGCTATTTACCAGGGTCACCTGGACATTGCAGTGGCGCTCCAGAGTTTGGACCAGTCACAATGGGTCATGGCTGCGGGCATCAACGGCATTACCCTGGCTGACATCAGCCAGTCACAGGGAGACTGGGCACGATCACGGAGTGATGTGGCACAGTGCCAGAGGGACATGGCACAGTCCCAAAGGGAGGTGGCCCAGTCCCTATATTTCACGGCCGCGAACATTTAGATCCTGGTCGAGTCAAGAGTGGGCCTCCAGGGCTGGCAGTGCCAGGTGGCAGGGGAGCCCCCATCCCAAGCAGTTGCCCGGGGGCCATTGGGCTCCGGGAGGGAGGAGGAGGTGATTTGGCCCATGCCGGTGACTCCTAGAGGTGAATTGTTGGAACACCGCAGCACTTCTGAATCCCGTCCCGCCCACCTGTCCCTTGCGCATCTGATGGGCAGTGGGTGGAACTGGGTGGCACTATGCCACCTGTGACACCCGGAGGTCTGCCAGGCCCATCCAGACCCAGTCGTTCTAGAGGACGGCTGCCAGGTGGGACACAGGTTACAGGGCGGTAAACGGAGCAGGCCGCCTCCACTTCCGGCAGCGGTGCTTGTAGGGTGACATGTGACCTATTGATCACCCCCTGGACCTGGGGCATGCCCGCGATGGTGGCGCACCCCACTGCCCGGTAATCCGGTGGGCTCGGTCCACATTGAAGTTGATATATTGTGCCACGGCCTATAGGGCCTCCGTGATGGCACGGATGCACCTGTGCACCAAGGTCAGCGAGATCCCTGACAGGTTCCCACTCAGCACCTGGAAAGACCCCGTGTTGAAAAGGTTCAGGACGACCGTCACCTTGATGGCCACCGGGAGCGGGTATCCTCCCCGCTGTGGTTCCAGGTGCACCATCAGCCAGCAGAGATGTCGCACGGTCTCCCTGCCCAGCCCGAGTCTTCTATGGCATGCCCGATCCGGTAGGTCCTCAAATGACAGGTGCTGCCAGTACACACAACGCCCAATGCGACGCTTCCTTCCCACCTCCACCTTGGCCTGTTGGGCGGCCGGCTCTCCAGCCTCACTGGCTGGCCTCTGCTCCGCTGGGGCAGGCTCCTGTTGTGCAGCTTCTGCTCGTGCAGTCTCATTGCGTCCGCAAGGGCTGCCGCAGCCAGGCAGATGCCAACCATTCCTGGCTGGACTCAGAAGTCCATTGCCTGCAGGGTGTAGGGCAGACATGTTAGCACGGTGAGTACTTGTGTGCCCATCCAGGTCCAACAGGCTTCACAGTGGACTGGTCTGCACTGCAGCTCCTGCCCCCGCATGTCCCCTCCCCTGCCATTCCCCTCAACACACGCCTGTGGCGGTGCCTGGCATCGGGGGCCTCTAACTCCCTACCCATCCCTGCCAGCAGGGGTACCAGTTGCTTGTGTTACCCATGCCAATGTTACACTTTTCGGCCCCTGTCCTGCACCCTCCTGAGGGGTCTGCTATGGCTGTCCTCCTTGGGTGGGCCGTTTGCTACGCCAGCAGGGTGACACCTGGTTATGCGGTGGGAGGGGCACCGTGTGTCACAACCGGTGCTATGCTTTGTGGCATGCACATGGGCAGGGCATACGGATGGGGCTGGGCAAGGAGGGTGAGCACCGGTTGGGATCTTAGCTGCAGTGTGCCGTGTGTACCCTTTGCAACACACAGGTTGTGCCTACCTATCTGGGATAGGATGGATGGGAGCAGGGGCGCAGTGGGCATGCGGAGCTTGGTGATGGCCAGTGGTCCTGCAGGGTGGGCTAGCAGATAGTGCCACTGGTGTGGCATACGCCTGAGAGGGCCATAGTTCAGGGTGTGCACTGCTGTCCCCCTGCTCCCCCTGCAGTGGGCCAGCACCTTGGATGGGTGCACTGAGTGCCAGCTTCTGGTGGGCCACTAGCTGCGCTGGAAAAAGCCCCTCCCATTAATGAGTCGGCTGGAGTCGGAGGGTTCCTCAGGTGGGTGGCCTGGTGGGGAGTGGGGAGGTGGGATGGGCACCCATAGGGCCGATGGCACATTTAGGGGTCACAGTGGGCAGTCTGTGAGATGGCTGCATTGACTGCATTGCAGGCTGTGGCAATGGAGCTTTCATGCCCAGTCAGCTAGTCCCAGGGGGACAATCCAAACCCACGGCCCAACTCCTGGTCGCCTTCCACAACTGCCCCCAGCCGTGGAAGGCGCCCCCCAGCCAGCAGCACAACTGTCAGCCCACTGTTGCACCTTTGGCAATGTTGATTACATCCTCTCTCTCCCTCAGCAGCCACAGCACCGGTCACCGTATTTAAACACCACAAGTGAAGCATGCCGGCGGAGGCAGAACATCGTGGGAGGGCGGAGACTACCGGGTTGGGCCCATTAATGATGGTAACGAATGCTACTGCACGTTTTGCATTCCCAAACCGACGCTGGGCTTGGAACGTATTCACGCCGTGTGGAATCCATAATAAACTGTTCCTGAGCGAAGGGAATGGGTCTGCTGAGCTCAGAATGACAAAGGAAATCAAACTCTGTGTAAATCACAACCACCACCCAAAGACAGATGCTGAGATGGGAAATGCAAATGAAGGATTGAAAATACTTGTTTTCTATTGGTCCAACATACACCATTTTCTATTGGCCAGGGTAGGCTGTTCTTTCATTGGTTCAAAATGAAAGTTTAACTGGATATTACTGGTGTGTCAACATGTAAACTAATGATTTGGACTGTTACTGTAAACCTATTGGCTGAAAATGTTATAAATATCATTGTTTCACTGGAATGGGCGGAACATTGCAGTGAATCACACTGTTGTTCTCAAGCCAATAACGTTTGATTAAAGAGTGCTTGCCGCGCCTACCGGGACATGGTGCTCCGCTGGGCGCCCAGCGCTGACCTCAATTTTCAGCTGACGTCCGATTCTCGCCCGATCGCGATTCTGGGGCGCGATTCTCCACTTCCCCGCCGGGTCGGATAATCGCCGGGGGCTGGCGTGAATCCCGCCCCCACCGGTTGCCGAAGTCTCCGGCACCGGATATTCGGCAGGGGCGGGAATCGCTCTGCGCCGGTTGGCGGGCCCCCCCCGCGCGATTCTCCGGCCCGGATGGGCCGAAGTCCCGCCGCTAAAATGCCTGTCCCGCCGGCGTAGATTAAACCACCTACCTTACCGGCGGAACAAGGCGGCGCGGGCGGGCTCCGGGGTCCTGGGGGTGGCGCGGGGCGATCTGGCCCCGGGGGGTGCCCCCACGGTGGCCTGGCCCGCGATCGGGGCCCACCGATCCGCGGGCGGGCCTGAGCCGGGGGGGCACTCTTTCCCTTCCGCCTCCGCCACGGTCTCCACCATGGCGGAGGCGGAAGACACTCCCTCCACTGCGCATGCGCGGGAATGCCGTCAGCGGCTGCTGATGCTCCCGCGCATGCGCCGTCCGGAGATGTCATTTCCGCGCCAGCTGGCAGGGCACCAAAGGCCTTTGCCGCCAGCTGGCGGGGCGGAAATTCGTCTGGCGCCGACCTAGCCCCTTAAGGTTGGGGCTCGGGCCCCCAAGATGCGGAGCATTCCGCACTTTTGGGGCGGCGCGATGCCCGACTGATTTGCGCCATTTTGGGCGCCAGTCGGCGGACTTCGCGCCGTTTCCAGAGAATTTCGCCCCTGGTGTCACTGGACGGAGAATCCTGCCCTGAAACTTTTTCAGCAGCGGGGAGCTGAACTTGCCAGCGAGACCAGCTCCTCAGAGACCGGCTCCTCAGAGATCGGGGGGGGTACTTTTGAAAGGGTGTCCCGATCTCTAAGTGAGCTTGAAGGTTCCCCACACCCCTCACCCACGGGCAATGACACCCTTCGCAGACATGGGCATTACTCCCCCCTTCCCCCCCCCCTAAGTGAGACCCCCCCCCTTTCAGGACCCCTCCCTTTGACACCCCCACCTTCATAACGCCCCTACATACTCCCCTTCACCTCTTATCCTCCCTCACCACCCCCCCACCCCCCCCTTTCATGGACCTGGCCTCTCCACTGGTTCTGGGAGCTGTCAGTCTGGCATCCAGGCAGTGCCAACTGGATGTCCGGGTTGGCTGCCAGGGTGCTTGGGGGAATGCCAGGGTACTGCCCTGTCCCAGGCCACCCGAGGGGCTACAAGAGCCTCCGACAACCCCAAGTGACCATCACGACTGGTCTGTCCTAATAGACGCCTGGTTGAGGTCTTGCTGGTGTGGCCGGTGACTCCCCGGAGCCGGCTGAATTCGGCGGCAGAATGCTCGCGCTCATTTAAATGGGCCGAATGGGCTTATTTAAATATTATCTGGATAATGTCCAGTCGGGTACAGTGAGTTGGGCGACTCTCGATCGGCCCAACCTCTGGCACGAAGCCCAATTTGGGCCTCTCCCGGGAGCTGGACGTAATGCAGTGGTAACCGTGCCCGGCCACTCCCGCTCTACAATTGCTGCTTAATATCTCCAACATTTTGTTCATATCGACCAATTCAGGTAATATCATGAAGACATCGTGAAGTTTATAATAGTCACTTGAGAAAAAATTATAACCACTAAATCATTCCAGGGTCTATTGCTGTGCGTGCATTACAAAACCAAAATTACTATGAAATCCTTTGGTTTTATATTGCAGAGCAGACTGCATCATACCAAGTGGCAAATAACTGTACCTATGTAATTATTTTAAAACTGTGATGATTTAAATAAAATGTATGGAATTTTTGCAGCATTACCTCTAAAGTGTATGGCTTATTTTTGTATATTTTCTTTGCTGCTCATAACTACCCAATTAAAAACAGGTGTAGGCCATTCACCGAGATACCATTAGATTATGGTTGATCTTATCTTAACTTCCTTAGTTCCAGTCTTGTGGAAAAACAAATACTCTTAAATCAGCAGCTATACATTGGTTGGGTAATTAAGCTAGGCTATAATGTGTCCACTTGGTTCAATTAGCAGCGCTCTTATCCCTGGATAAGAAGGTTATGGATTCAACCCCCACCCCACACAGATGATTTCAAATGGTCTAATCCTGGTCATTTCCCCAGTGTGCAACATCATTAGGAGCAGCATCCTTTATGGCAACCAAAATGTTAAACTAATGCCTGGGCTGGGGCACAAGACCAAAAATGTTGGAAATACTCAGCAAGCCGAGCAGCATCTCTGGGGATAGATTTTCTTCCCCTCCAGCATACAGACGATTTTGCTTTTGGAATGTTGAGCTGCTTGTGTTAATGATTCAGGGTTTTATTACCAATCTCCAGCGCATTATTTGAAGGGGAGTAAAGAGAACTCCAGCTATTCTGGCTAACATTTCAACCAAGACTACTGAAAAACAAATGACCATCCCATCAATTATTGGGGCATTCCCAATGCAGAACTCTTTGCTTATATTACAATAACACTACAACATGGAATTAATTTGGTAATGCAGATAGCAAGTGAAGGCACATTAGGCAAACATCTGTGCCATGAAATTAAATGATGGCAAATGTGTATTCAAGAGCTAAAAAGAAGCAGATTTCACAGATTAGAACAGGCAAATTAGAATTCTAAGATCTGCTGTTGTGACTGTTATTCAAATAACCTAGTTCAAGCTTGAGTCATAGATCAGTGTGGGGTTCAACTATGTATACAAACAAAAAATTCCAGGAAGAACTGAAAATAAAACCCTAAAAATTCTCATCCTCTGCTATGTAGAATGTAAATCACACGGTCAATACAATTTTCAGTGGAAAAAAAGCAACCATTTTACAATCCTACTAGCAACTGCATTGTCCTGTTTTGCAAATTGAGAAACCAGGCCCAAGGGCCACACTATATTGTGCAAAATTGAAGAGTAAAAGAGGAAACCGGTATATTAGGAAGCTGTGTTTAGGTGATAAGGTAAAAACTGGGCTCATTTTCTCAATATTTACTGCTGATTTGGTCAAACAAAATGTGCTTCCCTCTATCTGCCCACTTATTTCCAGGAGCAAAACAAAACTGCAAGGATTTTTTTTAAAGTAGTAAATAAGACCATATTTTAGTGAGCAGCATCCAAAATACTTCCTTTAAAACAGAATGATGTGATTGATTGGTAGTATTCACCACTCTTGCATGACAAGGTACAAAATAACAACTGTTTAATCTCCAATTATCTTATTGAAGTTGTTAGTGGTTTGATTACACAAATTTATATTGATTCAGAAATAATTAACTGGAAATACATGCACTACTGAGATCAGTCATCACCAATTTAAAACGCAGCGTTGAGTATATTCAAATTGAAAGGAAAGAAAGCACCTTGAAGGCGTAAATGCAACTACCTCTGATCTCACAGCAATTTTAATTCATGCACTTCTTAAACAACCTTTTTTTATTGACTCTTATCTCTCCCGGAGGTAAATTGGCACTTGTCTTCCCACAGGAAAAGCCTATACATGAAGATGACTTTATTTTGGTTGGCTAATTTGCTATCATACACATAATTAATCAGGCATGTAATTAATGTGGCAATCTGATTACCAGCATTAGGTATGAAACCAATATATTGAAGTGAAATTACTTTTCTTTCTACTACTTCTCAAAGTTAACTATCTTGCAACATCTGTCAACAGCAACAAAATGGTTAACATTGCGATAACTCTTTTGCCAACAATTCATTTATATACACTATAATTAACTAAATTAGCCCACTCTCATTATGTACACAGCCTGAAGTCACTAGCAGTATACTGATTATATACAATTTAGTTTAAAAGTTTATTGGTATTTTATTGCAGGCTCTCTCAAAAAAAGGAGAAAGTTAGTCACAACAACATTTGGCAAAAGTTTTTGCATATGAGTTTACACATTTAGATAGCGGAAAGTTTCATTAAGCTACATCAGGTGGGAAATTGTGTAAAACCATAGAATGGTACTGCACAGAAGGAGACCTTCTCGGCCAATCATGTCTGTGCCAGCTCTTTGCAAAAACTACCAAATTGGTCCCATTACCCAGAAAATCTTTCCTTTCAATATTAATTCAATTCCCTTTTTGAAGGGGATTATTGAATCCGCTTCCAGCCCTGGAAGTAAGTTTCTCCTCATTTACATTAATCACTACCTCTGGCACCCAAAAGGTGCTTCCTGGTCATGCAGTGTACTCACAGTTGCAATGTAGACAATAGGAAAAAATAAAACAGGATCACGTTTTGTTTCTCAGCACAAGCATTTACTAAACAAACATAGACAGTTGCAGAGTACACACTACAATATGGATTCTGAAATACAGTTTACAAAATAAAATGGTGGGGACAGAAACACAAATCAGTTATAGCTTTCTTTAGTGGGAGTAGGGAATACTGTTAAAAGCAGAACTATAGTCTGAGCTCCATTAGCTAGAACAAATTAAATCTTAAGAAAATGCATTTGCCAAACTGTCAATCAAGCTAATTTTAATCATATGATTGCCTGAGTTAACCTATTTGATGTTGTTACAATATTTTCAAGTCTAGCCTTAAGACAGAATCTTTAGCACAAAAGTAGAACCAACTTAAAAACTGCGAGTAGAAAATGGAGCATTAATCAAAATTGTAACATATGTAGGTAACTTTGCCTTGTAGTCTTTGGTGAGGTAGCTGATCTGTCAGGAAAGTGATAGTGGCATTAGCCTCAATATATGAGCTAAGGTTGCCATCGGGAGAGGTCATTGAATAGCATTCCCATGTGCAGACTTGGGCTTGGTAGTGATGCTCTAAATAGTTGAACCACCTGACTTTCCTATGTTCAGCCCACACATGAAGCATGGCCACTTAGGTAAGCAGTGAACAAGAGGAGGATGGGAAGGGGAAATCATTTTTAAACTTAAAAACCTTCATTTTAATTCCAGCGAAAAAACATTGCAAAAAGACATTTTAAAAAAATACCATAACATTGAAGCCTGGGCGCTAAGGTGATAAGGCGAAAAGATGTTACAAGATGCTATTAGTAGGATCTGCTATAGAAGGTGAGTTCATTGAAATAAGATTTCTCTAATCAGGAGGTCAACTTAAGCCATTGTTTTATCAACCGTGGCCAGGTGAATGAAGGATTGAGAGTAGGATGAAGGTTATTAACTTGCAAATCATAAATTTTAGACATCGGTATCAGGCGGCAAAACTTAAAATCTGTATGCGTTCTTCCGGAGGCCAAATATTACAAAGACCTCTTTATATTTACCAGTCACTGCTGGTCACAGGTAGTCAGGTAACAAATACATACTCCAACAAATGTAGCACAACAGGAAATGCTGCTCCAGAATGTTGTTCGGATTCATTCAATGAGACACTGAAATGCATAGAAGCCTTTATACTGGTGAGATGACAATATGGTGGACTATTGCCCCTCTGACAGATCATACACACCTGAAAGTAATACTGGGGGAAACAAATCTTATTGCAGATGGCACAACCTGTTGCAGGAGAAGAAAACATTCACAACAATAGGATTTAACGTTATTTTTTTAAAAGACAAAATAATGTTACTAAAGGAATGAAGTCACACACAATTGCCAATTCCACTGAAACTTGATATTAGTTGCAAAGTAAAGGCTTTAAATATTACTGCACCAGAGATTCAGCATTTGAATTGCAGTGCACTTGTTTTCAGCAGAAAATAGCAAGACAGTGGCCTCATTTCGGAAAATCATGTAAACATATATCAAATTGTTGCAGTAGCCATATACTCTCAATTTTAGAAAATAGCTCATACAAAAATATTCAAATATATCTTGCAGTGCAGGGAATTTGTTTCTTTTGAACAAACTCAAAAAGATTAGGACTTAAAGTCATTTTCTTCTGGACTTGGCCTGAGGTTCTTGTAGATAAAATGAAAGATCACAAGCAGCAGCATTTCGGAAGTGCTACTCAGAGCCACTATAAATGGAGCCTGTGAGGCGAAGTCTGCTTCGATGCGGCGGAAGGACAACTGGAGTACAGCAAGGGCGAGCAGACTATTTTGAACTCCAATCTCGATACTGACTGTTTTGCACAAGGGAACGGGTAATCCCACGCAATAGGCCAGGAGATATCCAATCAGCAATCCAAACACAGGGACAGCAACACCAGCAAGAATGATTTCCTTATGAACATTGTAAAGTATTGATGCTCCCATTTGATAAGCCATGAAGAGTCCTCCAATGATTAATATAAAACTGAGGGGCCGAATGAGCAAAAGTAAGAACTTGCTGACCCGAGGCAGTTTATACTTGACTAACATTCCTGTTGAAATGGGAATCGCTATAAAGAGCAATGTTACCAGAATCTTTGTAAACGGCACATGCAGCGTTTCATGAACATTGAGAATATGGGTATAAATTGTGGATGAAAGTGGCATCATACCAGTTGCGACAACAGTCGAGATCAAAGTCATGGAGATAGCAAGGGTCACATCCCCTCCTAGAAGCAGACTGTAGAGGTAACCTCCACCTCCTCCTGGGGTAGAGCAAGTAATTATCAGCCCAAGGGAAAGGGCTTTGGGCAGGGAGAAGATTTTGGACAAGATATATCCATACAAGGGCATCAACAGAAACTGCCCAATCACCCCGAGAATGACAGGATGTGGCTGCTTCAAGACATCTCGGAGGACTGTCACTTCCACTTTACAACCAAAAGCACACTTATTTATAAAAATCAAGGGCAAGAGGAAATAAAGGAGGGGGTTCTGAGAGAAATGCGCCAGACTTGTATAACCTAGATCATCATCATTAGGCAATATTTTGATAATATAGTCTGTTCGCTCTTCCACGGTGACTGGCACAACACTGGTGACATCCAGAAGGCGGACTAAGAGAGGCGCGGTCCCAGCCATTCCGGATTTGATGCTGACAATGTAACTTTTCACTAAACCTATGGTTTCAGCATCGCTGATGTTGATTATGGTGAGGACATCGGGGTCCAGCGACTGAACGAGCAGCCTGCTGCCATCCTTCTCCTGGGCGCTGCCATAGCGACTGGAGACCACAATGATACCCTGGGTATTTTCGGGAAAGTCGAATTGGGTGGAAGTGCCGTCTCCGATGCTGACATAGGAGAGTGCGGCTGCCGAGCTGTTGGACTCCACACGGCAGCAAGCCCGGCCGAGGATGGGCAGCAGCAGCAGCAGCAGCTTCATAGCGGCCGCCCACACCAACTTGGGCAGCTCCAGCATTTCCGCAAGCCAACTTTCCACTGCGTCAATCCGCCCAGGCACAGCAGCGGGAAAGGGGGCCGGCCGGCCGCAACCGCGGGCTGAATTCAGAGTCCGCCCCGCCCGCCGCCGCGACCCAGCTGCTCCAACACTCGGCAGATGTCGAACCTGAGCCCGGGGGCACCGCAGCCCCGGCACCGGGACACCGGCACCATCATGTCGGCTCCTCGCACAACTTCCTTCCGGCTGGAAGCTTTCACTTTAAAGCAGTCAGTCAGTGAGGGAGGGAGTCAATCTCCTCCCACTCTCAGCACAATGCAAACACCAGCTCTGATGTAACCTCACACTCCCAGCACAAGAGTAGCCGTGTTAATCCCCCCAAACACAACAGTAGCCGTGTTAATCCCCCCAAACACAACAGCAGCCGTGTTAATCCCCCCAAACACAACAGCAGCCGTGTTAATCCCCCCCAAACACAACAGTAGCCGTGTTAATCCCCCCAAACACAACCGTAGCCGTGTTAATCCCCCCAAACACAACCGTAGCCGTGTCACTCCCCCAAACACAGCAGTAGCCGTGTCACTCTCCCACAAACAACAGTAGCCGTGTCAATCCCCCAAACACAACAGTAGCCGTGTCAATCCCCCCCAAACACAACAGTAGCCGTGTCAATCACCTCCAACACAACAGTAGACCGTGTCAATCCCCCCCCACTCCAAACACAACAGTAGCCGTGTCAATCACCTCCAACACATCAGTAGCCGTGTTAATCCCCCCCACTCCAAACACATCAGTGGCCGTGTCAATCCTCCCCCACTCCAAACACAACAGTAGCCGTGTCAATCCCCCTCCTCCAAACGCAACAGTAGCCGTGTCAATCCCCCTCCTCCAAACACAACAGTAGCCGTGTCAATCCCCCTCCTCCAAACACAACAGTAGCCGTGTCAATCCCCCTCCTCCAAACTCAACAGTAGCAGTGTCAATCCCCCTCCAAACACAACAGTAGCCGTGTCAATCCCCCTCCTCCAAACACAACAGTAGCCGTGTCAATCCCCCTCCTCCAAACACAACAGTAGCCGTGTCAATCCACCTCCTCCAAACACAACAGTAGCAGTGTCAATCCCCCTCCTCCAAACTCAACAGTACCCGTGTCAATCCTCCCACTCCAAACACAACAGTAGCCGTGTCAATCCCCCTACTCCAAACACAACAGTAGCCGTGTCAATCCCCCTACTCCAAACACAACAGTAGCCGTGTCAATCCTCCCCCCCACTCCAAACACAACAGTAGCCGTGTCAATCCCCCTACTCCAAACACAACAGTAGCCGTGTCAATCCCCATATTCCAAACACAACAGTAGCCGTGTCAATCCCCCTCCTCCAAACACAACAGTAGCCGTGTCAATATCTCCCCCACTCCAAACACATCAGTAGCCGTGTCAATCCTCCCCCACTCCAAACACATCAGTAGCCGTGTCAATCCCCCTCCTCCAAACACACCAGTAGCCGTGTCATTCCTCCCCCACTCCAAACACAACAGTAGCCGTGTCAATCCTCCCCCACTCCAAACACAACAGTAGCCGTGTCAATCCTCCCCCCACTCCAAACACATCAGTAGCCGTGTCAATCCCCCCTTTCTCCAAACACATCAGTAGCCGTGTCAATCCTCCCCCACTCCAAACACAACAGTAGCCGTGTCAATCCCCCCTTTCTCCAAACACATCAGTAGCCGTGTCAATCCCCCCTTTCTCCAAACACATCAGTAGCCGTGTCAATCCCCCCTTTCTCCAAACACATCAGTAGCCGTGTCAATCCTCCCCCACTCCAAACACATCAGTAGCCGTGTCAATCCCCCTACTCCAAACACAACAGTAGCCGTGTCAATCCCCCTACTCCAAACACAACAGTAGCCGTGTCAATCCCCCTACTCCAAACACAACAGTAGCCGTGTCAATCCTCCCCCACTCCAAACACATCAGTAGCCGTGTCAATCCTCCCCCCACTCCAAACACAACAGTAGCCGTGTCAATCCCCCCTTTCTCCAAACACATCAGTAGCCGTGTCAATCCTCCCCCACTCCAAACACATCAGTAGCCGTGTCAATCCCCCTACTCCAAACACAACAGTAGCCGTGTCAATCCCCCTACTCCAAACACAACAGTAGCCGTGTCAATCCCCCTACTCCAAACACAACAGTAGCCGTGTCAATCCTCCCCCACTCCAAACATAACAGTAGCCCGTGTCAATCCCCCCCCCCACTCCAAACACATCAGTAGCCGTGTCAATCCTCCCCCACTCCAAATATAACAGTAGCCCGTGTCAATCCCCCCCCACTCCAAACACATCAGTAGCCGTGTCAATCACCTCCAACACAACAGTAGACCGTGTCAATCCCCCCCCACTCCAAACACAACAGTAGCCGTGTCAATCACCTCCAACACATCAGTAGCCGTGTTAATCCCCCCCACTCCAAACACATCAGTGGCCGTGTCAATCCTCCCCCACTCCAAACACAACAGTAGCCGTGTCAATCACCTCCAACACATCAGTAGCCGTGTTAATCCCCCCCACTCCAAACACATCAGTGGCCGTGTCAATCCTCCCCCACTCCAAACATAACAGTAGCCGTGTTAATCCCCCCCACTCCAAACACATCAGTAGCCGTGTCAATCCTCCCCCACTCCAAACACATCAGTAGTCGTGTCAATCCTCCCCCACTCCAAACATAACAGTAGCCCGTGTCAACCCTCCCCTCCTCCAAACACATCAGTAGCCGTGTCAATCCTCCCCCGCTCCAAACATAACAGTAGCCGTGTCAATCCCCCCCCACTCCAAACATAACAGTAGCCCGTGTCAACCCTCCCCCTCCTCCAAATACAACAGTAGCCGTGTCAAACCTCCCCCTCCTCCAAACACACCAGTAGCCGTGTCAATCCTCCCCCACTTCCAACACACCAGTAGCCGTGTCAATCCTTCCCCTCCTCCAAACACATCAGTAGCCGTGTCAATCCTCCCCACACTCCAAACACACCAATCGCCGTGTCAATCCTTCCCCTCCTCCAAACACATCAGTAGCCATGTCAATCCTCCCCCCAGTCCAAACGTAACAGTAGCCCGTGTCAATCTCCCTCACCCCGGTACGGTTACTTCTCCCTCGGGGTTGTTACCAATTGACCATCTCGCTGTCTGACTGATGCACGATTAATTGCACAAAGACTAAAGTTGGTTACAACTGTGGTTTTATTACAGTCACATGCGTGGCCTCATGCTGCAGCTGGCGAAATGGCAGGGCACTGGAGGTCATGCATATTTATACAGTTCTCTGTGGGCGGAGCCAGCCGGCAGGATCTACCGGCGAACCTGTAGTGCAGGTCCTACCTTACATCTCCTAATACAGTGGTTCACCACATTCACCCCCTGTTAAAAATGACGTGAAACTATATTCAATTAGTGCAATTATGTACAGTGGTAGGGAAAGAAAAGTCCATGTTGACGGTCCGGAGTCCGTCAAAGGTTCAGCCGGTCCAGTGCTTTGGTGCTTCGTTGGGAGCGGCGTAACGGTGGCGGCGAAGTCGGTGCTGGCGGTGGTGGAGATGGCACCGATGGCGGTGGTGGCGGTGCTGATGCTGGCCAGTCATCGGGGAACTCCGGGAGCGTGCAGAAGTCCTCTTCGTCCTCTTATGCGGAAAAGGGGAGGTCTGGTGGGGTCAATATTGGCGGCGCGGTGGGAGGTGAGGGGGGGCGCATTGGTGGTGGTGGGGAGGTTTGGGGTGGAACCTGATGGTGCCCGGTCCCTGAGTGAGACAGTATCTTGGCGGCCGTCGGGGAACTCAACGTAGGCATATTGAGGGTTGGCGTGGAGCAGGTGAACCCTGTCCACCAAGGGGTCCGCCTTGTGGAGTCGGACGTGCCTACGGAAAAGGACCGTCCTGGAGCTGCGAGCCAAGTCGGGAGCGACACCCCGGATGTGGACTTCCTGGGGAAGGTAAAGCCACGTTCATGGGGTGTGTTAGTGGCGGTGCACAATAGTGACCGGATGGAGTGCAGAGCGTCAGGGAGGACCTCCTGCCAGCGAGAGGCTGGGAGGTTCCTGGACCGGAGGGCCAGTTGGACGGCCCTCCAAACCGTTCCATTCTCCAGTTCTACTTGCCCGTTTCCCCGGGCTGGTCGTTCTGCTGGAGGCGATACCCCTGCTGAACAGGAACTGACACAGCTCATCGCTCATTAATGAGGATCCCCTGTCACTGTGGATGTAGGCGGGGAAACCGAACAGGGCGAAGATGGTGCTGAGGGCCTTGATGACGGTGGCAGACATCATATCAGGGCATGGGATGGCGAAGGGGAATTTGGAGTACTCATCGACCACACTGAGAATGTACGTGTTACGGTCAGTGGAGGGGAGGGGCCCTTTGAAATCCACACTGAGGCATTCAAAGGGGTGGGAAGCCTTCAGCAGGCGCGCACGGTCCGGCCGGTAGAAGTGCGGCTTGCACTCCACACAGACCTGGCAGTCCCTGGTGACTGTCCTTACTTCCTCGACGGAGTACGGCAGATTGCGAGCTTTGACCAGATGGTACAATCGAGTGACCCCCGGGTGACAAAGGCTGTCGTGTAGGGAATTGGTCCACTTGTGCGCTGGCACATGTACCTTGGGAGAGGGCATCTGGGGGCCCCTTGAGTTTACCGGGACGATACAAGATCTCATAATTATAGGTGGAGAGCTCGATTCTCCACTGCAAGATTTTATCATTTTTGATCTTGCCCCGCTGTGTGTTATTGAACGTGGAGGCTACCGACCGTTGGTCCGTAAGGAGAGTGAATCTCTTACCGGTCAGGTAATGCCTCCGATGCTGCACAGCTTGAACGATAGCTTGGGCCTCCTTTTCGACGGATGAGTGTCGAATTTCAGAGGCAT
Source organism: Scyliorhinus torazame (assembly GCF_047496885.1). NCBI lineage: Eukaryota > Metazoa > Chordata > Chondrichthyes > Carcharhiniformes > Scyliorhinidae > Scyliorhinus > Scyliorhinus torazame. Next base: position 40,879,568 of record NC_092716.1, read on the forward strand.
GAAGGGTGCGGGAAAAGAATGCCAAGGGTCTGCCTGCCTGGTTTAGAGTGGCGGCAAGGGCGACGTCGGAAGCATCGTTTTCTACTTGGAAAGGCAGTGACTCATCCACTGCGCGCATCCCGGCCTTGGCGATGTCTGCTCTGATGCAGGCGAAAGCATGTTGTGCCTCGGCCGCAAGGGAGAATTGGGTGGACTGAATGAGTGGGCAGGCCATGTCCGCATAGTTTGGGACCCACTGAGCGTAGTAGGAAAAGAACCCCAGGCAGCGTTTGAGGGCCTTGGGGCAGTGGGGGAGGGGAAGTTCCATGAGGGGGCGCATGCGCTCGGGGTCGGGCCCGAGAAGTCCGTTTTGGACTATATAGCCGAGAATGGCTAACCGGGTTGTGCTGAACACACACTTCTCTTTGTTGTAGGTCAGGTTGAGAAGAGTGGCAGTGCGGAGGAATTTATCGAGGTTGGCATCGTGGTCCTGCTGGTCATGGCCGCAGATGGTGACATTATCTAAGTACGGAAAGGTGGCCCGCAAACCGTACTGGTCGACCATTCGGTCCATCTCTCTTTGGAAGACCGAAACACCATTTGTGACCCCGAAAGGGACCCTAAGGGACCCTAAGGAAGTGGTAGAGGCGACCGTCCGCCTCGAAGGCCGTGTATGGCCTGTCCGACTTCTGGATGGGGAGCTGGTGGTAGGCGGATTTCAGGTCAATTGTTGAGAAGACCCGGTACTGCGCAACCTGATTGACCATATCAGATATGCGTGGGAGGGGGTACACGTTGAGCTGTGTGTACCGATTGATGGTCTGGCTGTAGTCCACAACCATCCTGTGTTTCTCCCCAGTTTTAACCACTACCACTTGGGCTCTCCAGTGGCTGTTGCTGGCCTCGATAATACTCTCCTTAAGCAGCCGCTGGACTTCGGACCTGATGAAGGTCTTGTCCTGGGTGCTGTACCGTCTGCTCCTAGTGGCAACAGGCTTGCAATCTGCAGTTAGATTTGCCAAAAGGGAGGGGGTATCGACCTTGAGGGTCGCGAGGCCACAAACGGTAAGGGGGGGTAAGGGCCCGCCGAATTTGAGGGTGAGGCTCTGGAGGTTGCACTGGAAGTCCAGGCCCAACAGGAGTGCAGCGCAGAGATTAGGAAGGACATAGAGGTGGAAGTTGCTAAATTCTACGTCCTGGACCGTGAGGGTGACTGTACAAAAGCCTCGGATCGGGACGGAGTAGGATCCGGAGGCTAGGGAGATCCTTTGATTGGCAGGGTGGACCGCGAGGGAGCAGTGCCTTACCGTATCTGGGTGAACGAAGCTTTCGGTGCTCCCGGAGCCCAGCAGGCACGAGGTCGCGTGGCCGTTGATTTTAACCGTCATCAACGCGGTGGCCAGGTTGTGCGGGCGAGATTGGTCCAGCATCATCGAAGCGAGCTGCGAGTAGCCATCGGATGCTTCGGGTGGCGAGCGTGTGCGGTTCCAATGTCGGGATGTCCGGAGACCCTGTGGGGGACAAGATGGTGACGCCCACGGTGCGTACATTGCGGGGTCGGGACAAGATGGCGGCGCCCATGGGGCGCACGTAGCCTAAGGGGGACAAGATGGTGGCGCCCATTGGTCGCACATGGACCCGGCAGGAGAAGATGGCGGCTCCCATTGTGCGTCTGGTGTGGGGGAGGGGGCGATAGCGGGCGCGATCGCAGCAACTGCGCGGGCATGGCACACCGCCACGAAGTGGCCCTTTTTACTGCAGGCTTTACAAACTGCAGTGCGGGCCGGGCAGTGTTGGCGGGGGTGCTTCTGCTGACTGCAGAAGTAGCAGCGGGGACCCCCGGGGTGCGCGGATCGGTGTGCGGTGCAGGCGTATTGGGAAGGCATGGCCCCGGCTGAGGAGGTCGTCGGCAGGGTCCAGGAGGGGTAGGAAGGAGTAGAAGGGTGGGCAGCGTGGCGGGAGGGGTACGATTGTACATTACGGGATGCGACCGTCATGGAGAGCGCCAAGGTTTTCTTCTCCGCCAGTTCGAGCGTGGCCCCTTTCAGTAATTGTTCTCAGAAGCGGTCCGACGCAATCCCCGTCACGAAGGCATCGCGCATGAGGAGATTTGCGTGTTCGGCGGCCGTAACGGCCTGGCAGTCACAGTCCCGGACGAGTGGAATTAGGGCCCGCCAGAAGTCTTCGATGGACTCACCAGGTAGTTGCGAGCGGGTGGCGAAGAGCGTGTTTGCCTTTTGCACTTAGTGTTCCTTGAGGGGTTCCATTGCTTGTGTGTATTTTGTGGCGTCTTGGATCAACGGGAACGCGCTGGAGCTCAGTCTGGAGTACAGGACGTTTATCTTCTGAGCCACTGTTGGCTCGGGGTCCGCAGCCTTGATGCAGGCCTCAAGACATGCTAGCCAGTGAGTAAAGTCTTTTCTGGCGCCGGGCGAGTGCGGATCCAGCTGCAGGCGATCGGTCTTAATTCGGATATCCATTCTGTGGAAAATCTGACTGTAATAAATTGATGCACGATCAATTGCACAAAGACTAAAGTTGGATACAACTGTGGCTTTATTACAGTCAGATGCGTGGCCTCCTGCTGCAGCTGGCGAAATGGCAGGGCACTGGAGGTCATGCATATTTATACAGTTCTCTGTGGGCGGAGCCAACCGCCAGGAGCTACCAGTGAACCTGTAGTGCAGGGCCTACCTTACATCTCCTATTACAGTGGTTCACCACAATGACCACAATCTGTCCCAATTTCTGCCTTTCCTCTTTGTCAATGCTGCTGATGCACTGACTCAATGGAAGATGACTCAGAGCAGCTGTTGTGTAAATCCGTGCACGGGGGGGGGTCTCGGTTCCCGAGGTTCATGTTCTCCGGTTATTTTTGCTTCACCAGCCCCTCCCCCTGCTGTTCAGCCAATACCCGTAACCCAGTGTTCAAACCATTGCCACACACTAAAACCCTTAGTCTACCCCCCGACACTTTGCAATAGATTTTCTTTGGGTCTCCTATCACCGATCGACATGCGATCGGTGAATGCAGCTTTCGCCGAGTACAATTACACAGACACATAGGGAACTGGCCCGGATTTAATGTGTTTGCAAGGTTGTTTTGAATGTACGTGGCGCCACACTGCAGACCTGATGGGAAACACTGAGCTGGTGGATAATTATGTTATCCAAAAATAAACTCAATGTGACATTTTGCCTGCAAATCCCAAGCTGAAGGTGACTGGGTTATTCAGATCTCTGGTCACTATTTTTTGTTAAGGAAATCCCAGCCTGTAAATAGTTTATTTGGCAGGTAACTTGAGAACTGAAAGATGATTCATTGGCTGACTAGCCAGAGCATTTGGTTTCCTTTCTGGTTCTTGTATGTCGATTCCTATAATTTCCCCTCGTCAGAGTGAGTCAGTCACCCTCAGCTCAATAATTTTTAGTGCCAGAAATTGCTGTAATTGATAAAGTGGCAGCTGGGGCCTTGCCAATCACAGAATAGTTCCAGCACAGAAAAGAGCCATTCAGCCCACTGTGATCCTACCACCTCTTTGCAAGAGCAACTCAACTTGTACCACTCCTCTGCCCTTTCCCACCAACGGTCTATGTACTCAACCCCTTGACTTTTCAGGAGAAAGGAAGAAAGCTGGCTGGCAAAATAATAGTGTGTTTAATGCAAAAGCCATTATTAGTGTGAAAATCACCCTATAAGTTGCAACAAATTGCTGAATGATTTGTGCCACTCCATGACTAGCCTTACAAAAACAGCAGTTCACTCTCAAACTCCCTGAATTTCAAGAAATTGCTGAATCCTTCCTCCTTAAATCTCAATCGTTAAATACATAGATTCTTAATTCTAGCAAATTCTAACAGATATAATTACCAATAAACTCACTGCAGTAAATTACGTTTAACAGTTTAAGTGCCCTTTTAATGAGGATATTTGTGCTCTTGCAATGCCACTCAATCTCTCTGGCCCAAAAAGGGAGCAATTCAAACTATGCATTCCCATTCCTGCAGGTTGTGGTAAAATATTGTTAGGGAGCTTTAAGATTCACAATTTTTCTTAATTTTCCTTTATGTTCCTTTTTTCTCTCTCTCTCTTAATCCAAACTTACTTCTCCCTCTATTTTTCTTTCTGTTCCTGATTTGACCCTAATTTACCCGATTTCTTTCTCCTATTGTTCTTGTTTCTTTTTCCATCCTTACATCTCATTGATTTAGGAGACACATTACTGGTCACATCACTCACCCAGCCGCCCCTTTACCCACCCCATTATCAACTCACACATTTATCAATTTGTGGCAGTAATTTGTTTTCAAGCTGAAGTCAGTGAGGGGGAAATCGAACTAATTGGGCATGTGGAGAGATGTTCCACTCCAGTAAATTCTGGGCCCAGTGGAAGAGACAGGAATGACACAAAGAATTCACCAGTAGCCCAACCGGCAACCCACCGCCCCCCCCCCCCCCCCCCATTCCCCCAGTTCTGTCAAACATTGGATTTACATCTCCACAGTTCTGCCAAACTTCAGAATTCCAATCTGCACTTCTGCCTAGAAGCAGGACCCCTGGTCCCAGTTCAAGCTATGACTCAGATCATCATCACTAGTCTTATCAAAACTCAGGGCTATCCTCAATGTTACCAAAGCACAGGATTGCCTCCAGTGTAATCAAACTTCCCTGCCCAATACTACAAAATGCCAGATACCTACCTGCAGCACGTACAATATATCCACAGCTTAAAATAGTATGGAATAAAAATTGAATACATATATACATAGTTTACAGGTTAATGAACAATCAGAAAATGTTATATAATAAAAATAGAACTTGACTTATTTGATTATCAGTAGCCTGACACAGCATAAACCCCTTTTTTGTTATAAAAGTGCGGATCCTCTGACTCAATTGAGCAAAGCATGGGAGACCTGCAGATAGACATACAAAGTAAAAATATGCTTTTACACACAGATCAGTTCATACATATGAAAATCTAAAGTCAACAAATTCCTCAAAATGCACAAGGCCAAGAATCTTTCTATTCTATTAAACATAATTATTGATGTCATGAACTTGATTTTCATTCCGATGGGGAGGAATGGAATGGCTGCCATTTGTGATGAGAAAAACAACTCGAACCGGCATCAGATTTCCCCCATGCAAGCAGCATCATAAATTCAAATATTTTAATCTGTGACAAGTGTGTGTTACTTGTTGGAATAGCAGTCTTATCATAACCCCCTGGGAAAACGAAGGTAGTGCTGTCTGGTAACTCTATCTGAGCCACAGTTATTATTTTTCCATTGTTACAATGTCTGGACCATTCTCTTCATGATCAACCAATGTTTTTTTCAATGTAACAATTTCAACTTCAATTATTTAACAAAGTACAATGATATAAGCTAAATGTAGGTGGATTCAATATAAACAGATATAAGTTCTTCTCCCGATGATAGCTTCACATGAGAAAACTCATTTCTTCCACTGCTTTACAACCGGCAAATCAAGCCCTGGGTTTGTCTCCAACTTAGCCATTTTTATTTAGCCAAGTTGTTAGCTCGACTAACAACTTTGTTAGCAAAGAAGAGTGTCTAGATGCAATGGGAGGAGGGCGTCACCACTCTACTCCCATTTCACATGGGCATCTTGGTAGGTTTGCCCTGCTATTCAGAGACCAGGGGCTGGATTTTTGATCCAAGTGACGGCGGGAATCAGGGTGCCAAGCACTGCACTTCGTTTTTATCAGAGGACGAAAAGCTTTCTCCTGCCTTCCCACCCCCGTGACCATTTTGTGGGTTTGGAAGGCCTGGCGTGGAAAACGCAAATACACCTCTTCCAAGATTGGGGTCTCCATTGCGAGGTCCAGAGAAAAAATGTATATCCTCCTGTAAACCATTTCTGTGTGGTGATGCAGGATTTTGGAAGTCCTAATAAAATACATAAGATACTGGAATCTACCTGGGGGAATTGAGGAGGCATGGGGATTTTAAGGGGGCATGTGGATGGGTTGGGGGGAGTGAGGGGTCATGGAGGTGAATGTATGATCTAAAGGGGCTTATTGTAGTATGGGGTTAGGTGGGAGATGAGGGGTCATGGGATGGCATAGGCAATATGAGGGGGTACAATTGGGTAAAGGGTGTGAGGAGGTGATGAGCGTGGGGGCAGTTGCGTTTTCGCGAGCTCCGCCTCTGTTCATCTTTCAATCCACCTTTTTAGCTCGATTCTCGTTTCCTATTCACCGTTTCTTGGTTTGCATGGGTTGTACTATGTCCCGGGAATTGTTAGTCGGTTTCTGCAGGATGAAGCCATTAGAATGATTAAAACCTTGTTGTTTATGGTGGCTGGAAGGAGTTGGGGTGGGGCCTGGCCTTTAATGGGCAGTTGATTTTGAGTGGGCTCCCGCCCCGATGCTGTGGTGTGCATTAACGGATGATAGTTGTCTACGATGATGCTGTTCTAGCTGAAGATACCAGCTTTGAGGTACAGATCGTCAGGGCCCAATTCCAAAAGTTACGGGTGTTTTTTGGAGGGCAAAGGAGGCACACGTGGAGGTTCTTGCATTAGAGAAATTCGATGGTGCACATCTAATCCTATCTTCGAGGCCTGGGCTGGTGTAGCCTTCCAACCATTGGTCCTGACAATCCTTGTGGTGAAGGGAGGGGAGTGCTTTTTGTTGTCTCCCCAGTCTCGCTGAGAAGGAAAATGAGCGGAGTCGGTGAGAGGTGGAGGGTTGGAGTTGGTAGGGTTGGCTTCTCCTTGCAGTGACCGAGGAAGCCCCCCCCCATTAAAGATAACCAGTTTCGTTTTTTTTTTACTTCTTTCTTTTAATTTGGATCAGAGCACCGTGCTTTTTTCTCTTAGGTAGCATTATCCCCTTTTCCTGAGTGGTCCTGGTTGTGGAGGTGAGTCCCCTGCTGCTGGAGGGAGTGCTGGGGTGGGGGGGGGGGGGGGGGGGCGGGTGGCCTGAAGCTATGGGTATGACGTAGCTCTATTTGTTGACTGTATCCTGCCTTTGTGCAAACGGACCTTGTTTCTGTGGAAGGAACACATTAGAACATAGAACATTACAGCACAGTACAGGCCTTCGGCCCTCGATGTTGCGCCGCCCTGTGAAACCAATCTAAAGCCCATTTACACTATTCCCTTATCATCCATATGTTTATTCAATGGCCATTTAAATGCCCTTAATGTTGGCGAGTCCACTACTGTTGCAGGCAGGGCATTCCACGCCCCTTCTACTCTAAAAGAACCTACCTCTGACATCTGTCCTATATCTATCTCTCCTCAATTTAAAGCTATGTCCCCTTGTGCTAGCCATCACCATCCGAGAAAAAAGGCTCTCACTGTCCACCCTATCTAATCCTCTGATCATCTTGTATGCCTCAATTAAATCACCTCTTAACCTTCTTCTCTCTAACGAAAACAGCCTTAAGTCCCTCAGCCTTTCCTCATAAGATCTTCCCTCCATACCAGGCAACATCCTGGTAAATCTCCTCTGCACCCTTTCCAATGCTTCCACATCCTTCCCATAATGCGACGACCAGAACTGCACGCAATACTCCAAATGCGGCCGCACCAGAGTTTTGTACAGTTGCACCATGACCTCATGGCTCCGAAACTCAATCCCTCTACCAATAAAAGCTAACACACCGTACGCCTTCTTAACAACCCTATCAACCTGGATGGCAACTTTCAGGGATCTATGTACATGGACACCGAGATCTCTCTGCTCATCCACACTACCAAGAATCTTACCATTAGCCCAGTACTCTGTATACCTGTTACTCCTTCCAAAATGAATCACCTCACGCTTTTCTGCATTAAACTTCATTTGCCACCTCTCAGCCCAGCTCTGCAGTGTATTTATGTCCCTCTATGACCTGCAACATCCTTCCGCACTGTCCACAACTTCAACAACTTTAGTGTCATCTGCAAATTTACTCACCCATCCTTCTACGCCCTCCTCCAGGTCATTTATAAAAATGACAAACAGCAGTGGCCCCAAAACAGATCCTTGTGGTACACCACTAGTAACTGAACTCCAGGCTGAACATTTCCCATCAGCTTCTTACAGCGAGCCAATTTCTGAACCAAACTGCTAGATCACCCTGAATCCCATGCCTCCGTATTTTCTGCAATAGCCTACCATGGGGAACCTTATCAAACGCTTTACTGAAATCCATATACACATCAAATGCTTTACGCTCGTCCAGCTGTTTGGTCACCTTCTCAAAGAACTCAATAAGGTTTGTGAGGCACGACCTACCCTTCACAAAACCGTGTTGACTATCCCTAATCAAATTATTCCTTTCTAGATGATTATAAATCCTATCCCTTATAAACTTTTCCAAGACTTTGCCCACAACAGATGTAAGGCTCACTGGTCTATAGTTACCGGGGATGTCTCTACTCCCCTTCTTGAACAAGGGGACAACATTTGCTATCCTCCAGTCTTCTGGCACTATTCCTATCGACAATGATAACATAAAGATCAAAGCCAAAGGCTCAGCAATCTCCTCCCTAGCTTCCCAGAGAATCCTAGCATAAATCCCATCCGGCCCAGGGGACTTATCTATTTTCACAATTTCCAGAATTGCTAACACCTCCTCCTTATGAACCTTAAGCCCTCAAGCCCAACGTTGGGATGCTGTCCTCGACTCATCCGGTCTCATTTGTTCCTAGCCTTGGAATGGCTCCTGTAACGTGCTGCACCTGTTTTACATTGAGACCTATGGCTTTTTTCTCTTTTTCTGTTGTTTTAATGCGATAATTGTAAAAACTTGAAAACTTCAATAAAAATACAATAAAAAACACAAAATTTGGAACTTGGCTGTCCTGTTGGACAATGGAGATGGAGCCTCGAGCTGGCCTATTTCCACATCCGCACTCCTCACATATTGCATCACACTTGTTAAATGCATTGCGCACCTGAAACTTGTGTGAAAAGACAAAAATCCTGGACAAAGTCACACATGAGTCAGGTGTGCATTTTGGAAGCTGGAAAAGTGTACAAGTTGGGTTTTTACGAGCCAACATGAAAATTTGGACCTGGCTCTGTTCTCCTGCTTGCTGAGGAGTGGAATGGAGAGATTGCAGCGGTTATGGTTTCAAAAATTGAGAAGCAGGCGCTGTGGTTGCTGAGGGAGAGAGAGGGGTCCAGAAAATGTCCCAACATCTTCATAGTGTGCTGACAGTTGTGCCGTTGGCCAGGGGGCTTCTGCCAGGGCTGGGGGGAGTAGCGGGGGGCAGCCAGCAGGTGGGCTGTGGGGTCGGGGTGGACAGGCCTGGAACACCATCACCGCAGCCTGCAAGGCAGCCATATGGCTGTGTACTCCGCTGACTGCCCACTGTGAACTTAATGCCACGGGTCGTATGGATCCCCCCCCCTCCCAGGACACTCCCTAGGTACCCTCTGGCCCCAGCCGACCCATCAACGGGATAGGCATGCTCCAGCGCAACCAGTGCATCTTGTTGGCTGGGATGAGTCTGTGTGGGAAGTGGCGTGCTGATATGCGGCTGCAGCTTGTCAGCTTCTCAGTGCCAATCCCGGCCCCGGCAAATCCGACACCGTTTTTAATTGGAATCGCTCGTGTTTTATGTGGCGCATACTGGATTGGATTGGATTGGATTTGTTTATTGTCACGTGTACCGTGGTACAGTGAAAAGTATTTTTCTGCGAGCAGCTCAACAGATCATTAAATACATGGGAAGAAAAGGGAATAAAAGAAAATACATAATAGGGCAACACAACATATACAATGTAACTACAAAAGCACTGGCATCGGATGAAGCATACAGGGTGTAGTGTTAATGAGGTCAGTCCATAAGAGAGTCATTTAGGAGTCTGGTGACAGTGGGGAAGAAGCTGTTTTTGAGTCTGTTCGTGCGTGTTCTCAGACTTCTGTATCTCCTGCCCGATGGAAGACGTTGGAAGAGTGAGTAAGCCGGGTGGGAGGGGTCTTTGATTATGCTGCCCACTTTCCCCAGGCAGCGGGAGGTGTAGATGGAGTCAATGGATGGGAGGCAGGTTTGTGTGATGGACTGGGCGGTGTTCACGACTCTCTGAGTTTCTTGCGGTCCTGGGCCGAGCAGTTGCCATACCAGGCTGTGATGCAACCCGATAGGATGCTTTCTGTGGTGCATCTGTAAAAGTTGGTAAAGGTTAATGTGGACATGCCGAATTTCCTTAGTTTCCTGAGGAAGTATAGGCGCTGTTGTGCTTTCTTGGTGGTAGCGTCGACGTGGGTGGACCAGGTCAGATTTTTGGAGATGTGCACCCCTAGGAATTTGAAACTGCTAACCATTTCCACCTCGGCCCCATTGATGCTGACAGGGGTGTGTACAGTACTTTGCTTCCTGAAGTCAATGACCAGCTCTTTAGTTTTACTGGCACTGAGGGAGAGATTGTTGTCGCTATACCACTCCACTAGGTTCTCTATCTCCCACCTGTATTCTGACTCGTCGTTATTCGAGATCCGGCCCACTATGGTCGTATCGTCAGCAAACCTGTAGATGGAGTTGGGACCAAGTTTTGCCATGCAGTCGTGTGTGTACAGGGAGTAGAGTAGGGGGCTAAGTTAATTGCTCTGGGAACAGCCCCGCTTCTGTGGTCATAAACCACCACTGATTCAGTCCCAGCATCAGCACTTAGTCTCTGAAACGGAGTATCCCATTACCAGTCTTTGCTTCTTGGCGCTGTCTGGAGTATGGCCCCAAACCATTTCCATCCTACTCAAAAACAGGAAACCTACTACTGAACCAAGACTCACTCCAAATTGGACGCTACCAGCATTAAAATGAATATGACAAGAATCTTGTGGAATTATGAAAATAAATTACCCTACATTAGTTCTTAGAACTCCAGTATGCTTGGCTATGCAATTGAATGTCAAGCCACCATTTTTCCTAATTAATTGTTTCTCCTTGTGATAGTGGGCGTCATTCTCCGACCCCCCGCCAGGTCGGAGAATGGGCGTTGGCCGCCGTGAATCCCGGGCGGGGGCGGGAATCGGGCCGCGCCGGTTGGCGGGACCCCCCGCTGGATTCTCCAGCCCGGATGGGCCGAAGTCCCGCCCAGAAATTGCCTGTCCCGCCGGCGTAAATCAAAGCTGGTATTTACCAGCGGGACCAGGCGGCGTGGGCGGGCTCCGGGGTCCTGGGGGGGGGACGCGGGGCGATCTGACCCCGGGGGGTGCCCCCACGGTGGCCTGGCCCGCGATCGGGGCCCACCGATCCGCGGGCGGGCCTGTGCCGTGGGGGCACCCTTTCCCTTTCGCCTCCGCCACGGCCTCCACCATGGCGGAGGCGGAAGAGACTCTCCCCACTGCGCATGCGCGGGAAACTGACAACGGCCGCTGACGCTCCCGTGCATGCGCCGCATTTCCGCGCCAGCTGGCGGGGCAACAAACGCCATTTCCGCCAGCTGGCGGGGCGGAAATCCCTCCGGCGTCGGCCTAGCCCCTCAATGTTGGGGCTAGGCTGCCAAAGATGCGGAGCATTCCGCACCTTTGGGCCGGCGCGATGCCCGCCTGATTGGCACCGTTTTTGGCGCCAGTCGGCGGACATCGCGCCGTTGGGGGAGAATTTCGCCCAGTGTTTTTAATTGACAACAATATTATTTACTCATTCCCATTACGTTCTGGGTGATTTTCACATTATAGAAGTTGCTTGATTATGCTAACCCCATGCCCTGAAATTTGAGCCCAAACTCGCCATCCGCAGGATCGGCGGCGCAGGCAGAAAATCCCACGGGAATCAGGATTTCCCGATATTCCCTGCCCCTCGCCAGCGCTGTCACAAAATTCACGCCCACAGAGGGCATGAACCTCGTTTTAACAGCTTTGTGTTGATTTAGATATTATTAGAGCCCCCCTACCAATTGACCCCCTCTCACTTAATACTCATACCTCGCTGAGTGACGTCATGTTGGCGAGGTTTACAACAGGTTTGGCCAGGACTGAGCCAGTTGAGGGGATTCCCCCGGGGCACAGAGTAAGTAAGGATAGCCTCGGGAGGAGGAGGGGGGCAGGGCATGGCGATGCCCCAGCACAGGTTGACACTGTGCCAACCTGGTAGTGCCAGCCAGTGCCAGGGACGGGGCCTAGGTGGAGCCCGATAGGGAGGGGGTGCATTGATATGTGGTGCGGGAGGAGAGCTAGCTATACTTCTGTGGTGTTGATTGGGGGGGGGATTCATTGCTGGTGGGGGGTGGGGGGTTAAGTAGAATGCAGGAGAGGATTGTTGAGAGTTGGGGGGGGGGGGGAGTCCCTGATGCCTCTGTGATGGGGGCAGAGGCCGTTAGTCAGCAGCATGATCGGGTCACAATTTAAAGGTGGCGTCTTGATATTTTTGGAGCCGGTTGCCGACTCTATGAGACCCTGCCCCAACAAAGTGATAGCGTAAACCACACCCGCTCATTGTTTTTGTCTAAGAGGCTCAAGATTTGGCGAGAAAACTGGTCTGTGCAACTGGAGAGTTACACATCAATGTTCTGTCTGAGCTTGTCACTTGGCCAAATCCTGGTAAGATTCCGCCTTTAATTTTGGTTTTAACAATTTTGGTGCCAAGGTTCTATTTCTGTGTGACACGTATTGGGAGGATTTAAAATAGAAATTAAAATGTGGCCAAGGTGAAGTGTCAGGAGAGTCAGAGACTTAGAAAGAAAAACATTTACATAGCGCCTTTCAAAATCTCAGGATGTCCACAGGGTTGTACAGCCAATAGCACCAAATGAGTTGAAAAGATATATTTGTGTTTTGACTTACTTTCCCTTCTAGTTGTTGCAGTTTCTCTTTCTGCAGCTCTTTCACTCTGTTTCTGTCTCCCTTCTTCTCTCCCCCTGTTGATGTTTTTTTCTTTGTGTTTTACTCTTTCTCTAACATTGCTTTTCTCTCTTGCTGCATTTTCTCTCTACCTTTGACGTGCATTCACCATTGTAATGTGGGAAATGCTGGAGCCAATTTATGTAGAGTAAGGTCCCAGCAACGACAATGCCATAATCTGCATTAGTGATGTTAGCTGGAGGATAGATATTGGCCAGATACCAAGGAGCACTCCTTTGCATTTTTTCAAAATATTGCTGTGAGATTGTTTATGCCCATCTGAGAGGGTCATTGGTTTATTGTGTCCTCCAAAAGACAGCACCTCCAACTGTGTAGCACTCCGTCAGTACTGTACTGGAAATTTCAACCAACATTTTGGGCGTGATTCAACTAGTTGGGAACAAAGTCCCACGTGTTTCCCGATGCTCGCAGCACCTAGAAACAAATGGCCATACCACACCCCTCGCATTAAATAAGGGGCCTTAGCAGGGAACACATGGCCCAGGCTGCACATAGCCCAGTTTTGTGCACTGAAGAGCTCCACTTGCCGGAACTTCTCAGTGTAGCGAGAGACGGGACGCCATTTAAAAATGAGAGAACCTGTCAAACGTGAGTAGTGATTGCCTTACTGACTAACCCATCCCTCTCACTGACCACATATCCATTCTCCTGCAGGTCCAGCAGCCGACAGCGACGGCCCATCCCAGGCAGCACCCTCTCCTGACCCCAAGGAGAACATCTCGGAGGAGAGCTCCGAGGATGCAACTGGTATAGTTGCAGCCCAGCTGTCACCCCCACCCTCCACGAGCACAGATACACACACCTCGGTGGGACATGTTAGTGTTCACGCTTCTGGGGCACAATCAGGTGAACACCACACTGCTGATGATGCACATCTGGAGGAGGCAGGAACCCCCAGGCGAGACATTAGTTGGAGGTCTGCTGGATCACAGGACCCAACTGGGACCCAGCTTGATGCTGAACCTCTGGGACAGGGTTAGCCAGAGCTGATGGAGATGATAGAGAGCAGCCGGGACATTCAGAGGGAGATGTCAACGCCACTCCAGATCCATAGCTGCTTGGAGGAGTCTCAGAGGCTACAGACGCAGGAGATGGTGCAGACAATGAGTGGCACCAAGGCCAACACTGCTAGGGTGACGCCGGCAGTGGAAAGCCTGGTGCACGACGTTGGCACCATGAATGAAGGTGTCCAAGACATCGCGCATTCAGTTACAGCCATGGCTGAGGGTCTCGGCAATATGTCTGCCTCGCTGGAGGATGTCATCCAGTACCAGGCTAACTTGGATGAGGTCCTGCGGGACCTGTCCTGCTCTCATGTGGGCATGGCCGAGGCGCTGTGGAGCTTGTCCCAGTTGCAGGTGGGCATTGCTGAGGCACTGCCGAGCATAGCCCAATCACTGAGGAGCATCGCAGAGGGCATCGACACGATGGTGCGGACCATGGGTTGGGGGAGGGGGGGGGCGGCACTATCGGGAATGGGATATTGTACAGCACATTAAACAGCTTGTTGCACAACCACTATGATGCCTCTGTCACTTTCTTCCGCAATGCAGGCTGACCCCCGGACCCTTTGCCCATTTCTCCAGGCAACACCCCTCCCCGTGGCGTTCATCCACCCTCCGGCCGTGGACATGTCGCCGGAGCTGTGTCCCATTTCCTGGGTGTTTAGTGTTGCCTCCCGCAATGTTCAGAGTGTCCAGGCATCAAGGTGTGATTGGGATGCTGGGCACTGTTAGGCTCCCACATGCTACATAGCCCGCCCATCCACGGGAATCCACTTGACATGTATCAAGTGCTCGCTTACTCGCGACTGCCAATTCTCTATTAGCGATAGCCTTCAGCCATGCAGCTAGGGGCCTCAGCAGTCGGCGGGGGTTATGGATCATCAGTGGCGCAGACAAGCAGGGACAAGGGTTACCCCCGGAATGGGGTTGTGATTCAGGGGTTGGCATGGCGGTGCCACGAGCGATTGCTTTACCAGTTGCCCCCCCCCAGCACCTCCCTCCAACCTCCCATGGCATCCCACCCCTGCAGAGGGTCCCCCCACCCCCAGCCGAGGGTCCCCCATCCCCTGCCGAACAAGCACCACGCCCCCGGTCTCTTTGCCTGTGAGCAAAGATGGCTACTCACCTCCTTGGCTCCCTACAGACTCCTTTCCGTCAGGTTCACGTTTTTCAAAAGGAGTACTAATCGGCGCCAGCGTGACCACTTGCTGGGGAGGCTGATGAATGAAAGGAGGCCGTTGGATGACAGGTGGCTCTCGTTAATTGTATGGAAAACAGGCTTAGGTGGTGATAATTGGTTTCTCGCCGCGGTGAGATTCTGTATTCGCTTACGGGAGCGGGCCGGTTGCATTGCAAACGGTTTGGCGCGTGGAGCTGTTCCTGTTTTTGGCCTTTCCCGCTACTCACCGACCTTGTTACTCTTGAGCGCGAGTGTAACGAGGCCAGAAGATTGCGCCCATGTATATATTCGCCCCTTCCAAACACAATTCAAATATTTCCAAATAATAATATTGAGGATATATTTAAAACATTATAACATCAGCTGCCTATCTTTAATCTAACACAACGGCGAAACAAATTCCAGTAATATTTAGCAAACGGTGCACATACAAAGATGCATTGTATTTCAATTTGCACACATTAGCATTTTTAAAAAAAGGGATTGTAAGCAGAGTGGCTTCAGTCCGAATGAACCGTATACAAAATGCTGACTATTAAACTAGAGTTGCATCAGTTTAGTTAGTGGGGCACTGAAATTATTTTCCAATAATCTATAAAATTAGTATTTAGCAGGGGCTGTTTAGCACAGGGCTGAATCGCTGGCTTTTAAAGCAGACCAAGGCAGGCCAGCAGCACGGTTCAATTCCCGTACCAGCCTCCCCGAACAGGCGCCAGAATGTGGCGACGAGGGGGCTTTTCACAGTAACTTCATTGAAGCCTACTTGTGACAATAAGCGATTTTCATTTCTCTTTAACTTTATGACGGTGTCTATCATAGTCCAGCCATGAGTTTTGTGGAAAAAGAATAACTAAAACCTGAGATAGAGCACAGAATATGACTGCAGGCATCGCATGAATGTGCTTTTTGTTGTGTGGCTGGGATTTCATGCAGAGGCAATGGCCCTGCCCACCAGGTGGAAAGCCTGCCTCCACTGGCCCTGGAAACCACAAAAAGCTATTTTCTGTGACTCACCTGATTCTACGACTGTGGCCCACCTGCCAACCAGTTCCTGGGAAGGGTGACGGAACATTCTGGCATATGTATTTTCAGTGGTAATGCGAGCTTTCAAAGTAATGAGAAATGATACAAAAGGTAAAAGTGCCGAATAAAGACCTATATATCAGCACATCTTGTGTTTCAGCTCTTTATAGCTTTGGCAGACTCAATATTGAGTTCAACAATTAGAGATTTTGTGGACTGTAGGTGCTGGTGACAGCTCTGCTGTTGCCATTTCAACTTGCTCTCTTCCCACTTCTATTTCTTTTGCCTTGCATTTTCATTCATTTAATCTCGCCTGTTTTTCAGCCAATTATAGACCTTCCCTTTTGTTTTTTTAAAATAAATTTAGAGTACCGAATTCTTTTTTATAAATTAAGGGCCAATCCACCTATCCTGCATCTCTTTTTGGGTTGAGACCCACGCAGACACGGGGAGAATGTGCAAATTCCAGCCAGACAGTGACCCGGAGCCGGGATCGGACCCGGGGCCGGGATCGAACCCGGGTCCTCGGCGGCGTGAGGCAGCAGTGCTACCACTGCGCCACCATGCTGCCCGACCTTCCCTTTTGTTATTTCCTTTCCTCCTTTCCCACCTTTCCCTGCTTCTGTGCTTGCTTCACATTTTTAAATTCTGTTGAAAGTCACAGACCTGAAACGTTAAATGAGGGCTGAAGTTTTGTTTGATTGGAGGCGGGAGAGGGTGTCTCGAGCATTGTGATGACTGCCAATGCTGTCCCATCTCCCAGCAAGTTTAGAGGAGGCGGCGGGTCCTGTATACTGGTCACCCACTTAAACGTAGTGAATAACCAATTAAACCGTTTGAGGGCTTAATTTAAGGCATTCTCCTCACTCCAATCAGACACATGGGTTACCCATTTCATCAGGAATCTGTCCATGAAACCATGCCAACCTAAAATGGCAGGACGGGGAGACTTAGGGACCAGAGGTGCTAATCTATTTGGAAGATGCTGCTCTGAAATCAGCCACAATGTCGGTAGTGGCCATTATTGTGAGGGGCTTTCTCCCTAATGCTCAAAGGCCCTAACACGCTTGGCCTTCTTGCCTAAGTTACTGGGAATGGAGAAGCCCTCATGCCTCCCTACCTATTTCAGCATCCACCACCTCTGACAGTGTGGCTGCCAATCTGTTTGTGCGACAGCCTTCTATTGGCCCTCCAGATCCATCTGCCTTCCCACCAACCTTAACTGAATGGGGCTCCTAAAGCTGGCCATACAGCACATCAAATCTTTACGACATAAAGGTAAACATGAAACCCGAGGAGACAATTCCTGAGATAAAACCGTTCAGAAAAGCAACTTTTTAATCTGATCATGCAGATTAGTGCAAACTGTCTGCATGATCAGACAGTATACACACGCACACCATAATAATTCACAGAAACAAATTAAACAACAAGTTTAAGGTCGCAATGAATTATAGTTTTGCAAATGGCCAGCCAATTTATACAGAATGTTGTGAAGGATCTGAAATTGGGCTAACAGAGGAAGGACGTCTGAAAGAGTATATAGATTTATAGATCTATTAGACTGTGAGATGTAGGGGCAGAAATAGGCCATTCAGCCCATTGAATCAGCTCTGCCATTCAATGAGATCATGATTCAGCTGATACGATAAATCTCAATTGCACTTTCCCACCTTTTCCCCATTTCCCTTGATTCCTTTACTGATTAAAAATCTGTCTATCTGTCTAACTCAGCCTTGAACATACTTAACGACCCTCTGTGGTAAAGAATTCCACAGATTCACTAACCTCTGAGAGAAGAAATTCTTCCTCATCTCTGTCTTAAATTGGCGGCCCCTTACTCTGAGATTACCCCTGAGTAAATCTAGCCAAAGAATACAATTTGATAGTAGAAGAGGGATGAGTGCTAATTATTTGGTTTTAGCTTTATCAGATGATCAGCAGCATATTAAAGCTTAACCTTTAGAGCAGGCATTGTCAAAGTCGGGGGCACGACCCACCCGTGGGTCGCGGGTGTCGGGAGGGTTGCGGAGCCGTCCGTCTTGTGGCCCTCCCGATCATGCAAATCCGCGCACAACAACCGCAGCAACCGGCTTTTAATAGCGCCGGCTGCAAGCGGCCTTCAAAATGGCCACGAACATACTCATCGGTGCGCATGCGTGGGCCGCGAAGGTTGGCCGGCGTGGGCCGCGAAGATTGTCCGGCGTGGGCCGCGAAGGTCGGCCGGGATGGGTCGTGAAAGTCGGCCTGGTTGGGTCCCAAAGGTTGGCTGGTTGGTAAAAATGGGTCCCCGGACAAAAAGTTTGAAAAACACTACTTTAAATGAATGTGGTTTGGTTGTAAAACTCTCACCTCCTATGTACATTAAACATTTTTTTCATGCAGATTAGCATAATGAAAGCATAACTAGTCCTACATGATCCATATAACATATTGCAACTTGATGTAGGAAATGGTTCATTACATATTTCAAGGTGCGTGTAAACACTTGTGAATCACAAATTGGTTCCAAACACACGAAAAGTTAAATTATTCTTGTTAAAAAAAATTATATTTTACTTTTATCAATTTTGTGCTGGGGTCGGAGAGGGCATATCTAACTAGTCTTGGAATATGTGATGCAGTGAAGGATCCACTCAGCTTCCTGTAATACAATACGCAGTATAAGGAATAATCAAAAGTGAATGCACAGTTCAAATAATAACTTTTCCCCCTGTCAATTATGTAGCACCAATTCTAACCTAGTCTGGAGGCATTAGCGTATTGCAGGGGGAATGGTTCCAAGAACAGTACCAAATGACCATTTATTTGTGTGTGAGGCTGGATAAGAAATAATTAGAGGAATAACTCAATACAAATGGCTATTCCCATGTGAACTACACAGCAAGTGATGGAAGCCATCCCTGTACAGGTCTACCACAATAATATTTCTGCAACTCAGAAATAATTTTGTCAGTATTTGGGACAAACATAGAAAGGTCTGCAGTAATTTAACAGGATTTTAACAGGATACATTTCATTACAGTGAGAGTGAGACAGAAAAGAATTCACCACCTTGTATATATTATGATGTGTGGGTTAATTCCTCTATACAATAGTTTATCTTTAAACCAGCCTGTAAAATGTTATAAAAGCAAAATACTGCAGATGCTGGAAATCTGAAATAAAAACAGAAAATGCTGCATAAACTCAGCAGGCCTGGAAGCATCGGAGAAACAGGATCTAAGTGATCCTTCTACGGATTATATAAAATGTTGTATGTACCTTGAAAACTGAAAGGCCTGAAATAATAAAAATGTAACAGTTTTAAAATTCATTCAACATATCTCATCCACTACTTGATGTTTTCTTTGACTGTATTGGTGGTCCTCACATCTACATTATAGTTTTCATGACAACAATGACAATAATAACATGTAGAGTGGTCCAAAGAGAAATGTTTACCCTTAACATTACCATACATGAGCTTCCTACCTTGCACATAGCACAGGTTACCTGTTGTTAATGTGCTTGTAGACTGCTTGGCCACGTGAGAATGTGGCTAACTTGTTGAAAGTCCTTGTTGTCAGTGATTTGGGCGTTCACCACATCGACATGGGGTGCAATGTACCGGCCACGTTGCGCCAGAGCAGGAGCGCGATGTGGCTGGAAAATGCTGGGTGAGGCCTTCCGCGGGATCTATCCATAATGGGCGGAACCAGTACTTAATCACAATCTACTGGCCTCCCCAGTGAGGCCTCAGCCGGCTGCCGTTCAGTACAGGTCCACACAAACGTGGGCCAGGCGGAACAGTAGTCTGGGGATCTCCTGGGCCATCGCAGGCCCCTGATTGGTCAGGGATAGGGCAGCGTGGCCCCCTGGCGCTCCAACCTCAATCTCAGCAACGTCTACAAGCTGGGTAACGGGCTGTACTTGGCTGATGCCATCTCCAGAGCCTTCTTACCCATCACAGGTCAGATAGGTTGCAAGGAGAACATAGACAATAGGTGTGTTGTTGTCTCGTCGAATTCAGGAATTCCCAACAATGCCCAGCAACCGAACAGTTACGTGGTAGCCTCAGACGGTGTACGCAATCACCGTCACCGTCTACAAGTATCAGAATCACCACCAATTCAGATGACACAGCACTTTAGCCATCCAGACAATGGCACCAACCCCCTGCACCAGCAGACATGCAGACTTCTACAGGCGCCAATGCAGAAAATCCTGCACCTGATGAACACACAGGTGAAATTCTCCGTGTTGCCAACAGTGAGGATGCTGACCACAAAAAGACCACAGTACCACCAACTGGTTTGATCACGTGCTCAGCGTGTCTTCCCGTTTATTGAGTGTTCCCGTGCTTTGATTGCCCTCCACAAATGCATTACCTCACACCTTTCTGGATTGAATTGAATTTGCCAATTCTCTGCCCACTCAATCAAACCATTGATATAATTTTTGAGTTAACAGCTATTCTCTTCACTATCGACTACAAGGTCAATTTGTGTCATCTGCAAATTTCCCAATCATGGCACCCATATTTTTAAGCCTAAATCATAATATATACAATAAACAGCAAAGGCCCAAACACTGAGCCCTGTAGAACTCTACTGGAAACGGTTTTCCATTCACAAAAACACCCGTCGATCATTACCTTTTGTTTCCTGTCACTGAGCCAATTTTGGATCCAATCTGCCACTTTTCCCTGTATCCCATGGGATCTCACTTTTCTGACTCGTCTGCCATGTGGGACTTGTCAACTGTCTTCCTGAAATCCATGCAGACAATACCCTATGCACTATCCTCATCAATCCTCCTGGTTACTTCCTTTAAAATCCTAAGATTTTCTGGCCTATCCCGCACACCTTTTTTAAATATGGTACATCATTTTCAGAATTCCAATCCTCTTGTACCTCACCTGTATCTAGTGAGGATTGGAAAATGATCCTCAGAGTCTCTGCTATTTCCTCCCTGGCTGTGTTCAACAGCCTGGGATACAATTCATCTGGCCCTGGTGATTTATTCAGCTTCAAGGATGTCAATCCCTCCAGTACTTCCTCTCTCACCATGCTATTGTATCTAATATTTTACACTCCTCCTCTTTAACTAGAATGTTTGAATAATCCATCTCCTTAGTGAAGAGAGGGACAACGTACTCATTGAGAACCCTACCCACATCTTTTGAATCAACCTGCATGTCACCATGTACACCTCTGATAGACCATGCCTTTTCCTTAGTTATTCTCTTGCTTTTAATGTATTGATAAAACATCTTAGGATTTTCCGTGATTTTACTTGCCAATATTTTTTGTACTCTCTTTTTGATCCTAATTTTTATTTTTACTTCGCCCCTGTACTTCTATAGTTGTCCAAACTTTCTACAGTATTAAGTCTTTTGTGACTGTCATGAACTTTCTTTTTCTGCTTGGCCTGGAAATCAGAAAATTGGGTTAGCACTGAAATTGGTATTGGGTTTTCTGTTGTCCTTACATTAGAACAGGTAAGGGGGCTGATCAGGAAGGAGGTTGGATAATTTGAAGAGGTGTTAATTCAGAGGGAGGTTAAATTTGCAAACAGGTGGATGTGTAGCCACATAATGGCTGACAGTGGCCCGTGAGTGTAACATGGAGCACACCTGCACGATCACTCTATATCAGTTTTGTCCTATACTATTTACTTAATCTGCCCTGATCAACATATCCTTCTATTCCTTTATCCCTCATATAATTATCTAGCCTCTGGTTGATCCATTTGGAAAATGCCATCTACTATCAGTTCAGTTAATTTGGTGGTGCTATCATTTCTGAGTCAGAAGGTTGTGAGTTGGGGACCATCATCAGGATTGTAGTGTATTGACTAAGCTACATGTCCTCGAAGAGCATTGTGCTATTGAAGATGCTGTCCATTACACATTAAGATAAAATCCTGTCCTGATTGCATAAGTAGATATTAAATATCCCTTGGCACTATTAAAAGAACAGGGTGTTCCTTAGTTACCTGGCCAACATTCCTCCCTGAATACCACAAAACCCTGAATTTACTGATCATTCATCTCAATGCTGTTTGTGGAATGTTGGTGGTGCTGCCCAGTTACTGTTTCTGCTTACACATGAATCCTTGCACTCCAATTTCATTATGTCAAATGTTTGTAGGCATTATAACATTATACGGCTCTTCACTTTATTATTAAGAACCATAGGTCAAATGATCCTCTCCAGCATTTTGGGTAAACATTTCAAAGTAATGAGTAATCTGCAGGCAAACTATCATTCTCATTTCTGCATTAATTGGCAGCAATAAATTAATGACCAAATATTAATAAAGAATTCATCAAATATCAAATACTGGAAGTTGGAGGATTACTGGAAGGAGGTTTTCAGGGTAATCTCGAAAGTGGTGCACGTGAAACTGGACCCCGGTCCTTGGGAGGCCATATTTGGGGTGTCGGACCAGCTGGGGTTGGAAACGGATGAGGAGGCAGATGTTGTAGCCTTCGCCTCATTGATCGCCCGAAGGCGGATCCTGTTGGGATGGAGATCAACCTCTCCACTCTGGGGGGACCTGCTGGAATTCGTGACGCTTGAAACTTCATTGCAGTGTTAATAATAATAATAATAATTATTATTATTATTATAAGGGGCTGGTTTAGCACAGTGGGATACATGGCTGGCTTGTAGTGCAGAACAATGGCAGCAGCGTGGATCCAATTCCCGTACCGGTCTCCCCGAACAGGTGCCGGAATGTGGCGGACTAGGGGCTTTTCACAGTAACTTTATTGAAGCCTACTTGTGACAATAAGCGATTATTATTATTATTGCATGCGTTACTGATTATTGTTTATTGTTGGTGGCTGTAAATCTGGGAGAAAATGTGAAAAAGGAGAATAAAATATTTTTAAAAAAGAATTCATCAAACATCGAAGAACACCATTGGTCTCCAGTAAAACTGAATACTATATAGTTTACATTTTTATTCAGTCATCTTTGGCAATGTGGATGGAAAAATAGTGCTCTGTTAAAATTGTAATTTCTTTATTTCTATATTCACATATAAATTAAATATATCCCCAGTTGCATTCTCTGGAGATGAGCCCACAGTGATTTCCGATAATGACACGGGAATCCAATTTTCCCCAGGTGCCAATGTTCAAGAAACACGACAAAGACCAGATGTCAGTCTGTGAGGAAGGCACCAGGAGGGAAGTCACCTCCAGAGAGAAATATCTAACAATGGTGCAGAACATGGCGAATGACTTGAAAATGGGGGAAGACACACTTTAAAAGACATTGTAAGTTCAGTGAACACTGGACAATGGACTCTTTCTGCCCATTTCCAGGCGTAGACAAGGACAGGGATTATTGTCAGGACTTTAGGCAGACTGTACAGACTAATTTATACCAATGGAATAATGACGTTATCAGATTGCATGGCATTTTCCCAATAGTCTGGACTGAACTGAAAATGTTGACGCCACAAGTCTATCTACTGACTGTATTCCTGTCTCAAATCTCTTCACCTTCCCCACAGCACATGAATATTTTAGCAGAAGCTCCATGGCCTCCTAGGTAGGATTGAGGGGATAGATTCAAATTGTACTCTTTGATGTATAATTTTTTTTGAAACTGACCTCGTAGACATGTTTTTCACACAATTAGGTAGAATCTGTTTTTCCTTCAATACTTTTCTCCATAATTTTTAATACTGAGGTAAACTTTTAAAATTTCCTTAAATCATGGGCACGACTTAACCGGAAAAAAAAATCTATGTGCAGTTTTGGGCAGATTCAGCGGGATGTTCCTCGGCGCACATCTCACTATTTACCGGCACTTTGCCGTTTTATTTGGCCTTGGGAGGTTTCTCTCCGCCAAGGCCACACTTAAGGCCCACACGTGGGCAGCACGGTAGCACAAGTGGATACCACTGTGGCTTCACAGCACCAGGGTCCCTGGTTCGATTCCCCGCTGGGTCACTCTCTGTGCGGAGTCTGCACGTTCTCCCCATGTCTGTGTGGGTTTCCTCCGGGTGCTCCGGTTTCCTCCCACAGTCCAAAGACGTGCAGGTTAGGTGGATTGGCCATGCTAAATTGCCCTTAGTTCCCCCCAAAAAAGGTTAGGATGGGTAATTGGGTTACGGGGATAGGGTGGGAGGGCTTAAGTGGGTCGGTGCAGATTCGATGGGCCGAATAGCCTCCTTCTGCATTGTATGTTCTATATGTTCTTAAGTCATTTCCCGCTCGCCAGCAGGGTGCAATTTTGCTTGGCTGCCCCATTCTGCCCCCCCCCCCCCCACCATTTAGCAACCCCCCCCCCAGTTTTCAACCCACCCCTGCATCCAACAGCTGTCCTCTTTCTCTGACACCCACCAACCCCATGCCCCCGATGCCCCATTCTCCCCAGAGGCCTGAGCCCCCATAAAGACCCACAACCCCTCCCCCGCCCCTCTCTGGAGCTGGCCAGTGGGCTCTGTCCCCTTGGACTCCCTGGTGTTCAGTAGAGGCTATGGTGCTCAAATTCTTCCTCTCGGAGGTCATGGTTCAATTTTTTATATAGTAGCAGTAATTCGCACCGCCGTGGCGTCATGTCTGGTCAGTGGGAAGATTCAGTGAAGGTTGAAGATGTGATGCTAACCGCATGCTAATATACGGTAATGAATTCAAATTCATGCAAATCAGGTTGTGTCCTTCCTGGGCATGAACCTTATCACAGCATCGGATAGGGCCCGGAAAGATCGCGATCCAAAACCTCGCCAGCGCAAATCCCGGGCGGAATTGTCTGAAAATGGGGCTTTGTCCCCACGCCCGCGAGAAAATGGACGCGAATCACTCTGGACTTTTTTCTAGAAAGTCCAGAGTGATTCTCTGTTTTGAATAGGGCTTGCAGGGCCCTGGAGTATTCCGCGCAGCTCCGGCTGCCGATACGGGGCCCTGCGCTTCCGGCCGCGGGTCCGCGCATACGCGCGGCGGCTACCCTGCGCAACATGGCGGACCCACACAGCGGGCTGGCCCCCACAATATAGGCCCCCCCCCCAGATTGTGCTTGCCTGCCAATCGGTGGCCCCTGATCGCGAGCCTGGCCATCGTGGAGGCCCCCCCTGGTGACGGATCCCCCTGCTCCCCACCAGGGCAGCCGCGGACTGGGACCGCAGCCACCACTCCGAGCTCCCGCCGGGTGGAACCATGAGTGAACCACGCCGACGGGCACTCGGCCAGCTGCTGGCGGAGAATTGCCGTGGTGGCCTCTTTCAATGGCCCCCAACCGGCACCACGTCGACTGCGTACGCGTGACTGGCGCCGATTCTCCGGTCCACGGAGAATTGTGGGAAGGCGTCGGACCCAATCGCGGGTCTGACGCCCCATTCCCACCCCCGCGCCGAGTGCAATTCCGGCGCGGAGGTTCGGAGAATCCCGCCCCACATCTTTGGCCTCTCTCTCTCTCTTAAGATTTAGCGGCCATGACGAGATTTGCACCCGTGCAGCCATTAAATCCTGCCCTGGGTGTTTAATGATAACAGGTCTCACTATCTGATGCCATTTAACTGAAGCACCTCATTAATTGAAGTTCAGATAAGGTAAACGTTCAGGCATGTGAATAAAAATGAATTATTTATGATTTATTTTATGAGGATAAAAATTGCAATTGCTTTTGTACCTATTACGTTATACAATCATTCAAATATGGCTGGTTTTAAAGTTCAATGAATCAGCTCTACTTTTAACATTATACATGAGAATTGTTACATTCATGATGGTGTCAATGTGATGGGGCCCCTTTGTAATAATATTCATGCCTCATGGTATAACTCCATCATTAATAGTATTTCTATAATACTCCATTAGAAAATATCTTAGACATTAAGTTACAGGACTGATTTCTCATTAATAATTTATTGCTTCCTTTTATCCACAACTATAATTGTAACAATTTCTAGGTGTTAAATATCTAATGATCCAGCCAAGAAAAATCCAATCAATATTGGGAAGAAATTAAAAGCTATAAATTATTCAAGTTTCCAACAGGTTGTCTATTGGTTAACTGGCATATTCACTGATGGGAATATCTGCTGCTGCTTAGTGCTCACTATGCATTTAATGGGAGAAATTGAAAAACGTTTTCTCTCTTGCAGAGATCTTCCTATTAAGAGGGTTTTCATTGTAAATGTAAAAGGTATACAATGGAACAAATTATGCCTGGAAAGCAAAACCCACTTTGTACTCATTGGGGTAGATGTTGGTATGCATTGCACAAATTTCCAGCCATGAAATGGGATGGAAAATGTATCACATGAGCAGTGAGCTTGCCCACTCCCAATCTGCAAAGTTTTAAATCTGGAAGCAAGAGTACAACCAACTGAGCCAAGACGAAAGACGATTAAGGAATCATCTTTGCATCACCTGTCCTGGTGACGAGAAGTTCTGCTTCAACCATCTTTGTCTCTTACCAAAAAATCTTAAATAGAACAAAGTGAATTAGTGTTCAAAGAATTCGAGGACTAGCACTATTAATGACCTGTTCTTGATTAAGTATTAGAGAAATTACATTCCATTATGAGATCCTATGCTGGGACAGGAACATTATAGGAAACAGATTAGAACTTAAATTTTAATACAAACGTAATGTTATTATGCAATTCTGTGCATAATTATGTCAAGCTCCTTCCTCAAACTTAATAGCTCCGGCACAATTTTGTGACTCATCTAATAGAGTTGAGTTGGAAAGATTTGTGACAGTAAGCAATAATATTAAAATATAAAGGAAGTGAAGCTCCACTTGAGTGGGGGCACAAAATAAGTAGTTAACCTGTGACACATCCATTGACTGCAGTAAAAAAATGAATCAGACAGAATATTTAACGAGCATGGATAGGGCACCCTGGCAAATTTGAATTTCACCTCCAAGCATTTGAATAGGAAAGAAAATCTTAGTAATATTATTTAGGATGACAGAATACTCCTTAATACTCCTTAACCAAATCAACCATCAGTAAGAAGGGAGAAAGAATTAACATTAACAAACTATAAAAATGGTACACAGTTTTTCTCTGGGGTAATTTGATTGGGTCGATGTTGATCCAGTGATATTTTGCACCTGTTAACAGTTGGATAAATAGGTATTTCAACATTTCACTGCAACATTAATTTGTACTGAGCATAAAAATGTTTAGGAGACATTTTAACTTCTTCCGATGAATATAGCCTGAGAGACAGGAAGGTCAGAGGGGCAAGGCTCCAATCTGTGCCTGCTTTTATGCTTTGGCACCAGTCCTCAAAAAGAACCTTACTTTCCTGTAATCTTTCGTTAACGCCATTACTCTTGAGGTGTAGATGCTTTGCTGTGCTGCTGATTGGAGCATATGAGGGACTGCCACTGGTTGCTCACTGTGGCAGCAGGGTGGGGGGGGGGGGGGGGGCGGTTTGAAAGAAATAGAACATTGGAGGGTAAGGGGAGCCCAGAAACAGAATTAACCTAGCTGGAGGGTTTGGGAGAGTGAGGGATATTGTGGAGTGGGGTGGAGGTGATGACATGGGAGAGGTATAATGGCAATGGGGCAAGAACCAAGAAGGATGGAATGCATTGGGTGAGAATTGCATGGGAGCAGCATGGGAGGGAGAATGCAGTGCGAGATGGAATAGGGGATGGGAAAAGGGTGGGAGAGGAATGATATCAAAAGGACAAAAGAAATGGGATGGGTGTGGCTTGAAAGGGATGGCATGAGAAGGATGGAATGGCATAAGATGGTGATTTAAACAAATTCCTGTGCAAAATACTAATCTCACTGCAAATGTTTTGCGGGTTAATAATAATACAACTTTTTTCTTCACATTTTCTGATCGATTATTGGGATGATTTGGTGGGCGAAGCCTGGTATATGGTCTGCTGGGCTCCCGCTTTCCCTGCTCCCTGGCCTTGATTATTGAGCTCTCACCCTGTGGCTCTTAATGTTCCCCAGCCTCAGCGGCTGGGCTCTGGACCCCAGTTCTCACTGCTCCAAAACTGTAGTTGCTGGGCTCCGGGTCCTGCTTCTCAATAATCTCCAGCCTTGGTTACTGGGCTCCATCCTATTCCTTTAAGGTCACAATGTCGAATTGCTATAAACAGGCCTGAGATCACTTTGTTTGGCAAAGGTTTGCATAATGACCGGTACAGGCTTGGAGGGCCGACGGGCCTGTTCCTGTGCTGTATTGTTCTTTGCTCACTTCAGGACCAAAAAGGTGTTATTATTATGTAGTTGATATCTGGTTGTAAATCCCTGTCTATTTTCCAAGGTCAAAACCCATCTTATCTATTGTGTTTTCAGTTGCCCTTCTTGTTTTTCCTTTCATATTTCAGCACCCTTTTCTTAAACCTATTTGCAAAGTGTTTGGGAATTTAAGTGTCACATTACTTTCTGTAGTCTTCAGGTGACAATGTTTGGACAAGTGGATTTACTAATCATATAGCAAGCCGGGTGGACAAGCAGCAATACAATGAAGTGGACAGAGAGAGTGGGATGAAACTGAAGATAGTGGGACCAATGGATAGTATGACAGGCAGCCAATAGACAAACAAGCAGAAGAGATTGAGGCAGCTGTGAGCCTGGTGGACAAACTACTGGTGAGAGCAGTTGACAATATGTTGATCAGATGTAGTAGGCTGGTTAGATGGCAGCAGTACAAGTAAACAGGTTGGACTTTGTAATAACCTGCACAGGACTCATCCACCTGGGGATGATTGTTCCCAGTGTTCAATTGGACTAAGTTAACCCAGCACTAGCATAAAAGGCAGGCAGCTGTAGAGCCAGCTAAAAAGGAATGAGGACCTGGCAAAAGGTAACTGGGCCCTGTGAATGTATGATGCTCTTGCTGAAATAAAGGACTTTTAAGAAGCTCGTAGGACTCCCCTGACTTTATCAAATTAGCGACGATGATGAATTGGAGCTGTCGGCGTGCTGCTTGTTCGGCTGTGCTACCTCCTGGGAATTTTCTTTTTTAAAAGAGTGGACTATGGTACAGAGTTTGTTTCTGTGGTTTTTTTTTTCCAGAGCCTCTAATGTCATGGAAGGCGAGAGCCGGGTCGAGTTTTTTTTCTTCTGCCGGCTTGTGAAGTGTGTCCGCTGGGAGTGATCTGGAGTCTGACGTGTCCGGCAGTACCAGATGCGGTATCATTCTGGTGTGGGTCGCGTAGCGTTTCGTCCAACAGCCAGGGGCTGTTTAGCACAGGCCTAAATCGCTGGCTTTGAAAGCAAACCAAGGCAGGCCAGCAGCACGGTTCGATTCCCGTAAAAGCCTCCCTGAACAGGCGCCGGAATGTGGCGACTAGGGGCTTTTCACAGTAACTTCATTTGAAGCCGACTTGTGACAATAAGCGATTTTCATTTTCATTTCATCTCTGTCTGCTGTTGTTTCCTGATGCTGGCAGAGTGGTCCGCCGGGGAGTCCGTTCTCGAGTTGCCGCCGCCGTTTTGGAACGTCATTCTGGTCGTGAGTGCAGCGTTGTGTTTGGAAGACTGTTCTGCGGCACCTTGGACTGTGGGATTTGCAACAGTGATGTTTTGCCTGCGAGCTGACAGTTATTGTACGACTGCAGGTTTTGCGCTGGAGACTCTGGTGTGGAGTTGACTGGACATTCCATGTATTGGGCAAAATTCTCCGTTATCGGCGCAAAGTCCGCCGATCGGCGCAAAAAACGGCGCAAATCCGCCTTGCGTCACGCCGGAAAAATCGTTGCAAAGTCTCCGGCCCGAAATGGGCTAGCAGCGACGTGACGGGATCCGCGCTTGCGCACGTGGTTCACGCCGTGCAGCGTCATACACGCCGCACGGCGTGACAGCTCATAAGGACGCGCTGCTCCCCCCCCACCCGACCGGAACACCCGACTGGATGGCTGGCCGCCGCTCAGCCCCGAGGTTCCAGTCACGGGATGTGGAGGCGCTCCTGGACGCAGTGGAGCAGAGGAGGGACGCCCTGTATCCCGGGCACGGCCGCAGAGTTGCCCCACGCCACAGCCGGCGTCTGTGGAGGGAGGTGGCAGAGGCCATCACCGCTGCGGCCCTGACACCACGGACAGGCACCCAGTGCCACAAGGTGAACAACCTCGTCAGAGCAGGCAGGGTGAGCCTCCCCCCCCCCCCCCCCCCCGCCCGATATCAATATCCCCCTCCCCCATATCCCCAAGTGAATCCAGCCCTAACCTTAACCGCTGCAATACACGCGCAACCGATGGCGTGCATTCATATACCTGCCTAACACCGTTGCCTTTTACCCCTGCCACCAACCCCCCCCCCACCCCCCCACCACCACAGGAGAAACGCGCACACAACACCAGGGAGCATGTGAGGACTGGAGGAGGCCCCGCTGATGAGAGGCCACTGACCGTACACGACGAAAGGGCCCTGGAACTGGCTGGCGGACCTGAGGACCGGGAGTTTGCTGATGCAAAGGTCGGGGGCGTACTAGGAAGTGAGCCACCGACAGCCCGTCCCCATATCCCCCCTCCCCTATAACCCCCTCCCCCATATCACCTGATCACTGCCTGCGTGTCTAACCATGCATGCTTCATTGTGTATCGCAGGGGCAAACGTCGAGGCACCCATCCCCGCAGATGCAGACCGCCCGCAGGATGCCCCTCGGAGGCCACGGGAGACGGAGAGACCCGGACCCTCCGGCATGCGACGCCCGCAGGATGCCCCTCGCACACCACGGGAGACGGAGAGACCTGGAGCAACAGGGAGATGACGCCCCCGTCACGTGCGGGTGCGACGACGCAGGTGTGTGCCACCCAGCGACGAGAGGGGCAGTCACAGGTCCCCGTCACAGCCGCGCCAGGACAGCCCTACCCGGGACACCCCTACCCGGGACACCCCTACCCGGGACACCCCTACCCGGGACACCCCTACCCGGGACAGCACTACCCAGGAAGATGAAATACCGGACAGTGACTCAGAGTGAATGGGTGGAGACGAACCCCCACCCCAAAGTGCCATGGACTCAGAGTGGGATGAAGAGCACGACACAACGCCACTGCTGTCACCAACACCCTCCACCATCGCAGAAACACTCACCTCGGTTGGGCACTTTAGTGATGAGGCGTCTGGTACACTCACTGGTGCGCACAACACAGCCGTCCCGGTACAGCAGGTGGAGGTAGGAGCAGCAGAGGGGCCGGGTGGTCGGAGGGCAGCCCAGCCCAAGCGAACATCTGCCGCCCGGATGGATCCCGGGTTCCTGGAGTTACCACACCCACACATAGATCCGATGCAACCACCGACCCGGAGACGAGCGAAGAGGGTGACGGCCGGCTTGCAGCGGCTGCAGTCGCAGGTGGAGGAGTCCACCCGCGTCCAGAAGCTGGGAGTGGTGCCGGTCATGCGTGCCACCCAAGCCGACACCGCACGGGTGGCGTCCGCGGTGGAGGCAATGGGTGCGACGGTGTCAGACATGGGGAACGGTTTGCGAGGCCTGGGGCTTTCCGTGCAGGCGGCGTCTGTGGCCCAGGACATGGCTGCCCTCTCACAGGAGGCCATGAGCCAGTGCCAGCGCCAGATGGCAGAGGCGCTCAACGCCATGGCCCAGTCTCAGCAGGCCATGGCCCAGTCTCAGCAGGCCATGGCCCAGTCTCAGCAGGCCATGGCCCAGTCTCAGCAGGCCATGGCCCAGTCTCTGCAGGCCATGGCCCAGTCTCTGCAGGCCATGGCCCAGTCTCAGCAGGCCATCGCTGAGGGCATCGGCGCCAGTGGCCATGTGTGAGCCGGCGTCGCACAGTCACAGACAGGGTTTGCCAACCCCCTGGGCTCCATGGCTGCAAACCTGCAGACCCCTGTCGATACCAGCACGGGCCTCCAGGACTGGCAGCGCCAGATGTCGGGGGGGCGTCGGATGGCCAGTCCGTTCGCATCCCCCACCCATGTAGAGGCCTGGGGGCCATCGGGCACCCCGAGGGAGGAGGAGGTGGTGTGGTCCGTCCCGGCTCCCCCTGTAGGGGAGGTCCCGGAACACTGCGACACCTCGGACTCCCCCCCCCCCCCCCCCCCACCTTCCGTCCCAGGTGCATCGGGTGGGCAACGGCAGGACAGGCTGGCAACTCGCCATCCCAGTCGCCCGGGCCGCAGCCTGGCCCATCTAGGCCAGGACGCCACAGGAAACGGCCGCCAAAGGGATCCTGTGTCAGAGGGCAGTAATCACAGGAGTCCACCTCCAGTTCTGCTGTACCGTCTGGGGAACCACGTAGACGTAGTCAAAGGGCCTGTAAGGCCAAACAATTAGATACTGAGTAAGTTGGCACGGGTGCAGGGCACAGATGAGTTTTAGGGGCTAGGGCAAGTGCATGAACTCCTTTGGTTATTAAAGTCAATATTACACCTACAGAAGCTGCCTTTGTGCTCTGTCCAAAGCGTGCGGGGGTGTCATGTACGTTGAGCGCAAGTGTGTGTGTGAGGGGTGGTCTTACCTCAGCCCCAGGTGAGTCTGCCCCCTTCCCCCCGGGCCGCCATCAACATCCCCCCCGGGCAGAGGACGGGACCGTGCGCTGCAGTGTCACAGCCGCATGCAGGGATGGTCCGGGTGGATGGTGGTACTGTGGCCATGGGTCAGACATAGTCCAACGATGTAGAGCCAGGAGCTCATCGCAGGGTGGGTTGTCATCATCCTCCATGGCCTGCAATAGACACGCGTCCACCCGCAACTGTGTGAGCCCGGCCATTGTGCCGCAGGTGGATCGGCAATGGGGGGGGGGTGGTGTGCGTGCGGGTGGGGTGGGTGGGGTTGGGGAGGGGGGTGAGGGTGCTGGATTGGTGGGGGGTGTGGGTGGTCGGCTGTTGCCATGGTGTGCGGTCTGTGGCCACACTACCCGATTCCCACGCCCATCTAGTCAGTGAAGCGGGCGACTATCAGTCTGTCCCGTGCCCGCTGGGCCAGCCGGTAACGGTGGACAGCCACACGCCTGTGTCTAGCCCGTCTGCCCTGACCATTGCCCCCATCCCCCTCATCTGGGGAGGACAGCGCCTCTTCCTGCTGCTTCTCCACTCCGCCCTCCTCTGCCTGCGGCACATCGCCCCTCTGTTGGGCTATGTTGTGCAGGACGCAGCACACCACAATGATGCGGCCGACCCTATCTGACCGATACTGGAGGGCGCCCCCAGAGAGGTCCAGGCACCTGAAACGCATCTTCAGCACGCCAAAGCACCTCTCTATCACTCCCCTTGTCGCTACATGGGCATCATTATAGCGGTTCTCCGCCTCATTGTGTGGCCTCCGTATAGGCGTCATCAGCCACGATCGCAATGGGTAGCCCCTGTCGCCCAGCAACCAGCCCCTCAGCCGGGGATGGCGTCCCTCGTACATGCCGGGGATGGATGACCGCGACAACACGTATGAGTCGTGTATACTGCCTGGGTAACGGGCGCAGACGTGCAGGATCATCATGCGGTGCTCGCAGACCACCTGGATGTTCATCGAATAGGTCCCCTTCCTATTGGTGAACACGGCCCTGTTATCTGCAGGTGGCCGCACGGCGACGTGCATCCCATCAATCGCGCCCTGGACCATGGAGAACCCGGCCACGGCAGAGAAGCCCACGGCCCGGGCATCTTGGCTGGCCCGGTCCACAGGGAAGCGGATGTAGCGGTGCGCCATGGCATATAGGGTATCTGTCACTGCCCGGATGCACCAATGTCTGCGATATGCCGGACAGGTCCCCACTCGGTGCCTGGAATGACCCCGTTGCATAAATGTTCAGGGCCACCATAACCTTGACGGACACGGGGAGAGGGTGTCCCCCGCCAGTGCCACGCGGTGACAGGTGTGCCAGCAGGTGGCAGTTGTGTGACGCGGTTTCCCGCCTCATCCGGAGTCTCCTCCTGCATTCCCGGTCCGTGAGGTCCTGGTATGACTGCCGGGGCCGGTACACATGGGGCACCCTCGGGTGCCTCCGTTGCCGTGGGGCCGCGATGTCCTCCTCCCCCTCCTCGTCCTGTCGGTCAGGTGTCCCTCCAGCCTGGGCGGCTGCCGCCTGCCCCTCTGCAGCCGCCTCTCTGGCACGCTCCTCCTCCTCATCCAGGGCAACATAGACATTAGTGGCTGCCGCCACGGCGGCCAACATCGCTGGATGATCGGAAAACATGACGGCCTGGTTGGGGGGGGGGTACGACGACATGTCATCATTGCCCATATCCCCTCCTTCCCCCCAGCCAGGTGGCATGGACCGCAATGGTCCAGCTGTTGGAGGCTGGCACCTGGCCAGGTGGACCAACTCACTTGCCCTTGCATCCCCCACCCCGGCACGGAACCCCCTATCCCCCTCCCCGGCACGGACCCCCCCATCCTCCTCCCCGGCACGGACCTCCCATCCTCCTCCCCGCCACGGACCCCCCTCCCCATCCTCCTCCCCGGCACGGACCTCCCATCCTCCTCCACGGCACGGACCCCCCATCCTCCTCCCCGGCACGGACCCCCCATCCTCCTCCCCGGCACGGACCCCCCTTCCCATCCTCCTCCCCGGCACGGACCCCCCTTCCCATCCTCCCCCCCGGCATGGACCCCCCTTCCCATCCTCCTCCCCGGCACGGACCCCCCATCCTCCACCCCGGCACGGACCCCCCCCCCCCATCCCCCTCCCAGGCACGGACCCCCCTCCCCAGCACGGACCTCCCATCCTCCTCCACAGCACGGACCTCCCATCCTCCTCCCCGGCACGGACCCCCCTCCCCATCCTCCTCCCCGGCACAGACCTCCCATCCACCTCCCCGGCACGGACACCCCGTTCCCCCTCCCCGGCACGGACCTCCCATCCTCCTCCCCGCCACGGACCCCCCTCCCCATCCTCCTCCCCGGCACGGACCTGCCATCCTCCTCCCCGGCACGGACCCCCCATCCTCCTCCCCGGCACGGACCCCCCTCCCCGGCACGGACCTCCCATCCTCCTCCCCGGCACGGGCCTCCCATCCTCCTCCCCGGCACGGACCCCCCCCCATCCTCCTCCACGGCACGGACCCCCCCATCCCCCTCCACGGCACGGACCCCCCATCCCCCTCCCTGGCACGGGCCCCCCCATCCTCCTCCCCGGCACGGGCCCCCCCATCCTCCTCCCCGGCACGAACCCCCCATCCTCCTCCCCGGCACGGACCCCCCATCCTCCTCCCCGGCACGGACACCCCTCCCGGCACTCCCCAGGAGCCCAGCCCACTCTAACCACCCCCCCCCCCCCCCCCCCGCCGCACACACACACACAAAGCCCTACACACACCTCTCCCCCACACATTCAGACTGCGGCCACGCCATCGCCTGCCCAGCGGCCAACCCCCCAGGCCGTCACTCACCTCCACGCTGGTCGGCGTGAGCCTGGAGCACAGGTTCACGCCGATGAAAAGGAGGTTTGATTTACGTCGACGTGACCGGTCATCACGTCGACGGGACTTCGGCCCATCCGGAAGGGAGAATATCGGCAGGCCCAAAATCGGCTGCCTTGCGCACACCCGTGCCATTCTCCGACGTCTGCGGCGCCATTAACGCCCCGCCGACTTTTCTCCCTTCGGAGACTTCGGCAACCGGCGGGGGCGGGATTCACGGTGGCCAACGGCCATTCTCCGACCCGCTGGGGGGTCGGCGAATGACGCCCGTGACTTCTGGTCCTGTGGAAGCTTGCACGGAGCCCTGCTGTTTTTTTTTATTTGCGCTGTGTGTTTATTTGCCTGTGTACTGTAAGAATGTCAGGGCGACAGCTCCCGGGGCATTTTGGTAGGTGTTTTATTTTTAGTTAGAATTTAGAGTGCCCAATTTTTAAAAAATAAAAAAATTAAGGGGAGTTTGGGAGTTGCGGGATGTTGAGGTGGACGCTGTCTGATGTCCCCCCTCCCCCTGTTCCCTCTGTGGCTGGAAGGCACGCCATGTCGATTGGGTCTTGGGTTGATGGGTCCGATGCTGTGGCGTGCGCCATCCCCGGGTTCGGCCGTTGCCAGCTTCGCCCCCTGTGTGACTGGTGAGGGCGTTGGGCCGGACGTAATGCTTGGTGGAGTACACACCTGCCCGTCCTGCTTCCCCGTTCGGTGGAGCCTTATCCGAACCAATCTGGGTTTTTAGGTTTGTTATCTGGCCACTGTGGGGTTTGCACCCGTTTGGCCCTCTCCTAACCACTCCTCCTAAGTGGCTATCCTTGCGAGGGTTTTCGGGTTTTGGGGGAGGGGTGTAATAACCTGCACAGGACTCATCCACCTGGGGATGATTGTTCCCCGTGTTCAATTGGACTGAGTTAACCCAGCACTAGCATAAAAGGCAGGCAGCTGTAGCGCCAGCTAAAAAGGAATGAGGACCTGGTAAAAGGTAAATGGGCCCTGTGAATGTATGATGCTCTTGCTGAAATAAAGGACTTTTAAGAAGCTCGTAGGACTCCCCTGGCTTTATCACAGACTTGTACCTATGTGAACAGATAGCTTATATGAGGCTGCATTATAAGCCATTCTAATAAAGGCGTTAACCGTAATAGTATACTGGCAGATAGGTAATTTGAGCAAATGTGAACTACAGGCTCAAATGTGAACTGCAGGCTATGTCAGATGGGCAAAGGGAAGAACAGCTGAGCAGCAATGTCCTGAAACAGCCAAGAGAATAAATAGATTAAATTTAAGTTTGACCAAGAAGTCCAGATTACAAAACACAAATGCACATCTGAAACATACTCATTAAAAAATATTGAATTATAAGGTTCAGCTTTTGAAAATTACACATGCTGCAGGTGCACATTCATATATCAAAACCCCCAGACACGTTGTAATGGCTCTGCTCGTGATTTTATTCCAAAATAGCAATCTAATCCAAACAATGGTGATTTTTAAAAATTCCTATCAAAAGTAAAACATCACATTAAAGAAGATATCAATATACAACAGAGATTACTATTTATTATGACTAATTGTGTCATAGACCTTTCCAGAACATCCTGGGCGAAATTCTTCCCCAACGGCGTGATGTCCGCCGACTGGCGCCCAAAACGGCGCCAATCAGACGGGCATCGCGCCGGCCCAAAGGTGCGGAATGCTCCGCATCTTTGGGGGCTGAGCCCCAACATTGAGGGGCTAGGCCGGCGCCGGAGGGATTTCCGCCCCGCCAGCTGGCGGAAATGGCGTTTGTTGCCCCGCCAGCTGGCGGAAATGGCGTTTGTTGCCCCGCCAGCTGGCGCGGAAATGCGGCGCATGCGCGGGAGCGTCAGCGGCCGCCGACAGTTTCCCGCACATGCGCAGTGGGGAGAGTCTCTTCTGCCTCCGCCATGGTGGAGGCCGTGGCGGAGGCGGAAGGGAAAGAGTGCCCCCACGGCACAGGCCCGCTAGCGGATTGGTGGGCCCCGATCGCGGGCCAGGCCACCGTGGGGGCACCCCCCGGGGTCAGATCGCCCCGTGCCCCCCCAGGACCCCGGAGCCCGCCCACGCCGCCTGGTCCCGCCGGGAAATACCAGCTTTGATTTACGCCGGCGGGACAGGCAATTTCTGGGCGGGACTTCGGCCCATCTGGGCCGGAGAATTGAGCGGGGGGGGGGGGTCCCGCCAACCGGCGCGGCCCGATTCCCGACCCCGCCCAATCTCCGGTACCGGAGACTTCGGCGGGGGCGGGATTCACGGCGGCCAACGCCCATTCTCCGACCCGGCGGGGGGTCGGAGAATGACGCCCCCTGTCTATACCGTGACCTTTCCAATTTGAATATAATAATTAAACATTCACAGTGACTACTGTTTCATCAAGATGAGTAAATACTAGTACTGGGGGAAGATGCAGAAATTGAAAATGTGATCAGTGTGAAATAGTTTTCTGAGCTGTGCTTTCTATCTCAATCGGTGCTTTTCAAGAAACAAAAAGCTGCTTTTTCTCTTGGTTTTGGAAATCCATCTTTGGATGTGAGCAATTGTTAAACATGGTTAAATAGTTTATAATCACTTTATTCTGAAAGTGTACCATTGTTTACATCTTTTGTATTTGACCAACATTAATTGATTTTCAAACGTAGGGCCCACCCAGCGACCGGAAATGTCCGCCCGATGTCAATGGACCTTTACATGGTCTGCTCCCACCCGAGGCGGTCTTGTGGCAGGCAGGGCGGAAGAATCCAGCCCGTAATCATTGTTGCTATGCAGACAAACACACCAAGGTTCCTCAAAGAGGAATGAGACAAATGACTGGTTAATTAATTTTGGTGTTAATGGCTGAATGATGAAATCGGTTCAGGATATCATAAGAACTGAATAATTCATAGAGAATCATTCCAAAGGAACTACTAGCATCTCATTGGAAAGATGGCATCTCCAATGGTGCAGCAGTCCCTAAACGCCACACGGGCATCCTTGATTATGGGCGATTAAACAACACCGGAATCGGGAAAGGCGATTGGGTGGAGAATCGCGGGTGAGAAGAAAATCGTGGACGGCGGCAGGCGTATGACGGAATGCCTTGTTCCAATGTCTTGACAGCAGTGTCAATGCATTCTACTCTGTACGTACAGTAAATGCCGTTGGCATATCATTAGAGGGCCTGACCTGGAATTCTCTGGGGCCTCCGCGATGCTCCGTCTCCGCCAGGAGGAATTATCGACGGTGGGTTTACCTTGTGGTTTTAAAAATCGGGAATCAGGTGCCGTGGCTGATGAGGGAGAGATAGGAAGTAGGACAAGCAGAGGCACACCATGGGCTGCCGGTCCAGTCACTGGCAGGGCTGGCTGAGGGGAGGGGCAGGGGCTTCAGCCAGGCCCGGGCGGGGGGGGGGGGCGTAGTGGGGGGTGACACGGGTGACCAGGGAATGGATTGTGGGATCGCCCCCCCCCCAAAAAAAACCCGGACCAGGGTATTCAGGCACGGACCACCATTACCACAGCCTGCAAGGCAGCCATCTTGCTGCACACCTTACTGACCGCTCTCCAAGGCCCATGGTTGCACAGAGTGACACCGGCCGTATGGGCACCCCACCTCACTGCTCCCTGCATCACAGCCCCCACCTTCCACCCCACCAGACCCGCACCCCAGTCCCCACCCTCAACCCCACCAACCCTGCCCTCCACCCCCAACCCCTCCCCCACAACCAACCACCATGCTGTGGTGAATGTATTAGGGCAACCATTCACCACTGTATTGCATTGTACTATGTTGATGCCCTTGTGGGCTCCACCTATGGACCATTGTATTACATTACATAGAATTGTATCATGTTGGTGCCCTTGTGGGCTCCGCCCCCTCGGAGGAGGTATATAGATCTGCTGCTCTGCAGGAGGCTCTCAGTGCAGAGCAGTCGCAGGCAGGCACAGTTCTAGCTGATTAAAACTACTGTTCACTTCAACTTTCTGTCTCGTGTGAATTGATGGTCGCATCACATGCTTGTTAGGCGAATTGGACATTCTGA
The DNA here is from genome assembly GCF_047496885.1 of Scyliorhinus torazame. NCBI lineage: Eukaryota > Metazoa > Chordata > Chondrichthyes > Carcharhiniformes > Scyliorhinidae > Scyliorhinus > Scyliorhinus torazame. The sequence goes on from NC_092716.1 coordinate 40,918,911, forward strand.
ATTCTCCCTCAGTGTACCCAAACAGGTGCCGGTGTGTGGCGATGAGGGGATTTTCACAGTAACTTCATTGCAGTGTTAATCTAAGCCTATTTGTGACAGTAATAAAGATTATTATTACAGGAGGGTACTGGATGGGGGCCACAGAGCATACCGCTGGCATGGGTAGTGCCAGTCAATGGTACTCCTGGCAGCAGGGACGGGGGCCAAGGCCAGAGGCCCCCACGGTGCCGGGCACTGACTGGGCCAGGAGTGCAGAGGGCTTGGTCCAGAGGGAGGGGGTTCTTGCGGGGGCAGGGGCTATGAACACCCTCCCTGTGCCAATTCTCCCCCCCCCCCCCAACTTGCAACCTGCGCCGTGATTCTTACTGCCTCACTACGGGGTGCGGCCCCTGGGTTGACAGTAACAGTGGGTCTGGTCCATGGGATAAGGATGATGACGAACCGCTCTGCGATCAGCTCTGGTACTCCGCACCTTTAGACAACATCTGACTCCTGCCCATGGTAGCACTTTCCACCATCTACCTGGGTGATCATATGCTTTATGTTTATCAGGAATATGACTTGCTATGTTCTAACATGAATTATCATTCATATGTATTGTATGAAGCACATTAATATAGATAATGTAATGGGAATATTTATCTGTTTTTAAAAATCTATATTTAGCTATTTCTGATCTGAATTAATTTGATGCTGACAGTAAATGAACATACTCTTGGTGTTTCTATTTTATTCCTCTTGTGAAGTGAAAGTACTTAAGCATTCAGCCACAAACAGCAACGTTTAGGAATCAAAAACCTAAATAAATAATTACCAAAAATATAAATTCAACATACTGCAGATTCTGGAAATCTGAAACAAAAACTTGAAATGCTAGAAAAACTCAGGAGGTCTAGCTCTGCGGAAAGAAAAACAAATTAAAGTTTCAAGTCCGTATGACTTGAGAGCTGAAAAGATGTCCGGTTATGAATAATGTTTGGCTGGGTGCTGTCAAAAATCTATACAATGGTAGTTGACTGGTTTCTAATTATACATAATTATTCAAATTCCTAAAATCAAGTTTCAAAGTCACTTTAGAAGGAAAATAGTTATGGCAATGCTCATTCTCCAAACACCAGTAGGGTACAAATGCCATTGAATAATTCTAAGGTATTCAATTCCAGTAACCACCAGCGCTTCTACATAAACACCCTAAAACTGAGGAATTTGCTTTAATTTACTTTGGGCAGATTCTCCGATTGGGAGATGATGTGAGTATATTAACGCTCAATCAGCAGGGTGAACAGCCAGGTGCCTGTAAATAGCACCAGAAGGACGCGTTTAAATCCACATCCTGCAAAAATGGTGGAATAACCCAGGCCACCCTGATCCCGAGGGGGAGACCCTGAGCCCACAGACTTGGCACCAAGATGTTCCCTGCTACTCCACCCCCTGTCCAGGCAGCCAACCACCAGCAAACCTGACAATTTTTGAGAGATTTTCATCTCCCGCTCCCTCTCAGCAGCTTTGGCACCCAGGCCTCACTTGTAAATACTTGTAGCAATTTGCACCCGTGAGACTTCTGCCTAAGAGGGGTGGAGCATCATGGAGGGGTGGAGCACCAAGTGTCCCTCCCATTAATGATATTTAAATCCATGTAAATGACGATTGTTTTTGCATGGACCCGCCATCGTGGAGCACAAACTTTGATTACACCGCAAGTGAGGGACTGGATTCTCGCTGCCATTTGCAGGAAGCGCAGAATTCTGCCTTTCATGAAATGTTAGCTTCTAAACTGTTTGGTGTCACTTATGTTGAGCAGTACAGACTCAGACTAATGCTTCAGAGCATTGTACTGGAAGGCACAACAGTATGTTATTTCTGCTGACACAGTGGCAAATGAAAATTTGTAATTAATATCCAAAAATGTCACCTGAAATGCTAAACACCACAATGGTGCCTAATTAGTCATATTTCTGAAATATATTCCTTACAGGTTTAAGAAACAGATGGTATAATTTTGAGAACAAAATGGTGTCTGCGCCATTTTGGAAAGCGTGTGTGCAGGGAGAGTGGGCTGTGGTGTGTTCTTTACTATTTAAAGTTGTCCACTTCTGGTACATGTTCTTCGCCGTCCGTCCGTCTCGCCATGTGACTCTAATTTCTGGCGGTCAAAGTTTTGACTATTCGCCTTGTCCACCGGCTTGATCGGCGACCGGCTCAGCAACATCCTGCCAGTCTGGTATCAAGGCCAAGTTAGTAAAAGTCTCAGTTTAAAATTTTTTTTGATTTGGTTTTGTTGGTCCGCTATACCATTTAATATAGTAATAATCGGCTGCTCGAGGACCCATGCTGAGCCTGAATTAAGGGGGCAATTGAGCTCTCACGTGAAGGCCAGAGTTAGTTGGGAATCCGAGACGCACAGACTGTTGAGTGTTAACGGTCGCGGAATTTGCCGTGACACAGTGACAAGCCAGGTCCGCCACCCTCCGGGAGTGGATGATAGGTAAAAGCCTCTGAGCACTGTCGCCTAGTACACCGGATATGCGGTTGATAGAGACCGACACGGTTAACACATCATGGAAAAGAGAAGCACAGGGCCGCTTTTCTGGGGTCCCCGGGATCCATGAGTCTGGCATACGGACAAGAGCAAAATACTCTGGTACAAAAAAACAATGATCAGAGATGGGTGGGATCCCGACGCAGCCCCCGTAGAACAAAGAAACTGGTGGGATAAACAAAAGCGAGACACGGCAAACATATAAGGCAGGAGTCATCTTAGTTCACCAGTTAGAAGAACAAATGACAGAAATTAAGTGCACCCCCATGCAGCGTTATGCTAATAATGTAAATGACAGATACAAAGCCTTCACACTGTTAGAAAAACAGGCTATTTTAAAGGAATTGAGCTCTCACTCTCCCACATTCATACCAAATCAGTTTAAGCATAGAAATAAAGCGAGAAAAGATAGTGGCAGTACAGATTGTGCAAACTGGCAAAAGAATCACAAGAAACTGTTACAATTATGGCTAACGACTGTAGGGTAAAGAAAGGGAACTGTAAACATTGCGGGAAATCAGGACACCACAGTCATAGTCATTGGCATTGCTGGCAGAAGACAGAATTCTGGAAATCTAACTCAATTAGCCAAAAGATCATGCAGCATTCCTGGAATAGCTCAAGGAGAGGGGAAAGAAACAGGCTCCCTGGGATGGATATTTTAAATTAACTAAAAGTTTAGACATGTACAAAGGAAAAGAAAAAAAAATCAAATAAAGTAAAAATCCAAAAGATCAGACCTCGTGGTCATTGAGGAATGAGGAGGGGAAGGTACAATGTCGCTTTTGCTCATCCAGAAACATTGTCACCCAATTAATAAAAGTAGAAGCCAGATAAACACGACAGTAATTCAATTAATTTGAGTTAAAAAAAACCCAGTCATATCTCTTTCAAACACTGGTTAAATAGCGAACATTAAAAATTGAACTCAGTTTAAAGAACAAGAAAGAAATTTGAGTAACATTAAAGGAAAGAATAAATAAAGTTTGAGATCACGTAAAAGATGCAAGTGGCATCATTCCAAGTTCTCCACCCATTCTCCGCCCCCTTCGGTTCTGTACAAAATTTAACAGCAAGCAGGTTATTTGGAGGAAAAAAATACATCTCTAAGAATAGCTAATGCCTATAAAATCAATCAGTGGAAATTGAATTAAATGGAATAAAACAGATAAAGTTTTATGATGAAGTAGAATGGAAGATCTTGGTCAGTGTTTTAATTAAGTGATTGTGAAACTGCTGTCTCTCTGAGAATCTGTAGCAATGAGAGAGGGCTAACAGTTAACTCTGATATTTGCGAGCTGTGAGAATGTGTGTTTGGTCTGTGAATGTTCATATATCTCTGCTAAGGTTTATCTTCTGAGAAGTAACCTTGAGTTTATAATTTGGAACTTTAGAATAGGAACCAGAAGGATTTTTACCTAACTAATTTTGGTTAAAGCACTGAAGTGCTAGGTTTCCTTTGTGAGTGTGGTGATATTTGTTTGTTGTCTGACATTGTGATTTAAAGATCATAGTTTGAGTGTACTTAACAAATTTTTCTTTTCAAAGGTTATCATTGACATTTCCAGGGTAATTTTGATACACGAGGAATTTTAATCAGGGTACAAAATCACGTATGTAAGAATAAGAAAATATTCGTTTTATGGTGTTCATTGGAAGTTAGGATAGTTGAAATACATATGACCAATCCGGTGTTGGATTAGTCCAGGGTTACAACTTCCCTGACACAACACAGATGTATTAATTCTGAGATTGCAGAATTAAGTGTAAAGGACAGATGGGTAAATAAAATATGTCCATGATCATGTTTCTTGTTTAAACAAAAGGGTGGTGACAAAATAACATATGGTAGAGATCTCTTACTCCACCCCTTTTCAAACCAGCAGAGAATTAACCCGTGCTTGTTAATGCCTGGATTTGGTATGTCTCTCTTGTGGGGACCATGAATTTGTATTCAGTTGAATTGGTTTATGGAGCAGGAGAGGAGCTGGATTAGGGGTTTGCCCCTGTTCACACTCTGAGCTCTGGCTTTGTAATTCTGATAAATAATTTAAAAAATACAGCTGAAGATGTATTTTTAATTGGAACTTACAAATCTTAAGTTTTGAATTGTCAGATATATTCAGATTAGATAACCCACTCTGTCCCAAGCAGAATGGATCTTTTGTGTTTTACTTTACAAGTAACTGCAAGTGGAACAATATTTGCAGTAGCTTCAGGAATTTGAGATAGTAGGAAACCCACGCAGACACTGGGAGAATGTACAAATTCCACACAGACAGTCACCCAAGGCCGGAATTGAACCCGGGTCCCTGGTGCTGTGAGACAGCAGTGCTGACGACTGTGCTGCCAACGTTTCCTCCAGGTGCTTCGGTTTCCTCCCACAGTCCAAAGATGTGCAGGTTAGATGGATTAGCCATGCTAAACTTCCTCTTAGTGTCCAAGGCTTAGGTGGGGTTATGGGGATAGGGTGAGGGTGTGTGCCTGGGTAGGGTGCTCTTTTGGAGTGTCAGTGCAGAGTTGATGGGCAAAATGGCTTTCTTCCGCATTGCAGCGATTCTAGAAACACTAATCAAAAAAATTATCTGGTTCAGTGACAGCAAAAAGTCCTGGGGTGCTTTTAAAATCTTTGACCATAATCTAAATTTAAACATGCAAACATTTTTAAGCATGCCATACATAAAATGTGCAAATTTAATAGTTACACAGATTTAAAACAAATAATCAAACCAATGCTCATTTATAAATAATCACCTTTAATCATAAAAAAATAAAATTAAAATTACTTTAAAAGAATCAACAACGATAGGAATGCTCGTTTAAAAGAAACAGCACAAAATTGTTAAGAAAAGTCTACATACTTTTAAAACACTTCTAAAATAGTTGCCTGTTGTTTTCTATCTGTTTAAATGCCTGCCCTCAATGGGCATTCCCAAGCTGGCTGCATTATATGCGAGCGGAGCGGCACTCCTGCGCCGCTCTGGAGCCTGCGCAGAGCGGGGTGCTGGAGGCCCCAGGTTATCGAAGAGAAAGCAAGGTTCATTGCATCATCGGAGTGCAGGTAAGTGCGCACATTTCTCTTTCAAAATCGGCAGCCCGTGGCTTCCCGTCTCTAGAAGGAGGTTAGGGGCCCGTATCGTCTGGCTCTGATCTAATTAATTATGCATTTAGGGGTTTAGCATTGTATTTCATGGCAGGGTGGGCTTGATAGCATGCTTCCTGCCATCATATCTGGGTGCCATATTTAAAGGGCACACAACATCACTGACCCAGCATTGAAGAAAAAAGATGGATCTCCTGGAAAAGATGGATCTCTGTGGCTGGAAGATGGATCTCCTCGATGACACCGAAGCTGGGGAAACCACCTGAAAATTTTACACACACCCACTGGTTTTCCAGGATTGCTGACGGCCTCCATCCTGAACTCTGGGGCCGCCTTCAGGTAAGTCCCAACGCATGCCAGGTTTTCCAGCCATGTTTTTGACCGGTAGGTTGTCCCGCTGGCATTGCGGAGAATCAGGTGTGGGTGAAAGATTCTGGTCGAGCCTTCATCTGCATCCATTAGTAAGATGCAAATCAGTTTCATGCTGACCTCCAGCGGGATTCTCATTCTGCCGGGAGGGGCACCAGTGGAATTTCGGTGCGAAATTCATTATGGCGTAAAACTGATTGTTGGGCCTCCCACCTCTCCAGCCCCTGAACCAGCCTTCCCTCACACCCAATTGCTGCAGCATACCTTGCTCCACTAACTGCTCACCTTCGCTCTTGCACTTGCCTGTGGGTTCAGTACTGATGTTGCCACTATTTCCAGCTCATCCAATTAGAGGCCGTCATCTCAGTGCATTGGCTGCTGATAGGCTGACTACTGCACCTATCAGTAGCCAACCCCATGTGAAAACCACTTAGAATTGGACAAGCTGAAAGGACAGCTTTTTCAAATTTAAAATGGCCAGACCTAACACGGACTCCCTGCATGAATCTTACAGAACCCCAGGGTTGTGCGGAACCCACTTTGGGAAACGCTGTGGTGTGGAATTAAAATGGTAAGTGACCAAAAATTTAGGGTCACACCTGTGATCATCGAACCTTCCAGCACTGAAGGAAGTCATTCAGCCTACCATGCCTGTCCTTTCTCCGTCAAACAGCTATCCAATTTTTAAAAATTAATTTACGGAACGTGGGTGTTGCTGGCTCGGCAGCATTTACTGATCATTCCTGGGTCACCTTCATAAAGTGGCGGTGGGCTACCTTGTTGAGGCGTAGGTGCACCCAACATTCTGTTAGGAGGGAGTGCCAGGATTTTGACTCAGCGACATGAAAGAACGGCAATATATTTCCAAGTCAGGATGGTGAGAGCAGCACGGTGGCACAGTGGTTAGCACTGCTGCCTCACAGCACCAGAGACCCGGGTTCAATTCTGGCCTTGCTTGATTGTCTGTGAGAAGTTTGCACTTTCTCCCCGTGTGTGCGTGGGTTTCCTCCGGGTGCTCTGGTTTCCTCCCAGTCCAAAGATGTGCAGGTTAGGTGGATTGGCCATTCTAAATTGCCCTTAGTGTCCAAAAAGGTTAGGTGGGGTTACGGGGATAAAGGGAATAGGGGGGAGGCGTGGGTCTTAAGTAGGGTGCTCTATCCAAGGGCCGGTGCAGACTCAATGGGCTGAATGGCCTCCTTCTGCACTGTAAATTCTATGATCTATGAAATGGAGGGAGTTGGGCCTAAGTAGGTAGCTCTTTCAGAGGGTCGGTGCAGACTCGAATGGCCTCCTTCTGCATTGTAGGCATTCTATTGTTCTATGGTGAGTGACCTGGAAGGGAAATTTCCAGGTGGTGGTGTTTCCAGGTATCTGCTGCCCTTGACCTTCTAGATGGTAGTGGTCGTGGGTTTGGAAGGTGCTGCCGAAGGAGCTTTGGTGAGTTCCAACAGTGCGTTTTGTAGATGGTACGCACAGCTGCCACTGCTAGCCAGTGGTGGAGGGAGTGAATGTTTGAGAAATGGGCATCAATCAAGCCCTGGATGTTGTCAAGCTTCTTGAGTGTTGTTGGAGCTGCACTCATCCTGGCGAGCAACACAAGGAACAGGCAAGCCAATTAGTCTCGCTCACCAGATTGTCTCCTGTAGCCTTGCAATTAGTTCTCACGTACATGTCCAATTGCCCTTTGAAAGTTAGTATGGAACCAAATTCCACCATTGCCAGATAGTGGACTTGAGATTCTAACAACCTTCCCTGTAACAAAATTTGTCATTTACTCTCTAGTATTTTTTGCCCATTACCAACCCAGTTGCCAAAGGTAATAATTTATTTCTTCTTGTTTTCTGAAACTCCTTATAGTTGTGAATAGCTTCAATAGGTCTTTCCTTCACCTTCTCTGCTCAAAGAAAAACAATCCCAAATTGTGCAATCTCCATACATAAATGAACTCTCTCATCAATACTGTTGTTCTGGTAAACGTGTCTATAGCCTCTTCAGGACCTGGGCATCTTTCCAGGATTGCACTAAATGCCTGCAGACTTAACAGCTGGTACTGAGAAAACACCTTTAAGGAATATTTGGGGCCCTTGACAGTGGGGTGGGAAGAGCTGGGCTTGCATGCTTGCGAGGGTTTTTTTGGGGGGGAAGGTGGAAGACTGTCATTGAGGCAATAGTCTTTTTGGATTGCTGAAAGAGGGGAGGGAGAAGAGGCGTTTGGCAGCTATGTGCAGGAAAGGATGGGAGGTATGTGTTGAATGTGGGTGGGGAATGACTGAGGGTAGAAGTGTGGCAAGTATCTGCGTAGGGCTTGGTTGAGTGACTAAAAGGAAATGGCTCCCACTAAATGCTATTTTGCTGCAATTCTTCGCCCTGTCCCTGGTTTGTTTTTAACGGGAAAACACCTTCACCCGCGAGAGTTAGCACTGAATGCAAATCCCTGGGATACAACAACATCTCCGTTACCTAGTAACGCCTCATCCTGACACTCGCGCTCTCTCTCTCTCTCTCCCTCCCGAGCGTGCGCACTCGCGGGGGTTGCGTCACTTCCGGTGGACTGCCGGTGACGTCACGAGGGCGCCGTCAAGTGACCGGGTGACGTCACGGGGAAGGTGCTTCTGTTGGCGGTGGTGTGAGGGCGGCCAGGTGAGTGAGGGGAGCCAGGGGGAAGGGGAGCCAGAGCTTCACCGGATCTCACCCGCCGCAGCCGCTCTGTCTCCCGGGCACCGCGGCCCTCCCCGCGGCTTCTTGGTGCTCCTGAACTCACTTCCGCGTCCCCACACCCAGCGGCCTAAACTCTCCAAGTTAAACCAACCTGCGCCTTGTCACTCGGGTTTCAGGCCAGTTCAGCGGGTATTGCCCAGCTTCGAGTGGGCAACTTTAACTGCAGGAGTTGTACTGGAAAAACTTCTTACATTCTTTTCAAAGTGCTTGTCATGGAGTTGTTGGTCAAACCAGTTTTTCTCCCAGGGTTAACCGTTGACAGCAATATTGTTTGGAGCAGTACTGAAATTCTGTCACTTGTTGGCAGGGCCTGGCCTGAATGAGATATGCCGACTTGCGGGCTTCAAGCTCCACTCCCAGGGCATGAGCCGATCACCTCGGCTGACACCCCAGTGCACTGCTGGAGGAGGTGTTGTCATTCACATGAAATGGGAAACTGATGTTCCGCCTGCTTCCTCGGGTGGGGATGAAAGGTCCCATGATGCTTTTTGGAGCCTACATTGTGTCTCAACCAGTACTTGAGACTGGACATTTTTTTATTGTTGTTCGTGGGAGCTTGTTATGTACAACTTTGTTGTCTCACTCCTACATCACAACAGTGAGCACACTTGAAAAGTTCTTCATCAAATGAAAGCCTAATACTTTCGTGGGTGGCATGGTGGCACAGTGGTTAGCACTGCTGCCTCACAGCTCCAGGGACCCGGGGTCAATTCTGACCTTGGGTGACTGCGGAGTTTGCACTTCCTCCCCGTGTCTGTGTGTGTTTCCTCCGGGTGCTCTGGTTTCCTCCCACAGTCCGAAGATATGCAGGTTAGGTGGATTGACTGTGATGATTTGCCCCTTAGTGTCCAAAAGGTTAGGTTGGTTTATGGGACTGGGGTGGAGGCATGGGCTTAAGTAGGGAGCTCTTTCCAAGGACTGGTGCAGACGTGAATGGCTGAATGGCCTTCACTGTAACTTCTATGATTGTTGAGCAGCTTATCCATTTAGCTGGATAGTGAGATTACTTAAAAAACACTCTTGATTTGTCTAAATTCAAATTATAATTATGGAGTGATCAGGATTGGTGGCTGATACACCCCATTTAGAAAAGGAGAGCCTTTCTTTCATACATGGTGTGGTGAACTACTGTAGACCTGTATTAGGGGATGTAAGGTAGGACCTGTACTACAGGTTTGCCGGTAGCCCCTGCTGGCTGGCTCTGCCCAGTAGGAGGAGTATAAAATGCGTGTCCTCCATTTAGCTGCCATTTCGCCAGCTGACTGCAATCAAGCCACATTTGTACCCAACCTTAGTCTTTGTGCAATTGATCGTGCATCAATTTATTGCAGTCAGATTTTCTACAGGATGGACATCCGTACCAAACCAGATCGCCTGCAGCTGGATCCGCAATCGACCGACGCCAGAAAAGACTTTAATCACTGGCTAGCTTGCTTCGAGGCCTACATTAACTCAGCGACCACCCCACTGACGGAGGCTCAGAAGATACAGGTCCTGTATTTCAGGTTGAGCTCAATCGTGTTCCCGCTGATCCAGGACGCCCGGACTTACGCGGAAGCCATGGCACTCCTTAAAGAGAACTATGCGCAGAAAGCGAACACACTCTTCGCCAGGCATGTACTCACCACTCGCTCTCAACTCCCTGGTGAGTCTATCGAAGACTTCTGGCGGGCCCTAATCCCACTAGTCCGGGACTCTGTCTGTCGGGCTGTTACGGCCGCCGAACATTCTAATCTCGTGCGCGATGCTTTCGGAACGGGGATTGGGTCGGAACTCATCCGACGATTGCTGGAAGGGGCCACACTCGACCTAGCGGAGACAAAAAATTAGCGCTCTCCATGACGGTCGCCTCCTGTAATGTTCCGGCCTACCCCTCCAGCCACGCGGCCCACCCCTCCTGGACCCCACAAACGACCGACTCAGCTGGGGTCCTGCCTAGCCAGTACGCCTGCGCCACAGATAAAACCGCGCACCCCGGGGTTCCCCGATGCTATTTCTGCGGTCAGCAGAAGCACCCTCACCAACGCTACGCTGCCTGGCCCGCGCCGCCATCTGCAAGGCTTGCGGCAAAAAGGACCACTTTGCCACAGTGTGCCTGGCCCGCGCAGTCGCCGCTATCGCCCCCTCCCCCCTGCCAAACGCACAATGGGCGCCACTCTCTTCACCCCCACGGACCACTCGCAGCCAGTGGGCGCCGCTATCTTTTCCTGCTCAGTCCATGTGCGGCCCATGGGTGCCGCCATCTTGTCCTGCTCCACCAACGTGCGGCCCATAGGCGCCGCCATTTTGTCCCGCCCCCGCAATGTGCGCCCCATGGGCGCAGCCATTTAGCTCCCCGTAGGTTCACCCGCCGCCATCTTGCTTTCCCCAAGGGGCATGGTCGCCAACGACCTTCCACGACCTGGGCTCCCACAGCTCTTCGTCTGAAACCAGTGACGATCACCCGCACCTCGCCTCAATGACGCTGGACCAGTCTCGTCCACACAACCTGGCCACCGCTTCGACAACGGTGAAAATCAACGGCCACGTGACCTCTTGCCTGCTGGATTCAGGGAGCACTGAAAGCTTCATTCACCCGGATATGGTAAGGCGCTGCTACATCGCAGTCTACCCCGCCAATCAACGGATCTCCCTGGCCTCCGGGTCCCACTCTGTCCCGATCCAAGAGTTCTGCACAGTCACTCTCACAGTCCAGGGTGTAGAGTTCAGCAGCTTTCACCTCTACGTCCTTCCTAACCTCTGCGCTGCACTATTGCTAGGCCTAGATTTTCAGTGCAATCTCCAGAGCCTCACCCTCAAATTCGGCGGGCCCCTTCCACACCTCACTGTGTGCGGCCTCACATCCCTAAAGGTCAAACCCCCCCCTCCCTCTTTGCCAATCTTACTTCCGATTGCAAGCCCGTCGCCACCAGGAGCAGACAGTACAGCACCCAGGACAAGACCTTCATCAGGTCCGAGGTCCAGCGGCTACTTCGGGAGAGTGTCATCGAGGCCAGCAACAACCCCTGGAGAGCCCAAGTGGTAGTCGTTAAAACTGGGGAGAAACACCGAATGGACGTGGACTACAGCCAGACCATCAATCGGTACACGCAGCTCGACGCGTACCCACTCCCACGCATATCTGATATGGTCAATCAGATTGCGCAGTACCGGGTCTTCTCAACGATTGACCTAAAATCCGCCTACCACCAGCTCCCCATCCGTAAATCCGACCGCCCATGCACTGCCTTCGAGGCGGACGGTCGTCTCTACCATTTTCTTAGGCTTCCCTTTGGCGTCACTAATGGGGTCTCGGTCTTCCAAAGGGAGATGGACCGAATGGTCGACCGGTACGGTTTGCGGTCCACGTTCCCGTACCTAGACAATGTCACCATCTGCGGCCATGATCAGCAGGACTACGATGCCAACCTCCCTAAATTTCTCCGCACCGCCACTCTCCTCAATCTTACTTAAAGCAAAGAGAAGTGTGTGTTCAGCACGACCCACTTAGCCATCCTCGGCTATGTGGTCCAGAATGGAGTTCTGGGACCCGATCCCGACTGCATGCGCCCCCTCATGGAGCTTCCCCTCCCCCACTGCCCCAAGGCCCTCAAACGCTGCCTGGGGTTCTTTTCGTACTACGCTCAGTGAGTCCCAAACTATGCGGACAAGGCCCGGCCATTCATACAGTCCCCCCAGTTCCCCCTCACGGCTGAGACACAACAGGCTTTCACCCGCATCAGAGCTGATATAGCCAAGTCAGGGATGCACTCAGCGGACGAGTCCTTTCAAGTAGAAAGCGACGCATCAGATGTCGCCCTTGACGCCACCCTCAGTCAGGCAGGCAGACTCGTGGCGTTCTTTTCCCGCACCCTTCATGTCTCTGAAATTCAGCACTCATCCGTCAAAAAAGAGGCCCAGGCTATCGTTGAAGCTGTGCGGCATTGGAGGCATTACCTGGCCGGCAGGAGATTCACTCTCCTCACTGACCAGCGGTCGGCAGCCTTCATGTTCAACAACACGCAGCGGGACAAGATCAAAAATGATAAAATCTTGCGGTGGAGAATCGAGCTCTCCACCTATAATTACGAGGTTTCGTATCGCCCCGGCAAGTTCAACGAGCCCCCAGACGCCCTCTCCCGAGGTCCATGTGCCAGCGCACAGGTAGACCAACTCTGGGCCCTACACAACAGCCTTTGTCACCCGGGGGTCACACGACTGTACCATCTCATCAATGCTCGCAACCTGCCCTAGTCCGTCAAGGAGGTACGGATAGTCACCAGGGACTGCCAGGTCTGTGCGGAGTGCAGGCCGCACTTCTACCGGCTGGACCATGCGCGCCTGGTGAAGGCCTTCTGCCCCTTTGAACGCCTCAGTGTGGATTTCAAAGGGCCCCTCCCCTCCACCGACCGTAGCATGTATATTATCGGTGTGATCGATGAGTACTCCAGGTTCCCCTTCGCCATTCCTTGCCCGGATATGACGTCCGCCACCATCATCAAGTCCCTCAACACAATCTTCGCTCTGTTCGGTTTCCCCGCCTACATCCACAGTGACAGGCGATCCTCATTCATGAGTGATGAGCTGCGTCAGTTCCTGCTCAGCAGGGGTATCGCCTCCAGCAGAACGACCAGCTACAACCCGCGTGGAAACGGGCAGGTAGAAATGGAGAATGGGACGGTTTGGAGGGCTGTCCAGATGGCCCTACGGTACAGGAACCTTCCAGCCTCTCGCTGGCAGGTGGTCCTTCCGGCTGCACTGCACTCCATCCGGTACTACTGTGCACCGTTACAAATAACACCCTCCATGAACGTCTTTTTACCTTCCCCAGGAAGTCCACATCTGGGGTGTCGCTCCCGACTTGGCTCGCAGCTCCAGGACCGGTCCTGCTCCGTAGGCATATCCGACTCCACAAGGCGGACCCGTTGGTGGATAGGGTACTCTTGCTCCATGCCAACCCCCAGTATACCTACGTTGCATACACTGACGGCCGCCAAGGTACGGTCTCCCTCAGAGACCTGGCACCGTCAGGCTCCAACTGAACACACTCCCCCGCCCCGGCGCCATCCTCCCCTTCCCCGGCGCTTCCATCATTGTCCCCACCAGGCCCATCCCTCCTTCCCCTGCCCACGCAAGAGGACGATGAAGATTTTGGCACGCTCCCGGAGTCATCTAACAGCAGGCCAACACCGCCGTCGCTGCCACCGTTACGTCGCTCCCAGCGGAACGTCAAGGCTCCAGAAAGATTGAACCTTTAACTGGACCTTCAAAATGGACACATTTTTCTCTCTCTCCATGTTGTTTTTACGACACTGTAAATAATGTTCAACACTGTGTATAGTTCCACACCACCTCCGCCGGACTCATTTTTAACGGGGTGAATGTGGTGAACCACTGTACACCTTTATTAGGGGATGTAAGGTAGGATCTGTACTACAGGTTCGCCGGTAGCCCCTGCCGGCTGGCTCCGCCCAGTAGGAGGAATATAAATATGCGTGTCCTCCATTTAGCTGCCATTTCGCCAGCTGCAGCAGGAGGCCACGCATCTGACTGCAATAAAGCCACAGTTGTACCCAACCCTAGTCTTTGTGCAATTGATCGTGCATCACACGGCCACTAGGCTGGTGCTAGGGGTGGCAAAATTAATTTTATTGGGACATTTGAGATATTGGGACTACTTCAATTGTAATAGAAAAGGCTAAGAGGTGATTTTGTAAAGTTTTGATGGTGAATAGAGAGTTTTCTGGTTGGGAAAGTAGTGATCAGGAATCATAGGAATTAGGAGCAGAAGTAGGCAGTTCAGCCCTCCAAGCCTGCTCTGCCATTCAATCAGATCATGGCCGATCACTCCTGGTCTCAAATCCACCTTTCCACCTGTTGCCCATATCCCTTTAATCTGTTTTTCCTACAGTAACTACAGTTATCACTGAACAGGGTTAGTGATTGAAACAGAAACTGGGTTAGTGATTGAAACAGAAACTATGTTAGCATTTAAGAAAAGGTTAGATAGGTGATCGAAGGAAAAATGTATAAATTGATGGGCATATGAGACTAGGACTGTCTCTGAAGGACAAACGACAACTGGTTGGGCAGAATGGCCTGTTTACCTATTGCGCCTTTAGCATAAAATAACTTTTTAGGTGCTTTATCAGCAGAAGAAATATGGATACCAAACCAAGAATGGAGAGACTAGTAGAGGCGATTGCAGACTTTGCTGAAGAAATTGGTTTTGAGAAGGTTGCTAAAGATGGAGAGATTTAGAGAGGGATTCCAGGAAAGTACAAATAAGAGGTGACATTCGGCATGTGGTATGGGATTGAACAAGTTTACAGAGATGGGGTTGGATAAGACCATGGAAATGATTATAAACTAGGATGAATGTTTGATAAATTGGACTAACAAAGAGATGGAAGGCTTAAACCAACACAAATGTTGTGCTTTCATTTAGTATAAGTTAGTAGCTGGCATAACTGGCTGTCATTTAGAAGTGGGATGACTATTAAAACCTAGATGTAACATTTTCTTTCATTAATTGGTTGCTTAAAGTTCACTCTTTTTAGTTCTGCTAGGTTGATTCAATTTTAAAGATCCAGTCATGCTGCGGTCTGGATTTAGACCTGAACGATTGCGAGTCAACCTACGACTTGTCATCAACAGACTTAAGCTACTGGAGAAAAAGAAAAGTGGGTATTTTTACTTCAATTAAACTCAAAAAGGTTTTCTGCTTGACACTGTTTCTAGTACATTTCCTATACTTAGTGGAACTGGACCACTAATGTCTACTGTCGATCGTGGTGTATAAGTTGACCTGGCCTATAAGACAACACAATTTTTCAAGCACCAAAATTTGTTTAGGCCTATACCTGACACATAGATTGACTTCCCCTTTCTGCTAAGAAATACTCTCATTCAAGTCGGACTCAACTTTTCACCTCAGGAATGCATGTTTTGCCTTCTAAGTTGATGCATGGATCAATCCGGTAATATGGGCCATGTTGCTAAAAAGATGTGCAAGAATTTAAGACATACAACAGACTGCACGTGGCAAACAGAAATGGGTCTTCCAGCAAAAAGAGTGAAGTTAGAAGCTCGTTTCAAGCTAAAAGTCAAAACATTTGCTAACTTGTCAAATAATTATCAAAAACTGGTATCAGATTGGAAGAAGAAGAAGGGATCTGCATTGAAGAAGATGCCGAAGACCAAATGCACTATGACAACGGGGACTGGCCACTGGCCTGATTTTGAGAAGTGTGTATTGGAATGGGTCCTCTCAATCCATCAGAATGGTCACATTATCAGCAGAAATGCAATACCTATGCACTTGAGTGACCCAAGTCAAACCCTGAGTCCAGGATTTCAGAGCAACAGCTAGTTGGCGTAGCCAATGTGTTGACCAAAATGTTCATTGTTGCAGCAGAAGACCTAAATCTGAATGTAATAGGTTGATGGACAAAAAAATCACGAGTGGAAATGGGTGTACTGCCCTGTTTGACATTTTGTGTGGTTTTGCCATCAAATCATAGGATGCACAAACTGTCAACTCATTTGGAATATCCAATTCAGTCGATGGAAGGGAAGATGGCGTTAAATCTGATTTAGAATGGGATCCATACGATGATGCCACAGTCAAAGTGACTCAGGCGAATTAGATGAACTTTGCATTGGATGCTGAAGACGATGAATTTAATGCTTTTTAAAATGATTTGATTGTGGTTGAAGATATCCATATCGATTAATTTCATTCAACTATGTTTTCCTTTTTACATTTCATGGTAGCACAGTGGTTAGCACTGGTGCTGCTTGGGCCACTGGCTGCGCAGAGTCTGCACATTCTCCCCGTGTCTGCGTGGGTTTCCTCAGGTGCCCCAGTTTCCTTTTACAAGCCCCAAAAGACGTGCTTGTTAGGTGAATTGGACTTCTGAATTCTCACCCAGTGTCCCCAAACAGGTGCTGGAATGTGCCGATTTTCACAGTAACTTCATTGCAGCGTTAATGTAAGCCTACTTGTGACAATAATAAAGATTATTATTATTTCAAACTGGTGATTACCCACACCAGCGCTGGCGGTTCACATTTTATACCAGGCATATTCGTTTATCCCTATTTTCGGAAGTATTTTTCAAGGCTTCAAAGGTTAACTTGTATACCACGATCCAGCATAATCGTGAGTGTGTAAATTTGCTGCTTTTCGAGTTACAGAATACAATACCGATACCTGTTACATAAATGTTAATTGTTTAATACAAAAGATGCACTGTTATTGTTTGATTTCTCTTACAGCTGAATTAGCGCAGAAAGCCAGGAAGGAAATTGCAGATTATCTTTCCGCTGGGAAGGATGAAAGAGCTCGAATCCGCGTTGAGCATATCATTCGAGAGGACTACTTGGTAGAAGCTATGGAAATTCTGGAGCTGTACTGTGATTTGCTGCTTGCACGTTTTGGCATGATCCAATCAATGAAGTATGTATATATGACACAGTAATGTTATTGTACCAACCTTGCAGACCTTGGGTTGTTGTTTTCCCTATGTCAGATGTGGCAAACCAACAAAATATTAGAGTGCTTCATTTGATCAAAAGAACTCCTACTAACTTTAAATTTGTAACAGAACTATTGTGCTGGAGAGGTGAAGGTAGAGGAGAAAAATCAAGGAGTGCTGCATTGCGGCTGCTGACATTTGCATGTTCTGCTAACACTGTACAATACTGTTAACTACCCCTTGAACCCACAATACAAACAATAGGAACTACGTTCATGCCTTAGGACAGACCAGGCACTATTTTCCTATGTAAAGGAATTCTTAATGAAAATACAAAAGGCTAATTTAAACTGTGTAATAAAATAACATTTTTATTAGTGAAATGATTTATGGTACTGATTAATGCTTCACCTGAATTTGTCATGTACCTAAATATTATCTCATCATTTCTGAACACTGGGATTATCAGATTGGAAAGAATTGGTTAACAGAAATTGTGCAAAGTGTTAGGTTAGTAAACTTAATATTGCATTTATTGAATATTCATATTTACCAGTACCCCTTATTTGCCAGGACAATGGAGCATTGTACTAGGATTCATAATTTTGTTTTCTGTCAAAAGCTAAACTGTTTGTGTTTCTAAACTCTTAGAACAGGCTCTGATCTATGCTCGTCAATTGTCTGACAGCAAGCTATTGACCATCTTGTTTTAGATATAAGCAATGGGTGGACGATCGATTTGGTGGGGGAAAGGAAAGTTAAACTAGATTAATTCTCTATGGTAAACTCAGTTATCCAATATCTTAACCAGTTATATCAGTATTTCGGAGCGCTAGTATTAATTGACCAAACAGTCTGACTCAATGGCACCTCAGCGGGTGGAAACGTTAGTTAGTCTGGGGTTCTTTCACTTGACTGGTAATTTGTACAAGCTGTGCCCTATCGAATAGTGTGGTTCTAGCTGGGCAAGCAGTGCTGGTAAGCTGCAGTCTTGACTGGCATAACCCTCGCACCCATGTACTTTCGAGAATAGGCCCTAAGTAACACCTTTGCCAATCTTCACCTGGCCTCTCTGGATTGAGGTAAGGGGCTGTATCCCTACTGGAAGAGAATGTGCACTTCAGATTGAGAAAACAGTAGATTTTTTCAGTAGGTTAATTTGGATGGCCTTAAGTGTGATGACTGAATTTTATTAAAAAATGGTTGTTGAAGCACTACAAACGCTAAGCAAGTTGACAAGTCTGTTACAAATGTTTTACTTGTAATTTACTTTTTTTCCTTCCATATACACTTAGGGAACTTGATACAGGCCTCAGTGAGTCTATTTCCACTCTGATTTGGGCTGCCCCACGTCTACAGAATGAAGTAGCTGAACTGAGAGTTGTAAGTAACCTTTTAATTGGATTATAGATGATTTATGGTCTCCATCTGCCCCTTTTCACTCAGGGAATTGGACCCAGGTCTGGAAGAGGCAGTCTCTTCAGTAATCTGGGCTGCCCCAAGGTTTCACTCTGAAGTAACAGAGTTAAAAATAGTAAGTAGCCATGAAAGCTGGTGGAGGTAGTGAGGCTACAATATCCTGCAGCTGTTTTGCATGTATTCTGCATGTCCAAGTTTGCAGTGAGATGCTGGTGCCAAGTTGTAAATTAGTGATTGCAAGTAGAGCATTAGAAAATTCATAACCTGGTTTGTTAGTTTTGAGAGTTTGTGTAGTATCAAATATTGTATGCATTATTTATTTTGTTTTACTTTTTAACTCAAAAGCCGTACTGCATGATTGATGTTAGCTTGTCTAAATTAACTTGTGTTAGCAACCACAACCCGATTAATCTTGTCTCTGAATCTGTATGCAATTCTCACCTTTTTCGCAATTACTATGACCTTGTGGAAAGCAGTAAGCTCTGATGCATTATACGAGGCATACTCCGAGAAACCTTCCCTGACTCTAGTCCTTGCTGACTTTAGATATTTGAATTTCTACCCTTTAAGAACGAAGTTTGATTTCAGCTTTGCTGGTGGAAGTGAAAGAGTTACAAAGGCAGGTTCGAAATCCTGCGTTCCCCCAAGACGCATTGGTCTGAGCTGGGGCTGATTCCCTCATCCATGCTCTGAATGAGCAAGGTTGTTTACTTGGAGCACATGATCATTACTGTACATGATAACCCTGTATAATGAACTGAGCAAATACCTGAGTTTTAGTGGAGGAAAATCGGTTTGCAGAGGAATACTCTTTTTCTACATAAAACTTCTAGATGGTGTAAGTTGTCTGAAATGATTTTAAATTGAAGATATTAATGACTATGTTGACAGTCATTATTGTAATCTATATAAGACTGGTGTGTGTGCTGCAGGTTTATTCAGCCATGCATAAACCTTTCTCCTGAAAGAGTGTAATGTTTCTAAAATATTGCCAGAAATGATCCATTATTCATGTGCGATATCATGTTTGATTCTAGATATGAAAAGTGGGGGTAGAATTTGTAGCTTAGGATAATATGCTGAGCATTTCTACTTGTATGAATTTGTTTATCTGTGTTGATTTCAAACCCCATACATTTTTTCATGCTAAAATGATTTCATCTTGTGCGATAACTGAATAAATAGTCTGGAAAGGGGAAGATTTGACAGCATAGAAGCAATAGCTAAAAGCCCACTGAATTGCTTGTTAAAAATAGTGTGATTTAAATGGAAACTTAGTGTGTGTGCTGTTAATGAAATGAATGAAAATCGCTTATTGTCACAAGTAGGCTTCAAATTAAGTTAATGTGAAAAGCCCCTAGTCGCCACATTCCGGCGCCTGGTACGGGAATTGAACCATGCTGCTGGCCTGCCTTGGTCTGCTTTCAAAGCCAACGATTTAGCCCTGTGCTAAACCAGCCCCTGTGGGATTTACTTGTTTTTTTAACAATTCAATTTAATTGTTTTTAATTGTCTTCTACCTTTTGTAAGTGACCTTTATTTGTTTTGTTTTATAGATTTAGAACATTGCCCTTGTACATTTCAATTTCTGTCAAACGATCTGAATAAATATAATAATATAATCTTTATTGTCACAAGTAGGCTTACATTAACACTACAATGAAGTTACTGTGGGGGGAAAACCCTAGTCGCCACATTCCGGAGCTTGTTCGGGTACACTGAGGGAGAATTCAGAATGTCCAAATTACCTAACAGCACGTCTTTCGGGACTTGTGGGAGGAAACCGGAGCACCCATAGGAAACTCATGCAGATACGGGGAGAATGTGGAGACTCCACACAGACAGTGACCCAAGCCGGGAATCAAACCTGGGACCCTGGAGCTGTGAAGCAATAGTACTACCCACTGTGCTAACATGCTGCCAATATTGCTCCTACATATATTTTTATGACTTGGGAGTTTGATGTGGTTTGTGCACTAACCAATTGCCATGGGATGCTTGTCTATTTATGAGAATGTGAAGGAATTTCCAGGAAGCTGTCTGGTTGTCATAAGGTTCAGAAATAGATCCCAGGATCAAGAGAGATTGCTGAAGGTTAATCAGACCACCTTCTCTGCTGTTTTGATCATATTGTGTTCCTTATGTTCTGGTTGCTGTTGAATAGTTTGTGAGAATGCAGACCTGGTACAGATCTATATATCCAAAATAATTTGAGTAAATATGAGAATCTGTTCTTGCAATTTCAGATCGAAAATATGTGTTTCTTTGCTTTCAAATTTGTATTTAGGCTGTCAATACAAATATCAGCAAATGAACTGAAATTGTTGACATTGCACAAACCTGTCTCAGAATTAACACCATAGGATTTCTATTAAAAAAACTACAGTTGGAAGATAGACCATTTTCACTTTCCATTGCTTTATAAATTATTCCTATCTAAATAATTCAATTCAGTAACTTGGCCTGTTTAGATGGATTGGTCTGTAGGCCTAGTGCTAATGGTTTACTTCAACTAGAGAATGGATCTGTATTACAGAGCTGCTTCTTGGTATATTAGCTGTATGGCCTGAATGGGAACGAAATTGCCTGCTTCAACAAACCAGCAGCATAAATGCTGAATTTACTTGATGTTTCTGCTCTGGCCTACTGTAGCAAATATTTCCTATTTTGGTAAGGTTATCTATCTATGCAGACAACTCTTTACCTCATTGTTAAAAATATTCCCATGGTGGAATAAACAAGCAGCAGTGTACAATGTACAATTGGTTGGGATTGTCCAACTGTGAGGCCAGTGGATTTTGGGAAATGGAAGCAGGTAAGTGTGTCCATTATTTAAAAGTCTGATGCAGGCTTTTTAAAAGTTAACCCCATCTATCGAATAAAAGAGAGACCTGCCCTAATGTACATCCATCTTTGAGAAAACCAATCTTAATAACTTAGCAATGTGACTTTTGAGTTCATTGGCACTCTTTCATTGATCATCACTGGTGCATTGACCACAACTTCCAAAATGTGAAATATTTAACATTTTTGTCGGAGCTATGGTGCAAAATCGCCTTATTCACAAATGTATTTGTGGTTCAAAATGAAAACCTTTCTAAATGGTACTACCAGTTCTATCATTTGCTTATATATTTGAGTTCTCCAGGAGTTTTCATTTTGTTTCTTTTCCCTTCCAAAATTTGAGTCTTAAATCTATATTGCAATATTTGATAAAGGTCCTGTTTTTTTTCTTTGCAGGTTTCAGATCAGCTGTGTGCCAAATACAGCAAGGAGTATGGAAAACTATGCAGAACAAACCAGATAGGGACTGTGAATGAGAGGGTAAATGTAGTCTAATTAAAAAGTGATTTACTTTGCTCAGAGGGAGGTAGTCTACCTCTTTATTGCAGAATACAAATTCGGACAAATCTAAATGCACACTGAAGGGAAGTCTGTGCAGCTTTCTGCAAAAAATTGTTCCATGAAAGACTGAATGGAATGATGCCCCTAAAATTTAGAGATATTGGAACTTGCTGCAAAGAAAAATTGAGTCACTTTGTCCCATTGAACTCATCCTTCTATAGAAACAGCTGTGACCAGAACCTCTGAGGAATGGCACTCCCAGTTGGGTTGTCCACTCCTTTTTAGTTACCCGTATGCTTTCTGATTCAGGCCTAGAGAGAAATGTGCAGTGCAGCTGGTTCGGGTCTCCTTCCAGTGCAGGGCAGATTCATCAGGGGAAGTTAAACCATGCTCCTTTTTGTGGCACTAGCCGGGTAATTAGTCATCGAGGTCTACAGCACAGAAAAGGCCCTTCGTCCCATCACGTCTGCACCGGTCAAAAACAACCACTTAACTATTCTAATCCCATTTCCTGCACTTGGACCATAGCCTTGTATGCCTTGGCATCGCAAGTGCACTGCTAAATACTTCCTAAATGTGATGAGGGTTTCTGCCTCCATCACCCTTTCAGGCAGTGAGTTCCAGACTCCTGCCACCATCTGAGTGAAAAAGATTTTCTGCACATCTACTCTAAACCTCCTGCCACTTACCGTAAATCTATGCCCCTTGGTCATTGATCCCTCCACCAATGGGAAATGTTTCGTCCTGTCTATCTATGTCCCTCATAATTTTATGCATCTCAATCATGCCCCCCACCCAGCCTCCTTTGCTCCAAGGAAAACAACCCAGACTATCCAATAGTTAAAACTCTCCAGTCCAAGCAACATCCGAGTAAATCTCCTTTGCACCCTTTCCAGTTCTATAACATGCCTCCTATAATGTGGATTCCAGAACTGCACACAATACTCTAGCTGTGGCCTAATCAATGTTTTATGCAGTTCCAGCATAACCTCCCTGCTATTAAATTCTAAGCCTCAGCTACTAAAGGCAAGTATACCATTTGCTGCCTTAACCACTGTATCTACCTGCCCTCTTATCTTAAGGGACCAGTGTACATGCACACCAAGGTTGCTATGATCGTTGGTGCATACCAGGGTCCTGCCATTTATCATGTATTCCTTTGCCATGTTTGTCCTGTGCGAATGCATCACCTCACACTTATCCAGATTGAATTCCATTAGCCACTGATCAGCCCATCTGACCATCCTGTCTATATCCTGCTGTAATCTAAGGCTATCCTCCTCGCTATTTACCATCTCACCAATTTTCGAAACATCCGCGATTGTATAAGTGAGTAGGATAGTTGGATGGGTCAGGTGATCAGTCGGCTTAGCGGTGGGGGGGGGGGTCAGTAATGTAGTTACCAGGAGTTGGAAGTGGTTTTAATACTGATGACTATTCTACTAGGAGAGTCAGAGTATCGGAGGATTCCAGGTGCAGGGAAATGCGGAAATTTAAATTTCCTGTGCAAACCTTACGTGGGGACCACTGGGGTACGACCTGCTTGGGGAACAGAAGTTTTCTGAATAATTGTTAGGAAAACACTAATATTTCATGCTAAAATTAAATGAATAAAATTTCAGATACTATTATAGTCATTTCAAGATCTTTTTATTAGTTCTGACAGATTTAAATTGTTATTTTACTGAAAGTGACAATTTTTGACTTCAATTACTCTAATTTTCTCACAACAGTACCTTCTAAAATGGAGAAGCACTTTAATTTCCTGGTAACTGTACCTTCTGAAATGGAGGAGCACTTTAATTTCCTGGTTAAACCATTTTCAATTGACAATGAGCATGTGTTGATAACTATTGCTATCCTGTATAGATGCCTAGTGCGAAATTCTCCAGAAACGGCGCGATGTCCGTCGACTGGCGCCCAAAACGGCGCAAATCAGTCGGCCACTGCGCCGCCCCAAAGGTGCGGAATGCTCCGCATCTTTGGGGGCCGAGCCCCAACCTTAAGGGGCTAGGTCAGCGCTGGACGAATTTCCGCCCCGCCAGCTGGCGGAAAAGGCCTTTGGTGCCCCGCCAGCTGGCGCGGAAATGACATCTCGGGCGGCGCATGCGCGGGAGCGTCAGCGGCCGCTGACGGCATTCCCGCGCATGCGCAGTGGAGGGAGTCTCTTCCGCCTCCGCCATGGTGGAGACCGTGGCGGAGGCGGAAGGGAAAGAGTGCCCCCATGGCACAGGCCCGCCTGCGGATCGGTGGGCCTCGATCGCGGGCCAGGACACCGTGGGGGCACCCCCCGGGGCCAGATCGCCCCGCGCCCCCTCCTCCCAGGACCCTGGAGCCCGCCCGCGCCGCCTTGTCCCGCCGGTAAGGTAGGTGGTTTAATCTACGCCGGCGGGACAGGCATTTTAGCGGCGGGACTTCGGCCCATCCGGGCCGGAGAATCGCGCGGGGGGGGGCCCGCCAACCGGCGCAGTGCGATTCCCGCCCCCGCTAAATCTCCGGTGCCGGAGACGTCGGCAACCGGCGGGGGCGGGATTCACGCCAGCCCCCGGCGATTCTTCGACCCGGCGGGGGGTCGGAGAATCTCGCCCCTAGTAGTTTTAATAAGTCATCATGACTCCTCAATGTTTTCCCTTGCAATGCAGTTACTTTGAAAAAGGTGTACAGGTAAAATTAGCCCAGAATGAATTTTTTAATATACCAATTGATGGTCTTCCACAAATCTAGTGATAGTTAATTTACTTTTGCGTTATTTATTTATAACCTGTCGAGGTAGCTACTCTTGAATTTCTATGCTTTCGTCATTTTTGCATGGTTTTCTCATTAATTGCATTCCTTTTCAGCTTATGCTCAAGCTAAGTGTTGAAGCACCACCCAAAATTCTTGTGGAGAGATACTTAATCGAGATAGCGAAGAACTACAATGTTCCATATGAGCCTGATTCTGTTGTCATGGTATGTATAATTGCTGTTCATTTGATTGCTGTTTCCTTTGGCAGCAGTTGTAAGATACAATCTGCAACCTATGCTTGTCCACTTCATTAATAGCCGTAATAGTAGCAAGGGTGGATAACCATATCCACGGTTTATTTTCAATGAAGTTCAGCTGCTTAATTATTTAGTTGGTTTAATAACATTTCAAATGGTACATACTTCCTGTCCACAAAACCTTGCTTTCAATGTCATGATTTCGTTATGCTTTTTATATAAATATTTATACTGAGACTGCCCTTGCTAACCAGCCCTGCCTATCGCAAAGCTCGAGAATCTCCTACAATGGCTTCACTTCCTGCCCCCACACTGTTACCTCTAATATTCCCCAAAGATCTATCCTTGCCCCCCCCCCCCCCCCCACACACACACACACACACACACACCTCTCTGTCTACAGTCAGAGGTTGTCAACAAACCAGTCCAGGGGTCAAAGTCCTATTTGACCAACACCTGAGCTCTGAACTCCATAACATCTTCGTTGATCTCCCATGTTCCACTCTCCATCAACCTGAAAGTTCATCAAAGATTCTGCTGCTGACATTGTAACTCATAATAAGTCCCGTTCATCTATCATTCCTGTGCTCTCTGACCTTGGTTGGCTTAGAGTCTGGCAGCGCCTTAATTTAAAAATTCCTATCCATTTGTCCCAAAACTTTTCTCCTCCCTATCTCTCTTCAGTTCTACAACCTTCTGAGAACTCTGCGTACCCCTAACTATTGACTTCTATGTACCCCACTTCCTTTGCCCCACATTGGTGGCTGTACTTTCAACTAGGTCGTCTAAGCTCTGGAATTCCCTTCCACCTCTCCAGCGCTCTCCCCGAAAATGCTGATTACAATGTAAGTCTTTGGGTTCCTTTAAAAAGCAGTGGCAATTTTTCCCTAATTTTTAACATAGTTATTTTGTTTCTATGTTTGCAGTTCTAATTGTGTTTTTGTTGGTTCTAATATTATGAATCACGCTGATGTTCAATGCGAAGGTATCCCAGAACCCAGAAGGATAACTTGGAACATTGGTTCATAGTTGTGAATGTGTTTTTTTCTCGTATCATGTGAGGAACAGTATACAGTCTGGTCATTGTGTGAACAATTAATAAAGGAAAGAAAGACAAAAGCACACGCAACAAGAAGGACTATAACACACTGTGACATTTAAGAATACTGATGACTATACGAATACTGATGACTATACACACCCAATGTTACATGAAACATTTCCCTTGGTCCCCAAAATTACATTACCTGAACTCTGAGGCACCCCTTTTCCCAAACAACATACAATTTTAAGTAATTCTGTGAGCTAAATCCAACAAATAATTATCACAACCATGTTAAGGTGGCCACATCTGGGGAAATAGTCTTCAGATTCAGAGAAGGCAGAAAATGGCTGATTCTCTTTGGAGACTATATCTGTAACTTGCTGCAGTTCTGATGTTCGCTGCCTCTCTCCCTTCTTAGTGTCCTACAGTTATACTATTTCTTTCCCTTTGATATTCACTCCTGTGGAATTGACTTTTGGCAGATGTGTCCATTTCCTTACCTCTCCACTTTGAAGTTACCACCGCTACAGCATCATTGTTTTCTCTAGTCACCTATGTAAAATAGTTTTCCACTGATAGGCGAATTTGCATCTCATAATTTCTCCAGCCATTTGCCTCTAATCAACTCCCTGTTTTACTTTAGTTTTTTTCTTCTTTTTTTTTTAACTCTTAATTTCCCCCTTCTTAACAATATGCAGCTTTCTAATTGTTGTTTAGCTTACAGCAGAAATAGTGGCTTTCAAATTTAAAGCAATCTTTTTGTTTCACATTTTTTTTCCAAATGCAAATTGGTCAAAAAATGCAATGCTTTTACAGCTCTCACACTAGGGTGGTTAAGAGACACAAATTAACACCAATTGGCTTGTGTGTATAAAACAAATATTAGAATAGATATAGACAGGAGGAGCAGCAGCATGCTGAGACCCTTGTGTCTACCCCTCATCTCCCTTTAATTCTGTAACACAAAACATTTTGAAATGGGTTTTATTAAGCTGAGACTATAAACCACTCTGATTACTATTTTGTTCATCCTGTTACATTTACTAGACTTCCAGAATCACAATTATATTGTGCTTATGTTTTATTATTGCAATTATTTTTTGAAAAGGAATGTTTAACCATGAAACTATAAGAACAAAGAACAATACAGGACTGGAATAGGCCTTTGGCCCTCCGCACCTGTATCGGTCATAATACCAACCTTTGCCAAAACCCTCAGCACTTCCTTGTGTCGTATCCCTCTATACCCATCCTATCCATGTGTTTGTCAAGATGCCTTTTGAACAGCGTTAATGTACCTGCTTCCACAACCTTCCCTGGCAACGCGTTCCAGGCACTCACCACCCTCTGCTTAAAACACGTGCCTTGCACATCTCCTCTAAACTTAGCCCCGCGGACCTTAAACCTATGTCCCCTGGTGACTGACCCCTCCACCCTGGGAAAGAGTGCCCGCCCATCCACTCTATTCATGCCCCTCATAATCTTGTAGAACCTCTATCAGGTCACCCCTCAACCTCCGTCATTCTAATGAAAACAGTCCATGTCTATTCAGCCTCTCCACAAAGCTCACACCCTCCAGACCAGGCAACACCCTGGTCAACCTCTTCTGCATCCTCTCCAAAGCCTCCACATCCTTCTGGTAGTGTGGCGACCAGAATTGTGCGCAGTATTTCAAGTGCAGCCTTACCAAGGTTCTATACAACTGTAGCATGACTTGCCAGTTTTTATACTTGATGCCCCATCCAATGAAGGCAAGTATTCCGTATGCTTTCTTAACTACCTTGTCCACTTGTGTTGCCACCTTCAAAGATCTATGGACTTGCACGCCCAGATCTCTGACTTTCTATATTCCTAAGAGTTTTACCATTTACGGTATATTTCCCCTCTATGTTAGACCTACCAAAATGCATTACCTTACATTTGTCCGGATTAAACTCCATTTGCCATTTCTCTGCTCAAGTCTCCATCTATGTCCTGCTGTATCTTCTGACAATCCTCAACACTATCTGCCACTCCACTAACCTTGGTGTCATCGCGAACTTACTAATCAGACCGGCTACATTTTCCTCCCAATTGTTTATGTACTGGGAGCAGGAATATCCATTTGTCCCTTCAAACCTGCTTTTCTATCCAGTAAGATCATGGCTGATCTACCTCCACTTCACCTTTCCACACTATCCCCTTATTCCTTAACTCTCTTAGTCTCCATAAATCCTGACTTAAATATACTCAACAATTGAGCATCCATGTCAGAAAGGTGGTGAATTTCTTGTGTGTCTGGGATAATTTTCGGCAAGTGTTCCCTCGAAGCAACCAGGGAATCTGTCCTATCAGATGTAATATGAGTTCGATTTAGTTAACAGCATGAACACTTTTTTAAAAATAGAATTTACAGCACAGAAGGAGGCCATTCAGCCCATTGAGTGCACTTAATCTAATATGATTGAACTTAATGTGAGAAACATGGAAAATTCTAGATTTTGGTCCAATTGACTTCAATGCCACAAGGCTGAGAATGTCCATCGTAAACTGGGCAAGTCTGTAAATGGGCAAAACAACAGAAGATCAGTGGTATGATATAGAATCAGTTTATACCCAGGAGAAGCAAAAGCACTACATGCGAAAGAATAACAGCCATGGGCAACAAAAGATGCGAGACGGCCCTCACTAACAGAAAAAATGTACAAAAATTCAAAATCTAACACAGATTCAAGCAAATGGGAAAGATTTAAAAGGGAGCAAAAGGTGACAAAACAGATAGCAAGAGGTACTTTGGGACTAGAAAAGAAACTTGCAAGAGGCGTCATATTTAACACATTTTCCTTCCATTATATCAAGGGAAAAAGGTTGGTCAGGAGCAATGTGGGCCTCTTGGAAATTGATGAGTAACAGGTTTGTTTGGAATCACTAGCTTTTGGAGCGCAGCTTCTTCATCAGGTGTCTCACCTGACGACGGAGCTGTGCTCTGAAAGCTAGTGATTCCAAACAAACCTGTTGGACTTTAGCCTGGTTTTGCAAGACTTCTTACTGTGCCACCCGAGTCCGACGCTAGCATCTCCACACCTTGGAAATTGATAACCGTGCTATTGTCGATGGAAATGGTGGTCAAGTTGCATAATTACTTTGCGTTACTATTTGCAATAGAGGCATAGTTTGCACGCCGGAAATCCCGAGGAAACAAATATTGAATTAAGGACTTGCCAACATAAAAATAAGCAAAATAACAGTTGAGACGGAAGTAACAATATAGTTTTGAAGAGTGTCCAATCTCCAGGACAAGGTAGTTTCCAACCCAGGCCCCGCAAAGGAGTCTGAGAAAGGAATACCAGCAATCTAAAGTCCAAGGACCGATCCCACCTCCTGGAAACACCTGCTACGCGTGCAGTCGAAGATGCGGCTCTAGGAGCAGGCTCATCAGCCATGCAAGAACCCGTGACCATAGATCATAGAATTTACAGTGCAGAAGGAGGCCATTCAGCCCATCGAGTTTGCACCAGCCCATGGAAAGAGCACCCTACATAAGCCCACACCTCAACCCTAACCCTGTAATCCAGTAACCCCAACCCCACCTAACCTTTTTGGACACTAAGGGCAATTTAGCATGGCCAATCCACCTAACCTATACATCTTTGGACTGTGGGAGGAAACCGGAGCACCAGGAGGAAACCCACTAAGACACTGGGAGAACATGCAGACTCCGCACAGACAGTGCCCAAGCCGGGAATGGAACCTGGGACCCTGGAGCTGCGAAGCAACAGTGCTAACCACTGTGCTACCGTGTCGCCCAGTAATACAACGTTTCGTGGGTGGACAATCATACTCGTTAGCCAGTGATCGAGGAAGAAGAAGCCATGTCTAATGAACCTAAATGAAATTTTTGAATTTATATGGATGTTATTTATATCCGATTCTGGAAGGCATTTGATAATGTCCCTCATAAATTGGGAACCAGAGGACACAGATTTAAGGTGATTAGCGAAAGAACCAAAGAGGACATAAGGAACTTTCTTTACAAAACAAGTAATTATAATCTGAAATACACTACCTAAAAGGGCGGTTGCGGCTGATCCAATCAAGACTTTCAAAAAGATTTGGGTAAGTACATGAAGGGAAAAATAATGCAAACTATGGGGAAAGGCCAGGTGTGGAACTGGTCAGGCTGAATGGCTGCCTTCTGTGCTGTAAACATTTTATGGTCCTGTTTTATAAAAAAAATCCATAAATATTTAAACCCTCTAAGTTGAAGGCAAGTTATTGACTTGCTTAGGAAATTGGTTGTGTGACAGGTGACCGAGTAATAATAATAATAATCGCTTATTGTCACAACTAGGCTTCAATGAAGTTACAGTGAATAGCCCCTAGTCACCACATTCCGGCGCCTGTTCGGGGAGGTTACATAGAACATAGAAAATACAGCACAGAACAGGCCCTTCGGCCCACGATGTTGTGCCAAACCTTTGTCCTAGATTAATCTTAGATTATCATTGAATTTACAGTGCAAAAGGAGGCCATTCGGCCCCCTGAGTCTGCACCGGCTCTTGGAAAGAGCACCCCACCCAAACTCAACACCTCCACCCAACACCAAGGGCAATTTTGGACACTAAGGGCAATTTATCATGGCCAATCCACCTACCCTGCACATCTTTGGACTGTGGGAGGAAACCGGAGCACCCGGAGGAAACCCACGCAGACACGGGGAGGACGTGCAGACTCCGCACAGACAGTGACCCAAGCCGGAATCGAACCTGGGACCCTGGAGCTGTGAAGCAATTGTGCTATCCACAATGCTACCGTGCTGCCCTTAAAAACAAATAAATCTACACTATATCATTTTACCGTAATCCATGTACCTATCCAATAGCTGCTTGAAGGTCCCTAATGTTTCCGATTCAACTACTTCCACAGGCAGTGCATTCCATGCCCCCACTATCTGGGTAAAGAACCTACCTCTCATATCCCTCCTATATCTTCCACCTTTCACCTTAAATTCATGTCCCCTTGTAATGGTTTGTTCCACCCGGGGAAAAAGTCTCTGTCTGACTTCTCTGTCTATTCCCCTGATCATCTTATAAACCTCTATCAATTCGCCCCTCGTCCTTCTCCGTTCTAATGAGAAAAGGCCGAGCACCCTCAACCTTTCCTCGTAAGACCTACTCTCCATTCCAGGTAACATCCTGGTAAATCTTCTTTGCACCTTTTCCAAAGCTTCCACATCCTTCCTAAAATGAGGTGACCAGAACTGTACACAGTACTCCAAATGTGGCCTTACCAAAGTTTTGTACAGCTGCATCATCACCTCACGGCTCTTAAATTCAATCCCTCTGTTAATGAACGCGAGCACATCATAGGCCTTCTTCACAGCTCTATCCACTTGAGTGGCAACTTTCAAAGATGTATGAACATAGACCCCAAGATCTCTCTGCTCCTCCACATTGCCAAGAACTCTACCGTTAACCCTGTATTCCGCATTCATATTTGTCCTTCCAAAATGGACAACCTCACACTTTTCAGGGTTAAACTCCATCTGCCACTTCTCAGCCCAGCTCTGCATCCTATCTATGTCTCTTTGCAGCCGACAACAGCCCTCCTTACTATCCACAACTCCACCAATCTTCGTATCGTCTGCAAATTTACTGACCCACACTTCAACTCCCTCATCCAAGTCATTAATGAAAATCACAAACAGCAGAGGACCCAGAACTGATCCCTGCGGTACGCCACTGGTAACTGGGATCCAGGCTGAATATTTGCCATCCACCACCACTCTCTGACTTCTATCGGTTAGCCAGTTCGTTATCCAACTGGCCAAATTTCCCACTATCCTATGCCTCCTTACTTTCTGCAGAAGCCTACCATGGGGAACCTTATCAAATGCCTGACTAAAATCCATGTACACTACATCCACTGCTTTACCTTCATCCACATGCTTGGTCACCTCCTCAAAGAATTCAATAAGATTTGTAAGGCAAGACCTACCCCTCACAAATCCGTGCTGACTATCCCTAATCAAGCAGTGTCTTTCCAGATGCTCAGAAATCCTATCCTTCAGTACCCTTTCCATTACTTTGCCTACCACCGAAGTAAGACTAACTGGCCTGTAATTCCCAGGGTTATCCCTAGTCCCTTTTTTGAACAGGGGCACGACATTCGCCACTCTCCAATCCCCTGGTACCACCCCTGTTGACAGTGAGGACGAAAAGATCATTGCCAACGGCTCTGCAATTTCATCTCTTGCTTCCTATAGAATCCTTGGATATATCCCATCAGGCCCGAGGGACTTGTCTATCCTCAAGTTTTTAAAAATGCCCAACACATCTTCCTTCCTAACAAGTATTTCCTCGAGCTTACCAGTCTGTTTCACACTGTCCTCTCCAACAATATCGCCCCTCTCATTTGTAAATACAGAAGAAAAGTACGTGTTCAAGACCTCTCCTATCTCTTCAGACTCAATACACAATCTCCCGCTACTGTCCTTGACTGGACCTACCCTCGCTCTAGTCATTCTCATATTTCTCACATATGTGTAAAAGGCCTTGGGGTTTTCCTTGATCCTACCTGCCAAAGATTGTTCATGCCCTCTCTTAGCTCTCCTAATCCCTTTCTTCAGTTCCCTCCTGGCTATCTTGTATCCCTCCAATGCCCTGTCTGAACCTTGTTTCCTCAGCCTTACATAAGTCTCCTTTTTCCTCTTAACAAGACATTCAACCTCTCTTGTCAACCATGGTTCCCTCACTCGACCATCTCTTCCCTGCCTGACAGGGACATACATATCAAGGACACGTAGTACCTGTTCCTTGAACAAGTTCCACATTTCATTTGTGTCCTTCCCTGACAGCCTATGTTCCCAACTTATGCACTTCAATTCTTGTCTGACAACATCGTATTTACCCTTCCCCCAATTGTAAACCTTGCCCTGTTGCACGCACCTATCCCTCTCCATTACTAAAGTGAAAGTCATAGAATTGTGGTCACTATCTCCAAAATGCTCCCCCACTAACAAATCTATCACTTGCCCTGGTTCATTACCAAGTACTAAATCCAATATTGCCCCTCCTCTGGTCGGACAATCTACATACTGTGTTAGAAAAGCTTCCTGGACACACTGCACAAACACCACCCCATCCAAACTATTTGATCTAAAGAGTTTCCACTCAATGTTTGGGAAGTTAAAGTCACCCATGACTACTACCCTGTGACTTCTGCACCTTTCCAAAATCTGTTTCCCAATCTGTTCCTCCACATCTCTGCTACTATTGGGGGGCCTATAGAAAACTCCTAACAAGGTGACTGCTCCTTTCCTATTTCTGACTTCAACCCATACTACCTCATTAGGGTGATACTCCTCGAACTGCCTTTCTGCAGCTGTTATACTATCTGTAATTAACAATGCCACGCCCCCACCTCTTTTACCACCCTCCCTAATCTTATTGAAACATCTATAACCAGGGACCTCCAACAACCATTTCTGCCCCTCTTCTATCCAAGTTTCCGTGATGGCCACCACATCGTAGTCCCAAGTACCGATCCATGCCTTAAGTTCACCCACCTTATTCCTGATGCTTCTTGCGTTGAAGTATACACACTTCAACCCATCTCCGTGCCTGCAAGTACTCTCCTTTGTCAGTGTTCCCTTCCCCACTGCCTCATTACACGCTTTGGCGTCCTGAATATCGGCTACCTTAGTTGCTGGACTACAAATCCGGTTCCCATTCCCCTGCCAAATTAGTTTAAACCCTCCCGAAGAGTACTAGAAAACCTCCCTCCCAGGATATTGGTGCCCCTCTGGTTCAGATGCAACCCGTCCTGCTTGTACAGGTCCCACCTTCCCCAGAATGCGCTCCAATTATCCAAATACCTGAAGCCCTCCCTCCTACACCATTCCTGCAGCCACGTGTTCAACTGCACTCTCTCCCTATTCCTAGCCTCGCTATCACGTGGCACCGGCAACAAACCAGAGATGACAACTCTGTCTGTCCTGGCTTTTAACTTCCAGCCTAACTCCCTAAACTTGTTTATTACCTCCACACCCCTTTTCCTACCTATGTCGTTGGTACCAATGTGCATCACGACTTCTGGCTGCTCCTGAAGACACGATCCGAGACATCCCTGACCCTGGCACCCGGGAGGCAACATACCTTCCGGGAGTCTCGCTCGCGACCACAGAATCTCCTATCTATTCCCCTAACCATTGAATCTCCTACAACTATTGCTTTTCTATTGTTCCCCCCTTCCCTTCTGAGCCCCAGAGCCAGACTCAGTGCCAGAGACCTGGCCGCTAGGGCCTTCCCCCGGTAGGTCATCCCCCCCCAACAGCATCCAAAACGGTATACTTGTTTTGAAGGGGAATGGCCACGAGGGATCCCTGCACTATCTGCCTGTTTGTGTTTTTCCCCCTGACGGTAACCCAGCTATTCTTGTCCTGTACCTTGGGTGTGGTTACCTCCCTGTAACTCTTCTCAATCACCCCCTCTGCCTCCCGGATGATCCGAAGTTCATCCATCTTCAGCTCCAGTTCCCTAACACGGTCTTTGAGGAGCTGAAGTTGGGTGCACTTCCCGCAGGTATAGTCAGCGGGGACACCGGTGGTATCCCTCACCACCCACATCCTACAGGAGGAGCATGCAACTGGCCTAGCCTCCATCCCCTCTTACCTGACAGAATATAGTTGCCCTGTGGACTAACTAGATCTCCGCCCTCCGACTCTGCTCCCAGTCAGCTACACTTTCTGTAAACTCCTGACTCTCTTCTCACTCTTTGCGGAAATGTCGGAAACAAAATGAAAGCAGCACCTTACTCCCTCCTCACCTAACTCCCTCGGTCACCAAACTCTTACTATAGCACTCAAAATGCACCAAATTCAGCACTCCCTCGGTCACCAAACTCTTACTATAGCACTCAAAATGCACCAAATTCAGCACTCCCTCGGTCACCAAACTCTTACTATAGCACTCAAAATGCACAAAATTCAGCACTCAGTGCAAACAAAGTCTGCACTGTCGGGGATCACTTTTATACTGTGAATCTAGCCTCTGAAAACTGTCCTAATCCAATTAACTAATTAACAAGCTCCAGCTGCAAGTGCCTACAAGTAGAAGCATGTTTAAAGCTGATTGAAAATTCACCTTCTTCTAAACCAAACAGCAACTTTTAAGTTAATTAACTAAATAAAAGAAAGACTAAACTTTAGATAAAAATGAAGCCTTATACTCCCTCGGTCACCAAACTCTTACTATAGCACTCAAAATGCACCAAATTCAGCACTCAGTGCAAACAAAGTCTGCACTGTAGGGATCACTTTTATACTGTGAATCTAGCCTCTGGTTAAAGAGGTTGGTATGGGAACGATGAACAGGTATTCTAATTGGCAGGGTGTGGTTAGCGGTGACCCGCCAAAGATTGCTATTCACTATTTATTAATGGCTTAAATGATGGGATAGAAAACCACATATCCAAGTTTGCCAGTGACACAAAGATAAGAGGCATTGTAAGCAGTGTAGACGGAATCAGTAAAATGCAAAGAGAAATCACAGAATTGTTATGGTGCAGAAGGAGGCCCATCATGTCTGCATCGGCTCTCCAACTTAGTATAATGGCTCAGTGCCATTCCCCTGCCTTTTCCCCATACTCCTGCACATTGTTTCTATTCAAATAATCAATTAATTCCACCTTAAATGCCTCGATTGAACCTGCCTCCACCACATTTCCAGGCTGTGCATTCCAGACCAGATCCACTTGTCGTGTGAATAAGGGTTTTCTCGCATCACAAATTTATAGATTAAGTAAATGGACAAAACTGTGGCAAATGGATTTTAGTGTAGGAAAATGTGGCGTAATCCACTTTGAACCTAAAAACCCCCATCTTTTTTCGATGTGGTGCAAAGCCAGAAACAGTGGCGATCCAAAGATGTTTGGACGTCAGGTACATAGATCAATAAAATGTCACGAATGGGTGTAGAAAATTATCAAAAAGGTTAGTCGAATGCTGGCTTTTATATCCAGAGGGCTTGAATAGACATGGGAAAAGGTCATGTTTCATCTATACAAAGAGCAGCACTGTGGCAGTTCTGGGTGTTACACCTTAAGCAGGAAATATTGGCCTTGGAAGGAGTGCAGTATAGGGTTACCAGAATGATACCTGAACTCCAGGGTTAAATTACAAGGAAATATTATACATTCTAGGATTGTATTTCATGGAATTTACAAGGGTCCGGCTGATTAGTTTAAGGGGGACACAGAAGGAAGATAGTGAAAAACCTCTTGCTGGTTGGGGTCTCCAGGAATCAGCAGAATTGCCTAAAAACTAGAAACGGGTTGCTGATTCTGGAGTGCAATTAGGAAGCACTTCACATAAATGATAGTATAAGATTGGAATGCTCTTCTACAAATGACTAGTATTAAATCTGAGATTTATAAACATTTATTATGGGGCTAGGTTGCAGATCAGCCATAAGACCATAAGACATAGGAGCGGAAGTAAGGCCATTCGGCCCATCGAGTCCACTCCACCATTCAATCATGGCTGATTTCAACTCCATTTACCCGCTCTCTCTCCATAGCCCTTAATTCCTCGAGAAATCAAGAATTTATCAACTTCTGTCTTAAAGACACTCAACGTCCCGGCCTCCACTGCCCTCTGTGGCAATGAATTCCACAGACCCACCACTCTCTGGCTGAAGAAATTTCTCCTCATCTCTGTTCTAAAGTGACTCCCTTTTATTCTAAGGCTGTGCCCCCGGGTCCTAGTCTCACCTGTTAATGGAAACAACTTCCCTACGTCCACCCTATCTAAGCCATTCATTATCTTGTAAGTTTCTATTAGATCTCCCCTCAACCCCCTAAACTCCAATGAATATAATCCCAGGCTCCTCAGATGTTCATCGTATGTTAGGCCTACCATTCCTGGGATCATCCGTGTGAATCTCCGCTGGACCTGCTCCAGTGCCAGTATGTCCTTCCTGAGGTGTGGGGCCCAAAATTGCTCACAGTATTCTAAATGGGGCCTAACTAATGCTTTATAAAGCTTCAGAAGTACATCCCTGCTTTTATATTCCAAGCCTCTTGAGATAAATG
Source organism: Scyliorhinus torazame (assembly GCF_047496885.1). Taxonomy (NCBI): domain Eukaryota; kingdom Metazoa; phylum Chordata; class Chondrichthyes; order Carcharhiniformes; family Scyliorhinidae; genus Scyliorhinus; species Scyliorhinus torazame. The sequence goes on from NC_092716.1 coordinate 40,955,962, forward strand.
ACAACATTGCATTTGCTTTCTTAATTACGGACTCAACCTGCAAGTTTACCTTTAGAGAATCCTGGACTAGGACTCCCAAGTCCCTTTGCACTTCAGCATTATGAATTTTGTCACCGTTTAGAAAATAGTCCATGCCTCTATTCTTTTTTCCAAAGTGCAAGACCTCGCACTTGCCCACGTTGAATTTCATCAGCCATTTCTTGGACCACTCTCCTAAACTGTCTAAATCTTTCTGCAGCCTCCCCACCTCCTCCATACTACCTGTCCCTCCACCTATCTTTGTATCATCGGCAAACTTAGCCAGAATGCCCCCAGTCCCGTCATCTAGATCGTTAATATATAAAGAGAACAGCTGTGGCCCCAACACTGAACCCTGCGGGACACCACTCGTCACCGGTTGCCATTCCGAAAAAGAACCTTTTATCCCAACTCTCTGCCTTCTGCCTGACAGCCAATCGTCAATCCATGTTAGTACCTTGCCTCGAATACCATGGGCCCTTATTTTACTCAGCAGTCCCCCGTGAGGCACCTTATCAAAGGCTTTTTGGAAGTCAAGATAGATAACATCCATTGGCTCTCCTTGGTCTAACCTATTTGTAATCTCTTCAAAGAACACTAACAGGTTTGTCAGGCACAACCTCCCCTTACTAAATCCATGCTGACTTGTCCTAATCCGACCCTGCACTTCCAAGAATTTAGAAATCTCATCCTTAACAATGGATTCTAGCATCTTGCCAACAACCGAGGCTAGGCTAATTGGCCTATAATTTTCCATCTTTTTCCTTGTTCCCTTCTTGAACAGGGGGGTTACAACAGCAATTTTCCAATCCTCTGGGACTTTCCCGGACTCCAGTGACTTTTGAAAGATCATAACTAACGCCTCCACTATTTCTTCAGCTATCTCCTTTAGAACTCTAGGATGTAGCCCAGTTGGGCCCGGAGATGTATCAATTTTTAGACCTCTTAGTTTCTCTAGCACTTTCTCCTTTGTGATGGCTACCATATTCAACTCTGCCCCCTGACTCTCCTGAATTGTTGGGATATTACTCATGTCTTCTACTGTGAAGACTGACGCAAAGTACTTATTTAGCTCCTCAGCTATTTCCTTGTCTCCCATCACTAGATTACCAGCGTCATTTTGGAGCGGCCCAATGTCTACTTTTGCCTCCCGTTTGTTTTTAATGTATTTAAAGAAACTTTTACTATCATTCCTAATGTTACTGGCTAGCCTACCTTCATAATTGAATGTTGAATGGCGGCATTGGCATAATGAGCGGATGGGCCTACTCTTGTTCCTGTACCCTTAACCATAGCAAAATCCATTGATTCATATCACTGAAGAAATTTCTCCTCCTCTCAGTCTTAAATAGACGATCCTTTATCTGAGATTGAGGTTGCGAGATCTAGACTCTCTAGCACCTACCTTGTGAAGCCCTTCAAGAATTTTGTAGGTTTCACTGGGATTGCTGTACCTCCTAACCTTCTAGATCCTGGGATTAATGTACTTGGTTTCCCTAAAAAGACAAACCCCTCATCCTTGGAATCAGTCTGCAGAAGTTTACATGTCTTTATGTCCTCCTTTAAGAAAGGAAAGCAGAACTCTATTGTTCCCCAGGCAATTATGCTTGTCAGTCTTAACTTTGTGAAAGATGCCATTGGACATGTGTGAAAAATACAAAATTGTGCTCTGAATTTGCTGAAATGTCAGTCAATCATGGCAGTGAATGGGCAAGTGGTTTTAATTCCAAAATTATAAAATAAGATTTTTTTTTTTTTACTGTTTTGGTAATGTGTTGCACAAAACTAATTCATTTTGGAACTCTGGTGTACTTTTCGATGTAGTTAAGATCACAGGCACTCTGCAAGTTGTGATTCTGATTATTTTAAACCATTAGAATCATACGGCACAAAGGGAGCCATACAACTGGTTGTGCCAGTCCTTGTTTAAGTGCTATCCAATCAGACCTACCCGCACACTTTCTCCCTAACCCTGAATTCTTTTAACTCTTCAAGTATTCACCAAATTCCCTTTTGCAGCTTTTTCATGCAGTTCAATCCAGATCATAACAATTAACTGCATTAAAAGAAATTGCCTTCATAAGATATAGGAGCAGAATTAGGTATTTTGGCCCATCGAGTCTCCTCCGCCATTTGATCATGGCTGATCTCACCCTGGCCTTAACTCCACCGTCCTGCCCGTTCTCCATGAACCTTCAACCCATTACCCATTAAAAAGCTGTCTACGTCCTCAAATTTACTCACTGTCCCAGTATCCCACCGCACTCTGGGGTAGTGAATTCCACAGATTCACAACCCTTTGGGAGAGGTAGTTTCTCTCAACTGCATTTAAAATTCGCTACCTCGTATCCTAGGACTATGACCTCTCGTCCTAGAGTGACGTCTTCTGGTTACTGACATTTCAGTCAATTTCTCCCTATCCACTCTTATCAAATCCTTCCATCGTTTTTGAATATTCCTGTTAAATCTCTCCTTCATATTTTCTTGCTTTAAGGAGCACAATATCCGGTTCTGTAGGCTCTCCATAACTGTCACCCTTCATTCCTGGTATCTTTCCAGTGAATCTGCACCCCTGTTATAGTCTTTTGTATGGTTAATTGAGTGTTGCCAAAGTAAAGAAGACTACAATACCGTGTACAATGCCCAGCGGCTTATGATTGGGCACTTTGAAAATTGTGCGGTCTAAGTGCTTTATTATGTAGCTCAGTAATGTTCTTCACTAATTCAAGGGTTTTTCTTTATTGTTTCCAGGGTGAAATCCCAGTCGGAGTGGAAGCAGATTTGATTGATGTAGATAATGATGACAAACGGGGTGGACCAGGTGGTGGAGGATTCACAGCACCCACTGCAGGCATTTTGCCTATGCCAATGCCAACACCATCTGTACCTTTTTCATATCCTCCAAGAAAGGGGCCAGTAAGTATTTTTGAAACTGTTTGCCCATTAATTCCGTGTCCAGTTTCCTCACTTCTTCCCAGAAAAACAACTTGGATTTATTTGAAAAAAGGGATCCGAAGACACGTCACACAAGTATAATCAGACAAAACTGGTTGATGAGACGGAGATATTAGGAGTGACAAAAGCTCAATCAAAAGAGGGAGTTTTAGGAAGACCTTAAACATAGAGAGGGTGAGAAGGGGCTGTTTAAATAGAAAACTGCATATTGTAGGTCCTAGGCAGCTGAAGGCATGAACAGCATTGGCGAAGCAAACATTGGTGTTAAGCTTTGGGTGGTGATAGCGAGGCCAGGCGTTATACAAGAAGCCAGCGACAGAGGAACAGAGTTTGGGCAACAGGGAAAGGTGGGACCATAAAGAAGTTTAATCACAAAGAATAACATTTTTAATCACATTGGCCGTGGGAGTCAATGTCACTCAGAAAGACAAGTGAGCAGAATGGTGTGGGATGGGATGTGGACAGGAGAACTTTGAGATGAGGTGAAAACTGGTAATATTGAATATAAGCATGCATAGTATGCAAAGTACAACTTGAATCATACTATCCAGTGCCAATTGTGTGGATTAATTATGTCTTTAGTTTGGGTGCCCATGCTTGGGATGGGGAGAAGGTAAGAGAATGGGGATGAGAAAAGTATCAGCCATGATTGAATGGCGGAGCAGACAGTCTGGGCCTCGTGGCCTCATTCTGTTCCTATATCTTATGGTCTTATGGATGGGTCATTAAAAATAGTTCTGAAGGGATTTGTCAAAAGTTAGCTGGCTATTAACAAAACCAGTTGTAATTTGTATCGGTAAGGATTTTCTTCAAGTGCATGTGATGGTCTGCATGCTTCTGAAACTTTTAATGAAGCGTGGGCCTCAATCCTCTGGCTAAACAAAATAAACATTTCTGCTGCATGATGATGTCCCATCTAAAGGTAATGATACTATTTGTTCTGTTACTTCAACTAACTTAACTGTTTTAGTTGGATACATCTTGGCATGGTGATTGACTTTCATTGCATGTATCAAATATATTCTTTCAGTGATTGATCACTGCTCCATCTGCTGCAATAAATTAAAAATTGGTAATTTCTGATGAAGTTACTCTGTTAGGCTAACGACATGAAGGTTGATCATATTCAAATTCTTGAATTCCCGATAAGCTTGCCTGTTCCTGGCTGGATGTGATGCAGCGATGAATATATGATTAGCAAATCTTTGATGTGACTTGAAGAGTGGGTTAGGTGAGGGAGTCAATCAATTGATAATTAAATTGTGCGTGTCCATGTGAGATAATCAACATATGCAGAAATAATAAATGCAGTCCAATGTAAACCTGCTAAAAATATCTGCTGAATTATCAAATCAAACAGGATTGCATTATATGGCTTTAACTATTAGTATCCTAAACATATTCTACTGAAATGTGGTTTGCAGAATTATTCCCAAGCATGTCTTCCAATTCAGATGTATTCTATCTGACCTAAATTAGTGGTTTAGGATGGCACTGATAAGAATTAAGGATGCATGTCGCTAGTTTTCTTTTATGGGTGGGGTGGATAAATAATGTTCCGCACTCAGCTAGCATTAAGGTGCAGTAAATAAAAATAGTTGAAGCCATATAATGCAATCCTGTTTGATTTGATAATCCAGACATCAGATGATCTGATGCTCTGGTAATCAACATTGCAGAGGGTGGAATCGTATGCTTGGTATTGATTGAATCCTGCATTTCTGTTTCTCATAGGATTGCAATCTGCCAGTGGACACTTATCAACCATTCAACAGCTTCCAGCCACCCAACATGGGGGGTAATCCACCTCCAATACCGACACATCCACCAACATATGAATCTGTAAGTTGCTGAGGTTGTTTCACAAGAGCAGACCTGAGCCTGGCCAATGGAGAGAATGGACGATCAGGAAAGATGTTTTAATCATACTTCCAGTGCTTTCAGCCATGCATTAACATTATTAACACCATTGCACTTCAGCCATGCTATTTTCATAAGCTTGCATGATATTACACAGTCAGTATTCCTATTATTGTGCCCAAGGAATGTAAACCATCAAAACATCGGGCCATTTAAACATCTAACATTTTACTTTCAAACACCCTTTCTGGCACTGATGATTAACTATTATAAGCGTTGAGTCTTGTTTCTTCAGCTTTTAATTGTTAGGGATTTTAAAAATGTAAAAGCATTTTTTTTTTTAACCTTTTTGTCTCTCAATCCAATCTTTCCCTTTATTTTTTTTTCTATACCTGATTTGAAATTAAAATCACAATTCTAATTTACAGTTCCTTCTAATTTACAGTTCCTTATTAGTCCTTGAGCTGTTCACTTGACAATCATTTGGTCTGATTGGTTAAGGAGCGACAGAGCTACTTGCCCTGTTCACTTGGGCCCCCAGATGCGCCGATTACTTTGCTGCGTTTTCAGCAAAACAAATTAAGATCTAAACCTAGAAGGACAAGTCTAACTAACAGAAGGTGCAGTTCGGTTCACTCTGACCACAAAACCGTCTCATGAAGCCTCTGGGAGCTGAGGCCACTACACTGATATGTTGTATATATGTGATCTCACTGATCATTCAATAAATGCACAAAAGGGATACTGGAAATCATTTGACTAACCAGCTTGCCTCATTTTTCTGGAGGGCCTATTAAATATTAACATTTTTAATAAATACATTGCTTCCCTGTGTAAAAATCAAAAATGTGTTCTTTGCAAATTTATTCTATGAAAATATGTAGCCCTTAATAAGTAACCTGTAGATTTGAAGTGTTCTGAATGCACATTAAAAGTAAATTAGTGATCTATTAATACAGTATTGCATATGTTTTTGATTTTTAATTTATTCAGAAAAGCCACAGTGATGCTTTATTTACTCTGTTGTCATGTTTGACATTAGATTTTGTGTAAACATGCATCTTTGTGTCAGATTTTAAGTTGCAGAAAACTAGAACTAATGCTTTAATCAGTGAATCATGTTTTTTAAAATTTTAATCTTTTTTAATTTGGAGCTTAAATAAGTTTAAAATTATATTTTTGCAGCTGTATTTAGCGCTATAGACATTCAAGTTGTACACTACATTAAGCTAACACTTTCTCACTAAATAAATGAGTGATGAAGTAAGTGGTCGCATGGGTATTAGTTTTGTGCAATGGGTAATTTTGGGGAAACACCTTCGCTATAACCACCAACATTCCCCTCACTGGTAGTTTCCTGACAGGGGATTCATATTTCTTGGTAGCATGTGTAACTCTTTGCAATTGCTGTTAGCAATTGGAGTTGACGGGGAATTTGCTGAGTTTTAGCAATTGAAAAAAAGTTGCATTGCATTTTTATTTCCTGCTTTGAGAGTTAACATTGACTTTCTAGTAACTTGCATTTGATATGGGACCTTTAACATGGGTGCGTCACAGGAGAGAAAAAAACCCTAGCACTGAAACGTTCCAAATAATTAACGAGAAGTAACTGAAAATTTAAACTTTCCAAATAATTAACGAGAAGTAACTGAAAATTTAATTGAAATGGGGTATTTTGAAGAGACTTTGAAAAGTTGGAAATTAATTTGTTGGAGGAAGGTTGAAATGACTGAAGTCTCTGTTGCTGAAGGTGGAGCAGGGAGATTGGAAAGCACAGAGCAGGTTTTAAGTCTGTAGAAATTTCTAGACATAAAGAGGGCAGATTGAACATCTGTGGGCTTTTTGAGGAGGAGAATGATGGTTTGAGAAGGAAGGTGGACATGCAAAACATTTCAATGAGTTCACCTCATGATTTTTCTAAACTTAAGAGAATGTAGGTCCATTCTACTCAATGTCTCCTCATAGAAAAACCCCAGGAATCAATTTGGTGAACGTTTGTTGTACTCACTCTAAGGCAAGTGTATCCTTCCTAAATAAGACCATAAGACATAGGAGCGGAAGTAAGGCCATTCGGCCCATCGAGTCCACTCCACCATTCAATCATGGCTGATTTCAACTCCATTTACCCGCGCTCTCTCCATAGCCCTTAATTCCTCGAGAAATCAAGAATTTATCAACTTCTGTCTTAAAGACACTCAACGTCCCGGCCTCCACTGCCCTCTGTGGCAATGAATTCCATAGACCCACCACTCTCTGGCTGAAGAAATTTCTCCTCATCTCTGTTCTAAAGTGACTCCCTTTTACTCTAAGGCTGTGCCCCCGGGTCCTAGTCTCACCTGCTAATGGAAACAACTTCCCTACGTCCACCCTATTATCTTGTAAGTTTCTATTAGATCTCCCCTCAACCTCCTAAACTAATGAATATAATCCCAGGATCCTCAGACGTTCATCGTATGTTAGGCTGACCATTCCTGGGATCATCCGTGTGAATCTCCGCTGGACCCGCTCCAGTGCCAGTATGTCCTTCCTGAGGTGTGGGGCCCAAAATTGCTCACAGTATTCTAAATGGGGCCTAACTAATGCTTTATAAAGCTTCAGAAGTACATCCCTGCTTTTATATTCCAAGCCTCTTGAGATAAATGACAACATTGCATTTGCTTTCTTAATTACGGACTCAACCTGCAAGTTTACCTTTAGAGAATCCTGGACTAGGACTCCCAAGTCCCTTTGCACTTCAGCATTATGAATTTTGTCACCGTTTAGAAAATAGTCCATGCCTCTATTCTTTTTTCCAAAGTGCAAGACCTCGCACTTGCCCACGTTGAATTTCATCAGCCATTTCTTGGACCACTCTCCTAAACTGTCTAAATCTTTCTGCAGCCTCTCCACCTCCTCCATACTACCTGCCCCTCCACCTATCTTTGTATCATCGGCAAACTTAGCCAGAATGCCCCCAGTCCCGTCATGTAGATCGTTAATATATAAAGAGAACAGCTGTGGCCCCAACACTGAATCCTGCGGGACACCACTCGTCACCGGTTGCCATTCCGAAAAAGAACCTTTTATCCCAACTCTCTGCCTTCTGCCTGACAGCCAATTGTCAATCCATGTTAGTACCTTGCCTCGAATACCATGGGCCCTTATTTTACTCAGCAGTCTCCCTGAGGCACCTTATCAAAGGCCTTATGGAAGTCAAGATAGATAACATCCATTGGCTCTCCTTGGTCTAACCTATTTGTTATCCCTTCAAAGAACTCTGAACAGGTTTGTCAGGCATAAGGGGACAAACAATGTAATTGGGAATGGCCTATAGAATCAAAGCCCTGTAGAATTAGAGCAAGACTTCCTTGTTTTTGAATTCAAATCACCTTGCAACAAAGGCTAAGATACAAGTTGCCTTCCTAATTGTTTAAAGTTCAGAAAGTTAACTTTGTGATAGAAGAACACCCACAATCCATCTGCAAAACAATTAGCCCTTTGCTCGTCCATTCAATACATTGGGCGAAATTCTCCCGAAACGGCGCGATGTCCGCCGACTGGCGCCCAAAACGGCGCCAATCAGATGGGCATCGCGCCGCCCCAAAGGTGCGGAATGCTCCGCATCTTTGGGGGCCGAGCCCCAACATTGAGGGGCTAGGCCGACGCCGGAGGAATTTCCGCCCTGCCAGCTGGTGGAAACGGCCATTGTTGCCCCGCCAGCTGGCGTGGAAATGACATGTCGGGGTGGCGCATGCGCGGGAGCATCAGCGGCCGCTGACAGTTTCCCGCGCATGCGCAGTGGAGGGAGTCTCTTCCGCCTCCGCCATGGTGGAGACCGTGGCGGAGGCGGAAGGGAAAGAGTGCCCCCACGGCACAGGCCCGCCCGCGGATCGGTGGGCCCTGATCGCGGGCCAGGCCACCGTGGGGGCACTCCCCGGGGCCAGATCGCCCCGTGACCCCGGAGCCCGCCCACGCCGCCTTGTCCCACTGTTCAAAAGGTGGTTTAATCCACGCCGGCGGGACAGGCAATTTATCGGCGGGACTTCGGCCCATCCGGGCCGGAGAACCCAGCGGGGGGGCCCGCCAACTGGCGCGGCCCGATTCCCGCCCCCGCCGAATATCCGGTACCGGAGACTTCGGCAACCGGTGGGGGCGGGATTCACGGCAGCCCCTGGCGATTCTCCAACCCGGCGGGGGGTCGGAGAATGACGCCCCTGATAACGTAGAAGCATTCACAATATTGGCAAAAATTGGGATCAGTGAAGGCGTTTGAATTGTTACCTGATGTGCAGAGGGTGTGCTTTGAGAGCCAAGGCTCTGTGCCCCTCTTTGTGTTCAGGGGTACTCCTGGAGCTTAATCATCTACAACTGTGACGTTTACCAGAGCTGTAATCCACTTCTTATCTGAATGTGAGCACCTTTCTTTTAGGCTATTAGTTTGCAGGATTGCCTAGAGCCGGGAAGAGTCCCCAGCTCTCGCTATGAGGACTAACCTGCTAGGTTCTATTAATGAGCAAGATTGAGTGATTGATTTTTCAATCATTGTTTTGAAGTTCTGTGGACTGCCTGGATTACCAAGATTTCCCATAGAAGTGCTGATCAAAATCAACTCTCTATTGCTTAAACCCGCTGCAATAATCTGAATTTGCCATTATTGACTGCTTCTTCCAGGTCCTAAAGTGAGAGACTTTAGACCTGCTCTGAGATTGACTTTCCCTTTTCAGAATTTGGTTAATATAGGCCAGAGCCTTCCTCTTTAAGCATGTGCTTCTCCTTTACCATCTCAGCAGGTTGGCATTGTTGTGGTTAATTTGCCTCGATTGTATTACTGATAATTGATGTTGTTTAACAGATTGAGGAAGCTAAAGATACTGACATTCATTTTCCTTCTCCCAAGTTTCCAGGTAAGTCAATACAGATTTTTGGTTTAATCTATTTCTTGGATCCCTCTATGAGGATGATTCTTATGATGAATATTATCAGATGTGACACCGTACCGCATATAGTAATTTTTATTATTTGTATTGTGTAGGTCCTTCAGCCCCAATACCTGCACCTCGACAATTTCCAGGACCTGCTGCTGCTCCAGACAACTTTGTTTATGATAACATGACAATGCCAGAATTGCCTTCCGTGCCTGACACCCTCCCCACAGCATCTGTTGGTGGCACCTCCACAGCTTCAGAAGATATTGATTTTGATGATCTGTCTCGTAGATTTGAGGATTTGAAGAAGAAAACTTAATTTAATGAAGAAAGCTTACATTTTCATGTGGTAATTCTAAACTCACTGGCGTATCCCTGCTAGAATCTGAAAGCTTTATAATTGAACCAGATGCTATGTATGCTGGGATATTAACACTCCTTTCTTGAAAATTTCTTTGGTTTTCTCTCAGTAGTTGATATTCTGTACTTTCAAATATTCTTAATCTAACAGGCCCTGATTATATCTATGCGGGTCTTGAAAAATAAAACAGGGCTTAAGGTTGAAGATATTGATTCAAATCCAGTTTTGACCATGACCTCAGATCTTCTTAATCCGCACTCAGCAACATACGACTCTTGAGTCTACCTGTCTCTCTATGCTCCAAATAGTCAGAACAGGTGACATTCAAGGACCAGAATCTTACAGTAACTTGCTCAGAAGTCACTTCAACAATGTGATCTGTGACTCGAGAAAGACAAACAGCTCCCCTGACAAAATGCAATTGTCAGTAACACATGGTAGAAGGGTATGTTGTTTTCAGCTAGTTATTTATGAAGTATCTTGTGTATTTTAAAAAAAAAGTTACTTGCATCATCCTATTTGCAGATGGAGAATCCTCGTCCAATTTGAAGTCTAATTTAAACCTGATCTGTAATAAAGCTTTTGTAACTTTGTCATTTTGTTTCATTCATGATAAAATGAAATTTGAACTTTCAGTCCAGGAGTGACATGTTTGGAAGAATGTCTCTGCATCATTTTAAAAGCATTCCAACTGCATTTTCTTAACATGCATAATTAGAAGTCCAAAAAAAATTCTAGTGTCTTAGGTTGCACTTTTGGCCATTTTAAAATGATAACCAAGATAGTCAGATGAAGCTCTCCTACAGATATATTACTAATTTCAGGACAAGGAGTAGAATATTAAACACTAACTTACTCCAAAGTCACTTCAACAGCGTGGCAACTCAATGTTCTTATTTTAACAATAGCATATGCATTACCTTTATTTGGCTTAAATACCAACAGAAAATCAAACATAGCAAATCATTAAGTTTTTATTTACCATTGGATTCCATGCACTTTGTTTAATTAGTTTTCTGAACTAGTTAGTTCACACAAACTGGAAAATGTTGCTGTTGAATATATCTTGTTTCCCCCCCCCCCCCAACCCCAAAACGACCACTGCCAGGCGGATGGACAAGAGTTCTGATTCCACAGTGCTCTTATTGTTATTTCCTTCCAGTAGTAACGGACTGCAAAACCTTCCATGCTGCTCGGCCCTTTCTCCTAACGAGGAGCACCCAGGTCTGGAATTTAATAGGAATTGTACATTGAATTTCTAAGTCTTCTGGTGGGGCCCTCGGGAGTGGCATAGGAAGCATAGAGTAATTTATAGGCAGCCCATAACTGAGGTATTGGTTTTTGGAGTCAATGGCCTGTGCCTTTTGGTGGAGAACATGGTGCAATGCAGTGGGAATACTGGAGACAAAACAGGAGGCAAAGTACATTACTTTCTACAGAAGCTCACAAATGCTGACTTTTTGAGTGCCCTCTGCTACCGTCTCTAAGTTCCAGTAATCGCAAGAGTTACAATCAGGTGAATGTAGGTGAATACTCCAGCAGAAATATCTTGACTCCTTGCATGGCCAGAGATGGCAGGTTTAAGTGTATCAAAAAAAAAGTAATTGACCAAGGCTTGGCATGCAGACTGGTGTCGGAGGTTTCATAATTTCCTGCACTGTCTTGCACATTCTATTCACCTATCAGGTCATTGAAGGATCTTGTAATGCAACAAGAATGTAATCCTTTATAATAGTTTGAAATTATCGATTATTATTTAACTTGTAAATTTTCTTTACCAAATAGAATTACTCTCCTTAGCTGCCAATTAAACTAAGCACAGCAGCAAATCGTAATGAACTCTGATTTTCCAGAGATAATTTACACATGCATGAATCTAGGATTGGTGTCATCATGTACATGAAGACCAGAAGTCAAAATAGCATTCGTACAGCAAATAACCAGCCAGTAGTCGTAAGACAGTCTAGTTTATTAATGGATCAAGAGCAACTGTTCATTGGAAGTACTGGATTGTTCTTAATACATTATTACAACAACTGTACTTTCAATAAGATTGCTCTAAATTTTCACCTTGTAATGATTCGACTTTCCAAATTTTGCTCATACAACAGTCTTATTGGTTATTTTGGGGTCCTTGTCTTTACAAAATGTATGCGGAATTGGTAACATGACTTTGTTTTTATATTGTATGTTTAAACATTGCTAAATAAAACAAGTTTTAAGGGTTTCTGTTGTACTGTTATTTCAGTGACATCTAGAGTTTCCTTGTGTCATGTGAGAGTACCTTTAAGAAATGGATGTTTACTACTGCAGTGATGTCAGAGTGGGTGGAGCTGGGCTGTCTCAGCTTTTTACTTTCGCTTTAGGCTTTTTGCTGCAGGGTGGGTTTGGTTTCATTTTAGTTTTGGAGAAGCTGCAATCGCAGCAGGATGTTTGTGAATCTGCAAGCTTATGAATGTCAATTTGCCGATTTCAATGTGGTAACTTCTCAGTACTGAAGTTAAACCTGAGGTGCTTCTGTTAAAGGTTTTGTTTTTTTAAGTCTTATGGATGTTAAAAGGAAAGCTTAAAGGATTACTTAGTGTTGTAGTCTTTGGGGGTTGTATTTGAATTAATGGTTGCTAAGATGTTCACTCTGTTTTTAAAAAGGTTAACTTGAGTTCATAGAATAAACATTGTTTTGCTTTAAAAAATACTTTTCCATTTCTGCTGTACCACACGTGTAGAGTGGTCTGTGTGCTCCCCATACCACAATCTATTAAAAGTTGTGGGTCAGGTGAACTACATGATACACTTTGGGGTTCTCTAAACCCTGGCCCATAACAAATTGGGGGCTCGAGGGGGATAAAAGTCTATCTATTGGATTGGCTTTGTGAACTTAAAGACAGTGAGGGGTGAGCATATTGTGGTTGCTTTTCAGGTGGTATGTTAGTTTAAGTAGGAAGTGTGTTGTGGACAATGGCTCTTTCAGAGGCTCTGAAGTTTTTGGGGGTGGAGACGGTCACACGCACTACCTTACAGACAGGGACTAAAAGCAGACTGATAGATTTGGCAAAAACGTTGCAGTTAACATTACCTGACAAAATGTGAAAAGATGAGGTAATTATGGAGGTGGCTAAGCATTTAAAATTGCCTGAGATACATTGCCTCATTGGAAATGTCAAATTCAGTTACAAATTAAACAAATGGAACATGAGAAAGAATTAAAGCAGCTTGAATACGAAAGATAAAGAGGAAAAAGAAAGAGAAAGGAAGATACAGATCAGGGAAAAATATAAAGAGAGAGAGTTTGAACTTCAGAAAATGGCCATGAAACATGACAGTCAGTTAAAATTGGCAGGCGTAAAGGGAAACGTGGGTAAAGTTGGATGATAGTGATGAGGATAGTGAGAAAGAGCGTTCTAGTCGAAGGCTTGGTGGGGATCTATTCAAATATGTCCAAGCATTGCCAAGATTTGATAAGGAAGTAGAAGCCTTTTTCTTTTCATTTGAGAAGGTAGCTAAACTAATGCAATGGCCACAGGACATGTGGGTATTACTGATTCAAACAAAGCTGATAAGTAGGGCTAGTGAAGTGTTTGCATCACTACCGGAGGAGGTATCTGGGACGTATGAGGAGGTGAAAAAATCCATCTTGGGTGTATATGAACTAGTGCCTGAAGCCTACAGACAAAGATTTAGAAATTTAAGGAAAGAATTTGATCAAACATACATGGAGCTTGAAAGGCTCAAACAGTAATTTTGATAGGTGGATAAGGGCTTTGAAAATAGACTAAACGTATGAAGCTCTCAAGAGAAATTATACTTTTGGAGGAGTTTAAAAATTCAATTCCTGATGTAGAGAAATCCAGGAGGGTGGAAGAGACATGAAAAATGTCAAGTGTTTTAATAAACTAGGCCATGTAATGTCGCAGTGTTGGTGGTTGAAGAAGAGCACTGGGAAGGCTGATGTGGTAAAACAGGATAAGACAGTGGGGTTTGTTAAAGTGGTAAAGGAAAGCCCAAGTGAAGCGAAGGAGGTGCAAAAGATTGTACAGCCTGATCAAGAGGTGATTGATCAGGTGCCAGATCTCTTTAAAGAATTTACTTGTGTGGGTAAAGTTTACTCGTGTATCAGGAGGAGCAGGTAAAGAAGTCACAATTTTAAGAGATACGGGAGCTAGTCAATCTTTAATGGTAAGAGATGAGGAGTTATGTAGTTTGGGAAGAATATTGCCAGAAAAGGTGGTAATATCTGGAATTCAGTGTGAGAGGAGTAGTGTTCCATTATATAAGGTAATGTTGGAAAGTCCAGTGAAGAGTGGTGAAGTGGTCGTAGGGATAATAGAGAAACTATCTTGACCAGGAATACCGTTTATCTTGGGTAATAATATAGCTAGATCGCAGGTGGGAGTGATGCCTAGTAGTTGATAAGCTAGTGGAAAAGCAGGCAACTGAAGTGTTGACGGACGAATATCCTGGGATTTTTCCGGATTGTGGTAACGAGGTCGTAAAGTTACATGTTAAGACGAGAAGAAATCAAAGAGTGAAGATGAAGTTGAAATGCAATTATCAGAAATGATTTTTGATCGGATGGTTGAAAAAGAACAAGAACCGATGGAGGATGAGGCGGATATTTTTAGTTCAGGAAAATTGGCGGAGTTATAACAGAAAGACGTAGAAATAAAACGGATGCATCAGAAAGCATACACGGAAGAGGAATCTTGAGTGTATACCAGAGTGTTTTAACCGTAAAAGTGATGTCTTGATGAGAAAATGGAGACCTTTTCATATGCAGGCGGATGAAAAGTGGGGAGAAGTTCATCAAGTAGTATTGCCGGTAGGGTATAGAAAGGAGGTGTTGCGAGTTGCACATGAGGTACCAGTGGGAGGTCATTTGGGAATAAGGAAAACTCAAGCTAAAATACAAAAACATTTTTATTGGCCTGGACTACATAAAGATGTAGTTACATTTTGTCAATCATGTCACACATGTCAAGTGATCGGGAAACCTCAAGCAGTGATAAAACCAGCACCCTTAATACCCATTCCAGCATTTGAGGAACCTTTTACAAGGGTCCTAATTGATTGCGTAGGACCGCTTCCTCAATCATATATATATTTTTTTTACAGTGCGGAAGGAGGCCATTTGGCCCATCGAGTCTGCACCGGCTCTTGGAAAGAGCACCCTACCCAAGCCCACACCACCCTATTCCCATAACCCAGTAACCCCACCTGACACAAATGCAATTTTGGACACTAAGGGCAATCCACCTAACCTGCATATCTTTGGACTTGTGGGAGGAAACCGGAGCACCCGGAGGAAACCCACGCACACACGGGGAGAACGTGCAGACTCTGCGCTGACAGTGACACAAGCCGGGAATCGAACCTGGGACCCTGGAGCTGTGAAGCAATTGTGCTAACCACTGTACTACCGTGCTGCCCAAGTCGAAAAGTGGGAATCAATATCTTTTGACTATAATGGATGTGTCTACTAGGTTTCCAGAGGCCATTCCAGT
Organism: Scyliorhinus torazame; assembly: GCF_047496885.1. Lineage (NCBI taxonomy): Eukaryota > Metazoa > Chordata > Chondrichthyes > Carcharhiniformes > Scyliorhinidae > Scyliorhinus > Scyliorhinus torazame. Next base: position 40,971,561 of record NC_092716.1, read on the forward strand.
ACGCAATATTACAGCTAAAAAGATTGTGGGGGAGTTACTTAAATTCTTTACTAGATATGGACTACCCACAAAAATACAATCCGATCAAGGATCAAATTTTACCTCTAGGTTATTCAAAGAAGTTATGGATAGCTTAGGAATGAAACAATTTAAATCAACTGCGTACCACCCAGAATCGCAGGGAGCATTAGAAAAGTGGCACCAGACATTAAAGACAATGTTGAGGGCTTATTGTCACGATTATCCAGAGGATTGGGATAAAGGAATTCCATTCGTACTGTTTGCAATTAGTGATGCACCTAATGAGTAAACCAAATTTAGTCCTTTTGAACTAATTTTTGGTCATGAAGTAAGAGGACGACTTAAATTAATTAAGGAAAAATTGGTGAGTGAGAAATCGGAAATTACATTATTGGATTACATGTCAAATTTTAGGGAATGACTAAATAGAGCAGGTGAATTGGCTAGACAACATTTAAAAGTTGCACAAAATGTGATGAAATGGATAGCGGACAAGAAATCTAAAGTTCGTAGTTTTGCCAGTGGAGATAAAGTTATAGTGTTGTTACCAGTGGTAGGTGAACCTTTAAAAGCAAGGTTTTGTGGACCTTATCAGATTGAAAGGAAATTAAGTGAGGTGCATTATGCGGTTAAAAACACCAGATAGAAGGAAGACTCACCAAGTGTGTCATGTGAATATGCTTAAAAGGTACTTTGAAAGAGGAGAGAAAAAGGAAGTTTTAATGATTCTAACTCAAAGTGATGAACCAAATCCAGATGACTGTGAATTTGACATACCTCAAATTAAATTGGAAAATGAGGATGTTCTTAAAAATTGGGATAAATTGTTGAGTTACCTTCCAGAGGAAAAACGGACTGACCTATATTGATATCACATGGACAAGTTTGTAGAGATAAATTGGGAAGTACTAAAATGGCTATACATGATGTAGATGTGGGAAATGCTGTTCCAATCAAACAACGTCCATATAGACTTAACCCTTTAAAATTGGCACAGGGTAACAAAGAGATTGAGAGTATGCTTAAAAATGGCATAATTGAAGTGGGTTGCAGCCAATGGAGCTCACCCATAGTGATGGTACCTAAACCAGACGGTACCCAACGGTTGTGTGTGGACTATAGAAAGGTCAATGCAGTTACAAGAACGGACTCTTATCCTATCCCACATTTGGAGGATTGCATTGAGAAAGTGGGACAATCAGCTTTTATTTCCAAACTGGATTTACTTAAAGGTTACTGGCAGGTACCTTTATCTGAAAGGGCGAAGGAGATTTCAGCTTTTGTGACTTCAGATGGTATATACCAATTCAAAGTTATGCCACTTGGCATGCAAAACGCCCCAGCCACATTTCAACGGTTAACTAACAAAATTGTTTCAGGATTACCCAATTGTGCGGAATACATCGACAATCTGGTAATTTTCAGCCAGACATGGAAAGAACATTTAAAACATCTGATGGAGTTATTCGATCGACTTCAGGATTGATGTGGGTTTGGTGGTAAACCTAGCCAAAAGTGAATTTGGAAAAGCCCAAGTCACTTTCCTTGAGTTTCCGATGCCCTCAATACGAAGGGAAATAATGCGATTTCTTGGCATGTGTGGATTTGATCGAACATTTGTGCAAACGATTTGTAACGTGGTTGCTCCACTGATGGACTTGCTGAAGAAATGTCAAAACTTTCAGTAGACAGCGGAGTTTCAACAAGCATTTGATTGCCTGAAAGCTGTGATAATCAATGCTCCTGTGTTGGAGAATTACAAGGGACTCTGTGATCAGATTGAACTAAAGTATCTGACTTTAAAGAGAAATGCCGAGGCGTAGGGAAATGGATGGATCGTGCAGAGGCCTTCTTGTTCAAAGAGACTGTCAATTGAGAAGGATTCCAGTTGGAGGAAGAAGAACAAAAATGGACTATATTATTATATTTGCGTGTGTTGTTTTTTTTTTTAAACGAAAATGTATATTTATTGTGTGCGTTTCTTAAAGGATAGTGAAAAGATGAAAAATGAAACCATCTTGAAGTTGATGGGTTTTTTTTTTCTCAGGGGGGAGGTGTCATGTGAGAGACCTTTAAGAAATGGGTGTGTATATAAATATCTCTAGTGAGAGTTTCTTTAAGAAATGGGTGTTTACTACTGCAGTGATGTCAAAGAGTGGGTGGAGCTTGGCTGTCTGTCAGCTTTTTAATTTTGCTTTAGGCTTTTTGCTGCAGGTGGGTTTGGTTTCATTTTAGTTCTGGAGAAGCTGCAATCACAGCAGGATGTGTGAATTTCTGCAAGCTTATGAATGTCCATTTGCTGATTTCAACGTGGTAACTGTTCTCAGTCGTGAAGTTAAACCTGAGATGCTTCTGTTAAAGGTTTTGTAAGTCTTATGGATGTTAAAAGGAAAGCTTAAAGGATTATTTAGTGTTGTAGACTTTGGGAGTTGTATTTGAATTAATGGTTGCTAAGATGTTCACTGTATGTTTTAAAAAGGTTAACTTGAGTTCATAGAATAAACATTGTTTTGCTTTAAAAATTACTTTTCTATTTCTGCTGTACCACACCTGTAGAGTGGGCCGTGTGCTCCCCATACTACAATCTATTAAAAGTTGTGGGTCAGGTGAACTCCATGATACACTTTGGGGTTCTCTAAACCCTGGCCCATAACACTTGTGTGGCAATTGTAATCAATTGTAGGGTGTCACGGTAGCACCCACGGTAGCACAGTGGTTAGCACTGTTGCTTCACAGTGCGAGGGTCCCGGGTTCGATTCCCGGCTGGGGTACTGTTTGTGCGGAGTCTGCACATTCTCCCCATGTCTGCGCGAGTTTCCTCCGGGTGCTCCGGTTTCCTCCCACAAGTCCTGAAAGACGTGCTTAGGTGAATTGGACAATCTGAATTCTCCCTCAGTGTACCCGAACAGGCGCCGTGGTGTGGTGACTAGGGGATTTTCACAATTACTTCATTGCAGTGTTAATGTAAGCCTATTTGTGACACTAATAAAGGTTATTATATCAGCATTACCTGCTTGTGCTGCTGATGATAGCTGTCCCCCACCTGTTAGTTTCAGTTTAAAATAATGGAGTTCTGAAATTCCTTATGCCCAGCAGCCTGCCCTGGCACCAACAGCTCCATATCCTGTGGCTAGAGTCATTAGTATAGAGGGCAGGTGCCCAATGCATTTTACTTTAGAATGACATTACTGAATTCAAAATGCTTGTCCTTGCTATCCTAACAGTAACTGATCAGTCTTGAGATTGTTAGGAATTTGGAAATGTGGGCCTAGGAAAAACATTTTCAAAGATTGGTGGCACAGTGGTTAGTTAGCACTGCTGCCTCACAGTGCCAGGGATCTGGGTTCAATTCTGACCTCGGGTAACTGTGTGGCATTTGCACGCTCTCCTCGTGTCTGTGTGGGTTTCCTCTGAGTGCCCTAGTTTCCTCCCACAATCCAGAGATGCACAGGCCATGATCAATTGGCCCTAATTGTCTAAAGATTAGGTTAGGTGAGGTTACGGGAATAGGACAGATGATTGGGCTTGTGTGGGGTGCTCTTTCAGAGGGTCGGTGTAGACTCGATGGACTGAGTGGTGGCCTCCTGCACTGTAAGGGTTCTGTGGCATTGTGCAAAGAAAGTGGTAAAACATTCAGCCTTGTTTAAATGAGTGCACTCGATTCAGTTCCTGCCGCAACACTTAGAGCTGGCTTCTCCGTCACATGCTGCCTGGAGCAGATTTCCCGGTGTGGCGGAGAATCCAGCATTGGGGAAAAACATGATGGTTTCCGATGCTCCAGTCCCCCGCTGGTGTTGGGATTGAGGTTTTGAGTCCCGTGCCAGCGGGAGGATGCAAATGAGTCATTAGGACCAAATGGGTCATTAAGATTCATTTGCATTCTAGGAACGGGTGAGGTACCATATTATCAGGGTTGACATGATTCTCTGGTCGTCTTGGCCGAGAATGAGGTGGGCGAGACTTGGTGCAGGCCCTGACAAGTGTGTACCTGTCACGGTGGACCTCATGATGGGCTAAGGGGGTAACCCTTTAAGGGAATAGCCACTGAAGTCCATCGGAGGGCCACCCCTCACCCACAATGCCAAGACCTACCCACCCCATCCCCAGAAGACACACCCATCAACCCCCCCTCTCACCACCACCACCAGATGACCCCAGACACCCCCAAAATAAAGAGGCCCTCTAATTAAACAGACCCCCCCAGATGTGAGACTTTTGTCGGGAAGCACCCCAGAAGGGAGACCCCTGTCAGAACCCCCGCCCCCCCAGAAGAGCGTCCTCTGTCTGGGAGCCCCCACCCCCAGAACAGAGACCCCTGTCTGGAAGCTACAGAGCAGTCCAGAAAGGCAGTGTTCACACTTTTCACACTCACCTGGGCAATACACCTGCTGACTCAGAGACATAGGAAGCAGAGCCTGGCAATTCCGGGAAAGAGAAAAACAGTCTGCTGAGGCTTCCAGACAGAGTGTTGCTTCTGGAAGGAGTCTGTCGGTGTCTTTTTAATTAGGCGGTCTGTGGGAGGTCTCTTCAATTACGGGGTCTCTGGGGGGTATCTGCAGGGTGTGTCTTTAATTAAGAGGTCTCTTTAATCAGGGGATCTCTGGCGAGGGGATCTGCTGGGGGTGGGGTGGGGTGGGTAAGACTTTCATTGTCAGCAGAGGTTGGTCCTCCCCTGGACTTTGGGGAACTCCCTTAAAGAGAATGGTGCCCAGCCTGTTAATAAGATGCAAATGGGTCTTAACCTCCTATTTGCATCCTCCCGCTGGCACCGAACGTCATTCCTGATGCCAGCGGGGGAACGGAGCATTGGAACTACACCGGCACCAATCCTGTTTTCTGCCCAACACTGAATTCTCCGCCGCCAGTAGCAAAGTTCCCGAGGCGGTGAAGCATCCAGCCCTTGGTTGCAGTAACGATAAGGAGTTATTGTAATTCCTGAGGAGGAAATTAGTGCGATGTTTAGAAGTTCTTGCTGATGAACCAAGGGAAGCAAATGGGAAAACAAAAGAATGGAAATCCGTGACATGTATAAACAGGTCAAATCAAAATGCAATTGGATATGTCACTTCAGAGCAATGTCACCTGTTGTTGACTTCTGTATTTAAAAAAATACAATTACTGTGCAAATGTTGAGGCAGCTGAAGGAATCAAAAACTAAATAGACAAATTTCTAATCTCCAGAGAATGAAAGAGTGTGGCCTTGTTTCCAAGTCAGGATATAGCTATTACCATCTGAATGGGCTAAATTGTATATAGGTTTCTGCCTAATTAGGCTTTTACCCAATGGGAAACCTGCAGCAGCATTAGGGCTGCCCAGTCTTGATGTTGGGGAAGAATTTTTTATTTAAACAAGTATATTTATTGAAGTTTTTCCATTTTAACAAACAACCCAACAAAACCACAGGAATGGTACAACACAGCAAAAATGTCTCAACATACATAGATACAGAGGGGGACAGGAAAGACAGCAATACAATTGGCCCGGTACCATCATTAGACTCAACCTGGTGCCTCTGTACCATTGCCAGAGAGCAAGGGATAAGAGGATAAGGCCATGAAAACATGGTAAAATAGTGCACACCTTCCCATACGGCGATTGCTCGCAACCACCACGAGAATTCAGGATAAGACCAACGCCCCATGTTTGGGTGCACACAAGAACACATCTCCCTCAAACTCCAGCAACACCAGAGGCACCAATAACATGCTGTAATGTCCACCTGTCTGTACCCTTGCAGGAGCCAATCACGGATTTTTAACCCCACAACACCATATAATTTTTTTAAAATTACAGAGAAAATTTGTGAGGACCCCAGTTCTAAAAGGATATTTTCCCTCTATCCAAAGGTGCAACAAAATCTCAATTTCAGGCACAATACTGAACGATCATCATTCCAGAAATTTATACAGAGAGGTCCAGCAAATACTCATACACTTGGTCTGGATTATAGTCAGTGTGGTCAGCGCCTTCCAACGAACTAACCGAGACAGGATTAGAAAAGGAAAATACCACGAGTAGAGGGACTCAGGATAAAAAGGACCAGGGCACAACCATAATAAATAAATAACCTTGATTGCCACAAGTAGGCTTACATTAACACTGCAATGAGGTTACTGTGAAAAGCCCCCAGTCGTCACATTCCGGTGCCTGTTCGGGTACACAGAACCTGCGCTGCTGGCCTTGTTTTGCATCACAAACCAGCTGTCTAGCCCATTCAGCTAAACCAACTCCCATGATCCTCCATTCCATGCTCCTTATCATCTGACCAAAAAGAGAAAAAACTTTGCTCAACCTCCCATAAGATTCCGGTCAAGAAGGAGCGTCTCAACATAATGGGAGCAACAGGATACCAACCACAGTACAAGACCAGGCCTCACCCTGCACCCTCATGCACTTCTGTCCCCACAAAGTTCTTTTGAGAAAGGACATCCCAAGCATAAGGGGCAACAGGATACCAGCCACAGTATTGGACCTGGTCTTGTCCAGCACACTCTTGCACACAGGAGTCAATAACCCCAGGATACCCAGCACATGCCAAGACCTACCCACCCAGCCAGTGTCACTCCTGACTAAATGCACCCAGGACAGCGCACCACTCCCATAAACACTGGAAAAATCAGGTCATCCTCAACCGAGGAAACCCCTCACTGAGGAGAAGGAGAACCATCAAGACAACCAACAATTGAGCGTGTGTCCCCCCCCGATATGATAAGAGAAACCCACTGCAATCCAATGGACCTAATCAGGACCGACAACAGCTCGCTGCCCACCCAAATTAGAAGAAGAAACCTGCAGAAGAGACGAAGGCCCAAATTGACCAAAGAACGCGGACACAGACCAATACTGTGTGCCATTGCAAGGAGGATGCTAGGGGCTGAAGGAGCACTGCCTAAACTAAGACAAAAACACTGCTTCCCCATGGAAGTCCCAACTACAACGAGGAGGGTACTCCGGTAACCACCATACAAGGCCACTTGGAGGAGGGCGCCTATCTCCCCCATTATTAGTGTCACAATTACATTAACACTGCAATGAAGTTATTGTGAAAAGTCTTTGTTCAAACCGAAGAAGGGCCCCGCCAATGCAAATCCGCAGCATACAGACTCTCATTCCAACAAATCGAGCAAGGACTACCTGACCACACTCAGGTGTGCGTGATTCCACATTTCCCCCCACTCTAACAACTCCAGAGGCGCCAAACACAAAGAATAATCACAAGGAACCCAGTCCTCTCTAGGATACATGATCTGTCTGAGATTTCGGAGGCTCAGAGTAACAAAAATGCAAAATAAAACCTGATACAGATAGCTCTAAAGGGGGCTTTCCTCGATCCCACCACCACATCAACCATCCACCACCACCCAGCCGTGTATCTATTTATCTTCTCTGTAAACGAGGTAAAGGGTGTAAAAAATGCACTCCCTCCTCACAAATGCAATGATATACAGCACATAAAAAAGGCAAAAGTGTGCCCAAACCACATGCCACATTTTCAACTCAGTATGTTTTTCCCCAAACCTCACGCTGAACACGGAGGCAGGACAACACAAGACCAATGGTCGGGAGCTCTGACTGATCCCAGGCCTCGAAGGTTGGGTACAATGTGGTCCATCAAACCAGAACCACCCGGCCTTCAAATCGAGATTGCGAAAGCACGGCAGCCAACTCTCAAAACCGGTTGGGAATTCGCCCCCCCCCCCCCCCTCTCCTCGCAAGAGACCAGGCGCACAGAGACTCCTTGTCCGCCTATGCTCCCCGAGTCGGCCAGAATAAACGACATGCCATGTAACAATACTTCCAAGGGCTGAAGGCGAGGACCCACCAGGGGCGTTACTCTATCAAATAACAGGATTCTCTTCTCGCAAGGACATTTTGCAGTTCATCAAAGTGAGCACCAATAACCGAGCCAGGATCACCGCCCGCAACATCATTGGCAATGGCAGCCATCACCTTGATGCCGACAGCACCGCCGAGACGTAGACCAGCTCACCAGCAACGTAGCCACTGCAAGCTGGGCCCCACTCTGGCCGCCTCCGACCGCCTCAATCAAACGAGGATGTTTCCCATTTAACTCAGCTCCTCATTGCTAAACTCCAGCCAGGATCCTCCAGGGACACAGTAAAAGACACATATCCCCAAAACAGATAATTATGGAATGTGCATTAGGACAAAATAAAGGATGAAAAGACAAGTAGAACCAGAGCTCGCAAAAGCGCAGCCGCTCCCGCGTTCACGCCACGTGATCCCCTTGCGAAATAAATTTAAAATGTGCCGTTGTGTCACGGCTGATTCCTAAGAGAAGTCCAGGTTGCTTCTTTTTAGCCAGTAATGTAAACTGAGGGTTAATGCTATCATCTTAGTTTGTGCCTCACTATGCGAGAATTATCACAGAGTGCTGATGAGGAATAACATAAAGATGAGTCGAGATACAAAGGAACTAAGGTCATAATTTTCTGAGTAAACTTCTTGAAAACCTACAGTCCCAGGATCACAGCATCCAGCTGTCTCCTGGAAGCTTCCAGTATTGCTGGTGTCCCAGTTATTAATCAATCTTTACGTGAAGAAGTGTTTCTTGATATCATTTTTGACCTTGCTTTGACCAACGTCTTGCAGTTGTAATTTAGTTTGAAGTTGTGATCTGGATTGTCCTTCTGCATCTGTTCTGTGCTCCCCTCTCGTTCATCGGTTTAAAGGTGGCAAATTCTTAAGTTTTAGGTTTTTCCACTAGTTCCTCACCACAATGCCACTTGACACCAGGGATGAACAGCTAAATAAAATATGTAAAATACATCTTGGACTTTAATTGTCAGAAATCTGATCTATCATTGTAGCCTGCCGTGCATGAATTATCAGTAAAGAGGGGGGCAGGGCCACATGGCTTATAAAATAAAGCTTGTGAGATGACTTCAGATCTTTGTACTTTGCTGATGTTTGAAGTATGGAGTTCCAAATGCTTTTCATTATTGCTATTTATGCTAGTTACCGGACTAATGCTGCACCTTGTCTGGACAAGCAGAGCGAGTTCCAAAGCTCATGCTATGAATTTGTGTCAGTGAAGCTCAACTTTGCCAGTGCCCAGGGATGGTGCAAAGGACGTGGTGGGCATTTAGCCTTTATTAAGAACGCCGAGACAAATGGATTTCTGAAAAGCTACGTTAAAGACCTTGAGAAAAGATGGATCGGCCTGGCTTATTCTGTGCATGGTTTAATTCCTAAATCAAGTGATAATGGTAAGAATGGAAATAGACTACAGAGTGTAAATTTAAGGACAGTACGGGTTGGATTCTCCGTTTGGGAGACTAAGTCCCCATGCCGTCATGAAAACGGTGGTCGTTTACACCAGGAAAACTGGCGCAAACTGCCACCGATTCCCCGTTTTGCTGGGGGCTAGCAGGGAGGCAGCGTAGAGCTCGCAGCTCTAGCTGCTGACACTGCCCTGAGCATTTCCAGTACTATGGCCGCGCCTGTGCACGGCGATGGCTTGCAGCGGCCGCGCTGTGCTTCATGGCGGATTCAGCCCGCGGACCCGGACCGCAAAAGTAGTGCCCCCCTTCGGCCACTCGCGCGCCCCGGTCCTTCTCCCACAGTGCCCCCAGCCTCTTTTTTTAATCACTAGTTATAATGATCAGGAATTCACAGTAAACTATTAACAGGTAATTATATGCAGTACACAAAATTCTCCACCTTGTGACGCCGCAAACATGAAGCACGATTGGACAGAGAATCGGGCGCCATACTTCGGTTCCTCGCTGGTGGCGTCAACGGGGTTTGCGCCCTACGCTGACGGCTGCATTCAAAATCGGCATTTGCATGCATTTAAATGTGATTAATGGTTTGGACACAGTATGCTCCATCCTTCCGTGAAGCTCCGCTCCTCTCAGGTGGAAGTCTCATGGTTGGTTGTGAATTACCTCAAATATTTACAAGCATGGACTGGACGCCATGGCTGCGGAGGGGGGAGCGGGAGGCTAAAAAAACACTGATACCATTGAAAACATTCGAGCTTGCTGGGGAATGGCTGCCCGGGCCGGAGGCAATAGCGGGTAGTGGCTTGGTGCCAGGTACATGGACTGGGGTGTCCCCCTCGGGATCAGGGTGGCCTGGCTCAGACTGCCATTACTACAGTCTGTCTTTAAAACCCACCCTTTTGCTTCTATTGACAGACTCCTGGGCAGGCTTGAGTCTGCGGCCTAGGCCCTTAGGCACTAACTCCGTTCCAGCGGTTAGATTTTTCAAAATTTATTTTTTAGATTGCGCACTGGGCCGGGAATTGCTCGGAATTTGCATCGACAGAGTGCTGTCCCATTAACATGGCCTGAGTTGCTGCACAAAAAACATACCTAATGGGAATGCAAACTGAATGCAGATCAGTCCTGGCGTCAGCACTTGGGGCTGGATTCTCTGGTCGCCGACGCGAAATCGCGTTCGGCGAACGGGCGGAGGATCCAAATTCCCGATGAAATCGGGGGAGGAGCCGATTTCGTGATTCGCCACCCCTCCAATGCGGCATATTCTCCGAGTAGGCTGCGCCATGTATCAACGGCCTCAGGCCATTGTTTGAGGCCCGCCCCCCCCCGATCCTCCGCCCCCAACCGGCTGAGTTCCCGACGCTGCGGGACACATGTGGTCTCATCCATCGGGAACTTGGCGTGGCGACTGCAGACTCAGCCCAGCGCTGCCACAGTTGGGAAGGGCCGATCCACGGGGCAGGGAAGGACATATTCGGGGCTGGGGGCACTGTCGTGGCGGTCCGGGGCGCGCGAGCCGGCCGAAGGGGGGGACTATTTCGCGAGCCGGGTCTAAAGAAGCATGGCACGGCCGCTGCAGGCCGCCATGCGCATGCGCAGCCACGGATCCGGTATTTCTACAGACCATATCGGCAGCTAAACGGGGAATCGGTGGCCGCTTTGCGGCAGTTTTCCTGACGTAAAACGCCACCGTTCCCACGCTGCCATGGGGACATAGCCACATAATTGGAGAATCCAGCCCTTAGTCTCTGAAACGGAGAATTCAACCTCTAGTCTCCCAAATGGAGAATTTTGCCTCGTGTTTTAATAATAATAATAAGCACTTATTGACACAAGCAGGCTTCAATGAAGTTACTGTGAAAAGCCCCTAGTCGCCACATTCTGACGCCTGTTCGGGGAGGCCAGTGCGGGAATTGAACCGTGCTGCTGGCACAGTTCTGCATTACAAACCAGCTAAAGCCCACTGTGGGAAACCAGCCCCTGGTTTTATATGCAAAAGGAGATTTTCTAAAATGCAACCATTTTGTACAGTTAATTTAGTTTTTGTTTTCCATTATACACAATACAACTATATGCCATTCTTGTGTGGTTAACATGAAGAATGGAAATTTGGAGAAAGTAATGGTTATCTAACTCATCGAGTTACAGTGTTAACTCAGGTTAATAATCAATTAGTTAGAATATAGCTTTCAGCATCAATTTATACAACAATATAGAACAATACAACACCCATTATAGCAAATGCATCGGATAAAAGCATGTTTATTGTGGCAGATGTTCAGAGGAATTTGCCAGATAGGTAACAGAGAGATAGACAGGTGACATTTTTAGTCTTTTGCAGTTCTTAGTTAGAACTGCTTATCAGTTAAGAACAGATGGATTTTCAATCAGTAGATTAATCTGTAGTTCCTTTTTGTACAATAATTACTCACTGCAAATATATGCCTTGGGTGTCTCACTGTGTGCCCCTGTATTTACTAAATCAAATGAATAGTAATAAAAACACAATGTAAGCATTTAAGTTATTTTAATGTAAGTGTTTGAAAATATCCTTCCTGAATTTGTCAAATGCTGCAATTTGATGTAGCTTTGCACTCGATAAATGTAGCTTGAAATAATTTTCACTTTCATCACCTGGGGGTAAATATTTGGGATAGATTACAGCCTTTTTTTAGAACCCACCCGATTTTCATTTCCATAACCAATGGGCCATAAGCCCAACCAGTTTATCATCTGCATGTTGAAATTAAAAATGACTTTCCTTGTGTGTTGTTCATGCATGGGGTGGAGCTGTATTGCCCCTTCGCAGTGGAGGTGTGGCTAGAAATTGCAGCGAGTCATTCAAAAGTCCAATCACTTCAGCAGGACCAAAGATCCTGGCTGCTGGTGTGGGGCGGCGGGGGGGGGGGGGGGGGCGGGGGGGGGGGTGATGGGGGGGGGGGAGGACTGTAAAATCCCACCTTCAAGAAGGGCAGTAAAATTCCACCTGAGGGAGGGGCAGTTAAATCCCAACTGTGGGAGGGGCATTAAAATCCCACAAATGGGAGGGGCCAGAATATCCTGCCCATGATGTGATAGCCCTGGTGGCAATCATGAGTAAAGCAGTGCATCTTGAAGAGTGATGATGAATTTGACAAAAAAAAAAAATCTCCTTGTAGGTATTTAAATAACCAACCTGTGGGGCTGGCTTCTCTTCCGCCCGCCACCAGTGCAGAGTTCCTGATGCGACAGAGAATCCAACGAGGGGCAGAAAATGGGATTGGTGCTTTCCGGTGCTCTGGGCCCCCGTTGGCGGCAGCACCGAGGTCCATGCCCCATGCCAGCTGGGCACCATATTGCCTTCACGCAGATTTAGCAAAATGTCCATCATATTAGTATCAACTTTTACTTCAATTTATAGTTGACATTTATGTTCTTAAGTAATTGTCACCAGCAAAATGACTGCGTTTAGTACAAACTGTTCACGAGTAAATGTCCTTAATTGTTATTTCCGTATAGCTTCAGAAATCTATAACTTAGGTGGGAAAGTGGAAAATATCCAATCACAATTTCTGACTGTTTTAAATGTGTTCTGTCCAATGGCTAGGAACGTCTCCCAAGCTGACATTTCTTCTGGAGTTTTAACATTTAGAAAACCTTGTTCATCACTTAAAACAGAAACAGGAGTGCTTTCTGTTGAAAAATAAAATTCCCTTATTTCTGTTCTCAGCTCTTACGTGGCTGGATGGATCTGCCTCATCCTACCAAAGTTGGCTATATGGAATTCCATCCTCTTCTTCAGCAGATTGTACCTATGCTTACATGTACAACACATACCTGATGTGGGCCATGACCAATTGCAACAGCATGTTTTCTTTCATCTGTGAATTTGGTATGAATACTTTATGATTCCAAACGACGTTAGAAGACCTGATTGAAAATGAATGGGAAATGGACTCTTAGGTTAGAGTTTTACAGGCCCTCACTGGTGGATTTGCAGGAAAGGGTATGACCTTCCTGCAGCCTAATCACCCACCCATGACCTATCGGATATTTTTATGGGATGGGCGGGGAGGGGGATTGTAGCGGTAGGGGCAGGGGGGTGGAATGGTGTGAGAGGCCTAGTGAAGCCCATCTGCCCTTGCTTCTTTCAGGAAACCCACCTGCCCTTGCTTCTTTTGAGCCACTGCAGGCCTGCTTCCCATCTGGCCTCATTCTTGAGGCTCGTGCAAGGATTTGAGGGATGGGGGAGTGCCTGGCAGGTTAACCTGGTGAGGCCTCAGGCAGGGTAGGTTGGAGCACCTCCCTTCCCCCCTCATGGTTCCCTGCCTTAACAAACCTAACATAAATCAGTCCCGAATACAACACATTGTCCTATATTTATCTTTGGAAATACATGTCTGAAGTAAAACAAGCTAATTCTATGCCCATTGGATCTTCCAGCTGTCAGCAAATAAAAGCTATTACAAATTGTGATCAATAAAGCACTTTGTGTGATTTTTAAGAATTTAGTGTGTAATGTGAAGTCATGCTTGGTATAGACTCCCAGGTGCCATCAGTCTATTCGATATTCCACATCATCATCCCATTGGAATGGCAGCTCAATCCAAACACTGGAACATTTTCATGTACAGTTTCTCCAGGAGATGGCAAAATATTATCCGTTGACCGTCAAGAACGGTGAGTAACTTCCCATTACTTGAAAACTGCCTTTGTTTATTTAGAATAGTATTTCACTTTTTGGAGTATTGTGGATATAACCTTGTTTGTAGGGATGATGATGAAGCTTGTTTTCATTGCAGACTGACCACAGGAAAACCACCTTTTTTGTCCATTTTCTTCACTCTATTTCCCACCTTGGCAGCTCCAACGCTGGTGAATGTAAAGGGAAACTGGTGGTGCTGGAAAAAAAATAGAAACTGGAAAGGAGGAGAGAAAGAAGGGAGGGTGAGAGTTAGAGAGACAGCAGCGAGGGGGGGGGGGGGGGTGGGGGGGGGGGGAGAGTTGAAAATTCAGAAAGAGAGGGATAACAATAAGGTGTGAAAAAGGAGGAAAGTAAGAAACAGATGGCAGTAAGACAGAAATAGAAACTGATAAATTAGAGAATGAGTAATACAGAATTGAAAGAGGAGAATGAGTGAATGATAAGGGAGGCATGGTAGCACAGTGGTTAGCACAGTTGCTGCACAGCTCCAGGGTCGCAGGTTTGACTCCCGGCTTGGGTCACTGACTGTGCGGAGTCTGCACATTCTCCCCGTGTCTGTGTGGGTTTCCTGCGGGTGCTCCGGTTTCCTCCCAGAGTCCAAAGATGTGCAGGTTAGGTGGATTGGCCATGATAAATTGCCCTTAGGTTAGGCGGGGTTACAGTGATAGGGTGGAGGTGTGGGTTCAAGTAGGGTGCTCTTTCCAAGAGCCGGTGCAGACTCGATGGGCTGAGTGGCCTCCTTCTGCACTGTAAATTCTATGATTCTGATTATCTATTTTTCATGTGGATAGGATCACCTTGACTAGATGAATAGGAACAAACAAACATAATAATGCACTGACCTCCACACAAATCCAACCCTTTGTTAAAGAAAATATCATATTGCTGTATTCTTACTGAGATATTTGCACACCTGCACTTTTAAATATTTAACCTTTTGATGAACCGAAAGACTAAGTAAATATATTGATTTGTTCTTGGTGTCATTTGTATTTCACCTTTGTTCTTGTTTGTACTTTTAATTAGATCATTCACGGTGGCACACCTGTACAACACGTCCGGTGTTTACTCCACCTCCACTGAATGTAAGACCAGCAAAGGCTACTGGACTTTTCACAAGTCCAAAATTATATTTGAGCCAGTTCACAAACCCAATGGCTTGCAGTGTTACAGCCCGAGTCTACTGGACACCACACTTAACTGCGTAGTTCGATATGGAGACACATTGTGGATTCAGGCAGGAAATTACAATGGTACAACTTATTCCTGGTGTCAAACTGCAAACCAAAATGACTAGAT
Source organism: Scyliorhinus torazame (assembly GCF_047496885.1). NCBI lineage: Eukaryota > Metazoa > Chordata > Chondrichthyes > Carcharhiniformes > Scyliorhinidae > Scyliorhinus > Scyliorhinus torazame. The sequence goes on from NC_092716.1 coordinate 40,986,814, forward strand.
TTGTTCAATCTGTTAACTCTTTCTGTGTTTTATTTTTCATCTCAATTTTAATTAGCAGCAAAAGGCTATTTTGGCGACCAGAAAGTTTTTAAAGGATATTTTTATGTTGCACTCTGCTTCTACCTCACAGCCACCTCTCGACTCTTCCACTATTGCTAAATTACCTACTTCTTATCTGACCGATATCCAGTACTGGACAAGGAGAAATTTCCTGAAGACTGAAGCCATTATTTTTGGTCTCTGCTCTTAACTCAGTTCTCGAGCTATCATAGATTCATAGAATCAAAGAATCCCTACAGTGCAGAAGGAGGCCAATCGGCCCATCAAGTGTGCACCTACCTTCCCCCCTGAAACAGCACCCCACCCAGGCCTACTCCCCCGCCCTACCACTGTATCCCTATAACCCCTCCTAACTCTTTGACACTAAGGGGAAATTTAGCATGGCAATCCACCTAGCCTGCACATCTTTGGACTGTGGGAGGATACCGGATCACCCGGAGGAAACCCCCGCAGGGAGAATGTGCAATCTCCACACAGACAGTGACCTGAGGCCGGATTCGAACCTGGGTCCCTGATGTTGTGAGGCAGCAGCTAACCACTGTGCCACCCTGCCGCCAATATCGAATCCATCCTCTCCCTGGCAACTGTCTGAAATTACCATGATATTATTAAATATTAAATGTCATACAAAACTGGAAGGCTTGCGGTGCAATACCCCAGTAGATTATGCTGGATTCTCCAGTCCCCCAGCCGCATGTTTCTCAGGGTGTACCATTTGTTGGCAGCGGGATTCTCTCTCAATGGGATGCCCCACTGAAGCCACTTCTCTCCATCAGGATCTCTGCGGGCAGGGATGGGCTTCCAGCAGGAAAAGAGTATCCCAAAATCTGGAGAATTCCAGCCCATGTAAGAGATTTTACTGAATAAAGTTAAATAACTGAATGAATCACGATGCTTGTTTTGGGTGCAGAAGGCTAGAAGGCTGCATGTGAATTATTTTTGATTTTAAATTGCATAGCTTGAGCTGAATTATACACTTAATTGATATAACCTGCAAAGGATAAATGTTAAAATGCATTAAGGAAAGTTTTGTGGTGTTGCTGTTTATATGTGTGTTATATAATACAATTAAATGAAGAAATATTCCCCCCCTAGGTTTCAATCTGACCTATACGGTATCAATTGGAAATACCATTCTGAAAGAAAACACTCAACTACCAGGAGTTATTCCTATAGACCCGTCTTCTCAGACCCTTATTGGGCCAGGTCAACACAATGTGACTGTTCATGCAGCAAATAGCACCATCGAGACATCTCAGAATTTGACGATTCACCTCCTTCTTGAGATCAGTGGTTTGGAGGCTGTAATAGAGTCACCTGCCCTGCAACTGGGCAATAACGTCAGCATAATTGTCTCCATATCTCAGGGTTCGCCAATAACTTTGCAATTTGATTTTATCGATGCTTACAATATGTTGACGTATACAGTGGAAAGTGCTAATGAAAAGCTTCCAGTTTATAAGTTTCCGATGCTCAAGGAAGGTAAAAGTTTAATTGTTGTTGGATTTTGTTTTCCAGAAGTATATTAATTGTAACATTACACTGATTGAAGTACATGATAGTGTACCACAGGACTTCCATTTTTTGCAGTTGAATTATTTACCCATCCAATTATTCTGATTTTTGAAGTGGTTTATGTCCAATAAACTGAATACTTAATTTGTTACATCCTCCTTTAGAACAAAATAACATAAGATATAGGAGCAGGAAAAGGCCATTTGGCCCCTCAAACCTGCTCCATCCATTCAACAAGATTATGTTTCCCAACTCCAATGTCCTGCCTGCCTCCCACAATCCTTCACGCCCTTATAGATCAAACATCTGTCTAACTCAGCCTCAAATACATTCAATGGTTCAACTTCCACAGCTCCCTGAGGTAGGGAATTCTGAAGATTAACAATCCTCTGAGAGAAGAAATTCCTCCTCATGGCCACCTTAAATGGGAGAACCGTCAGTTTGAAACTGTGCCCCAATTCTATTTTCCCTCATGATTGAAACCATCCTGTCAGCATCTATCCCATCAAGAATCTAATTTGTTGCAATAAGATCATCATTTATTCTTCGAAATTCTAATGAGCACAGGCTCAACTGCTCAACGCTTCCTCATAAGACAACCCATTCATCTCAGCAAATCAACCGAGTGACCCTTCTCTGAATTTCTTCCAATGCAAGTATATTCCTCATTAAATAAGGAGACCAAAACTGTACACGGTACTCTGGGTGCAGTCTCACCAATGTCCTGCAGCAAGATATCTCTACCTTTATTATACAATATTCGCCTATTAAGAAAACCGATAACCCATTTACCTTCTTAATTACTCACCCTAACCGCATACTAACTTTGTGATTCATGTACAAGGCCACCCAGATCCTTCTGTACTTCAGCATTCTGCAGTCCCTTTCTATTTAAATAATATTTTGCTTTTCCATTCTGCCCAAAGTGGACAACCTTATGTTTCTTTTCCACCCTTGTTTCGGGGGAGGTGGGAGAGAAAAATTCTGTGGGATCCCAAAAAACGAGTTGTGCCATTATGCCAGCAGGGTTGCCTGTTTCGATTGCCCCATTCCCCACCCCCACCTCCCTGTCAATGGTGCAATGGGTATCCCAATGTTGAATGTTGGGATCCCCATTTGAATGTATTAAAATATGATTTTCAAGCTTTTATGCTTGAAAGTTCTTGCTGTTAGATTGTCCATTCACGCCGATGTGAGTGATGACATGTCCCTCATGACGTGCACTTGTTGGGCAGAACCCACCGGAGGTGTGCAGCTGAGTACATTCCCCATGGGGAAGAGGTGTCCTGCCTGGCCAGAATCCTGGCACTGACCCTGGCACCGCCTGGGCAGTGGCAGGCGGCAGTGGCAGGGAACAGTGTCAGGGGAGGGTATTGTATGGGGTGGGGGCTGTTCCATTGGGGGGTGTCCTGTGGGGGCCACACTGTTTTTCCCACCCCCTGGACCACTTTGTGTAGAAATGAGAAAGTTTCACCCTTTGTACCCTCCTCACACCTTGGCTCCCTATCTTCGATTCATCGGAAACTATGGCTGCGACACAGTCAGTCCCTTCATCCAGGTCATTAATATAGGTTGTAAATAGTTGAGGCCCCTGCACTGATCGCAATAGCACTCCACTAAATATAGCTTGCCAACCTGAAAATTACCCATTTATTCCAACACTGGTTCCTGATGGCTAATCCTCTACACATGCTGATATATCACCCCATGAGTGAGCCCTTATCTTGTGCAGGAACCTTTTATATAGCACTTTTCAAATATCTTTTGGAAATCCAAATATACTGATTCCCTTTTATCTCCCTGCTTTTTATATCCACAAAGAACTCTCATAAATTTGTCAAACATGGTTTCCATTTCACAAAACTGTGTTGATTCTGCCTGTTTGTATTATGACTTGCTAAATGTTCTGCTAATACTTCCTAGACAATGTATTCTGGCATCTGTCCTGTGACAGGTGTTAGGCTGACTGACCAATAGTCCCCTTCTTTCTTGAATCGTGGCGTTATATTGTGGTTTTTCAATTCACTGGTATCTTCCCAGCAGATAGGGAATTTTGGAAGACTACAACCAATACAACCATTATCTCTGCAGCAACTTCTTTTCAGGCCCGAGGATGCAGGCTATTAGATCCAGGGGACTTGTCAGCAATTAGACTCATTAGATTTTTCCTTGTGATCGTGATTATTTTAATTTCCCTCCCTTTTACCCCCTGATTTTCTTCCACTCTTGGGATGCTTTTTCAGATTTCTACCTTTAAAACAGATACAAAATAATTTTTCGAAGTGTTGGCCATTTCCTTTTTAAAAATAAATTGCATAAACCTTCTATGATGCCTATTCCCACCTCTGTAACATTGTCTGACTCCAATCGTCTCAACTTATCTGCTGTTGGAAGTCTTATTCATGACTCAGTTCTCTCTTGATTTGATTATTTCAATACATTCTCGGCTGGTCTCCCAGCTTCTGCTCCCAAGTTCAGCTGCCCCTGCATCAATTTGCACCCGGTTTCTTTCCCCTCTCACCTGGACTTCTAAGCTGCATTTTATCCCTATTTAACAATGCCTTGATTTTAGAATTCCTACCCTTTTTCTTAAATCCCTACATAGCTTTGGCCTTTCCTATCTCTGGGACCTATACCCAATGAGATGCCCTTCCAGTTTTGGCCTTTCGAGCAGCCCAGTTTTAATTGCACTGCCATGCTTGCAGCTGCCACAGCCCCTATGCTTTAGAATTCTCTCCCTAAACTTCCTTGCCTCTAACTAGCTTTCCTCCTTTAAGAATCATAGAGTCCCTACAGTGCAGAAGGAAGCCTATCGGCCCATCAGGTCTGTACCGACCCACCGAAAAAGCACCCTGTAATGTTCTCTGATTGGGCTGATGTTGAATCTTGATATTGTAGTGTGAACAAAGAACATTAGACTTTGCTTTATAAACCAAGTTATTTATTACTAACACTACACTAACAAATTACTAAAATGTCTAAGATCAATACAGTTGGAAATAATGGTCTAACACTAACTTACACTATGATACTACGGAGCTACTCTAATATGTGGCTGCTACAAACTCCTTACTGAGACATTCTCCTGGAACACATATGGTGCCACCAGGTCACGTGCCTGCATACTCGCACCACCTGCTGGTCGGATGCTGGAACTACAACAGTTATGCATATACTATTATTTGCATGCAGATGATAATACAGATGACAATCTGCTTATCATCACACACCCTAGCCAGGCCCACTCCCCCGTCCTATTCCTGTAACCCCACCTAACCTTTGGACACCAAGGGGCAATTTAGCATGGCCAAGCCAACTAACCTGCACATCTTTGACACTCCTTAAAACCTACTTCTTTGAACATCTACCCTGATATCTCATTTTGGAAATTGATATCAAATTTTGCTTGATAAAGCTTCTTTAAATGCTTTGGAGCTTTCTGTTACGTTAAAAATACTCTATAAATATTGTTGTTGTTCCTTTGGGTTAATTTGAATCCCATTGAATGTTGAAGTTGTTACCTATTTAGCAAGTACTCATTCAGCAATGGCCCATTCAAGGATCTGTGTCTGTGCTGAGACACTGGTCACTTCATCAAATGGAATAGATGTAAGAAACAATGAGAAAATGAGAAGACCCTTTCTCCCTGAAGGTAAAGGTAAGGTAAAGCCGCCACAGTCCCAGATGACCATAGACTGCTTTCCCCTGTCATAGGCCAGGGTTTAGAGAACCCCAAAGTGTATCATGGAGTTCACCTGACCCACAACTTATAATAGATTGTGGTTATGGGGAGCACATGGGCCGACCTTACATGTGTAATGCAACAGAGAGTTAAAGTACTTTTAAATTAAAACAATGTTTATTTATGAAACCAGTTAATACTTTATAAACCCACAGTAAACATCTTAACAACTATCAACACCAATAAATCCCCCAAAGAATACAGTACTCTATAAGTAACTCTTAATCTTTCTTTGCAATATCCATACGACAAAAAAAAACCCTCTTTATGAAATTAAATGAAATGAAAATTGCTTATTGTCCCAAGTAGGCTTCAAATGAAGTTACTGTGAAAAGCCCCTAGTCGCCACATTCTGGCACCTGTTCGGGGAGGCTGGTATGGGAATTGAACCATGCTGCTGGCCTGCCTTGGTCTGCTTTAAAAGCCAGCGATTTAGCCAGTGTGCTAAACCAGCCCCTAAGCTGGTTTACAGAAAGATATCAGGTTTAACTTCTCTACAGAAACAGGTATTATTTTTAAATCAGTAAAGGATCTGGAGACAGTCTTTAGATTGCAGAGAGAGAGACTAATACACCTTCTTGCTGTGACTGCAGCTATCCAGCTCTCAAAACGAAACTAAAACACACCCTGTAGCAGACAGCCCAAAGCAAAAGTAAAAGCAGACAGCCCAGCTCCACCCACTCTCTGACATCACTGCAGCCATCCGATAAACACCCATTTCCTAAAGGTACACCCACTGCAGCTATTTTATAAACACCCATTTCTTCAAGGTACTTGCACATGACACCCCTCTGAGGAGGAGAGCTGACCGGTGGTGATTTAACCTGGGGATCACCACATCTCAGGCGAGGAGAAATGTTAAGAAGGCAAGGCCTTCATCCCTACACCTCAATCCTGAATATTACTTGTTATCGGTAGCAAGTTTCAGAATGGGTAGGCTGGGGAGGAGAAGAACAGGAACAAAATAAGAAGGATTTAACTTTGAAGATGTTATTGAGCATCCTGATTTTCAACATGTCATTATTCTATTTTTTCCTCTGCTGATTTAGGTACATTTCTAGTGACAGTCACTGCTTCTAATACCTTATCAGTTGTGCAGCTTGTTGTTGGACATGTCACTGTTACATATGATTTGGGGGCATCTGCAATAGCACAAGGTAAGCATTTAGACAAGAAATGTGTCGAATAGCTGAAGATTTTGCCGTTGAAATTCAAAATCTTTCACCTGATCTGAACATTTGATGTGTAGAAAAGCAATCAGGGCTGCCTGTCCTCTATACAAGTACTCATGGTTCGGGGAAGATCAACCATCAGAGACAGCCAATCTTCAAGGAAAAATAAGTGATACAGGGCTAGATTCTCCCAGCCCACCCCCCCCCCCCCCCCCCACCCCCGCCACAAGAACACCACAGGCCAGATGCCGCAAATGGAAAAATCCATTGACCTCGGTTGGGATTCTCCGGTCGCCAGGCGAATGCGGCCGGAGATCTCCGGCTTCAGTCTTTTGTTTCCTTAGTGGAGAGGCTGAGCAAGTGGCTGGTGAGAAAGTCAATGGGGTGAATTCTCCTACCCAGCCGCGGGTTTCTCGGCGGTGCTCCGTCGTGGGCAGTAGGATTCTGCGTTCCAGTGGCTGGCCAATGGGATTTCCCATTGTAGCCACCCCATGTCACCAGGAAAGCCGCGGATGGGGGTGTGCTGCCGGAGTAACAGAGAATCCCGACAGTGGAGAATCCAGCCCATGATTTTCCGTTGGTCAGTTCATTAATTATATATCCGCAAGAAGCTTGGTGAATCTCGTGGCAAGGCGGACCAGAAGTTGCCTGCTTTGCCATTACGTCATTGAGATCCTAGCGCCATGTTTATAGACCACCCGGGCTTAATGCAACTCAAGAGCTCTGCATTACTTCTCCAGAGTTCTTGCAGCCGCAATTCACACTGGAGAAGCTGTGAGCAACTACATCCCGGGACATACAGGGGGCATTGTGTTTCACTCATCTCTAGATAAGACACCCAAGGCTGGGCCAAGCTCTTTGTTGCTGCGGTCCATGTTCACTTGATCTTCTAGATGCTCTGGATGGATTCCCCCCAATGCAATTTTACACTGCCCCCACCTTGCCTCAGAACCTGCCTAGCGGACATTGTAAAAGTCTGGCCGTGGGAATGCGCAATATGCCTGCTAGTGCATATCAAGAGGTAAGACACGCTAACATCTTGGGGTATGGGCCCTTAGCTTAAATATTTAAGACATCAGCCTTCTTTTTTCCTTTCCTTTTGCCGTTTAATTTATAAGGTCACCTTCCTAAAGAAAGTACATTCATTGATATATATTTGCTGTCTCACAATAGAAATATGTTGGAAATTCAGGTTTTAGTAATGAGTATTCTAACATTTTTCAATATTCAGAATATTTTCAGATGTTATGTGGACTTGTGTAAATCCTGTAAAGTTGGATCTTAAGCATCTCACCTGCGATGTTGGTAAAATCTGAAAGGAAAAAAACAGACGCTAAAGGCTTTCTGAAAAATAATGAATTTCACTTAATACGCATATCACAACAGTTGCTTACCGTCTACTTAGTCTGACCTGAAGAATGGGATTTTCCCTTTCAGCAGTACCTTTGGAATATTGTACAATTGTACTAAAGCATTAAACCTTTTTTAAATGGTTATTTCATGAAAAGGAATTGTTCCTTTTACAGATTCACAAAATACAACGACTAGTGCCAAAAGAAAAAGAGCTTTGCCTGATGTAAGTAATTAAAGCTGATCATATTTTTAGTTAATAACAATTATATTCATTTGAGTAGAGAAGGTGATTGTGCCAGATGCAGTTTTGTGGTTAGTTGGTTCCTCATTGTTGGCACATATTCTATGGTTAGTTTGATGGATCATCCAAGGTGCCAGAGAACTGTGCATTATTGTAGGGTGGATTTTCAGATAATAGCAGCTCCAAGACCATCCCAAGTGGGGGGCTTTATGACCACCTGTGGAACATAGGAACATGGAAATTAGCAGCAGAAGCCCTTTGAGCCTGCCCCGCCATTCAATCTCTTCCTGGTCTCAAATCCACCTTCCTGCCTATTCCCCATATCTCTTTCACCAATTTTTAAAATCAGAAATATATCTATCTCCCTCTTGAAACCATTTAATGACTCAAACTCCACCGCACTATGGGGCAGTGAGTTCCACAAATTCACCACCCTCTGTGAGAAGTAGTCCCTCCTCATCTGAGTTCTAAACCTACCGCCTCTCAACCGATATCTGTGACCTCTCGTTCTAGATTGCCCCACAAGGGGGAACATTTGGTCTACATTTACTTTATTAATCCCTTTCAGTATTTTATATCCCACGATCAGATCCCCTCTCATCCTTCTAAACTCCAGCGAGTATAAGCCCAAACTGTTTAATCTCTCCTCATACATCAATCCCTTCATCCCTGGAATCAATCTGGTGAACCTCCGCTGAACTGCTTCCAATGCCACCACATCCTTCCTCAAATAAGGAGACCAAAACTGGACACAATGTTCCAGATGTGGTCTCACCAACACCCTACACAATTGCAACAACACTTCTCTACTTTTATACTCCAGTCCTTTTGCAATAAACACTAACATTCCATTTGCTTTTCTTATTACATTTTGTACCTGTATATAGATTTTCTGCAATTCTTGATACCCAGATGCCTCTACCCAGACGCATTTTGAATCTGCTTTCCATTTCGATAATAATTTGCCTGACAATTTTTTTGGCCAAAATTAGTGCATCTTCCTTTACCTCAAATTGCTGCCATTGTAGTCTTGGTATCAGAATAAGGGAGGTTTCATCCTGGGTTTCAAAGGATTGGAGCTGGATTGCATATGAGCATTACCTAGGGCTCCGCTGATCCCATTGCATCAATTAGATTTTCTTTCATAGATGATAGCCAGACTAAACCAATGTCCAGTACTCTCGCCAGGGCAGGAATGAGTACTGTGTTGTTTCTCAAGCTGACAATACATGTGGACCAACTTGTCCAAATGCAACACAGAAGGTGGTTCTTAGGACCTGGCTATTGTGCGACCTCAGTCGCACATTGTCACCTCAGTCCTAGATGGTTCCTCAGGGCCAGTGTAAAGTATGTAGTGTCCTAGGTGAACCTTGTATAATAAGACCTGGGTGTTCATGTACACAAGTCACTGAAAATAAGCATCAGGTGCAGCAGGTGGTAAAGAAGGCAAATGGTATGATGGTCTTCATAGTGAGAGGATTCGAGTATAGGAGCAGGGCTGTCTTGCTGCAATTGTACTGGGCCTTGGTGAGACCACACCTGGAGTACTGTGTGCAGTTTGGGTCTCCTTATCTGAGGATGGATGTTCTTTCTAAGGAGTGAGTGCAGTGAAGGTTTACCAGGCTGATGGCTGGGATGGTGAAACTGATGTATGAGGAGAGTTGAGTCAGTTAGGATTATATTCACTGGAGTACAGAGGATTGAGGGGAGATCTCCTAGAAACCTATAAAATTCTAACGGGACTAGACAGGGTAGATGCACGAAGGATGTTCTCGATGACGGGGGAGTCCAGAAGCAGGGATCGCAGTCTAAGGATACAGGATAAACCATTTAGGAATGAGAAGAGGAGAAATATCTTCACATAGAGCATGGTGAGCCCATGGAATTCTCTATCACATAAATCAGTTGAGGCCAAAACATTTATTTTTACATTTCTATTGTAAAAGGGGCTTTTCACAGTAACTTAATTTGAAGCCTACTTGTGACAATAAGCGATTTGCATTTTATTTCTATTCTGGTCAATTAGTACTGCATTCCCGCCAAGGCCAGCTTCCTCCAGCAGCCAACAATAGCCTACCCCCTGATAGATCTGTACTTTTGGTCAATGTATCTTCTGTGTCACCGCACGATATATCACTTGACAGAAATTTAAAACTGAGCTTCATGCGTGAAGTAAATCCAATCTTTATTCAGTCAGTATTGCAGATGTATCTTATCAAGTCAGTTTGCTTGCAAATAGAGTTTTCAAAAGTTTGTTTTGTCCAAGCAAGTACAGATGACTGAGTTAAATTCAATACAAATTACAGCTCTTGATGTTTTCTTCAAGTTAAAATACACGATACAGAGAAGTTAAAGGTAAACAGAATAGCTTCTTCAGAGCAAAGCGCAGGAAATAGTTCAAGACAGGAAAAAGATGACTCCGGAATAATTTGCTCATAATCGGCACCTATTTTTAAGGTGTTTGCTATTGTTACTGTTCTGTCTGTGATTGGGTCATAATAATTATAGTTCATTTTATTCAACAGAAATGACTGTCTATCAAATTTTTAGCATGGGGTGACTGCATCATTATATTCCCAACACTCTATCAGTTCTCATGGCCACTGAACTAGGAACTTTGCCCAGATGCATATAGTAACGAATGTGTGTGTCTGGAGTTTTAATCTGATCATTCTCAGGGTATTCAGCAGTTTTCCCTGCTTGCCTGTTTGAACTGTGTGACCTTAGTGAAACCATTTTGAGCCGAAATCACTTTAAAAAGCCATTTTGATTGTGAAGCATTTCTTCCTTATAAACTTGTTATATATTAAAACTAGATTTCAATCATCCCTTATATTCTCTCGGCTTCTGCCATTGCTATGCCTTCCAATACCACCTTCCTTTGCCAGAGGATGGTGCAGGAAGATCTCTTTACAAGACAAAGTTTTTCAGTAAAAGTCTTTAAAAGTATGAAAGGATTTGATGGAGGAGACATAGAGGGTGATAGCTTCCGTTTTTTTGACTAAGTGTCAAAAGTGGTGTTCTTCCCATTGGCTCCACTGCTGGCTTTTCCCCTTCTCATATTTTTTGACACTTTGGCAGATCCCACAACACCACGTTGCCGGGTCGGACACCTTCAAGAGATCAGGGCACCCAGATCTAAACAAAATAAAAATAAGAAAGAGGTTCCCTCTCATGGACACGGAAATCCCCTCCCCAGGCAACACCCCCTCCCCAGAGAATCTCTGCCCCCAAGGACACGGGAACCCCACCCCCCATGCACACACTACCTCACTGGGAAACCCCCTGTTATAAACTGGTCTTATGGGGTAGAAATACATAGATACATAGAAGATAGGAACAGGAGGAGGGATTTTGGCCCTTCGAGCCTGCTCCGCCATTCATCATGTTCATGGCTGATCATCCAACTCAATAGCCTAATCCTGCTTTCTCCCCATAGCCTTTGATCCCATTCTCCCCAAATGTTAAAACTAGCCGTCTCTTGAATATATTCAATGATTTAGCATCAACTACTTCCTGTGGCAATGAATTCCACAGGCTTTGGATGAAGAAATGTCTCCTCATCTCTGTCCGAAATGGTTTACCCTGAATCCTCAGACTGTGACCCCTGGTTCTGGACATACCCATCATTGGTAACATCTTTCCTGCATCTACCCTGTCTAGTCCCGTTAAAATGTTATAAGTCTCTATGAGATCTCCCCTCATTCTTCTGAACTCCAACGCAAACAATCCCAATCTAGTCAGTCTCTCCTCACATGACAGTCCCGCCGTCCCTGGAATCAGTCTGGTAAACCTTCACTGCACTCCCTCGAGAGCAAGAACATCCTTCCTCAAAGAAAGAGACCAAAACTGTATAATACTCCAAGTGTGGCCTGACCAAGGCCCTGTATAATTGCAGCAACACATCCCTGCTTCTATACTCAAAACCTCTCGCAATGAAGGCCAACATACCATTAGCCTTCTTTACCGCCTGCTGTACCTGCATGCTTACCTTCAGCGACTGGTGCACAAGGACACCCAGGTCCCGCTGCATACTCCCCTCTCCCAATTTACAATCTTTGAGGTAGTAATCTGCCTTCCTGTTTTTGCTTCCAAAGTGAATAACCTCACACTTATCCAAATTATACTAAATCTGCCATTGATTTGCCCCCTCGCCCAACCTGTCCAGATCATGCTGTAGGATCCCTGCATCCTCGTCACAATTCACCCTCCCACCTAACTTAGTATCATCTGCAAACTTTGAGATGTTACATTGTTCCCTCATCCAAATTATTAATATATATTGTGATTAGCTGGGGTCCCAGCACCGATCCCTGTGGTACCCCACTAGTTACTGCCTGCCAATTTGAAAAGGACCCATTAATCCCTACTCTTTGTTTCCTCTCTGCCAACCAGCTTTATATCCACCTCAATACATTTCCCCCAATCCCATGTATAAGGTGTCGACCTGATAAGCAATCTGCTGCCTTCTAGTTTACGTGCTCTGAAATACCAGACAGAGCAACCCTCTCTGAGCACACAACATGCTGCAGCACCTTTATTCTAAAACTCATCAAACATGGTGCATTGGTGCTGTGCCACCCCCTATTACTCGCTTACAGACTTCCTTTCCCACCTCCACATCTTTTTCAACTATCCATTTATGTTTGCCAATGCCACCCTTGTTTTTTATAACGGTTCCCCAACTCCTCCCATAGATGCATGGCTTCAAATAAATGCAGATTTTTAAATTCCTCTTTGTTTTAATGAGTGATCAGCAGCCCTATTCTGGTATTTTTAATTTGTGTTTTTTTTCATTCAGTTTGCATATGGGCTTTTGTGAACCTTTGTGCCAACCGTCCGTAATTCTTTTTTGTTGCTTTGAACTTGTTTAGATAGCGGCAGAGTGTAGGCCGAAGGGTATTCCATAAAGCAGAAACTGCGAAGGAATGCCACGTAGATCCAGATCTGTTCCCTTCGCTGATACTCAGGGCCTAACAGGCAGAGAAATGTAACATCCCTCATTTCAGCTTCCCCAAGGAAACAATGCCTGTAAACCTCTAACCCAGAGAGGTGCGACAGGGAGAAGGAACGGCCATTTGTTTTAAAAATTCAGACACCTTTTTGTTCAAATAGTGTCTGTAGAAATGTTATTCACTTATGTCGACAAGGTGGAATCAATAAACCTGAAGAAACTGGATGTGGGAATCCCCTGATGTTTATTGATGACCCTGTTTCCGGTTTAGCTCCAACAATCTGCTAAGTTTATGAATAGTTTAAAGACTTTATACTGTGGCTATGAAATAAAATTTATCGCTTTGAATACAATATTACTGAAGTCCATGATTTGCTACACATTTTTTCTAAGATCACAGAAAAAGGAAGCTCCATTTACGAGTCTACTAAAGTTAACTATGTTATTTTTACAGAATGTAAAAATTTGTACAACGAGATGTCCAAGGCCAGGAACTGATGCAACAGAAATATTACTGAGAGAACTTCCAGATTCTGAGGAGCTTTTTCGCAATAAACCAAAGGATTACCTTGAGCAAGTAAAGAATGTTGAATTTTTTTTGTGTGTCTTTGTGCACAAATTTCTATATTGACAAGGAAAACAAAGAATGACAAAAGAATTGAGAGACAATTGTTTTGATTACAGTAGCAGCATTGTAACACATCACTGTAGCAATGTCAGAAATATATACTCTTTGATTTCATTTATGATGTTGCTACATACATCATGACAAACAAGAGGATCCAAGGCCACAAAATCCAGTTGCCAAATATCTTCATTTTGAGCTACCAGTACTGAAATGGTTCCAAAATGGTAGACAGCTGGCAAGGGGAGGAGGAGATGAGACTCACGGCTGGTGGTCATATCCACCCAGGGTGTTCGGAGAGTTCTCTTACCTCAGGAACATTATCTACAGTGTCTCAATTTCACTGAGGAGGTGCTCATTGAAAGCACTTGGAATATCATGTTCAATTCTGGTCGCCACACTACCAGAAGGATGTGGAGGCTTTGGAGAGGGTACAGAATAGGTGTACCATGATGTTGCCTGGTATGAAGGGCATTAGCTATGAGGAGAGGTTGGATAAACTCGGTTTGTTCCCACTGGAATGACGGAGGCTGAGGGCCGACCTGATAGAAGCCTACAAAATTATGAGGGGCATGGACAGAATGGATAGAAGCTTTTTCCGAGGGTGAAAGAGTCAATTATTAGGGGATATGGGTTTAAGATGCGGGGGGCAAAGTTTAGAGGGAAGGTTTTTACACAGTGTAGTGGGTGCCTGGAACTCTCTATCGGAGGAGGTGGTGGTGGAAGCAGGTACCATAGTGACATTTTGACAAATACATGAATAGGATGGGAATAGAGGGATACGGGCCCCGGAAGTGTAGAAGGTTTTAAGCTAGATGGGCAGCACGGTCGGCGTAGGCTTGGAGGGCTGAAGGGCCTATTCCAGAGCTATATTTTTCTTTGATCTTTGAAATCTGCCGCCATTTTGCAGCCACAATGGCAATATCAGAGCCAAGGCTGTGAAGCTGTCACTGGCCATGAACTTATGTGGCAGGTCCCTTCCAGACTGGAGCAGGTGCTATTTCTAACATCTTCCAGTTTTCTACCCATTCCTGCATTGAGGCTTTGTTTTACAGGAGAGCTGAAAACATCTCTAGGTGTTATAGAATTTACATGCAGAAGGAGGCCATTTGGCCCATTGAGTCTGCACCGGCCCTGGGAAAGAGTACCCTATTTAAGCCCATGCCTGCACCCTACCCCTGTAATCCCACCTAACCTTTTGGACACGAAGGGGCAATTAATCTTGGCCAATCCACCTAACCTGCACATTTTTGGGCCGTGGGGGGAAACCGGAGCACCCGGAAGAAACCCAAGCAGACACTGGGAGAACGTGCTACCTGGGTCCCTGGAACTGCGAGGCAGCAGTGCTAACCACTGTGCCACCATGCTGCCTTGGTCAGAAAGCAGCCGTCGGAATGAGCGCCCAAGCTTTTTGAGGATAACAGGCTCCTCAATGGTGCAGGATACCAATGACCGCACCCATGTAGCCTGGTGTGCACCGTATGGAAACGTAAGGCAATTGAGAGGAATTCCTCTCCCTCACCACATTTTACAGGTCAGAATTCTATACCCTGGCAGCAGAGGTGAGGTTTTCATTCTGTGATCGTCTGTTGTACCATCAGCATTTGAGTCAGCAAGACAAACCATTTCTGGATGACGAGGACTATCTGCTGACTCCCTGATTCCTGACTGCACTGCGTAGCCCACATACACGTGGCCAGCTTGTATGTAGCAAGAGCCATATCACCACAGCAAATGCCATTGAACAAATGATTAGTGCACTCAATAAATGTTCCCATTGTCTGGACTACTCTCAAGAACCCCTCATTACTCAACTTTACGAAATGGTAGAATCGAGTGACCCCCGGGTGGCAGAGGTCCTCGTGGAGGGCTTGGAGGCGGTCTATTTGTGCGTTGGCACATGTGCCGCGGGATAGGGCATCGGACGGCTCATTCAGCTTTCCGGGACGATACAAGATCTCATAGTTGAAGGTGGAGAGCTCAATCCTCCACCTTAGGATCTTGTCATTCTTAATTTTGTCCCGCTGTGCATTATCGAACATGAAGGCTACCGGCCGTTGGTCAGTGAGGAGAGTGAATCTCCTGCCGGCCAGGTCATGCCTCCAATGTCGCACAGCTTCCACTATGGCTTGGGCTTCCTTTTCCACTGAGGAGTGGCGGATTTCTGAGGTGTGGAGGGTCCGGGAGAAAAAGGCCACGGGTCTGCCCGCTTGGTTAAGGGTGGCCGCTAGAGCTACGTCGGATGCGTTGCTCTTGACCTGGAAGGGGAGGGACTCGTCGATGGCACGCATCGTGGCCTTTGCGATATCCGCTTTGATGCGGCTGAAGGCCTGGCGAGCCTCTGTCGACAGGGGGAAGGTAGTGGACTGTATTAGTGGGCGAGCCTTGTCTGCGTACTGGGAGACCCACTGGGCGTAATATGAAAAGAAACCCAGGCAACGTTTCAGGGCTTTGGAGCAGTGGGGGAGGGGGAATTCCATAAGGGGGCGCATGCGTTCGGGGTCGGGGCCTATTACTCCATTGCGCACTACGTATCCCAGGATGGCCAAACGGTTTGTGCTAAAAAGGCATTTTTCCTCGTTATATGTGAGGTTCAGGGCATTAGCGGTCTGGAGGAACTTTTGGAGGTTGGCGTCATGGTCCTGCTGATCGTGGCCGCAGATGGTTACGTTGTCGAGATACGGGAACGTGGCCTGCAACCCGTGCTGGTCAACCATTCGGTCCATCTCCCGTTGGAAGACCGAGACCCCGTTCGTGACGCCTAATGGGACCTTTAGGAAGTGGTATAGATGCCCGTCTGCCTCGAAGGCGGTGTACTTGCGGTCACCTGGGCGGATGGGGAGCTGGTGGTAGGCGGACTTGCGGTCCACGGTGGAAAAGACCTTATACTGGGCAATCCGATTGACCATGTCGGATATGCGGGGGAGAGGGTACGCATCTATCTGCGTGTACCTGTTGATGGTCTGACTATAGTCTACGACCATCCTTTGCTTCTCCCTGGTCTTTACTACTACCACCTGGGCTCTCCAGGGACTATTGCTGGCCTGGATTATGCCTTCCTTCAGCAACCGCTGGACTTCAGACCGAATAAATATCCGGTCCTGGGCGCTGTACCGTCTGCTCCTAGTGGCGACGGGTTTGCAATCCGGGGTGAGGTTTGCAAACAAGGACGGCGGTTCAACCTTGAGAGTTGCGAGGCCGCAGATAGTGAGTGGGGGTATTGGGCCGCCGAATTGGAATGTTAGGCTCTGCAGGTTACATTGGAAATCTAATCCCAGTAATGTGGGCCCGCAGAGTTGGGGAAGGACGTAGAGCCTATAGTTCTTAAACTCCCTCCCTTGCACCGTTAGGTTTGCGATACAGAACCCTTTGATCTCTACGGAATGGGATCCTGCAGCTAGGGAAATCTTTTGCGTGCTTGGATGGATGGTCAGAAAACAGCGTCTTACCGTATCTGGGTGAATAAAACTTTCAGTGCTCCCGGAGTCGATCAGGCATGGCGTCTCGTATCCGTTGACCAGCACCGTTGTTGTCGTCGTCTGGAGCGTCCGGGGCCGTGATTGATCCAGTGTCACCGAAGCCAGTCGTGGTAGTAGTGTCGCGGGGTCTTCTTCGGACCCCGTGGAGCCGTTGATGCTGGGGTCCTTTGCTGTCAACCAAGATGGTGGCGTCCATGAATCGCACGCGGCCGGGGGTGGACAAAATGGCCGCCCCCATGGATCGCACGTGGTCGGGGGTGGACAAAATGGCCGCCCCATGAATCGCACGTGGCTGAGGGGTCACACGATGGCGGCGCCCATCCTCCCCTCGTGGTGCCCAGGACCCAAAATGGCGGCGCCCGCGGGTCGCACATGGGGCGCTGGGGGGGTTGGGGATGTGCTGGGCTCGTTCTTCTCTGGGGATTGCGGCGACCCCCCGGGACCGGCACACTGCCGCGTAATGGCCCTTTTTGCCGCAGCTTTTACAAATAGCTGCGCGGGCCTGGCAGCGCTGCCGGGGGTTTTTCGCTTGTCCGCAGAAATAGCAGCGGGCCCCCCCGGGATGGTCTGGCGCTTTAACCGCGCAAGCTTGCGAGGGGGGGGGGGTTTGTCGCGACGGGGGTCCACGGAGCCCAAGGGGCTGCCGCGCGGTCCAGGCCGTAGGCGCGGGCGTTTTGTGAGGCCACATGAAGGAAGGCTGCAAGGGCCCGTGCCTCTGAGAGTCCTAGCGACTCTCTTTCTAAAAGTCTTTGGCGAATTTGGGTAGAGTTCATACCTGCCACAAATGCATCGCGAATTAGCATGTCCGTGTGTTCGATCGCGTTCACCGGCGGGCAGCTGCAGCCCCGTCCCAAAATTAGCAGCGCGGCGTAGAATTCCTCTAGCGATTCTCCGGGACTTTGCCGTCTCGTCGCGAGTTGGTGGCACGCGTAGACCTGGTTAACGGGCCGAACGTAGATGCCCTTCAGCAATGCAAGCGCCGTCGGGAAATCCTCTGCGTCTTCTATGAGAGGGTAAATTTCCGGGCTTACCCTCGAATGCAGGACCTGCATTTTCTGGTCTTCTGTGATCTGGCCGGGGGCCGTTCGGAGGTAGCCTTCAAAGCATGCTTGCCAGTGTTTGAATACTGCTGCCGAGTTCGCTGCGTGGGGGCTGATCCGCAGGCATTCCGGGGCGATCCGGAGCTCTATAATCTTTTAAGCTCGCTTAATAAATTGTAGCGCACAATGACTTACGAGAGACGAGAAGTGATGAAGTCGATCCAGGCTTTATTAAGCGATGCTTGTCCCCAGCAGCTCAGCAACAGAATGAAGCTGCGGGGAGAAGCTCGGGTTCTTATACTCCGCCTTCAGGGCGGAGCCAGAAGTAAGCAGATCTAACC